>NC_083388.1:9678333-11170000 GCF_031755915.1 Ziziphus jujuba
CATAATTTGATTACATCAAAATAATTATAAAAATATAAAAATAAAAAATAAAAAAATTTGTTCAATTAAGATTTTAATAGATTTTAAAAGAATTAATATATTTGATGGAATTCATGGATTTTAATGGATTTCTATAGATTTCATGTGGATTTTATCAGAATCCTATATAGAATTTGTGGGATTTATATTATAGACTTTAACAGATTTTTATAAAATTCTAATTATTTTAAACTTTTAATATAATTTATTTTACTATTTTGGTGAATAATATAATTTATTTTTGTAAAACTATACTATAAGTCTATAAGTAGTTTTTTTTAATTACTTTTATTTATTCATTTTATCATACCATTAGCATTGTTGGATATTTATAATATCGAAAAAATTAACAAATATTAATAAATAGGTAAACAACATATACATGAAAATTAAATTTAATAATATCATCCTTGAAATATTATTAAAAAATGAAAAATAAAAAAAACAACACTGATAAGATGAATTATAATAAAATTAGATAAATATATCAAATAGTCTTGTATCATCTCTATTATTTATTATTATACGCAAAATTTTATTTATTTTTTTTAAAAAAAAAAAAAACTCATCGCTTATTACTTTGATTTCTTGCGTTTTGGGCATCCGTCCACATATTTGAAACAATTGTAGTTCTCCATTCATTACCATTCTCTCGTTGTTGCTCTTGACTTTCAAACAACTTTTCAAAATTATTTCTTTTAATTTCTTGTGTTAATAACGATGATGGAGATTCATCATTTGGCTCTATCGGAAACTCATCAGAGTGACATTTTTTGCAAAGAAAATTGTGCAATCCTGCACAAGCTAAAACTAGCTCTGCTTGTGTCTTAAATGAAAATGGAGGTGTAGACTTAAAGATTGTGAATCTAGATTTGAATATACCAAATATCTTCTCAATTACATTTCTTAATGAAGAGTGACAGAGATTGAACAATTCAACTACAGTTTCAGGGTGACGGCCTAGCCTAGCAAAATCTTGCAAATGATATCGAATCCCTCAAAATGGAGTTAAAAATTATCGACGATTTGGAAATCCACAATCCACCAGAAAATATTTACCTAAAAATATAAGATTTTAATAATTAATCCATAAATACTATTTTTGTAAAAATTAGTACATATTGAAAAAAAAAATATATATATATATATAATAAAATAATATATACCTTGTGGCACTTTAAGTCCATTCCTCCTTGATAAAGCATCATGTAGCAATTTTGAATCATGAGCCGAACGCTCCCATTCAATGAATTCGTATATAAACTCTAAATCAAAGTTACAAGCTACTAATATGTTTTGTGAAATTTTTTCATGGCGATTATGATAGCTACTTGCATCATGACCCTTTATTGTTGCTGGTATATGTGTGTCATCAATAGCTCCAATACAATCCTAAAAGAAATAATAAAATTTATAATTGACATAAAACATAAGGTGTTAGAATAATAATTACAACACTAATAATAACAAACCTATTACAATAATTATTATTATTACAAAAGAAAATAAATAGGTAAAACATCTTTTACTTACCTTGAAGTAAATGTAAAATTTTGTATATTATCTTATTTTACTTGGCACTGTAGATTTTTGGTTTAACCATCATATCTGGTACTATTGTGTTCAAAGCCCTCGAAACATTATTGAAGTTTTTGCTTATTGTGAAATGTAATCAACTAAGTGTTTCACAAGTCATACGATAGCGAGAATTTTGACCTATGATAAGTAAAAATGTTGCAAGCATTTCTTCAACGTAAATGAATCTTGTATCCTGCAAATGTGTTTTTTCTTTAATAATTGGACATAGCTTCAAAAATACATCAGGATATATTCTATATAATTGTCGAAAATGTTGAGGATCTTCTTTCAATACTTTATGAAAATAATTATACCCTTTAGGAGTGATTGGTTGTCGAGCCAGTGGACGTTCGATATATCTATCACATATGCTAATCATTAGTGCATTTAATACCTCAAGTATTGCTTGAATTGCCAATAATATTAATTTAATGGTTTCATAAAATTCTCCATCTTCTTGTGTATCTCTTTCTCCCATTTCTTCTCATTCCCTTTTCTCTGTTGATCTAAATCATAACATCAAATATTATTAGAAAAATATAAAATGAAATAAAAATAGTAATATCATGAAGGGGGAAAAACACTTTAATGAAAAATTCAATTCAATACAAACTGAAAAATAAAATAAAGCAAAGGAAAAAAAATTTACATAAACAAACTAGAAAGAAAAATATACTTAAACTAAAAACCTATTTCGTAAACTAGTTAATAATATCCAAATAGCTAAAGATATATATTTTAGCACTCATTCCATATTAAATGATATCCATTCTAAGCGCTTTTCAGATAACATCTTCAAGAATGCATCTTTGACTCCCATCTTCTAAATCAAAGCAAGTGCTTTATAGCGACCATGATTATCTAAATTTGGGGTCTCCTTAATAGCATTCCAAATATCATTCTTCTTCTCTTTTTTATTAATTTTCTTTTTCCTTCTCTTCTCTTCATTAGACTATACATTTCCTCAAATTTCAATAGTAATTTTTCCAATTGAATCCAAACCATGAGAAATGTTTTCTAGAATATCAACTCGAGTAGCATTCTAATCAAATGAACGAGTATTCCCTTCATATTTACTTCTAGTTCGTTTTCTTTGAACAATATTTTCCATGGGAGCTTCTAAATTTGGATCGAGCTTTGACATTGATGGTTCATTATATCCGAGTGAAGGTGCTTGGTATGATAGATCGAATTGAGTTTGCACGTATACCTCGTTAATCTCATCATATACATAGTTATCTATCATAACATGTGTACTTTCATCTTGCCCAAAATTCTTGCATCTGTATCGTCTCCCAATCCAATAGAGTTTTTTCCAATGGTAGTTTCATTTTCAACAACAATTTTCAAATCTTCAAGGTAAGCAAAAGTGTATGTTCGAAGGTGTTTCTAATTTGGATGAGACTGGCAAATATAAAAAATAAATAAATAAAATAAATATAATATTATGTTAGCATATAAAAATACTAAAAAAATATATAAGATATAATACAAATTACATTCTTATGAAAATTTATAATCTCACCTTAAAGTAGTTATCCCATATTTCATTCGTGACAGTGAATCTTTGTATGGCTGTGTCCTATCCAAAACCAGAGTTGGAACACATAAGTTGAGAAAATGTTTGATAACGTGTTTTAAACCATTTCAATCGACTCTGATACTGAGTATAATTCTTATTACACCTAAGTGCTTCATTAAGCTTAGGAAGTATCTTGCTTTCCACAGTTAGCTTGCTAAATACACCATTACTATCACGCCATCCACGATTAGCAGCACCAACCATCAGTTCCAACAACATATTACTTTCTTGCGAGGTCCATGTGTTAGATATAGTTTTACCTTTTCGTTGTGAATCTCCCATTGTAATAATATATATCTATATATAAAGCCCATGAATAGTTGAAACTCATATTTATACATATACATATATATATTATAAATCAAGCATATAATAAATAAGATCAAGATCTTCACATTCCAACTCAAACTAATCCAAGCACCTACCAAAAGTATCCAAGAAAGTTAGCTCAACTAATCAAGATTCTATATTTCAAAGTGGAAAATTAAAAACACCCAAAAATCAAAACACAACATCGATATTTATATAGAGGATGAGTCAATATGAAATAAATTATCCTACCATATCTTTGGGAAATTTTATCAAATATATTTTATTAATGAAACTTAAACAGATGTTGTGCATGAACACAAGCAAAAGGAGCCTGTAAGATTTATGTGGATAAAATGAATTTATATAGAAACTTTAAGCCAACAATATTTGAATGAATGAATTACAAGATTCAATAAGATGGTTCCGAGCATACTAGTTGGCATGAATTATATTGGTTCATACAAGACAACTTTATTCAGACAAATCCATTAATATACAAGATAACAACTAGAATGGAATAAAGTCAAATTGTATTTATCATCTAGCTATATTGTTTGAAGGGTAACTGATGGTCACACATATCTATCTAAATGTGTGTGTGTATATATATATTGGCAACCACACATACATATTGTTGATTGCATGAAGCAGTGGTTCAACTTAGTTCTATTAAGAGCTTTTTGACTATCTTTTTTTTATTTTTTTATTTTTTTTTATCTTTATTAAAGTTTTTATGAAGAAGGCTTAAAGTACTATTTACAAAAAATTAACAAATATTTATAAAAATAGTATTAAGCCTTAAAAATTAGAAATAGCTTCTTAGAAGCCATATTTATGGAACCATCCTCATCCTTACTAGGAGGAGTCCTAATGTATAATTTATTCTTTGTTTAAGAATCTCAAACAAGATGCAATCCAAGTGTGAGATATAAATCATAAATTTTGTTTCGATTTCATAAATAATATCTTTTATAAATAGAGTGTCTTAAGATGCTAGCATGGTGGTATCCTAAGATCTTCAATGATTTGCTATTTTGCAAGATTTCAGAAATTGTTAGTTTGCAAAAATAGTATTATAGGATATTAATGATAATTGATTTTCAATATTAGCAATATTCATATTTCTCTAGAAAGTTGAGAACTTTGTTTTTGTTATTTCTTGTGTAATATCAATTAATAGTAAAATTGTATATTTTGAACTAGGATTCTATTTTTGAGAAATATGATTAATAATGAAAGTTTTTAGAATGCAATTTTTTCTTTTTGCTTTTTCTGGTTTTGTTTTCTAAAAGGTTCTAGAGTTGATGTTATAATAGATGTAGAATATGAGGGCACAATAAACTTTGATTTTGATTCAAATGCGGAATATGGTTAAATATTTTTCCAATCTATATTCTTCTTACACAACAGCAACCAAATAATGAATCCTGCCCGATTAGAGGTTTCCTATAATCTTCTTTTTCTATATGTTTTATATATGTACAATGAGTCAAATCAAATTTTTATATATATTATATTAAATAAAATTTAATCAATTTTTTGAAGTGGGTTGAAGGCTTCCTTCATAGGATTCCTACACTTATGTTCTACATATGTCTAAAAAGTCAAATCAAATTTTTATATATTATATTAAAATAAAGTTAAACCAATTACTTTTCGTTTATTCTTTTTTATGTTTTCTGAAGAACAACAGGCTCTGACACATACAAAGCATAAAGAAAAAAGAAGAAAAAATTGAACACACGCGGAAGCCCAGATCAAGTAAGGAAGCACGTGGAGAGAGCCCGTTTTGATTGCAGTCGATCTGTCTGTTTCGTCTGCCCGTTTGTCTGGCGAGTTGGGTTTGTCAGTTCGTTCTTTGTTCTATCTTAATGCAGTATCTCTTTCAGTATTGGGTTCTAAAATCTTATGAAATCTATGGGATTGAGGTTAGATTTGTGAAAGCCTTAAATATTTATATCTAGCATTTTAAAATCCAATTAAATTCATTAATTTGTAAAATCGTTTCAAATTAATAAATTTTTGAATACTAATGAATTTTTATAGACTTTTAAAAAATTATAATTGAATACCATTAAATTTTTATAAATTCTATAAAATTTTAAATTAAATACTATAAAATTTTAATAAATTCTATAAAAATTTTAACAGAATATCTTTAAATTTTTAAAATCTTTTAAATTTATTAAAATTATCAGTCTGCCCTCTGATAGAGGGTGCTATGGAAGAAATTAGGCTAGGCACGGAACTGAGGTTTAGTAGTGCTTATCACTCAGGACAGCCAGACTTCAGTCGTCGATTTACTGGAAAACTTGCTAAAGAGCTTAGTGCAAGGGAGACCGAGTAAGAGGGAATAAGTTCTTCCAACTGCAGAGTTTGCCTATGAAAACGATGTGAATCCGCCTATGTTAAGTAAAAGGGGAAGTAACCATTCAAAGTGGTGTATGGTAAAAGGGCTAACAATAAGGGGGAAACGCTGCAATCAAAGCTTTGGTTTAGGGCCCACTTGGTTTACACGAAAGAAGAAATCTTTCTAGCGATTCAGTTCCTAGAGGGTTCCAAACCTCGCCTTCCAATATGAGAACGAGACAAGCAAGCCTGAACCCATCCAATGAAGAAAGTGATGCTTGCTGTGACCAATATCCGAACAAGACCTGAATATACCTAATATATAATTCTATAAATATAATATATTTTGTTTTAAAGGATTTCAAATTTTATATATATATATATTTTTTGGTTGAAATAAAAATTTTATACTTTTTCTCACACCTATTCCATTGCACAAATACCCAAAAAAGAGAAAAAGAAAAAAACTTCGATTGAACTATCTATCAATAATACATGTGAGCAATTTCAAATTTTCAAAATTTCAAAATGTTAATCTGACATGAATGAAAGGCATAAAAGGATAGCCACAGGAAAAAAATTTCTGTGGAAAAAGAGTCGGAATTATGATGATGAAGGGTGATGTAACGAGGAAAAAAGGTAAATTTGAAAATGATTATTATGCAAGCTACAAAGAACAAACCGACAAGTATCCTCGTAAACGGTGTAACTTATCCTCTTTTGCGCCGACGTGTTTGTCGTGACAGTTTGCCTCGAATGCAATGCTAATCCCTTGCTTTCCTCCGACATATTACGACACCGTTTTCCAATTATTCCTGTTTTTAGTGCCCTACGAAACGAACTAACCTGCTTGCTTTCTCTGCCTGCTCACTACGACTTCAAATTTCCTCCTGCCAATAAAATAATATTATTTATTTCTCCATGCTCCTGTAAACGGCTTGTCGTACATCGTTTTCTACCACTTGTAGCAGGAAATCCTAACCATCAGATCTGTCCCCTAGTTTTGGCTTAGTCTGCCCTCATATCTGACTTACATTGAGATTCTGGTTTGGTACTTAAACTGGTTTGGTTTAGTTTAGTTTTTATCCAACTATTTTTCTAATTTAATATAACCCACCTGTTTCTCTCTCTCTCTCCCCCCTTTCAATCAGTTTTCTAGCTCATTTATTTGGTACTTTTATATTGGATTATTTTTTATATTTATGTGTTTTATAGTTTTTTAATTTTATTTTATAATTTGCTATTGAATTACATCATTCAAATAAACAGACCTTAGTTTTTATCAAAAAGAAAATAAACAGACCTTAGTAGATTTCCTATGAAATTAATGCCTTTATGGTTTAACTTTACTATCAAACTTACTTTCCCAAAAAAAAAAAACTTTACTATGAAACTATTCCACCAACAAACTAGGAATATTATGTATATATATTACTTATATTATATTACATTTACATGCATTTTTTTTTTTAAATTATACGTTTATGAGCGTGGTTTGTGGGGCGAAAGTTTCCTCAAAACAAAAACAAATATAATTAGAAAACAGTACAACAGAATACATTGTTATTTTGGCAGTTATAACAAGGGATAATTATATTTTATCCCCATTATTATTCTCCCTCTTGCTTTTTGGCCCATATTACCAATATTTTATATTGTACCTTATATATATATATTGTCCCGAAACTATTATTTTCCTATAATTATTTTAGTCTAATCATGCTATTATCTCTAATAAACTCGTCACATTAGTTAATCACATAATCATACACTATCCAAAATAAATATAGTTTCTAAATAAAGTTAAATAAATTGTGTATGAATAATTTAATTAAATTCATTTTTTTAAATAAATAATTAAACTTAATTGAAGTAAAAATAGTTCAAAGGACGAGGACAATGTGAAAGTTTATTTGTTTATTTTATTTTATTTTAAAGTTTAAAGAATAAAGTGTCATATATATTATAATTCATAAAATGAGATGTAATTACTTCTGTTTGTTTAAAAGCGGTTTAGTAAACTATTAATAATTGTTTCTATCAGACTATTCATTTTACATTGTTGATTTTTCATTAGGATGGTAGATCCTTATTGTTAATGTCATCTGGTATAGTTTTTTATTTTAATTTTTTTGCTTAATTACATATAATTTGCTTTGTTCATATATTTGCTAGTATTGATGGTAATTAGAGTTCAACAGAAATTCAAATAACTATTCATCTAAAGGAAAGAAAGGAAGGGGGGGAAAAGAAAAAAGCAACAACAACAACAAAGTAAACAGTAAAAACTAACATAATTCTAAATGATTTTTAATTTGCTGTGTATGTTGTTTTTTTTTTTTTTTCCCTCATTTAAAATTATAGCTGAGATGCCAATAAAAACTGTAACCAGCATTAACTAGCATCTATTTAAAATAAATAAACTATATACAATTAAGTAGAAAATTCAAAAATCCAAAAAAAAAAAAAAAAACTAACAAACAGACAAACGAATTACCAAAGGACACCTAATAAAGAACCACATTATTGTTGATATTATATGTTTAGGGAAGAACTAGTTTAGATATATATTTAAGATAAAAGAACCATATTGGTATATATACATATTAAAAAGTTCTACCATAATATATTTGTTATAGGTTACAAATAATCATTTCTTTTGATTGCACGCAATCCGTTAAAATTGTATGATATACATATAGTAGAGAAGCTATATGCATACACAATCATGCTTTAATGGCCGTACACCCCTAGCGTAAGTTTTAGATCACACCTAAGTCATGGAATATAGTCCTTCAGTGTCCAAAATAACATGGATGCACGTGTCTAAATACTATAGGAAAATATATATACATACAATCTTTTATATTGCCCCGAAATTATTATTTACCTATAATTAGTTTAGTCTAATCATGGTATTATCTCTAATAAATTTGTCACATAAGTTAATCACATAACTATACACAATCCAAAATAAAAATAGATTTTAAATAGAGTTAAATAAATTGTGTAAGATTAATTTCATTTTTTAAAATACATAGTTGAATTTAATTGAATAAAAAAAAGTTTAAAGGACAAGGACAATGAGAAAGTTTATTTGTTTGTTTTATTTTTATTTGTAACGTTTAAGAAATAAAATGTCAAATATACTATAATTCATAAGATGAAATGAAAAAAAGGCAAACCACTGCGTCTTCCAAAACCATGCGTTTCACCGTACAAATGGTCCTATTATCTCGTTTTAAATCCAAGGGCAAATCAGTCTTTTCGACATTTTAAAAACGAGATAAAGCTTCCTTTTTTCAAACATATCAATCAAACCGTGCCCTCCTACGCGTATAAAGCCCAGTCCACCACCTCCCATTACCTTCACACCCGAAAGAGATAGAGAGACTGAGAGAGAGAGAAAAAAAAAAAAAAAAAAAAGAATGGCTTCATCTGTCTCACTAGCTTTCCTTCTCACCACCTTTCTGATCCTCTGCACTATCTGCCACGCTACCAACCCTGCAATGATATTGACCCTGGTCAACAACTGTCCTTTCACTGTCTGGCCGGCCATCCAGCCCAACTCCGGCCACGACGTCCTGGAGCGCGGCGGTTTCGCTCTCCACACACTCACCCACCGCTCCTTCCCCGCTCCGAACCACTACTGGTCGGGTCGGATCTGGGCCAGAACGGGCTGCACGTACTCCAACAACCGCTTCTCCTGCGCCACCGGCGACTGCGGCGGCAAAATCGAATGCAACGGCGCCGGAGGCAAAACTCCGGCGACGCTGGTCCAGATCACACTGCACCACGGCCACAACGACTTCACCTCCTACGGTGTCAGCCTGGTCGACGGCTTCAACCTGCCGATGACGGTGACGCCGCACGAGGGGAAAGGGGTTTGTCCGGTGGTCGGTTGCCGAGCCAATCTGCTCGCCACGTGTCCCGAGAGTTTGCAGCTGCGGAGCCCTCCGGTTCACGGTCCGGTCGTGGCTTGCAAGAGCGCTTGCGAAGCTTTCGGCACGGACGAGTTATGTTGCAGGAACCACTACAATAGTCCGCAGACTTGTAGAGCCTCCAACTACTCACAGTTCTTCAAGCATGCTTGTCCCGCTACTTTTACTTACGCCCACGATAGCCCGTCGCTCATGCACGAGTGCTCTTCGCCACGTGAGCTGAAGGTCATCTTTTGCCACTGAAGCAGTACTATTACCACTCCTACTACTGCAAGTCACTTGGTGATCCAATGAAAGTTGATCCGGGTCTTGATTTTTAAATAAAAGGAAAAAAGGAATTTGGGTTGTATGTTTTATGGATGTGTTTGGATATGGTTGTTAATGGATCTGTAAGGAATTAATTAAGGTATTTAGCTTGTATCTACCTAATTAATTTTTTTTTCTGTGTGTTTGGATATGTGTCTGTTTGTTTAATATTTTTGTGTAATATTATTGGTCAATCAACCCTCACTGAAAGAGGGTTTAAAGAAGACGCCTTTATATTAGTTTATTTGGACTGAGATACGCTTTCATGAAACTAAAATAATGCCAGATAGGTATAGGTTTTTGAACATTTTTTAAATCGTTCCGTGTTCTGGTTTTGTTTAAGCTCCTAAAAAGTGATAAAAAGTCGAAAGTACTAAAAGGATAAGGACGAAGATAAAATGCGTAGCTCTATGAACAAGAGCTAAAATAAAAACAGCAACGCATGCTGTTTTAGAAAGGGCAAATTTTTAATATATAATTATATTAAGACCTATATTTTCGAATACTATTATTAATCTCCTAATTTTTTTTTATATCAAAATCGATTTATCTGTTAATTTTTATAAAAAAAAAGGTTAAAAAATTAATATTTTATAATTAAATATATTGTAAAAAATAATATTTTAACTTTTAAACTATTAAAATTAATAAGTAATAAAAGGTTAATAATAATATTTTAAAAAATATTAGTTTAAATATAATTAAAAAATAATTAAATAAAAATTAAGATTCTAAATAAAATATTTGTTTCAACAAAGACTGTAGATTTATCATATATGTGTGTACATACTGTAAAATACTTGCCAGCACTCCTTTTTATTTTGATAATGTAAAAGTTTGTATTTTTTTACATGTTGAATGATGGGTTTCATAAAATAAAATAATTAATATTTAAATATGGCTATTATCTTTTGTTTTTTTTTTTATCATTATGAGGTTTAAGATATTGGGCAAGGATCCAAGGAGGGTGCGCAGTACGCTCTAGAGCTCCTCTTTTGGTGTAAAAAAAAAAAAAAAAAAAAGGGGTTTGGACCGAATCTCTGGAGAATATCTGAGGGGGTACGGTGCTACCAGACAGAGATACAGAGAGGAGGCAGAAGTCCAACAAGGAATGGTCAGGTCAAGTTTTATTTATCAAATAAAAAAATTAAAAAAAATTGAATGGTCAGGTTAAGCATTTCGAAAAAGAGACAAACACGAAACTTTTTGTTTTGTTTTTTTTTTTTTTTTTTTTTTGGTTCTTTTTATCGGCCGCGCGGTTTGCCTTCTTTTCGTTACATGTGTTGGTCTGCTTTGTCACGTGTAAGGTTTCGCTTTATTACGGGTGTTACCCTAAACCCTTTCTTTTGTTTTCTACTTTTGGCTTTCAAAACAAAAAGAACCTCCTTTTAAGTTCTTAACCCTAAGCACAAGAAAGAGCCACGCACGAGTAGATGGGTGTCATTTTCCCATCACAACCGGGTTTGGATTAGGCATTTTGGTAAATACTCTTGTTATAATTAATGAAATATAAATATAGATAAAAGTTCATAAAAAAATGTTGAAAATTTATTGTAAAAAATAATTTTTTTATTAAAATTTTAAAATTAATTTATTTAATAAATTAATTATAAAAATTATAAAAATATAGAATAAAAATTATATTTTCTTAATCAATTTAATTTATAATAAACAATAATGATCGTAAATAAATTATTAATAATAAAAATATATATATTTGATAAAAATTATTTATTAATTAAGATAAAATAATTATTATAATTACATTATATTTTGTAAATATTATCTTAATACTTGTAGAATTTTTAGGCGGTTGAAAACTGTTGGTTTCTTTCTTGTTTTCATTTTAAGATGTGAAATATAAAAAATAATTATTAAAAGATATATCTCCTTGATAATTTTTCATGAAAATATTAATATGTCAACTATAAATATCACGTATTAAATATAGTTGTCTTTAATGTTTAACATAATATATTCTATCATCTTTTAATTTTTATTTGCTTAATGTTATTAATTTAAATACTATCAATATTAATTCTACATAATATTGTATTTCCACTTTAGTATTTTCCATTCTTACTATTAATTTGTAATTATAGGATTCTAATAAATTCATTTTATATAAATACATAGCAAGTATATATATACTTTATCAATAAATAGAATCTATAAAAGTTATTCAATTTAATTCACTCCGTTTTATTTATATCATTAAATATTTAAAATATAATTAAAAGGCAAGAAAAAAAATCACTAAACTTAATTTGGTAAAATAATATACTAAATATCAATAATATTTATGTATTTTTGGTAAACAAAATTTCTTAGATATTTCCAAAATTTTCATGAAAATTTCAAAAATTTATATGAAAATTTTTAAAATTTCGATGGATACTATGGATTTTTTTTTTTTTAACTAAATTGTCAATGATTTGATATAGATATTTTGATAAAAAATTTCTTAAAAATTTTGATATATATTATGGAAATTTTATCCGTTTCTATTTGAGAAATAAATTTTTTTGACCTCTTTGAAAAAATAAAAATTTCGAAAAAATTTCGATGGAAATTTCATATATTTAAAACCTTGGATTTTGCAACTCATATTTATAGGTTTAATCCACCATGCTTCATGTCGTTATTATTGTTGTTTGTTTTTTTTTTTTAACACTCGAATTAAGGACGAGTTTCATTATAAACTAAAGTCAATAATGTACATTTTCCCCTTGAAAAACATTGGAAACAATGTGCAAATGTAATATTGGTATTGATCTAATAGTAAATTATACTATTTATAAAAAGTTAAAAATAAAAAAATAAAAAAGGTAAATTGAATTATGCGAAATAATAAAACCGATTATAGACAAAAAGATCTTAGAAGGACATCCTTATCTCAGTCAGAATCGATTTTGTTTTCCACTTTTGGCTTTCAAAACAAAAACCACCTCTTATAACTTCTTAGCCTTAAGCACAAGGATGGGTCAATTTTTCCGTCATAACTAGGTTTAGTTTAGGCATTTTGGTAAGTACCCCCTCTATACATTCCGTTGAATGAAAGAATTGTATATATAGATCAATCACAGTGAGCATGGGGTTTGGCAACTCATATTTATATATTTTGTTAAGAGCTCTTTTCACAATATTAAATAAACTCTATTCAGTATAGTTCTTTTCACATTATAATTTAAATATATATAAAATATAAAATATTTTTAATATCTCAAATATCCACAATTTATATAATTTTAATTAAGTCAAAAAAAATTTTTTTTCCCCCACAAATCCTTACAAATCAAATACTACTTTACAAAAACTCTTCACAACATTTTTTGATGAAACCGATAATTATGAAAATTTCATAAATATTCTTTCCGATTAGAACAATTTTGGGCAATGAAAAGATGTATTCGTTAGAATGTTCAGTCTCAAAATTATGAAAGTCTAAAAAGATATTCGATAGTATACGTTTGAACATATTTAAAACGTTCAGCCGTATACTTTTGAACATATTTAAAATGGTCGTATCTTAAAACGTCCAGTCGCATACTTCTAAATGCATTTAACTGTTTAGTCGCATACTTCTAAATACATTTGAGATATTCATATCTAAAAATGTTCGATAACATATTTTTAAATAAATTTAAGATGTTTAATCATATATTTCTAAACATATTTGAATTGTTTAATCTTATACTTTTAACCACAAATATGTTTAATTAATAAATATCTTGATGATATTGTTGTTATTATTATTATTATTATTATTATTTTACTATTGAATTAAAGATGAGTTTCACGGTATAAGTCATAAATGGACATTTTTTCCTTTAAAAAACATTGGTATTGATATTGATATTGTTTTAATGTGCACATGTAACGTTGATATTGATTCTAACAGTAAATTGAACTATGCGAGGTAATAGAACTTATTATAGAAAAAAAGATTTTAGAAGGACATCATAATCTCAGTCATAG
This sequence comes from Ziziphus jujuba, assembly GCF_031755915.1. Taxonomy (NCBI): domain Eukaryota; kingdom Viridiplantae; phylum Streptophyta; class Magnoliopsida; order Rosales; family Rhamnaceae; genus Ziziphus; species Ziziphus jujuba. Next base: position 9,692,419 of record NC_083388.1, read on the forward strand.
ATTTTATCTATGATGCTTATCATTAGTGGCGGACTAGAAAATATTTTTTAGATGGGCACCATACCAAAGAAACAAAAATATAAAAGTACATATACAAATGTTTTTTTTTTTGTTATAATGCAAGTCAAACTAATTAGAACACTTACTAATTAATTTGTTTTCCCTAATTTTTTTATAAAATAATTTTTATTAAAAAAATAAATTTACTCCTTTAGAAAAACGAAAGGAACAAAATTTTGAATTTGTAATTTTCTTTTTTTAAAAAAATTCAATATAAATGAGTGCCACTGAAACTAAGGAAAAAAAAAAAAAAGTTGCGGCTTAACTTATCTCTAATGTTTTCCCTCAAAAAAATTTTTTTTTCTCTCTAATCAAAATCAAAATCAACATAAAGAGGTCATTTTCATTTTAATTAGAGAAATTAATTATAAAATATTATATTGCTAAAATATTATAGATGAATATTATAATTTAATTTCATTTAGACCCCTTCACCTTTAGTATAATTATAGATATTACCCTTAGTTTTGTATGATTCCATTTACTTCCCCTACCATTAAGTTTTTCCATTAGATTTTAACTGAAAATAGATAATAAGATAATTTTATATTAAAAAGGTGGGTTTTATACTTGAAATGACGTTGAAAAAGGCTTGAGCAATGTACATATCGTGTTAAAGAAGTCTCTAGCTCTCATTATGTGAGATTTTTTTTTCTTCTTTTTAGCATAAAAGAATGTGGGATTTTTTTACTTTTTTTTTCTTTTAACCTACAATGGATATCTCTGCCATTTCGTCAATGAAGCCTATGATCAAATCTGCGAGGTCTGCATTTTCCTCATCAACAACTTCTCTCTCCCAGCAGACAAAGCTTTTACTGTCTATATCCCGTCACTAGAATCCCCTTTCCTCTTCTCTAATGTCGTCGCCGTTTCCCATCCCTCTGCCATCCTCTGTAACAATCCAGACCACCCGCATGTGAATATTGTCCGCTTTGGTACTGAGAAATCCTCTTATAACCCAGCCTTACAAGTTTAAAACACGTCCACAAGGGAAAGGTATCCACAACTTTATAAGGATGAATCCTCTTACAACCCAGCCATCATGGGTTTAAAACGCATCCACAAGGGAAAAGTATCTACAGTCTTATAAGGCATGCTTCGTTCCCCTCTCCTTTAGCCAAAGCCCCGCGGTCAGTTCCAACTCAACACCAACGTCATCCCGCTCTTAGCAAAGATTGAGGTCTCCGTGGAGGATTTGGCCACCCTACAGTCCCTGGATGTGGTCTCCTCGAAAAAGATCGAGAGGTTGGCAATGAAGGTGGGAGAGAACATGTTCAATTTCATACAGTCATTTTGTGGGGTTGATTGGAGCAAATTGGTGGTTCTCTTGGATATTTTGGATAGATGGTTCAAGAAGTTTCAGGAGGGAGCCAAATGCGACCCTAAATACTTTTAATAATTTATTTTACATTGAATATATATTAAAAATTTTCTTTTTCGTGAAGACCACCACAACAATGGAAAGGAGAGAGAAAGCGAAGAGGAAGATGTGGTAGCAGAACTGGAAGATGAGTAGAATAGTCCATCTATGGTGGGTGAAGAGTGAGCAAGCCGAATAGAGCTTACCTCCAACACCTGGCTTTCTCCCTAACCATTATTTCAACATTTTTTTGAATTTCAACAATTTTTTAATCCCAACTTTTACATCAACTAATGAAACATGGGTATGAATGTCATTTCAATATGCTACGTAGGCAAGAGAAAAAATTTGAAAGGATGAATCATTCTGTAAGAGTGGCGATTGAAATTTTACAAATCTTAAGGTTTATTTCGTATATTTCCTTAATATGAGAGCATCTAGCTAGAATTTTCCCTTATAATTATAATAAATTTGATTATAAATGAGAGATAAATGAATAAAAATATTTATAACTGGGAAGCAAATTAAACCAAAATAAATGGGAATAAATATATATATATATATATATATATGCAAGATGAGGGGGGCATTATTATAGTTTTGGGGATTGTAAATTAAAAAAATAACTGAAAATATTAAAACGGAAAAAAAAAATTGAGGAGGGCACACCCCACATGGGTCTGCCTATGCTTATTATAGATAAGATCAAAATGTAACCGCCCTTTATTTATTTATTTTTTTAAATATAATGAAAATGGAAATACAATGGCCGATCAAACTTGGTGTAAATTTAAAATCCTTGGAATGTTAAAATGTCCTAAAAATCAAAGATTTCCATAGGATAGAAATCATAATGAAAATAGGGTGGAAAGTGGTTCTTTTTAAGTTAAAAAATTTTTAAAAGAAATTTCATAAATAAATTTTTCAAGAATTAGTTTTCTATGAATTTATTTTCCTAGCCCTTGGTTAGTAGTGAAATATTTAGAGCATTTTCAATGACTTTATAGATTACTATTTACAAAACATAAAATCTGAAAGGTTTCAATTTATATGGTATGAATATTTATTGATATTTAACTCAAAAACCATTCTTTAAAATTTCAATTAACTAATTATGTGTATATATTTGTTTCCTTTAACAAAAATAATAACAATTATTGCTAGTATAATTGTTGCTATGCTATTTACTTTACATTTATATTTAGAAGGTTGTGAATTCAAAATACAGTGAAAATTATTGTAAATGATAAAAAAATAATAATAATAATTTTAATAACAATTGAGAATGATTTTTCCTTTTAAAAATAAATCTTAACAATGATTATTTTATTGAGTCACATAGAAACTCTAGATAGTTTTCTTGACAGTGCCAAGCTTTGAGGTGACCATTGTGCACTCCTACTTATCGGGGCTTGGCTCTTGCCTTGACAACCAAGTACAGATCGCATCCATTTTTGGGGCCAATTGATTTGCCAAGTAAGTTGAAAACCCTTTAGCGGATTTTGACTTCCACGACCACTGTCTTGCTATCTTAATCGACATACATCCTTTGTGGGTTGTACATTAACATGCAGTTGGGCATGGTAACCCGCCTTTCAGTTTATCCCACACTGTTAGTTCTACTTACCAAAAAGGCCCATTTGGAGTTCTTGATTTTGTGGTGTGGCTTAAAGAAAGCAACTACACTATCCTACTTATTTAAAGTTTGTATCTATTATTTATTAGTATTATTATTATTTTACATATCAGGTTCACAAAGTCTTTAAATAGAAGGGAGTTTTTTTTCTATAATTTAATCTAATGGTTTATATTTGTCATTTTAAAAACTTTTAAAGCATTTTTATATATAAATACCATTTATTTTTTGTCTAAATTATTTATTGCCACTAAAATAATATTTCTCTTTTCTCAGTTTCAATCGTATCTAAATATACAATGAGGCTTCTATCCAAGACCATTGAACCTTATTAACGATCAAAATTAAATTTGGGAAAATAAAATGAGTTGACCTTATTCTCCATTTATTACCCCAAATTTATAAAATCCAAGATTTGACTCTTACCTCTTAGAATATATATATATATATATTATGGAGAAACGAGGAGTGGGCAAAACCCAAACTGAACCAACCAAACCGAAGTATTTGGTTTGCTTTGATTTGGTTTTAATTAAAAAATCAGGTCGATTAGGTTAAATGCACAAAAAAAACACAGGTTGGGTGAAACTTTACCCAATCCAACCTGCACCGAATCGATCCTTACTCAATGCAACTTGAACATTTTGTTTTATTTATAAAATATGGTATATAAAATAAAAAGTGTATTAAAAATTATTTTTATTAAAATTATGTATGTCCTAAATTTTCCCCCATCTAATCCCCACCATTGGATCTAATTCCATTTCATAAAACACGTTTGAAACCCCAACAACCAACCTAACCACCACTACACCAACAAGCAAGGCAGCCATTGAACTCCCAATGGCATTGCCATAACCAGCAATGCCAACTCCCAACGCCACCATTTATGATGCCACCAAGCAATCCCATGGCCAGGAGGCACAACACTATCACAAACAACCCCCACAGCCATGAAGCATAACTTCATCACCAGCCAGCCACCACCAAATCACACTTCTCAGTCCTCACCGTCAGCCACCTTTGCAAGCTGTTCAAAGCACACAGTCCCTCCTTCCCTTCTGGTTGACAACCTTCTTGCAGCTAAATGGGTATTTTCTTCTCACTGTAAGGTTGGAACAAAAGCAAGAAAAGGGATGCTTAATACTGATAAATACTAGTTCTTTCTCATTAGAACCTTAATTGTCCAATTGAACCTTTGAACTCTACCTACCTAAAGGGTCAATCTGTATAAAAGTTTAATTGATGAAAAAATAAAATATAATTGCTATTTTCTTATTATATTGTTGTTTGTTTCTCTGTGAAAGCTGGATTCTTTGCTTATCAGATTTTCTCATGAGCATTTTTTTTCAAGCTTAAAAAATTATGTGTGTGCGCCTCTTTTTTTCCCTTGTATATATATAATACAAAAGAGAAATGTAGAGGTAGAAGTGAAAAAGCTGAGTGAAAAATAAGTTTATAAAAAAAAAATCAAAAAAAGATGAAAATGGCAGTGATAGGTGGAGGTATTTGTTAGTGTCTTATTTTTGCATATTATTATCTTACTGAAAACTTGTGTAGTCCAATTTTTAGACCGGCCTTTTTTCTAGATCTTATGAATTGAAAAATGATATTTTTTTAATGGTTGCTGAGGTTAACATGAAAAAAGTATCCAAAACTTTTTAGCCGCCTAACCATTACTTTGTTGAGGCCATGCCAATACTAGAACCTTTGGACCACCATTTACTATTTCCTTTTTTCTTTTCCCCCTTTTTTAAATAATAATTAATACACAAAATTATTTTACCTTTGGAGGCCTTTTCTTTTTTAAACTTTCAGAAATTTTGGTTTTTTTTTCTTTTTCCAAATTTTAAGTAGGAACAATATCACCATATAATTGGTAAGGCATTAAAGAAACAATACATGAGCATATATATAAATATATATAAATATATATATATATATATATATATATATATATATATATATATCTATATATAATCGATTATTGAAAGATAAAATGAAAGAAGTGAAAAGAAAAATGATAGGCAGCATTATGAATGTTTGTTAAACTCCAAGAATATACTCTTCACAACCTCTTTGGATGTATCAGGTTGGTATTGGTCTTAGTGTATACTTTGATATGCTCATATATGCCTATCATTCATTCTAGATAATGGCCCCACTATCCATATATAATAATATATTTTAATAAATAAAATAATAAAAGAAAATAGTTGTAGTCTTTTTTCTTAGTTCTTATGGCTTTTTTTTTTTTTCCCTGTTTGGTAGATGAAATTGAATTATTCAACAGAGTTTCTCTTCTTCATTTCATTCCAGAATCACAAACTAGCATATTTGTCTATTGTCTGGAGATAAATCACTTAGCATTTTAGTTAATATTTTTCTTATTATTTTTGGATCAATTTGTGAAATTTGAAGTTTATTGGAAATGGAAAGGTGAAAATTTACTTTTGAAAAGTGTAGTGAAGCTTAGGCTATGAAAGTGATGGTTGTGAAGCTTGTAAAGTGAATTATGTGTGATTTGATTGCTATGAAGTTGCTATGAAAATCTGGTTTTGACATTTTTATAATTTATATGTGAAGATATGATTGTGCATGAAATATGGTTATACTTTCTTTTTTTTTTTTTTTATATGTTTTTCAATAGATTATTTTGTTTTTAATAGATTCTAGATTTATAAGAATCATCATGATTTGTATGATATTAATAAATCAGAAAAATATCTAAATGTATTAGAAAGAGCTGAGTCTTAACCTTCATAATCAAATAAACCATATAAAACTAAATAGAGAAAACCTTCTAGGGTTCCATCCTTGGTTTGGGAGCATTTTAAAAAAATTCCAAATACTGATCCAAATAATCCAAGGTGTAGATGTAAATATTATGGGGTAGATTATGCATGTAATACCAAGATGTGTGAAACTAGTATGTTGCCAAATCATTTGATGAACCAATGCAAAAAATACCTTAATAGGACGATAGATAAAAAGTAACAAATTCTTGCCTTTGAAAGTGGTAGTACATGTAGGCTTGCATGTGCACAAATGATCATCATCAATGAGTTGCCATTTAGCCATGTTCAAGGGGAAGAGTTTATAAAGTTTTGTTATGCTTTGAACCTTGAGTATGAACACCATCTTGCATAAAAATTTCTAAAGATGTGTTTCAATTGTACTTAGATGAGAAAAAAGTTTTGAAGAGTGTATTTTCATTGAGGAAGCAAAGGGTTTGTCTTTCAACGGACATATGGACTTCTATCATAAATAACAATTATATGACTCTTACCGCTCACCTCATTGATGATGATTGGAAGTTGCATAAAAGAAATATAAATTTTTGTATTGTCCAAAATCATAAAGGTGATACAATTGGCAAAGTAATAGAAAATTATTTGGTTGAATGGGGTATTGAAAATGCTTTCACAATAACTGTTGATAATGCTTCTTCAAATGATGTGCCTATTAATTTTTTGAAAAGAAAATTAAATTATTAGAAAAGAAGTGTTTTGGATAGTGAGTTTTTGTATGTTCGATGTGCTACACACATTGTAAATTTGATTATGACATTTGGATTAAAGGAAATTTATAATAGCAATGCTGGGATTTGTAATGCTGTTAGATATGTTTGATCATCTTCTTCAAGGTTACACAAATTTAAAGAATGTGTAGAGAATGAGAAGATTGAATTTAGGGACATTGTGGTTTTGGATGTGTTTACTAGATGGAATTCCACATATTTGATGTTAAACTTGGCTTTGAAGTATCAAAAAGCTTTTGATAGGATGATAGATGATGATGGGCATTATCTTGGATACTTTAAGGAGGATAAAGCTGGAAGGAAGAGAGCTAGACCACCTGAAAGTAAAGATTGGGATAATGCAAGAGTTTTTTGTGAAATTCCTAGCTATTTTTAATGAGGTTACATTAAAATTTAATGTTTCTTTGACTATTACATAGTATATGCTTTCATGAATTGAGTTTGTTATATAATACTCTTGTTGAATGGAGTAATAGTCAAAACCATTTGATGGTTGATATGGCAAAGATAATGTTAACAAAATTTGAGAAATATTGGTTCACTTGGAAGTATCAACAAATTGTTGCTTATTGTCGCTGTGCTTGATCCATGACATAGGCTAGAATATGTATCATATCTCTTTGAAAATGCTTATGAAAGTGGTATGGTTGAATCTTTGACTAAGGATGCAAATGTTACTTTAGTTAATCTTTATAATTTCTATAAGGAAGTTGATTCTATGATGAGAGTTCTAAAGTGTCCAATCCCAATGATAGTCAATCAATGCAAGCACAACAAAGTGGGATGATGGTGGATTTATTGGATGATGGAAGCATAATTTATCGTTAGCGTTTGAAGGAATCACAATTTTTTTTTTTTTAAAAAAAAAGGAAAATGGATAAGAATGTATTGGAAATAAAAAATGAGGGGACAAATGTTTGTTTGACCCATGTGAGGACGTGGAGAGTGAGAAATTTGATATTTTGGCTTGGTGGAAAAATAATTGCACGAAATATCAAATTTTATCTCAAATTGCAAGAGATGTATATGCCATTTCGATTTGTACAGTTGCATCTGAATCTGCTAGTATCAGAAGGTGTATTCTTGATGCATTTTGAAGTTTAATGGATCCAAAAATGGTGGAGGCTTTGATTTGTTTTCAAAATTGGTTGCAATCAGCTCTTATGATCTACAATTATAGAGTTGAAGTATTAATTGAGGATGTTACATTTTAAGATTCTATTGAATTCAGTAAGAATTTAATTTTATTATTTGTAATTTTATTTTTATTATCTTTTTTTGGGAGCTTTTTGAATTTTTTAGTCCTATTTACAACTTCTTTTTAGTACTTGTTGATTAATTCAATAACGTATTTTTAATTTGTTTAGGAACAACTTGTGTTAAAAAACAAAGTCCACCCACACCTAATTGATCTATGATTGCTTGTTAAATTTGTTCTTAATTCCACATCATCAATTGTCTTTTAAGTTAGATAATATTTTAATAATATACTTAATGTATAATGTTTAATATTTAATGTTTGTTGTGTAATTTTAATATTTGTTAAAGGATGAATGGATTATGGCTTGTAGAGGTAGTGAGCTTTGTATGGCATACTATGAGTATGAGATTGTGTGGTTGCTAGTGGAATGGAGAATGTGAAAGACAATATTTAAAATAATTTTCACTTTATGGATTGTTAGTTTATTTAATTATGAGCTCATTTTGAAGTTTAAGATTTCAAATATAAGTTGTATTTTATTTTGTAAATTAATAATGGTTGTAGACTTCTTGTAGAATTTATTCGTTGATGTATGATGTATTTAGATAATTAGATGGTAGTTGTAGACTTGTGTTGTAGTTATACGATTTTATTTTGTATTAGTTCACATATTTGATGCTTAATAGTTAGTTTATTTTGTATGTTTGCTTAGATGGATGTATGTTAAAATTATTTAATTTAGAGAATAGTTTGAAAAGATAGTTTAATTCAAAATATAAATGCATGAATATGATTGAAGATTGATAATTAAAAAAACTTACAAAAAACTTTACAAAACTTTGGCCCAAAATATAAATTTTTTATCTGAAAATAGCCTAAAAAATGAAGTTTGGACGGAGGCCTAACATGAGGCCTAAATTGTGAACCCAACATAAATCGAACAATGATCATTAGTATGGTCGGTTTTTAGGTTGCACTTGGAAGTTGGTTCGATTCAATTTTATATCCAACCCAAACCAAGATTGTCGGTTTAGTTTTAAAAAGTACATAAACTTGAACTAACCTACACCATGCCCACCCCTAGGAGAAACTCATGGCGTTTTGCTAGGGATGCTCATCAATTCAAAAACCAACCTATATTGGTGATAACCAATTGAATCAAATTACTAATTAGTTTCATAAATTTCAATTTAATTGAAACAAATTTCTACTTCAAATCCAATTCGATGTAATCTGATAATGGTTAATTTAGATTGAATTAGATGGTCAGTTTTGGATTGGTTATGGACCTAGGTTTGTAAATAGTAGGTCTTAGAATTTTAGATATTAAGTAATTGAAACCTTGGATTTCAGCATTTTAAAATAAAAAATAGCCATTTTTATTAAAATCTTTTTAACATTTTGAAAAATAAAAATATTTAGAATAAAATAAATAAATAAAAATTGGTTAAGATAATACATCAATTACTACAAATTTTTTTAACTAAATAATGCAAAGCAGTATAAATATCAAATAAAACAAAAAATCAAAATGATTTACTTATTAGTTTTGAATGTATATATAAATAGTGTTTAATTATTTATATTTTAATCAGTTTGGTTAGGATTCATTTGATCTTTTTTTTGTCTTTTTTTTTTTTTCCCTCTTTCCAAATAAGTTAGATTGGTCGCTTAATCGGTCTGTTTGCACACCTTTACATTCTACCATTGCAGATGAGGCTGTCTTCCTCCATTGTTTCCAATTAATCAGTTACTTATATTAACATAACTTCAAGAATTGAAAAAATGAAATTATGAACCTTATCATTATTTGCATGAATGGAACAATTGGTGCAGAAGGAAGAAATAAAGAAGAAAAAGAGAAGTATTTTTCTACACAAAACCACCTACCTTTTCCCACCAATTGCTTCCCTTCCCCACCTCCACATCTACACTTTCTTCATTCCTCACAATCCATATAGATTGAAACATCAGGAAAATAGCAAACATTTGCATTGAGAGCAAGTCTTTTTTGGTTAATTTTTATTAGATATTTCTAATCGCCTGACCCCTATTAGGAAAATTCAATTTAGAGATTTGAATATGTTTATAGTGGAGTTTTCACTTTTTCAATGGAGGAAGAGGGAAGAAGGTGGAATTGCAATGCAAGTTTGAGTCTTGGAGGTGGAAATCGGAAAGAACATAGAAGGGAAGAAGAAAAAAAAGAGTCACATGAGAATCTATTTGGCCAAATTAAGCTTTTACATTGCTGAAATTTAACTATCAAAATTAAAATCATGAATTTTAATAAAATCTAGAAATACTAAATTAAAACCTCACTGTTAGTATACAATATTTTTCTATTTGACAATCTTCAACCCACTTTCAAAGTTTTAGGAACAAGTCCATAAAGCCATGAGAACATTTATTCTTATAAATACTAAACTCATTTTTGTTTATGAATAGAGGAGAAAACAAATAATTAATTTCTAATGCATTAATCGAACTAAATTAAAGTGGGTTTCAGTTTCAATTTAAAGCTTCATTGTAGATATTCCACAAGCTTAAAATAACATGAGATGCAAATTAATAATAAAAAATCAATAAAATCATGAACCAAGCAAAATTTGTGTGTGTGTGTGTTTTATTGATGTGAAGAAAGTAAAAATATATTTATATATATATATATATATATGTGCGTGTGTGCCAAAATTATAGGAGAAAGAGAAAAAAATGTTTGGTACTCAATTAGGAGAGAGAAAAATTAATTTTGGAGAATTATTTGATAGCAGAAAATAAATTAGATAAAAAAATTAACAATAATGCTAGAGTTACTAAATTATTTAAAAAATAACATTTTAACATATGACATTTGTAAATAAATTTCATAAATATTTTAAATTGTATCGAAACAATTAAAAGTTTTTAAAAAGGTAATTCTATTTACATTACAAAAATTATTAAATAAATTAAAATTTTAATAATTTTTAATATTACAATTATACTAATTTATAAAATTTTATAAAATCATTGAACATTTAAAAAAAAAATTATATTCACTACCCCCATGAAAATTTTCAAAAAAAAAAAAAAAATTATATTCACTACCCCAATGAAAAATTTCAAATGCAGATCCATGCCACAATCGTAGCACTACAAAATTGGAAGCATTAGAGGTACCAACTGAGCAAACAATTATTCCACAAAGAACTCTTCTTGTAGCAAAAAGAAAACTCTTCTAGGCATTAAACACGTCCTCTTCATTTTTAACTCTATTAATTTTTCTCTTGCTTTTAAAAATATTTTATCTAACTACAAAATTTTTTTACCATCAGCAGGAGCTCTAAGGCCGATCTATGATTTTATCAAAACTTACTGTTCTTACTCTTTTGTACAAAATTTCTGGATCTCCATTTTTTTTTCCCTCAATTATATCCTTAATCTCTCTACTCCTCTATTATTTCTGAAAGTTTAAGTTATACTTCTACAAATATTATGCAACCTATTTCTATATTTTTGTTATTTGTTATTAAGAAAATAGGAACAGATTTTAACAAAAAATATAAAAATGTAAAGAAACTGGACAGAGAAGAAGGGAAACAAAGTTGAAGTCGCAATAAGGAGGCCATAGATTCCAGCCGAAAAACAAAAAGGAAGAAGGCCATGGATGTGAGAGGAAGAAGATTCAAAAGGGAAGAGAGATGTCAATAAATAAATAAATAAATGACTAAAAAAGGTTGACAGATGACAAATTGTGGTTGGAGGGTTGCACAGGCTGACGTGGTGCGACCCTCGCACCCAAGTTTTTCATAAGATGAAGAATGGAGTTTTTTGAGAAATTGGTTGTAATATATTTAGATTTATTTTTAATTTATTAAGGGTAAAACATGTATAATTTACTAGTATAAGTAGTAAAATTAAAATTTAATATTAGTGTATGTAGATTGTAATGTTTTGTAATTTTATAGTATGAATATAACTGTATTTTTAAAAAAGACAAATAGAAACCATTAAATTAGATTGATTAAATAGCCTAGATAATTTGTCAAAAATTTTTTTTATCATTTACAAATAATCCCCTTCATCATTTTAGTGTTTCAAATCTACAATTTTTTAATCATAGCATAAATAACTAACCAAATAAATCAACATTACTTGATAATTTATCAAAGCTTTTTATATAGGAACTTTCTCCTTTGTTAACTGAATATTTATATTTCTGATAGGTAAAAAAATATATATATATTTATATTTCTGATAGGTAAAAAAATATATATATATTTATATTTCTGATAGGTAAAAAAAAAAAAAAAAAAGCAATTTATATACTTATTAAAAATGCTTTTAGAATTTACAAGTGATTAAATAAATTGTGTTTTAAAATTAAGAATAAATTTATCTTTAATAAAACATGTAGTAGAAGCTTTCCAAAAAAATTTATAATGACAAATTTTTTGTGGGAATAACTTTATATCTTATTTTCCTTATTTGCAAAAAATACGTTTTCCATGATCCTACATTTTTTCACTTTTAAAAACTTTCCAAAAACTAGCAAAATTCACTTTTTGAGGAGAATTTTAAATTTTCATAACTTTTACAATGCAAACAAAGAATAAAATGATACTCTTCTTAGATTTCCGATTTTACATATTTTATTAAAATCCAATTTAATTTAAATTTATAATACAAATTTAATTTAATTACTTGGAATTACTGTTAACTAAACACTATGACAAATAATTTCTAAAAAAATTATTTTTGAAAACTAATTTTTGAAACTAATCCTCAAAAACTAGGCTTTCAAAACTTTTCCTTCGGAGGATAACGTAAAGGAGGATTTTTTTTTTTTTTTTAAATTCTTATGAAGGATAAAATATTTAAAAATAAAAATAAAAAATCCAACTTCCCCTAACCGGTGAGTGGCAAATTGAAAGCCTCGCCTACTCAGTTGTAAACCAGACAGTGAGAATTAGGTCCAATTTCTAGCCCATATGCTGCGCTGCCTTTAAACAGGAACCCTCCCATCAGATATCGCAGATAATGTCTAGCAATCCAAGAATTTTGTGTATGTAATGGCAAAATTAATAGAAATTGAAAATTTTAAAATATATATTTTTTTATTTGTAGAATTTAATATAAAATAAATTTTATAATGTTTAAAAGTTGATTTTTTAAATAGATATTATTTTAAAAAAATTTTAAAAAATTTATTTATTTATTTTTTTAATATAATTTTATTTTTTAATTTTAATGTATAAATTTATTTAATTATTTATAAATTTTATATTATTCTATTATTAATCAAATATAATAAAAATAATCTCAAAAAAATTTATTTTTGAAAATTAAAATTTAAAAATTTAATTATCGAGAATCAATTTTTTCAATATTTTCTTTTCTACCAAACAGAACATTAAAAAATATCTAATTATCTAAAAAATTTCTCTCATTGGTCCAATCAAAATAAAATTAAAAAAAAGAAAGAAATAATTTTCTCTTATCATAATAAGAGAAAATGAATCTAACCACGATTAACAATGCCAAGGTTGTTAGGCTATGAGTAGCTCTGCAACTACTTTCTCCATCTTGTATAAACATATATCAACTCCAATATTCAATCTTGTCTTACTAATTAAATACTCAGAAGATCATTTTTTTTATTTTTTTTAAAGCTATCCATAAGATCATTTAGACTGATTTAATGTTTCAATATTGATTGAATTTCTAAATCTTAAAACTTAATCCAACATTGGCTTAAAAAATAATGAACCATCAAAGTAATATAATTAATTTCAAGATTAAAATTTATAATTTAAAAATCAATAGTGTTATAGATATTAAATTGTTTACCAAATAATATAGAAAAAATGAGGTATTATTATTTAATTAATTTGAAAGATTAATATACACTGAAATTTAAATCTGAAACTATTGCCAAACTTAAACTAATTAAATAATACATCATTTTGTTACATTGTTTGGCAAACAATTTTGTCTTTATAAGACCTTTCTAAAATACTAATAATAATAAAAAGAAAAGTTATATTTGATAAGAGGGATGAATGGAATCAAATAACAATAATGCTAAAGACCAATTTTATTTACCAACTTACTCATGTAAAAGTACATTTATCTACATTTGTTTTTTTTTTTCCTCAATTATTAATATATATATATATATATATCATTTGCCACATCCAAATAAATTGGTAAACAGAGTTAATATCTATAGCAACATTCAAGTAGATAAACGATATATATGATAGATGTTGAATGTAAAGGAAGAGATGATATATAAGACGGGTAGGAAATTTTTCAAAACTTACAAAAATCAATCATTTTAAATTCGACGGAATAGATGAAGGAAAAAAAAAAAAACAAAAATTGTTGAACAAATTTACCTACGTTTAAATTTGTTTGGTTTATCTGCGTACGAAATCCAAATTAGTGTTAATAAAAAATAATAAAATGATAATTTATAACTAAAAGAATTATTTCCTTACAAATAGTATGTTTATCTCTTGTACAAAACATGTGAGGTGGTACATGTTTATCCTCTTATTTTCCATTCCTCAATTATTCGTATTAGTTCTTAGTCCTCCTAAGTCGTAAATAGTAGACTAATGTAATGCAAATAAATCATCTTAAGAACATTGACACACACACACACCAAAAAAAAAAAAAAAAATCATGGTAAGAAAAAGGTTACCAAATAAGAGAATATATTAAAATATTTTTAGAGGCCATATTTAATTTGTACTCCATAAAAACTTTAACACACTCCACTTTGATTTTTATATTTTCACTTGATAGATTTACCTCTATTTAAAAAATGCAATTATTTGCAATTCTTTTATCCTAGTAATAAAATTGTTTTCATACTTAGTATTAGTAACTTATTTCACGCACAACTTATTCATAGAAAAAATAATAATAATAATAAAAGAAAATTTTGTCCATTATATATTTAGATTGATATTTAAATTTGTTTATAAAAATAAAAAAGACAAACATATATAGGGAGACAAAATTCCTTCTACAATTAATTAAATAATGCTGAAGTTAGTTCAATATTAGCAATTTTTCTCATAAAACTTTACAAATTTTTGTTTGGTTTATTAGTGAGTAGATTTTTTTTTTTTCCTTTTGGGTTGAATGAATTAATAGATGAGTAATTTTAATTTACTGAGCAACTTTTCAAAATATATATATATATATATATATTCTCCACTAAATCATGGAATAATATGTATCCATATATATATATATATATATATAATAATGTTCGAAGGAGAACCTTTTTAAGTTAAAAATAGGTGCATCCAATCATTTAAAACTTTTAATATTTAAAAATGATAATATATTACATTAAATACCAAGATTCTAAATGATTAGATTTGTAGATTTTTAATTTAAAGAATTAAAGGTATTCTAATGAAACTTAATTATATATATATATATATATGTATAAATATCTAAAATAATCATGAATATATATATATATATATATATAAGAATAAAATTAGGGTGATTTATAGTAAAAATATTGTAATAAAGATCATTCAATAATTATCTTCATAAGACTCGAGTAGTTTTATTAATTAATAATAAAAATAATGTAGGGTGTACGAAATTTCTCATTCACGTTTTCATTATTTCGTATTATAGATTAACAAAATAATTTAAAGAAAATGAAAAAATAATTACTATATTATTTTTATTTAAAAAAAAAGAAAGAAAAGTAGAATTACTATACTGATAGAGATAATAAAGTTATAACTGTGCAACTTACCAGTCCAAGCCCACAGGCCTATAGGACCGAACCCAACTCATCTATGACCTATCCTCTGACGTGGTCCCTACAGGATATATATAATCAAAACGGTAAAATCCAACCGATAGGATATTTTCCTCACAAACAAATCATGATACGTGGCTGCATTTTATTGGTTACAGACCCATGGACTTTTTGTAAGCAGTAGAGGAACAAAACTCCCGCTTGCCCCTGCGTTCGGCGTAGCCCATAGGAAGTCCACATTCGGAACCTTCTCTCTCTGTCTATAAATATACAAAGTGTCGGCTTTTATAAGTCTCTCTCTCTCTTCCTTCGCAATCGCAGAGGGCTCGCAGCTCTCTCTCTCTCTCTCTCTCTCTCTCTCTCTCCCTCTCTAGGATTTTCTTTCTATATTTATACACACACATATATATATATATATATAATATACACATATCATGGCCTCGCAAGCAAGCCTTCTCCTTCAGAAACAGCTCAAAGGTATTCGGAATTTCGATTTTCTCTCTGCTTTAATCAATTTCCGTATTGATATTTTGGATAGGGTTATTTGGAATTTTTCTGAACCTGGTTTGTTTTTGTTTTAATCTGATTTTATGGGGGTTGCAGATCTTTGCAAAAACCCAGTCGATGGATTCTCTGCCGGTCTGGTTGACGAAACCAATATATTCGAATGGAGCGTCACGATTATTGGGCCTCCCGATACGCTTTAGTACGTTATGTTTTTTTATGAAGATTTTGCTATGGCTGTAAATTTCGTGCCTTTTGATCGTTGTCAGTGTTTTTTGTTCTTGTTTTTTTTTTTTTTCTCTAGCTGTGATGATAATTTTGGGTCACTGTTTGTGGAGAATGGATCAAGAACCAATTTTTGTTTGTGAAACTGGAAAAAAAAAAATCTTTGTTCTGTTTGCTTTTTTGTTCCTGGGGTTTTAAATTCGATCAAAGTGGTTGCTTTTGGTTTGATGCGGTTCTTTTAGGGCTTTAACCTAATAAAAATTAGATCTTTCAAAGTTGTTAATTTTCCCATTCCTTGAGTGCCTTTGCAAATTTAGGTTGTCTACAAATTGCTTGTTAGTTGTCTTTTTGTAACTAGTTGGTTACTTTTTCTTGTAGCCAATTGTCTTTGTTCTTTGGCACTATCACTTATTTAGTTCTGTTCTCTTTTGTCTATTAGATAATATTGTTTCTTGATTTATTGTTTAAGTATCTTGGTTATTTTCTTTTGATATCGTTCTGGGAGTAACTGATCTTCATTTTCTATACCAACTAGAGTTTATTACTGGAAAAAAGCAATTGGAATGAAAATTATTGTAGCAGTGAGTTAATTATGTTTTACAATTATCATAACATATCATCTGATTGTAGTGAGGGAGGATTTTTCAATGCCATTATGAGTTTCCCTTCCAATTACCCAAATAGCCCTCCGTCTGTGAAGTTTACTTCGGAGATATGGCATCCAAATGGTTAGTTACACTCCTTAGTAACTGTTTGATCTTTTTACCCTATTATTCAGCTACTGAACTTGGTTTTTCCCATAAGGACAGTTTATCCCGATGGACGTGTTTGCATATCAATTCTTCATCCTCCTGGTGAGGATCCAAATGGTTATGAGCTTGCAAGTGAGCGCTGGACACCTGTCCATACGGTACACGATCACATCTTGTTATGGTTTATATATTTTACTATAACGATACATTGACTGATGTAGAGATTGTTATCTTGCAGGTTGAAAGCATCGTGCTAAGTATAATATCAATGCTTTCCAGTCCAAATGATGAATCTCCTGCTAATGTTGAAGCTGCAGTAAGTGAATTAAGTTCTTTACTCCATCGTCAGTCATACTTTTATGGATCATTTGTACTATATTTTTCTGAAGTGTGGATATGCAAATGTTGGATCATCTAAATTGTAGTATGAGCATATTAAGCTATTTGTTAAGATTAGCAAATTAGTTATGTATTCTTGAATCTTGTGTAATTGTCTGACTACTTCCAGTATGACATTGATGGATACTGTTTGTCTTTTGTTTGGTTAATTTTGAGATGTTGTGAATAGACAAAGTAGATAATATGCGGTTATTTGCCAAGAGATTTGTATCATCTATTGATTCTTTTAAGAACCAGATATTCTAGTCTCATGCTATGTTAGTATTTAACTAACTTTAGATCTTTGCGAACAGGCATAGTGGTTTAATCTGTAATTGATTTCAAGGAGATTAAGACAACTACTTTTTCAGAAGAAATTAGGTTTTTGGAGTGCCGTCCTATGTGCTTTTAAACAAAGTAGCCTTATGTATTTTGTTTTCTTAGTGCATATTATCATTTGGTGCAAGATTGATCCTTTCTGTGACATACTCCTGATTTCCATGAAATTGGTTGGCTCTTTATGGTTGTAGTTATATGCGCAACCTTACCTTATCTTGCACGAACTATGAAGTTGTTAATACAATATCTGGTCAATTTATTTGTCATAATAGTTTACTGAAGGAAGATCTTGTGTGAGAAGTTAAACTAAGGTCTTGTATCAAAATTGTCAATACATATAGATAACAAGGGCATAAGTATCTTATAAGAACAAGTATCGATAGAAGAGTTAAGTTTGTCTTGTAACTATTCAGTAGATTTGGATTCTCTCATTGAACAAAGCAAATAGAGAAGAGATGGTTTGTCTCTAACTACTCTGGAGATTTGGTTTCCATATAATGGGTATCAAGTAGTAAACTGTGAAAAAAATCATCAAGTTGGTGATGGGAAGAGTCTTCAAGCTGCAAGAGCATAGTGTGTGTGTGTATTTTGATTTTATGTTGAATCTCTTCATTTTTATTTTTTTTTTCAATTTTGGTTTTCGCGTCAAGAAGCTATTATTGCAATTTGCTTAGCAGACTGTTCTCCTTTATTTTCTGGCTACATCAAACATGTATGGGCATTATATGTTGTAAAACTAGTGTCAACTAAGACTATTCTTAAGTTCTTCCTTGTTTGCATCTTGTTATTGCAGAAGGAATGGAGAGACAGGAGAGATGAATTCAAGAAAAAAGTGAGCCGTTGTGTAAGAAAGTCGCAAGAAATGTTGTGATTCATCACCAACGCATGCATCTTCTCTGCTCGGTTACGCCCAATGGATGCCTTAATTTATTGCGGTGAACTGCTTCGCCATATGGTGCGTTGCCCTTTGTAGAATGCCATTAAAATTCTCACATCAATCTCTTTATTTAGTTCTTTTTCTTTTTGTCTTTCTTTTTCCTTCCATGTCAAGTATTTGTTACAACTCAAATACATCTTTTGTACCGAAACATTTCAACTAGTGCTTGGTGACGAAGGTGTTCTTGTCAGATACCCAATGCACCTGTTCCTGGTTTCCTCTCTGAACTTTTTACCTTTTTTACTTTTGAATGTCAGCTTTTTTACTTTGAATGTCAGCTTGGGAACCTTGTGGTTTTGTCTCGATGTATTATTATTATTATTTTTTTTAATTTTATTTTTTCTTTGTACGTTACAATGGGAGTCTTTGGCTGCTTGATAGAACCTTCAGTTCTGAAAATGACGTGATCAATTGCAGTCGAGGGTAGATGGCGTGAAATATTAGACATTGAAAGCATGGTTTGTTTGAGAGCTGTAACACTATGTAGTATGTTAACGATTTATTATACATGATATTATGTAATATGTGTGAACGATTAGCATTAACTTAGTCACTGCTAATCTTCTAAACTTATGGAAAGTTTTGACACAGTGTACCCATTTTGTCATATACGTAAGCAAGTAGATTTCTTTTCTTTTGTAGAATAGGAAAATAAAAGAAAATAGAGCAAGTAGGCGGTTTGACAAAGAGTAATTCTGAAGCGGTCATCTTAAGGAGTCAAGGGTAAATAGTATTAGCTATCACTGGCCTTCTGGACAGGAGATTTGACTGTGTGATGGTCACTACGGAACAAATTATATTTACAACAGCGATGGTGGGTTTGGTTGTGGTAAAATATTAAGGGAGCCTTTTGATGATGCAAGAAAATATAAGCATTTAATGTCTGCTTGACTGATTTATTCAATTTTTATTAGGAAATTAGATTACAAGTTTTGGGACATTTGACCAAAAACCACAAAGCCATATAATATCAAGTGCTATCCGCTTGTGGGGATATTAGTCGATCCTGTTTCAAAACACAATTAAAAACGCTCTAATAAATTAAATTTCATATGTATATAATTTAGTCATCATGCTTTCTTTGGTGGGTTGACATAACTCCCCAGCCTGACCACGATTCCATCAATATCTCGAACGTATCCGACTTTCTGTCCCCATTCTTTTTCTTCTGGCTCATTCACCGCCACTGCACCATTCTCTATTGCTCTCTGAATTCATATGAAATGCCAATTATCAGTCAAAACAAACATAGGTCAATTAATATCCCATTTATCACCCACGTTCACATTAACGTACATTAAGAAAGAACAAAAAATAATAATAATAAAACTTAACTCAGGAGATGGTCATAAAATCAAACCTTGTAGGCAGCGTCAACGTCGGAGTAGGTGAAACAAACCTCCATAGGCGGTCTGACGCTGTCGGACCCACCTGGTGTTTGAACCGAACCGGTCAGATCATCCGTCTCATGCTGCCGTCTCGGCGTGAATGCTATGGTGGTCTGCCCGCTCTCAAGCTCTCCCCATCTTCATGCAAAATTAACAAATCAAATCAACCAAAATTCCAAATCAAAAATTAAAAATAAAAAAATCATTATTGTTATATATATATATATATATATATATATATATATTAATATACACCTATGCGATTTGTCTAAGCAACGAACAGTGTAACCAAAAGCTTTAGCATAGAAAGCCACGGATTTAGCGACGTCCTTCACGTACACCACTGTGTAAGCAAGTGATGGGTTAAGATTCGACGACGCCATTCGATAACGATCTTTTTGCACATCAGCTGATGATACCAAGTATGATGAGGCTTTTAAATTTTAATTTTGCCAGAAACTCAGTTAGGAATGGAGTTACACGTGGAGCCCTTGCATGTCTTGCTTCTGTTTCTTTCTGTCACGTGGCAGCTTTTTCCAAAGACTTCTTCCGGCCCAAACGTTTCACTTTGCCTACGTCAAACTTTTTGTATTTGGGCCTTTTGGTCCCAATTCAAAGTGTAAAAATTTTTGTTGGATAGTCCACTGATAATGAGTAACATAGCTACGACAGATAGCAATTTTTTAACCTGAACGGGTCAACCAAGAAAATGGCAATGTTTGACAACTCTCCAGTCTCTCGTACTCGTACGGATCGGTTAGAGCCCAAAATGAAACCAACCCCAATCAAGGCCCATTCGGTGGGAATATATATCTCTCGCCGTACTATGTATAGATCCGTGATGTGCTGATTCGCGAACACCATCAAATTATTCGTAAGGAATTTAACACCGCACACGTGTCAAATCAAGCAAGCTGTAATACCGTTGAGAGTCACATGTTGGGGCCCAACTGCCCCACCACATTTACCTTCGTTCCTTTTTCTTCCTGTTGGCGATGTTGATGGCAAACAATAAAACTTAATAGAAATTGACGCACTGTGAATTCTTTCTCTACAAAACGACTCAGACTAATTCAGAAGCTTGTGATCACTTCCTCGATAATTGCTAAGTGGCCGATGTACGGAAACCTACGTCGTTTATTCCTCGTTGTTTTCTGCTTTTGAGGTTTGGGATCGAGAAACTTCTACAAGATTTTTGAGTTGGTGAGAATTTTGGTTTTGATTTGTTTTTCAGCTGTAATTCATGGTCTTAGATGTTGCGGTTGAATATTTGGCTTTAAGATTATGGAAAATGGATTAGATGAAATTTTTTTTTTTTCTTTTTTTTTCCTTCTTTGTGAACTTTGTAATCAGAAAATTAGCTTTGTATTTGGGTTTTGTTTTCAACAGTTCTTTTTTTTTTTTTGGGGGGGGGGGGGGGGGGGGGGGGGGGGAAGGGGTGTATGGTAGTTTCCAGTAAATATTGATGCTTGAATTGTATTTGCACAGTTTTCATACTGCTCTAATCGGGTCTTTTATTACTAATGCTAAGTGATTTGTCAGCATTTCTCAAATAACTTTTTTCTGCTTGTAAAAGTGAATATTTAAAACGACTTCAGCTTTTAAACGAAGCAAGCAAATTTTTGGTCCCCAAAACCAGGGAAAAAGAAAAATTAAAAGAACCGAATGAATAAATAAGTTATATTATACTTTGCTAATGATATTTGGTCTTGACAATTTGAGCACTTATATTATACCCCTTTATGTAATTTTTTATGGGAAGCGTATTTACTGAAATCTACTGTTATCTGCAGGGTTGAAATCCATCCATACAAGCTCAGCTGGATGTTTACCATACAAGGCATTCTGTGCACTTTCTTTCTCTTATAGTTGCAGTAGTTTCTTAAAATCGACCCGAAAGCTCCAACCATTTGGGAAGCGTTAAACAATTATTGTCCTAAATTTATTCCACAGCACACCATTTATCTGAGATCGTCAGCTCTTTGCAACTATCGCTGATGGAAGACTCGTTGCCTAGTACTGGGTTTAGCACTAAGACTGAAACGGATAGTGTGATCACTAAGAACAAGTTATCTAAAAGATGTTCGATTGCTCCTTTAGCTAAATCTGCCTCACGGCACCCTTTTAGACACATAGCTTCCCTAAGCCATGGTAGAATTGGAAGAGATGCAGTTGGCCATGTAGCATTATTTGTACTTAAAGTTGCTGCTCTTGAAACGGTTCGCAGGATCTCAAGAGCTAAGTGTCCATTTGCATGGCAGAGTGTTCAGGCTTTGCAAGTTCTATGCTATCCACCGTTCAAGTGGATTCAAAGATTTACTCCCTTTAGGAGTTTGATCAAAGGCATACAGGTTTGTTCTTGAAAAATATTTTAGCTTTCTAAATAAGATTTGAATTACTTTGATGGTGGTATAAATGTGTTATGATTGACTATTGGTGTATTTACCTCTCTACTATTGTCTAAATTTCTACGTGATATGATGGTATTAATATTTGCATGACCAGACATTTTCGAGGCCATTACTAGTTCTTTCAATTGCAACGGCTTTTTCTGATCAACCAGAGGCTGAAAATAGATTGTCTGGTGGTGCCACTGATTCTAATGCATGTTCAGAAGTACAATCAGAGGAATCCTCTGTACAAACTGCTTCAGACACAGGGTAAATTAGAAGATTGACGCTTCTAATAAATATAAATGATTAACATTGATACTTGAGTCATATTTTTCTTAGGAAACAATTTGTTAATTGAGTTATATTTTTCTTAGGAAAAATCAAATTGTTTCCTGCTTTATTTCAGCATCTATACTGGAAGAATTAAAAGATATTTTCATGCTTTCTATCACAGGAAAAATAATAATAATAATAATAATTTTTCTTTAGTTGCAAATTTTTTTATTTTTTTATTTTTTTTACCTTATAAATGGTTAAAAAAGCTTCATAAAAATTGTTTACAATTTTAATCTGGTTGCTGAAGTGAACTCTATCCTATGTTTTCTTTTGAACTGCTTTTACACCTCTCCTGTGATTTGCAGGGTTTCTAATGAATCTCCACCAATTCTAGCATCTGAAACTTGGTTGATACAACTTCATAAAGAGTTGGAAAAGCAAGGGATTAGTTTGCCAGAAAGGTGATTTGAGAATGAGTAACAAAGAAAAATTTAAGCCATGCAGGCAATAATGTCCACCAACATTATTATTGTTTACAACTTGCAAATCCATAGTCATGGGAAAAAGAAAAAATTCTGAAGCGAATGCTTTTTGCATGTGTTCTTAGACAAGTTTAGCTCTCAATGACCTAATGCATGATGCTCATGATTTATGTTAATGTTTGAAAAGTGGAAGCTTCTACTTGTGTCTGTATCTGTTTCCATCATCTAGTCTTCATATTGATATAAGATAATTCAGTAAAAGACTTAATTATACATAATGGATAATGATCGCATTTCCATTCTTTCCATGTGGAAACTTCTTATATGCCAACATTTCAATGTTATTATATTTTTCTTGAAGACAAAACCTTGTTGTAACCTTCTGGCTTTCCCTTCATGTTTAAAAGTTAGCATATTTATGTTGGGATTCTTGGCTTGTCTTGTTGCAGCGGACCATGACATACTAGTGTTTATGCAGAATTGATGAGGATGAACTCTGTAGATTCTATGCTGCTGCAAACAGTGACTTTACCTCCTTCTTATCTTCCATTAAGAAGACAATTCGTTGGAGGGAGACTTACAGAATTCTCTCGCTACAGGAGCTTGAGATGTGGTCAAACATGGTCTTCTGGCATGGATGTGACATGAAAGAACGACCTTGTCTTGTAGTTCGGCTTGGGCTAGCTTGTAGCAGCTTGCTACCTCCTGATAGGCCTCGTTTCGCTCAAGCAGTTAGTATGTGTTTTTGGTCCCTTTATTCGATTTATGGGTTACCAAACATACATTCATAGGGATTTCTGGCTTGCTGACTCTTGGTTAAAATGTGTAACTGTTCACTTGAAATTTCTTAACTAGCCTTTTCTTTTTTATATTTTTTTTATAAATTAGATCCTTCTATTTTTCATCCAAGGTGTAGACCTTCTACTGTGCATGGTCAGAAAGATGTGCAGATAAGTACAAGCTATGTTTATTAGCACAAGTCAAATGACCAACTTTTCTATGATATCAAATTAGGTTGAAGAGAAGAACTTTCTAAAATTTTAGGAAATTACGGTAGTCTACAATTATTATTGATAGCTTACCATTATGGCTACCTTCAGAACATTTATTACTGTGTTTTGAGTAATTGCATCTGGTTCTATCAAGTTTGCAAGTTACCTTCTATCCTTTATCTTCAGGTGCATAATGTGGAATTCATTTGAATCAGCAATATCTTAACCATTAGATCAATTTTACATGTGATGATCTAATAGAAATAAATGATTGCTACTGCAGTATCTCATGTGGAGCACGGTGTCTCGCATTTAGTCAATCCAGAGAATCCTCAAATTACAGTATTAGTGGACTGTGAAGGTTTATCTCCACTGAAAGTTCCCATGCAAATTATAAGAACCTGTTCTTCTCTTCTGCAAGATCACTTTCCAAACCGTCTTGGTTATCTGTTTGTTATTAGGCTTCCTCCGGTTCTTCGTGTTATTGCTCAGACCCTTATCCAGGTAAGCTTTCTCATACTTCCAGTTTGGATGTTAGTTTTTTCTTGCTTTAGAGGTCTTTTGCTGTGAGACCTTACAGTTCTGTTATAGGTTCTTATGATTTTCTGACTTTGTTCTTTAGTTGCCGTTAAAGGTTTAGGTACTTCTCTAATGCACCTAACGTAACTTTGTTCTCTCCAGGTACTAAAGCCTGTGACTCGGAAAAAGTTGAAAATTGAAGGGCAGATGTACCAGAAGGTTCTCTCTGAGTACCTTCAAGCAATCCCATTATATCTTGGTGGCAAATGCACATGCAGACAATGCTCAGACAGTAGCCTCTATCATATGCAGCAGTTTCCTGCAAGTGGAATCGCCGAGAAAGATTCCCCTGCAAGATTTGGCGAGGGTGAAAATTCTCTCCTGCTTAATCCAGGTTATGAGTCTGGGGCTGACCTGAATGATAACTGTGACCAGGTGTTGAGAACTGCCATAATAAGCATCCTTATGTTATGGGTTTTCATAGCTTTTATTGCTGGAATGTACGACCCTGAAAACCGCCCATCTTTTCGTTTATAAGGCAAGGCCATGTTTTTTAGCATACGTTTTTGTATTATGGAAGTTGCTGTTGATCAGGAACTTTTTCCCAATTATATATGTACCGCACATAATATGTTTAATATTATAATATATATGTTTGAGTTTATGATATTTTTTTATTTTTATTTTTTGAAACAGAGGAGTTGATATTCAAATTTGATTATCGCTTGTATAACGTGTAAAACCCTCTCTCTTTTTTTTTTTTTTTTTTTTTTTTTGGTGGGTGCAATGGGGAATCAAATCCCCAGGTGCAATGGGGAATCAAATCCCTAGCGAAACTTAGATGTAGTTATCATATGTACTATGAATTTTGATTGCCTGTTTTTGTCTTTTTATTTTTTTTTTTTATTTTTTTATTTTTTTTCTTTTTTGCTTTTTTGGGTAGTGAAGACTGCATTAAGCACCAAAGGAAAGGAAGGGGAACCAGAAAAAAGTTTACCCCAGGTTACATGCCTCAATTTCCTTTAAGATCATTTGAGCCAAATTATTAGCAGGACATGAACAAAAATTAACATCCGAACAAAACAGCACTTTGTTATCCTTGATGGCTGACTTGGCTGCCAAGTCAGCACAAAGGTTTGCTTCTCTTGGGGTCCTAGAATTTTCCAGTTATTGTTCTTCAGTTTGGCTTTAAGGGAAACAACTGTCTCCCAAGTCCCCCATTCACAAGGTTCTGAGTTGTCTTTAAGCTAGTTAACCACAGACTGCGTGTCACACAACCAATCCGCATTCTTCCTAGATTAGCAGCCCACTCAATGGCTTTGAGTTTTGCAAAATCGGCTCTCATAGGATTCATAGGTTTAGCTGCTAGAAGAAGAATCTATCCTTTTTTTTATCATTCCTGGCTATCAAAGCTATCATTGATTTGCATGGTATGCAAGCTGCATTAGTGTTGATGCAGGGGTGGCGGCGTCGTCAACACTAATGCATATTCCTCGACCATATTTTCCCATCTTACCATGGCATATGCAATAGATCTCTTGTCCTCGAAGATTTTATCGTTTCGCATTTTCCAGACCATATAAAGGAAAGATGCAAGCAGCAAGGAAGTAAAGGTTTTTCCTCCTAGCTTCAAGCATAATTGAGGACAGGGAGTCAGACAACATCTTACCAACTCTAGAGCATTACTTGTCGCCTTTGAGTCTAACTTCAAACCCCATTTACTGTTGAATGTTTCACTGTCAAAACCACAAAGGGGCAACATGAGTGTCTCTTCCCTGTTCTCTGATATAATGATGCCTTTAAAGGTAGCACTTCAGAGGCAAGTCTCCATAAGAACATTTTTGCCTCTCATGGAGGTTTGCTACCCAATTTCCTTCCAAAGGCTTTCTCAAGAATCAACGGTAGGGGTTAAGATTTTGTGACAGCTTTTGACAGAGAATAATCCATTGTTGTTTGTCCAAAGTAGCTCTTTTAGGATGAACCTGTGCGTATTAACTTTATTAATAGCCTCTACTTTCTTTGGATCGCATAACTCTAGCAACTTTGTTTCATCTCAATCTAGAAGGTCAGCCACTTTTCTATCTTGGGTTTCATCTGCTCCTTTAATCTTATGAGTTTTTCCAATGATATCAAAGACCCATAAATCTCTCCATGGGTTCACAGACCATCCACTGCCAATTTTGTAGCAAAAACCCCTCTTGATGACTTCTTTTGAATTGAGAATACTTTGTCGTGCAAAGGAATCTTCATCTTATACCTGCATCCAAAAAACGACTTGTTGTTCAAATATTTGGCTCTCATGAGCAGTGTCCAAAGGCAGTCTTCTCCTTTGGCTAGCTTCCATCCAAGTTTCATCAGAAACATTTTAATGATGCTTTTGAATTTCGTGAACCTCAAACCGTCATGAGCCTTAGGCTTGCAGATGCTTCCTCAGTCCTTAAGAGCTAGAAAATGACCCCTTTTCTGCCTTTGCTTCCCACCAAAACCTCCAAACGATAGCACCCAATTCATTGCAGATAGCATGTAGGATTTTGAAAGTCGACATAATGCAGACTGGGACAGCCTAATGTCACGTCCCGTGCAAAAGGAGTAAAACCCTTGAGGTTTAACCGGAAGACTCTACACTCTCCATGAAGAATCAAGAGAAGCCCGGAATATTCTAGAAGATTCAAGAGAAACCTAGACTAATATAGATTGGAATCTCTCTAGAATACTCCATGTAAATATCTTGTACATAACCCTAGAATAATCTAGAACCCTAACTAGATAGGTGACATGTGTACATATCTAGAACTTTCCTACATGCCAAGCCCTCTATATAAAGGGGTTGGACTCTCATTTGTAATACATCCAAGAATATCAAAGAATCCAAGTATTCTAGCAATACAAGTATTCTCCACATTCTCTCAAACTCTCCTACTTCCTACTCTCTTACTCTTAGCTTCCGCATTGTGTTAGCTTGTGAGCAAGGCTTACTTAGCAAGGGAGGTGCTAAGTGCCGCACGGGAGTGTTGGAAAAGTTAGGCCCGTGACAGTTGGTATCAGAGCCAATTGCTGCTCAAGCATATCGTTGGTGTAACGTGGAAGTAGGCAAGATGGCTAGCTCGGAGGTTACCATCAATGTGGAGGGAGCTACCGAGGTGCGAGGTCGTGAAGAGCAACGCAACCCCAATGCGAGGAAGCAGAGGCATAAGTCCAAGTCCAAGGATGTGATGACCGGCGTAGAGTTGCGCTTGGAGGAGCATGCATCCCGAGTACAAGAACGGTTTGAGGCGCTGGAGAGTCGCCTAGATGGGCTAGAGTCGGAGGACATTGCCATCAATCAAGCCGTGAGGGGGTTACTCAACGGACTAGACGATGCCTTAAGGAGGGAGCTCCGTGCGACACGCGACCAATGCATGGGGGAGGTAGCAGACCTTCGTGCCATGTTGGAGAGAGAATTGGATGCCATCCGCACCCAAATGGATGATATGCGGGGTGATTGGGCTCTTTGCAAGAGGGCGGTGGCGTCGGGGACAACCACCATCCGCGAGGGGCCACGAATCGATGTACCAAAGCCCAAGTCCTACTCTGGGGCAAGGAATGCGAGGGAGCTCGAGAATTTCCTTTGGGGCTTGGAGCAATACTTTGAAGCAATGGGCATTGTGGACGATGCTTCAAAGATTAGGACTGCCACTCTCTACCTTAGCGACACGGCAATGTTATGGTGGAGAAGGAGGCATAGCGACATCGAGCGAGGTACGTGCACTTTTCATACTTTTGATGACTTTAAAAAGGATCTCAAAAGGCAATTCTATCCGGAGAATGCCGAAGATGAGGCAAGGAGTCGCCTTCGACGACTCAAGCAAGTAG
This sequence comes from Ziziphus jujuba, assembly GCF_031755915.1. Lineage (NCBI taxonomy): Eukaryota > Viridiplantae > Streptophyta > Magnoliopsida > Rosales > Rhamnaceae > Ziziphus > Ziziphus jujuba. The sequence goes on from NC_083388.1 coordinate 9,721,031, forward strand.
GCCATATTCGGGAATACATCAAGGAGTTCACCAACTTGGTGTTGGAGATCCCGGACCTATCGGATAAAGACTCCCTTTTCTACTTCATGGATGGACTACAACTTTTGGCCAAGACGGAGTTGAAGAGGCGTGGAGTACAAGATTTGGCTAGTGCCATTGCATATGCCGAAGGCTTCATCGACTACTCCAACCAAAGAGATTCTCCAAAGCCAAAGGAATGGAAAGACAACCATGGAAAAGGTGGGGGAGAGCCTAGTAGATCCAAAGAGGATGAAAGGGAAGAAAGTGCACATAAGCCAAAAAGCTCAAAATGGAAGCCGCCTAGAGAAGGTAAGGATGCTTCCAAACCTAAAAACTCTTGTTTCTTATGCGATGGACCGCATTGGGTAAGGGATTGTCCGAAGAGGAAGGCTTTGAATGCCATGACTACCCAATACGAGGAGAAGCAAGAGGAAGGAGCTAGTATAAGTTCCTTACAATTGTTGAATGCTATCAAGGCTACTCCTAAGGAGACAAAGAGGGGTGGCCTAATGTTTGTGGAGGCAAAACTCAATGGAGTGCCCACCAAGGCGTTGGTGGACACGGGTGCCTTACATAACTTCCTATCGGTGGAGGAGGCACAAAGGCTTGGGATCGAGGCAACCATAGAAAGGGGCTCCGTAAAGGCGGTGAATTCGGATGCAAAGCCGCTCCAAGGAGTTGCTAAAGGCGTGAAAACCACCATCGGAGACTGGGATGGCAAATTGAACCTAACGGTGGTGTCCATGGATGACTACAAGGTTGTCCTTGGTATGGACTTCTTCAACCAAGTAAAGGCTTTCCCACTCCCATTTGCAAACAAGTTATGCATCATGGATGGGGGAACGACGTGCATGGTGCCTACAGAACGAGCTAGCAAGCGGGAGACCAAGGTTTTGTCGGCACTGCAAGTCGAGAGGGAGGACCAAATCAACTTGGTTGCTGCCCAAAAGCCTAGTGAGGATGCCCAAAGCCATGCCAAGACATCTCCTAAGGTACAAGATGTGCCAAAGGAGTTGGACCAAGGGTGTTTGTGTGCGTTGGCCTCAAGTTGTGGAGACAACAAGAGGAAACATGTGGAGGCTAAGGGAGGGACCTTAGCCAAACCACTACCCCAACCACACAAGAGGCACGAGGGGGTGATAGGACCCTATGAGAGGTCACTTCCCATTATAGGGAAAGGGGGCAAGGGAGCCCCAAAGGAAGGCAAGTCAAGAAGGGCACCTATGGAGATAGCGACTTCACCCGACAAGAATGTGGAAGCCACACCTGCGGATCGAGTCGGTCAACATAGAGGCATGCCCAATTACACCAACTACTTGGTGAAGGGGAAGGACCTGCCGGATGGTGAAGTAAGTGGGGAGCACGAAGATACACAACGGCAACTCAAAGATCACATTCAGCGGGCAAGGAGGAAGGCGCGACGAGGGCGTCGCGAGTTTAGGTGGGGGAGAGTGTCACGTCCCGTGCAAAAGGAGTAAAACCCTTGAGGTTTAACCGGAAGACTCTACACTCTCCATGAAGAATCAAGAGAAGCCCGGAATATTCTAGAAGATTCAAGAGAAACCTAGACTAATATAGATTGGAATCTCTCTAGAATACTCCATGTAAATATCTTGTACATAACCCTAGAATAATCTAGAACCCTAACTAGATAGGTGACATATGTACATATCTAGAACTTTCCTACATGCCAAGCCCTCTATATAAAGGGGTTGGACTCTCATTTGTAATACATCCAAGAATATCAAAGAATCCAAGTATTCTAGCAATACAAGTATTCTCCACATTCTCTCAAACTCTCCTACTTCCTACTCTCTTACTCTTAGCTTCCGCATTGTGTTAGCTTGTGAGCAAGGCTTACTTAGAAAGGGAGGTGCTAAGTGCCGCACGGGAGTGTTGGAAAAGTTAGGCCCGTGACACTAAGCTACTGATCTGATCAATGTGGCCTTACCTACTTTTGATAGAAGTAATCTTTCCTTTAGTCTGCTGAATTATTTATATTTATTTCTCTTAAAGATTAGAGAATTCCTTGGGTAGATGGAACGAGCTTTCAATTCCTTGAACCCTAGCCTTTCCTTTGTTAGTTTCTTGGTCAACCCTAGGGTGTTTTTTGAGAATAGGATTTGGGATTTTTTTATACTTGGTAGTTGGCCAAGCTATACGCTATATAATATTAGGACTTTGTCTATCTCCTTCACATTTTGAATGTTGGCCCGACATGCAACTAAGATGTCATTAGCATAAAGAAGGTGTGAAATTGTGGGCACTCCTCTGTGGCTTTTGATCCCCTGAATATTGGCATTACTATCCATAAGCCTAAAAAAAAAATTTTGAATAAAAGATGAAAATGAATGGGTAAAGGGGTCTCCTTGACGAATCCCTCTCTTAGGCCTAATTGATTCCATTCTGCTGGCAATGAGGATGTCGAATTCCACTGAGCTTATACAACCGAAAATCATGCTTTTAAAATCCTTTAAGAATCACCACATCTTCAACACCTTGGTAATGAATGCCCATTCAAATCTGTTATAGGCTTTTTTTCATGTCTATTTTAATCGTCATCAGGCCATTTTTCCTTTGTGAGTCACCTCTTGTGTTACCATTGTATTTTCTGCAATCCATCTCCCCTTAACTAAGGCTCCTTGGTTTGGTGATATTAATATGGGCAGCAGCGGTCTGAGCTTTGAAGTAATAATTTTTGCGATAATCTTATAGGTAAAGTTACGAAGACTAATAGGACAGAACTTATTGAAGTCTATGAAATTTTTTGACTTCAGAATGAGAACCAGCAAGATATTATTGACTCCTCTTGTAATTGTCTTAGTTCTTAAGCACTCCTGTATCATTCTTATAACTTGGTCTTTTACTGTATCTCAGTAGGTTTTGTAGAACACCCATAGAAAACCATCTGTCTCAAGGGCTTTCATAGGATGAAGGTCCCAGACAATTTTCTTATCTCTTCCACCGTTAGGATTGCTATGAGCTTAGAATTCTCCTCTTCGTTGACATACCCTTTTCCCAGCTCTTCAATCTCTCTAAAAAAACATGATTAGAGGTGGTGAATAACTTATTAAAACCCTCTTCAAAATACTGGCTATCTTGTTCCATATTTTGTAGCCACTTATATCCTTTCTTTATGTAGCCTATTCTATTTCTCCTCCTTCGAATTAGGGTATTTGTATGAAAAAGCTGGGTGTTATGGTCCCTTTCTATCAACTATATCTCTTTTGACTTTTGCCTCCATATGCTTTCCAGCCTTGCTCTTTGTTTTCTTAGGTCCTTTTCAATGATAGCTTGCTTTGCTCTATCTTCAAGCTTTCCAAATTGGATATCTCCTAATTCTTTTTCTAGAAGTTGTATCTTCTCTTGAACACAGCCAAAATGAGATTTATTTCAAATTTTGAGGTTGAAGCTGTATTCTTCTATCTCCTTATAATTCTGTGTGTCTCCATCCCATTCGTCGGTTCAACCTCCCAGGCTTTCTTTACAATCTCTAGGCTTGAGTTGTCACTTATCCAAGTTTTAAGGAATTTAAACAGTCGTCTTTGCCTTGGTTTTTCCCCATGGGTGCTAAGTAGTAGAGGAGAATGATCCAATTGTTCCATAGGTAAATGACAAATTTTTTCCTCACTGTGTAAAGATAAGCACTCCTAGGGGGCGTTTGGTACGCCGGATAGGTCCGGATCGGACAGGATCGGATAGGATCGGACAGGATAATTAGTACAGTACTATGTTTGGCATAGTTCCAGACTGAATGATGGACTAATTGTACCATGTTTGGTGCCAAATCGGACTAGATAGGACTATTTTGTAATTATATTTTTAATTTAAAAAAATAAAAATTTTAAAAGTTAAATTTATATTAAAAAAAAAATTATTACATCTAATTAAAGTTGTACATTTATATATTTATATATTTATATATACATGCAAAATATACAAAATTTGTTGTATACATCCACAAATTTGTATACATCCACAAATTTGTTATTTTTAATTTGCTTAATTTATTTTCTCTGTTTGTTATTTTTTTTATTAAGGTTACATTGATTGAACATGAATGAAAACATAAGATTATATATATATATACAGTATACAATAATTAATAAAAATGGAATTCATCTTTATCTTCAATGAATAACTAACTAGATTTTATAATTCTTGAATGGTTTAAAAATTACAGGTAGGAATGGCTAGTGCACTGGAAACTCTGTGTGGGCAAGCTTATGGAGCAGAGGAATATAAGAAACTTGGACTTCAAACTTACACTGCTATTTTTTCTCTGTTTTTGGTCTGTTTTCCTGTAACTTTGTTCTGCTTTCTGGCCTTTTACCAAATCCACAGCTTGAAACCTCCGTTCTTTCTGTATGTTAAGCTTAATGGATGATGTTAAAAATTAATCCAGATTTCATAACCTCTTCAACTTGATCTCTATACAAATAACTAGATGCAAATGTGATAGTTCTTAGTTGTCTTTGAACAGTCTCAATACCATTTCGACTCTCTATACAATTCCATTTGGGCTTGGTGCTGCAGCAAGGTATGCATATGCTCAAACACAGATATATATATATATATATATATATATATATATGTATAATGCGTTTATCCTGTTAAAAAAAGAAAAAAAGAAAGTAATTTTAGCCAATTTGTGTGTTTTTGTTTGTGGTTTTTTATAGCACAAGAGTTTCAAATGAATTAGGAGCTGGAAACCCACAAGCTGCTCGAATTGCTACATGTGCAGTGATGTTTCTTGCAGTGGCAGAAACAAGTATAGTTAGCACAACCCTCTTCTTCACCCGCAGAATTTTCGGCTACACTTTTAGCAACGAAAAGGAAGTCGTGGATTACGTGACCAAAATGGCTCCTCTGGTTTGTCTCAATGCTATTTTCGACAGCTTACAAGGGGTCCTTTCAGGTTAAAAATCTCTCCACACACTTTTTCAATCAAAAATGAATTTTCTATTTCTGTTTAACAACATAAAGCTTTAGTTTTCAAGGTTCTATTAACTGTTTTATGTTAATAAATTCAGGGGTGGCTAGAGGATGTGGTTGGCAGCATATAGGGGCTTATATCAATCTCAGCGCGTTTTATCTTTGTGGGATACCAGTTGCTGCCATTTTGGGTTTCTGGTTTCAGCTTAGAGGAGAGGGTCTCTGGATTGGAATTCAACTTGGTTCTTTTATGCAAACTGTTCTGCTTTCTCTTGTAACTATTAGTACAGACTGGGAGAAACAGGTATACATATATATTCCATATCTATTAGTACAGACTGGGAGAAACAATGAGAAGAGAAAGAAGAAGGCAAACTCACAGATTCAAGAAGAAGAACACAGAGCTTGATCTGGGCAGAGGCACGCGAGAGACACCACCAACGCCTTCGATGAGCTCCGGACAGAAATTTGACCCAGGGGGAAGGACGGGTTAGCTTAATCCCCCTCTCGGGGGATTATTTCACTGTAGCGGCTAACTTATCTGCTCCTTCATTTGTTCCTTCCAAACACCGGATTGGGACACAATCCTGTCCAATCCGGTGAAACAAACACGCCCCTAATTGACTAGACCTTTGTCCAGACATTCCTTTGTGTTTCTTTTCCAAGGTAAATATCTTCCTTAAGTATCAAAGGTCTATGGCCCCTACATTCTAAACAAAATTCTTTGAGAAAAAGTGTTTTATCCACCAATTTCTACCTCTAAATTTTTCGGATTCATCAATGATCTCATTCAGATCACTAATAACAAGCCAAGGAAAATTACAATATGAAACTGGCCTTAGAAATCTGTTTTCTCCTTTCAATATGGAGTGCCATGACAACTAAACAACTGCTATATCTCCTCTTTGTTATCCTTTTTAAATACTCCACTAATAATATGGTCTGTGGTCTAGTGATTTCTAAATTGATCTCTTTTTTCCACATTAACTCCAATCCCCCAGCCAAGCCTTTAGCTTCTACTATTTCAAAATTATTAAAGTCCAGTAGCATATAAACTTTTGTCATTTTTGTCCTTAAGGCCTTAGTTTCCATTAGCAGGAGACAGTGAGAGTTATGTCTCTTAACCAAGCTTTGTAAAACATTTAGGTTATCACTACCTCCTATTCCCCTGCAATTCCAAGAAATCAATTTCAATGGCTAGGGGGGCATAATTCTACCCACCTCCTCAACCAATTGAAAATCTTTATGAGAGGTTGATGCTTGCCCTTTCTCAATAGACCTTTTGATCTTCTCTACTTCCTATGATCTCTTCCTGGCTTCTTTCTTCCAATTCCTTATTCTCGTATTTCTTCCTTCACTTCTACCTAGTTTAAAAGTTCTTTCTTAAAATTTCCCAAAATCTATTTGGAATCTCAAAGTTCTTGGGGATCCTCCTCCTGTCTCCTATGAATTGTCACAAAAATGAAGGAAGTTCTTTAAAATCTATCTACCAATCAATACATATTATTTATTATTATTATTTTTAAATTTTTGAGATTGTGAGGTGGGAGAACCTTTGCCATAAAAATAATGGCTTTAATAAAAAGAAAATAGATAAATTCATCAATCTCTTTGTCAATCATAAATTGATTATTTTTATTTCGTTAAGTAACACCATTCCAAAATTAATTGACAATTAATGAAGTAGCCATTTAGACTTTATAGTAAATTTCTTTAAAAAATAAAAATAAATAAAAAATTGTATGGTGGATTTTTTTTTTGAGTTTCTTAGCTGTGAGGGATTTTGTTCCAATAATATCTATTCTTAATTTTTTTTAAGATTCGAGAGCCTCATTGATTCTTCTCCTTGTTCTTTTTTTCTTGGGCATCCCACTTGGATTAGTTCCTTTCATATATATGCGCCGAAAATTATCGGAGCAAGATCTCATTATAGAAATTATTAAAAGTCATAGTAAACTCCCATTAATAAAAAGAGAAATTTTTTTGTACACAATGTGTACCAAGGTGGAATCCAGGATGGTGCACATGACCAATAAAAAAATGCCATATTATATTATTATATCTTAATCATTTTAAAAAATCTACATAAGCTTCCTTCATATAATTAACGTCATTTACTTTCTATTACCTTTTTTATTTTATTTCTTTTTCTCCTCTTCCTCCTTCATTTCGCTTCGGTTCATCATTTGTTCCAAAAAACCAAAGATTTCCATTCACCCACCATTTTAGATCATCTTATCTGAATTTCTCTCTTGACATCCTCAACTTCCTTGTTCGTCACAAGCTTCCTTCTTTCGCTGTATAAAAATAGGTGATCCCAAATTGGCCCCTTCCCAGTTCTTTATTGAGGGTGTAAATAGAGGACAGCTTGGTGTAAATAGAGGACAGCTTGATGTCTGTTTGTATAAGCAGTAGTCTTCTTGGCAGAGCTAATTCAATAGATATGGAGCGGAGGTCTATTAGCCCAAAGATAGAGGGCAAGAAGTGTTGTATTTGAGGAGTATAAATAGTATTTAGATTTTTTTAACCGTGGCAAAATTATAAATTTTGAGAAGGGTGGACTTTTTTTTTTTTTTAATCCCTTTTTGGAGAAGAGGGAACTCTCTATTTGAGCCTTGATGGTCTTGGCATCGATGGGGTTAGATTGAACGATTCTTGGGTTCTCTTGGTTAAATCTTGGAATCGATGAGATGGTGAATCAGAGAGGATAAGATTGGGATGTCTTGAAATTTGGACTATTTGGAGAAACAAAGTCCCATTTGGAAGAGATGGGCTAGCTTGTCAAAGTCAAAAAAAAAAAAAAAAAAAAAAAAAAAAAAAAAAAGCGAGCGATTGAGAGCAAGAGAGAAAGAGATTGGAATATCAATGAGAAAGGGCAGAATTTGAAAACCCTAAGTAGAAGACATTAAAATGTTGCCTAGAATGATCTTGAGATACTACTAACAATTGGTGTGGACGATAAAAGATCAAATATGGAGGGAATAACATGAAGATCTAAGAACAGAGGATTCTATGTGAAACATAAATGGAAGAGGAGAAAAAAAATAACAAAAAAGGCCGCTGAGTGAAACATAAATAAAAGAGGAGAAAAATAAATAAATAAATAAAAGAAATAACTGAGAGTAAATAGCGTTTATAATATAAAAAAAGTTGATATAGACTTTTTAAAATGATTAGGATATGATAGTATATACAGCATATTTTTATTGGTTATGTATGCCAACGTGAATTCTACCCTGGTACACATTGTACCGACAAATTTCTCTAATAAAAGATAAAGAAAAGTCATATATAAAGATAGTAAAATAATTAGAGTCAAAATAATAGCAATACAATTAATTTATATACCAATATGATTAATTTATTGACTCTTCTAAATCTTGTTTGCACAAAGCAAGTTGTGAGTTGAAATTAAAGTTTTTGGCTTTTTGTTTTATCTTTTTGCAAGTGAAATTAAAGGTTAAAGGATTTAAAAAGATAAATAAATTAGAAATCTAACTATTTTATTTTGGCCAAATACTTTGTTTTAATTAGTAGATTTAATGACTGATGAGTATAAATCAAATACGATTAAGTGGTATTTATTTCATCAGATTCAGATGGAGGGCTTGGCATATCAATCAAAAAAAAAAAAAAAACAAAGGCCTAATTACGTCCCTTCACGCACTGTTTAACAGCAAGGCTATTGTCTTTTTCTTTTTTTAATGAAAGGTAGAACTCTTTTTTTTTTTTTTTTAAATAATGATTCCAGATTTAAATCTTTTGACCTCCCCGTATAATAAAAAAAAAAATTTAATATATATTAACTGTAGCTTCCTTCTAGTTAATAGAGAGAAGGAATAGAAAAAAAAAAAAAAAAAAAAAAAAAAAAAAGGGGTAAAGTACGAGACTACTAGTATGGCATGGAAACTTTGTGATAAATGGGGGGAAAAAAGTTCCATTATTCATAGATAATTATAAATTAAAGTAGTCATTCATAGGAAAATAAAATATAACTAATTATAGATAAATTAATTTATCAATCATTACGATTATTGTTTGGCAGTTTTTTTTTTCTTTTTTTTTTTTTGGGTAATAATTGTATGGCAGATTTGTGTGTGCATGTATTATGTGATATATATTTATTGAGAAAGGCTTTTATAACATTTTATTTTTTATGTCAATATTTTATAACATTATATTTGATTTAATTATTTAGACTATAAATATTAATGATGATTTTTGAAAAAAAAATCATTATTAATATTAATTTACAGAAAAAATATTAAAAAAATCATCATCAATACTCACAAATTAGAAACTGTCCACGTTATATCTTTATATATATATATATATATATATATAATTTAATACCGTACCCTTATATATATAATTTAAAATCTGGATATCTTCTAATAACGAAGAAAAAGGGATCGGCAATTCAATCAGCCCTATAACATTTCGTTTTAAGTTTCACGGAAAAATCTACAATACTTGTGGACGTCTCTCAAGCTTCATACAGTTTTCATTTTTTCTTTGGAAAATTTCTTCTCACATCAGGAATACGTACGGCGTCATCTTCATTTCTTTCTCGTCGGTACTCTTCAATTGGCAAACCGCACTTGTTTCCACTAACTATTTTGGAAACTGGCATTAGGTACATATCATATATTTAATTTTTAAATGTACCCAAAACATGAAATAATTATAATAATAATGATAAAAGGAAGCGTTTAACCATAAAAGGAAGCATGCAACAAGATCCAATTAATTAATAGTAGTTACATCATGGCTACTTTTTATTAAACAAAAAGTATTTAAGATTACAAACATTTATATGGTGATGACCTTTCGGATTCCGAATAGATACGACAGCTTATGTAAGCTAATGCAAAGTGGTATTTAGACTTATAGCATATTTTATTACTAAAGGATGACCATATTAGGTGAATCTAAATCACTACCGTCAATGTATGTTTAAATTTAAATTTTTAAAACAATTTAACAGTTGATAAAAGAAAATACATATAAATTTCACAAATATTTTTGACAAATCATCCAAAATATTTAACATGTTTAATTTAATAACGAATTAATGTTTTTTTTTAATTAAATAGTTATTAGATGTTGTTGAATTAACTTCATTAATGATTAGAATGATTCGCCAAATCTAACTAATACATGGAATATTTCTCATATTTGTCTATTATGATACTCTTTGATCATTATTTTTCACTAGACTGACAGGAAAGATAAATAGTAATAAATAAATAAATAAACACACGTTTGCTGAAATCTATGTGTAATTGTAGCAAATCTTAAGAGGTCAATGTTACTTTTCCTTCCTCATGCATGTACATATACTAATTTAGGTAGTTCCTTGTGTAACGGTTTTTTTTTTTTTTTTTTTTACCAATATTTATGATAATGATCATATAAACATTGAAATGGTTTATCCAATGGTAGATAAAAAATGGAAAATTAAAAATTTTAAATCTATAATTAATTTTGACCTCTTTTTTTTTTTTTTTTTTTATCTTTTATCCATTTTGTTATAAGCATTGATTAAAAACTTGGTACATGGAAGCGACCCTCTTAATTAAATATATAGTTGTATTGTTGAATGAGGCCTGTTGTACAAAAAACATTTAAGAAAAGTTTTCAACAAATAATTCTAAGAGTTCATTTAACAGTTTAAATCTATTTTAATTTAATTGAATTTTACCTTCTAAAACCAATTAATTTTAATAATTGTTTTACTAAATAGAAGCATCTATTCACGATTCAAGTAATATATATATATATATATATATATATATATATTAAAAAAGAGAAGGATGATTTGTTAAAAAGGTTTGTCAAATCCATGGTACATGAATCATTTCTCGTATATACACGTATCTATATTTTATGCATATTATTAATATCTTAATTTTCTGCAAATTTGATAATAAATGTGTTAAAAAAAAAAACAAAAAACAAAAACAAACGGAAAGTACACATTGATTTTCCTCCCTTTTTACATGTTGGGTGACTAAAAATTAACAATCGATGATTCTATCAACAATTCAACATACATAGAGCCTCAGCAATTGTAGGCAACTCATTATAATTAAATTTACGAGCAATATACAACCAAGAATTAATTAGCCTAATAAACATTGTTTACATATATTTTATACCCCTAGTATTAACTTTTTATTGGGCAAAATATCCATAGTATTACTTAAAAGCGTAATATAAAATATACATAATTAGTTAGATATAAGCACCACTAACGGTCCAAGAAAAAAAAAAAAAAAATTGATATAAGCACCACTAGATATCGAGCAATATATTCTAGTATCCGGACAAACGGATGTTACTTTCTTACATAGGATCCCACATTGTGTGGCCACGCGATGGCTCCTTCATTGATATTTCTTCATTAAATCGGTTTTAGTTGAGTCTCCACTTTTGACGTCAGCCTTCACAAACTGAACATTGCCCGTCTAATTCCATTGAAGAAATGGTATTGAGCTCATTCAACTACATAAGCAAATTAGGACACCCACAAAAAGTAAAAAATGCCATGCTCTTCTTTTTGTTTTTTTCTTGTTTTTTTCCTTTTTTTTTCCGTACTAAATGAGATGAGATGAAGAAAGCTCAAAGCATTCATTTGCTTTTTAACTAGCTTTTTTCTTCAACTATTTTATTTGATATAAGAATAATCTCCCGTACTTGACCTTTCACCTCCTCAAGACGCACAATTTATTTTTCTTTTTTTCTTTTCTGAAGAATTAGGACTCCCAATTTTTTGGTGGAAATCTATGGAAACCCCACTTTACTTTCTTTTTAATTATATATATATAATTTATGTGACTCATTTAATTATAATTTGTATGACTCACTATGTTTATCTTTCCTATATTGCCTTCGACATTTGCCCAATTTTCTTCAAATTGGACGACAAACTACCTGTTTCAGCTCCATTTAAGTCCATAGGCCTTTTTTGGAGTTGGCTTGACAATTTGATATATCGACTAAAGTGTATATATATATATATATATATATTAGATAAAATGCTTATGTCCAACAAAAAATTGTATTTAGTAGTATCAAAGTTAGCTTGAAAACTAGCACCACCGTATAGTTATAGCCTGTCCAAAGCTGCATGCAATGCTCGAGCATTGCATTAATGCCGACGGGTCAAATTTAGTTTCTTCCATTTTGAAGGTAATGAAATGGATCAAAAGCTAATTATTTCATATTTATTATATATCATATTTCAGTAAGGAGGGAAAAATATTGGAAAAAGTTTGGAAAATTGGTATTTTACTGTTTTCCACTATGTGGATTATTTTATTAGGAAGGAAGACATGCATGAAAGTTTGACCTCGTTATCTTGTCCTCTGCGCAGCTGCAATACATTAATTAAGTGTAAAGAAAAAGTTAAAACACATGGCTATACTATTAAAGGCTAAGTGATCGAATATTAACCTTATCCTATACTGACTTCAACTTGTTCAGGTTATTGGAACACTTTGCATCTTTCTCCATGTACATCGGTCCAACCCTTACCTTGTCAAAAGGTATAGGCGGCTTGTCCAATTCGATGACCGCACACAAGATATTGCAAATTGAAGAGACTTATCTTAGTTGTTGTTATTATTATTATTATTATTATTATTTTTGGCTTGATTAATAAATTAGTAATATATATGATAAGTGCTTATTAAAAATTTTTTGTAACAAGCTAGTAATGTATGTCACATGTCGAGTTCAACAAGATTTTATACTTGTATCTAACACTTGGTTCAAAAACCATGCATGTATGATATTTTTCTAGATACATTTAATAGTAAAAAGTGAAAATTTAAACATACAATGTAGAAAATTTAATTTTTCCTCGGAAAAGCCAAGGAATTAAGAAGTCCATAAGAGAAAAACAAAAAAAAACAAAAAAAGGATGGGGATGTTTTGTTGCATTTTTTCTTTTTATTTTTCTTTAAACCAGTGGTGTTTATACATAGGCATTTTTCATCTCTTTTAATTTGGTTTTTTTTTTTTTTCAATCACTTTCTAATAATATTTTAAATGAGATGATATTATTTCACTCAGCTATTAAAACATAAATTTTAATAAACAAAGATAATCAAAATGGGACAAGATGGATCTTACTCGGCCTGCCAAAAACAAAAATACATCTCATTTATAGTAGTAATTAGTTAGTAGTTAAAAACTTTGCAAAACTTAATTAAGGTGAAAACTGGCTTTAACCTTATAAGCTGAGACATTACCTAATTTAAAGCACTTATATTGATACCACCGACTATCATCTTTTTTTATTTATTGGCTGTGAATATAAGAATATTCACGGGTCATCATCATTATTACTTTGTTTTAGTCACCGAAAGGAGCAGCTAAACCACACATTATATAATTTACCAGCCCATAAAAATAACATATATACGCAGCTCCCACTAGAGAGAGAGAGAGTCTTCCACGTGTTTTCAATCCCCACTGACTTCTGAATTTTCCTTCTTCTATATAACTCCCACCTCTACCCGCTGCACTTAGTACTGTATTCCGATAATCCACAAACCAACTTCAATCTCATTTTCCACGATAAAAATGGCCTCCATCTTCGAGCACTCCAGCCCAGCCAGAGCGCTGTGGCGGACCTGCCTGGCCTCGGCCTTCCGTTCCGCCCTCGCCTGCACCTTAGTGGGCTTTACCACCCTTTATGGGCCGGCCTCTCTCCGACGACAAGTGGCTTTCCCAGCATTTTCCTACGTCACCGTCATTCTCGTCATCACTGATGCGACGCTCGGCGACACATTGCGGGGCTGCTGGCTTGCGCTTTACGCCACAGTCCAGAGCCTCGGCCCCGCCATGTTGAGCCTTTGGTTGATCGGACCGGCTCGGTTGTCCAGCAGCACCACAGCTACTGCGGTGGCGCTGGGTTCATTTGTGGTGGCGATGCCGGAGAGAACGCACTTGGTTGCTAAACGAATAGCTTTGGGACAGATTGTAGTAGTGTATGTGCTAGCATTTATCAATGGCGTCCACACTGATGCTGTGATGCACACTTTACATGTTGCTGCCAGTACGGCCGTTGGGATATTGGCTTGTGTCTTGGCCTTGCTGGTTCCAATCCCTCGACTGGCCTCTCAGGAGGTAAATTAAATATTTAACTCATTAAACTTTTTTTTTTCCCCCCAACATATGCATTTATGTTTCGCTTCCAATATTCAAGTTAAATATATATTTAAACATGTACTTAAAACATAGACTTTACGTTTAAGAATACATGAATCTCACCAACCCAAATCCCTGCGCTTAAATTTGGTGTTTTCCCAATTAAGTATATGATCTTATTATAAGTTGTTTATATGTTCACACTTATATATATATATATATATCATGGGTAGTTTAAATTAATATCTGGAGATCTTTTAACGGTTCTTAACGCATGCATAAGAGAGTTAAATAAACAGGGGTCCACATCGTGTGGCTAATATTAATGCAAATATATTTGTTTATTTTTGTCACTTAAATGACAGTGGTTTATCTACTAAAACAATTTCATTTACTAACTAGATTTAATTTTGTTTTAAAATATAATTAAACTGTCACGTAGATACAGTAAAAACAAATAATATTTTTCGCAAAGAATATGTAAAATATACATATTTTATATTTTCAAAGGTGGTGGAAGGTGCACTTGGACGTACAATGTCTCCCCCGTATGGAAAAGAAGGGATTAGCCTATGCAAGAAAGCCATACAAAGCAGAGTAGTGCTAGCTAGTGGGGTGTGTGTGTGTGTGGAGGGGGGTAGCACGTTAGATGTTCACTATTTAATTAATATATTAATTAATGTCATCGTACACGAAATTAATTAAAATACTAATTAATGTCATAGTACGGAGATTTAACATTTTATAACATCTGCCAGGTGAAACACAACTGCGAGCTCCTCGTAGAGAACGATTCAGAGAGGCTAAAGCTCCTTGTGAAGGCATTTTGTGCAGAGGACAACACATCCGCACGTGCATCCATCTATCAAGCAAAGTTAGTGGCTTCTTCCGGAAACAAATTTCTGCAAGGTGTCAAAAAGTACCAAGTAAGCGACTTCCAAATATTATTCTTTGTCCATGCAAGTAATCAATGCTTCATATTTTTGAGTTTTACGATAGATGTTCATAATAAATAAATAAAGAGTTTTGCTGTATTATATTACTATTTATTATCAGCAGTAAGGATCACTAATCACCAATGATTTCATTATCAATATGATAATTATTAATTAATAACATTTAATTATATATTATTTTTATTTTAAAATTATAATATGAGAAAGGAAACTTTATATATATATATATATATATAGTTATCTTGTCAATTAGCATATAAATTCTATTCTGGATTATTATCAACAACAACAAATAGATTTTTCTTTACTATATGCCATTATCATTGATACCCATTATAGAAATGATAATTATTAATTAGTTTTTTTATTATGTTTTGAGTTTTAAAAATAAAAAATTTATATAGAAAAGTGTAAAAAATTTTAATTTGAAGAGTCAATTAAATTATCACATAGTATATAGATCCTAATAATGATGATTATTAACGTGAGAAAGTGACAAATAGTATTTCTTTTCCTTAATTTTTGCCATGAGTAAACTAATAAATAGTAATTAACGAGGTTTTTCTTGCCTTTTGTTTTTTCGGTGCATGACTCAATTTTTACAGGAAAGCATGCAGTGGGAGAGACTTCCATTGAAGTTTCTGAAGCAGTCCCGGTACACGAACTCGAAAAACAGAATGCAAGATGTAGAAATACCTCTAAGGGGTATGGAGATGGCTTTGAACAATAACCACACATTTCCGGTTACAATGATAGATGAGGAGCTCAAAGATGGACTAGTAAGGCTAGAGAAGAACATGAACGTGGGCACAATCTTTCCCTGTGATTCATCGACTACGGTTCCTGAATCATTGGCTGAAGATATGAAATTCCCTCAAACACTTAAAACTAGGCCACTAACTCATCGGGATTTACCTCCATTTTTCTTCCTTTTCTGTACCAAAGTCTTGCAAAGTAAATTACTATCCACCAAAGCATCTTGTACTAGTGTACAGGATAATTTGATCCCCAATAATGGAAAACTAATTGATTTTTCTAAGCACAATAGCACTTCCAAATCATCAATATGGTCTGCTTTGGGCTTGAAAGTGAAAAGCCAAAGGCTTATGCCGGCGTTCAAATGCTCTCTTTCTGTTGGGTTTGCAGTGCTATTTGGGTCATTATACAGCAGAGAAAATGGTTATTGGGCAGGACTACCTGTTGCTATAAGCCTTGCAGCATCAAGAGAAGCAACATTCAGAGTAGCAAATGTTAAAGCACATGGAACGGTCTTAGGAACCGTTTATGGAGTTCTAGGTTGTTTCGTTTTTGAAAGGTTTTTTCCTATAAGATTCCTATCTCTTCTTCCTTGGTTCGTCTTCACGAGTTTTCTTCAGCGTAGCCGGTTGTATGGTCAGGCTGGTGCTATCTCTGCTGTCATTGGAGCTATATTGATCTTGGGGAGAAAGAACTTTGGCCCTCCAAGTGAATTCGCCATAGTTCGAATTGTCGAAACCTTTATTGGATTATCTTGTTCAATTGTGGTGGATCTTGCTCTTCAGCCTACAAGATCTTCTACTCTTGCAAAGATTCAACTCTCTAAATGCCTTGAGACATTGCAGGATTGCATTGACTCGGTGAGTCTTCAGGCTAGCAAAGATTGCTTGGGAGAGAAGCAGAAAAAGCTGCGAGAGTGTGTTAATGAGCTCAGCAAGTTCATTGGAGAAGCTGAGGTGGAACCCAACTTTTGGTTTTTGCCTTTTAATAGTGCTTGCTATGGTAAGCTCTTCAAGTCATTGTCAAAGATAGTGGATCTACTGCTTTTTAGTGGTTATGCTGTGGAGCTTCTTCAAGAGGACTCGCAAGCTTCTCGGAAGAAAATTGCGCATTTAGTGGATGCTGATCTTGAACATTTCAAGGAAGTGGTTAGTCCTTCAATAAAGTGTTTTCGAGAGGTTGTTGCAATAAAATCAGTGAGTTTTCTTGAGAAGGAGCTTGGAAAGAGAAAAATATCCTACGATGTTGAATTGGGAAAATCAAGTAAGACAAATGGTTTGGCTAATAAGGAAGGGATTGACAAGGTTGTGAATTCTTTTCTTGAGAATTCACAAGGAGTTGTCGATAAAATCCATGGTGTTGAGGATGAAGAGGAGCTTAAAAGCCAGATGGTTTTAAGCTTAAGTGCTCTTGGATTTTGCATGAGTAGTTTAATAACAGAAACAAGAGAGATTGAAGAGGGTATCAAAGAACTTGTTCAGTGGGAAAATCCTTCAGTTCAGGTTAATTTGTATGAAATCTCATCTATGATACATGCCTTGCACAATAACTAAGATGGTATTTAATTACCTATTTTCCCAAACAAAAAAAAATGAGGAAAAAAAAAAAAGGAAAAGAGAAAATTAAAGATTTTTTGTCAATTGTCGAGTTGGTTTATTTATTTATTTATTTGGATTATTGTTTTATTTTTTGGCTCAGAAATCATCTCATTTATTTGATAAAAGCAACGAGCGGATTTCGTCCATGAAAAAATAGAAATAATACATCATAATAAGGATCAAAATGAGAAAAATGAATAAATAAAATAAAATAAAAAATTAGTCGGTTCAAATTCTTAAAAGGAAAAAAATCCCGGAATTGGACCTAAAAATTGGTTTTGAAAGAGATTTTCAGCACGAAAATATTCATGGGCTTCAAACCTGGACCAACCAAAAAACACCGAAGTGAAAACCTAATGTGGCTGCTGGGATTCGAGCCCAGGTCTCCACGGCCACAACGTGGAATTCTTACCACTAAACTACAGCCACGTGATGCTCAAAGTGTCATCCTAAAATAATCTTGACAACAATATGATGAAAGTGACTTATTTATCCCTACCGAACTTACTCATAAATAAATCAGGTTATAAACACCGAAATATTTAGCAAAAAACATATCTGTTTTTTCAATATACCAAATACATATATTAATATATTATTAAATTACATATGTATATATAAGCAAATTAAAAAAAAGTAAATTATTCAATATTAACATATCATTTAGAAAACAATTTTGATGAATTTTACGTTATTATATATAAATAACTAATGAAAGAGCATCCAAACTATTAAAGCTATTAATTAGTGGAGTTGAGATGAAATATTACAATTTTCAAACTCAGCTCCTATAGTTTTTAAAATTGTTAAACTTGTAAAATTATAAAATTTATTGTTAAAGATTAACTCATCTTATCCATAAAAAAACTTAGGCTTTGTCTTAGTTTGGTGGCTCATTTTAATATAAAAATCAAAAAAATAATAAACATTTAATTTCTTAATTTTTTTTTCATCATAAAATTATTTATGCACACCATTAGTTTTTTTTTTAAATAATTGTAACATAACTTATATACTATAAGCATTGTATATTCTTAAATTAATATTATATATTATAAGCATGGTATATTATTAAACTAATATTATAAATATTTTATGTGATTAAATTAATAAAATTATTTTATAAATATGTATAAAAATGTAAATTTGAGTTACTCGTCTGTTACTTAAATTGGCTTACGTATTATTCAACTTACACATTTTGTTCGAGATGACTTATATTTTTTACAAGTTAAATTCGAATGAATAAAATTCGGATCAATCATGAGCCGATTTCAAACTTTTGGTGCCTTACAAATAGTGCCATGCAAGCACATTCCTAATGGGATTCTTTCCACGAGAAAAGAAAAAAAAAAAAAAAAACAATATTTCTTGTTGTGGTGTTCTAAATTACTAAATATGTATTTGTAATTAATATATAAACTTATAATTTGTGTACATGTTAATTACTATATTTATTTTCTTTGAAATTACATAAATTAATATAAGAATTTTAAATTCTTAATTAAAATTGCCTAGTAGTATCTTTTTAAGAAAAAAATATACATAAAAATCTACATGTTTAATAAGATAAGAATTTCACAAGCAATTTATGATGGGATCTAAGAAAAAAAATCAATTAACTTTAAAAAATTCAATCAACTACTAACAATAATTACTACTACACCACACATAAATTTTATGGGTCTTTCTCTATCTATTTATATATTTTTTTTAAATATAAAAAATATTAAATGATGCATTATTATTTAGAAAAAGTATAGAATTATAATATTTTATAGACTAGTTGGTATTTCTACCGTTATTCTATATATAAAACACATAAGAAATTTTCGGTACAAAATCTTTATGAAGTTCTTTCCGTATCAAATTTTCATAATTATATATATTTGGACATATTTTAAATTGGATAGGAGGATTTTTATTTTCTTTAATAATAATAATACTAGAATTACTAAAATACTAATTAAAATTTTATTTATTAAATAATATAATAGATTTTGTGATAATATTTAATTAGTTTATTTATTTATTTATTTAAAAATTTACTTATTCATATTTGTATTATATAAAGACATCAACCAATAATATATTAATACTTATCATTTGGTTAATAAATGATAATCTAAAATTACTATAATTTATGTAAGTGAGGTAAAAATATGGAACAGAAAAAAAATATCCAAATCTTCATGCTAAATCAGTGCTTTTCATTTTAGATAATAATAATTAATAAATTAACTAATAAATAATTATTAAAATAATTTAAACTATATATATATATATATATATTTTTTTTTTTTCAAATTGAGAGGAAATTTTAGCTTAAGGTCTTGAATTCCAAAACGAGAATAATCATCTATGATCATGTTGAATTATCAAAATAAACATTTTAAACAATAATTATTAAATTAACTAATAAAAAATTATTACAATAATTTAAATACAGTGGTCAATCTATCGGTCCTATACTAACCAGTGTAGTCAAACAAAAATGGTGATGTCCAAAAGAGCAGAGCAGTCAGCAAAAGGTGGGCGACGGACCACTAAAGCGCTAGCATCATGAATAATACAATACAAGGAGGGGTAAAACGCCGTCGTTTTAAGACAAACCCTTGGTTGATGATGGCGCGAAGTATCGTATTCCTAACTTTCGAAGCAAAGCCAAGAACCTTCTTCTACTTAAAAGAGACGAGAGTAGATACCAAAGCATATGTCTTTATTTTAATTACTTTTTAATTATCCGTAATTGTCGCTCTCTAATCCCCCAACACAAAATCCAAACACCATTAATCAAACTCTTTCATCTTTTTTAATCTTTTTGTTTTCTTTAATCTAATTCCCAAGACTTCAAATCCCCAAAGCCCAAAAACCTTATCCCACAATTCCCTCATTAAATCCTGAAATTTTATCTTTTTTTATTTTATTTTTTTATTTTATATACAAGGTAATATATATAATTAAATTTGGATTGCTTAAATTTCCAATACGTATTTAAATTGCTTTCATTTGTTAATATAGTTTGGTGTGACTTCTGCTTTAATTATTGTTATCGAGGAGCTATCATTATGACCAGAACTTTCCTTGAATTTGAAGGATTTCGATTTAATCTTTTTTTTTTTTTTCAAATGGGAAAAAAAAAAATTCATCGTTTGGTAGGGGGGAGAAAAAAAAAAGCTTTGATTTTTGGAAATTGTTTGAGCTATAAAAATATGGGTTTCTGAGCATTGAGCATTGTGGATCCAAAGAATACTTTGGGGTTTTGGGTTGCACTTCCTCTGTAGCTCATTCTCAGGTCGACTTCGTTCTTTCTTTCTTTATGATTTGGATTTTGAAATTTTTCCCATTTTTTATTTTCTTTTTCACTCTTTTTCAGTGGGTATGTTTTTTATTATTGTTTTTGCTGTTAAGCTTTTCACTGAATTTGAAGTCAAATAATTCAAGTGACAACGCCAAATACCAAATTTGTTGATTTTGTGATGAAATTGATACAGGTGTTTGAATTCTAAGAGGGGATCTCAGCAATGGCAAAGAATGCATCTAACGGAACCACAACAAAGCCACCACCACTGCCATCTCCTTTGCGTAATTCCAAATTTTTTCAGGTCAGGGTGCTTTTTCTTATTATGTAATTTATTTTCTTGTTGCCTTTGCTATATATTTACGGCCTACTTGTATCTTTATCCGTAATCTATTTGACTTATAGATTTATATTGTAAATTATCATATATATATATATATATAGAATTATATTGTGACTGTGATTTGTATTGAATGCCTCCTGGCATGTAACTTTCTTTGTGGTCGAGATGTTTTTTATTTTTCAGATAATTATTACACGTGGTCCATTTTCTAAGTCACATTCTTTCAGTTACTTTCTTTCATGGGTCTTTAGCACTATAAAGTAGGCTATTTTGCCTTTTTACTTGTATTCTGGATCGTCCCATTTCTACTTTTCTGCCACAAATCTGGTAAGATTTTTTGTATTGCTTGAAGGAAGGAGGATTTATTGTTGGCAAAGCAGATAGAAGATTGACCTTTTTTTGCAACTAAGAAAATCTGTTCATCCTGTTAGATTTGAACCATGTCATGATTTCGTTCCTGTTATCATATTTACCCATTTGCTTCATTGATTTGTATCTTGATAACAGTCCAACATGAGGATTTTGGTTACTGGAGGAGCTGGATTCATTGGCTCTCACCTAGTGGACAAATTGATGGAAAATGAAAAAAATGAGGTCGGTGTGTTCTTTTGGTTTTACGTTTTCCTATCAGGTTTAATTCTTTTGTTCATTAATAATTAGCACATAGCAGATTCCATATGGTTGGTGTTTTTCTGTATGTAAACCAGAAAATGGGATAATTATTATCTAAATTGGGATTATTATAGAACTAATAACAAAAATTGCACTAGCTGATATATCACAAGATGATTTGATGCTGTAATGGTTTATGTATTTCAATGCTTTATTCTTAGGTGATTGTTGTTGACAACTACTTCACCGGCTCAAAGGACAATCTTAAAAGATGGATTGGTCACCCCAGATTTGAGCTTATTCGCCATGGTATTAAATTATCCTTTTAGTATGTTCCATTTACCTTTAGTTTTTAGGTGTTGGATAAACTAGCTATGATATTGGATTCTTTTCTGTCATGAGAATGAGTTCCAATAAAATGAACACTAATAAATTCACACTTGTTCATGGTTTCATTTACTCTTAGAATGATATTTTACTAGTGTCATGAATTGTGAATTTTAAGCCAGGTGTGAGATTCCTTAGAATTTTTGGATAAACAAATTCCATTGGCAGATATATTGACCAAATATGTATATACATATATATATCGGCTGAGATATTAGATTTAACTATTCATGATTTTTTTGACTTGCATATAGCAATTTTGAGGATATATTCAGTTAGGACTTAGGATGCTAATAGTTGTAATAGCTACTAATTTTGTTAAATGTTGAATAATAAAATTGAAGAATTTGATTATATCCTTTGAAGTTTGTACTCTTTGTATATAAGATTTTAATTCCTGCCATTTGTAAAATAATCAAGTTTTCTAGTACTGGTTCTTCGCAGATGAGTTTGATCTCTGTTGTATTTATGTGTGTGTTTAAGGTTTTTTTATTTTTATTTTTATTTTTGTGGTGTGCTTTACTAATATACAATCATTTACCATCTATTGCCTATAATGTTTTTGCTAGTTTGTGATGTTGACTATTAGTTTGGTTGAAAATATGTAAATGTACTGACTGTTTTCCATTTTCCTTTCATATTTATTTTATATAGATGTTACTGAGACACTGTTAGTTGAGGTTGATCAGATCTACCATCTTGCATGCCCAGCTTCTCCAATTTTCTACAAACACAATCCCGTAAAGGTGTGTTTATACACATTTAAAGTCTATTATAAAGATTAGTATATAACTTCTGCTTAATTGTCTGTAAGTTTATCTTCTTCCTTCGTCCTCTTTGCTTTTGGCATATCAGGTTAATCCCTTGTATCATTTATTCCTCTAGTGTTCTACCCTTCAAACCTTTTCATCTCTTTCAAATAAGTCACCTTTTCTTCAGCTTCTATAACCATTTTCCATATTGTCATAACTACTCGTAAGCTGTACCTTTAAAAGCGCCATCAAAATGGTTGCAGCCCATTAAATAAAAAGAATAAATTGATACCTTTTCAACATTTTGACAATCAGGAGTTGCTAGAACTTACTCCGTGATTATTTGTATGATGCAAGTCTTATAATATTGGATCATACTTTTCAAGTCATAACACTAGAAGTGTGCTTTTTAAGTGGTAGGATGTTGAAGCCAAAGCAGCTAGATTTTATCATGTCAAAACACAAACTCCCTAATGCAATTATACCAGCATCTAAACGTTTTTGAAATTTTCCTCAGAAGATTATTGACTGAAGACAGAATCTAACATTTTAGCATATGATGCTCCAACAGACAATAAAGACAAATGTGATTGGCACATTGAACATGCTTGGGCTTGCTAAGCGAGTTGGAGCAAGGTGAGGGAAATCGATTCTTCATTTTTATGTTAACTGGTGCCAAATCATATATATGTGTTATACATACTATTTTTTGGTGCAGAATTTTACTTACATCAACTTCAGAGGTATATGGTGATCCTCTTGTCCATCCACAGCCTGAAAGCTATTGGGGTAATGTCAACCCAATAGGTATGTGCTTATCTCATTATAAGCATGCAATTGGCTGCATTATGGTTTATCTAATAGGAATGAAAGGATTTCTATATTCAACTAGTACAAAACGGAACATATTCTAAGGGGAAATTCAGAATTGCACCTGTTTTAGGACACTTACTGATGGAGATGAATCAACTTTTTATGCAATTTCTTTTTGAAATTGATATTTATTAATCTAATGTAAATGTGGTTTGTTCCATTTCTCATTAGTGCTATACACAACATGAAAGCAATTTATGACCAGGTTTATGCATTTCTGATCATACAATGTGGAAATATATGTAAAAAAGGCAACAGTTGCACCTCTTATGTTTATATATTGGTCATATTGTATTAGTATTGAAGATTGAGTCTTTCCATACAAGAATTGCAGAACAATTTTTATTTATTTATTTTTATTTTTTATTTTCTCTTTATTTAAAATTTGGAATCTTTTATATATTCGCCAAAATGTCTTCTTGAGGTGTTAATGTAATTAGAATTCACACAAAAGCTGATGAAATGACTCATATTTGGGTATGCTTATGGATATGGTAGTACTTCTGCCAACACTCCATGTATGCAAATCTAAGTAACACCTAGTCCTTTTTTCTGATAACATAATTTGGGATAGGGTTCTTACCTAATAACTCTGGACTGTGGAAGTTAGTTATTTACTATTTGTGGTACAAGGAATTAAGAATTTTCAAATTCATGAGAACATTATCTTAGTACCAATCTTCCTCTTCTAACCATAGGAGTTAGGAGCTGCTACGATGAGGGAAAGCGTGTGGCTGAGACCTTGATGTTTGACTATCATAGGCAGCATGGAATAGGTAATTGTGTTTCTTTCTCTGCCCCTGAAAATGTATTCCTTCATTTTCCATCATAAGGGAAAAATTCACTCTGTTACTAATCGGTGTTGCATTTCCTCTGTTCTCTTTGATAGAAATACGCATTGCCAGAATCTTCAATACATATGGACCTCGCATGAATATTGATGATGGGCGTGTAGTCAGCAACTTTATAGCTCAAGCACTCCGGTGAGTCTTTACATTTTAGGCCTTTTAGGTTTTACTTATGTTCTGTTAGTGACCTGCCTTGTGCCTTTGTTGTGTTAATGCTTGTGTGTTTCTTATGCTGTTACTATCTAGTACTGCTGTACTGGTTTAGTACATAACTCTTGAAACTAAATATTGGTTTTGTGCAGCATTGATTGATTGTTTAATATGGAGTCCTTAATAAAAGTCAAATTATTTTTTTATTAGAATATAATGGTTAATAATCTGTAAGTTGCTATATTGTCATCGTACAGTAGGTTTCCCTTGCCTTAACTAATTGAAAAAGAAGCTTAAACATTCTCCTTTTACTCCTCAATTGATGCTTCGGCTGCAATTCCTGTTTTTTTGTCTTGACAAATGCAGTGATGAACCTTTGACTGTCCAAGTTCCTGGAACTCAGACTCGCAGCTTCTGTTATGTTTCTGACATGGTATGTAAAACTTCTATTTCCCGTTTCATTTTGATGCCATGTATTGTTAGGAATACTGTTACAGGACTAAAAAAAAAAATTTGTTTCAATTATTTTAGGTTGATGGCCTCATTCGTCTCATGGAAGGAGAACACACCGGACCCATCAACATTGGAAACCCAGGTAATTCTATAGAATACTGTACCGACTCAGATGTAGGTCCTAACCTTTGACTATTGTCTTTCAATTACTGACCATGGTAGTTTTTTATTTTATTTTGGGGTACATATATAGGTGAATTTACAATGCTTGAACTTGCAGAGACAGTGAAGGAGGTTAGTTTCTTATTTACAATAGGCAATATATGTATATGTATATATATATATACACGTTTCAAATATTATTGACTTATGGGGGTGGGTCTTTTTAACTAATTTGGTGGTGGAACTTTGCAGCTTATTAATCCTGCTGTAGAGATAAAGATGGTTGAGAACACACCTGATGATCCACGACAAAGGAAACCTGACATAACCAATGCAAAACAACTGCTGGGTTGGGAGCCCAAAATCAAGTTGCGTGAAGGCCTTCCCCTCATGGAGGAGGATTTCCGTCTCAGGCTTGGAGTTGCTAAAAAGAAATGAGCGGTTTCTAATTCGGCAAAGAAAAAAGAAATCAGTTTGTGTTATTATAGGAAATAATTAGTGATTACTTTGTGTCTGTCTTTTTTTTTTTTTTTTTTTTTTTTTAATTTTTAATTCTCCTTCACTTTTCACAAATGTTGTTTCTTATTACCCCGAAAATTTTGCAAGTGCACTAATAAATAATAAATCTATAATTTTATTTTTGGGTTTATTCTTTTATTTCCCTGAAATTGATAAAATTGTGCCTCTATCTTTAGAATAATTTATTTGTCCACTTCGGGCATTTACAACTAAGCAAAATATACAGGAGCTTCAAGATTGTAAAGAGAATAGGACGCTTGGTAAAATAAAAGGGAGCTTTAATAGAATGCGCTAGCTGTACTTGATAGCCAAATTTTTCTTTAACAAGATGGTTCATAGCCTATGAGAGCAGATGTTCATTATTTCTGTCTATCTAAAAAAATTTTTGCCATATTAAATGAATAGATAATTTTTAAAAAAAATATTTTTCAATGATATTGTATAAAAAAACTATTAAGATGAGGTAGCAATAAAGAAAATAGAAGTTGTCTAATAGACCTTTTACATGTAGAAGGTCTGTTATACAGTATAACTCATAGATTCAACCTATTCTCTCTCCGCTCTTCTCTCTCCTCATCATTTCGTAATTTTTTCTCTCTCCTTTTTCCTCTCTTCTACTTTCTCGATATGCCAACTCATTCTATTTTAAATTTTAAACAGAATCCATTAGAGAAAAAATTTAAATAAACATTGTTTATTGATAGATACTATTCTACCTAAATTTCAACACCTTCCAAATCTCTTAACACATAAACTCCAATGGAGAAAACTACTAGAGATGCTCTAAATTAGCTGGTTAGCACATTCCAATAGTAGGTATTAAAATCCCACCTCAAGAAAGTGCAAACAAATGCACATAGATGGGAACAAAACCAAGTACTTCTTTGGGACATACAAAAAAAAGTACTTTTGAAGTATAATTTCATTCATCTCAATGCTTACTAAGCTAGTAGAATCTTGGATGTCAATCTCCTACACTCAAACCAAACCTTTTTTTTTATTTTTTGCCAAATAGCACTCAAACCTAAGTTGCATTGTAATATACCCATTCGAGAAATAAGAACACAAACTACACTTTATTCTAGCAAAGTACAATGGTTTCACAACTATAAGAACAATTGCTGTAACCATAAGGATATAATCATTGTGTCCAAATACTGTCCTTCTTTAATAATACAATTTGTTTGAGTGCTACAGCTACATGGACAACGAATAAAAGTTTTGCTTCATACAAGTTATTTCAACTCAAAACAACTACTGATAAGAAAAGTAAAAGAGTATCTTGGACATTACTTTTTTGTTATTAGATCTATGAGAAGCAAAAGAAAACTCAGATTTTCTGCGGTATTCAAAAACCCAATTGTGGTATCTTGGTCAACTGTAGTCAAACTATTCAAAACTTCAAATTCTATGTGTTTTCTCAAGATGACTTGTTACATGAGCTAGGATTTTGGGTTGTTTTTCTTCATCCTCACATTCAAATTTGGCCACAAATGATATGTGAAGTTTTCATGGTATTCGTTGGGGAAAACATTATGTATTGCATTTGCAAAGCTTTGTTGTCTATGATCCAATGTATTGTACACCACCATATTTGTTATTTGAAAATGTCTCATCAATAGCTACCATAGGTCACATAAGTTTAAACCATTGAATGTAAGATCCAATTGCCATGAAATAGTATAGGAATCTATTTTTTTGGGTTCGTCTCAGTGTGAGTGACTGAGCTGGAATTGGTATGTTCCAATACAAAAGACGAAATTGGCAAGTTTGTATAAAATTCTTTTGACACTCCTAATAAATTTATATTTACATACTCTTTAGCTAAGATTTCATAGCTCTTTATGCACATCTTCATTAATATCTCTTAGTCTGTAAAAACGTCCAACCTCAGTAAACTTTGAGTTAATTAACTCTCCAATGACTGTACTACTAGCTGCTTGTCAATAATCACATTTGAGAATATTGAAATTACGTTTGTGCACAAGGACACATGTTTGTGGTCATCCAACTGGATGCTTTAGATTTCCTTGTTGCATGAAATTTCCATGTGCACTTGTCATCCACATAGCAAATCATAAATTGTTGTTTATTGGATTTCTTAACTTTAAATTCAAAATGCTTCAGCAAAGCATGAATGCTCAGCTTAAGCTTCATTTGCTTTTTAATTTTAAATTTTTATCCACACTCAATTCTTTCATTTCTCCTACTTGTGCCAATTTTAGAAGCAAGGAACAGAGAAATTTCGATCACATAAGGTGAAATAATATCATGTCTAGTTTTAGGATTGTTAAGATAGTGTGACCATCTCTGGAGTCACCCTCGACATTAACCACTTTTGGACTAAAGCCGTGTAGGCAATTAGAACTTGGGCTGTCATGTGGAATATCATCACTGTATGGAAAATAAGTGAGATGTAATTCATTGCTATTTGAATAATCATAGTCAAGAATACCACTCACATCATTCGAAGCCCACCATCTAATAATCTAGTCATGTAAATGTTTGTTTTCTATGTTGTTCACCTTATCTTCATTAAATTGATTATTTGATGTTTGGGTTTTTAAACTTTGTGTTTCCAGCATTTGTAGTTTCAGCACTTGCATTTCTCGTACTACTAATATTGGTAACGGTGGGTGTGAAATTGTCATCGAGGTAATAGATCTTTGAATTGTTAATGACAAGACTAGACTTCCACATGTAAGTTGTGGCAACAAATTAGATAATAAAAGATAGTTACTATCGCTACTAGAAGAAAATCTAATTACCTATATAGTTCTTTCACGTCGCCTCCAATTGCAAAGGGATTGTTGTGGAGATTTGCAAGTTGGTGTTATATTTCTGGGCCTAAAAAATGTGAATGATTTGGGCCTTAAAGGTTTTGGGCTTTTGTTTATTTTCTTTTACGGGTTGGTTGGAAAAGATTTGTTTTGATCAGTTTTAAATAAATAAAATAATTTTTTGAAAATTGTGGGATGAGAGTTTTACTGGAAAATAACTCTCTGTTGAGGTTTTGGAGTTTTGCACGTTCTTTCAACGTTCCTTTTAGTTTTTTTAGAAAAATTACAAAGAAAAGATTTTTTGAGAAATACATGAAAACCAGAGAAAAAAACAGTGACTGTGGTAAAGTGAAGGTACGCAAAAAATTCAAAGGAAAGGTTTTTGAGGGGCCGTGTTTAAGATCTTTGTAGCCGTTGTATCCTGGGAGACGTTCGTCATAAAACTCCTGCACCGATATGCAAAAAAATTCTTAAGAACACTGTGGTACCACATAGGTCTCGGTCAAATTTACAAAGAGCAGATCAATACAATGACATAAAGGTTTTAATTTATTTGATTATTTCATGTAATTTAATTTTACATAGTTTCATTTTTCCACATGCATTTACATATATATTCATTTTTTTTTTCCAACATTCTAAAGACCTTTTTTTTCCTTATGTTTATATTTGTGAATAGCATATATTTATGTGTTTTTTATTTGTTCTGGATCTATGTTTTTAGGAAGAAAATTTTTCCCAGGGCTTATTTTGTGGGTTTATAATTTTGTGTTTGTTTTATAAAGTTTTATTCCCATAAAAAAATTGATTGCCTTGATATATTTCATTTGTGATTATATCTACCTTGATCAGTTGTTGTGGATATAAATATTTTATTTTATTTTATTTTGCCTCATACTTGTGTAGTGTATTGTGATTGGGCTTTTGTATAAAATTGTTTAATCAAAGTTGTTTTACCCAAACAGATGCCCATGCTTTGATTCGTTTGCATGTGGAGTTATGTTCATGTATATGTTTTTATTTTTAAGCTGTGTATGTTTTGGTTAAATAAAAAAAAAAAAATTTGCATCAAACCTGTGGGGTTTAAAATTTTTTGGGCAATTATTAAAATTTGTTTTAAATCAATTTTTTTTTCCTAAAAGTGAATTGCCCATGAATTTCTAAACTTTTTGATGAATTTTCAACATTTTTTTGTCACTGGAACAGTGGAATTTGACTGGAAAATTGAAACCGGGTCGGCCGACCCCTTTACTAGAGAAAAACATCGAGAGAACCCGACTGGAGATTGAAGACGGGTCATAAAACTGGTTATTGGGTTGATAAAATGGGTATGGGCCGGTTCTGGGTTAATGGGTCTGCATCTTTTAAATCCTGATGGATGTGGCCCAGTTTCAAGCCCAGCCCGTGATTAGAACAAGTTAATGTTCAGCCTAAGGCCCAAGCCCAGATCAGACCCAGACCCAAGAGGATTCAACCTAATTGTTAATAGGCTTGCCACGTGTCATGATGAGAGAGTGCCACGTGGCAAGACAAGGCATAGACAAATGGCACATAGTGGCAAGGCAACGTGATGCACCGTGGCGATGCCACGTGCCGCACAATTGCGAGGCCACGTGTCAACCAGAAGTTATGCCAAGTATCGCGCTAGAGGGGCCACGTGTCAACCTGCATAGGTGACACGTGTCGGCCTCTGACAAGCACCACGTGGCATATTATGAAGCTGCCAAGTGTAGATCTGACGCAAGTGACATGTGTCGATCAGCCGAGGTGCCATGTTGCGAGCCATGTTAGCGAGGTGATGATGTGAAATGATGCCACATCAGCATGTGATGATGTGGTATGGTGACATGGTCAGCAAGCGATGATGTGGCAGCATGCCACATCAGCATATGTTGCCATGTGACTGTGCCATGTTAACAGGGTGATCGCGTGGCATGGCGCCATGTAAGCAGAGTGCCATGCCATCAGGGTGCCATGTCAGCAACAGTGACATGTGGCAATGATGTTAGTGATGATGTCATTATTATATAATTGATGATGTCATCCTTGGTGGGTGTATACAGCAATTTTTTTTGTGGGTGTATACAAAAACCCTAATAATCGCTTTTTTGTGTGTTTTCCTTGGATATTGCTTATAATTAGTTTGTTGAGATAGAAAATAACAACTAATTGATTTATTTTTTTGTGATTTTAAAGAAATGGCAAATGGAGACAATAGGACTATCCCTACTCAGACTTCTGGGACTCAGATACCTCCTTCTGCTAGTCATGCAGAAAAACCTGAGAAGTTCAATGGAGTAAACTTCAAGAGATGGCAGCAGAAGATGCTATTTTACTTGACCACGCTGGAACTTACGAGGTACTTAATTGAATATGCACCATCTAGTAATGAAGAGAGTGATAAGGAGACACTCATGGTAGTGGATCCATAGAACAATTTTGATTATTTATGTCAGAATTATGTCCTGAATGACTTGTTTGATGTCCTGTATGGAGTATAATGTGGCATGAAGTCAGCAAAGGAGCTGTAGGAAATACTAGATTGAAAGTACAAGACTGAGAATGCTGGGTCCGAAAAGTTTATTGCAGGCCAACACTTGGATTACATGATGGTGGACTCGAAGGCATTAATGAGTTAAGTACATGAATTGTAAGTGCTGATTCAAGAACTTCTTGCTGAAGGGATGATTATGAATGAAGCCTTACAAGTGGCATCTATGATCGAGAAGCTACCTCCAAGTTGGAGTGACTTCAGGAATTATCTGAAGCACAAAAGAAAGAAGATGGATATGAAGGCTCTTATTAGCAAACTTTGCATTGAAGATGACAATAGGAAATCTGATAAGAGAGCTTCTAAGGTCGTGGTGAAGGCTAATGTTATGGATCATGGTCAGAGCTCCAAGAACAAGAAGAAAACTAGAAAAGCTTTCAGGTTAGGGCCTAAAATAGGAATCTCCAAGAAAGCCAAGTTTCAAGGCATGTGCTTTAACTATGACATGATGGATCATAGAGCTACAGAATGTATACTGTCGAAGAAAAAGAGGAACAAAGAGACACAGATGATGGTGGACATCACTCGAGATGTTGATGACATTGACCTTAGCACTGTGATTTCTGAGGTGAACTTGGTGAGATCTAATCCTAGAGAGTGGTGAGTAGATACTGGTGCGACCCACCACATGTGTTTAGATAGGAGCATGTTCACTTCCTTCAAACCAAAGAAGAATGGGGAGAAGTTGTTCATGAGTAACTCCGCTACCTCAAAAATCCAAGGAGAAGACAAAGTAATCCTGAAAATGACTTCTGGAAAGGAGTAGACTCTAAATAATGTACTGTATATTCCAGACATTCGCAAGAATATGGTATCTGGATTGCTGCTAAGTAAACATGGTTTTCGCTTAGTGTTTAAGTCAAATAAGGTTATTTTGTCCAAATTTCGGATGTTTGTGGGAAAGGGCTATGTAGTCAACAGTTTATTTAAACTCAATGTAATGCTGTAAAGTCAAAAGAAATGAATAAAGCTAGTAGTTCTTCTGTTTACTTGCTTGAATATTTCATTTTGTGGCATGGTAGAGTAAGACATGTTAATTTTAATTCTTTGTAAAAGTTAATTAACTTAAACCATATTCCCACGTTTGAAATTGATTCCAACCATAAGTTTGAAATTTGTATGGAAGCAAAATCAATGAGGTCATCATATCAAACAATTGATAGAAATAATGAACATTTTGGTTTAATACATAGTGATGTATGTGATTTAAAATTTGCACCGACTAGAGGTGATAATAAGTATTTTATTACCTTTATTGATGACAACACGAAATATTGCTATGTATACTTGCTTAAGAGTAAGGATGAGGCTCTAGAGAAATTTATTTTTTATAAAACGGAAGTTGAGAATCAACTTAGCAGGAAAGTTAAAGTGATCAGAAGTGATCATGGTGGAGAGTATGTAACTCCATTTGGAGAGAATTTTGCTCAACATAGCATAATACACATGAAGTTACTCTACCATATTCGCCACAATCAAATGGTGTGGTTGAACGGAAAAATAGAACTTGAGAAGAAATGATGAATGCAATGCTAATAAGTTCTGGATTGCCTCAGAACTTGTGGGAGAAAGCCGTTTTATCGGCAAACGAACTTTTAAATAAGGTGCCTTGGAAGGATCAAGTAAAGACATCTTATAAGTTGTGGAAGGGAAGACAACATTCCTATAAATATTTACTTATATGCTAAAACGTGACCCTCAAAGCTTCCAAGAGGTTGTAAATTCTCCTGAAGGGAATTTATGGAAAGATGCTGTAAACAATGAGATTGATTCTATCATGCAGAATCACACTTGGAAGTTAGTAGATCTTCATCCAGGTTGTAAACTTTTGGATTACAAATGGATTTTTAAAAGGAAGATGAAAGCAGATGACTTAATAGATATATACAAGGCGAGACTTGTAATTAAAGGATACAAGCAAAAAGAAGACCTTGATTATTTTGACATTTATTCTCCAGTAACGAGGATAAATTCCATAAGGATGAAACTGGTGATCGCTGCATTGTAGGATCTTGCAGCACATGAAATAGATATGAAAACAGCCTTTCTTAACGGAAATCTAGATGAAGAGATCTACATGGAGCAATCTAAGGGTTTCTCTGCTCAAGAAAAGAAGTCCGTAGATTGGTAAAGTCTTTATATGGACTTAAACAAGCTACAAAGCAGTGGCATCAAAAATTTGATAATGCCATACTAAAAGATGGGTTTAAAATAAATGAATGTGATAAATGTATCTATGTAAAAGATACAGAGAATGGATATGTCATTCTATGGTTATATGTAGATGACATACTCATAACGACAATATAGTCCAAACTACAAAAGCCATGTTAAATTTCAAATTTGTCGTGAAAGATACGGGGCTTGCAGATGTGATTTTAGGAATGAAAATCACGAGGACTTCAAATGGAATCATTCTTAGTCAAACACATTACGTGGATAAAATACTGGCTAAGTTTAGTAATGATGATACTAATATAGCCAGAACACCCATAGATATGAGTTTTCACTTATCCAAAAATAAAAGAGCAAGTATATCTCAAGTGGAATACGCTAGGATGATTGGAAGTCTGATGTACTTGATGAGTTGTACCAGACCAGACTTAGCCTATGCAATAAGTAGATTGAGTAGATACACGAATAATCTAAATGATGATCATTGGAAATGAATTGTTAGAGTATTAAGATACTTACGATATACTCGTGAATACAGACTGTACTATACAAGATATCTTGCTGTATTAGAAAGATACACTGATGCAAATGGGATATCAGATATCAATGATTCAAAGTCCATTAGTAGATATGTGTTCACATTAGAGGATGCAGCTGTGACATGGAAGTCCTCAAAATAAACTATGATAGCTCGATCCACGATGGAATCTAAGTTTATCGCATTAGATAAATGTGGTGAAGAGGTAGAATGGCTATGCCAATTTTTAGAGGACATTCCTAGGTAGCCTAAACCTGTGCCAGTAATAAGTTTACATTGTGATAGTTAATTTGCGATTGGCAAAGACATAATATTATATATAATGGAAAGTTTAGACATATTTGTCGTAGATACAATTCCATTAAACAGTTAATTACAACTAGAGTTATCTAAATAGACTATGTAAAATCAAAATATAATATTGCAGATTTGCTAACTAAAGGGTTAAATAAAGAATTAGTTAATAAGTCATTGAGGGAAATGAGATTAAAGCGCATGAGTAAAGTTGATATGATGGAAACCTAACCTAATTGATTGGAGATTCCAATATCTAGGTTTAATGGGACAATGCAATTGTAAAGACTGTTATGGATCACTGTGGGGGTTAATCCTCTGCGCATTCCTATGATGAACAGTGATAGAAAGAGGTTAGCATAAAATATGCTTTTAATGATTCATATAAGTGTGTGTGTGGTAATCTATGTATAGTTATGTTGATTATATTGGGAATAAGAATCACCAATTTGAGAGAAAAGAGTGGCCCCTTCAAAGAAGAATTGTTAAGAGCGCAATTCGTTAGAAACTCTTGCAGAACTAGGGATGTGTTGAGGTCCAAAATGAACACAACAGTGAGAACTAAAGTATATCAGGAAGGAATCATGTGTGGGCTATATTGTCATTTACACAAAGGACGAAATGGTTCAAGGATATCGCATCTACCATAAGTCAATAAAGTAGATGTAGTCTCATAAGGGAAGGTTCAAAGAGTAACATCTACCTATCCTATGCATGTTCCAACTGTAGAACTTTACAACCAGAGTCATGCTTTGTTTTAAAATTCAAACCATTTATATGGGGAATTGTTATAGTTCTGGGCCTAAAAAATGTGAATGATTTGGGCCTTAAAGGTTTTGGGCTTTTGTTTATTTTCTTTTACGAGTTGGTTGGAAAAGATTTGTTCTTATCAGTTTTAAATAAATAAAATAATTTTTTGAAAATTGTGGGATGAGAGTTTTATGGGAAAACAACTCTCTGTTGAGGTTTTGGAGTTTTGCATGCTCTTTCAACGTTCCTTTCAGTTTTTTCAGAAAAATTACAGAAAAAAGGTTTTTTGAGAAATACATGAAAACCAGAGAGAAAAACAATGACTATGATAAAGTAAAGATATGCAAAAAGTTCGAAAGAAAGGTTTTGGAGGTGCCGTGTCCAAGATTTTTATAGCCGTTGTATCTTGCAAGATGTTCATCACAAAATTTCTGCATCGGTAGGCGAAAAATATTTTAAAAATACTGTGATACCACACAGGTCCCGATCAATTTTACAAAAAATAGATCAATATAATGATATATATGTTTTAATTTA
Organism: Ziziphus jujuba; assembly: GCF_031755915.1. Taxonomy (NCBI): domain Eukaryota; kingdom Viridiplantae; phylum Streptophyta; class Magnoliopsida; order Rosales; family Rhamnaceae; genus Ziziphus; species Ziziphus jujuba. Next base: position 9,756,481 of record NC_083388.1, read on the forward strand.
TTTGATTCTTCCTTGTAATTTAATTTGCCGTAGTTTCATTTTTCCACATGTATTTACATATACATTCATATATAATTTTTTTTTTCCAACAATTGGTTCGAGAGAGATTCCATCAACAATAGTGGAGATCAGGATATGAGTGGGGCTATTGATTGCTTCTCAATAAAGATTGTCGTGTCCACATCAATAGTGCATAAAAAAAGCAAGCAATTTGGAACATTTAGCATATAAAGCATCCTTCGATTAAGATAGAATCCAACCCTTTTTTACTTACATTGCTTTCATCTTTAGATCTTCATGTACCCAGATGAAATTTTCATTTTCCATCATAGTTTACTTTGTATTGTAACCTAATCTATTTAAATATATTACAAGACATTATTAAATGTTTTATAAGATTAACTAAAATGTTTTTTTTTAATAGTTTTTGTAAATTGACTAAAAATGTTATAAGAAGAAGAAGTAGCACATGACAGCTTCGAAAAAAAAGAAAAAAAAAAAGAAAAAAAGAAGAAGAAGAAGAAGAAGAAAAGAATAATTAAACCCTATTATCAGCATAGTGGGGTTGCTGTAGCAATATAAGTAGTTCCTGGTACGTGCTGCGTGCCTAGCTTTCCCGAAATTTTATTTACAAATTTACCCTTAAAATTTCAAACCAAAAATAATTAAAATATCTCCATTACGTTTTGGCTCGTATCCTACAAAAAGAAAACCGCCAAAACAAGCAAAATATGACATTGCACAAGCACAATCCGAATCAAAAGCAATCATACCATTGCGTCCGTCGATTCATGACTTATCAACGGTCAATATCTAATTAAAACAAGTCACGCGGATCGACTCTTTTAGCCGTTCGATTATACCGAAATCCAACGATCCATATCAGAGCCCGCCAAACTCAAAATCCCAAATCCCAAATTCTCAAAACCCTATAAAAAACTCCCAAACTCCTCCATCAATTCTCACCAATCAAAATTATCAACTTCTAGCATTAGAAAGCACAAGTTTCAAATCTAAAATCCTTTTCTCAACTCGAAAAATCTCTTAACGGAAATGTCAGGCCGTGGAAAGGGAGGCAAGGGTTTGGGCAAAGGAGGAGCCAAGCGTCATAGGAAGGTTCTCAGGGACAACATCCAGGGTATCACCAAGCCTGCGATTCGCCGTCTGGCACGTAGAGGCGGTGTGAAGCGTATCAGTGGTCTGATCTACGAGGAGACCAGAGGAGTCCTCAAGATCTTCCTGGAAAATGTGATCCGTGACGCCGTGACTTACACTGAGCACGCTAGGAGGAAGACGGTCACCGCCATGGATGTTGTTTATGCCTTGAAAAGGCAAGGAAGGACTCTTTATGGTTTTGGTGGTTGATTTTTCTTTTTCTATTTTTTAGGTCCTTTTTTTTTATGGTGTATCTGTAATAGTAGTTTAGAGATGGTTGTAGTTGTAGATCTTGGCTCTAGATCTGAAAAATCCATGGTTTATTTGGTTTTTCGTTGGGTGTTCTATTGTTCTTGTAAGTCGTACTTTCTCATTTAAAAAGTAAACAATGATTTGCCAGATGATTTTTTCTCCACTTTAGTAATTTTATTTTTTTTAATTTTTTTTTCCAGCATTTGAATATCTGAACCAGCTTGTAATTTTTACCAAAAATGATTGTGGCGTTTAAATACCATCCTTCTAAAAATGGTTTCCGAGGAAAGAGATAATAGAAGAAAAAATGCATATATATGCCGTAGATTTGATCTGTTTCGATAATTTGTGCAAAAGATAGCGATTTAGGAATTCAGCGATTTTCTAGCTTGTACTGTGTTTGGCCGCTGTCAAAATATGGTGGGAAACAAAATGGTGAAGTTTTGTGCATAAATTTCGAGCATAGTGTGGGATGGTATGGGTCAATAAATTATAAGGCATGTGTGGCTAAAATATGTTTGAGCAATATCCAGCTGGAATATTATCTAATAGCTCATAGTTGGCTGTTTGATTTAACGGTTTTGCATTCCCGCTGCGAGTTTCAATCTTTTAATTTTTCCTTATTAGATTGGCTCTCTCTGGACTTTTCTTTTTGGTAACTCATTTTTTCTGTTACCTAGAAAAAAAAGCCAAAAGAGAAAAATAACGAGTGCCTTCTGTCTTTTCCAAAAAACGACAGGGAAATCTGCACCTTTTCAAGCTTTAAATTATTATTTATCTATTTTTTTCGTACAGGAAAAATGGATATTTTACACAAAATTTAAGTACCTCCCTGGCTACTGGTGGGCCGTGCGAGTAGAAGTATCTCGCGGAATATGACGAAAAACGTAACAATCTGATGTCGCCACTTGTTCGAACCCCCACATTCCTCAGCCTTTTATCTCCACGTATATAAGAAAAAACCATGCTTTCACCGCGTGGCTAGTTGTTTACCATCCGATTGCTGCCGTGGATATTCCAAATTTACCTCGCCTAATTAATGGGCCAGACAAGCAAAATGTCACGGCTTTTCGATGTCTGCTTTTCATTTTTTTTTTTTTAATTTTTTTATATATTTTTTCTTTTTCATGATTTTGTCCCATTTAGTTCGCTTCTCTCCATTTCTTGTGGAACCTTAGCTCCTCAACTACCTCAACAACCTTTAGTTCCACCTTTTCTTCCTGCTATTGACCTCCTGTGTCAACCGGATTGTCTACAACTCAGCAGCTGAATCTTGGAAGTTTCCACCAGTCCTTGCCGGTTTTCGGTATGGGACTGCTGAGCGATGACGTCGTTTTGATCCATAAAGGAAAGAAGCCAGGAGAGCCTTGTGTTATCACCGTCAATTGCCCCGATAAGACCGGCCTTGGATGCGATATTTCTAGAATAATCCTTGATTTCGGCCTTTATATTAATAAAGGAGGTACGAGATCAAAAAATTTTTTCCCAGGGATTTCTGATTTTGAATTTTTTTTTTTTTTTGTTTCCTGTTAGTGCCTTTTATTCCATTTCGAAGTGCTGGTTAGTCATTCTGCAATGCTTGGCGTTCTATTATGTTAGCATTTAGATTATATTTCAATGAAAATCTTGAAAAAAAAGTTTATGTATTTATTTATTTTTTGTTCGCCATTTTCTTATTCTGGTGGGATGGGAATACTAATTTCATGTGCATATGATATTTTTACAATTTTTTTATTTTTTTATTTCCGTTTTCAGTGAAGTCTGTTCTGAGACTGGTTTGGCTGCCAAATTTTGTACATGTAGAATTATGCAAATACCAAAAATACCCTATTCTCTGTTCCCAAAGTTAAAAGGATTATTGACTTTTTCTTTCAAAGAAAAAAAAAAAAATGTAAAAATGGGTGTGTATACGTTCCGGAAGTTACATGTAGGATCATAGTCTCGGGTCAATTACTTGCTTTTGGGTTAGTCCAATAATTCTCTCTATAGATTTGTTTATTTCCAATAGGGAAGAATCTAGATATGTGTTAAAGCTACTACGACATTCACGGCCAACTTTGTTGGTTGGGGGCGTACTTGTCCAATTCTCTATCTTATTTTGTTCTTTTTATTAATATTATATCATAGGAAATTAAATGGAAAATTGGAACCACATAATACGTGTTTGAGTTGAAATTGGTCTTAAAAAGAACTTTTGATTACGTTTAACAGATATTTTCTTTGGAATCAAAGAAGTATTTAATACCAATGTGGCAGCTGAGTGATGAAATTTTTAGATTGTATGGCGATGTATATATTGGCAAGAAGACCATGTGATGAATAGTTTATGCCTATCCTGACGTGGATTTTTCTTTTGTTTGATACATTTCTCGTTATAGATGTTTCGACCGATGGGATATGGTGTTACATAGTTTTATGGGTGATACCTTATTCCAGCTCACTTATAGTGAAATGGTCAAATTTGAAGAACCGGCTTGCATCGATATGCCCATCATGTTCGGTGTCTTTTTTTCTCAATGAGCAGCCTTCATGCTCCTCATCATCTCCAGTTTATCTGTTGAAGTTCTTTTGCCTTGACCGAAGAGGATTATTACATGGTAATGGAAGTGTTCTTGGATTCTATTATTTTTTGATTCTTTCACCATCTTTTTGAAGAAGTGTCTTTCTGGTTCTTTCATGTGTGTGCATGTATAATGTGGTTGTGATTTTTACAGATGTAACGCAAATTCTTAGTGAGCTTGAGCTTAGCATCCAGAGGGTGAAAGTGACAACAACTCCAGATGGCAGAGTCTTGGACCTCTTCTTTGTAACAGATAACATGTGAGATTTTGTTTTGGGACTTATCTTGATTTTACTTTTGACTGATAACTTTAAGAACTTTTATCGTGATGTTTTTTATTTGATGAATGCATTGGGAGTTGTCATTATCATTATATCAGAAATTATTTGCTTTGGTCCATTCAATGAGTAGCCCACTTTTGGGCAAATGCGAACAGGTGTCATGCAGTTTGTTTCATTAGGTCTTTTTACAAAAATTCATTATCCACTTGCTTTGCCTTTGGCATTATTTTTCTTTTGGAATTAATAGTAGGGTTTCTGATTCTATCTTAACATGAGTGCTAATGAGTCTACTACTTTTCTTATCAATCATGTTATTATCTGTTTTCCTACTTATTCTTGAAGAAATCAAAGGCTTGTATGAGAAAAGCTCAATATTACTTTTATTTGGTTTCGACTCTCAGTAATCCCTTCTTGTAAAAGTGGAAAAAGTGACGTTTGAAGCATTTTAAAAGCAGGGATCTATCAGGAATGGCAGGATTCAGATTATCATCCTCAGTTTGTTTGAACCCTTCTCTTTGAATGCATTTGAGTATCATGTTAATTATAACTAGAAGAAAAGAACATAAAATAATTATGTGATGTATTGTTAAATTCAAATATAATGCTAGTAAAGGTCCATTTTTTCTACTTATTTATTATATGTACTATTTCTCACTTCAGGGAGCTTCTACATACTAAAGAACGACAACGTGACACTTTGGCACAATTGCATGCTGTATTAGGTGAATCATGTATTACATGTGAACTTGATCTGGCAGGTCCTGAGTATGAATGTAATCAGGGGATGACGTCACTTTCTCCTACAGTTGCTGAAGAACTATTTAGATGTGAATTTTCAGATAACCAAAGCCACTCTCAAGCTCTTAGTCCGGACATGACTAAATTGAAGAAAGCCAATGTAATGGTAGACAATTCATTAAGCCCAGCTCATACATTACTTCAAATTCATTGTGCTGATCACAAAGGACTCCTATATGATATTATGCGAACTCTAAAAGACTGCAATATCCAGGTAAAGATTTATATTTTCTTTAACAAAATGACATTATTGCAGTTGCCATTGTCCAAGTTATGAAGTTCTACTCCTTTAGTTTGGGATCCCTTCAGCCCAAAGAAGGGTCCTCTGGTTAATTGTGGAGTATTTAATCACCCTACTACCACCTCAACTAGCTAGTTCACCATTTGAATTTGATTTGATTTGATTTTTTTTTCCTCTTTGTGTGAACCAGTAGCCTATCCCTACTCTTTCCAAATGTCAACATTTTTGTTGATTGAATAAGTCATATTATTTTACAGTGAGATTCCATAATTGAATATCTTCCATGTCTGAATCAATAACTAACTAAATAAGATAACTACCAAGTACTTACCTCTTGGTTGTTTTCTTTTTGTTCCAGCATATCTTGGTGATATAATCTAAGTATGCATAACTTTAAAGTTAGGGATGAAATTTTTTCTTTTCATCCATGACCACCATTTTAAGATGCATGTCAACTCTGCTGACAAGTTACATGGTTAGCATTTGCTGATATACCTGTTATATTTTCTTTCTTTTCCTTGTTCAGATAGCATATGGTCGGTTCTCAGAGAATAAACAAGGCTATCGTGATTTAGACCTATTTATTCAGCAAAAGGATGGGAAAAAGATAGTGGATCCTGAAAAGCTGGGTGCATTGTGTTCTCGGTTAAAGGTGGAAATGCTTCATCCATTGCGTGTTATCATTGCAAACAGAGGGCCAGATCCTGAGCTGTTGGTTGCCAATCCAGTTGAGCTATCTGGAAATGGAAGACCACTTGTTTTCTATGATGTCACACTTGCTCTAAAAACTCTTGGCATCTGCATTTTCTCGGTAAGAAATAGCAGAATCAAATTGTGGTCATTTGAAAATTCTATAAACACATTTTTACTGTGAAACCACAAGATAACTGGAGGATGATTGATGAACTTGCAAATTTCTGTATAATTATTGCGTTAATTAATCCTTTCGATGTGTGCCGTTGTGGTGACATTGATAAACAAGTTAATATTTAGTGTTTCACGCAAATCACATAGTTGAGATGGATTCTTGAATCTCTTCACTATTTATGGACTACCAACTCAAAATGATTTATTTAAGACCTTGCTGTGGTTTCAGGCTGAAATTGGGAGGCATTTAGCATCAGATCGTGGATGGGAGGTCTACAGATTTCTATTGGATGAGAAATCGAATGCGGTGGCTAGAACTCAGATTGTAAATAGAGTTAGAAGAATATTGATGGGCTGGTGAGTTTATTAATATTGTCTCTACCAGGATTACAGTTATCATCATTAAACACTTTTTCTTGCTGTCTTGGAGCGTTTTGGGCATAACCGTTCGATCTCCTCTGATTGCTGATTGTATGTGAAGCCATTTTCATTTGTTGGGTGTCAGAAAGTAGTTATGAGTAATATATGTATAGTTATGGCAGAATAAAAGAATATGTCTGTACGTTACTCCAATTCCTAGATGGTCTTTACTAAATTGCAAGTGCTCGATACTCGCTATATGTCCCATGCGAGCATTGTTCTTTGGGGAAATGCTCTGAAGTTTGAATCCTCACACTTCAAATATATATCTATACTATAATTCTATACTATAAAGGAGAAGTGAAGTGACTTTTGGTCCCTTTTTTACTGTTTATTTTGGTCCAAAGCGGCACTCTTCCCATGTGTTTTGCCAATCTATTTTTGTCCTTTTTTACTGTTTATTTTTTCCTCATATTGTTATTTATTTTAGTTATTTTTTTTTTTTTTGGGGGGAATAACTTGTATAGCCTTAGCTTGATTTCAATGTTTACTCTTACTATTAAATTTGTTTAATTCAAGTCAATAATGCCTACGTCATTTATTTTATTTACAATATTAAACATAATTACAAATAAGATGATAGTATTGTCTATTTCAAATTTTGTCTAATTTTGTCAAAATAAAAAAAAAGTGTGTAATTTTCACTTTTTGATATATGGAAAGGAATTTGAACTTTAATAACTTAGCAAGTTTTTTAGTTGCACTCAATTAAACACTAATTTATCAAAAGATGTTTAAATCATTATTTTAATATAATAGTGGTGCTAAAATGATAAAAAGTAAATAGTTGTGGTAAAATACAGTGGATATGCACATAATATGATAATAGTCATACATAAGAGTTAGACATTATTTCAACATTAATACAAAATCAGGTTCAAATATTCATTTTATGGTTTGGGTGAAAAGAGTAATATATAATAAGAGTGTTATTAATAATGCAAAAAAATAGAAATAAATAAAAAGAGTAAAAACAAATGGAGTACTGTCAGTAAGAGTTGGATAATAAAGCCATAGATTTATATTTCCATATTTTATTATTATATATCATTTTATTCTAAATAAATTTTAAGGATTTTTATAAAAAAAAATTAATAATAAAATTATTGTTTTTTAAACATTAATTCTTAATTCAGTAAAGTGTTACCTCAAACAATACTTATAACCATACAAATTAGAAAATATCACTGAAGTATTACGTTTTGACTACATTTTGGATTTGATATTTACCATATTTGAGTATTGAAGTGTAACAATGTTGTCTATGAGGACAATCAAGTAGCTCTCCTCACACATTGTTTTTTCAAGATCAAATTCCCCAACTCCAATAAGAAATTAAAAAAATCAAAATTTTTATTTAGTAAGTTACTTGAAAATAAAAAAAGTATGATATAACGAATAAAATATAAAAGGAAGAGAAATCAATGGCTTAGTTAAGTTAATAGAAATATAACAAATATTAATATTTTTATTTTTTTTACTATATGATGAAAACATAATCCATGATATATGCAAACATCTCTCTTTCAGTATGATAGTATGATGAGAGTAGCGAGAAAAAGTTTGCTCAGCATAAAGACAAACAAAGAATGCTTAATTGGCTATCATGAAATATTTTTTACGTTAATATTGGAATGATAGACAAATGTAATTTTTTGTATACTATTACAAAATACTTTATTTTTAATATCCTACATTAATAGCACTAACATTAATATTTTGTAAAATGCAAGATGTAATAGAAAATAGTTTAAATATTACATATTTTTCTATTAAATCTTGCAATTATCTTATAAAAGTATTAATTGTGCTAAATATCATCATTTATAATGCAAGTACTTTGTGTTTTTACTGTTCATTTAATTTTTTGATTAGTAAAAGAATGTTCTATTTTCTACAAAAATAAATCACTCTTCATGAAATGCTTTATATGATTATTTTATTCAAACAAATTTTCTCCTTTCTATTAATATAAAATTAAAAAAACAATTACTAAATAGACGATTTTCAAATTATTATATCATAACAATCATAAAATTATTTTAATTATAAATATTTTATATAAACAATTAGATATCCAAATTTTATATTAAACCACGTGCTATGGCCGGACTTAATATATATATATATATATATATAAAAGGGTTAGATAAAGTGATGGGCTTATAGAAAGGCATTGTGAAAGATGGCCTTATACACCCATTTGATCTGATATTTTTTCACTGTCCTCCATCATAAATTCTTTGTTATATCAAAACTCTTTATATATATATATATATATATATATATATGTGTGTGTGTGTATATAAGCTCGGCTATATTATGTGCATAATAACTTGGTTCAAAGATTGCTCTCTTGATGAGATTTCTTATGCCTGTTAAGATAAAATGAAAAGAAATTTATGCCTATTTTCATAGGATTGGACAATAATATCATGTAGAGTTCTGTAGAAGTGCACCATCTGGTGGCTTGGTCATTCTATAATTTATATTTTGTATTGTTACGTATGACTTGTGACGATGACAAATAACCTACCGTTTAAGCAAAGATGCTCTTTATCATAACATCGCTTAAGGTCACCATCAAATTGAACAATTTAAAAAAAAAAAAAAAAAAATCCCCATCGAAGGTTTAAGATGCAAGATTATGATAAGAAACTTATGCCTCCTATACCTACCCCATAACTTTCTTACAAAGTTTGCCAAAATAAATTTCTTCATTTACATATAGCGCATTTGCCAATTTCAAACTTTAGGTAGATTTCATTTAAACCATTTTTTTAAAAATAAAATAAACATTTTTTTAAGATAAACAAATTTCAACATGAGTGGATAAGATAACAAAAAATACAAGGTCACCAAATCTTTTCACAGGTTCTATTTACGATGCCCTTGTGTTCATTTTTGATGAACCTATTGTATATATTTTTTTAATGATCCACCACTAAGCTCCGGTCGCAACATTTAATATCAACATTTGGTGAAAAAAATAAAAAATAAAAATTGACGGTTCAAAAAGTACTCATAAAAATATAAAATATAATAACGCATCGCTTGTATTTAACTCGACACCAATAGCAGAATTGAATTTTTTTTTTTTAAAAAAAAAAAGAAAAGAAAAGAGCGTTAACATTGATAGAAATTTAAAAAATAATAGTTTAAATAATTTCAAAAGTCAAAAACCTAATAATGGTTCACATGAAACAATTTTTTTTTTTTTTTTTTTTTTTTTGGGTAAACACATGAAACATTTATATGTTGAAAGGCAGACCGACCACATGTAACATGCAAAAGAAAAGAAAAAGGCAAAAAGAAAAATCACACCACACGTGGTCATACCATATTATTCAACTCAACAGTGAGCCCAAATTCCGTCCACTGCTCTTCTCTTACAAGTAATTGAATCATCAGCGTCCAACTTTAAAATTTTAAATCGATCAGAATTCATTCTCGAAAGACTTAAAAATAACACGTGTTTGTATCAAATCCTCACCATTCCACCACCAAAAAGCTCTCCGGCTCCTCGGTGTTGCTTAACAGCGACGCCACCTCGACGAAGCCAGCCTCTGTTAAAACAATTCTTTTATTATTATTATTATTTTTTTTTTTTACATTTTTTTGAAATGCGAATTTGTAATTGTTTTTTTGTCCGTCAATTCCAAAGCAAGCGGCAAATCTAACGCGCACTGAGTTTATCGTGGTCGTGTCCGGAGAAGCTTGCTTGTGCTGCTGGTGAAAGAATAATAAAAAAAAGAGCGAATAACCATTTTGCGGTGGTTTTAATATATATGTTAAGGGCGTGTTTGGATCGGGATTTTTAGGGTTCTGATTTTTCGGATTTCTGTTTCCTTTTTATTTTTTTTGGTAAATTTATTATCTTGGAGGTAAATTTTCAATCACAAAATGCCAAAAGCTTCTTCGACTCCTCATAGCTCTGCATATTTGAACGCTCTCACTCAAGAAATCCACAAAAAGCTTCAGAGGGTTCGTTTTCCTCCGACAATTCTTATGGTCAAGGAATTTTACTTTAGATTTGGATAAAGTTGAGCGAACGGATTTTGCTCTTTTTTATTCAACATTTTGAATTTACATTTTTTTTTTTTTTTTTTTTTGGTGCTGGATTTTCTCGGCAATCTTTAAGACCTTTTATAATCAATTTGTGCGTGTAATTACGGAGTTGCTTGATTTGGTAAAACATAAATTGAGTGGTTGTATCCATTAGGGGGAAAAAAAAAAGATTTTCCGATGCTCTTAAGAACTATTTTATTATATTGCTGCAATTGGTAATTTCCTGTGCTAAAAAGGAAAGAAAAAAAAAAAGAAAGAAAAGAAAATTGGGGAAATGCTAACCAAACAATGCGTTAAATTTTCATTTTGTTGCAGGCTCTAGCTTCTCCGTCACAAAGGCGCAATTTGTTGCAAGAGTTGTTTGCTGACATAGCCTTGGAGGTTGATGACAGAGCGAAAGGTTAGACAAAAGATTTCGAAACCCACACTCTTAAATTTAACATTTGCTGATTCTTTTGATGGTATTCCAATATGATCAATTTTTTTTATTTTTTTTATTTTTATTTTTTTAGACAATTCTAAGAATCCTGCTTTAGCAAAACATGCGGGATATAGTGGATAATATGGTGTGGTTCTTAGTCATGGTATGCTATAGGGATTGGTTAACTGATAATTCTTGGTTTTGACTAGAACTTATAAAGTTTTAGCTGAATAGGGTTTTACTATTAAATTATAAGATCATAAGAACAATTACATTTGCTGTAAACTATATATCACATTGGTATTCTTAGTCGGCGGTATGGAAAATTTATGAAATTCTGGATGTGCTTTGTAATTTTTTAGCTGGTGGATCTCTTCACGACTCGCAAAACTTGGATCTTGTAATGAATGTGCAATTCGATTTCAACTGTCAATATCCTGTGTTTGTTTTTGTTTGGTGTGTATGGAAGACTTTCAAGAACCGTGTTCTCATTTTTGGCATTAAAATTGAAAACAGATGCAATTCTCAGCAGGGAAGATGATGTCATTTCTCCTGCGGACAATAGGAGTGATGGTCAGCTATGTTTTTACGATGTACTAGCTGATTATTATGTTGGGGTGCCTGAGAGTGGAAAGGCTATCCTCAATTTGATTGTTCAACTTTGGAGTCAATCATTTGCATCTCATATTTTTGCTCTCTTGTTCCACAAATGGGTATGTGGACTTACAACTAGATAGATATTTGCTTTTATTGCTGATGTTTGTCTAAATAAAGAATGATTTCTGCAAATGGTTGTGGCTTTAATGTTCATCTTTTGAGAAAAAAGAAAAAAAGAAAAAGACAATTCCTGTTAATGTGGGATGTTATTGTTTCCTTCTAACTTATATGAACATTTAATGGGACTTGTTGGTAAGTTTATTACGGGAGAAAGGTGCCCTCAGAGTGTAAGCTGTTCGCATCACCTGTACCAAGAAAATGCTCGCTAGAGAGAATTGAGGTGCCAAACTCTAGAAGTACATGGTCTAAAATTTTTGTATGATCTTATCATTTCAAAGTGTATGTAAATGGGACTTGTGCAATATCATTTGTATGCATATTTATCTATTGTATCATTATCAATTTTCATTCATATAAAGAAAGACTTCGTAGTTACCAAATTGCAATGAACCTCATTAATATGTAAAATAGAAGTTTTTAGTAAATACTTTTATTAATGACAAACTAATTCAAATAGCATTAGTGAGATGAGCCAAAAAAAAAAAAAAAAAAATTCAAAATTTTTAGTTCAATTTAGCTATCTTTACAATACAAGCAAAAACTCCACCAAAGAAAAAATGTTAGCGTTTATCATAAGTCATTAGAGTGGGCGAGATAAATAAAAAGAAGATAGATATGAAAAACAGTGATGAAATATGGAGATGAGAAAGAAGAGATAATAACTTCTTTTTCCCTTTCCGTTAGAGGGTGATATAGTGATGTGAGGGGGACTGCCTAAGTAATTTCCAAAGAAATATAGACTGATTATGCTATATGGTAGATTTGCACCAGAGAAATATTAATTTCAAATCAATAATTTTAAATTTTTAGATGTTACATTTACATTTTGAGTAGTCTATTATACATTTTTCCTTTGCAGCTATTTGAAGCTGAACTCGACAACTCAGAAGTCCTCCTCCGTTACTCATCAGCTCTAGTTCAAGGAGCTACAAACGTTTTCTGGTAAAAATATGAAGACACTAGTGACTTGTTGTCTATTGTGAAGCTGGTTATGAATACTTTTTATGCTCTATTAAAGCATTGTCATTTGTCAATGTCTGCTGAATGCTTATTGCCTTCTGGTAGTCATGCTCATTTAAACAGTTCCAACTTTTTTTCATGACTCATTTGAGATCTATTTTATTCATAATAATATTAAAATCTTTTAAAACTTAAACTGGCTATTGGTCACGCTTTTTTTATTTTTTATTTTATTTTAAATTACGTACAATGTTCAATAATATAAATTATTATTATTATTATTATTATTTTGTTTGATGTTCACAGAGGGTTACCTTCTAGTGTTGTTGCCCAACAGTGTCTGTCCTGTTTCTTTCTAGCCTGAAACCGTAACAATCCATCTTTATATCTCCCTCTTCCTCCCAACCTTGTAAAAAAGAGAAAAAGTAGTTCTATATTGTAGCACTGGTGGTGAAGGAGAACAGTAAAACAATATTTATACTTTTTTGTTTTTACAGCTTTACCTTGATAGTACTTTGTCCTTGATCATTGCAGCTATTATTGGAAACTAAATCACTTACAATTGAATTTGTCACTGGCCATGAGTATTCTTTTACTGGTTGTATTTCTTTGGAGTAACCCATTGTATTCTTCTTTATTTTTGAAGAAACTCTTTTCTCGTACTCCATACCTCCGTCTTATAGAATAATCACACAATGTTGTTGTTGTTGTTGTTTTTGTTTATTTGTTTATTTATTTATTTTTCGTAATAATCTTTGTATGCTTATTTATAGGATTGACATCCAAACAAATACGAGGCGTTTTCGATCGCTCTTTAGTGTAAGAGTTCTTGAAGGATGGTAATTTTAGCAATGTTTTGGTTGAAAATGGCCATGATGCTTTTCTTTTTGTCTTTTTTGTTTTTTGTTTTTTTGTTTGTTTTTTTTTTTTTGGGTCTTGGATTCAGTATCTTCTTGAGGAAGTGGTGTTGGAGCCAGCAAGGTTAAATAAAATTCCAGTGCAGGTCAGGGACTGCTCTTTTGCGACTTAATTACTCTTTTATGAGAATCAACTAATCTATCAAGCATTTGAACATAAAATTTAACATGAGAGTTTTTGTTAATTCTCAGGCCCAGAGAGATCTCTATCTTTTACTTGCCAGGTTTATATTATTTTATAACTCAGGTAGGCTTTTGTGATGAAGCAACTTCATTCCTGACCAACATACCTGCATATTCTTCTCTAAGATGCTGATTTCTGCAGCTGATAAACTTGAAAGCTTCTTAAAGCAATTTCCTGCTTTTCCAAATGCTTTCTTGGTTGGTGGCCCTGCAGATGTTTTTGTTATTGAACTTGCAGACCAGGTAATCTTTAGTTTCTCTCTACAAGGTGTGTCATATTCTTAGCAGATTTTATTATTGTTGTTCAACTGCTCCATTTGAAAGAAACATGTACATATTAGCGTCTAATTATACATTCTTCATTTGGTTCAGCTTCTGAAACTGAAAGTGGAACCAGTATTGCTATATTACCTGTCACAGATTAAAGTTCTCCGGGGTAAATTTTTTTAATCATTTATTTTGTATGGGATTTACAATAGTATGAATGTGAAGCACTTTGGTGGGTACATCTGCTTGTTTTTACAGGCATGGAACTGAGAATGACCACAAGTACAAGGTTAAAGACTTGTTTGTATAGCTTCACTTGTCCTGGTGGTCCAATGTATCCAACAAGAGCTGTTCGTCATGCTGCCTGGGATGCCTTAGATTTTCTTTTCCCAGTAAGCGCATTTTTTAGTTTGAAGAAATGATTGATTATGAATCTCATGGTGGCAATATGTTTTCACTGAGTTAGTCTTATCATGAATTGATTTATTTTGCCTTTAGCTATTCTTGACCTGAGTAGTATAGCTATCATAGATAGCTTTAATTTTTAAGCTATAGAAGGCTTATCTGGATGTCTGCAGTCTCAAATAAGATTATGCTTCTCCCTGAAACAAAAAATAATGAATAATAATAAATAAATAAAAAAGTGTCTTGGAGAGCTTCACAATTCTGTCTAGCATAGCTAACTGAGCCGTTATGTTGTTTGCATAATTTCATATAATCTTCAGCAAAGAGCAGTGAGATCTGGTATTAAGCCCGTGTTGATGCTGCTATGTGTTTGCTTGTATTTTTTCTTGCATACTAACTTGGTCATTATTGGTCTTAAATAGCGTTTGGGGGTTGTGCCTACAATATGAATTCTAGGTACTGGTTAAGTGAACTGGCGATGAAGAGATTTTTTTATTGATATAGCTTTCCTATCCAAAGTAAAATCATATGATATATCAATTCTTATACAAACTTTATTATGAAACATATATCTAGATTCTCCTTGAATGCATACATCAATAGATGGTATATTGTAGATTCTTTGGTGTTGCACCACAATGTAACAATATAACCTGAAGCGCCAGGTATAACCCGGTAGTTTCAAATGTCTCCAGCTATCTGGTGCATAACATTTTTGTTGCTCTTACAGGTTGGACGGTACCCTAGACATCTCATAAGCCTCTTTTTTCGACTGTTATATCCATGGTACTGGCCTTCATCTTGTTGGAATTTCATAATGGGTTGTGTAAAGACAATATTGTATTCTCTGTTCGAGTTGATATTTTCCCGTTGGGCGAAGGTGACAAGGCCAAGGAAGCAATAACACATCCAGATAAAAAAAGATATATATACTCTCCTGTAAAGTTACAAACCCATACTTCGAAGGCCTCATGATATGTCAAACTATGTTAGACAATGAAATGAACCTTCCTTGCCCTACCCTCACCGTTTTCAGTTCGGGGGGATGTGGATCATATTTTCTTCTCTGTATTAAATATCACTCAAGACATAATGAAATGTTTGTTGTTTTGGTTTTTAACCTTTTGACCCATTTCCAGCAATTTTATTCAAATGTTTGTAACCAATTCCATTTGTCCGCTCGTTCCTGTTTGCTTAGCCAGCTAAAAAAATGAATCTTGACGGACAACCAATTAACTAGCAAGCAAAGTTATCATTGCAAAATTAATCAAGTAAAAAAGGATGAAAAACAACGCGAAATAATGGCAACACCAGACTAAGTAATCGCCGCGTTTCCGGTGTAAAAATTCAGGTTCACCAAGAACACAAATCTCGAATTCCTTTTTCCCATTACATAAGCCCGAATATATTTCCACAGAATTGATACTGTTGAAAAACGATACAATTGGTATTCCAGGTAGCAAGTCAGATTTTCTACATGGATGATCAAATCCCTTTTTTCGATCTCGAATTTCCAGGTAGAAAGTCATATTTTCTACACAAATGGCCAAAGGCCTTTCTTCGATAGCCAAAGCAAGAGTTTTTTATGCTTCCCTATCCTCTAGAAACTTGGTAAACTAGAAAGCACAGATTATAAACATGATTAAAGGTCTAGTACATCGTCAACAACTGGGCAGAAAATGCAACTCTTCGACAGAGACATGCAACGCATCTGGATCAAAGGACCTGGTTTTCAACCATGTCAAAGGCCTTCATTTTTAAACTTCAATTCCTTTGACCAAACCATTTGCCAATTGTCTCTAGTATCCACTTTGAACAGTACTAAATTTTTACGCGAGAGTCAAAACTGGTTCATAAATCTTCAGTGGGGAATTCATGACATCAAAGAACACTCAACTGAGAATCTATCTTCTACCAAAAAGAAGAAAATAATAAAACTGAGAATCTATCAAGTCAACTGTGTCATATTTACCCATGTCATATTTACCAACTGAGAAACAACAGGGCATCTCAATAATGCTTCAACATTTAAGGCTTAAATTCTACCTTAAAAAACAAACATTGAAGGCTCAAAAATATGACATCCCAAACCACAACAGTAAAGATAACACCAGAATTTTGCATACATCGACAATCATGCAGCAGATTGTAAATCTTTTATCAGACAATGTTGAGCAGCCAAAAACTCCGAGCCTGATTTTTTTGTGAGGATTTTTTTAACATGCAGGCATCTACAATTTCCCTCAAAGACAAAGTCTGAAGGTAGTTGCACTTCTGGACATCAATACAGTGAACTTCTGTTACCATATGCAGTTAGTAAAAGGTTCCCAGATTTCATCCTTCCTATGTCAGACCACCTTTTACCTGTACACAGATTCATCCTTCCTACAGGTTTGAACTAGAGCTGAGAGATTTCTTATGATTTCACTATAACATATCTTATACTCGGGAACTAAAATTTTCCCTGGATAATATATGAATGAGAGAGCTACCATAATCAGCCAAAAAACTATCGAGCCAAATCAACTGCATCAACAAAACATAATGGATGTAACTTAAATAATTAATACAATTCCAAAAAGGGGCAACAGAGAAATCTACCTCAGTGAAGTTCCTCCAGTTTTTCGTGCAGTTGCAACCAAAGACATTGCAGCAGTGTGTGATTTCTTTAAGGCTCAATCCTTTCACACCTTGCAGTCAATGTTTTCTTTGCATATGGAGAAACAGAGAGAGATAGTTCCCGCTTCCGTAACCCAACTTGTTGAATGAAAGAAAACAGGATGAAAGAAGCTAACAAAACCAAAAGTGACTGCAGATTACATACTGACAGCAGTCCAGTAACCCACATATTTCATACCCAAGTAAAAGGAACAATCCACAACAAATACCCAAACTTCATAAAACAGGATTCTAACAGTTGTTCCTACATGTAATTTCTCCTTTTTTCATCTTAAGAGCAGGATTTTTTGGTAGAGATACATAGATGGGGTCCTCAAATCATGAAGTACTAATGAGCATAAAAAGCCAATCAATAAAATACAAGAGCTCTCAATTTTCTTGCATCGCTTCAGCATGATATTTCTCCAAATCAGCGTCAAGATCGTCAGCAGACACCTTCTCACCACGGCCGCCGCCTCTTCCCCGTCCACGGCCCCTCCCACGACCACGACCACCACTGTTGCCACCACGTGTCCGTCCAAATGCACCACCCCTACCCTGTCCACTGCTCAATAACCATCAAGAAAAGATAATCAGGAATATTATACCTGTTTATGTACCATACACAGAAAACAGATATAATGCCTCATCCAATTAATGAAACAAGGCACATACCAATTTCCATTTCATTGTAACACCATAATCATATTAGCAGTTAAGTGTGCATTTTAACTTTTGACATTAACAAGACATACTGGTAACACCAGGAGACAACTATTTTGAGACATATCCCAGAGTTTCATGAGACATAATCCTAGATAATACACTGAGCTGTACATCATGCGTAGTGAGAAACAATGCGGCATACTAGAGTTGTCACCTAAGGAAGACAGAATGAATCATTGGTTAAACATTTCAGTATAGCTTCAAAATGAATTTTCAGTAAAATATTATGGTCAAGCACTAGTTAATTACCATTGGAACACGGTAAAAGAAAGGCAGCAGATATCAAATAGGTGCCCAAACAGTAACAGAAGGGGGAAAAAACCAAACCAACATTAATCTATTCCAACAAGACAGGCTTCTCAAATAAACATAATACAAGTAAGCCAAATGTTCTCTAGGATACTACAGCTCTCCCTATGACTGGATTCTACATTCCATTCAATTTTTTATTTTCTTCGACATTTGATTAGTTAGACATCTTGACTTTAAAAAACTATCTTTATTCTATGAATGTTTGCATAAATCTTACATGCTTATGCTGCAATTGCCTTCATTTTCACATTAAAAACAAAACTTTCCTTCTTTCAAGCAACACACAATTTTCCAAGTCTCAGATTTAAAGAATGAAATTTTCTCATAAGAAAAGCATTTATAAGGAGATTCTCAGTCACAGATCAAAATGGTACATATAGAAAAATTGACATCTTAAAAAAGTCAAAACTGATTGGACATATAGACCAGAAATTGAAAAGTGCAACTCAAAATACAGCATGTATCAACAAGAAAACTAAATAATGTAAAACCTACCCCCTTGAAAATCCATTTGAATTTCCAAAAGAGCCATTAGCAACTTGAGGAGCCACAGCAGGGGTCGCAATGTTTGTTCCCACAATCTCTATCTTCATCGGCTTCCCATCAAGCTGAACGTTGTTGTATCTCTTGACTGCTGCCACAGCATCTCCTCGTCGCGAGAAGACTACCTCCGCCGTTCCCTAAGAAAAAGAGTTTTTGTCTAAACTACAGGTGGATAGAAAAATTCATCACCAGAAGGAGCATTTTATGCCGAACTCAACAAGATACCTTCGATCTCCCACTACGGTCGTAATGAATTGCATAACGCTTCAGGTCACCAACTTCAGAAAACAATTCCTGATCAAAATTAAACCAATCTTAGAAAAAGGCCAAAAGAAAAAAATTATGATACAACAGTTTGTGCTGCAACTGTTTTCGAAGCAAATGAAAAATGAATACTTGAACTATTACCAGCATATAACCAGCATTTTTTCCTAATTCACATATTCAAAATAAATATGCAAACAACTTTGATGCAAAATGAATTAACAATAATATATCTAACCAACAAATTGCACAATAATTCCCAAACAGATTATTAACAAATTGCAGGTTGCAAATTGCTAAGACCAGTACTTGGAAGGCAAACCTATAAAAAGCTTAATGCAAAACAATTAGACACTCCCCCAAATAACAAGCCAGTAATTCAAAATTCCTTATTCCCCAAAAAAATAAAAAAATAAAAATTAGGCCACAACCCACACATGCTTTACAAGTATTTAAATAGCAAACCATAAAACCAAAAATTCCACTCATCACAAAAACCAAAATGAAGTAAAACAATATCAGGATATAGCGACCAGTCAATTAAAAAAAAGAAAAAAAAAAGAAAAGAAAAAGCTACTACTGATTCAAATCCGATGAAGGATATTACTTTTACTCAATAAAAATTAAAACTTCATAAAAAAGAAAAAGATAAAAGATAGGCAATAGAGCGAATTACCTTAATATCCTCGTTTGAAACGCCGTAATCGAGGTTAGATATATAGAGCTTCGTCCCGGTTTCAATGGCGGAGGCTCGTCCAGCTTGTGCAGTGAAAGCCGACCCCTGATCCAAATACATATCGTGCTGCCATAGGGTCTCCGGTGCCTAGATACCCAAACAAATTTCCAAACAATTACTTCAATTATCAAATCCAAAAATAATTTGTGTACATATATATATATATATATATATATTATAATCAGAGATTTGAAGAATCATAGACGTAAACAAATCAGATCTTACATACCTTTGCAGTTGCATACGGAGTCACACGATTGGCAGCGCGGCTGGGTCCGCGGCGGGCCGGACCGGGTCCGGAGGGTCTGCCGCGGCCTCTATTATTGCCGCCGGATCCGGACTTCTTGTTGTTCTTTATGATGTCGTCGAGAGACATACTGAGAGGGTCTGACATGTTTTGAGGATTGAGGAAGAAGAGAGAGATCGAGATTGAACAAAGATATCAGGAAGACGATGAGGAGGAAGAGGAAAGCTAGGGTTTTCCTGCACAAGCGAAAATATGGCCTTTTTTGTGGGTGGCGATACGATGCGAGTATCAGAAAAGATCAAATTCTTCCACGCGGTTTGGTTTTATTGCCACTTTGCCTTTTCATTATGTTTATTAAAACTAAATCCTTTGGCCAACATCCCGGTGTCGTGGTGTAGTTGGTTATCACGTCAGTCTAACACACTGAAGGTCTCCGGTTCGAGTCCGGGCGACGCCATTATTTGTCTGATAATATATATATATATATATGTACCTTTTATTTTTTTTTATTTTTCCTGGGACCTTTTTTATTTAACTTTCATGTTTTCATTTTTTTTTTTTTTTTCAAATTCCCATTCTGATATCTATGAAAATGTTGTATGCTATGTAGAGTTCTTCACACCAAAAATAAATTGCAATTTTAGTTGCTTATTTTTTAATTGGTTATAAATAGCACACGCATTTTAGAGAGGCTTTCAATGTAATTTTGCTATATTATACATTCTTCTAAATTATATTTCCCCATAAAATGTACTTGGGTAAAATTAGAGTTAATTGTATTTTAGTATATATAGTTTCAATAAAAATACACTTTTAGTTCCTTTATTCTGAAATATTATAATTTATTCTCTCAATTTTGATTTGTTGTAATTTCATGAATTAGATTCTTCATTAACACATAGGATAATGGTGACAGCACATGAACCACACTCATCACCAATATTAAATTGTATTTTTGTTATTTCTAGTTTAACAAATTTTGTACTTTAATTCACTTTAGTTTGAAAATAATTGTTTTTTTTTTAATAAAAAAAATTGTAGAGGAGACATTTTAATATCAAATTTTGAAACTTAAATACGAGGATTATTACCAACAATTTCCATTTTAATACACTATAATTATGAAAGTTATTGCGTGTTATATGGACGAAGCAAATAACCATTATTAGAAAAAATATTACAATTGAACCAAATTGCAATAAAATCATAAATTAAGGGTATGAACTAAAGCATTTTACAATAGATGGGCATAAAATGTTTTTTTTTTCTTTTTTTGTTAAAAAAAAAAAATACCTATATGGTACTAAAATGCAATTAATTTTATAAATTATTATTAGGTGTGCCTCATGAAGCGGTATGAGTGCATTGGCTCGCTCAGTTTGTCGGTCCATATGTGGGTGGAAGCTAATGAAGAAATGTAGTTATGACCCTAATAGCTTAAACACCTTAGTTTATAGTCGTCCTGTGAACCAGAGATCTCGATTATAAATTATTATTAAAATTATAATTTTTGTTTAGATGGGTATACAATTTTTTTAACACATCAATCTCTTCTATTTTCAAAATTATTACAAATTGGTTCAATATGTTAAAATTTAACAAAAACCATTAGGGGGTCACGTGAAGTTACATTTTAGTACTCTGTTAATTTTTTTTTTCATTTTTGGCAATTAAATCAATTAAAAATAGACATTAGTAAATTGAGAAAAGAACTTAAAACTAAAATAAAATATAAAAACTCACTATATCGTCCTGATTGATGGATACCTATCATATGTACATATATTTTTCATAATAATGTCCAAAAAATATTTATATAAAATGACACATAATTTGCTTTTAATTATTATTATTATTATTATTATTTGTTTTGGTATCATTTATTTTTGTATATTTTATATGTATTTTTCATATAAGATAACACATAATTTCTCGAGATTTATTAGTGGTTTAAAATGGGAAAAGTAAATAAATATTCATAGTTGATAATGTTTTAACAATTAAGAACAATCATTTAATATGAAATTCATGTTTATTATTAGAATTTCAAATTTCAATAAGATTAGATTGAATATCTAATTTTTAAATTGATTTCTAAATCTTAAAAACGAGATTTGCAATATACGTTCAAAATGATTGTATTTTTTTTTTTTAATCATAAAATGATTGTATTTAAAAATACTAGTATTGATCCTGTGCGATGCACGGTATATGTAATCACAATAAATGATTTTAAAAAATAATAATAGCTTTTTAAAAAATTAAGAAATAATATAACAAAAATTAAAATTAAGAAGAAAATATTGTTCAATAGTTATATATCTGATTGATTGGAAGTTCAAAAATCACTTATTTCATTGCCTATTTATAGGTGAAAATTTTTAAAATTTGATGAGAACACAATATTGTTTGGAATGATGAATGTAAATTTTTTCAATTTCTAAAATCAAACTGTTGGTTCAAACTAAAGTTTTTTTTCCTTTATTACTTAAATTAATTTGAAAAATAACCATGTATGGTTACCATCATTTTCAATCTAAATATTGTAAACTTAGTCTTATTTATGTCCTCATCCATTCAAGGAAAAAAATATTTATTTTAAAAATAAATAATTAGCATTCTTCAAGCTTCATTTGCTTCAAAAAATAATTATTGCTTTAAACCAAGGTTCAAAATATCGATGTCGACGGAAATATCGAGAGTTCAAAATACGAAAATTTCCATGGAAATATTGGAAAATATTGAATATCGATAAAAAATTATAAAAAACAATGGAAATTTGTTTTAAAAGATGGAGATTTTTATTAAAACTTTAGAATTAGCTTATTTAATCCATCAATTATCAAATTGATTATAAAACTTACTAAAATATTGAATGGATGTTATGTTCTTCTTAGTGAATTGATTTATAATAAGCAATTAAACATTAATAACCATAGATGAATTATTATTAATAAAAATATATCAAAAAACACATATATGATAAAATTATTTATTAACTAAAATATATAAAACGATAATTACAATTACATTGTAGTTCATAAATGTCATCTTAATACCACATAAAACTTCTGGGTGGTTGAAAATCATCGGTTTCTTCCTCATTTTGATTTTGAGATGTGAAATGTGAGAAGTAGTTATGAAAAAATGTATCTCCATGCTAGTTTTGCATATAATTATTAATATACCAACCATATGGATCTTGCATTATTGATTGACTATGTGCATAACTACTACTCTCTGATGGTTGAGTTTGAGATGGTACTCATGAATTGCTATTTGATGACATTCCATAATTATTCATTGAATAAGAGTTATGAAAATGACTTCCAACCCTCATAGATCCAAAATTCATAGAAATTGAATCTTTTTCTTGTTGTGACATCTCCATCATAGATTTCTCTTTACGTGTATAGTCTTTTCCAACAGCACCGAGTGCTTGACCTGCATCTCTACTCCCATGATCTTCATCCTGTGTTGCATGTGTGTAATATTGTTCACCAGTAAATGGGCTTAATCCAACTTCTTGACTTGGTGATTTCCTTTGGCCCCTACCTCTTCTACCTTCTAATTCAGATAATTTATTGAAGTTATCTTCATCACCACTGGAGCTAGAGTGACTACTCAGAGTCTCGAATTGTGAATGTGTACCACCTGATGGAGCTGAAGCACTAGTAGTTCTAGTTGGCTCTCTCATAAGCCTTTGAAATGAATTAACATTACTAGAATTTACTTCTTCAGTAATCACTTTTTGAACATTTATCCCTTTTTTTTCAGCTTGTTGAGCAATCTTTGGATCAGGATTCCCCTCATGATCATCTGAATGAACATCTCTAATCCATTGGTATATTTGGTTGTCCTTTTCATCATCATCTTCCATTATAGTCTCAAATATTATTGTTGGATTCAAGTCTTGATGATTTTCTTCTTTAGCTTCCATATCCCTCAACTTGAGTTTCATATTATAATAACAATAGACTAGTTTTTCAATTCAACTATATGCTAGTCTATTTCTTTGTTTTGTATGTATTAGTGCAAAAGTGCTTCAATTTCTTTCACAGGCAGAGGATGATGCTGTTTGTGACAAAACTTTCAATGCCAATTTTCTTACTGTAGGTGCACTATCACCATATATGACCCACCATTCAACTGTTACAAAATAATTATTATATGATTACATATTTGTACTATCACATCAATTGATATTCACATACTACAATATTTAAACTTACCAGGAGACATCTCTTTTCTAGAAGCAATTGCTGTTGGTTTTGCAAATCCTTTCCTTGCATCCTTGAAGTATGTAAGCTGTACAATAAAATAAAATAAAGTTATAAACCCTTAAAATATATTATGTTAATAAATTATCATCATTATACCTCCTTTCCAAACTGGCTAATTGCGGCTGATTTAGGATTCAATGTAGCATAGACATTGTGTATAGCTTTTATAAGATTAGAATCTTCTCCAACCTCAGGTCTATATTGATATTGAGGATTTAAATAATAAGCTATATAAAAGGGAAAAAAATATATATTTTAGTTTAATTAGAGATAAATAATGATAGATATAAAGTATTTTACATTAACAAAAAAATAAAAGTCTAATATATTTTATATAAATTGACTATGAGCTCATGCCTGCAGCATGTAATGGATGCTTTAAGGTTTTATCCCACCTATTATTGATAATCTTTAATATCCACTTTGCACCATGTATTTTGTCAAGTTCCTCTTTAACAATTCGCATTAACTCATACACTGCTCCCATTGTTGGATAAACCTCGGTGTCAACAATACGTAAAAACTTATATAAAGGCTCAAATAATTGACACACCTTATGTGCTTGATCCCAAAAAGTATGATTAAGTACTATATTTTCCACTGTTTGGCCTTCTTTTGAAGCACTATAATTATGATTAGTCCAATCAGTAGATGTGAATAGTTGTTTAAGTCTTGCTTTCTTTTTAACCAAGCTATCAAGCGCAAGATAGTTTGTGGCAAATCGTGTAAGTCCCGAACGAATGATGTCACCTTTGCAAGTTTCACACATCTTTGGTAGCAACCAATTATGATTGTAGATGTAAGTTGTGATTGCTCTAGCCTGCTTGACTACAATAGCCACATTCTCAGTCTTCCCAATATCTTCAAACATGAGTACAAATTGTAATCTCCCATCAATTTCTTCCCAGCTTTAACAAATGCAGAGTCATTATCTGTTACAATTTGTACCACATTTTTCTTCCCAACTTCCAGAATTATTTTCTTCAATTGCTTATATATGTATTTATGATCCTTTATTTGATTTGAAGCATCAATAGATTTTAGAAAAACTGTGCTTCCTTTTGAGTAAACCATGAAATTAATAATAGACATCCTGGTGGGACTCGTCCATCCATCACACATGATTGTACAACCATAGGTTTCCCATTTTGCTTTCATTTTGTTTACATGGTCTTTTATCTTCTCATACTCCATATACAAATATTTTGTGCTGATCTCGTAAGGGGTTGGAGGTTCTATACCTGGCCCAGCTTGTTGGCATCCTGCTATCAAATTTTTGAAATGATGGGATGATGCTTTATTTGCTAGTAAATTTTCATAAATAAAAAATTTACTTATTATTCTTTCCATACCTTCTTTTATTTTTCTTCCAGAATTTTTTTTTATTTTATATTTTTTTGCTTTGCTTGAGAGGACTTGTATAAGCTTGGTGCAACAAATCTTGATTGTGGATCTTTAAGGCTCTGTGTTCGTTGTACTGTAGGTTTAGCATGACTGCTAGATTTGCCTCCTTCAGCTTGATATCAAACTTTGTGGAGATGACTTCTTTCCTACTCTGATTGCTTAGAAGCACGAATTGCCTCTCAATAATCATTTTTCTCATATGGATCCATCCCAGGTGGATATGCTATGTTATCATCATCCTCATCATCCACATCATATGTTTCAGCATGCAGTTGTCCTCGTAAATCTACACGAATCTCTTCCATTCTATTTGCTTTTTTGATCTTACGTTGTTGTTTTCCTTTTAACAAATCTATTATGAATTTTTTAACTTCAGGAGGCACTTGACCACAAGGTTGTACATTGTGTGAAGGATCAATACCACTAAGGTGGTATTTTAATCGTGTTACTCCACCACTCTTCATCACGCGATTATAATATTTGCATATTGTTCTACTTCTATTACCTTCAATTGAAAAACCATGTTTCCATGCAGTATCACATTTGCTTCCTCCACTAGCCATTATCCTATAATAATTATAATAAGAGTAACAGTAATAGTAACAATAACAATTTTAATATTTGTCTATGAATATATATATATATATATATTTGAATTTTTGATCGGAATTGGATAGAGATATTTGATTAAAATATTTTCTTATAACTATGAAAAATAATTTAGTATAACAAAAAAATCAAGATCTTTGAAATTAAATAATTCGTTTTTAATGAATGTACTTGGTACGAAAATGATTCCTTACAGATCTCCAATGCCTTGAGTATAGATGTTTACAATTGGAAAAGGGACAAAACACTACATAAATAAATAACCAATATTTTCAAAGCAAAAAAAGAAATAACCAATATATTTGGGCAAATTTAATATACTTTAACAATGTATATTCTAGCCGACATATATGTATGTATAAGATTTATTTTCTAATCAAGTTTTTATTTATTGTTTTTAAGTTTTAACATATTATATTATGAAGTTTTGCTTACGTAGAAGACAACATGAAAAAATTAAATGACAAAGTGGGTTTTTTAAGTTATGCTTTTTATCCAATAAGAAAAAACAATTATATTTTCAATCACACATCATACATTAAGTTTAAGGTATATATTAAATTTGGGTTTGTAAATCTAATCATTTATGATTACTACATATAACTATATATATATATACATATCTATACATATATACATGTTACATTTTCACCATATATATATAGAGATAGATACATATGTTAATATGTAATTAATTAGCTTACAATTAATAATTCAAATAACAATAATACAAGTGAATTAAAGAATTTAGATCTTAAAGTATAAAAGCAAATATAAACCTCTTTTTTTTTTAAGATAAATAAACTAACCTGTAAAAAGGATATCCAAAGAAGTTATGTGAAAGAACTTGAAATTTTGTGAGAACCGAAAATATGTATAAGAAAAAATGTTAAGAACAAAGCATCAAACTTGCTCTTTAAATAAAATAATAATGTGAATTTTTTTTTCCATGGAATATTTTATAATCAAAAGCACACTTATGACTCATGAAGAATATGTATTGGCTCTGGTAAAATATAAAAGACACGTGAACTTGTGTAAAGACAAGAGAGTGGACAACCAAGTGTAGTATATAGAGACAAGAAAGTGCCCAAGCAATGGTTAAACACACATTTATGAAGAATATTTTTTAATTTCAAAACTACATAATGATGTACTAATATAAAAGACACGTAAAATTATGCAAAGACAAGAGAGTGAACAAGCAAGTGTAATATATAGAGACAAGAAAGTGTCCAAGCAATGGTCAAACACACATTTCTGAAGAATATATTTTTAATTTCAAAACTATATAATAATGTACTAATATAAAAGACACGTGAAATTATACAAAAACAAGAAAGTGGACAAGCAAGTGTAATATATAGAGACAAAAAAGTGCAATATATAGAGACAAAAAAGTGCCCAAGTAATGGTCAAACACACATTTATTAAGAATATTTTTTAATTTCAAAACTCTATAATAATGTACTAAGATTCTCTAACATAAAAATATTTTTTCAAAACTATATAATAATGTACTAAGATTTTCTAACAAAAAAAAAATATTTTTTTTTTTTAATTTTAAAACTATATAATACTATTGTAAGATACCCCATGGTATAAGAAATTCATGGAGAGTATTTGGTTGATTGATATAATTGAATGATATATTGTCTTCTTCTTAAAAGAAAATGAAAAATAAAATTTATGAATTGTCTTCTTCAATAATATTTATGAATTTAAAAAAAAATAAATAAATTTCATAGATATTTTTGAAATTTCCAAGGAAATTTTATGGAAATTTTGGAAATTTTCATGGAGATTATAGATTTTTTAACCAAATCATTAAGGACTTTATGTAGATATTTTACGGAAATTTTTATGAAAATTTTCGTGAAATTTTGAAAATTTCCATGGATATTATGCAAGTTTTATCCATTTCTATGTCGAACTTAAATTTTATATCGACCCCTTTAAAAAATGAAAATATCGAGGAAATATCGGATATTTTAAACCTTGCTTTAAACTAGTATTATTTATCTAATTCAAATTCATTTATTACCTTCTAAAAAAATAAAATTACGATTTATTTTGGCTTTTTTAATTCCATAATTAATTCTTAAATAATTTATTACTATTTAAAAATCGTAATTTGGGTGTTTTATTTTTTGATTCCTTGTAATAATTAATTTTCCTATATTAAATTCCCGTAATAGAATTTAATTATATTTATTATTGTTATTTATCCTATGAATATATTTTTACCTTATAAAATAATTTATTTATGATTACATATATTTTAAGAAAATCAAATAAAGAGATCAATTTTATTACTGTAATCTATATATTATAACATTAAAATTTTATTTATTACATATCCAAATATATATGAGTATATAAAATCTAATTATTAATCGCCGTATATAATATTTTTTATTTTACAATAAAATAAAGATAATAAACCAACAAAGATATTAATATATAGATTATAATTTTTTTTAATGTTTTTATTCTTACTATCTTTTTTCTTTTTTTTATTCCTTGTAAGTAATTAATTTTTCTTTTGCATGAGGCCCTCCCAAATAAAGAAAGCAAAAATGGATGTTATGTATGGACATGTCAATTTTAAATCTATAATGGGAAAAAAGAAAAAAGAAAATCAAACTTTTTAAGTCAAAAAGCCTATGTAAAGCACCATATATGTTTCCATCGTTGGACCTTGTAATGCAATAAGCGAATGAAATTTTGTTCTTCATTAAGGATGAATTAATACTCAGTAAAGAATCTTTCTCAAAAATCTTTTATTCCTTTCAATAAGTTTTCATAGTATATTTTGATTTAGTGTTGTCAATTTCAACCAAAATTGTATAGCATGATTTACCTCGATTTTCATGATTTAGATGATCACAATTACGATCCATTGAAAAAAAATTGAAATTAAACAATTTAAAATAAAAAAAAACTCTAATAACCAAAACAAAATTATGAAAGAATAAAAAACACTAAAATATTGAACATCAAAATTTTAAATAACCAGATAGTGTCA
This sequence comes from Ziziphus jujuba, assembly GCF_031755915.1. NCBI lineage: Eukaryota > Viridiplantae > Streptophyta > Magnoliopsida > Rosales > Rhamnaceae > Ziziphus > Ziziphus jujuba. Next base: position 9,785,863 of record NC_083388.1, read on the forward strand.
TTTACTAATTTATGACTTAATGTATTTGACTTATTTGATAAATAAAATAAAATTAAAAAATTTGTTTTGAATATAAATCCTATTTTACCATGATTAACAATTATATTTGAAAATGATATTTCAAATTTTTTCCACTAATAAAATAAAAGTGTATTATTTATGTAATTTTTTAATGTCAAAATAAGAAAATATCTTTATTATTTTCGATATAATCAAATTTGTATATTAAAAAATATTTAATACACGTTAATATTATATGGGGACTTTAATGCACTGCATATATGGAGACGTTGATAATTTAATGCATATTATATATGGAAACTTTAATACACGTTGTATATTAAATACATGTTATATATGTAGATACATTTTAATTTATTATTTTATAAATATAACATTATATTTTTGTCCCAATTAAGGTTTTCTTAGTCAAATTTCATATATAATATTATAATAATAAAAATATATATTTTTGGATATAATTAATGAAAGGTAAAAAAATCTCATACCTTTTCAATTAATTATTTCAATTCGAAATCATATATATATATATATATGTAGATGCACTTGTAGTATATAATTAATAATAATAAAATATATATTTTTGGATACAATCAATTAAAAGCAAAAAATCTCATCTTCTTAAATAGTGGTTATATTTAATACCGATTGATATTTTAATATGGTTATAAACAATAAAGAGAAAAAAAAATATTTTTTTAATGATTTTGGAGAGAATTTAAATGAATACTGTGATGACACATGCTATTTTTTTTTATTGCATTTTTTTATATTGATTTTTTTACTTTCATTTATTAATTTATAACCAAATACATTTGACATATTTGGTAAGTAAAATAAAATTAAAAAATTTATTTTGAATACAAATTCTATTTTACATTATTTAACAATTATATTTTGAAAATGATATCTTAAATTTTTTCCATTAATAAATAAAATTATATTATTTATTTAATTTTTTAATGTACAAATAAGAAAATATTTTTATTATTTTCCATATAATCACATTTGTATATAAAAAAATATTTAATACACTTTAATATTATATGGAGACTTTAATGCACGTTATATATGAAGACTTCAATATACGCTATAAATTTAATACATGTTATATATGTAGATACATTTTAATTGGTTTTCTTAATTAAATGTCATATATAAAATCATAATAATAACAATATATATCAACTTGGAACCATATATATGTAGATGCATTTATGTAGTATATACTATTATAATAATAAAATATATATTTTTGGATACAACCAATTAAAAATAAAAATCTTATACTCTTAAATAGTGATTACATTTAATATTAATTGATATTTTGATAACGTTATAAATAATAAAGAGAAAAAGAGATTTTTTTAAAAGATTTTGGAGGGAATTTAAATGAATACTGTAATAACATGTGGAAATTTTTTTTAATACTGAATCTTCTACTTTCAATTACTAATAATTTATAACCAAATATATTTTACTTCTTCGGTAAATAAGATAAAATCAAAATTTTTTTTTTGAATATAAATCTTATTTGATCATATTTAACAATTATATTTTGAAAATGATATCTCAAGTTTTTTCTACTAATAAAATAAAACTTCTAATTTATGTAATTTTTAATATCTAAATAAGGAAATATTTTTATTATTTTCCATCTAATCACATTTGTATATTATAAAATATTTAATACAATTTAATATTATATGGAGACTTTAGCGCACGTTATACATGGAGGCAAATATAATACATGTTATAGATGTATATACATTTTAATTTATTATTTTATAAATATAATATTATATTTTTGTCATAATTATACATTTTAACATTTTTGTTCCAATTAAGATTTTTTTAATCAAACATCATTTATAATATTATAATAATAAAAAAAATATAATTTTGGGTATAACTAATAAAAAGTAAAATATCTCATACCCTTTCAATTAATTATTTCAATTTGGAACCATATATATGTAGATGCACTTATATAGTATATAATATTATAATAATAAAAATATATATTTTTGGATACAACCAATCAAAAGCAAAAATCTCATTATCTTAAATAATGGTTACTTTTAATACTGATTGATATTTTAATAGGGTTATAAATAATAAAGAGAAAAAGAAATATATTTTTTTAACAATTTTGCAGGAAATTTAAACGAATACTGTGATGATACGTGACAATTTTTTTATACTTACTCTTCTATTTTTATATATTTTATAGATATATAGATTGGTAGTATACTATACAATTTGTCCCAAAAAGAAAATAAAAAAAAAAGTATACTATACAAAATACAACAACAATGAATAAAAAATATTATTAATTTTTAAAATATTGCTTTGGAAATAGATGAACAATTAATTAACGAATCAATTAATCCAATACCTTTCCATAACTGGCGAAAGATGATGTTATTTATTTGTTTTAAAAAAATATATTACCAATTTTATTTTTCTTCCTTTTTTTCTATTTAATTTTTCATGTAAATCCTACTCCAAAGCAAGTTATGTTAGCATTTATTTTTAAATGTCAATATTTCTTTTTTCATTGTAATCTTCAGTTTATGTGAAATATTTTATTTGACACATTTAATTTTATTATTATTATTATTATTAAAACAAACATTATAGTGGTAATAATTTAATTCGTTTTTAAGCATATAGCTTTCATTAGTGATTGTTTACCAATGAAGACAAATAACATTTTCTTTTGGATACAAGTCAATTTATATGCGGTGACACCAGAAAATTTTAATATATTTTTAGATTTCATTATATCAAAGATAATACAGTAAGTTTTTAGATTTTTATTTTTTTGGTTTTGAATTTTTTAATTTACTAATCTTTTTTTAACTTTTTTAATCAATTTAATTGTCGAAAATGGAAAAAAAAAATCATTAGGTACTAAACTGCTATTTCACTTGCCCTTGATGTTTTTGTTAAATTTTAACAGATTTGGCCAATTTATAATAATTTTGAAAATAGAAGCATTGATGTGTACAAAAAATAAATAAATAAAATTGTGTACTCCGAAATAATCTAATTTTACAGGATACTAAAGTATAATTATTTCTTTTCTTTTGGAAAAGCCACATTCATAAGCGTTTGAAATTGTTCTTTTGGAAACTTGTTAGCTTTGGTCTTCCGGTGTTTGCGAACTTAGTTAATCGGGGAGTTGGTGTAGCAAATCCCTCCTATGTCCACGGGTGTTCAGAAATAGAAAATGAAGTGCATGTGTTCTTCCATTGTCAAGTTGTGAGAAGGATTTGGTTTTCAAACCTGTGGGATATCAGATTAGATGGTTTCGACTCTAATGGACTGTTGTTTTTTGTTAAGTTTTTAGCTCATCCTGAAAATGTTTTTCTAGTTCATGAGGAAGATGGAGAGAAATTATTTATGTTTAGTGTTTTAACACTTGAACACCTATGGTGGCTGCGAAATAAAGTTCTCCATGAAAGCCATAATCAGTGTTTCAATGCATCTCCAAGCATGATTCACAATAGGTTCAAAGAAATCTCTGATGCCTACTCTAGAGAAGAGCATTGCAAAAGAGTTCATGGGGCCGCGCTTTAGCAGGTCAACCAAAGACAAGACTTTCCTCATCACGATTTCACAAAGATTAACACTGATGCAGCCATGAGGAAAGACAACAGCTTTTTGGCGATGATTGCTCGAAATAGAAGAGGAGAGGTGGTGCACATTCATACTTTTAAATCTATGATATATATTCCAGAAGTGGCTAAGCTGGAAGCAGTGGAGCAAGCTTTGAAAGTGGCAATTTCGCAGGGATGGCAGAGAGTTATAGTGGAGTCAGATGCTCTCACAGTTGTGAATGCTTTGAACAGAAATGATAGAACTCATCTGCATTGGGCTTCTGATGTTTTGTTTGACAGTGTTACTTTTTTGTATCACAATTTTTTTGATGTGAGCTTTATTTGGGCCCCTAGATCAGCCAATTTGTTGGCCCACCTTGTTTGTAAATAGGCGGCAGATCAATGTTTTTTGGGTCTTGTGGATCCAAAATGGTCGCCAACCTCTTGTTTTATTGGCTTGATTCAGGAGTGTGTACCTATGGAAGCATTCTGAATCTATAGGCTCTTGATGTAGCCTTGCCTTTTTGGTTTCTATGAATCCCAGTTTCAAGCCCAAAAAAAAACAAAAAAAATTATTTCTCTTTGTTTTTTAATCACATATTTATCATATTTATAAACTTCCAATTTCACTATTTTTTTTTGAGTGAATACTGTAGTATATTAATTATAGCATGCATATGATCGACGACTTTAGAGACTACATTTTAGTATCGTACACTTTTTTTTCCCTTATTTTCTACAGCATATGTAATTATTTCGCTTTTTTTTTTTTTTTTTCACTAGATTATGATATGGTGGCCCTGTTTATGAGCCAAAGTGGAGTACCATATCTTAATAAAGTATTAAACAACTATAATAGTAAACCAAAAAAAAAAAAAAAATCCTAGCAAAAAAATAATAACAATGAGAAAGTAATAAATGCTAAAAATTAAGAACAAAATTATAAAATAAAAACAATAAAATATTAGTAAGAACACAAAGAAGGAAGAAGAAAGCTAATAATAATCTTGATTCTTATATATATTTTTTTTGACAATAAGATAATCATATTTATTGACTTATTGCAAATAGAAGTTATAAATAGTTAATACAAAAAATGCATGACAATAAATGGGATGCTACATAAGTTATAAAACCTATCATTAATATTGATGGTTACATATTTTGTAATGACATCTATATTTATATTACTTCCCCTTACATGTCATTTCACATAGAATATGCCTCATTAAAACCTTACTAATAAAAACCATATGAGGAAAAAAAGTAGCTAAGGAAAAATAGTACAATGTTCTATGTATGATGACATATATGATTATACTTGTCAGGACCCGTCCAGAATTCTTTCCCCGGAACCCTAGACAGCCCTGATCCCAGGGAAACCCTACCGAACCTTCCAACGGAAAATCCGGCAGAGCCTCCCCTAAGGGATTTACTTACCACAAATTTACCTGCACTGAAAACACACTTCAAAAATATCCCCTTATTCCTCCCACAAACTACAAATTGATTCCACAAATTGCAGCACTTCAAAAATAAAACAACAGCAGCAACCCAGTGCATAAATAAAAACAACACGTCCAATACAGTATACAGAGCGTTATACAGAAACATGCGGAATTTATAAAATGACAGATACGGAAACAATACAAGATAGAGAGGAAAAAGGGAAGAAAAACTTCTTGAACCTTCGGCAACGAACTGAGACGTCGGGCTCGCCCCGGACAATCAACGTCTCCAACCTGGACCTAGGGGAACGGAATTTAAGAGTGTGAGATGCTAATCATCTCAGTGAGTGACCCTAACTACTGAACACCTTTAATAATAATAATATAAAAATAAGGGAATTTAATTAAGCAATACCGAACAATTAAATAAATAAATAAATACACAATTGAAGTAATACTTTCTCTCAAAATCCTCACTAGTCACTCCGTTGGAAAAGTTCCCCTTTTTAAAACATTTTCACAAAACCCGATATACGTACTTCCCGAAAACCAAGGGACCAAATAATTTAACAAACAACAAATAAATAAATAAATACCCCAAATATAAATAAACTATAATAAATTATAGTAAATAATTTTTTGAACACCTTTGGGGTTTAAACATTATTTGCAATTTACACCGACAATTACACCTGACGCACCACACCATATACCGGTGATGCCCTCCGATACCCAGCGTCCCGAGCACCGACTGGCGGGAGGTTAAAGAGAGAAACCTGCAGTGGTCACTTCGGCGTCCCGACAGTACCGACTGCTAAAAACCATCACCCGGCCAAGGAGGGGGGCGGCTGTGCGCAACAATAACCTTGCCTGCCCACGGTCCAATGGCAACTCACGAGTGAAGTAATAACCGCACGCTAAACCATATAATAACCGCGTGCTAAACCACGTGTCCATACACCATACACCAGAACACCAATACTGTATGAGTGCGTCTAAAAATAAACATAAACAACCAACCGTACCGTTTTACAAATTACCGTGGGAAGTATACCAAATTTTCACAAAACACCATCCCACATATTTTTATTCAACAACCCGGTACGAAAACATCGATAACAGATAAAACCATACATTTTCTCGTAATACGAGATTCAACAATTGAAATACCGCGGGCATAATTTATAAAATTAAACCAAATATTTTCGTAAAATATTTAACCCAATTATGCCCGGAAATTATTACTTAAAATCATGTACAATTAATACCGAAATCCACTTCGCTCATGCATAGTAATAAATTAAACCACAATAAAATAATAATCGGGAATTTCTTAATGATCCCAAAATTTCCATTTATTACCAATGGGTAAATATATATAAAATAATATTTTTTCCCGATTATATTTAAAGTACACCACATAAGCAGAAATTACAAATATCAAATTAATACCACATAAATACAATTAATTATCCAAAAAATATTTTTTTTTTTTAAAGGTGGGTCACTCACCTGGAGCACGTAATTAACCCACGATCTACTACGGGATCAATTCTACGACTCACCGGTGCTCCTAGAACAAAATTCACAGACAGTCAAATAAATTAATATTTTATTCGGGTAAATAATACCCGGTACCCGGGGGCTCAAACACAAACTTTAACCAAAATGGTCGAATGATATACCGAATCGAAGCTCGTGGAACGAGGATCACCAATCCGGTCTCCGTCGACCCCAATTCCGCCGGAGGTGGTCGGAATTTGGTCGGAAAGTTTCGGCCGGTGTTCACTTCCCCATATCTCACAAACTGCTTCAAATTTCTGGGATTGGAGGCCATTTTTGGATTCAGAGGACCCAAAATAGGGGGATAGGAGGCTCAATTGGGAGTGGGCTGGCCGGAAAACACAAGAAAAGAGGAGAGAGAAAATCCGACGGCCGGCGGCTTCTCCGGCCCGATCGGCGCGCGTCCGGCGGCGGCTGGCCGTGAAACTTGGCGGCCAAGCTCGCGAGGTGGCGGGCTTCCTTGGTGGCTGGCGCGTGAGGGCTATGGGTGGCCGGAATTTGAAACACAGGAGAGAGAGGGACGGTCGGGAGAGAAGAAAGAAAAGCTGCGTGTGTGTGTGTATTTCGGGGAAGAAGAAGGAAAAAAAGAAAAAAAGAAAAAGAAAAAGAAAAAGAAAAAGAAAGAAGTGGTGGTGTTTTCCCACGTGGGGAAAAGAAAAGAAAAAGAAAAAGAAAAAGAAAAAGAAAAGAAAAAGGAAAAGAAAAAGAAAAAGGAAAAAGGAAAAATAATAATAATTAAAAAAAAAAATATTATTATTTAAAATAATAATAAAAATAATTTGATTTTTCACATGGTTGACATGTGGCATTTCACCATGGTGACACATGGCCACCTTTATTGAGTCACACGTGGCACATCGTTATGCGTGTAAAAATAATAATAAAATAATACAGTATTTGAAAAACTTTACAGGTCCATAACTTTCAAACCACATGTCCAAATCGGACGTGCCGCTAGTCTACGAACTTGTATCGACGAGCACTTCGCAACCATGCATGAGTCAACACTCAACCTTGCATGAATAAAAAGTCAACCCTGGCACTCCTTGGACAGTTTGGACCTCAACTTGTTTTACTCAAAACTTTCAAACCGTAGCTCCGTTTTCAACGTGCTACCAGTCTACGAACTCGTGCCAATGTGTACTTCGTAACGGTACCTCAGTCAACCTAGAATTCCAACCGGATCAAAAAGTCAACTTTTGACCCCTTGGGTCAACGGTCAACGGTCAACCTCGGTCAACGTGCAAAAATTCCGACATGGTTCGAGACGGGGTGTTACAATACTGCCTTATTAAAACTTTGCCAGAGAAAACCCAGCTGGACAAAACCTATGTGAAAGAAAAAGAGTATAGTTAATGCACATACTCCTTCTGATTGTGACATCAATTAGCTGAACAATCTCTGAGTCGATAGTTAATGCATATACTCCCTCTAGTTGTGATATCAATTAGCTAAACAATCTCCGAGTCGACACATTCCAATCTTGTGTACCAACTTTTCCAACTTGAAGTGGGCAGTGCTTTAGTGAATATATTTGCTAGATTGTTGATTGTTCGAATATGTTGAAATCAATTTCATCATTCTACTGCATCTCATGAGTGGAGAAAAAATTAGGTGAAATATGCTTCATCATATCATTTTTAATGTACCTTTCTTAACTTTTGTTATGCTTCATATAATACTTTTGGACTATCCTTGATTGAAGAGAATTTACATGTTTCTTGTATATATTTAATCATTGATCGCATCCATATACATTCACGACTTGTTTCATGAATTTCAATCAATTCTGAATAATTTGAAGAAGTAGGAGCTGTTGTTTGTTTCTTGGATCTCCTAATATTGCAATATTTTCACATGTGAATACATATCTTGTCTGAGATTTTCTAATGAGTGGATCAGAAAGATATCCACCATCTGCATATCCAACTAGTTGCGCCTTAATTCTTTTGTATAAGACAAACCCATATAAGATGTCCCACAAAGATAACGTAAAATATGCTTGATACCATTCCAATTCTTCTGGTTGTTGCAGAACTATATCTTCTTAATAAGTTTACTGGAAAGGATATATCAGGATGTGTACAATTTGTGAGATATATAAGTACTCAAGTTGCACTAAGATATGGTACTTCAGTATCAAGAATGATAAGAATCCGCCCGTGTCCGTACAACCGACAACCCCGTTGGGGTGCAGATCCTATACAGATGAAGACCAGGCCAATTATTAGGGCTCAAGCCAAGAGATTTAAGGACAACCTGGCTGGATTTATACAAGGAGTTATCAATTCTGAAAAGGGATTGTCAATACCCAAAGATTCAAAGCTTGTTTTAATCATCCAAGTGGTGGAAGCCGTTACGGACTCGGGAAGTTGTTTTAGTGCAAATATGGAGTCCGAGCAGCAAGAAATGGTTCCAACACTTCATGGAATCAATGAATATCAATAAGAGGTCATGGAATTAAGCCAAGGCAGAATCAACAAGAATCAAAAGCAATTAAAAAGGGCTTGTACGCATAGGGGAAAAAGTTGTCTGGTTTTGCTGGATTTTGTTGTTGGCTTTACTGTATTTTGCTGAGTTGGCATTTTCTCTTTATTTCAATCAAGGGCAACGGGTGGGACTCAATGAAAAACCAATTTGGCATCCTACATGGCACATGGGAGATGATTTGGAGCTTAAATTGGTTATTGATTGGTCAAAGATAGCTTAGTTTGAAAGATAGTCAATTAGTTTTCTAATTTGATTTTGACTTTTTATTTTAGAAAATTAGTCTTTTATTTGGTTTCTATTTATTTATTTTCTGAACAAATCAACTTAGGAAAGTTAGAATTTTATTATTTTGATCATAAATTAATTAACTCCTGATTCAAAATAAAGGAATTAATTAATACAAATTAGTTTAGGAAATGAGTGTGAAAATGGGCCAAGCTTGGTTTCCTAATCTCTTTGGCCGGTTTTGGCTATTCTTTTAGGATTTTATTTTGTTCTTTCCAAGCCTATTTAAAGGCTTATTTTCAATGAAAAATCAGCTTACATATTATATAGAAAATTATTTTTCAGAAAAGAATTCTTTTTGTTATCTTTGAACACCTAAAACACTTAAAAAAAAAATCAAGTGTTTTATTTTGACTTATCAATAGGACAACCATCATCTATTGTGGTATCTTCAATATACCAAGGTTTCTAGTCATAGGTTTATTGGGGGTTGAGGTGACTATAAGAACTTGAACTTAATTTTTAGATCCAGGTTAATATAATACAGGTTTAGGCTTAATCGACCTATGTTCGTATCATTTGGTATCAGAGCCAAAATTTTGTTCAGATTTGATCTATCTTATTTGTTTTATTTTGTTTTATGTTAATCTTCAATTTTGGCATTAGGTTAAGATATAGTTCATGCATGTTCTGCATTATTAAAAAAAAAAAAATTATTCCTAGTCAAATTAGATTTTCTTTGTTTTACCATATTTTTGTTCCCTAGTTTGTTGGTTGGCTTTCATTATTGTTCTTGGTAATTTAGTTTTTTTTTTCCTTTGCTATTTTTGATCTTAATTATTTGTATTCATGATGAGAATCCATCCGAATTTGCACAACCGACAATCCACTAGGGTGCTGACCCGATATGGATAAAGACCGGACAATCACTAGGGCTCAAGCTAAGAGGTTTAATGAAAATCTTGCTGATTTTATACAGGGAGTAGTTTATTCTCAAAATCTTTTGTCCATACCCGAAGATACAAGACTTATTTTGAGCGTACAAGTGGTAGAGGCAGATACGAACCCGGATAGTTATTTTCGTGCAAATATGAATTTCAGGCGGCATTAAATGGTTCCAATTCTTCATGGATTCAATGAATATCTGTAAGAGATCATGGAATCAAGTCAATGCAGCATCAAAGGCAAACAAAATGGCCTTGTGCGCATAGGAGGAGTTTTGGTCGGTTTTACTGTATTTTGGTGCTGGCTTTACTGTATTTTACTGAGTTGGCTTTTTCTCTTTGATCCAAGCAAAGACAACGTGTGGGACTCAATGATCAACCTATTTGGCATTGTACAAGGCATATGGAGGCTGATTTGGAGCTTAAATTGATCAAATATTGGACAAAGACAACTTAGTCAAAAATATAATATTTTAGTTTTCTAATTTGATTTTGACTTTTTGTTTTAAAAAATCAGTCTTTTAGATTTTATTTATTTATTTTCTAGAAAAATCAACTTAGGAAATTTATTATTTTATTATTTTCATTGTAAATTAATTAACTCAAATACAAAATAAAAGAATTAATTAATCCAAATTAGTTTAGTAAAGTAGGTAAATTTCAGCCAAGCTAGGTTTCTTAATCTTTGATGGTCGATTTTTGTTCCAATTTTTAGGGTTTTATTGTTTGTGACTCTAGCCTATTTAAGGGCTTATTTTTTAGGAAGAGCACACCTTGAATAATATTCAGAAAATTACTTGTGAAATTGAATTTTTCTTTATTCTCTTTGAACACCTAAAATACCATTAGAGGGTGAGTGTTTTAGTTTTGACTTATCAATAGGATATCCATCACCTATTGTGGCATCTTTATTATGCCAAGATTTCTAATCATAGGTAGGTTAGGGATTGAGATCAATCCATTAGACGTGTGTCGACTTAGGTTAGTATCATTTAGTATCAGATCCAAATTTTGTTCAGGTTTGATCTATCTTTATTTTCTTTATTTTTTTTTTGGTGTTATTTTACAATTTTAGCATTAGGTTAAGGTTGCTTCTATCATCATACACGTTTTGAATATTTATAAAAAAAAAAAAGGACTCATTCCTAGTTAAATTAGGTTTTCCTAGTTTTACTGTATTTTGTTTTTTTTGTTTTCTAGCTTGTTGGCTGTTTTTCATCCTTGTTCTTAGTAATTTAGTTTATTGTTGATTTTATTTACTGTTTTGATCTTAAATATTTGCATTCATGTATTCCCAAAAAAAAAAAAAAGTGTGTTTGCGGCAACATATATAGATTTACAACAAATTACAAATTTGTATTTTGTTGTTGGTGGTCACGGGTTTGGTGAAATTTTATTGTTGGAATTGGAAGTTGGGTGTTAATTCTTATCACTACAGTTGAGTTGATATTTTGTGAGTTAGAAAAAAAGAAAAAAAAAAAGAGAAGAAAAAAAGCCGAATAAAAAAAAATCGGTTTATTGAATTTGGTGTTTATTGGGAATTTCCTTGAACTGCTGAATTGTTGACTATTTATTCAATATTTGGAGTTGCTGGAGATTTATTTTGCTACTAGATATTTGAATTTTGGGTGTTAAAAATATTGGACTAGAATTAGTTAAAATATTTGATACAAAAACTTGAATTACAAAGGACAACAACCAATAACTATTCTTTATTTTTGTCCAAATTGATTGTTGTTCATTTTTGAATTTCTTTATCTAAATTTTTAGTCTTGGATTCTTAATCTCTTACCATTTGGTCCAGTTCTTACTTATTCCGAAATTTGCTTTGCTAAATTGCCTTATATTTGTTTAGAAAAGCCGACAATTAAGTGGTTAAAAATTTACTAGGTATTGTTTGCTTTTTGCTATTGTTTTGTTGATAAATTTAATTAAAAAGTACTTGTGATCTAATTGATATTTTGTGAGTGTTTTAATTAGAACTTTGAGTTAACTCTTTTGGTGGAAAAAAGGCAAGAATGTGTGAACTTAAAAGAGGGTAAAACACGAGTGTCGAGTCCTTATTTGAGTGAAACACATGAGGGAATGAATTTGGTGAGGTCCTATTTTATTTTTGTGTTATTCATACTAACATGGTAGATTCAAGGTTGAGAAGGGGAGATCCACCACTAAGAATTAATGAAGAAGAATCCGTAGGATTTAAAGGTGATTCTCGAGCTACGGGGAGTGGTGAGCAAACAGACATGAGAGCTGTCTTAGAGCAATTATAGCGGATGAATGCTCAATTTGACCATATAAATCAAAAGATTGACAGATTAGAAACATTCCAAGGAATGCCGAATACAAGGTTTGATGCTCATGTAGGCCGAGGATGAGGTCAAAGAGGCTGAGGGTGACCTATAGATGAATTTTGGGAAGGTCACTTTGAAGATGATTTGGAGGAGGAGTTTGATGAAAATTTTGCACTCCAAGGAAGGCAAAACCATGGGAGACCAGCAAGGAATGTAGATGATGACATTGGGAATATCAAGGTAAACATTCCACCATTCATGGAAAAAAGCAATCTGAAGGCTCACGTGGAATGGGAGGAACGAATGGAGATGATTTTTGATTGTCACAACTATTCGGAGGCTAAGAAAGTTAAATTGGCAGCAATGGAGTTTGGAAATTATGCATTCCAATGGTGGACTATTGAGCAAAACACCCGAAGGAGAGTAGGTGATGAATTGATCACTACATGGCAACAAATGAAAGGAGCAATGAGGAAGCAATTCGTACCATCACACTATCATAGGTTATTGCACCAAAGACTTTAATTTTTATCTCAAGGAAATAGGTCTGTGGAAGATTATTATAAGGAGATGGAGATGCTCATGATGAGATTGAGCATGAACAAAGATAGAGAAGCAACCATCACACGGTTTCTTGGTGGTTCAAATCGTGGGATAGCCAATTAACTAGAATTGCAACAATATCTGGAATTGGAGGAGATGTTACATGTGGCTATTAAATTAGAGCATCAATTTAAGAGAAGGGGTGGAAGTTCACGGTTTAGAGGTGTTTCCAACAGCAGAAGATCAAATCCAAGTGGCTGGAAAAATAATCCTACCTATGAAAACAAGCCAAAACGGAAAGTTGGAGAAGAAAGTTCAAATCGGTCAGAGAGAAAGACTAGACCTGAATCTGTCCAAGCCCACAAAATTGAAGGTAAATCTGATCCCAAACCTTCAAGATCTAGAGAAATTGTTTATTTTAAGTACCAGGGACGAGGACACATTGCCAATCAATTCCCGAATAGAAGAATCATGCTTCCGAAAGGTAATGGTGAACTAGAATCCAAAAGTGAGGAAAGTGGGGGAGAGGCCGAATTGGATGATGAAGAACTTGGAGAGGATGAGCATGAAGAATCCGAAAAACTCCAATCTTCAAGGGATGATTTGAGTTTAGCTGCAAAGAGGGTCCTTACTATATAAAAGACGAGGATCAAGTTCAAAGAGAGCACATCTTCCACACCCGATGAGAAATTCAAGGTAACATATGTAGTATTATTATGGATAGTGGAAGTTTTACAAATGTAATTAGTAGCATGGCAGTTGATAAATTAGGCTTAACAACTATTAAACATCCAGAACCATATAGATTACAATAGATTAATGATAGTGGAGAGATGAAAGTAAATAAACAAGCCAAAGTAAAATTCAACATAGGTAAATATGTGGATGTTGTGTTGTGTGATGTTATGCCTATGCATGCTGGTCATATATTGTTAGGGAGGCCATGACAATTTGATAAAGATGCCATACATTATGGGAGAGATAACTCCATTGTTTTTAAGTTTAAAGGCAAGAAGGTTAAGCTGGAGCCATTGACCCTGAATGAAGTTTTTAGAGACCAGTTACAAATGCAACAAAGGAGGGAAGCCGAGAGGCTAAAAAAGAATGCTAGCATGGCACCAAATGTTTCACCATCCATTCAAGAGGGAAAATGTGAGCTTGCTTTCCAAGGTAAGTCCTCTAAAATCCAGGTTAAGTGGAAAAATTTTAACAAACCCAAGAGTGAGAAATTTAGTGCAAAAGCCGAGAGTAATATGACACCCATTGAATCTGTGAGTGAAAAAGGTAAAGAAAGAAAAGAGAGGAAAAATAAAAATTTTTATTTGAGTTTTGTGGATGTTAATAAGGTTATCTTGGGTAAGAAAACATTGCTGGTTATGATTTATAAAGATGTCTATTTAAATGAACAAGCTAACGTTGAAGAACTTGAATTGCCGAGTTCTATCATTTGTCTTTTGCAAGAATTTGATAATGTTTTTAAGGATAAAATTCCAAATGGATTACCACCTATTAGAGGGATTGAGTATCAAATTGACTTTGTTCCAGGGGCTGCCATACCAAATAGACCTGCATATAGAAGTGATCTCGGGGAGACGAAGGAGCAACAACGGTAGGTAAGTGAACTTCTAGAAAAAGGTTACATTCGTGAGAGTATCAGTCCATGTGCTGTTCCTGTTTTGTTAGTGTTAAAAAAAGATGGTTCTTAGAGAATGTATGTTGATTGTAGGGCTATAAATAATATCACCATTAAATATAGACATACAATTCCTAGATTAGATGATATGCTTGATGAATTGCATGGTGCTTGCATGTTTTCTAAAATTGATCTTAGGAGTGGATACCATCAAATTAGGATGAAAGAAGGTGATAAATGGAAGACCGCATTTGAGACTAAATATGGTTTGTATAAATGGTTAGTCATGCATTTTGCTTTAAATAATGCACCTAATACTTTCATGAGGCTTATGAATCATGTAATGCGTCCATTATTGGTAAATTTATGGTTGTGTATTTTGATGATATTTTAGTGTATAGGCGAAATCTTGATGAACATGTGAGGCATCTTAGGCAATTTTAAATATTCTTAGGAAAGAAATATTGTTTGCTAACATTAAAAAAAAGTTTGATTTTTATAAAGATGAGTTGGTTTTTCTAGGATTTATAGTAAGTGTTGTAGGTGTAAAAGTTGATCAATCCAAGGTGTAAGCAATCCAAGAGTGGCTGAAACCCACCTCCATTACCCAAGTGAGGACCTTTCATGGTTTGGCTAGTTTCTATCGACGATTTGTTAAGGATTTTGGCACTATCGCAGTACCTTTGATGAAAGTTATTAAGAAGAATGTTGGCTTTAAATGGGGGGAAGTACAAGAAAAATCTTTTAATTTGTTGAAAGAAAAATTATGTAATGCACCTTTACTAGTTTTGCCAAATTTTTCTAAAACTTTTGAAATTGAGTGTGATGCTTTGGGTGTAGATATTGGACCTATTTTAATGCAAGAAGGAAGAACCATTGTGACAACCCGTCCCAAATCACATTGGAATTCATGCACGTTGACGGAGGTTGACCGTTGACTTTGACCATTGACCAAGGGGTCAGAGTTGACTTTTTGACTCGGATAGAATTCTAGGTTGACTGAGGTACCGTTACGAAGTACACGTTGGCACGAGTTCGTAGACTAGTAGCACGTTGAAAACGGAGCTACGGTTTGAAAGTTATGAGCAAAACAAGTTGAGGTCGAAACTGTCCAAGGGTGCCGGACTTGACTTTTTATTCATGCAAAGTTGAGCTTTGACTCATGCATGGTTATAAAGTGCTCGTCGATACGAGTCCGTAGACTAGTGGCACGTCCGATTTGGACATGTGATTTGAAAGTTATGGACCTGTAGAGTTTTTCAAATACTGTATTATTTTAATATTATTTTTTAAACGTGTAACGATGTGCCACGTGTGAGTTAATAAACGTGACCATGTGTCACCATGGTGAGATGCCACATGTCAACCATGTTTAATATCAAATTATTATTTTATTGTTATTTTATATAATAATATTATTTGTTAATATTATTTAATTAATTTATTTTATTTTATTTTATTTTATTTTCCTTTTCCTTTTCCTTTTTCTTTTTCTTTTTCTTTTTCTTTTTTTTTCTTTTCCCCACGTGGGAAAAAAGGGCACGGACCTTTCTTCTTCTTCTTCCTTCTTCCTTAATTTTTTTTCCCACTCGTTCTCTCTCTCTCTCTCTCTCCCGTGTTTATCTTTTCCGGTCACCCATTGCCCATACGCGCCGGCCACCGTCCAAGCCCACATGCCGGCGAGCTCACCAGCCAAATTTGGCTGCCGGTGAAGTCGCGGCAGCGAGTTGAAATTTTTTCGGCGATTCTCGCCGTTTCCGGCCAGCCCAGTCCGGCGATTCTCACCCTTCTCCCCCTATTTTAGGTCCTTTGAGTCCAAATATTGCCTCCAATTTCCAAAATTTGAAGCAGTTTGCAAGATAAGAAGAGATCAAGACCGGCCCAAACTTTCCGTACAAATTCCGGCCACCTCCGGCCGAATTGGGGTCGATGGAGACGGATAATGCGATCCTCGTTCCACAAGCTTTGATTCGGTATATTATTCGATCATTTTGGTTAGCGTTTGTGTTTAACCCCCCGGGTATCGGGTATTATTTACCCGAATAAAATATTAATTTATTTGGCTGTGTGTGAATTGTGTTCTAGGAGCACGGGTGAGTCGTGGAATTGATCCCATGGTGGATCTTGGATTAATTGCGTGCTCCAGGTGAGTGACCCACCTTTAAAAATATTTTGGGCAATTAATTATGTTTAATTGGTGTTTAATTGGTATTTAAATTATGCTCATGTGGTACAATTTAATTATGGTTTTATTGTGATTTAATTTATTTATTATGCATGAGCAAAGTATATTTCGGTAATAATCGTACGTGGTTTTAAGTATTATTTTTGGGCATAATTGGTTTAAATATTTTATGAAAATATTTGTTTAAATTGGTGGTTTAATTTTATAATTATGCCCACAGTATTTTATATGTTGAACCTCGTATTACGAGAAAAATTATGGTTTTATTGGTTAACGATGTTTTCGTACAGGGTTTGTTAAATGAAAATATGTGGGATGGTAAGCGTGAAGATTTAATATATTTCCCACGATAAATTTTAGAAAAACGGTACGGTTGATTTAATAATTATTTTAGACGCATTCACACAGTATTGGTGTTCTGGTATATATGTGGTTAGCGCGCAAGTATTATGTCTCCCATGGGTTGCCATTGGACCGAGGGCAGGCAAGTCTTATATAGTGCACACATCCGCCCTCCTCCTTCGTCGGGATGACGGTTTCAGCAGCGGTACTGTCGGGACGTCAAAGTGCCGTTTGCAAGTTTCTCTCTTTAATCTCCCTGCCAGTCGGTGCTCGGGACGCTGGGTATCGGAGGACATCACTGGTATATGGTGTGGTGCGTCAAGTATAATTTTTCGGATAGAAATTTCAAACCCCAAAGAGTACAAAAATTATTTATTATAATTTATTACATTTTATTTATATTTGGGATATTTATTTATTTATCAGTTGTTTATTAAATTAATTGATCTCTTGGTTTTCGGGAAGTATGAATAGTGGGTTTTGCGAAAATGTTTTAAAAGGGGAACATTTCCAATGGAGTGAATAGTAAGGGTTTTAAGAGAAAATATTACTTCAACTGTTATTATTATTTATTTATTAATTGTTGGTATTAATTCAATTCCCTTATTTGTTATATTATTATTAAAAGTGTTCAGTAGCTAGGGTCACTCATTGAGATGATTAGCATCTCATGTTTTTAAGTTCCGTTCCCTTAGGTGCAAGGGGTGGTAGACGTTCTTCTGGGACGAACCAATTCTCTGCTGCTATCGTGTTTCGAGAAGTACTTTTGTACTCATTCATTCCAGTTGTATTATTTCTTTCATCTTTGTTGTAGTTCTGTTGATTAGCACTTCGTGAAACTCTGTATGCTATTTGGATACTTATGTTTTATTTATGCACTGGTTTGCTGTTATTTTTGTTAAGTGCTGTAAATTTGTGGAATCAATTTGTAGTTTTGCGGGAGGAATAAGGGGATGAGTATAGAAGTGTGTTCTCAGTGCAGGTAGTTTTTGGTTAGTCCTACCCTTAGGGGAGGTGCTGCCGGATTTTCCGTTGGAAGGTTCGGTGGTATTTCCCTGGGATCAGGGTTTGTCTAGGGTTCCGGTGAGGAATTCTGGACGGGTCCTGACAACCATAGCCTGCTTTAGTGAGAAATTAAATGGAGTTGCACTGAATTACCCAACATATCACAAGGAGATGTATGCTTTGGTGAGAGTTTTGGAAACGTGGCAGCACTATCTACTGCCGAAGAAGTTTGTGATTCATACGGATCATGAATCTTTAAAGCATATTAAAGGCTAAGGGAAGCTTAACCAAAGGCATGCTAGGTGGATGGAGTTCACTGAAACATTTTCCTATGTCATCCGCTACAAAAAAGGTAAGGAAATGTGGTTGCCGATGCATTATCCTGAAGGTATGTACTCTTTTCTACTTTAGATGCTAGATTTCTTGGATTTTAAGAATTGAAAGAACTTTATGAGTATGGTAGTGACTTTGGAGAAATATTTAGAACCCGTTTGAAACATGGATTTAATAAATTTTACATATTTGAGAGGTATTTGTTTAGCAAAAACAAACTTTGTGTGCCTAATTGTAGCATTAGGGAGTTACTCGTTCGGGAAGGTCATGGGGGTAGGTTGATGGGTCATTTTGGTGTTTTTAAAACTTTATTCTTACTACAAAAACATTTTTATTGGCTTAACATGATGAGAGATACAGAAAGAATATGTGAAAGATGCTTGAAATACTGAAAAGCCAAATCTAAGTTGAAGCCGCATGGTTTTTACATGCCATTGCCAATTCCCATCTTTCCATGGGTGGACTTGTCTATGGATTTTATTCTTTGTTTACCTAGGTTTAAGATAGGTAAGGATTCAATCTTCGTTATAGTGGATAGATTTTCTAAGATGGCACATTTTATTGCATGTAATAAAACTGATAATGCATTTAATGTTGCTAACTTATTTTTTAAAGAAATTGCGAGATTGCATGGAATGCCTAGGACTATTGTTTCAAATAGGGATGCGAAGTTCTTAGGTTATTTTTGAAAAACTTTATGGCTAAGTTAGGTATTAATCTTTTATTTTCAACTACTTGTCATCCACAAACTGATGGACAAATCGAAGTAGTGAATAGGACTTTGTCTGCATTGTCGAGAGCATTAATTAGTAGAAATTTGAGAACTTGGAAGGAATATTTGCCACATGTTGAATTTGGTTATAATAGGTCTTTGCATTCAGCGACTAAATATATTCCTTTTGAAATTGTTTATGGGTTTAATCCTTTGACTTCATTAGATTTAACACCTTTACCTTTAAGTGAACATGCTAATCTAGATGGAAAACAAAAATCTAATTTTGTGAAGTAGATTCATGAAAAGACTAAGGCAAATATTGAGAGGAGGACTGAACAATATACAAGGAGTGCTAATTAAGGCTGAAAACAAGTTGTCTTTAAACCTGGAGATTGGCTTTGGTTGCAATTAAGGAAAGAAAGGTTTTCCGATCAGCAAAAATCAAAGTTAATGCCGTGCGGAGATGGACCGTTTCAAGTCGTGGAATGGGTCAATGAAAACGCCTACAAGGTTGACCTACCGGGTGAGTATGGTGTTAGTGCTACATTTAATGTTGCTGATTTATCTCCTTTTTCTGTAGATGATGACTTTGATTTGAGGGTAAATCCTTTTAAAGAGGAGGAGAATGATGAAAATCTGCCCGAACCAACATAGCTGACAACCTGCTGGGGTGCTGACCTAATACGGATAAAGACCGGACCAATCACTAGGGCTCAAGCTAAGAGGTTTAAGGATAACCTTGCTGCCTTTATATAGGGAGTAATTCATTCTCAAAAGGACTTGTCCATACCCGAAGATATAAGGCCTGTTTTGAGCATACAAGTGGTAGAGGTTAATACGGACTTGGGTAGCTGTTTTCGTGTAAATATAGACTTCGGGTAGCATGAAATGGTTCCAATTATTCATGGATTCAATGAATATTTTTAAGAGGTCATGGAGTCAAGTCAAGGTAGCATCAAAGGCAAACAAATAAGGCTTGGGCACATAGGAGGAGTTTTGGCCGATTTTACTGTATTTTGTTGCTGAGTTGCCTTTTTCTCTTTGATCCAAGTAAGGGCAACGTGTGGGACTCAATGATCATCCTATTTGGCATCTTAAAAGGCATATGGAGGCTGATTTGGAGCTTAAATTGGTCAAAGATTGATCAAAGACAACTTAGTAAAAAAGATTGTATTTTAGTTTCCTAATTTGATTTTGATTTTTTGTTTTAGGAAACTAGTCTTTTATTTGGATTTTAATTTTTTATTTGCTGGATAAATCAAATTAGGAAAGTTATTATTTTATTATTTTCATTTTAAATTACTTGATTCCTAATTCAAAATAAGGGAATTAATTAATCCAAATTAGTTTAAAAAAGTGAGTAAATTTTGACCAAGCTAGGTTTCTTAATCTTTGGTTGCCGATTTTTGTTTCAATTTTTATTTATTGTTTATGACTCTAGCTTATTTAAGGGCTTATTTTTTAGGAAGAACACACCTTGAATAATATTCAGAAAATTACTTGTGAGATTGAATTTCTCTTTATTCTATTTGAACACATAAAACACCATTAAAGAGTGAGTGTTTTAGTTTTGACTTATCAATAGGATATCCATCACCTATTGTGGCATCTTTATTATACCAAGGTTTCTAATCATAGGTTGGTTAGAGGTTGAGGTCAATCCATTAAATTCTAAATTTAATTGAGATCCAAGCTAATGTAATACGAGTTTAGGCACAGATCGACCTAGGTTCATATCAATTAATATATTAAAAAAATAATAATAATAAAAGAGGGGTTTGCGGCAACAAATATAAATTTACGAAATTTGCAAGTTTGAACTTTGTTGGTCACGGGTTTATGGAATTTTGGTGTTGGAATTGCAATCTTGTTGTTAATTCTTGCTACTATAGTTGAGTTTATATTCTGTGAGTGAAAAAAAAAAAAAAAGGGAGAAGAAAAGCCAAATAAAAAAAAAATTAGAAGTTCAGTTTTTTGTTGAATTTGGAGTTTGAATTTGTTTGCTGGAAAATTGTGATATTTGGAGTTGCTAAAATTTTATATTGCTGCTGGAAATTTGAATTTTGAGTGCTAAAATTAATTGGATTAAAATTAGTTAAAGGATTTGTTACAAAAAACTTGAATTACAAAGAACAACAACCAACAATTATCCTATATTTTTGTTCAATTTGATTCTTGTTTATGTTTAACTTTCTTTCTCTATATTTTATCCTTGAATTATTGATTCATTCATATTCTGGACAGCTTTTATTTCACTTCAAAAATTTACCTGCTGATTTACCTCGTTTAGTTTAGAAAAGCCGAGAATAGGTATTTTCATTCCTTTTGGTATTTGGTTATTTTTGTTTGCTGTTTTATTAATAAGTTTAAATTAAGGTACACGTGTGATCTAGTGGCTGTTTAAGTGTGTTTTGATTAGAACTTTGAGTAGAAAAAGACAAGAGAGTATCAGCTCAAAAGAAGGTTAAAAAAAGCCAAAATTAGTATGCAAACACAAGTGTTGAGACCTTATTTGAGTGAAACACATTAGGGAGTGAATTTTGGTAATAATTTATTTTATTTTGCAATATTTTTACTAATATGGTAGATTCAAGAATGAGAAGAGTGGATGACTCATTAAGAATTAATGAAGCGTAATCCGTAGGGATAAGGGTGACTCCCGAGCTATGGGGAGTGGAGATGAGCACATGGATCTTGAAGCAATTACAGTGGATGAATGCTCGATTTGATCATATTGATTAAAGGATGGATAGGTTAAAGACTTCACAAGGTGGGCTGAATCTTGGGCAAGAATTCCATGGTGCCGAGGTCGAGGTTGAGGAGGTTGTGGACGCCATAGGAAAGATTTTGAAGGAGATAATTATGGAGATAACTTAGAGGAGGATTTTGAAGACATTTATGCTCTCCAAGGAAGGCAAAACCGTGGGAGATTAGTAAGGGATGAGGATGATGATCTTGGAAATATTAAGGTTAGCATACCATTTTTCATGGGAAAAAGTGATTCGGAGGCATACTTAGAGTGGGAGGAGCGTATGGAGATGATTTTTTATTGTCACAACTATTCGGAGGCTAAGAAAGTTAAATTGGTAGCTTTGGAATTTGGTCGTTATGCATTCCAATCGTGGACTAATGAGCAAGGTACCCGAAGGAGATTGAGCATGAATGAAGAGAGAGAAGCAACCATGGTACGGTTTCTAGGTGGGTTGAATCGTGAGATAGCCAATCAATTGGAGTTGCAACAATATGTGGAATTGGAAGAGATGTTGCATGTGGCTATCAAACTTGAGAATCAAATTCAAGTGTTTAGAGAAGCAATCCCACATATGACAACAAGCCTAAACCGAAACTAGGTGAGGAAAGCACTACTTGGCCAAAAAAGGAGTTTAAAGCTGAATCTATACAAGCACCAAGGAATGAAGATAAATCTGATCCTAAACCTTTTAGAACTCAAGACATTGTATGTTTTAAGTGCTAGGGATGAGGACACATTGCTAGTCAATGCCCGAATAGGAGGATCATGGTGCTGAAAGATAATGGAGACTTGGAATGCAAAAGTGAAGAAAGTGAGGCTGAAATCGAATTTGAAGAAGGAGAAATTGGAAGTGAGGAGCATGGGGATCTGAAACACTCAAGGCTTCAAGGGCTGAATTAAGTTTGGTGGCAAGAAGGGTTCTAACTATGTACAAAGATGAGGATAAAATTTAAAGAGAGAACATCTTCCACACTTGATGTGAAATTCAAGATAACATATGTCGTATGATAATTGATAGTGGAAGTTGTGCAAATGTAATTAGTAATTTGGTAGTCGATAAATTGGGGTTAGCAACCATTAAACATGCAGAACCATATAGATTACAATGACTTAATGATAGTGGTAAGATGAAAGTAAATAAACAAGCCAAAGTAAAATTCAGCATTGATAAACATGTGGATGTTGTATTGTGTGATGTTGTTCCTATTCATATGGGTCATATTTTATTGGGTAGGCCATGACAATTTGATAAGGATGCCATACACTATGGAAGAGAGAATTCCATTGTTTTTAAATTCAAAGGGAAAAAGGTTATGCTGGAGCCATTAACTCCAAATGAAGTATTTAGAGTTCAACTTTAAATGCAACAAAGGAGGGGGCCTAAAAAGCTTAAAGAAAAGGCTAGTATGGCACCCATGGCTTCAACATCTATTCAAGGGGGCAAGGCCATGCAAGAACAACTAGGCAAGTGTCCTAAACTCAAACTTGGTCGAAAAGAAAGAGAGAAAGCCGAGAGAGTGAAAAGCTTGGGAAAAGCTGAGAATGGGAGGAAAAGTGAGATGGCCGAGAGAGAGAAAGAAAAAGAAAGGAAAGAGAAGAAAAATAAAAAAATTTATCTCAATTTTGGTGATGTTAATAAAGCCATTTTGAGTAATAAATCATTGCTGGTCATGATTTCAAATATGTATTTTTAAATGATCAAGCTAATCCCAAAGAACTTGAATTGTCAAGTTCTATTTTTTCTCTTTTGCAGGAATTTGATGATGTCTTTCTGGAGAAAATTTCTAATGGTTTACCACCAATCCGAGGGATTGAACATCAAATTGATTTTGTATTGTGAGCTGCAATTCCTAATAGGCCTGCATATAGGAGTAATCCTGAGGAGACAAATGAGCTACAAAGGCAGGTAAATGAGTTGCTTGACAAAGGCTACATTCGTGAGAGTATGAGTCCATGCGCTGTCCTTATTTTGTTACTACCTAAAAAAGATGGCTCATGGCGCATGTGTGTAGATTGTAGGGCTATTAATAATATTACCATTAATTATAGACATCCCATTCCTAGGTTAGATGATATGTTAGATGAATTGCATGGTGCATGTATGTTTACAAAAATTGATCTTAGGAGTGGATATCATCAAATTAGAATGAAAGAGGGTGATGAATAGAAAACCACATGTAAGACTAAATATGGATTGTATGAATGGTTAGTGATGTCTTTTGGTTTAACTAATGCACCTAGTATTTTCATGAGATTAATGAATCATGTCATGCATCCATTTATTGGTAAATTTGTGGTTGTTTATTTTGATGATATTCTTGTATATAGTAGAAATTTAGATGATCATGTAGGATACCTTAGGTTAGTTTTAGAAATACTTACGATAGAAAGATTGATGATAATATTAAAATGTGTGATTTTTGCTGAAATGAACTTGTATTTCTAGGATTTGTTATGATAGTGTTTAACCTAGGAGATTTGGTTTGGTTGTACTTAAGAAAGGGGAGGTTTCTGAAACAAAGAAAATCAAAGCTTATGCCACTTGGAGATGCACCTTTTCAAGTTTTGGAGCGAATTAATGGGAATACTGATAAACTTGACTTACCGAGTGAGTATAATGTTAGTGTTACATTCAATGTTATTGATTTATCTCCTTTTGCTGCAGGTGATATTTTAGATTTGAGGATAAATCCTTTTTAAGAGGAGGGGAATGATGAGAATCCGCCCTTGCCCGTACAACCGACAATCCGTTTGGGTGCAGATCCTATACAGATGAAGACCAAGCCAATCATTAGGCCTCAAGCCAAGAGATTTAAGGACAATCTGGCTGGATTTATACAAGGAGTTATCAATTCTCAGAAGGGATTGTCAATACTCGAAGATTCAAAACTTGTTTTAAGCATCCAAATGATGGAAGCCGTTCAGACCTAGGAAGCTGTTTTAGTACAAATATGGACTTCGGTAGCAAGAAATGGTTCCAACACTTCATGGAATCAATGAATATCAATAAGAGGTCATGGAATCAAGCCAAGTCAGAATCAAAAGCAATCAAATAGGGCTTGTGCGAATAAGGGAAAAAGTTGGTCGGTTTTGCTGGATTTTGTTGCTGGCTTTACTGTATTATGCTGAGTTGGCATTTTCTCCCAATCAAGAGCAACGTGTGAGACTCAATGATAATCCTATTTTGCATCCTACATGGCACATGGGAGCTGATTTAGAGCTTAAATTGGTCATTGATTGGTCAAAGACAACTTAGTTTGAAAGATAGTCAATTAGTTTCCTAATTTGATTTTGACTTTTTGTTTTAGGAAATTAGTCTTTTATTTGGTTTCTATTTATTTATTTGCTGGACAAATCAACTTAGGAAAGTTAGAATAATTTTATTATTTTGATTGTAAATTAATTAGTTCCTAACTTAAAGTAAATGAATTAATTAATACAAATTAGTTTAGGAAAGGAATGTGAAAATCGGTCAAGCTTGGTTTCCTAATCTCTTTGGCCGGTTTTGACTATTCTTTTAGGGTTTTATTTTGTTCTTTCAAAGCCTATTTAAAGGCTTATTTTCAATGAGAAATTAGCTTACATATTATACAGAAAATTATTTGTGAGAAAAGAATTTTGTTTGTTCTCTTTGAACACCTAAAGCGCTTAAAAACAATTAATTGTTTTAGTTTGACTTATCAATAGGACAATCATCACCTATTGTGGCATCTTCTATATACCAAGGTTTCTAGTCATAAGTTGATTAGGGGTTGAGATAACTATAAGAACATGAACTTAATTTTTCAATCCGGGCTAATATAATATGAGTTTAGGCATGAGTCGACCTAGGTTCATATTAAAGAAGCTTTTCATCATCTTCACATGGGAAAAAAATTATCTTTTTTCCCATCAAATGATCAAACAATCACAGGAGAGCTTAATGGATGAGCTTTGTCCATATAGCAACTTTTTTAAACTTTCTCTGTATATGTTGATTGATGAATTAAAATTCCATTTGGCAAATGTTCAATTTTCAAACCTAGACAAAAAATTTTCTATCCTAAATACTTCATTTCAAATTCTTTCATCAAATAAGAACTAGTCTCTCTAAGCTCTTCTAGAGGCCTTATAAGATTCAAATAATATATTGCAATAATTAAAAAACTAGATTTTGATTTTTTGATAAAATCACATAGATAAATTAGATTATTCAAATGCCTTTCTTTCTAAAGATATTTACTAAGACTATTATACCAAATCCATCCAAATTGTTTCAATCCATATAAAGATCTTTGCAATTTAAGTGAATATATGTGACATAGTTTTTGTTTAGGTGTTTTAGAGTCACTATTAAGTGATCCATGTGAATATGTTATGATCACATCCATTAAACATATATCTGAATTTTCCTTAATTGTAAGACTTATTAAGAAACAAAAATTGATTATATCCATTACAGGAGAGTATGTCTATTCATAATCAATTCCTGGTTTCTGTGTAACTTGTGCAATAAGTCATGCTCTATATCTTACAACTGCATTCTTCTCATTTCACTTTCTAACGAAAACCCATTTATATTTTACAAGTTTTACATTATCAAGGATTTTCACAATAGATCCAAAAACTTTACGTTTATAAGCGAATTCAACTTAGCTTGAATTGCTTCTCTCTATTTATGTCAATCTTTCCTCTTTTGACACTCAATAATGGACTTTGGTTCAAAATGCTCAACATCTCTTATTATTTAAAGAGCCACAACAAATACAAATCAATCATTAACAATTATTTTATTTCAATCAAATTTTTCTCTTGTTTGGACATAATTTATAGAAATCTCTTTATTATCAAACAAATGAACCTTTTTAGGAGTTATGCTCTTGGATTGATCTATATTTTCTATTGTATGATCATTATTATCAGTCTCTATCTCTTCTTGAGACTTAATTAACTTTTGTTCCTTTCTCTTTCATAGAACTTTATCTTTTGAACCAGTAGGTCACCCACGCTTTAGGTGTGCTTTAGCCTCATTGCATTTTCAGATTGCTCAACATGAATATCTATCTTTGCTGGAACATTTACAACTAGTATATACGATTTTGTCACTTTCTTTGTATTAGTAAATGCATTTGGGAATTGATTTGTAATATCTTCCAAATGAATGATTTTTTGAATCTCATGTTCAGTTTGATTTGTACAATAATTAAACTAAGACAACGATGAAGTTTTCCAAGAAATTCCATGCTGTTCATCAATATTTGGCTTTTCTCCCCCTAACAGCGGGAACAGTATCTCATCAAAATGACTATTTGCAAAACATGCTGTAAACATTTGACCTATCTTGGGTTCAACATAGCTAATAATAGAAGGAGATTTAAAACCAATTTAAATACCAAGTGGTCTTTGATGTCCCACCTTTGTGTGTTCTACAGGGTGCTATTGGCACATATACAGCACAATCGAAAGTTCACAGAAATATATATATATATATATATATATTTAGTTCATGACCAAAAACTAATTGCATTGAAGAATATTGTAAAAAGCTATAAGTCTAATGTGAATCAAAGATGCAACATGTAATATTGCATGTCCCCAAACGAAAACTGGAAACTTTGTTCGCATAATTAATGATCGAGCAATTAATTATAATATTTTAATAAGATTCAGTCATACCATTCTGGGTGTGTACATAGGCTATTAGATGCTCAACTTCTATCCTAATTGACATGAAATTGTTATTAAATGTTTGGGACGTAAATTCACTACCATTATCCAGATAAATTGTCTTAATTGGATAATCTAGAAAGTGTGCTCATAATCTAATTATTTGAGCCAATAATTTAGCAAATATTAGATTACGAGTAGATAACACGTATACTTGTGACCAACAGTTTGATGCATCGATTAATGCTATAAAATATCGAAATGGTCCATATAAAGGATGAATAGGCCCACAAATATTTCCATGAATTCTTTGTAAAAATATAGGAGATTTTACTACTACTTTTGTCAAAGATGGTTTGGTAAATAATATTCCTTTGGAACATGCAACACATGGGTAATTATTAAGCAATAAAATCTTTTGATTCTTTATTGAATGCCCATTTGAATTCTCTATTGTACGATGCATCATAATTAATTTAGGATGTTCTAATTAAGCATGCCAAAGTTTAATAAAAATCTTTTAGATCATTGAATTTCTGGTTCATAACAACATGTACCCCAATTGTACTTATGAAAGTCTAATACAACCCAAATGCTAAAGTAGGAAGTTTATTGAAAATCCGCTTTTTACATAAAACCATAGAGGTTATACAATGATATTTCACATCAAGTTCATTTATTGTCTTAGTGTGATACCCATTTTGACATATATCTCTAAAATTCAATAAATTCATTTTTGACTTAGAGGAATATAATATATTATTAATGCAAAATTTTGTTCTACTAGGTAACACAAGACTAGCTCTTCTAGAACCTTCAATTAAATTTGTAGTATCTGAAATAGTTCTAATATTAACTTTAGACAATCTTAAATGGGAAAAGTAATTTTATCTCGAAATATTGTGTGGGTTATTGGACTGTCTGCTAAACATATAAGTCCATCATCATTTTTGAGATGATGTTACCATCACCAGAAGCAATTTTGCTTCATATACAATAAAAAAAATTATAAATATAAATTTTGAAATAAATTAATACAGATAAATAAAATAGATATCATTCATTAATAATATGCATAAAAGTTGTAGTACCATCTGCCAAATATATAATTCTGTCATCCTTTTTTGATATAATCTTGCCATCACTAGAAGAAATTTTGCTTCATACAATAAAAAAAATTATAAATATAAAATTTTAACATAAAATTAAAACAAACAAATAAAATAGATATTATTAATTAATAACGCATAAGGCATCAAAGTTTAAAACAATATATATATATATATATATAAAGAAAATTGTGAAAGAAAATCCCATAATTATTTTTCCATTTTGATCCTCAAGATCAATTATTTTCATTTGGATTATAAAAAAAGAAAAAAAGAAAAATCCATAACATTCACATTGTTCATATCAATGGAATTCTTATAATTAGTAAAACCCATCTCCATGTTAGTCATATACAATTGACCAACAGAATCCTCATATTTAGCAAAATTCATTTATGGGTCTTTATCTTGGTGAGCAACAAAATTCAATTTAGATTCCCTTCCTTTTGCCTTAATCAAAGCTTGATAAATATCAGCCAAATGTTTAGGTATATGACAAGTATAAGACAAATGACATTTCACTCCAAATCTATAGCAAATATCTTGTTCTTTCTTTTTGAATATTTTTTCCTGTATCATTATTCTTCCACTTATGGTGGTTTGATGTTGCTTTCTTATTTTGAGAATTATTTTCATGATCACCATATCGCTTAAAACGACTATAGACATGACCATACTCATGTCCATGACCACGACCATGCCCATGCCCATGGTCATTTTAACACAATCGGCGACCATTAGAAAAATCAACATTCACTTAAGGGAATAGTGTTGAGCCAGTTGGGCAAGATTGGTGGTTTTTCATCAAAAGCTTATTGTTTTGTTCAGTAAAAAGAAGACAAGGAATTGATTCAGAATTTTTTTTGAATCTACATTCCCAATATTGCTACTGCAAGAGCACATTTGAGGCATGAAAAGTAGGGAACGTTTTCTCTAGCATATCTGCTTTAGTAACTTCTTCACCACATAATTGTAATTGAGACTAATTTTAAATAGTGCTGAGTTATATTCTTCCACAGTTTTATAATCTTGCAAATGCAAGTGAATCTAATTATATTAAGCTTTTGGTGAAATTATAATTTCTGGTGATCATACCTTTTATTTAAATTTTTCCAAAGTTCATAAGGATCCTTCATGGTAAGATATTCTATTTTCAATCCTTCATGGATATGATGATGTAAAAAGATCACAGCTTTTACGTAGATTCCTTGTTTTCTTTTTTCTTTTTTTTTTAGTATCTCAAAGTTCATAGTATCCTGATGAATTTCAACATCAAGAATCCATAATAGAAATTTTTTACCTGAAATGTCAAGAGCAATAACCTCAAGCTTTGTGAAATTTTCCATAGTTAAAATACAATCAAATTAGTAAAAATAAATTATTATGTCTTCTAACAAAACATATATATATATATATATATATAAACTCATAAAACGTAAAGTCAAATTCATAATTTTTTTTTATCCAAATAAATAATTTAGCACAATAATAATGCATAAGTGTATAATAAACATATTAATGCATAAACATACATAAATTGCTAAAAGAATAAAGTAATAAAAGCTAATAAATGGATATAAATTGTATAATTTTAACAAAACTATATATATAAATATTACAAAAGTAAGTATTTTTAATAGTAAACTTATTTTTATATACATAAATTGTAACACTGTGATCCAAAAATTGATCAATATTTGATCATTTTAACCAAATTTGACTGGACTGATCAAGTTTGGATCCAAAATTGACTTTTTACTAGTATAAATTTTGAATTTGACCCTTATATAGGGCTCGTTGATGTAAGTTTACATACTAATAACACTAATAACATGTCTGATTTAAATTTAGGATTGAGAAGTTATGGTTAGAACATTATTTAATCCAATTTGACTAAGTAAGCCCAAAGTTAACTTTTCTGTGTTCAAGATTCAATGTTGATCAGTATTTTATTATATAGTACTTGTTGATACGAGTCTATAAATTAATAATATATTCAATTTGAAGTTAATACGAGTCTGTAGGTCAGTAACACACGCAATTTGAAATTACAATTATAAAATTATGATTTTATAAGGTTTTATAATGGTTTTACTTGTGTTAGTCCTCCAGGTATATTTTCTTAGAAAAATGTGTACAGCGGATATTTAAAAATATTTCTAACAAGCACCACGTGTCACAATCTGCAAGGCAATGTGTCTCAATCCTTTTTCTTTTTTCTTTGCCTTTTTTCTTCTTCTTTCTCGACTCGATGACAGGAGGTTCTTTCTCTCTCCTCTGTTTGTGCGAGAGCCACATCCAACGGGAAGTTGCTGCGATTTTGGCTGATCCACCCTTGCCGCCACTGCCATCTGACAGCCCACCATGCTAGCTATCTCGGCCACTGACGCGCCAGAAAATAGCCATGGAAGTCGGAGGTGATAACACAGTCCAACTGTTGGTTTCCGGCCATTTTCGACTGGGTCTTAGACCCTTTTCAATAATTTGGACCTCCTTAAGCTATTGGTAACCTCCATTTAGCTCAATTCGAGCTGTTTTGTGGCGAATGGAAAGGACCATTTTGGCAGAGGCTTCCAACAAGAAATCCTGTCATTACCTACGATGCTAAGCTTAACGAAGTTTAGTACAGGACTCCTCATCCATTGGGCTTTCTCTTGATGCTTAGTTCGCAAATTTTGGTTGAATATTTGTGAAATTGCCATTGTTGAAGTGGAAGCTCTAAAATCCCTCTTTCTTGCTTGTTTGTCGGCCTAGATTTGATTTAGTGGTAAATATCATGCTGTAGTGGTAAATATCATGCTTTCTCTTTGTTCTTTGTTTAGTGAGGACGTTTGTTTGGATACTTGAGAATTGAAACTTTTATTTTGAAATTTCTTTATATGGTTTCCTATTTGAATTTATTTAAGATTGATTTGAGATAGAATTGTGAACGTATGGAAGTTTTAAGTTTAAATTTTGGGATCCTTTACATATTTATGTGCTGTCGGCCATGATGTATTAAGTAGTGGAGTTTTGATGTTGAGCTGTGTATGTAGTAATAATGCCTTTTTGATATATTATGTATTGAGAAGTATAAATTTTTGGATGTATGGAGGTGGAAAATTCGTGGTATATTTAAAGGTGTTTACTTTGCCTTTTTGCTAGTCATTGATTAGTCTTGGTAAAAGAACTTGTTTAGGGAAATAATTTGGTGGTTCGCACATGATTATAAATGTCACCCAATTTGAAAATGCTTACAAAGGTTTTTGTGGCAATATATATATATATATATATATATAAAAAACCGCCGTTAATATTATGAAAAACCATTACTAATACTGCGGTCCTCATGCGGACCGTCCTCACCATAGAATTTCCGTATATATATATATATATATATATACGGAAATTCTATGGTGAGGACGGTCCGCATGAGGACCGCAGTATTAGTAATGGTTTTTCATAATATTAACGGCGGTTTTTTAGAAAATTGTCACTAATACTATGAGAAACCGTCACCAATACTGTGGTCCGCATGAGGACCGTTCGCACCATAAACGGACTGTATATATATATATATATATATATAAGCATGTTATACTATGGGGTTGGTCCTAGTTTATGAAGGTGGATTGAAAACATGGGTTTTGTAACTTTATTTTCAATTGGTAAAAAAATTATTTCCACATGCTTTGTTTTTTTAAATAGAAATATCAAAAGTTTGATTTTGGATTTCGTTGATGTAAAATTTCAGTTCATTCGTATCTGGGAGTTGTAAAACAGCTATTATTCAATTTGATTTTAACATGATATGCATGTGTTATCAGATTATGTTAGTGTATATGTATATATATATTTATATTTGAAATTATGTAAGATTGTTTGTTCATATTTAAATATATTTATTTTATTTACTTATTTATTTTTTTTATATATAAGTATGAAAAAACGGTACGAACGATTCACATGCGGACTAACATTAAAACCAATATTTTAAAAAAAAAACATCTATTTTGCTGTATATGTGTAACAGCAAAACCGATACTTTAAAAAACATCAGCTTTGATGCTGATCCACATGCGAACCATAAATTTATTATATATATATATATATATATATATATATATTGTGATTATGCAAGATTATTTATTTATGTTTTACTATATTTATTTTATTCACTGATTTATTTTCATATATATATATATATATATATATGCACACACACGTGGAGGAAAGGAAATGATAATGTTTTATTTAATTATTTAATTATTTTTTTGTTTGTAGCGATATTATTTATTTATTTATCTCTCTGTAGGTGTCAAGAAATATTGTACGTACTTATTTATTTTTGTTGGTTTTAAAATTAAGAAATATTATTTGTATAATTTTAGTTATTTATTTATTCATGGTTTTAAAATAGACTTATGAAATATCAATGTTTTTATATTGGTATATTTACTAGTGATTATTTGGTTTTTAGATGTATCATATAACATTAGTGTTCTTGGTGTACATGTGATTAAATTCAGTGTGCATATGGTCACCTTTGTGCATTATGGTAAATGAAGGTAGGTATGTATTTTACAATAGTGGCATTAGCTACCCTTCCCATGGTTAAAGGATGACAAATTATATTTAGCTATCTTAAGGGAGCTATGATGAGAGACAACAAGATATGTATTTTGTGATGAGAGTATTAGTTACCTTCCCTTTAGCATAGGATAATAGGTTAATTAGCACTGGCACCTTTGAGATGCTAAAGGGGTCGCATGTAGGTTCTCTTCTTCCTCCCTTTGTTAAATGGTATTTGGAACACCAAACATCATTTGACAGTATTGGTATATCATATAGTATATCAGATGTCTTGTCGATATATTATGTATTAGATAAACCATACAGTACTTTGACAGTGACTTGGTTAGGTCTATGAGTGAATTAGTATCGTATTTCTACTACTTATGAGATCGGCAGAATAGATGGTCATTCTAGGCAACCACCCATAACCGTGTTGGAAGTAGCATACCTACATATGGCTGATATTATGGGGTTGTATATTGGTATACTGTATGGTACATCATGTGAAGTCTTTGTTTTATTAGATAGGTTTTACATGGATTTTATATGGTTTCAATGTTCAATATTTATGGATTTATTCATATTTTTAACTAATGTTTTTAAATAATTTTAAACATCATAGTTTAATTATTATATTATATTATTATAATTATTTTATTATTTTATTATTATTATTATTATTATTGATATTATTATTATTATTACATGATCGTTGTTTTTATTTTAGTTAATGGTTTTTTGAATTTGAGAGAGCATGTGTAATTTAGTTAAGTAATGAAAAATTCATACAGTACCATGATAGAGATGGGGGTTAGTCTTTGGATAAGGTATTTTAGCCTATGGATAGGTTATTTAGAACCTTTGAGGGATTGTACATATATTCATATTTATATAAAATATATATTTACATTGGTTTTTGATATTGATGATGTCATTGGAATTAATGTTACAATTTTAACAATTTAATTTAAAGTATTATTATTATATGTTTATTTTATTGTATTTTATTTAATTTAATGATATATTATATATTTAATAGTATAAATTATCGCTATATATTTTCTAGACATACTCTAATTTATTTGTGGAATTTGAAATGTAGTTTGTTTGGATTAGGGTCTACGAGGTCTACAACCCAGGTTGTCTTTAATTATTATTATTATGTTTGTATTTATTTATGCTAATAATATTATGGATATAGGATGATACGTATCATTTTTATATCTATATTTATATTTATGTGCTAGTAAATACAAAGAAGTTTATCTTATAAGGAAGATGCTGTTAGATTTTTTATAAACTTTGAAATAAGGTTTCTCTTAGTTGTAAACATCTAAAATTCTAGTAGGGAATTTCAAAAGGGGTCTAGACATAAACAATCAAGACTATATACATACCCATACAAAAAGAATATAAAAATAGCTAATATATTAAATAAAAATATGTTTATAATTATATATATATATATATATATATAAAACATTTCGAAAGAAAAATATGTAAAAAAATCAAACAATAAGAAACAAAATATTGAGCGCAAATCAAGAAAACATATATGATAATAATAGTAAAAAAAAAAAAAAAAAGAGAAGTGAATATCTAAAATAACAAAGAAAAAGAAAATAACCGCGTATGAATGAATAAATAAAGTGTATAAATGAAAACTATAAATACAGTATATGTCAAAACAATTCCAATTCTAACATTTATATACACATTAAAACATAATAAGCACAGCAAGATAAAAATTATAAGTATAATATATTAATATATAGCCATAAACATTATAAAACTAGATATAAAATACGCTAGAATATTAAAATAATTATAAGGCTACATGATAAAATATATCAATCAAATAAAGTAATAAGAAAAATTTACATATTATAACATATTACATACTATAATTAAAATAGGAGAAATGCATATATATAAAATACATAATCAACTTCATGATATAAAATAGATAACATTGAAGTAGCAAAACTAACAATATATATAGCATTATTATAAGCTAGAATATAAATTAAATCTAAACATTATATATGCTAAAACATGCACTAAAAACATTTAACCAATATATAAAATAGATATTGTAGTATAAACACTAACATGCTAAACATTTACTAATATTAACATGCTTAAATATACAAATAATATAATTATTATATCATATAAACATAAACAACTAAATTGTCAAGTTCCACATCGGTTGGAAAGGGGAAAGAAGCATGGTTTATAAACGTGTGGATACCTTTCCCTTGCGAGGCCTTTTAAAACTTTGAGGGCTGGGTTGTAAGAGGATTCTCCAGTCCCAAAGAGGACAATATCGCATACGGGTGGTCTGGGCTGGACTGTTACAGATGGTATCAGAGCCAGTACCCAGATTGGTATGCCAGCGAGGACGCTGGGCCCCAAAGGGGGAGGATTGTTAAGTCCCACATCGGTTGGAAATGGGAACGAAGCATGACTTATATGCGTGTGGATACCTTTCCCTTGCGAGACCTTTTAAAACCTTGAGGGCTGGGTTGTAAGAGGATTTCCTAGGCCCAAAGAAGACAATATCGCATGTGGGTAGTCTGGGCTGGACTGTTACAAAATCATGTGGGTAGTCTGGGCTGGACTGTTACAAAATCGTACCTTAAAATTGGTAGAACGTTGTATTGATAACGTATTGAAAATTAAGAACAAAATTATAAAATAAAAGCACAATAATATTAGTAAGAACACGAGGAATGAGGAAGAAAGCTAATAATAATCTCAATTCTTATTTGTATTTCTCTTTTGACAATAACCATATTTATAGGCTTATTCTAAAATGGAGGTTACAAATAGTACCAAAAATGAATGAGAATAAATGAGATGTTACATAGTTATAAGATCCATCATCAATATTGAAGGTTACATATTTTGTGATGACATTCATATTTGTAATAATAAACATTTTTTAATTATTATTATTATTATTATTACGACATATCTTGAACATATTTACAATGTTTAGGTGATAGAGTCCACAATAATATACTCTTCACCAAATAGAGGTCACTAAACTAATCACATAATAACATATAATTTCATTATTTTAATAGTATGCATCAATTATAAAGAGAATTCTCCTCTCAAGGCGTTTAGATGGTTTTCCCATTAGATCCCACTTTTTAATTTTTGAATTATTTCAAGAATTGAGATATATAATTATTTTTGAATTTTAAATGAGTCTCAATGGGTTTATTTTGTCCTTTTAAAATTTTAGTACACCATTCAATGTATTTGAATTACCAAAACATCTTTAAATTTTAGTGGTTAAACCAATTTAGTGACTAATAATAAAAATCATGATGATTTTTCAATCAGAACTTCAAACTAACTATTGATTATAATTTGTTAACAAAATAAAATAGAAATAGCAAAACTGTTGAAAAATAATCAAACAATGTAATAAGAAAAGCTCACATATTATAACATGTTACATACTATAATAAAAGAGGAGAGATGTATATATATAGAATACATAATCAACTTTTTGATATAAAATAAATTACATTGAAATAGCAAAGCTGACAATATATACAGCATCATTACCACTTCGAAATATCATTATATATGCTAAAACATGCACCAAAAAGATTTAAACAATATATAAAATTGATATTGTAGTATAAACACTAACATGCATAAACATCTACCAACATTAATATGCTTATATATACAAATAATATAATAATTGTATCATGTAAACATACACAACAAAAACATATTTTAAAATTGATAGAACTTTGTGTTGATAACGTATTGAAAATTAAGAACAAAATTATAAAATAAAAGCACTAGAATATTAGTAAAAATACAAAGAAAGAGGAAGAAAACTAACAATAATCTCAATTCTTAAGCAAATAATAATCTCAATTCTTACTTGTATTTCTCTTTTGATAGTAGCCATGCTTATAGATTTATTCTAACATAGAGATTACAAACAGTTAATATAAAAAATGAATGAGAATAAATGAGATGTTACATAAGTTTTAAAATCCATCATCAATATTGAAAATTATATACTTTGTAATAATATTCATATTTGTAACAATAAATATTTTTTAATTATTATTATTATTTTGCGACATATCTTAAACATATTTACAATGTTTAGGCGACAGAGTCTACACTATTATACTCTTCACCGAAAAACAAAGGTCACCAAACTAATCACAAAATAACATATAATTTCATCATTTTCATAGCATGCATCGATTTGCTTTGTGGCACCTTTGCCTATGCTAAAGTGGAAGTGCTTTTGTGGCCGATGCCCAATGTGCATGTTTTTTCTTTCATTTATTTAAGGGGGAAAAAATATTAGAATAAAAGTGGGGTATTGACGGCATCATGACAAACGGTTGGTGATGAAAAATAATATAGAATAGGGCCCAAGTGGAATTGCCTTTGTGGCCGATGCCCAGTGTGTATGTTTTTTCTTTCTTTTATTTAAGGTGAAAAATACGCATTAAAATAAAAGCGGGGTATTGATGGCATCATCACAAACGGTTGGTGACGAAAAATATTATAGAATAGGGCCCAACCGGGTTCGAACCGGTGACCTCTTGATCTGCAGTCAAATGCTCTACCACTGAGCTATGGACCCTTGTTGATGTAATTATCCTATACATTTGTATAACACTAAAATAATTAGAAGACTTGGACTAAGTTGCAAGTCAAAATCAACAACGCTTGGACCACGCAATATCATCGTTGACTAACTTTTGGATTGCCTAGCAAGCACTAAAGAAGGTCACCGTTCCAAACTCTGAAGTTACATCAGCCTAACTTTTTTTTTTTTTTTTCCCCACCATATCCATATAGCCTAAAAATGTAGATGAATCCCAGAATTCTCTTCTCTTCCGTGGCTGTTTCTTTCATTATATAACATGGTTTTTGTCTGTTGCCCAAAATACATGCCATGGTAGTCAGACAAAGCGATTGAATATATTCATTCAAAAATACACATCATCGGTCAAAAAGATATTTAGCTAAATCTTAGGGACATACAAGAAAGATTCAAAAAAGCAAAATTTCAAAAAATTTCACCTTAAATTAAGCCTTATGGTTACAATGACAAATTCCAAGTACCCATCAAAAATAAGAAAAAACAAGATCTAAGAGCAAAATGAAAACGACCTTTATATATAGATGAATTTTACAAATGGGTAAATATGGTTTTAGATCAATTTATATAATTACGTAAATAAAAATATTGATATATAATGATATAAATATTACATTACATGAGATTCTCTTCAACCTCTCTCGGCTTCCCAGAAGCCCATAGAACGAACCACACAAGCCGAACAGGCTACAACCAGGGCTGCAAACACCGTAGGCACGAAGAAATCTAAGTTGGACCTCTTCACCATGTGAGCCGGAAAACACATGGCTTCTCTTGGATCATTCAAAGGGATTCTAACAAACCCTTCGGCATTACACGACTTGGAGAACTGCGAAGACGGCGATATCGCCGTAAGGAATGCAATCTCAGGAGCGAAAGAAGCCACCGCCACTGTCACCGTTAGGATGACCGTCCACATAGCTGCGTAGAGAAGCAGAGGCCGCTGCAAGATCGAGCGGAAGAGCGTGAGAGACATTGGAATTTAGAAAAATGGCTTTCTGGAAAAATGTTTTTGTTTCTGACCAAATGGCTTTTTTGGGATGTTAAGTCAGAGTCAGTCAGTTCTTTGGGACGAAATAAGAGTGGAAGCACGTCTAACTACCTTGTTTAACAAGACGGGGACAAAATGACGGAATTGCCCCCCTCTTTTAACGAATCTGTCTTTTTACTCCCTCCTTACCGTCAGGAATCAGACCATCCACTTCTTTATCGTCAGATGGTTTGGACGGAAACGGACGTTACACTTTTATTTTATTTGGTTTACTACTATATTAATTATTATTTCTCTAAAATTTTACTGATAAAATATTGATGTTTTTTACTGAATTGGAATATTTGGTCCAATTCATAAAATAAAATTACACAATTTGGGACTAATATGTATCATTTTGAAAATCGAAGCTAGCCACTTAGAATTACTTTAGAAGTCGTAACATTAATAATTTTGGGTATGGAAAAATTGGAGACCAGAATTGGAAGAAAAGGCGGTTCCAATAAGCTATTGCCAACTAATATAAGGTTGTTACTCTTCCACTACTCCATCATGTCCTCTTTTGATTCAATCATTATTCTTATCTCTAGTCTACTATTCTACCAAACACATCCTTTTGAAAATATGAGTGTAAAAGAGAAAAATATCCTTTTGAAAAAAAAGGAAAAAATATGGAAAATCTCAGTTAGGCTTTTTTTTTTTAATTTTATCTTAATTTTAGTTACATTAATATTTTTAAAAAATTATATTCAAAACTCATCGATCAATTTTTTTTTTCAATTAATTTATATAATTCAGAATCATAAATATAATTATGATAAAATTAAAAAGTCTAAATAAAATTTTGAAAAAAAAAGAAGATCAATATCATGA
This sequence comes from Ziziphus jujuba, assembly GCF_031755915.1. Taxonomy (NCBI): domain Eukaryota; kingdom Viridiplantae; phylum Streptophyta; class Magnoliopsida; order Rosales; family Rhamnaceae; genus Ziziphus; species Ziziphus jujuba. Next base: position 9,825,791 of record NC_083388.1, read on the forward strand.
TACAACTTTGATTAATTTTGAAGAGAAAATCAATTAATTTTTATAATTAAGAATAATAAATATAATTATGATAAAATTAAAAAGTCTAAATAAAATTTATAAAAAAGAAGAAGATCAATATCATGATACAACTTTGATTTATTTTGAAGAGAAAACATCCTTGTTCAGAGACAGTAAATGATGATTAAAATAAGTTATCTTATTCTCCACTTTTATTATATAACAAAAAGTATTACAATCAACCACGTATACGTTCTTATTTTGTGCAATATCTCTCATATCTTTTGTATGTTGAGATTGACACCATGTTCATGCTCTAACACAAATCATACAAAGACCACTAAGATAATATTTTAGTAAAAAGAAATCATTTAACTAGTTAATTCAAAAGTTATAGTTTAAATTTTAATAAATTTCGTTATTGTCTTAAAAATTCTCATATTACTAATGGCATGTACAAAGCATCTGTCACGATGTCTATATTACTATCCGAAGCCATTTTATTTTTAAATTAAAAAAGAAAAAAGAAAAACATAAACAGGAAGACACTGGTGGCAAAATTGGATATTATAGAAGCAAATAGGATCTTCTTTTCGACCCTATGGTCAACCTCTGCCCTGGACACACTCGGCCACCAACCTTTTTACTCCTTTTGGTATCCGCATTTTTCCCACTTTCACATGTTTTAAAGCCTGTCTCGGCTAAAATACCACTGCCGGCAAAAGCCGCAATGCCTCTAGGACCACCATTTCGATATGCCAAAATAAGTTAAAAAACCATATATACATATATATATATATATATATACAGGGTGAATGGGTGATGCTGCATAAACACCCAGCCAGTACGTTGTGGAAGTTTGAAATACAAAACTCCCAATTCAGTGCAAAATATGAAAATTAATGGACAATCATTAAAACAATTGCGGCCTACCTAATAAAAAATTAAGCATCAACATTGGTAAATTCGCTGTTTTTTGGAGCAATCTCTCAAGCTGGACTCACATATCCACAATTTCAAAAAATTAACATCTTAGCCATGAATGTCACCTACACATATTACCATATATTATTTTGTTGGCACTGTTTTAATTCGTACATTAAAAAGGTTATATATACTCAGCTAATTTGTAGGTGCTGGTCTCATAACATTCGCAATATAATATATGTTGCATTATCTATCACCACTCAAATAAAAGAGTGGCAGATTGTTAAATCTGGAGTTTCCTTTACATATCCCATTATTTGATTAAAAAAGTTAATCATATATATAAATATATATATTTACATTTTGCCTCCACATTAAATGTTAGCTTGTTTAGAAATAAAGACATACATTAGCGTCAAACAAGTTTTAATTAATGTTTTGAATTACTAAATTTTTCGAGCCTCATAGGAAAAGTGAAATTTATCACTTCCTTTTTTTTTTTTTTTTAAAGCAAAATTCATATTCACTTTTCCCCATAAGTGCTACACAATTCGTGTTAAGAAAAAGTAATAATATTGAATCTCAATTATTATTTCTTTATATGTAATGTAATGTTAAAAAAAATTATCTTTTATTAAATATTTTATAAATTTTTTTTGTTCTTTTTTATTTTGTTCTTTTGTTTCTTAGAGGAATTTTGTCATAATTATTTTTAAATTTAAAACACATTTTTATTATTATATGCCCTAAATCTTTAAAAAAAAAAAAAGCCTTTAAATTTTTCGTTCATTTTATTGTAAAGTATTATTTATTTAATTAAGTATTATTTTTCATATTGCTATTAATGTTTAAGCAAAGTAATTTTTTTTTTTTAATGTTAATTGTAAAAACTAAGTTGCAAAGTTACTGCATTTTTTTTTTCACCTGAAAAGTTACAATGTAATTGTTAGTGCATGTTTATAACTAAATAATGATAGTATATTTAGTTTTTATAATTTTCGTAAATCTTTAATTTTCCTCCACCTTGCAAATGACTGCTCTTTCTTACAAAAAACAGTTTTTTTATTTTTATTATTATTATTTTTTGTTCAACACGAGTGTTTTTAAAAAGAAAGAAAATAGAACATCGGTGTAAATCACTGTTCAAAATAATTATAAGATCACATGGTAAACTTGAATTCCAGTCAGGTAGAAAGGATTTATTCCTAGCAGCTTTTGCAATCCTGATTACGCCTTGCAAATGACTATGCTCTTTCATACAAAACTAGGTTTTTCCCCTCTTTCATTAAGATGATCTTGAGTGTAGTTAAATATTTTTCTGATTTAGAATAATAGTTAATTCAAATCCAAGTATTGAAATTGATTAGATAACATAATATTTAAATATGTTGTGAACCTATCCTATATAATCAATTGTATTAAAAAGAAAAAAAGAAATTACAGAACAATATATAATATCAATTATGGGTGACTTTTCAGATTTGATAGAATATAGAATTTTATTTTGATATATGATCGATTTTTTCTTTAATAATTGATATAAGATTAAACTGAAACATTATATTACAATTATTTACACATATTTCTTTTGTTATATTTTACACAATTTTAATTTTTCTAAAATTGAAAAAAAAAATTTCCAGCTCCCTCATTTACAATCATGGTTCCTTCATTGGCTTTGTTCTCGAATTTTCTTGTGTCCACATCAAGGTAGGGTTCTTTGTACTAGAAGATATTTAGGAAAAACAGAGAGTGAAATTGGATATAATGAGAGCAAAGAGGATTTTCAGTTCCACCATAGCTAAGCTCTGTCCAGGACATACTCGGCCACCAACACCAAAAGGCAAGTAGGCTTCAGGACACTTGCAAGCCTCAGAAACTCCATTGACAAACCTTTCAGGATTGAACCTTTTTTTTATTTTTTTTTGCTAGTGCCTTTCAGGATTGAACTTGAGAGCATCAAGTCCCCAAAGTTCAATATCTCTGTGCAACTCTAGCATCCATATCCATATATTTACACCTTTTGGGACCCGCATTTCCCCCACCTTCACATCTTCCAAGGCTTGTCTTGACACAAATATCACCGACGAAATAGCCACAGCACTCTTAAATAACCATTTCCATCTGCAAAAGACATTTAATTTATTTCTTTCAAAATTTAACAGTTACAAAGTAATCCTTAAATTATTATTATTATTTTTTAAATTAAGCTATTAGAAATTAAATGTGTACCATCTACTATGTAGATATACCATTTTCATCTTGCTAAGCGTATTAGCATCGATTATGTTATGACCATGGCCTAACACTTGCTGAACCTCAAAGCGTAGACGCGCTTGCCACTTGGGATGTGAAGCTAATAGCATCAAACCCCACATTGCAGCAACAGCAGGAACTTCGAATCCAGCCAAGAAGAGATTCTTGCAGTTTTCCACTACAAATTGATCCTCCTCGGATGGCCCATTGTTAGCATTCTTGGCACCTTCCATGATCATTTTTTACATGTCCTCATCATGATGAAGTCTTCCAATGTGTTAGTTTTTTATATCAATGATGACGGAGTTTATTTCTTTTTCTAGTCTCCACACTTCCATTATTTTATTGCTGGTAAGAAATCTACAGGGTTAAGGTGAATTATTCAGAAATTGGCTGGTCCAAACATTACAAATTGAATTAATTAGAATGAATTAATTGATGCAAGACAAATTTATAGACCTTGAGAAGGAATTCTCATTAAGTATTGTGGGAGAAGCCATGGACTTAAGAGGAGCTCCATACTTGAGGAATATGGTGCTTCCTTCTTCATAGTAGCTTCGAAACAAAATCTAAGAGATTATAGTTGAAGAGAAGCTTCTCACATAGTCATGAATAGGTAAAGCTACAGCCTTACCACGGCACCAGATGTTTGTAGTCTGCTTTCCCTAGTGAGAACTAGTGTATTTGCGGATTCCACCGTAGGTTCACCATGTCCTACATTAATTTGTAGGTTCCAAGTCCAAATCGTTTCAATATGAAATTAAAATATAACTTATATCTAGTAGCAAATTAAGCAACTGCTTTTGCATCACATCATCAATAGTAAAATATCAATGATAAAACTATTGAGAATATTGTTTAAAGTTTAAAGTTTAGATAAAATTATTGAAAATACACTGAGCTTCAAGATTCAGATAAAATTATTGAAAATACATATTTTGAGATTCAGGATTCAAATCTTGATATGAGCGAAAATCCTCCTACTCGAATTTATAATAAAAAATAATATCAAATAATAATAATAATAATAAATAATGTAAAAGAGTATGGTAAGTGACCTTAATATTATATATATATGGATGGGGAGATATGTTTTTTTTTTTGTGTTTTGTTTTGTTTTGTTTTTTTTTTTTTGTTTTTTTTTTTTTTTTTAATTTTTTTATGGGCCTAAGCTGCATTATTGGTAGAAATGAGGCCCTTGCCTAATAAAGGACCTTTTTCTGTCTGAAGATAAGCAGGCTTCCCCAAGTCCAATGATTTGAATATGCTCAACTCTTCCACTAGTTTTTTGGAGTGTAGTTCTTTTACTGGTTTAATATCACAGATAGACAATATTTGCATCCTCCCAGGCAAACATGAATGTTTCTCAAGGTGCAACTCTGTTAATTACAATGTTTAATCGAGTATATATATATATATATATACATTGTCTCATTAAGTTGAGGATAAATTGATTTGATCATTTAAAACTGTCAAATATATATGATCTAACAGTTTTAAATAATTAAATCTATTTATCTTCAATTTAAAAATTAAAATATCGCCATTTGAGTGACATTAAGTGTATACATTATGGATATTTCTTTCTTTCTACGTAATTATGCCAATGATCCAAGCTATAATTTAATTTAATTTAATTTCTTTTTCTTTTTCCTTTGTATTATTTAGATATAATAAACAATTGGTGATAAAAAAAAACTTGGCAATGAGGAAATAGCTATTTAAACAAAAAATTAATAAGAACAATAAATTGAATCTATATATTAATTAATTAAAAGAACGAACAGCTTATAGTAATATTCATATTCATTAACACTTAGGTTCTTAAATCAAAAAGATAATTGTCACTGAAAATATTTCCATATAATAATGATATATATATATATATATATATATATTGGAAATTCTATGGTGAGGACGGTCCGCATGAGGACCGCAGTATTAGTGATGCTTTTTCATAGTATTAATGACGGTTTCTTAGAAAATCGTTACTAATACTATGAAAAACTGTCACCAATACTGTGGTCCGTATGAGAACCGTCCGCACCATAGACGGACTGATATATATATTTGGATAAATTGAGAAAGAGAGATTTTTACATCACTAGATGTTACGAACTGTTCCAAAGGATCATATAATAATGATAACTAGAAAGCATATGAAGTAAAAATAAAAGTTGGCTCCCTTAGCAGAAGATCGCATGATAGTCGCACACAGAACCAATATTGATCATTCTATCAGTTTTCCATATCAAAACTTGTAAACTTCAACAATTTTTTTTTATTTTTTTTTGGGGATAATTGTAAGCTTCAACAAATTGATTTTGAAAATAACATCGAATAACATTTTCACATAGCATAGCAAAATATGTTTAACTTCATCAAGTAATTAGGAAGTTATATATTTATGTGAGAACAATTAAGTTATTTATCCAAATGATTTTAATTAAATCTTTTATTTTTAATATTAAAAAAAAAATAGGAAGCAACTTGAAGATTGATAAATAGTAACAAATGATAGATTTTTTTTTTTTTTTTGAGAAAACACATGATAGAAATAAAGGGTCAAATGAGAGAAAAAGCATAGAATAAATAAATTAATATACCAATTTGCGTAGCCCATGGCTTTAAATGTGGAAAGAGAAATAAAAAATGGTCAATCGTCATTTTTCTTGACATGATCTTTGGTCGAAGTCTTTGCAACAAAAAATAAATAAAAGAAAAAGAATATTTGGTTGAAATCTGAGACATTATCTACTTTATTTTAGGATAATTTCCTAATACTATGGATTAAGAACCATTTATACCTTGCTTTCGAAGCTTTCATTGTATAATTTCAGGCTTCAGTCCGAATACATAATAAATATACATCATCATCAATAATAAACTGTTAGGACCCGTCCAAAATTCCTTACCGGAACCTTAGACAAGCCCTGATCCCAGGGAAACCCTATCGGACCCTCCAATGGAAAATCCGGCAGAACCCCCCTAAGGGTTGAAATTACCACAATTTTCCTGCACTGAAAAAAAACACTTCTAGAAACATCCCCTTATTCCTCCCACATTACTACAATTTAGTCCACAACTTTCAGCACTCTGATAAAAAAAAAAAGGAAATTCATGCAGTATTAATACAATAGGTCTAGTAAATGTACAGAGCATCAAAGTTACAGATGAGTGTGAAAGTTGTACAACATAAAATAGGAAACAATAATACAATAGAACACAAGGAAGCATAACTCTTGAAACTCAACGGCAACAAACGTCGAGTTGATTCTGATGTCGCCTACCAGCCCGAACCTAAGGGAACAGAATTTAAAAACGTGAGATGCTAATCATCTCAGTGAGTGACCCTATCTATTGTACAATTATAATAGTAGCGAAAATTATAGCATATTTGAATAATTAACAATAAATGAGCAAATGAATAATAATTAATTGAAAATAATAATTTCTCTCAAAACCCTCATGGTTCACTCGGTTGGAACAGTTCCCCTTTTAAAACATTTCACAAAACCCAGCAATTATATTTCCCTAAAATCAAGGTAGCCAATAAATAATTAATTAAATAATAACTAGATGGAATATCAACATTTAAAATACAAAATCATGCAATAATAATATAGAACACCACAATTTATATGGAAATGTTTAATCAATACTTACTAATAAAGTGCAACAATTTTTGGAACCCAATGCACTCAGAAAAATAATCCGGAATAAACTAAATTTTGAATAACAATTAATAAATCATATAGAAAAATACCACAAAATTATTTGTTTGAAATAAACGGTAAAACTTAAATAAATTAACCATTTTAATTGAATAGTATTTCCAAATAATAAGCTTAAAAAAAAATTCAGATCGAAAATAGCCTGACGCACCACACTATATACCAGTGATGCCCTACGGTACTCAGCGTCCCGAGCACCCTCAGGTGGGGGTTAAAGAGAGAACCGGCATACGGTCGCTTCGGCGTCCTGACAGCGCCGTTGCTAAAACCTGTCATCCCGGCCTAGGAGAAGGGCGGTTATGTGTACTATACTAAACCGGCCTGCCCTCAAGTCCGTAGGTAACTCACGGGAGACTGTCATCCTGGCCTAGGAGGAGGGCGATTATGTGCACTATACTAAACCAGCCTGCCCTCAGGTCCATAGGTAACTCGCGGGAGACTAAACTCTGCGCGCTAATCACAATCTCATGTACAGTACAGAACACTGGTACTGCATAAGTGCGTCTAAAATAATTAAAATAAAATAAATACCAATAGCCCATTTTTATTATTACCAAAAATTTCCGAAATTTACCGTGGGAGTTATAAAAATCTCCAATCCCACATTCCTTGCATTTCTCACCATAAATCATCAATATAGAAAAGAAACATGGTTTACTCAAAACCATGTAATCAACCACCTCGCATTATAAATGCATAATTATCTTTTAAACATTACAGTACCATCATACCAATATTTTTCTTCAAATCCTTTAAATCAATTTTTTCCTCCAAAATAATATATAAGGCTCACAAAAATATTTAAATATATTTTCTCTTCATAAGCCCTTGATTGTACATGAAAATTCTCGGTAAAAATAATAATAATAGTAATCCAGAATTTAAATCATAAATTCTTTGAATTTCTTCAATATTCAATCATGGTATCAAAATATATATATGTATGCATATAACCAAACATCCGAAATTTGACATTATAAAATAAATACCCAATTTTATAAAATTCCAACCACATACGTATATTTTCCAAATATTCAAATTCCACCAAATAAATATAATTCATCACCCGAAAATAGTTTTTAAGGTGGGTCACTCACCTTAAACACGTATGTCAATCAAGATCCTCTGCAGGATCAACTCCACTACCCCCACGTGCACCTAAAATATCCACAGTACACAAAACCAATTATATTAATATTTTAATCGGGTAACACCCAAATGGGTACCCGGGGAGCGAACAGAAACGAAAACTAAAATTGGCGAGTAATATACCGAATCGAAACTTGAGCGACGAGGATTACAAATCCGGTCTTACTTCCCGGAGATCGGACCCGAGGTGTCCGAAATCTCGCCGGAAAGCTTTCGAGATTCAACTCTTCGATTCTCTCCAACCGTCACGAATTGGAGGAAAAGGACCCCGGATTTGGATTCAGGGGGTCGAAATCAGTGGGGAGGGACCGGCGGTGCAACTGGGTACTCACCGGAATAGTGATTTATCCGGCGAGCCGTCACGATCACCGGCGGCGACGCGTCCAGTGGCCGATGGCTGAGATTTTTGGGGGTTTTGTAGATCGAAGGGAGAGAGTTCCAACGGGACAGGCAGTGAGGCAAACGGAGGCCAGATGGCGAAGAGATCTGGGTTTGAAGATTTTCGGCCCCTCGTCGGAAAATACTCCGATCCCGGCGCATCGGAGGTCCGGGTGGCCGTGAAATTTGGTGGGTTGGCTGAAAATGAGGAGGTGGTGAGGGGTGGCTAGCGCGTGTGGCCTGAAAATGGCCGGAAATGGGTCAAACGGCGGTGGCTGATGGTGGAGGGGAAAAATCGCCATCGCCGGAAAACACCCCGATCCGGGCGGGTCGCTAGTCGGTTGGCCGTGAAATTTTGGGGGTTGGCCGGGAATGGAGAGGCGCTCCTGTTTGGCCGACGTGTGTAGCAAGATTCAGCCGGAAAAGTTGACAACTCCGGCGGCTGGTGGGTTTCGCTCTCTCTCTCTCTCTCTCTCTCCTCTCTCTCTTTCTCTCTCCTCCCCCACCGTTTTGTCAAATAAAAGCCACCGTGGGTGAACACTGTCACCCACGTGGACCACTCAGATGTCGACACGTGGCGTCACTGTGCACTTAAGCCAAATATAATAAAATAATACGATATTCGGAAAATTTCACAAGTCCATAACTTTTAAGCCCGATGTCCAATTTAAGCGTACCGCTAATCTATGAACTCGTATCGACGAGTGCTTTACAACCATATGAGAGTCAAAACAAAATTCTACAACGATAAAAAGTCAACTCCCGGTACCTTTTGGACAGTTTGCACCTCGACTTGTTTTGCCCATAACTTTCAAACCGTAGCTCCATTTTCGACGTGCTACTAGTCTACGAACTCGGGGCATCATGTACTTCGCCATGGCATCACGGTCAACTAGAAATTTTAACCAGAACAAAAAGTCAGCTTTTGACCCACTCGGTCAACGGTCAACCTCGGTCAACGCGCAAGAATTCCAATGTAGTTTGGGACGGAGTGTTACATAAACACCCTACAAAAATCCAAACCATGCTAGTTCTTTTATCCTAAATACCTTTTCCATTGCACTTCAATAAATAGCTAGACCAATTCTAGATTCACCTAATAAAAAAAAAAAAGAAAAAAAAAGAAAGAAAGAAAAAAGATAGACCACTTCCAAGCTAACTAGTATTAACTATACAATAAAAAACCACCACACAAGTATAAATACACACACGAATATATATATATATATATATATGCAGTAGGATCTCCAGAAGGATCCCTTAAATTGTATAACTTAAGTGGGCCGGATTGTACAATTCACAAGCCGACCTTCCAAAGCTTTGTCTCTCAGTTCTGTTTGATATTTTCCACCTGTGAGGTTTTCTCATGTTCCTAATTTATATTGATCAATTAAATCCTTGCCCTTTTGATTAGTTGAAGCCGCATTTCTCGTGTTGTAATGAGGTTTAAGGACGGAGGCTTCGTCAGATGATATGGAGTCATTAATCAACAAAACGAGAACGCTTCAATGTGTACTGGAAGATGTTTAGTTAACACCAGATTCAAAAAATGCAAAAAAGATAGTGCATCTATCATTGGTGGGTAAAATTATTTCGAACAGAACATTAGGAAAGAATGTTGTAATGGCCATTCTTCAGAAAGCTTGAATTGTCTCAAAACCATCCAAGTAAATGTCTTACAATCTAATAATTTTTTATTTGGGTTTGAGCATGAAGAAGATAGGAATAAAGTTCTACAAGCAGGGTCCTTGTAATATAAATGGATCTCATTTAGTGCTTAAGAAATGGGATCCTAAAAAATCCTTGAAGAAGTAAATTTCAAGAGTACAACCTTTTGTGTGCAAATTCGTGGGTTTCCTTTGCTATATATGACAGAAGAGAATGCTTTAAAAATTGGGGAACCGATTGGTAAGGTTCTAAAAGTGGATTTCAACAATGATGGCAGGTGATAAATTGGAGATTTTTGAGAGTTTGTGTTGAAGTGGATGTAGAAAAGCCGTTGACAGCATACTTCTTCCATAAAAGAAGCCTTGAAGAGGCAGCCTGGATCCAATTTAAGTATGAAAGAATTTCTAAATTTTGTTTTAAATGTGGAAGATTGGGGAATTTACTCATTGATTTTATAGAAGTCGAGGAAGTTAAGACAACTGCACCTAACAGAAAATCTGTTACCTTACATGGTCCATGGTTAAGGTCAGATCATGCTGGAAATATGTTTAATAGTGAATTGAATGTGTTTCCAATTCCAAGCAACTCAACAATTAATACAACAAAAATTGCAGATGAGAATGAAGGAAGAAGTGCCCAAGAAAATAAAGTGGAATGCTCAAATAAAAAACTTTTTATGCAATTAATGAATGATGGAGACATGTTAATAAATAAGAAGGACATAGAACAAGAAGTTACATATGTGGCATTTAAAGAACCTTACGTTCACCAGCAAATTCAGAAAACCTAATGGCAAAACGAAGGTCCCGCTGACATTGTTAATTGCAATATTCAAGAAGCATCATTAGAGAAAAGTTGTGCCACAAGAAGTGAAGTTCTGATGAAGGAAACTGCAAAAAATTTTAAATTCCACTTGAATTTTTTCAATATTTCCTTGACAAAACAGTGGGTTATAATATGGAGTGTTTCACACAGGCCTAAGTCCAAGAGCTTGTATCAGGCTTTAAGAGGAAATTGGACCATGATTTCAAAAAGAAACAGCCTATTAAAACTAGTTAGCCCAGGTGGGTTGTAATGGAAAAGAATAATTATTCATGCAATAAACTGGTTGAGCATAAGATACAAATGACGAACTCTTGCAGTGTTTTTAATTTAAATGGCATGGAGAGCTTATCGACCCAATTTAATATTAATAGCAGTACTGCCAATAGTTTAAGATTAGCAAAGCACTAAAGACTTAAGCTAAGTGCTAGAAGAAGATCCTTTACGGATACACATCCGTGGAGAACAATGTAAAGAGTGATGAGGCAGAAAAAAGAGAGGACAAAAGCCTTGACTCCTGTGGCATCTAAAAGGCTGAGGAGGCGGGTCTTGTCAAGCCCTACGAAGAGCTATGAGTCTTATCTCTTGGAACTATTATGGCATTAATAGAGGCATGACAGTTAGGGCTCTAAAGGGCTGATAAGGAAACATCAACAAGACATATTATTCTTAATGGAGACCAAAGCATGCTTAGGAAGAATGGAGCAATTAAAATGAAACATATGTTTTTATCTAAGCATATGCTTTGATCTAAACATATGTTCCTGCAGAGGGTCAAGCTGAAGGATCAACATTTTTTTGGAAATCCTAGATAAATATGAGTGCTAAATGTAATTTAAAAAATATTACATATGTGCATGTTATGTGGGTTGTGGGAAGGAATTCTTGAACCCAAGAGTTAATAATAACAAGTTCATCATTACTTAAAACAACTGTTTTATGTGGATGCTATTGTCATCCTTACTTGAGAAAGGAAAAAGCCTTTTAGGAGGAATTAAACAAGGTTGTGGGTAGAAGTACAGAGGCATGGTTATGCTATAGAGATATTAATGATGTCATTAGTCAAGAGGAAAAAAAAAAAAAGAGGAAAGTAAATAAATTCTAAGAGGAATTTGTATTTATGGAATTTTATGAATGTGATTTAGAATATGAAGGGAATAGCTTTACTTGGTGCAACAAAAGGGTAGGTTACGCAAACATAAAGGAAAGGCTTGATCGCACTCTATGCAACAGTGATGGGATTACTTTGTTTCCTATAGCAGGGGTAACACATTTAGAGGCCTGCAGATCTAATCATTCTCCTATAAAAACTCAATTGCAACAAGAAAGCAATTATCTTCCAAGACAGTCTATAGTTTGATTACTTGTGCTAGAGATAATTCAAGTTCTGAAGTAGTCCACAATACATGGAAGGTACAAGAATAAGGGGACTAATGCTGCAGTTTACTGCATAACATTAGAAAGACCCAAAAGGACCTAAATTTGTTAACAAAAATCAGTTTGGATTTTTTCAAATTAAGATTCAGAAGTTGGAGTAGAATATTGCAAAAATTTAAGGTAATGAAGACTCTAGAAAGTTTACTTCAAGAGAGAAACATGTAAGATGAATTGGATGAAACTAGAAAACATTTAGAGCTTATTTGGTGGCAAAAATCACAAGAGTTATGCCTAAAAGAAGGTGATAGGAATGTTAAATTTTTTCAAATTTCAACTATTAATAAAAGAAGAAAGAACATAATCCTGTCAATTAAAAATGATGTTGGAAACTGGTTGGATAACAGAAAAGATATTGGCAATTTCTTTTCTTCTAAATTAAGAAGGTTGTGGGAGTGCTCAAATTAATTTTTCCTAGCAAGTTTAGACAACCTTTTTAATTCTTGTAATTCAGAAGAGGAAAATATGGAACTTTGTAAAATTCCAACTTATGAGGAGGTTCTATAAGTTATCAAGACTATCAATCCTTTCAAAGCTTCAGATCCAGATGGATTACCTAGATTCTTTTTTCAACATTATGGAAAAGAGATCAAAAAATAAATTGTGGATTTTGTTCAACATTTTTCAGAGAAAGATATCTATCTAAAGAAATCAATTAAACTTTTATTGCGTTTATTTGCAAATCCAATCAAGTAAACAATTTCAACCAGTTACGACCTATTAGTCTTTGCAATGTGACTTATAAAATTGTTGCAAAGTTGCTTGCTTTGAGATTAAGACCTCACTTGAAGAGGATTATATCACCTTTTAAATCAACCTTCGTTGCAGGGAGGTGGATTGCTAAAAATTCAATCATTGCGCAAGAGGTAATTCATAAGATCAAAAATACTAGAAGAAAATATGGCTTAGTGGGGATTAAATTGGATATGTCAAAAGCTTATGATAAAATGGAATGGAATTTTCTATTTCAAATGCTTTAAAATTTGGATTTTTGTCAAGTGTTTATTAATCTGATTGAACAATACTTCTTCCTCTTCTTTTTATCTTTTACTTAATGGAAGTAAATTTGGAGAATTTTCAACTTCTCATGGCTAGAGGCAAGGTGATTCACTTTCATCATATCTTTTTATATTGGGATCTGAGACTCTCTCAAAGATATAGAAGGAAGTTTCATGGCATTAAAAAATATGCTAAATAGTCAGGAGAAGATATTAATTATTTGAAGTCGGGGATCTTTTTCTTGAAAACAACAAGTGGAAAGAGTAAAGCAGCAATCAAAAATCTATGAAACCTCAAAAGCCTTAACAAGGAAGCTATTTATCTTAGAAATCCATTGTTCATTAGTAAAAGCAAAGTGCAAGCGTTTCAGAGATTTAAGGAAAAGCTAAGGAATAGAGTTGAACATTGGCAAGGAAGACTTCTATCTCCAGCTGGCAGAACAACTTTGGTCAGGAAAACTTTATCAATAATATCTGTTTATTCTATGTCCACATTTCAACTTCCTTTGAAGCTCTATAAAGAAATGGATTTTATCTTGAGAAGTTTTTGGTGGAAGGTTTCTAATAGTTCTTCGAAGAGTTAGAACTTAATTGTGTGGGATAAAATCTATCAACCAAAATACCGTGGAGAATTGGGAATAAAGAGAATTGCTTATTTCAATATTGCTCTTTTAGCAAAGTTAGGATAGATAGTGGCTGCCAATGAAGATAGAATATGGGTAAATATTTTAAAGGCTAAATATTGTTGCTTGGACAATTTCTTGCATAGCCAGATTAACAAGAATTTTTCACACTTGGAAAGGAATTATGGCTATAAGAGAAATTATTAAACAAAAAGCTTGCTTTATGGTTGGAAATGGACATTCTGTGGATGTTTGGAAAGATCCTTGGATGCTAAATTGACAGATTTTATATCTGCTCTATGTTTTAGGGGCATAGATGATACTCCTTTGATGGTGGACAATCTAAAGAGCTAATGTCAGGACCCGTCCAGAATTCCTCCTCCGGAACCCTAGACAGCCCTAATCCCAGGGAAATACCACCGAACCTTCCAACGGAAAATCCGGCAGCACCTCCCCTAAGGGATTTACTTACCACAAATTTACCTGCACTGAAAACACACTTCTAAAAACATCCCCTTATTCCTCCCACATTACTGCAGATTGATTCCACAAATTACAGCACTCCAAAATAAATACAGTAATCCAGTGCAAAATAAATACAACAAGAATGAAAGAAATAGTACAACCGCAATAAAGAAGAACAGGGTACTTCACGAAGTAAAACAGCGAGGAAGATCAAGTCCGCTCCGAATGAACACCGACAACCTGGAACCTAGAGGAACGGAATTTAAGAGTGTGAGATGCTAATCATCTCAGTGAGCGACCCTACTACTATACCATATAATATCACAGTAATAAGTATAAATAATAATTATTTGGAAATAATAATTTCTCTCAAAACCCTTACAATTCTCTCAGTTGGAAAGGTTCCCCTTTTAAAACATTTTCACAAAACCCTTTATTCATATTCCCCGAAAACCAAGACATCAATTAAATACCAGAAGCGGTAACAATTATATTTTTAATTCCAATTCAGTTTTCAAACATTTTATTTTTAAAACACAGTTCTGAAAATAATTTGATGCACCCACTATATACCAGTGGCGCCAACAGTACCCAGCGTCCCAAGGTACCGCCAGACAGGAGGTTATAGAAAGAAACCGGCATACGGTCGCGTGGCGTCCCACTGCGCCGCTGCTAACCTGGTGTCCCGGCCAAAGGGGGGTGGCCGCCCTCTCCGATGGCATCCACAGGACACCCTCATAATATCAACCGCGCGCTACTCACACCCACCTGCGCGCTAATCACATCACCTGCGCGCTAATCACACCCACCTGCGCGCTAATCACAACCGTGTGCACACTAACCATCTCACATATACCATATCACATAATCAGAACACCAGTACGTGCACGGTGCATCTAAAAATCATAAAATCCATAAATTTAAATCATAAAACAAATTTCACATTTTTCATAAACATAGCGGGCATAATCCATCCGCTTGAACCGGGAATTTTCCCATAATTTCTTTGTAATCAATGCCATAAATTCCATGATTTTCAAATCCACCAACTTTCAAATCCATCAATTCAAATATCCACATTTTTTCCAAGCATAAATAATTTCTCGAAATATCATAATCAAATCCCATAATATTTTATGGGCATATTTCATAAAAATTGAAATCACCAACATAACCAAATATTTTCCTTGAAATATTTGAAAATCAAATCGTGCCCAATTTACCATTAAAACCACACCAATTTCAAAATCCTCAAAACCATAAAATAATTCCACACGGCATAAATTTGTAGAATTCGCATTTTCTTAAATCCAATAAATTCATAAATAATTCTACAATAAATCCAATAAATATTTGGCACATAGAAATTAAATTCCAAATATTTAATTCACACATAATATATTCATCAATTAAATTCCCCAAAATTAATTTGAAGGTGGGTCACTCACCTGGAGCACGCAATTAACCCATGATCCACTACGGGATCAATTCTACGACTCACCGGTGCTCCTAGAACAAAATTCACAGACAGTCAAATAAATTAATATTTTATTCGGGTAAATAATACCCGGTACCCGGGGGGTCAAAACACAAACGATAACTAAAATTTACGAATCATATACCGAATCGAAGCTCGAGTGATGCTAATCACAGATCCGGTCTTAATTTCCGATGATCGTACCCGACGGGGTCGGAATTTTATCGGGAAGCTTTTCGGGTTTCGGCTCCGCAATTCTCCCAAACCGTCGCGAATTGGTGGAAACGGAAGTCGGATTTGGGTTCAGGAGGTCGAACACTGCGGACTGGAGCTGGCCGGAATTTTCGGGGTACTCGCCGGAACAGTAATTTCCGGCGGGCCGCCACGTCACCGGCAACCGTCGCCGGAACAGTAATTTCCGACGGTGGCCGTTTGCTGTGAAATTTTGCAGATTTGTAGATCGTGAGGAGAGCAATCCAACGGGACCGACGGTGAGCAAAACGGAGGTCGGACGGCGGAGAAATCACCGTTTGAAGATTTTTGACCCCTCGCCGGAAAACGCTCCGATCCCGGCGCGTCGGTGGTCCGATGGCCGTGATTTTTGGTGGGTAGGCCGGACTTGAGGAGAGGATGCTGGGTGTATGGCGCGTGTACTGTATATCGGCCGGAATAGTGCCGATTCGCGGTGGCCGGCGGTGGAGGGGAAAAATCGCCGCCAAACTTCGGACGTCCGATCCGGGCGCGTCCGGCGGCCGTTCGCCGTGAAATTTGGAGGTTTTGCCGGAAATGAGGTGGGCAAGCTTTCTGTCCGGTGCGTGTACAGTATATCGGCCGGAATAGTGCCGATTCGCGGTGGCCGGCGGTGGAGGGGAAAAATCGCCGCCAAACTTCGGACGTCCGATCCGGGCGCGTCCGGCGGCCGTTCGCCGTGAAATTTGGAGGTTTTGCCGGAAATGAGGTGGGCAAGCTTTCTGTCCGGCGCGTGTACAGTAACTTGGCCGGAACAGTGGCAAAATCCGGTGGCCGGCGGTGGCTCTCTCTCTCTCTCCTCTCTCTCTTTCTCTCTCTTCTCTCTCTTTCTCTCTCTTCCCCGAGTGTTTTAACAAATAAAACCCCTGCATGACACTGTTCATGCCACGTGGACCAATCAGAAACTGACACGTGGCGTTTCACTGTTCACCGACCCAAAAAAATATTAAAATAATACGGTATCCGGTAAACTTCAAACGTCCATAACTTTTTAACCGGATGTCCGTTTTGAGCGTGCCGCTAGTCTGTGAACTCGTATCGACGAGCACTTCACAACCATGCATGAGTCAAAGCTCAATTCCCCATAAACAAAAAGTCAACTCCGGCACCCCTTGGACAGTTTGGACCGCAACTTGTTTCGTCCATAACTTTCAAACCGTAGCTCCGTTTTCGACGTGCTACCAGTCTACGAACTCGGGGCGTCATGCACTTCGCCACGGTATCCTAGTCAACTCAAAATTCTCACCGAGTCAAAAAGTCAACTTTTGACCCCCTTCGGTCAACGGTCAACGGTCAACCTCGATCAATGTGCACGGATTCCGGTGCGATTTGGGACGGGGTGTTACAGCTAAGATGGTCTTTCACGAAATACTAATTTAGTAAAGAAATTTTTGATGAAGAAAGTGCAAAAGCTATCTTGGATATTCATTGGGCAAGATCGTATCTTGAAGATAAACTTATTTGGTTTGCTTCTAGAAAAAGGGGAATTTTTAGTTAAGTCTGCTTACTTAGAGATAAATGCTAGCAAGTTTAATCTGGATCACTCTTAAATATGGAAGTTGCTGTGAAAGGCTGATATCCATGAGGGGCTAAAAGTATTTCTATGGAAAATTGCAAGAGGGGGTTTATCCACCAAAGCTTCATTAAGAAGGTAAATTGCTAATTTGAATGATGATTGTCTGTTTTGTTTTCAAAACGCTAAAACTATAGCTCATTTATTTATTAGATATGATTACGTGAAAATGTTACAGTTTGGGAGTAAGTGGTGTCTCAGGTTGGATAGGTTGGAGTTTAGCTCATTTATGGATTTTTTAAACTTCATTCTTGAACCACCTTATCATTCCTTTGAAATGGAGAAGAAGAAAGAGTTCACTCTTTTTGGCGCTCAAATTATAGAGTTTCTTGGAGAAAGAGAAATCAATTAGTTTTTAAGAATGAAACTATTGATCCAACTCATGATGTCAATACTTTAAATTCTAGAGTGAAGGAATTTTTTTGCAGCAGGTTCAGTTAAAAAGTTGTCTCCTAAGGCTTAAGTATCATGTAATGTGAATTGGAGACCACCTCAATATAATTTCATCAAATTAAACTTTGATACTTCAATTAAAGGAGATATGTCTGCTACAAGAGTATTGATTAGAGATCATTAGGGGAATGCTTTAAAAATGTGGTCTAAGAAAATTTCAAGTTCAAACATTGATCTTGCTGAATGTACTGCTTTAGAGTGACCTATTGACCTTGTAGCTTCTCAAGGTTGGAAGAAGTTGATTTTTGAGGGTGATTGCCAAGGTGTGATTAATGCAGTCTTATCAACTAAAAATCATTCTAACTGGGAATGCATTTCAGAACTATAGGAAATCTACAAAATATTATCTAATTTTAGTTGTTATAAGATACAGTGGGTGCCAAGAAATTGTAATTCAATTGCTTATTTTTTATGCTCTTTGGCTTATTCATTTACAATCTTATTCCCTTACGGTTGAAAAAAGTTTATAGGCCCTTACTGTAATCTTTTAATTTAAATCAATGTTGGCAAAAAATTGAGCTGGATTATTTTTAGCCCTTATATTAAATGGAGATAGCATGGATGACTAAGATTTATTTAAATTTATTACTTTTCTTTAGTATCAAAAACCAATTTTTATATTTTAACGATTAAAAAAAAGAAAACATTATCCGAAGTAGAGGTGGCAATTGAGGTCATGACACAGTGACACAACTCGAAAACGACACGGAATAAATGGGTTCGAGTTATAATCGGATCAACCTATTTAACACGATTATTAATCGTGTCATTTTCAGGTTGACCCGTTTAACTCGAAATTGACCCATTATAACCCATTTATCAGTTTCAGTCCGACACAATTATATACATATTACAACCTATTTAAATTTAAATTATAATTATAATTTTACCCATAATATATTATTTAATAAATAAAAAATATTATAAATTAAAAAACTTTATAAAAGTATTTTTTTATAAAAGCACATGTATTGAGATTTATGTATTGTGGATTAGGATTTGCAAATATAATTTGAGGGTATATTATTACGAAATTTAAATATTGCATCTTAATTTTTTAATGCTTAAATTATTTTTATGTTGTTTTTTTAATTATTATTTTGAATCATTTTCAAATGGGGAGCTTGATTTTCAAATTAGTAGAATAGATATATTAATAAACAAGTTAATTTTCAATAAATAAGTTAATTTTGAATTAATATGTTAATTTTCTATAAATAGGTTAATTTTTAAATTAATAGGTTAACAGGTCAATACGATCTGTTAAAGTAATCGTGTTAAACGGGTCGTGTTAGGTTGACCTGTTTATAAATAAGTTGGGTTAGTGTTTTGTTAGGTCTAAAATATTGATGATTTTATGCCATATTTATAGCTTAATATTTATTAGTTTGTGTTAATTTGTTATGGAAAAATACTTAATTATGTATTTTTCTTAATTTAGGTGAAAGAGGAAGAATTTTAAGAAAACAGCCATAAAGATGGATTCCTTGGATCGAATTATGGTGGGAAGCAAGATTTGAGCTCGAGCGGACTAAGCATTAAAAAGATTCTAAAAAGATATCTTAAAGATTCCATAAAGATTCTATCGGGAATTTCATGATGGAAGTGGATGTCATATGAATCATCACAATCTGAGGATTTCAAATGTCTCATTATTTTTGGATTTCGAGGTGCGAGAGAAGAGTTATCATCATTTAAAGTTTGGAATTTATAAAAAAGAATATTCTTGTTAAATCTCCACCATTGATCAAAAAAGGGAATTAAGGCAATTTGAGAGCCAAGATAAAAACAAGTGGAAATAATTGGTTAATTTATCATTACTGAGGCACATGTTATGTCACATGCTTCATTAAGGGTAAATTAGCCTAATTAACTATTTTTTTAGGAGGAATTAGATAAAAGGAAAGTATTGGAGAGCAAGTAATATCAAGTTTCCTTTTTACACATGAAATTCGTCCAACCCTCTTCATGGCCTAAAAAAGATATCTTACAAGACTCCCACATTAAAAATAAAGAGAGAAAAAGGTTCCCAAGGTCCTATATATATAGCCCCCACCACATTGAAGGGAGATATACAAGTTTAGAGAGTAATTTAAGAGCTTTTAGGAGGCTTAAATAGAAACAAACCAAATTTTGATAGTTTCTAAGATTCTCTTAAGGGTTCTAGAGTTTTAAAGTTTTAGAGTTTTAGAAAATCAATTGAAGAGCTTGGAGGAGGCATAGAGACATGGGCTTGCTTGGAGAAGAAGGCTACGACTTTGAGAGCTCTTGGAGAAGAATTTCTTCAATAGTTTTTATTCTCTTTTCCTTTGTCTTATTATTTTTAATAATTATGGATATTGAATTTATTTTTTCCATGAACTAATTTTCATAGCTACGGCTATGATATAGCCCTAACTATGAAGGTTTAATTATTTTAATATATGTTGAGTTTTATTTAATTAGTAATATGTTTTGTTAATAAATCATTGGTATGCTTATTGCTTTCATAGGCCGGAAGGAATGAATGATTTTAATAATATTTGAGCTTGGAAAAGGATAATATTATGGATCTCCAATGATTTACATGAATGCATAATTGATTGGAAAATAGTAATGTCTCATGCCATATTATTTGCTTAATCTATGCTTGATGAATTTGCATGATTTAATTTATTGGCCGGAAAGAATAAATTAGGTTATGTGAATATTATCAATTGTGAGTGGAAACTACTTTTGATTAATTTTGTGATTAAGTGTGGTTAACAAAATTACTAGTTAATTAAATTCACATATTTAAGTAATTAAATTGAAATAGTTAGTGGTGAAATCAAATGCCCTAGTATTCATAATTATTAATTTAACTCTCTCTTTACTTGAAATTGATCTAATTTTAATTGATTGCTTTTGTTTAATTTAGTTTATTTATTTTCAATTGCCATCTTAAATTTTAGTTCAAATATTATCAAAACCTAATTATCTTTGGTACTTAATTCTTAATCCCTTAGGTACGACAACCGTATTTTTCCACTTTATTACTTGAAAACGATTCGTGCACTTGCGAGTTGATTTTACACATCATGTTTTAGATACCTGACACGATTAATAAATGGATCAAGTTAGAGTCGAGCATTTTTGACACAATTATTAAACGAGTCGACACAAACACGACACGTGGACATGAATTGCCACCTCTAATCTGAAGAACTCAAAGAAACCCAACCTTCGACCCAGAACGAGCGAATGAAGAACAAACGAATTGATCCTACGGTCAATTAGCCGGATGAAATCAACTGACAGTGAACCCAGCCTTGATGGAATAATGTCGTTCTTCTACCCTTTCAAAATCCAAAACAACCAAGAAGCCCAGATCAAACAAGGCAAATCGAATTTTCCAAAACATAGTTGGGTTTTTGTATTTTGGATAGGATAATCTAGGAAGGTCGTCATTTGGTTTGTCATTGTTTGTCAGTTCATAATTGCCATCCGTCCATCCGACTATCGTCCATCAGTTTTTTGGTTATCAGGTCATGTGTTAGGGATGGATTTTTGTTTTGCTAGAGTTCAGGGATGGTGGGTTTTTGTTTTACCAAAGTTCATTTTTATTTTTTTATTAAAATTTTCAAAAAAGCATAAGCCTATTTTTTGAAATCAAAGAAAATTAAAAAATATAAAAAAATCTGATTCATCCATATCAAGGCCATTTGATCCAAGGGTTGCTTTTAACCATTAACCCTCAAGCTATTAATTTAAGATATCCCAAATGGAGTCCTATTATGTATATATATATATACAATAAATTTCAAATAGAATTCACCTTGTTTTATTAAACTAAGTTTCATCTTAACGATTATTAAATTATATTGAGGGTTAACATTTAAAATTTAAAAATTGATTAACTATTGATTTAATAACATACTAAAACTTTATTTAGAAAAAATGAACTATATCGGAATTCAGCAATAAATAAATGTGATTCTAAAATTCAACTTTTCTGTGATTTAAAAATTGAAAAAGAAAGATCTCATCTTATCCGTATATTAAGTACCTTATTTAAACTTGATTATATATATATACTGTATATCTAACTAACAAAGGCATATGGAAGGAAAAAAAAAAAAAAATTGACCAAGACATAGGAGAAGATATTTTAGTAAAGTTGTGTGAGGAAAAATAGTGACACCTTTTCTACAAAATAAAAAAAGCTTATTTATAATGATGCTTTCAATTTGTGGGTTTGTAATAACCAATAGGGTTAAATCATATAGAAGACTAATATTTTATAGTCTTCTTATGTTTTATCGTTATTTTAAAAAATATTTTGTGGTTTGAAATAATTCAAAAATATCCCTTACGCTGTTAATTTTCGTCCAAAAAAAATTTCTTTCCTACATGACATCATAAAATGATTTAAATACTCTTACAATTAAAAAATGACTTGATAATTACTTATACATTTAATATTATAAACACCGGATTATATTGATAAATATTTTAGCAAAATAACATTATAGCAAAAAAAAATTACTTAATTAATTTTGTTACTTTACAATTCTCATGTTTTATGATATTATTTAAAATTTTGCCCTTTGGTTCTCCTACCACTCTCCGCTTTCTCTACAAAATCCAAAAATCTTGAAAAATAGCCATGATCTTTGCTTGAGATCAAATGGGGTATTGTCAAAATCGAAATGAAAGAGCATCATGATTGAATGGATCACGAATGGGCATTCCCAACTTGATTCAAAAATAGAAATTTTCAATAGAGAAAAACTGCAAGGCAAAGGAAAAAAAAAATGTTCAGTCGAAGAGGATTGTTCAGCCTGGAGAGATCGATACTGCATGCGCTCACAATCACCACTGTGTCGCATAGGTTGTTGGCGGGGATGAGCTGAGTAGCTCCGGCAGTTTCGTCGACGGCATCGCCACATTCAGGCCAAGTTTCGTTAAAGTGATCTTGCACTGAACAAAGGAGGCAGTGGTGGACGGGACGCTAAACCTGACCGACAATATGAAGCCGGTGCTAGTTTATGGTGAATAGGATCGGATAGCCCAACATGGTTTTCTTGGTGGTGAGTATTCTGGTATCACCGCCATTGATGGGTTGGTTAATAGGCTGTTTGAGTGGAAGAAGAAAGAAAAAGACAAAATTACCCATGTGCAAGGTACGATGCCAAATTTAACGGTCAAGTTTAACAGGGATTGACAGACTGGGGATCTATGGGAAGGTTTCACCATGGCAGAGGATATATAGGCAAATTTCATATATTGGGGCAGTTTGTAACAACTGCAAAAATTATGAGACATCATCGTAAATAAGCCAAATAACAATAAAAAATGAGAAAACCCACACAAATACGTGGCGTTCCCCGACCAAAAAAGTCTCTCTGCATGAGCGTTTTCCCTGCATAAACGTTCTTTTGATATGAGAGTTTCTTCTCATGGCATTGATGCCTGAGGTTTTCCTCTCCTTCTAGTTTTGTGAGGAGTGTTTCGTTTTTCATTTCTGTTCACAATGGAAGAAGTTACTACCAGTTTTCAAAAACGATTAATCTTAACTTCAGATGAAAATACTATGTTGACTGTTAATCAAAATTATCATCTGGATAAGGGAAGGTTACAGCAATGTTTGTTAGTGCAGATTTTCACCAAATCATGTTTCAATAAACGTGCTTTGTGGATATGATGCATTCGCTCTGGGGGAATTCTTGTTCTGTTCATTTTAAGGAACTCAATGACACAACTTTTTTGTGTCATTTTGTTCATATTCAAGACAAGGAATGAGTTATTCTTGGGGCTCCATGGCACTTTGAATGTGCTTTAGTGTTAACTGAAGAAGTTTCCAATTCTGCCATTCCTCGTTACATTTCATTACATAGAGCATTCTTTTGGGTTCAAATTCATAATGTGCCACTGCCTTATATGACAAAATTATTTGGTGAAACGATTGGCTCCCATTTGGGTGACTGTATTATGGTGGACTCTAATGAGGAAGGCTTATGTTTAGGCAAGTTTATGCGAGTGCGAGTGCGACTGGATGTTCAGAAGCCTCTACGACAAGGACTGAGACTTTCTTTACCTGACCATGACCAGGTATGGGTGGAATTTCAATATGAAAAACTACTTGGATTTTGTTTCCGGTGTGGACTTTTGGGACACACCCAAAAAGATTATGATATGGTAGATGCTGGTTGTGGGGAACAATATGGAGCATGGTTGCGTGCAAACCATTCTGTGCCTCTGTCTTTTGGTGGGAAACCTGCTCGGCGGAAACCTGTTCTTCCCACTATTTCAAATGATGAAGTTTCATCTCACTCTTTAGTTCCATCAAACTCTGGTGCAAAATCTAATCCACCAATTGTATCTTCGTCGAGGATTGCTAAGATTGGTCCTGGTAGCGGGGAAGAGGCGGCGGCGGTGCATGGGGCGGTTACTGGGACGGTTTTAGTTCAAAGCGGTTGTGAGAGTGATAACATGCAACTGCTCCTTCCAGATCCATATGCTGATGTGGCAGATTTAACAAATTGCTCAAAACTCAAGACCCCGATAGCGTTTTCTTGATGGAAACGAAACTTCTGTCTCGACAACTTGAGAGGCTTCGTCTTTACAGCAGTATGGCGGGTGTGTTTGGTGTTGACTGTGTTGGTTTAAGTGGTGGTTTGGCTCTTCTGTGGAAACAAAGTTTAAATGTTTCAATCAAATCTTTCTCACCAGGCCACATTGATTCAATTGTTGTTCACCCATCTAAGGGGCCTTTCAGATTAACGGGCTTCTATGGAAATCCTGATCCCAGATTGAGGCAATTCTCTTGGCAGTTATTGGAAAAATTAAAATTGATCTGTACTTTGGGATGGTTCCTAATTGGGGATTTTAATGAGATTTTGCAACCTACTGATAAGTTGGGTGGGAGATCACGTATGGAATGGCAGGTTGATGGCTTCAGAAAGGTATTGGATGACTACTTCTTACGTTCAATACCATATATAGGGTACAAATTTACTTGGAATAATAAAAAGAGTGGAACTACAAATGTTCAAGAATATATTGATAGGTGTTTTGCAAATTTTGAAGGCCAAAATCTATTCCCTCATGGTGTTGTGCAGCATCTTCCAAACTCTGTTCCTGATCATCAGGTATTATGCTTGCTCTTGGATGGTACTGCCCAACTAGACCTTCGTCCAGGGAATAGATTTCATTTTGAATCGGTTTGGTTGGGAGAACTTGAGTGTGCAAATATTATTGATGAGGAGTGGAACTTTACTCCTAGTGGAACTGTCACTATGCATGATGTTATTCAAAAAGTAAATACCTGTGCTAAGAAACTGAGAAGATGGAATAAGTATTCATTTAATTATATTAATCACCGGCTCACATGTTGTTACCAAACATTATCAGACCTCCAGTATAAATCACCAACTATTGATAATATGAGGGAACTCCATCAAGTTGAAGATGAAATAAATTGTTTACTTGATAAGGAGGAATCTCGATGGAAACAGCATTCCAGAGCATGTTGGTTATGAGAAGGGGACCGAAATACCAGGTATTTTCACGTTCATGCGAGTTCTCGTCGTCAACGGAATTTGATTAGAGGTGTAATGGATTCGAATGGGTTATGGTCTTCAAGTCCGCAGCATGTAGTTGGGGCTTTCATGGCTTATTTCCAGGATCTGTTTACTACTAAAGGAAGTCATATTGAGAGTGATTTAAGCTTTGGAGTAAGGGGACGCGTTACGGATTTCATGAATGCCAAGCTTTGCAAACCGTTTACAGCAGATGAATTAAGAACCAGTTTGTTTCAAATGAATCCTTCAAAGGCTCCGGGACATGATGGTTTTCCTGCAATGTTCTATCAACATTACTGGCCTTCCATTGGAGCAACCATAACTGAAGCATGTCTACAGATTCTAAATGATGGAGCAGATATGGGCAACATTAACCACACTCTAATTGCTTTAGTGCCTAAGGTTAGTGACCCTTCTAATGTTTCTGATTACCGGCCAATTAGTTTATGCTCTGTTATCTATAAAATGATCTCGAAAACTCTTGTGAATCGTCTAAAGGCTTTTCTACCTAAACTTATTTCGGAAGAACAGAGTGCTTTCGTTCCAGGAAGGCAAATCACAGATAATGTTTTAGTGGCCTTTGAACGCATGCATTTTATTGGTAAAAAACATTTGGGTCAAACCGGTCTTATGGCATTTGTTACGTAATTGGGAGAAAAAACAAATAGCAACGGAAACAAAGAAAGCGAAGAACAAACACAAAATTTACGTGGAAACTCTTGACGGGAAAAATCATGGGCAGAGAGAAGCAAATCCAATATCGAAAAATTGGTACAAAGGTGAGAAAAATTACGCGATATCCTAAAACCCCAATTACAGCCGAAAAACCCAAAAATATCAAAATATATATTGTACGGAAGACACCTTAAAATTGAACAGATCCGTACCGCGGGGGTGCTGCCCTCGGCCCGAGACCTCCGCTTCCACCACAGAGCCCCAAATTTTTCTCCAAAATTAGTTTCATCAAATGGGTCGCACCGCGAGCTTTTCGAGTCGGGTCAACAAGAATTCGGGTCACCAACTCTAACAGCATTTAAATTAGATATGAGTAAGGCCTATGATTGGGTGGAATGGGATTTTTTACGGTGGATAATTCAAGAAATGGGTTTTAGTGCAAGGTGGATAAACCTAGTCATGGCTTATGTTACCGGAGTTTCTTATTCACTTTTAATTAATGGCAGACAGCAGGGTTTCTTTGAACCTACTTGTGGCTTACGGCAAGGTGATCCTTTATCACCCTATCTTTTCTCATTTGTCTCTGAAGGACTCTCTTGCTTACTTCGGAAGTCTTTATTTTCCAACCTGCTTACTGGGATATCAATTGCACCGTCTTCTCCGCCAATTTCTCATCTATTTTTTGCTGATGATACTATTTTGTTTACCCATGCTACCCCAAGTGATTGTCAGCAAATATTATCAATTCTCCATTTATATGAAAGAGCTTCAGGCCAGAAGATTAATATGCAGAAGACGGTGGCAACTTTCAGTCCTAACACACCATAATCGGTTCGAAATATTGTGTTTCAAGAGTTTCAAATTGAACGTAATTGTGGTCATGATAGATATCTTGGTTTACCGTCATTTATTGGTAGGAGAAAGGTTGAGCTTTTTCAGTCTATTAAAGAACAGGTGTGGCATAAATTGGAGGGTTGGAATGGAAACTTATTATCTAGGGGAGGGAAGGAGATTCTTCTTAAGGCTGTTATTCAATCTATACCAACATATACAATGAGTTGTTTCAAACTTCCAAAGAAGTTGATAAAAGATTTAACTGGTTTAATGACCCGATTTTGGTGGGGTTCTTATGCTGGAAAGAAAGGTCTTCCATGGAAAAATTGGATGCAAACCAAAGTCTCAAGGTGGACTAGGCTTCCGGTCCCTAGATGAATTCAACCGTGCTTTGCTAGCAAAACAGTGTTGTAGAATCATTAGAAATCCCAGTTCTTTACTAGCAAGAGTGGTGAAGGCAAAGTATTTCCCACAATGCTCCTTTTGGGAAGCAGGTATTGGTCGCCAACCATCCCATTCTTGGCGTAGTCTTGTATGGGGGAGAAGAATTATGGAGACTCGTGGGATATGGCGTGTTGGTGATGGAAAATCCATTCGTATATATAAAGATTCTTGGCTACCAGGGGTGGGCTCATCTCGAATATTGTCTCCTAGAATCTTACCTGAGGATGCTACAGTGGCATGTTTACTTACTGATTCTGGAGCTTGGAATTTAAATCTGTTACAAGCTTCTTTCTCTACTGATGAGGTTGAAGTCATTAAAAATATCCCAATTGATGGTGCTAATAAGGCGGACCGTTTTGCATGGAAATTTAGTCCTACGAGTGTCTACATGGTTAGAACTGGTTATTGGGAAGCTAGGAAGCTTGGGGTTGGAAATCAAATTAGTGGCCCTAGTGATTCGACTGTTCATACATGGTGGAAAGGTCTCTGGAAATTATCAATTCCAAACAAGGTTAAGGTTTTTATATGGCATGCATGTCAGGATGCTATTCCTTGTCTATCTTCCCTAGCCTCACGTCACATAACTGATATTAAAGAGTGTCCATTATGTCACCAAGCTGAGGAAACTACATTACATGCTTTATGGAGTTGTATGCATGCAACCCATATTTGGAAGCAATTAGAATTCTATAAAGAACTGAAGTATGGTGTCTATGATTCTTTTACTGCTTTATGTTTCTATGTGTTTACACAATGTCCAGAATTCCATCTAGAGAAATTTTAATGGGCATGGTGGTGTTTGTGGAATAAACGAAATGACCTCATACATGGCAATTGTATTAAATCTGATACTCAATTGTTGGACTCTATTTCGCGATTGCATGTGGAGTTTAAAGAGGCTACGATGAGTACCAATATCCAACGTTCGAACAGAGCACACCAACGGTCATGGAAGTAATTTTAAGATAAATGTGGATGTCTCTGTTCTGGCTAGACAAAACAGAGTTGGGATTGGCATGGTAGTGCGGAATTCTTCTGGTGAATTGATGGGAGCTATGGCAAAACCTTTTGAAGTTTCCTGGTCTGTCATGTATTCTGAACTCATGGCTATTTGTGTGGCAATAGATTTCTGCATGGAAGCTGGTTTCGTCCATGGTGAAATTATAAGTGATTGTCTGGGGGCAGTTCATGCGGCCAATGTGGGTTTACCAGAAGCTAGTTTGGATGAGAACTGTTTTTTGGTTGAAAGACTACAAAAGTTATTAACATTATGTCCAAATCTTACACTTTCTTTTGAGTCCAGGGAAAAAAATAATGTAGCCCACTGTATTGGAAAATATGCTACGGAGATCTCTAATTTAGAAACATGGCTTGCGGAGGGCCCACAGTGGCTTCTCAATTTGCTTTGTGCTGATATGTATAATGATTTAATGTGATATATGATATTTTACCTCTTTTTAAAAAAAAAAAAAACAATAAAGAATGAGACGTAGCCCTTTTCCTTCTTAAAATATTCAGTTTCAATACTACGTGGCATTTTCTGGTCTTTTTTCCCTTCTTGATCGCTGGGATTTCTTATGGTATTTAAGATACGACATGGTTTTTTTTTTTTTTTTTTTAAATTTTTAAAAAGACATGAATGATTTTTTTTTTTTTTTTTTTTGGCTGGTAGATAGGACACGACTTAATGCTTCACTTTTTTTTTTTTTGGGAGTAAGACATATGATGTTTCAGTTGCTTGTCTCATTTATATGGACATTCTCTCCATTTTACTTAAAATGAAAGATCTTAATTCTTCGAAATAATAATAATAATAATAATAATAAAGGATCTCAATTTGATTTGATTAAATTTTGCTAAGTTAATTTTTTAAATCCAATAACTAACGCTACTTTGTACCATCGTTATTAATTTAGAAACGATCTAATATAGTTTAGTGCTAATTTTCTTATATGATTTAGAATTAAAAATAAATTAATAAAATATGATTATTCAAAATTGAATTTCTAATTGATTACTTTTCAAGGAAAAAAATATTCCAAAATATAATAAAAATAATATATATTATATTTCTATGATAATTATCCTATAATAATGTTTAGAATTAAATAATAAAATAAATAAAAACTAAAAAAATGCTGAGAAGGTGCAGGAGAAGAAAAGCACGAATGAAAATGGTGAAGGAAAATTTATTCATTCAAACGGAAACATTAAAAAGAAGGGGGCTTTTGGTCATTTTATTTAAAATGTAGCATCTCTAATGGACTGTTTATTAGTTCTGTCCTTTTAAAAAAAATTTTGCTACATCAAATAAATAGACAATCTTTTGAAAAAATATCCTCCAATGATGAGGTGCAAAAGATCTATTAAGATGAGATAGGAACAAAAAAAATAGAAACTGTCTAACAGACCTTTTTCTAATAGAAGGTTTACAAAATGAGTCATAGATTCAACCTATTTTTTCTTTTCTCTTCTCGTCAATTCATAATTTTTTTCTTTTTTAATATGCCAACTCATTACATTTTAAATTTTAAATAGGATTCATCAAAAAATAAATTTAAATAGATATTATTTATTAATATATATAATGCTATCTAAGATTCAATACCTTCGAAATTTTTTAACATATAAGCTTCAACAGAGAAAATCATTGAAGAAGCTTTTATGATTTAGATTGGGCTTTGATCAAGCCTTTGACAGTTAATATTAGAAATGGATCAATTTCACACACTTTTGGAACCATTCTTGTTTATGAAGTGGTTCAGAATGAATTATTTAACAGTCTGTTAGAGAGTTATTATTAAGAATTATTTTAATTGATTTTTCAACAATTATCTAATTGATATTTCTATTAAATCACCAAATGGTCGATTTTCTAATAATAAAATTACTAAAAAGTGATTTATATTTGTTAATCAACCATAATATGAATCCCTTTTATCTATTTAGAAGTGGTTTAACGGATCTTAATTAGTATTTTTAAAATCATTAAATAATTGAATCATTAAATAAGTAATATTTTAAAATAAAATCGCTAAAAATGATTTTAGATATTTTATTTTTTGTCAAATCTTATAGGAAGTGATTTTACTTTTGCTGCTTTTAAGCTTGTAAATATCACTTTCAATTGCACCCTTAATTACAAAAATGTCTGTCTGGTAAGAAAAAAAAAATCATAAACCGTATATTAATTTCTATTAATAATAACGGTTTTAAGACAAATAATGCAATTGCATCTCTAAATAAGCTACGATGTATTGGGAAAAGTGCAAAAACTTCCCTCTCATTGTACTTGGCCTTTTTCTAGTCGCTTCCTTCCATCATGTAGGATTTAATTTCTCGTCCATGGAATTGAAGCTTGGCCATAGCTTCAACACCCCCAGGGGGCGTTTGGTACGTCGGATAGATCCGGATCGGATAGGATCGGACAGGATCGGATAGGATCGGACAGAATGATTAGTGCAGTACTATATTTGGCATAGTTCCAGACTGAATGATGGACTAATTGTACCATGTTTGGTGCCGAATCAGACTGGATAGGACTATTTTGTAATTATATTTTTAATTTTAAAAAAATAAAAATTTTAAAAGTTAAATTTATATGAAAAAAAAATTATTACATCTAATTAAAGTTGTACATTTATATATTTATATATTTATATATACATGCAAAATATACAAAATTTGTTGTATACACCCACAAATAATATTAATATATAACTTTAGAAATAGTTTAAAATTAACTTAAAACATAGTATGCCATAAATAACAATTAATTAAAAATAAATATATTTTAATGGTATGCATAAGACAATTGAATATTTTTTCAACCCATAAATTACATAAATATATTGTTTCCAAAACCAATAAAAATAAAATTTTAGTATGGTAAATCATAAATAACAATTATTCACAAATAAAGAAATAATTAACAGTATATGTAATTAAGAACTTGTTGATAATATAAGAATATCCATATCCAAATTATACGTATATGTATATAGATTTCACATGTAGCAATTCAAATAACAAGTACTACATAAATATAAATATATTGGATTTTACAAGGATAATTTACTTATAAAACAAATAAGTAAATACACTTGTTGATAGCAATCCAAATATATTATATTTAATTAAAATTGTAAATATCATATTTAATTAAAAAAAATATGTCTTGATGACACCTAATTGACACAAAATTGTAGGCCAATATCACACCTGGATTTTTAAGCAGCTGATTACACCTAAAGCCACATGATTTGTAGTCAGGCTCAATTAATCTCTCTCTAAACTGAGTCTAAGATTGGTAGGTAACTCATCTGATTGTGCTGTTTTCTCATTATGGACGGAATAAGTTCTGCGAGGACCATTTTCATAAGCAACAAAGAAACAGAACTTTGATTGGTGGAATAGCTAGTTCCCATAAACACATTTTAGAAAAGAATACCAATTTGACCAAAAATCAAGCTGCAGACTAATCCGAAGAAAGGTAAATGCAATTCCTTTCCTAATCAACCATTCACTCATCATAATATGTGCAGTAAGTTTAAATGAATACAAAGCCAGCAAGACATAGTATGGTAACAGAGAAAATCTTTACAACTCCTTAAGAAAAGGATTGAGACTAGAGAGTAGCATGTAACTGCAACCTCTATACAATGCCATTTTATTTAAAATTGCTTTTTTTCTGTACTCTTTTAACCATTCCATACTACCATCTTCAATGACGGAACACCTGCCTACTCTCCTATTTACCTCTGTGTGATCAGAGAGTAAGAAAGAATGTTGTATTAAACTACAACAAAAAAAAAAGGCATTGAAAAAGAAGGTTTCTATTAACATTTTCCTTGTCTTTAGTAGCTAACTCAGATGCCACAGCAGCAGTCATAAGAGAGTCAAATTTCTTAGACTTCCCCAGCACAATCTCAATCTGAAAGAAAAAGAGAAAGATTTCAGCAACCAAATAAAATATACCATAGGAATTTTATAAAAAAATTGTTCATAAATTAGAACTCCCAACTATGGACAACTAACCTTGGCATCCAATTTGGGGAAAATCCATTCTCAGTCATCTCTTTGTAAATCTTCTTGGCCTGCCAAGGCCTCTTAGCTCTTCCCATAGCATCCAATAAGGTGTTATAAATAACCAAATTTGTCTTGGCCCCTATAGCCTTCATCTCCTCATAGACATTCAAACACCCATCGAAATTCCCTGACTGCCCATGAATTTTAATCAAAGTAGAGAATGTCACCGGATCAATGCGCCATTTCTCTGTTCTAGCACGATCATACAAGCTGAAAGCCATATCAACATTACCAGCACGACCATAAGCATCAATCATTGCCGAGTAGGTAACATCATCTGGATCACATCCAAAAGTGGGCATTTTCTCAAACCACTCAACGGCCTTATCAGGGAAAGATGACATCCTAGCATAGCTAATCATAGTTGAAAAGGTAGCATTATCAGGTTTAACACCTCTCTCAAGCATTTCATCAAACAGCTTCTCTGCTCTATCCAAGTCCTTACATTTCCTAAACACCTTCAACATTACGTTGTAAAGAATTACTTCCCTCTTAGGTTTCAATTTACTTTGAAAGAACTTGAGAGCAAGCAATGCATTTTTAGGATTAACCATATTATTGAGAACAACCACAGCATCTTGTTCTACTATTCTATCACCTAAATCCTCCAAAACATTCGCAACATCATCTTCAGTGGAATTACAAGAATTCAAAGCTTCAGCTAACCTCACTAGTTTGGTATACCTGGCATCGTAAGATTTCCGTCGAAGCTGTGAAGCTTTGGGGCTACTGGGATTGACCCAGATGTAGCTTTTTGATGAAGAACCACGTTTTCCATCTGGGGTTGGAGAATCTGCAACTTCTGGATTCTGAGTCTCTTGCACAACGGGGTCCTGTAATTTCCGAGAAATTAAAAAAATAGAAAGGAATGCATTGTGCCTTCCAAATTTGTTGGGAACCAAATGGAAAAAAAACAATAATAAAAAAATATATATGTGGAGAGAAAGGACTTACGGGGCAATGAAAGGCATGGATTCCATAAGTGAGGGAGGAAGGTGATGAAGAATCGAAGGACTCGCCAGGAAATCTCAAGGATTTGAAGGACCTGTTTGCAAATCCAACAAGTCTGGAGAGGTTGTTCGGTGAGCACATATTATATACGAGCATCAAGGGTAAAAAAAAACAAAAAAGAAAAAAGAAAAGAGAAACTGGTTCCATTTTAATGGAAAATTATACGACGCCCTAATTTTTGCAAATCAAAGATAAAGAAAACACATTAAAAACGAAGAAGAAGATTAAGAAGATGAAGGAGAAGAAGAAGAAGAAGGAGGAGGAGAAGAAGGAAAACGAACAGACTGAAGAAGAAAAACAGTACTCACCGAGGTTTCAACTCGGAGCGATGCGAACGGTCGGGCGAGAATGGTCTGCGAAAGACACCAGCAAGAGACACCGACGAGAGAAACCACAACCTTCAGTGAGCTTCGGATAAAAAGCTGACCCAGGGGGAAGACGGGTCAGTTTAATCCTCCTCGAAGGGGATTATTTCACTGTAGCGGTTAAATTATCCGCTTCGCCATTTGTTGCTACCAAACATCTGATTGGGATACAATCTTGTACTATCCGATGAAACAAACAGGCCCCCAAGGACCATTTTTCTACCCTCATCAAGGCCTTAATTTCAAAGCCTCTTCTTCCAATCACTGCTGCTAAACTCGAAGTTATTCTAGTCACTGTTGTTGCAGTCTCTTAGTTACCCAAAAAGAGGCTTGGGTTAATTTTTTGGTTTATTTTGTTTTCATTTGGCATCTGAGAAAATAAAGGGAAGAAAGTCGTAGGGGTTTTGGATACTGGGTTGTGTTCTAAATTTTTTTGTTTTAGATGGTAAAGCAATTTTGATGAGAAATGTAATTTTTACACACTATTATGCATTATGGTGAGTGATCCATTTATTAATGTATTTGACACACCTTCTTGACCTGATTTGTATTATGTGGCAGCATCACTTTGTTCTTACTTTTGCAAATCAACAAATTCTTTCTTTTTATTTGGTAGATTTGAGTTTGAGGTACCTCGGTCAGTACAGGACAAAATATCGTATCTGCATATAAACAAGGGATCAAGACTTCAAATTAGGGTTGCAATTACCAAAAAAGACTTCAAATTAGGGAAATGTTAATTAAAAAAATATATATCTTCTCACATGGTAACCTTTTAAAACAATGCCTGCCCAGTGAATTTAAAGTTACTTCATATTGCTTTTTTTCGTTTTTCTTTTTTTGCCTCAATTTGACAATCAATTATATGGGTATTGAAATGTTCTAATTTGTATAGCAGGACAATGAATCAGCATTTAAATAACATGGAAGAGTTGAAATAGTTTTTGAGATTGGAAAATGGGAGTTTGAGTTTCATCTTCCCTGTGATTCTATCTCGAAAAGATGGGGTTCCAAACGCATTGCAAAGTTTTCAATAAATGATATTTATTTTTTCAGCGTTGTTTGGTTCGTGCCAATTTGGTGGAAATCTCATACCTTTCAGAAAAGTAAAATCTGTAAGTGTTTGAATGGTTTTTTGCAGGAAGAAAAGGGGGGGTCAATGAGGAATCATTTTTCCAATAATATGATTAATCTTACCCTTACTTCTAATGCATAAGTTTTTAATCAGATTAATTTAAATCTTATCTCTTTTCTTAAACATCAAATACTGCGAAAGAAAATTGACTCCTTATAAACTCATTTATTAAAAACTAATTCATAAAAAGCGGTTAATTTAATTCAAAACTTTACAATTATGAAACATTATGTGATTCAATAGTTATAAAGCTTCTAATTATATTTTATCAGGGAAAGAATAACAAAAATCAATTCACACTTTTTTTTTTTTTCCTAGAAAAAGAAAGTCATACATTTTTTTAATTATTGGTGCTGAGTTATTAAAAGGAATCCCAGTATGCAGAATAAATTATTAGCATAAACTATGATAAATAAGGGAATGAAAATAAAAAATAAATAAAAAAGTGATAAATAAAACACATGGAAAATAGACAACAAGAAATATGATCCCAAATTGCCCCTAGTAGTCGAATCAACAATTTTAAACAAATAACTTTATTTTATCTTATTTTATTTATTTATTTTGGTAAATACTGATAGCTTTATTTTGATTTTCAGCATACAATATTACAACATCTAGCAATAAACATATAATTTGTCATATTTTTCGTACTAGGAGATCTATACCATGTTCAGGCTTTATTTTGATTTTCAACATACAATATTACAACATCTAGCAATAAACATATAATTTGTCATATTTTTTGTACTAGGAGATCTATACCATGTTCAGGCTGCAAAAGCAAACCATAAACAGGGGAGTGACTATATTTTGGAGAAACAGAGAGAGTGAAATTGGATACAATGAGAGCAAAAAGTATTTTCAGTTCCACCATGGCTAAGCTCTGTCCAGGACATACTCGGCGACCAACACCAAAGGGCAAGTAGGCTTGAGGACACTTGCAAGCCCCGGAAACTCCATTGGCAAACCTTTCAGGATTGAACTTGTAAGCATCAGGTCCCCAAAGTTCAGGATCTCTGTGCAACTCTAGCATCCATATCCATATATTCACACCTTTGGGGACCAACATTTCCCCCACCTTCACATCTTCCAAGGCTTGCCTTGACACAAATATCACTGCCGGGTATAGCCGCAGCACCTCTTGAATAACCATTTCCATCTGCAAAAAACATTTAATTTAATTCGTTAAAAATTATCGATTAGACAAAGTAGTTGTTAAATTATTATTTTTTGCAAAAGCTTAAGCTATTAAAAAATAAATTTTATATGCGTAGATATACCATTTTCATCTTGCTAAGCATATTAGCATCGATGATGTTATGACCGCGGCCACAAACTTGCTGAACCTCAGAGCTAGACGCGCTTGCCACTCGGGATGCAAAGCTAATAGCATCAAACCCCACATTGCTGCAACAGCAGGAACTTCAGATCCTGCCAAGAAGAGATTCTTGCAATTGTCCACTATATATTGATCCTCAGCGGTTGGCCCAAGCTTAGCATTCTTGGCACCTTCCATGATCACTTTTAACATGTTCTCATCCTGATGAGGTCTTCCAATATGTCTGTTCTTTATGTCAATGATTATGGAGTTAATTTCTTTTTCTAGCCTCCACACTTCCATGTTTTTCTTGGTGGGAAGAAATCTGCAGGGTTAAGGTGAATTATTCAGAAATTGGTAGGTCCAAACATTAAAAATTGAGTTTATTATATTATAATGAGTTAAAGGAGGACAAGTTTATAGACTTTGAGAAGGGAATCCCATTGAGTATTGTGGGTGAAGCCATGGTCTTAAGAAGAGCTCCATGCTTGGGGAATATGGTGTTTCCTTGTTCATAGTTGCTTCCAAACAAAATCTTAGAAATTACGGTTGAAGAGAAGCTTCTCACATAATCATGGACAGATAAATCTACAACCCCACCATCTGTTTGATTAATTTTGCTTTCCCATGTTTTAACTAGTGTATTTGCAGATTCCACCATTAGGTTCACCATGTCCTGCATTGTTTAGGTTCCACGTCCAATAGTTTCAATATGAAATTAAAATTTAACTTACACATAAAGACACTTTTTGCAGCTGAGTCCAATAGCAAATTAAGCAAGGTTTTCTCGGATAATAATTCCAATTTGAATCTCATCATCATCAAAATAATAATAAAGTAAGAGTATGGTGACTGACCTTAATTTTGGACATGTAAAGATGGGGAGATACAGTTTTTCTTTGGTGGGCCCAAAGTGCACCGTTTGTGGAAATGAGGCCCTTGCCTAATAAAGGACCTCTGTCTTTCTGAAGATAAGCAGGCTTCCCCAAGTCCAACCATTTGAAGATGCTGAATTCTTTTACTAGTTTAACATCACAAACGTACAATATTTGCATCCCTCCAAGGGCAAACATGAACGTTGCTCCTGTTGTATATTTGATAGTATACATCAAACCATAGTTTTTCTTTTCTTTTCACAAATTGGGAAAGAAAAAAAAAAGCTATATAATTTTTTTTCTTTTGTCTTTGTATTATTTCGAAAGAAAAAAAAAAAAAGGTAATAAAAAACTTGGCATTGAGGAAATAAAAATTTAAACAAACAATTAATGAGAACAATAAACTAAAGCTATAGATTAGTTAAAAGAACGAACAGCTTATAGCAATATATATTCAGATTCATCAATTATACTTAAAGGTTCTTCAATCAGAAAGATACCCATCACTAAAAATATTCCTATATAATAATGATAACTTTATTATTATTTTGATAAATTGAGAACTGGGCAATTTTAGCACCATTTGGACTTTCTAAAAAAATATATAATAATGATAAGTAAGAAATATATGGAGAGAAAAATGAAAGCGAGTACAATACCAATGAAGCGCATTGCGAAATGTGCACAGAACCAATATATATCATTCTCTCACTTTTCAATTTCATAACTTCAGCAAATTGATTTTAAAAATAACATCCAAAAACATTTTACATGTATTTTCTTGATTAAAAAGATACATAATATAGTAAAATATGTTTCACTTTATTAAGTAATTAGGAAGTGATATGTTCATGATAGATATTTATTTCAAATTCAAATATCTCATTTCTAATATTAAAAAAAAATTTAAAAATTAGAAAGTAACATGAAAATTGAGAAATAGTAACACATGACTGAATTAAAAATCCCAGTGAAAAAAAAATAGAATAAATAAATTAATATACCAAATTGCTTAGACCACTGCTTTAAATATGGAAAGAGGGATAAAGAATGGTCAATCAGTAACTTTTCTTTGACATGATCATTGACTGAAGTCCGGGACAATATCTGCCTCATTTCAGGAACATTCCCCAATATAACGGATGGCAATGGACCATTTATACCTTGCTTTCGAAACTTTGATCGTATAATTTTAGCTTTTACTCTGAATGTATAATAAATATACATCGACATCAATAATAAACACCCTATGAAAACCCAAACCATGCCCATACATTTTATGCTACAAGCCTCCTCCATTGCACTTCAATTAAGCTAGACCAGTTCTAGACTTACACCGCCAAAAAAAAAAAAAAGAATTGCGAGACCAGTTCTAGGCTAACTAGTATTAACTATACGAAATACGCCCATCACACATATTTATATATACACACACAAATATATATATATATATATATATTGTATATTTAATTGACGGAGGCATAGGGGATAGATAATTTAGCAAAGTAGTGCGAGAAAAAAAATTAGACACACCTCTTCAATAAAATAAAGGTGAAAAATGTTACGCGCCTCTTTTCTTTCCTACCCCTCCTATCATCATCTGATCTATTTCCCTTACCGATGGCTGAGATTCCTTTTGGTACTTTAGATAGGACATGGCATTTTTTATTTTATTTTATTTTATTTTATTTTTTGTGGCTAAAAAGATTGGAGGTGACTTGTTTTTTTGCTGGTTAAAGATTGGCCATGACTTGATATTTCACTTGCTTGTCTCATTTTCTTTTTTCTATTTTTGGTACGATGCTTGTCTCATTTATATTGATAAAGATCCTCTCCAATAACAACTCACTTTTCATTTATATCGATAGTGATTTGCTTGTCTCTTATTTTTTTTAAGGCTTTTTTTATTCATATAACATTTGCACTTCAGTTTAAAAAAAGGAAAAATTTACTATTTATGATTATGGATGATAATCATCACTTTATTTAATAAATTTTAATAAAAATATTTAATTTTTATTATTTTGTTATTTTAAAATTTGAAAATAAATATTTTAATAATAATTATTTAAATTATTATATAACATATAAGTTATACTATTGATTATTCACTAATAATAATAAATAATATTTTTCAAAAACAATTCTCTTTATTTAAAGATCAAAGATGACTTATTTTTTTACTGGTTAAAGTTTAAACAAAATGATTAATTTTAATGGTTGAACATCTATATTTATATCCACTTATAAAATAAAAGAGAGATTGGACATGACTTGATGTCTCACTATCTCACTTGCTTGTTTTATTGGATAACTATTTGCTTGTCTAATTTATATGGATAAAGACCATCCCTCCATTTCAATGAAATGGATATTTCATATCAATTATTTAGATATAATGACTAGAGTTATTTGATATCATTACTATTAGTTTGGAAATAGTCTCATTAATAATAGTTTGGTATTAATTTTCTTATATAGTTTAGAATTAAAAACAATTTAATAACATATGGTTATCCAAAATTTGATTTCAAATTGATTACTTTTAAATTAAAAATAACCCAAAATATAATCAAAACAATGTATAATATATATTTGCATGATAATTATCTTATAATAATGTTTAAAATTAAATAATAAAATAAATTAAAAGAAAAGGTGAATGTAAAATATAACATATTTATGTATGTTGTTGGAGTAAAGGATCATC
The DNA here is from genome assembly GCF_031755915.1 of Ziziphus jujuba. Classification (NCBI taxonomy): domain Eukaryota; kingdom Viridiplantae; phylum Streptophyta; class Magnoliopsida; order Rosales; family Rhamnaceae; genus Ziziphus; species Ziziphus jujuba. The sequence goes on from NC_083388.1 coordinate 9,865,999, forward strand.
AACAAGGACATCCAGGTACGTTGTAGATTATTATTCAAGACTTGGATCATTTGATAATGCCATGTGAATCACTTAAACATGTGAAACATATGGCTAACCCACTAACAAAAGTTTCATAAGGGAACCGGATATCTCACTTGCTTGTCTCATTTTTTTTTTTTTTAAGATAATTATTTGCTTGTCTAATTTATATGGATAAAGCTCCTCCCTCCATTTCAAATTGGAAATAGTCTCATTGCTAATAGTTTGGTATTAATTTTCTTATATAATTTAGAATTAAAAGTAAATTAATAACATATGGCTATCCAAAATTTAATTTCAAATTGATTACTTTTAAAGAAAAAACAAACCCAAAGTATAATAAAAACAATGTATACTATATTTGCATGATAATTATCTTATAATAATGTTTAAAATTAAATAATAAAATAAATTAAAAGCAAAGTTAGATTTAAAATATAAAATATTTATATGTTTTGTTGGAGTAAAGGATCGTCAACAAGGACATTCAAGTATGTTGTAGATTTTTATCCAAGACTTGTATCAGATGATGCCATATGAATTGCTAGAAATATATGAAGTGTATGGCTAACCCAATAACAAAAGTTTCATAAGGGAACCAAATATCTCTCTTGCTTGTCTCATTTTTTTTTTTTTTTTGGGGAAAATTATTTACTTATCGAATTTATATGGATAACGATCCTCCTCCATGTCATTTGAAATGAATATTTCATGTCAATTATTTAGATATAATTATAAGAGTTATGTTATATCATTAATATTAATTTGGAAATAGTCTAATTGCTAATAATTTGGCATTAATTTTCTTATATAATTTAGAATTAAAAATAAATTAACAACGTATGGTTATCCAAAATTTAATTTCAAATTGATTACTTTTAAAGAAAAAACAAACTCAAAAAATAAATTAAATAAGTATATAATATATTTACATGATAATTATCTTATAATAATGTTTAAAATTAAATAATAAAATAAAATAAAAGTAAAATTGGTTGTAAAATATAGCATATTTATATCTGCCGTCAGAGTAAATAATCATCAACAAGGATGTTCTAGTGCATTGTAGATTCTTATTCAAGGCTTGTATCATTTGATGATGTAATGTGAATTGCTGGAAACATGTGAAGTGTATTGCTAACACAATAATGAAAGATTTACAAGGGAACCAAATACCTCAATTGCTTGTCTCATTTTTTATTTTTTTTGGGGTAATTATTTGCTTGCTCCATTTCATTTGGAATGGATATTTCATGTCAATTATTTAGATATAGTAATTAGTGTTATTTTATACCATTACTATTACATTGGAGCCAGTCTCATTGCTAATGACTCTTGTATCATGTGATAATATTCATCGATACGAGTTCATAAACTAGCAGAGCGTTTAAGTTGGATGTATTGTTGAAAAGTTAAGAGATCTGTAAAATTGTATCTGTTTTTTTTTTTTTTTTTTTTTTACCAACTTTACTGGGTAGTGGAATATTTTGAGGGGTCCCTGATGGATGCCTCGTGTCACCAACTGATGAGTGCCACGGCTCATCATAAATAAATAAATATATATATATATATATATATATTTCTCTCTTTTTCTTTTTCCTTCTCTCCCTCTCTTTTTCTCTCTCTTTCCCCCGATTCTCTCTCTCTCTCTCTCTCTCTCTCTCTCTCTCTCTCTCTCTCTCCGTCTCACCGGTTGACTGATCGATTGGCCATGCCCTGGCTGCCAAACAATGACACATGCCGGTCAGCATGGAAGCCTACAATCGGTAGATGCTGGTGGCCAAGTCTCGGGTCGTTTGGCCAGCGAATGCATGGGGATCGATGCTCCAACGTCAGATGCCAACGTCCCTCCATTCGTCAGTTTTTTGGTGGTCTATAGCCAATTTCTCAATCCACTCCCTTTAATTTGAGCCTCTCAAAGCTGATGGTAGCCTCCATTTACCTCAATTCGAACTCGACTATGGCGTACAAAGAGGAAGAATTTGGCAACGGTTTTCGATGGAAAATTCAGCCACCACGAGTGAGGTCAAGCCTAACAAAGGTTAACATCGTGTTCCTTATCCTTTTAACTTTCCATTGGTACCTTATTTATGAATTATGGTGATTTATTTGGAAAATTATCATTTTTGAGTAAAATTGTGTATTTAATATAACATTTGTGTTAAATTGTGTATATATATATATAAATGTTTATGTATTGACGTGTGTATGTATGGTTGCAAATACAAATTTTTGTAAATATATATATATATGTATGGGTATATGTGTGTACACCTCTAGCATGAGTGTAGATGTGTGTATATATATTGTGAATATATGACTATATATATCTACTTGTTAAAAGATTAGTGTTCATATATATATATATATATATATATATGTATATATATGAATGCATATATGCTTGTTAGAAGATTGTATGTATATATATGAATATATATATGAGCATGCAAGTATAATTAAATTTATATATATGTATATATACATATTTGTAAGTATATATATTCATTTGATTAGTTATTATCAAAAGTTGGATTTAAAGGAGTTATTCATTTAACTAATTGTTGTTAATTGAATATTTTAAAAAATTTTCGAAAAAAAAAGGGATGAAGAGCTTATCTTGAATTAAAGATAAAATAATATTTTGTTTATCTATTTGCTTAATTATTTAGTTAATTTATTTATTTATCTATTAATTTAATTAATTTATTTATTTGTTTATTTATTCAATTATGATTGTCTGAATTTGGGTGCACCATTAGCACGTGTGTAACTAAATATTCATTATTTGCATTGGATTTTATGAGACATATTTTTTTTGATTTTATGTTTGTATATATATATAGGTGTAGATGTGTATATATATACGTATATTTATGACTGAATGTGTAAACAATTCTTATGGATTTTTATGGGTATATTTATTATGTCTAACTATGAACATTTGCTAATTTAGATTTAACATGTTACCTATATTATATTATTAAATCATTCTAATATGCTTAAAATGTTGTAGTTGACTTTAGCTATTCTTATGCATTTATTTCAAATAATGATTTATAATGTAAATATATAAATTTTGGTGGTGGATATTTTATGATAGGTATTTCTGATTTGTTTATTTATTAAAACATTTGATTACATTTTAAGAACTGTAATTCTGAAAAGTGGCATTTTTTGTTACTATAACTATATATATATATATATATATTATATTTATGTGACGTCATTAGTTAGTCTATAGATGCACCATACAGTACTAGTGTTCTGTATGTTATAATGATAGATCAGCAGGCAAGTCACATATATAGTAGTCCTTTGTGAGCTGTGGTAAAAGAGGGTTGGCAGATTTACGGTCATAGTATCAACCACTCTCTCCTAGGCCAAAGGATAATAGGTTTAGCCATTTCTATGGGAGTTAGAGGTGAAATAATTGGCAGGTATTTTGCATATTGAGCATCAATCGTCCTCTTTGGCCATAAAATGGCATGTTATTTAGTACCGGAACCATTGGAACTCTGATGGGGCTGTGTGCAAGTTCTCTTCTCCCCCTATCCGTCGAGTGGTGTTTGGAATGCCAAGCATCATTTGACAATATTGGTATATCAAATGGTGCATAAAATATCCTTTTGATGTATATATATATATATATATTGTTATGTTAGTGTGTACTACACTGCACAGGGGCAACAACCTAATTCAGTTAATGAATAGCCTAGTATTGTATTTTTGCTATCTACGAGATTAGCAAGTTGGATGACCACTCCTGACCATATTGGTAGCAATATACTTGTGACAGTTGATATCATGGGATCGTGTATTAACATACTATATGGTACATTAGGTGTATCTTCACTACAATTGTGCAGGTTATGTAATATATTTATCAATTTTAATTCTATTTTATCTATTTATGATTATGATTTTTATTATTATTATTATTTGTATTAATATTTATTATTGATATTATTATTATTATGATTTATTATTATTGTTGTTGTTGTTATTATTATTATTATTATTTGTTATTGTTGATATTATTATCATTATTATTATTGTTGTCAACTGTACGATTATCATTTTTGTACAAATGAATGCGTTAATGGATTTAGAGGTATTATAGCCTTTGGACAAGTATCATAGCTTTCGAGCAATTATGTAGCCTTCAAGCAAATATCATAGTCTTTAGACAGGTGTTATAGCCCTCAGACAATTCTCGTAATCTTTGAGTAGGTATCATAGTCTTTAGGCAAGTATGATAGCCTTTGAGTAGATATTGTAGCTTTTGAGCAGATGCAGTAGCCATTGAGCAAATATGATAGCCTTCAAACAAATATGGTAGCCTTCAAGTAGGTATAGTTGGCTTCAGGCAGGTTATCCTAATTTCTCAAGAAGTTGTAGTATATTTATGATTATTATTATTATTATTATTACTACTACTACTACTATTACTATTTTTGTTTTTATTATTTTTTGCATCTATATTTCTATGCTGTTGTTATTAAAGTGCTGTCCTTTATGAAAAATTTTGTAGTAAGGTGGAAAGAATAAGGTGTTATATTATTTGAGTGTGTTTTCTATACAAGAAATTTTGGGATATGTCCAATCCATAGAGAAGATACATTTTCTATTGGAAGATCTTGTAGGATTTCTCCAGTCAGGTCCTGTCTAGAGTTTCAATAAAGAATACTAGGTGGGTTATGATAGTGTAGTATAATGAAAGTGTATATTTGATGAGGAGTATATATCGTATATGAAGAACATGGATCTTGAAAGTTAACTTGGGATTAAATTTTATTATTTAATTCTAAACAATATTAAAAAATAAAAAAAATATTATTTATCATCATTAGTGATCACTTATAGAGTAAGACTCATATGTCATTTAGAAATTTAATTAATTACTCTAAAAGGGTTAACTTTTTCTAATTAGGTTTTTTGGTATAAAAAATTAATATATAATTAAATGCATTCAATTAATATTTATCATCTCAACATAAATAATTACTCTTTTAATCTTGTTTTTTTCCTTAGCAATTTAATTTTCGGTAGTCATATTTTATCAATGTATTTTCAATTCTAATCATATAAGAAAATTAACACCAATCAATGACCAATAAGATTGTTTCCAAATTAATGATGATAGACATAGAATAACTCTAATCATTAGATTTAAAAGATGACGTGATAAAATTTTGTTACTTTAAATTGGGATTTTTCATTTCAAGTAAAATGGAGAGAGATCTTTTTCTTCTTTTTTTTAATAATTAAAAGGAGAGGAATCCTTATCCCATCTATATATAGGTATATTCGCATTGTCACACCCTATTATACTATATCAATCCTCATACTTTGCACTTTAAATAAATGTATTAAAATATATTAAAATTATCAAATATATTTAACTAAATATATTATAATTTTTCAAATATATTTAACTGAAGTGTTTGTCAAATATATAACTTACTTAAAAAAGCATATGTAATTAAAATTATCATATAAATTGTCACATAGTTTAACTACAATTTAATTAAAAATTAATAAAAAAATATTGAAGTCTTCAACTTAATTATTGTTAAAAAGAAAAAAAAGGAACTTAAAAAATAACTTAATTTTTGAAAGGTATAAACATAAATTCAAACTGTTTTAGGGGTATAAATGATTTTTTAAAAGCATAGAGATGTTTTTGTATTTAGCCCTGTCAGGACCCGTCCAGAATTCCTTACCCGGAACTCTAGACAGCCCTGATCCCAGGGAAACCCTACCGAACCCTCCAACGGAAAATCCGGCAGAGCCTCCCCTAAGGGATTTACTTACCACAAATTACCTGCACTGAAAACACACTTCAAAAAAAACATCCCCTTATTCCTCCCACAAACTACAAATTGGTCCCACAAATTGCAGCACTTCAAAAAGAAAACAACAGCAGCAACCCAGTGCATAAATAACAACCACACGTCCAATACAGTAGACAGAGCATTATACAGATCAATGTGGAATTTATAAAATGACAGATATAGAAACAATACAAGATAGAGAGGAAAAAGGGAAGAAAAACTGCTTGAACCTTCGGCAACGAACTGAGACGTTGGGCTCGCCCCGGACAATCAACGTCTCCAACCTGGACCTAGGGGAACGGAATTTAAGAGTGTGAGATGCTAATCATCTCAGTGAGTGACCCTAACTACTATACACCTTTAATAATAATAATATAAAAATAAAGGAATTTAATTAAGCAATACCGAACAATTAAATAAATAAATATTTGAAGTAATAATTTCTCTCAAAATCCTCACTATTCACTCTGTTTGAAATGTTCCCCTTTTAAAACATTTTCACAAAACCCTTGTACGTACTTCCCAAAAACCAAGGAACCAAACGAATTAATAAACAACAATTAAACAAATAAATAAATACCCCAAATATAAATATTCTGTAATAAATTATAATAAATAATTTTTTGAACACCTTTGGGGTTTTAAACTTTAATTGCAATTTACACCGACAATTACACCTGACGCACCACACCATATACCGGTGATGCCCTCCGATACCCAGCGTCCCGAGCACCGACTGGCGGGAGGTTAAAGAGAGAAACCTGCAGTGGTCATTTCGGCGTCCCGACAGTACCGACTGCTAAAAACCATCACCCGGCCAAGGAGGGGGGCGGCTGTGCGCAACAATAACCTTGCCTGCCCACGGTCCAATGGCAGCTCACGGGTGAAGTAAAAACCGTGCGCTAAACCAGATAATAACCGCGCACTACCACGTGTCCATACACCATACACCAGAACACCAATACTGTATGAGTGCGTCTAAAAATAAACATAAGTAACCAACCGTACCGTTTTTCCAAAAACCACCGTGGGAAGTATACCAAAATTTCACAAAACACCATCCCACATATTTTATCCAATCACCCGGTACGAAACAGCGATAACAACAAACCACAATTTTCTTCGAAATACGAGATGCAACCATAAAAATACCGCGGGCATAATTTATAAAATTTAACCAAATATTTTCACAAAATATTTAACCCAATTATGCCCGAGAAATCACATTTGAAACCACGTAAAATTAATACCGAAACATACCTTGCTCATGCATAACAAATAAATTAAATTAAACCGCATTAAAATCATAATTAAACCACACCACATGAGCATAATTAAATACCAATTAAATTTAATTAATTGCCCAAAATAATTTTTGAAGGTGGGTCACTCACCTGGAGAGCGCAAATCAACTAAGATCCTCCTCGGGATCCACTCCACTACTCGCGCGTGCACCTAAACAACCACAGTGCACAAACCAAAAATATTAATATTTTATTCGGGTAATTCCCAAATGGATACCCGGGGAGCGAACACCAAGCGACATCTAAGGGTTACGAGTTATATACCGAATCGAAGCTCGCGTGATGAGGATCACGGATTCGGTCTTACTTTCCGGTGATCGAACCCGACGGGGTCGGAATCTCGCCGGAAAGCTTTTCGAGTTTCGGCTCCGCAATTCTCCCAAACCGTCGCGAATTGGTGGAAACGGAAGCCGGATTCAGATTCAGGAGGTTGAACACTGCGGACTGGAGCTGGCCGGAATTTTCGGGTACTCGCCGGAACAGTATTTTCCGGCGGGCCGCCACGTCACCGGCAACGGTCACCGGAACAGTATTTTCCGGCGGTGGCCGTTGGCTGTGAAATTTTGCAGATTTGTAGATCGTGAGGAGAGCAATCCAACGGGACCGACGGTGAGCAAAACGGAGGTCGGACGGCGGAGAAATCACCGTTTGAAGATTTTCGACCCCTCGCCGGAAAACGCTCCGATCCCGGTGCGTCGGTGGTCCGATGGCCGTGATTTTTGGTGGGTAGGCCGGACTTGAGGAGAGGATCAAGGCTGTCAGGCGCGTGTGGCCGGAAAGTGGCCGGAACAGTGCCGATTCGCGGTGGCCGGCGGTGGAGGGGAAAAATCGCCGCCAAACTTCGGACGTCCGATCCGGGCGCGTCCGGCGGCCGTTCGCCGTGAAATTTGGAGGTTTTGCCGGAAATGAGGTGGGCAAGCTTTCTGTCCGGTGCGTGTACAGTAACTAGGCCGGAACAGTGGCAAAATCCGGTGGCCGGCGGTGGCTCTCTCTCTCTCTTTCTCTCTCCTCTCTCTCTTTCTCTCTCTTCCCCGAGTGTTTTAACAAATAAAACCCCTGCGTGACACTGTTCATGCCACGTGGACTAATCAGAAACTGACACATGGCGTTTCACTGTTTATCGACCCAAAAAAATATTAAAATAATACGGTATCCGGTAAACTTCAAACGTCCATAACTTTTTAACCGGATGTCCGTTTTGAGCGTGCCGCTAGTCTGTGAACTCGTATCGACGAGCACTTCACAACCATGCATGAGTCAAAGCTCAATTCCCCATAAACAAAAAGTCAACTCCGGCACCCCTTGGACAGTTTGGACCGCAACTTGTTTCGTCCATAACTTTCAAACCGTAGCTCCGTTTTCGACGTGCTACCAGTCTACGAACTCGGGGCGTCGTGCACTTCGCCACGGTACCCTAGTCATCTCGAAATTCCCACCGAGTCAAAAAGTCAACTTTTGACCCCCTTGGTCAACGGTCAACGGTCAACCTCGGTCAACGTGCACGGATTCCGGTGCGATTTGGGACGGGGTGTTACAGCCTTCCCCCCTTACAAAAATTTCGTCCTCGAAATTTCCGCACGTCACTAGAACAGATAAGGGTTCTGATCACGCACTTGCGCTTCGGGCTCCTACGTCGCTTCCTCGACTAAGTGGTTCCTTACCAACCAATCCATGCCCAAACTTACTTCAAGTCCGAATAGATCCAACAGGATCAGATCCGCTTCCATCACTTGATCTTCGATGCAGAAGAAACATTCCTTGATTAACTGGCTAGGCCACAAGGATTCTCCTACAGGAGTGGCTATTTCTAGCAGACATTCTAAAGGAGTAGGGGTCATACCGACCCGAACGACAGACTCTCTTGAGATGAACGAATGTGTTGCTCCCGGGTCTATAAGTACACATGTGTCATTACCAAAAATATTCAAAGTACTTGTGAAATCGTCGGGCGTAGTCCTGGCTCCCTGCTGCGTCATAGCAAACACCCGGCCTTGACTTGTCTGCTGGGGTCTCCTTCCTCTACCTCGACTCGATCCTGCAGACGGCTGGACTGATCCCGAAGAAACTCCTACTGGCTGACTCCCCTGGGAACTCTGTCCTGGAAATACTCCCGCATGCTGTGTCCGTCGACCTGCTCCTAGCACACTGCTGCTACCATAAGGGCAATCCCTCCTTATGTGGCCTGGCTGCCCACACCGAAAGCATAAACCATCCATCTGACACTGTCCAGAATGATTCCCCTTACAAAGTGGACAAATCCGCGGAGAACCAATGCGTGACTGCTGGTACGAGCTTGTATCCACACTGATCGAATGGCGAGCTGGCTGGGGCATACGATAACTATCTCTCCTCTGGAATCTGCCTCGTGGGCTTAACCCATCATTGTTTGAGCCTGAACTATGGCTTCTTTTAGTTGCCCCCTGTTGAGGTACTCCGCTATTGTGGTAAGTAAATCCCTTAGGGGAGGCTCTGTCGGATTTTCCTTTGGAGGGTCCGGTAGGGTTTCCCTGGGATCAGGGCTGTCTAGGGTTCCGGGGAAGGAATTCTGGACGGGTCCTGACACTGTAAGCTCGCTCAAACCATCGAGAAAGCTCTTTTTCTTATTAATCTCATCGGTAACCAAGTTAAGGCAAAACTTTGATAGCTCTTTAAATCTCCACTAGTATTCAGAAACTGTCCTGCTATCCTGAGTGAGTGTCTCAACCACTCTCTCCTAGGCCAAAGGATAATAGGTTTAGCCATTTCTATGGGAGTTAGAGGTGAAATAATTGGCAGGTATTTTGCATATTGAGCATCAATCGTCTTCTTTGGCCATAAAATGGCATGTTATTTAGTACCGAAACCATTGGAACTCTGATGGGGCTGTGTGCAAGTTCTCTTCTCCCCCTATCCGTCGAGTGGTGTTTGGAATGCCAAGCATCATTTGACAATATTGGTATATCAAATGGTGCATAAAATATCCTTTTGATGTATATATATATATATATATATTGTTATGTTAGTGTGTACTACACTGCACAGGGGCAACAACCTAATTCAGTTAATGAATAGCCTAGTATTGTATTTTTGCTATCTACGAGATTAGCAAGTTGGATGACCACTCCTGACCATATTGGTAGCAATATACTTGCGACAGTTGATATCATGGGATCGTGTATTAACATACTATATGGTACATTAGGTGTATCTTCACTACGATTGTGCAGGTTATGTAATATATTTATCAATTTTAATTCTATTTTATCTATTTATGATTATGATTTTTATTATTATTATTATTTGTATTAATATTTATTATTGATATTATTATTATTATGATTTATTATTATTCTTGTTGTTGTTATTATTATTATTATTATTTGTTATTGTTGATATTATTATCATTATTATTATTGTTGTCAACTGTACGATTATCATTTTTGTACAAATGAATGCGTTAATGGATTTAGAGATATTATAGCCTTTGGACAAGTATCATAGCTTTCGAGCAATTATGTAGCCTTCAAGCAAATATCATAGTCTTTAGACAGGTGTTATAGCCCTCAGACAATTCTCGTAATCTTTGAGTAGGTATCATAGTCTTTAGGCAAGTATGATAGCCTTTGAGTAGATATTGTAGCTTTTGAGCAGATGCAGTAGCCATTGAGCAAATATGATAGCCTTCAAACAAATATGGTAGCCTTCAAGTAGGTATAGTTGGCTTCAGGCAGGTTATCCTAATTTCTCAAGAAGTTGTAGTATATTTATGATTATTATTATTATTATTATTACTACTACTACTACTATTACTATTTTTGTTTTTATTATTTTTTGCATCTATATTTCTATGCTGTTGTTATTAAAGTGCTGTCCTTTATGAAAAATTTTGTAGTAAGGTGGAAAGAATAAGGTGTTATATTATTTGAGTGTGTTTTCTATACAAGAAATTTTGGGATATGTCCAATCCATAGAGAAGATACATTTTCTATTGGAAGATCTTGTAGGATTTCTCCAGTCAGGTCCTGTCTAGAGTTTCAATAAAGAATACTAGGTGGGTTATGATAGTGTAGTATAATGAAAGTGTATATTTGATGAGGAATATATATCGTATATGAAGAACATGGATCTTGAAAGTTAACTTGGGATTAAATTTTATTATTTAATTCTAAACAATATTAAAAAATAAAAAAATATTATTTATCATCATTAGTGATCACTTATAGAGTAAGACTCATATGTCATTTAGAAATTTAATTAATTACTCTAAAAGGGTTAACTTTTTCTAATTAGGTTTTTTGGTATAAAAAATTAATATATAATTAAATGCATTCAATTAATATTTATCATCTCAACATAAATAATTACTCTTTTAATCTTGTTTTTTTCCTTAGCAATTTAATTTTTGGTAGTCATATTTTATCAATGTATTTTCAATTCTAATCATATAAGAAAATTAACACCAATCAATGACCAATAAGATTGTTTCCAAATTAATGATGATAGACATAGAATAACTCTAATCATTAGATTTAAAAGATGACGTGATAAAATTTTGTTACTTTAAATTGAGATTTTTCATTTCAAGTAAAATGGAGAGAGATCTTTTTCTTCTTTTTTTTAATAATTAAATGGAGAGGAATCCTTATCCCATCTATATATAGGTATATTCGCATTGTCACACCCTATTATACTATATCAATCCTCATACTTTGCACTTTAAATAAATGTATTAAAATATATTAAAATTATCAAATATATTTAACTAAATATATTATAATTTTTCAAATATATTTAACTGAAGTGTTTGTCAAATATATAACTTACTTAAAAAAGCATATGTAATTAAAATTATCATATAAATTGTCACATAGTTTAACTACAATTTAATTAAAAATTAATAAAAAAATATTGAAGTCTTCAACTTAATTATTGTTAAAAAAAAAAAAAAGGAACTTAAAAAATAACTTAATTTTTGAAAGGTATAAACATAAATTCAAACTGTTTTAGGGGTATAAATGATTTTTTAAAAGCATAGAGATGTTTTTGTATTTAGCCCAAATCTTAGGAGGTGTAAATGAAATGTTCCCTAATATTAAATATGGCCCCCAAAATTGTATACACTTTCCTTTTTAAATTTATCACTTTAAAGCTAATTAGTTATCAATTTTTTTTTCCTTAATGGAGTTTTATAAATCCTTTTTTTTTTTTTTTCGCTTCGATTGAGTTTACAAATTCATATTAGTTTTTTATTTTTGAAAAAAATTCTTATTATTAATTTATAAGTTTTGCCTTATATGTCCTAACTTAATCAATCTATTTTATGTCCAAACAAAAAGTGAACCTCTTCTCCCGTGATGATACAAAAAAAAAAAATTGAAATTGGTTATATATATATATATATTCAACTATTTATATATAAAGAGATTAAGTAAGATTTTTGTTTTTAGAAAAAAAACTAGCATCTATCTCCCGTGCAATGCACGATATATATAACTATAATAGATAAAATTTAATAATAGTTTATAATAATTAATTACATTTGAAAATCTATTTGAAAGTTTTATTATTAATAAGTATATTTGGATTTTTTTTTCAATCTATACTATAAAAGTTTATTAATAACTATAAATTTGACAGCTATATATAATATTATTCAATTATATAATTCAAATTTAAAAATATTTACCTATCGAATTTTTTCCGTTTATGAAAATTTTCAATATGGCTTTTTTTATATGTGAAATTTAAATTCAAATTTAAATGCATTTATATAATTTAATTTAAATTCAATGTTTTTCATCTATAGAATTCAAATTCAAATTCAAATTCAAATATATTTTTTGATTTCTTGAAAATTATTAATTTTCATATATTTAATACTAATAATGTAATTTATATATTTATTATTATTATTTATTCTATAAAAATATTTTTATCTTATAAGATAAATTATTTATGGAATTCAAATTATAAAATGTTTACCTATTTAATTTTTTCCATCTCTAAAATTTAAATTCAAATTCAAATTTAAATTTAAAAGTATTTATATAATTTAATTCAAATTCAAATATATTTATATAATATTTTCCATCGATGGAATTCAAATATCTGTTTTAATCTTTTACAAATAATTAATTTTTCTATGTTAAATCTTTATAATATAATATAATTATATTTATTATTATTGTTATTATTATTATTATTATTTTAATTTAATATAATTTTTCTATGTTAAATATACATAATAGTTGACCATATATATATATATATATATGTTCTTTTAAACATTTGTTTCCTCTGTTAAGATATATATCTATATATATAAGTACATCTTAAATATTTTTTTATATATATTAAAAAAATGCATTATTTACCATAAATTTTTTGATAAAAAAATAAATCTCATTATTTGTTACCGCATTTTAATCTTATTATTTTATAAAAAAATTTCATTTATTATTGACCATATATGTATATTATCATAATTTAATATTATCTTTTAAATGCAACTTAAAATATGTATATATATATATATATATATATAGGTACATCTATATAAATACATCTTAAACATATACATATATATATATCTATATACATATATATATATATATATATATTTGTTAACATATACATATCTATATATATAAGTATATCTTAAATAGTTTTTAGAAAATATTAAAAAAAATGCATTATTCATCATAAATTTCTTAGTAAGAAAATTTAAAACAAGGAACTCAACCTCATTATGAATTAATTTATTATTACATATATTTTCTATTTATGGAATTCAAATTGAAATTCAAATGTATTATTTGATTCCTTAAAATTCAAATATATTATTTAATTCCTTGTATATAAATTCAAATATTATTTACCATACATATATATTATCATAATCTTAAAATTATCTTTTTAAAACAAATTTATACATATATAGGTCATTTTAAACATTTGTTTCTTTTGTTAACATAAATATATAAATATATGTCATTTTAAATTTTTTTGGAAAATATCTTAAAAAATGCATTATTTACCTTAAATTTCTTAGTAAGGAGATCAGTATCATCATTAGTTATTCTATTTTAATTTTATTATTTTATAATGTAATTCCATTTATTAATAAGGAGACCAATATCATTATTAGTTATTTTATTTTAATTTTATTATTTTATAATATAATTCCATTATTAATATATATATATATATATATGAATATGTATTAGTATATGAAAATTTTTGAAAAAATATATTTAGTAGTAATTAGAAAATCATTTATTATATTCAGTTTTTTACCTAATAAAGAGGTCAATCACATTACTAATTTATTCATTTTATATATATATATATATATATTTATAAAGATTAAATAAAGAGATCAATCTTATAATTAAAATCTATTTGACTTATTTATAGCCAAATATATTTGACTTATTTAGTAAATAAACTAAAATCAAATATTTTATTTATTTTAATTTTCTTTCAAATTTATTACTGGATGTAGTATTGGATGCAATAAAAGAATGTATCATTTTTAAATTATATATTATAATATAATATTTTATAATATCATAATAATAAAAATATACAATTTAAAAGGATAATAACTGCATTCTTGGGTAATGATCTCCATGATTTTGCCCATTGGCTCGAATATACTGATTAAAATCTTGTCTTTCTAAACCGTACATCTAATATATTAATTGGTAATATAATAATATCAACTAATTTGTTTGGAAAATAAATATTATTTTGCTATGTTTAACAATTATTATTTGTGATATTAAGTTTTTATATCCAAATAAAAATATATCTTTATTAATTTCCATGTAACCATATTTATATATGTAACAATATTTAAAATATATTTAATTAAGGAAATTATATATATGCAAAATATTTTATGTATTTGACTTATTTAGTAAATAAAATAAAATAAAATATTTTATTTATTTAAATTTATTTCAAAATTATTACCATATATCATTTTATACATATTAGATTATAACCATAAAAAAGTAAGATAATAAATAAAATAAAAATAAAAAAAGTATTTTTGGAAGGAATTTGGAAAAATAGTATACTGACATGTGGCGTATACTGTTTTTCTTTTATATATTATATAGATTTATTTAGACCTCCACAAATTTATCCTGATTACAACTAGACTTTATCTATCCATTTTTGTTAGCTAATAGTAACAATTTAAAACCATAATTGTATTTTCGTAATATTATTCAATTATAATATGTCAATTTTTAACCTTTTTTAGTCTTGAATTATAAAAATTAACTAAAAACTTGATAAATTGGTCTATTTTGAATAATGCAGACAAATAAAAGGAGATTAATGATAATTTTTTAAAAATATAGCGTTTAAATGTAACTATATCAAAATTGAGATGTCTAAACGAAATTTACCCATGTTTTATTCATTTATAATTCATAAACTTAATCATGATATGTTTTATGCTGTTTACACTTTAAACTATTGAAAGGGAAAGTGTAGAGGAAAATAACAGTGTAAAAGATCGCCCCTCTTTTTTTTTTTTTTTTTTTTTTTGGGGGTGGGGGGGGAAATAAAAAGATCAACCCTGTTGTGCACGTAATTTATCTAATATGGCTTTTGACAAAGCAAAAATGGTCAATGGTGCCAAATTTGGCTAAATTTGGTACCCAAAATATCAAAAAATATAACTCAAAAAATGCAACGTGCAAGAACCGATATAATTTACCAGTATCCATTATATATGCATATTTTCTTTTTTAAGTGGAGCCTCGTTTGTCTTTGTTGCTTTAAATTTGTTTGTTATATTTTTATGGGATCATTTTCCTCTTTAGGAAATTTACTATACATATATATATATATATATATATATATTGTGTAGTTCTTATTGATTAAGAAAAATATATATAGACTTTTTTTTCCTTTATAATGAATTCAAAATAAATACAATAGTTTACTTAGATTTAAAAAAATAGTTTTATTATTTGTCAAAACGAATGATAATCATCAATTTATATGATAAATTTTAATTAAAAATATTTAATTTTATTATTTTATATTAAAATATTAAAAATGATCATTTTAATGAAAACTATTAAAATTATTACCAAATATATATAAATTTTATTAATAATAACAAATAATGTTTATATATATGTATATACATGATCAAATGTGTCAAAGATTTTGAAAGATTTACCAACGGATATCAAAGATTTATTTTTTAAAAAAAAAAAGAAAAAAGAAAAAACAGATTTCAAATACTTAATAATATAAATTATAATTGGCCCTTAAGTGAATTACATTTATAGTTGGTCGGTTAAACTTATATAATCTAATAGCGCATAGGTTTTTTAATAAAAGCAAGGAAGGAATTGGATGGTCTTAAATCACTCTCCGGGAATGGTGGAAAAAAAAGACCAGGAATTGGAGGAACCGGTGCCGATTCTAAACAAAAGCATTTGCAGTGCAACAAATTTTTTTTAATTTATTTACCCAAAAAAATTCCTTTTAATTTTTTTTGATGAATTATTTCTGGCTTTTCATCGGCAAACTTATGGAAAACGTTTTTTTTTTTTCCCCAAAGAAAAAAATAAATAAATATTTATATGCCTTCATAGATAAAAAGGCAGATAGAAAAAAAAAATAAATAAATAAAAGGAACTTATTGCTCACATGCGTTTGTTTAGAAACAGTGTTTGATAACAGAATACCTACAGTTTACACTAAATAGAAGACCTTCGAGGTCCAGCAAAAAAATAAAATAAAATAAAATACAAGATCCTAGAACATCTCTAAAGCATTATATTTTGTCATGTCATTGCGAAAATATGGTATAGAAGTACATTTTGACTTCTCCAATAGCAAAATATGCTAATGTTATTTTTGGTGTTAAATTGATACTAAATTTGCAAATGGCAAATTTTAATAATAGGCCCTATTTATAATAAAGTTGGCAGGGCCCACCACCATTTTGATTGGTAGAGTAGATCATATTACGATTAAATAATATTTCTAATTTAATAATGCTATTTTTTAGCATATACTATTATAGAGCTAATGCTAAAATTTGACTATGGTATTGATATTACTATTAAAGAGTTCATGACATTGCCAAATTTTAGAAATAGCAATGCCAATATGGCATTACAATTCAAGATACTCTTAAATTAATTAAAGATATTTGCCACCAAATGTTGACATCGATATATAGGAGCCACAATACCGATAATCTCCGTTCGTGAGTTCATAAAGTTACGCCAGATTGAGCTTAGACCAATGCACAATATACACTCCAAACAGCCTCCTACTTCAAAGCATTCAACGACAATGAAATGGCCTCGAAACAAAGAAACAATGTTAGGGGGCGCCGGTAATGGAGCCAGTGATAACCCTCCAACAGTAAGGACAAATCTCCAATCCAACTACTCTGATCGAATTCCAGCAAAGTAACAATAGTGTGAGAGGAAGTGGGATAAATCATGTTTGGAAAAGAAAAAGGTTCCTTGCGAGAGTAGTTCCCACCCCATTAGGATTGGATCCCCCTGGGGATCAAGGCGGTCGGGCATTTTGCTATCCCTATTTAATGCTATTATATTTATTGAAAATAAAAATAAATAAATAAAACCTACTTGGAATTAGTTGATAAGAAAACTTGGTTTAGACACATGCTTGCACTGCATTTTTGGTTTATATATATATATATATATATATAGAATCAAGCTCCCATTGCACATATTATTGCATAAAGTCAAGCTCAGATAGATCAATCTGATTATTTTAGTATCAGATATTTTTTTTATTAACTTTGTATCATTTAAAATGTTGAAATTTGAAAATCAATTAATAAATAATAGTTCATAAAGAAAGTTATGATGATAAAACTTTTTTTGGGTTTGGGAGTGGGGGTGGGGGGCGGTTTAGACGATAGGGACAATGATCTTTTGTCCCATTTTTTATGTTCTTGCTTATGTTTTGACAATTTGATATAATCTCACATCATTTTGAAAAGCAATTATTATTTTTACTTGATTTATTTAATTTTTTTAGTGTATTTAAATGAGATGACATCATATTATCGATTAATATTAATGGAACAAAAGACACAATACAACATTTACTTGACACATTGTCAAACACATGCATTTTATATTCAATTTTCATTTTACAAAATGTTTTTATGAAAATTGATTTTACAAAACATTCCCAGATGAGCCTTAAATATTTTTCGAAGCTAGAAAGCCATAAATAAAATGAAAATATTTTAGTTGTGATTATATAATTGTTAAATATTAATAACTTGGACCTTACTTGTTTATCTTGTAGTTTCAAATATATTGATTGAGAATTAATCTCAATTGATAGTGATTTTCTTCCATTTGTTTTTCATAAAACTTTTAGCCCTTTTAAGATAGTTTAGTTGACAATGAATATTGGTAATAAATCTTAAATAGTGAATTTAAGATCTGATGATGAAAACTCCCTTCACCAATTTATAAAAATAAAAAAAATTCTTAAAAGTTTTGATTAGATTATTATTTAAATAACTTTTACTTAGATTTTTTTTTATAACAAACTTTTTCATTTGGTTAAAAATGGGTCATGCTCCAAAAGACAAACTATGCAAGAGAAAAAAATACAATGCAAGAATCTTACCCTGGGAACAAATCCCTACACAATCAACAAGCACCAACTTTTTAATACCAATAGGAGCTACTATCGTAGAATTTTATGCATGCTAGAAGGTTGCTTGTTTCGTCCATGTACGAGCTCAACAAGTTAAATATGTGCTAACTCGAGTTAAGAATTTGTAGCTATATCCGATCTCCGAGCTCCGAGTTAAAAATACGAGTGCTAAAACGACTTTAAAACAAAGAAGACAATTAGAGGGCACCAGTAGAGTGTTGGCACAAACCCTTTAATGGTCAAGTTAGTGAGAAGCTCTATAGAGAGAGAGAGAGAGAGAGAGAGAGAGTAAAAGAGAGGACGAAAAAAGATCCTAAGAACAAGTGAACATGTGCCTTTTAGAAAGAGGATGGATTTATGTCGTATGGCACCCAAGTCACCAGATGAATGCTACTAAACCTTCCACTGGGTTATGAAGGATTCTTACCAGGTGAAGTAACTTCTAACCTTTCATGAGGTGAAAGATAGGAATAATAATAAGCTTTGATCAATAAGAGCTTGTGCATTTGTGTTTGGACTTAGGCCATTATATCTTCATCTCTAGCTCATTTGAGGGGCTCAAACAAGTTTAGGACAGTTGGTGTCTTATGGTTGGTTGGTCTAAAAGAGGTGAAATGCGTCCCCTGTGCTAAGCATGTATCTTCAGTGTTCATCCTTACTTGGGCTCCAAGTTCGGGTCTTAGTGAGTACGTACTCGTCTTAATGATGCATGTCTAACATAAGATAGTCAAGATAATTTATCTCGAGCTTTTTATGTGAAGTCGGCCTTGAGGTCGCTCAGGTCATATTGAATTAACTGAGTCATTTCAATCAGTCCTTAGGTCATGGAATGACCCGAGGTTATTATGCTTCATCTTCAGGTAGCAAGATGGTCTGAGATTGCCGTTGCATGAGCATGAGAGGAAGTTTTGAGGTGATGAGCTCAGAGCCTGACTGATGCTCCTCACCTCATAGACGATGTTAAAGATCGAATCTTTCAATGAGCCTGCTGTGACATCCCGTCTCGAAAAATACCTAAAATTTTGAAACTTTAACTGGGTTTAACTAATTCGATCGTTGTTGGTTCCAAGTTTGATTTTTTTATAGGATCAATTTTTTAGTTTGACTAGTATACTATTTTGTGAAGCATGGTATACCTTTGTGTAGAGCATGTCGATATGAGGTCATAGACTGGTAGCATGCCAAATTATTAGTTACGAAGAAAAACTCGTGGTTCTGAAAATTTTCAATTATCAATTTTATATCAGTGTCCAAATCAGTCCCAAAATTTTGTCTATTAGTGACCGAAGCTCTATATAAATATTGGGAAGCATGTTATCAATTTTGTCCAAAAACTAGAGAAACCTCTCCCCAGAACCATGGGTCCAAACCGACTTGGCCAGAACCCATCTAACGCCCAATTGGGTCACCAACATTGTGTCCAAATCCAACTACCATATATCTACATGCACCACACAGGTAGGAAGACCACTCAATGGCAACATCAATTGTGAACTTTCACGGCAAACCACCAGCCGACACATAGGGATCAGCTATTTGAAGCCTGCAGCAGCTGTTTGGAGTTTTTCAACCGATTAACCATTTTTCGGCCATTGCAGGCCAACCCACACACCCCACCCCCTATTTTTGGACCCTCTGAATCCATCTTCATGCTCCATTTTCCAAGATTTCTCACTGTTTGAGAGACATATCAATGGGGATTTCAACTGAGTTTTTCGATAAGTTTTTCGGCATCGAGATACTTTTGGACCAAGGTGTGCACACCATTGTATTCCTTATCTCTTGGACTTTTCATTAATATAAAGTTTGTGAATTTTGGATATTGTTTGATAATTTTTATATTTTTGGGTCAATTAGTTAAATACTAAAAAAATTGGATTGTGTAATTAGAATAGGATCTATTGGAAGGTTCAATTTCATAAAATTATTGTTCAAGTGAAAAGCCTAAATTTGGGATGCCAAGTCCTAAGTGTTCTGGATATAATTGGATTGCTCAATGTCCAATTTATGTAATTTTATAGTTATATAAATTATTTTAAAATATTTGGTGCACACATGCATCTACGTACTAGTTATTGGAGCTCGAAAAATATTTTATTATACTATAGACACATGTATTAAGTTTGAAGGCAATCATGTGGAGTAGCAGGAGTAAGCATCAGCGGTATCTATGAGCGGTTATATATTTTTTAAATAGTTTTCGGCATGCTTGTATAATATATATGGTTCAGATATTTTATTTATATATATGTCATTTAAATTAAATATTTATTTTTATGTATGTATGAATATTTGTTTTTACATATATATGTTATCATTTTATATATCTTTTGACAAGATTTTAAATTGTTTCCAACTCTATGGAGTTCATAATAGATTTTTGGATCATGGGATTTAAATATTTTGATATTTGAATTGAGGTTTTAATCATTTTGAAAAATAATTGATTTTGAGAGGGCGGGATGAAAATTATATGTTTTTAAACATGTTTAAATGTTTAATAATTTTATATGCTTAAAAATGGTTTATAGTGATGTATATTTCACTGTGACATTTATAGTTTTGATATAAAATGATGATTTGGAATTTTTGAAATATTCAAACATATGGTTAGATTTAAATTTTAAATTATGTTTTCTAGTACAATATTGTTTGGGAAAGTATGATTTTATAAAGGTTGTTTTATGGATATTATACTGTTTATTTTTTAATTGGTATACCATATAATATCAGTGTTTCGGATCATTATTATATCATAGCGCGCAGGTTTGATACGATACTTGTAGTACGCTAAAGGTCGTAAAGTTGGATTCATCTCATAGATTCATTATTTTCACTATAACTTTCATATATTAAAGGTTGTGACGTTGGGTTCATCCTATAGGTTTATATTAACACGACACCTTTAAGATGCTAAATGTCGTGGGGTAGATTTATCCCACTAGTTTCATTTATTTTACTATTCGGCGATATTCCGTGATGCCGTATACCAATTTTTCAATACTATTATATGGAACATTATTTATGTTTTTAAGTATATCATTTGTTTTCTGATATTTATTTACTGCATTTTCATAATTATTTTATGAAATTATATTTATATTATTTTATACTCAATATTTATATCGTGATTAATCCAATTATAATATTTTAATGATCATTGATTTTATACCATTTGAGCATCAGTTTTATAATGTTGACTTGAGGTATAAGTTTGGATTTTATAAAATAATTTTAAATGAGGAATCTTTCAAAAAGGTGAACGAGAGGTTTTGAGAAAAAGTTTTATAAAAATAAAATATTATTTTTCTATTGCATCAAGCCACTTATTGAGATATCCTTATCTCACGTTTTATTTGTTTTTAAATATGTTATCCTAGGTTCAAGCAATTAGCTAGCAGTCTACCTTGTGCATCGCCCATTATTCTGTGTTTCTCACAACAGCAGCAACAGTATATATCTGTCCTTATTTATCTTTATCTTTCTAGACTTATTTGCATCGGTTGTATTTTTAAATTTTACAAATATACTTAGAATGTTCTAACCTAAATATTATACACAGTAGTGATTTTATTATGTATATACAGTTATGATCTGTAGTATAACGAGCTGTAGTTATGGACCATGGTTCTATCTTTATATTGAGGTATTATCTGTTATAGCTTATGTTTGTTTGTCCATGTTTTAAGTGGGGTTCCATTGAGTTTTCTCTAAGGTTTGCTCAGTGGGACCACTCGGGAGATCCTAAGAAGGTTCTCAAGGTAGATTTTGTCACTACTTAGGCAAGTTGGGTGCAAAATTCACCCACAACCAGAGCTTTTTCAAAATAAGTTGTTACTCTCTTTATACAAGTGATTTACTAAGAGCATATTTAATAACTTTGTAGATTGTTAAAATTTTATTGTCATATTAGAAAATTAGACAGTCATTTAAAAAATAAATAAATAAATTCTCTTCAATATGTCTGTCAATAGCTTTGTCAAACTACTTAGGTGGCCAAAAAAAGAAAAAAATAAACATTGTCAGAGAAACCATCTATTTGCAGAGAACCTACTCGATAATGTGACTTAGCAAAATGTTATAAACAATTATTATCAAGAATAAAAACAATCTTCATGAAGAATATAATCTTTTTTCTAAAAAGAAAAAATAGATATGCACATCAATATTAGACAAAATCATTGAAGATTGGTTTTCAAATTGACCATCTATTGATCAGACATTTATATCGTATAGATAGTAAACTTTTTCAACTTCCATGTCATATGGGTTGCAATCTACATAGCCACGTAAATGCTCCAACAATTTCTCAATCTTTTCCTAAAATTTCTTTATAACCTTCCAAAACATTGAAGTAAGGATGAGAAGATTCAGTATCCCCATGAACCCAATCCATAATAATTCTTGAATACATCTCTATGATAACCTGTTCAAAACCATAAACTACCTTTCCCCCTGCTCCAGCCAATTTTTTTTTTTTTTTTGGGTAAAGATTTATCGAATGCATTCGTTCTATGCAACCTCCCTGCAAGTTTTATATTTATATATATATATATATATATATAATCTTTCCAGTTCAATTATGCCTTTTCCACGATGAATTTGATAAAATTAATCATGCACAATATTTTTTTTTTTTGGGGGGAAAATTGTTTTAATTTGTTTATTTCATTTTTGACTGGTTTGTAATCTTATTTTTGCCAAATTTATTGCATAATTAGACTAATGTGATAAGAAAAGAAAAGCATAGCTCATGGAGCAATCTAACTTCTTCTTCTTCTTCTTTTAAATTTGGAAGGAAGGATCCCAAAAAAGAAAAAAAAAATGTAATAATTCAGTATCCTAAAGAGTAATTAACCCTTTAATATTTGTGGTATTATTGAAATTAATTTAGATTTCCTCTATTACCAGTTTTTCCTTATCTAGTTATCTATTGCAACATTTTGGTAATGCTATATATTCCTACAACCACAGTCTGTAATTTATTACCCAAGTGACACAACGGAGCACCTCTTTTTGTCTTTTTTTTTTTTTTTGGATTTTTTTTCTTTTTTTGGGAGAGTGACACAATGAAGCACCTAAATGATATTATGTTAGAATTTTTATTTGGAATTGGCAATAATCAGATGGTCTCATCCACGGACTTTGACATACCAATGATGGAATAGGATTAGACACTTTATTATGATTTTGAGGACACAATACTACAAGATCAAGCAACGTATGATCATACAAATTTCTCATATCTTTTGTACTAGAAGATTTACACCATGTTCAGGCTGCAAAAGCAAACCATAAACTGGGGAATGATGATAGTTGGGAGAAACAGAGAGATTGAAATTGGATACAATCAGAGCAAAGAGGATCTTCAGCTCTACCATAGCTAAGCTCTGTCCTGGGCATACTCGGCCACCAACACCAAATGGCAAGTAGGCTTGCGGACACTTGCAAGCCCCGGTAACTCCATTAGCAAACCTTTCAGGGTTGAACTTGTGAGCATCAGGTCCCCAAAGTTCAGGATCTCGATGCAACTCTAGCATCCATATCCATATATTTACACCTTTTGGAACCCACATTTTCCCCACCTTTATTTCTTCTAAGGCTTGCCTCGACACAAATATCACTGCCGGGTATAGCCGCAACACCTCTTGTATAACCATTTCGATCTATAAAATTTAGCAACTTAATTTAGAAAATTTGACGATTACAAAGCGATTGTACTTAAATGACTATTAAATAACTATTTTTTCTTAAAAGCTTAACTTATTTTAATGTGAATCAGAATAAGACTAGTTAATGTAACAACATAGATATACCACTTTCATCTTGTGAAGTACGCTAGCATCAATAATGTTGGGATTGCCACAAACTTGCTCGACCTCAGAGCGAATTCGCGCTTGCCACTCGGGATACAGAGCTAATAGCATCAAACCCCACATTGCAGCAACAGCAGGAACTTCAGATCCAGCCAAGAAGAGGTTCTTGCAATTGTCCACTAGATATTGATCCTCGGCGTTTGGCCCAAGCTTAGCATTCTTCGCACCTGCCATGATCCCCTTTAACATGTCCTCATCATGTGGCCTTCCAATGTGTTTGTTCTTTATGTCAATGATCATGGAATTTATTTCCTTTTCCAATCTCCACACTTGCATATTTTTCTTGGTGGGAAAAAATCTGCACATTCAAATGAATTGTGCATTACAAATTGAATTAATTAATTAGAATGGGATTAGTTATTGTAGGACAAAATTTATAGAGACCTTGAGAAGGGAATCCCATTAAGTATGGTGGGTGAAGCCATGGCATTCAGAAGGGCTCTATACTTGGGAAATATCATGTTTCCTTCTCTATAGTTGCTTCCAAATAAAATGTTTGAAATTACATTGGAAGAGAAGCTTCTCACGTAGTCATGGACCGGTATATCTACAGCACCACCATGAGCTGTTTGATCAACTCTGCTTTCCCAAGCCTTAACTAGTGTATTTGCAGATTCCACCACTAGGTTCACCATGTCCTGCACATTTTATAGGTTCCAAATATTCCAACTTTATTCATGTCAAAAATGAAATTAAAATATAATTAAATTTATATAAAAACTATATTAGAGTATGCAAAGCTGACCTTAATCTTATACATGTAGAGGTGGGGAGCTATTGTTTTTCTCTGGTGGGCCCAAAGTGTACCATTTGTTGTAATGAGGCCTTTGCCTAATAGAGGACCCCTATCCTTCTGCAGATAAGCAGGCTTCCCCAAGTCCAGTGATTTGAAGATGCTTAATTCTCTTACTATTTCAGCATCGCAAACATACAGTAACTGTACTCCTCCAAGCGCAAACATAAACGTCCTTCCTGTTGTGCATTAGATAAGGTTCATTTACAGCTAGTTATTACACTATATACGATCTACTATGTATATTTTGAAAGGAATTAAACTAAGAAAGTAAAGTAACTATTTGGTGGTAGACATTAGTATTTCATTGACAAATTTTCAATCATAAGACTCAAAATTTTTTGCGGCCTAGTCTTATTTGTAAATGATAGTGGTAATTAAATCACCGGGTATAAAACATAACCAGTAATTTTTTCTTTTTTTCTTTGTATTCTACACAACAATGTATGTATTGCTGTATAATTCAATTGATTAATTAATTTTTTTTTTTGAATAAGTATATTGGATGAATTGAATTGTACATAGACGTTTCCATATTGCATATCTTTTTAAGTCGGTATGCTTCCTAAGAAAATTCTACTAGGAACTATTCTATCAATTTAATAAGATCCATGAAAACTGTCAGGCAGGAATACTAATACTAACAAGCTAGTAAAGGAATAATACTTTCTTTCTTTCTTTCTTTTTTTAATTCTCAACTCTAATGTTAAACAGTGTTAGCATAGAAAAAAATAATAATATAAATGATCATGAATTAATAAGGACAATAAACTAAAGCAAGAAATTAAAAGGAATGAATAGCCTATAGCAATTAATAATAAGATCCATTAATTATACTCTTAAGGCTTTAAACAAACTAAGCAATATTGATGTCGAAAGTTCAAAGTATATAGAGCAAAAATAAAAGCGAGAAAGACTCCATCACCAAAGGGGGCATTGCAAATGTGCATAAAACCATTGACCATTTTCTCATTAATTTCTTAATTGCTAACTAGTAAGCTTCAGCAATTGATTTTAATTAAAACAAAATAACATAGCAGAATATACATCTGACTTTATAACAGTAATCAATATGACAAAATTATGGTCGACCACTGTGAGAAAAAGCATATAATAAATAAATGAATATTACCAAATTGCTTGGTCCACTTCTTGAAATATGGGAAGAGAGATAAAGAATGGTCAACTAGCTGCAAATTATTCTCCTTGACACCTTTGCTAGAAGCTTCAGACATTATCCGCCTTATTTCAGGAACATTCCCCAATACAATGGATGGCAATGGACCACTTATACCTTGCTTTCTAAGCTTTGCTCGTATAATTTCAGACTTCACTCCAAGTTTGTAATAAATATATACCAACAATAAAATTGAAAAACAAACTATACTAGTTTTTACGCCAAAAACATCCTCCATAATTCTCTGCAACCTCTCGGTCAGATCTAAGCAAGCTAGTAGTACTTAACAATGCCAATGACAAAAACACATATTTCTGTGTGCATATATATATATGGGATGTGGTATAATTAATCTGATGCCGAACTCCAACCCATATATTTTGAAGTAGCACGAAATGGATAAAAACATACAAATTTGCAGCAAACCCCATGGATGCTACCAATCGCTACTCTGAGGCAAACATTCAAATTCATGATTTAGAATGTTTTGAAGTAGCACGAAAATGGATTTAAAAAAAAAAAAAAAGAAAAATTAATAAATTGCTGCAGACCCTGGATCCTACCAACCGCTACTCTGAGGCAAACATTCAAATTCATGATTTGGACACATCACAAACACAAATACTCTGTTTGGAATTTGGCCCCACATACCAGTTATTCCAGAACTAAGACGGTGAGTCATTTAATTGCTAATTATTAATAAGATTATAGACTTGTTAGGATTTGGCATATCATATAATTCTTTTCGAACAGAGCCATATTATATGATTTTTCTGAAAAAAGACTTGTTAGGAAATGTTGTTGATTTGTAGAGGGGCAAGAAAGGCTATGGTCCTTGGTTTGAAGGGGGGATTGTTAAAATAATGTGTGGATAAAATTCCACATTGGTTAAACATTGGAATCTATAGGGAAATTTGGCCGGCCTACTTCCCTTTTGGGGTGAACAAGCTAGCCTCTCTCTACACTAATGTTCTTGTTTATAGCTTGCAAACTTCTAAAATTACCAAACTTTTGTTCTGGTTTGTAGCATGCAAACTTCTAAATTACCCAAAAGCGTTTGTAAAGATCTAGCTAGATCTTACTTTTTTCGTTAAAATAGAATGCAAACTTCTAAAATTACCTAGAAGTGTTTGTGAAGATTCATCAAATTAGAATGCAAACTTCTACAATTAACTAAAAGTGTTAGTAAAGATCTAGCTAAACTTGATCTCTGTGATCAATTCATACCAACTTCTTTTTTTTTTTTTTTTTTTTTTTTTTTGAAAATATTCATACCACTGGTTAACATTTACGATTCCATCCTAAATGATTAATTAGCCCTCTAGAGTGTAACCAAGCGTCTTATTTTTTGCTTTAAAATCGCTTGTTTTGCCAATTTGGGACTAATAATATTTGTTTGCACACTCTAGCATACAGTAACTTAACATGATACTGGCGCACTTGTTTGACATGTGTAACCCCCATCTTTCCTCTTGAACATGTAAGCTCATAAATGGAGAAGTTTGGTATCATATGCTGCTGAGTTATTCTATAAGGTTTTATTTTGGAGAGTTGATAATGGACAGAATATCAAGTTTAAGGACAGAATATCAAGTTGATAATGGACTGAAAAAAATAACAATAATAAAAATAAAAAGGAAGAAAAGCTAGAACTTATTCTCACTGAACTTATTAGATAATCAAAAGAGCATCAGGGTTGTGATTTTCTGGTCAATTAATAACAATTGGAATGTGAAAAAATTTGAGCAGGTTCCTTCCCAGAAGATTGTGCTAAGAGATCATATCGCCGCTGCTAGTTTAGAAGGATATAATGTGGAACACGAGTAATTAAGTTTTAGAAGGAATATTCATAGTTGAATCTGTCTGCTTATTGGTTGGCTTCTCAATTTGAGAACAGTGAGTCCTGGAAATTAAAGTTAATTGGGAAGCTTAGATGGCTCGCCAATAGTTTATTAGACCCTTAATTTCTATGGCTTAATTTCTATAACCGTCTTCTTTCGAATTCCGATGTTCAAAAGGTTGAGAGGATGTCAACTAATGCCTCTTGCTTTGTGTGGATCTGCAGTCTGGTATCCTTATATATTCTTAGAGAACCTTTTTAACTAAGCTAAAAGCTATATTTGGCAGAATCATTGAATCCTAAAATTCAATTAAGCTCCCTTCTGGGGTGAATTTCATGATTATTAGGTGCAATTGAGAACTTGGGAAAACTGAAAAGCAAATTAATGGCTTTTTGTAGGTAAGCAACACAAGACTCAATAATTATTACAAATATTTCATAGAAGCGAGTTAGTGCAAATGCTATCCTAGGTAAGAATCTACCTAGCTAGGAGACAAGTTCTATAATCTTTGTTCTTTGTGTGTGCTTTAGTGAGGTTATCTTCGAATTTTTAAGAAGATTGAGGTTGAATTGAACTCAACTGTGTATGTATATCGTTATATCCCTAAGGAAGATGTTGTCAAAAATTACTTCGACATATACAGTTGGTGCTGCAAAAGATCAAGAATCTGTTAGTTTGATATTACTAAAAGAATCAGTTCCTAAAAGAATAATTGTAGCTTTGATAAAAAAAAAAATTAATAATAATAATAATCAATTAAGTGTTTGGAAATTTATATTAATAAAAATGTTGTAAGGTGTAAAAATTATTTATATTTAGTAATTTATTAAATTGAATTACTAAAAAATTTAAAATTATTAAAATGGCATGATATATATATATATATATAAGTTTTTTTTTAAATAATAATTTATATGTAGTTAGTTGTGACTTTTTATACTAAAAAGTAGTATTATAATAATAATATTAAAAATTTTATTTGAGTTTATATTTATAAGAGCATTTTAATTTTAGTATGACTGTTTGATAAAATAAAAAATAAATATAATATGGTATTATATTGATTAATTAAGGATATTTTGGAAATTCAAATTTACTTATCTTGATTATAAAAATACTCATATTTTTAAATTACATTTCTATCTGATTTGAAAAGCAATTGTGTAACTATCTAAAACTATAAAATAATCAGAAAAATATTAGTTTACTGAACATGTTAATACTCTTAAATTCTAGGGGAATTGATTCTAATTATCCCAAAAGCAATCCCAAACTAAGCCATAGAGGGAATGCAATTTTGAAACAGCTATGTAACCTGGCTTCTTTTACAATTAATTCTCTTGAACTTAATGAAGATTTTGGATACAATATACTTATATAAACTAAAATTCTACTATTTTAACTTTATCAAATTAGAGAGAGATTTTGAGGAAAAAACAAAAAAGAAAAGTTAAAAATAATAGTTTTAGGACGAGTAGATTGGTTATTTTGGCAGGGGATCTAACTTATAAGAATAGTAGTAGGGTTCGAAAATTATTTTCTAGTGTGAATATGAGATTTGGCAGGGGATTTAACTTCTAAGTTAAAGAACACAAATTTTTATTAACATTTAGGACTTTTATATGTAAATAACACGTTTGCAAGTTACAACACTTGCAAAAAACTGACAATAAGGGGAAGATGCTAGAAATTTCCAACAGATCTAATGAAGAAACTAATTCTTGAATACAGAGAAGGCGAAATTGGATAAGATGTAAAAGCAAAGAGAAGATCTTCAATTCAAGCATGGCTAAAGCTCTGCCCAAAAACGACATTCGAAAGTACTTTTGAGGATCCAACTTGTGAGCTTCGGTGCTCCATAATTCCATATCCATATATTTACTTCTTTTGGGATCCAGATTAATTTCACATGTGTCCGCCTTCAAGATATCTTGCAAAGCTTGCCCAATTGAAAAATATATCACTAGGCGCAAAACCCTCTTGGACTTGCACCAGAAAGACAAGAAAATCAGTTTATACATCACAAAATACAATTCAATTTAATTCTTCATAATAGTTTGAATAATTAGTTTCATGTTTGCTAAGCATATATTTGTTAGAAATTTATAATGAATAGGATTATTTCTGAAACACTATAACTTTTGACAGAAAGTTATAACTTACATCGTTTCATCACTAACAGTTGTAATGTTTTTCATGTGTCTATCTATATTCCAATCAATGTGTACTTTTCCAATCAATGTGTCATCTCTTTGAAACAATGTATCTTTTTCTTGAAACACTGTGTCTTCTTCTGAAACAATATATGTTTTCTTGAAATAATGTTTGTTTGAATCATCATGTCCTCTCTTGATATCATTTTGAAGTCTATAAATACCGTATGGGACTGTTGTTGAAGAAACTGGAAAATAATTAACAAACCTGTAGTATAAAGAATTGAAACTTTGTCTGGTTTATGGTTCTTTGAATTTGGAGTGCTAATATTCAGAGAAGAGATCGTTGTTTTCTGGGAAATAATCACTGTAAAACTATGAGCACCTTAGCAAAGCGAATATTGTCTTAAGGAAAGAGAGTTTAACTTTTGCCTCGATCGTTATATAAAAATCAATTTTATTTGGAATTATAATACAAACACAATATCTATGAGTTCTTTTTTTTTTTATCTCACTATAATTATTTATATATTGTTTTATATATTTAATATACATTGAGATATATATATATATATACACTTTGGTTTTAGGTCTATTAATTTCCTAAAACTTTTAAGACAATAATATATTAAATTAATCTCTTTCAAACATTAGGTTCTCTGCATTGTTTATATATATGTTTAATTATTTAATGAAGTTAAAAAAGTTTATCTATATTTACATTAATATCTTTTTTATCACTTCTTTTCTATATATATATATATTTATTTATTTATTATTACTTGATATAATAATACACATACAATTCTAGTCTTATTATAACTCCTACCTCTTATTTTTATTTCACTGGTTTACATGCCTGTTTTTACACACACACACACACACACGCACATATATATATATATATATATATATAAATACTGATTTTTTGGACTTGCGTAGTTATTAGATAATATTCTATAAAACATTTAATATATATTATATATTAATATTTAATATACATTTAATATATACTTGCGTGCAGTGCCTATTACATATTATAAATTAATATTTAATATATATATATATATATATTTACGTGTTCTATGTTACAGTGGAAATTAAACATTTTATATTTGCAAATATTTATATTGTACATACATTTATACATTGTAGCATATTTTAATTTTGTTTTATAGATAAAATTATTTGTTTAGTTTAATTATTGCTTAATTAGTAATTATTTGGTAATATATTTTCTTTTTATAGAAATGGCATCTAGTGCATCTTTACCTCTTACTATTTTGCCTACATGTTTGGATCATGCTGAGAAAGCAGAGAAATTGAGTGGTTCTGATTTTAAAGAATGGCAACAAAAAATGTTATTTTATCTTACTACTTTGAACCTAGTCAAATTTCTCACTAAGGTTGCTTCCGTTCTTAATGAAAATGAGTCTAATACTCAAACGGTAGCAGCAATGGATGCATGGCACCATTCAGACTTTCTATGTAAAAATTATATTCTCAATGGTTTAATTGACACATTATATAATGTATATAGTAGTGTTAAAACTGCAAAAGATTTATGGCAATCTTTGGGGAAAAAATATAAAATGGAAGATGCCGGCACGAAAAAATTCATTGTTGGTAAATTTTTGGATTTTAAAATGATTGATTCAAAGAGTGTCATAAACCAAGTCCAAGAGCTCCAACTCATTTTTCGTGAATACAAGCTGAAAAAATGAAAATTAGTGAGTCTTTCCAAATGGTTGCGGTGATTGAAAAATTGCAACCATCTTGGAAGGATTTCAAAAATTATTTAAAACATAAACGTAAAGAGATAGGGCTTGAGGACTCAATTGTGAGATTGAGAATAGAAGAAGATAATCGATTTTCTGAAAATAAAAATAGAAATCCAATAGAAAGCAAGGCAAATGTAGTGGAACAAAGACTTAAGATCAACAAGAACAAGAAAAGGAAATTTGAAAATCAAAGTTCCAATGGAGGG
Source organism: Ziziphus jujuba (assembly GCF_031755915.1). Taxonomy (NCBI): domain Eukaryota; kingdom Viridiplantae; phylum Streptophyta; class Magnoliopsida; order Rosales; family Rhamnaceae; genus Ziziphus; species Ziziphus jujuba. The sequence continues at coordinate 9,898,658 of NC_083388.1, forward strand.
TCTAATGGTGGTGGATCTAAAAGATTCAATGGCAAATGCTTTGTATGTAACAAGTCGGGGCATCACACTAAAGATTGTACTAACCATAAAGGCCAAGAAAACAAAAAGAGAAAGATCATTCATGCCAATGTCACTAAAATTGAAAAGCTTTCCAATGATATTTGCTGTTGTTTCTAAAGCAAACTTGGTTGGGAATCTGAGGTCATGGTAGTTGGACACTGGGGCTACTTACCATATATGTTCTGACAAGAATATGTTCACCACTTATCAAAATCCAAATCATGAGGAAAAACAACTATTCATGGGAAATTCTTCTACTTCTAAAGTTGAAGAAAAAGGAAAGGTTATACTTACGATGACATTCGAAAAAGAAGTTACCCTCACAAATGTGTTACATGTTCCTGATATTCGCAAAAATCTTATATTTGGATCATTACTTAGTAAAAATGGTTTTAAGTTGGTCTTTGAGTCCGATAAATTTGTACTTTCGAAAAGGTATATGTATGTGGGTAAAGGTTATTTGAGCGAGAGGCTCTTTAAACTTAATGTAATGACTGTGATGCCTACTTATTTGATTGAGCCCTTTAATATTTGGCATGGTAGATTAGGATATGTTAGTTATATTACTACGAAAAGATTAATTAATTTAAATTTAATACCAAATTTCGATATTGATTTAGATTATAAATGTGAAACGTGTGTTGAATCTAAATTAACAAAGACACATTTTCATACTATTGATAGAAATACTCAATCTTTAGATTTAATTAATAGTGATATATGTGATTTAAAATTTGTGCAAACAAGAGGTGGTAAAAATACTTTATCACATTTACTGATGATTGTACACGTTATTGTTATGTGTACTTATTAAGATCAAAAGATGAGGCTTTAGAAGCATTTAAACTTTATAAAAATAAAGTTGAAAATCAACTTAGTAAAAAGATTAAAGTATTAAGAAGCGATAGAGGTGGTCAATATGATACTCCATTTAATTTATTTTGTTCACAACATGGAATTATTCACCAAACCACGGCTCCATAGTCACCCCAATCTAATGGTGTTGCAGAATACAAAACTAGAACTTTAAAAGAGATGATGAATGCTATGTTAATAAGTTCTTATTTACCTCAAAATATGTGGGGGGGGAAGCATTACTTTCTGCAAATTTGCTTCTTAATAAAATACCTTATAATAAATCTAATATGATCCCTCATGAGTTATGGAAAGGAAGAGAGTCTACCTATAAATACTTGAAAGTGTTGGGGTGTCTTGTTAAAGTAATAATACCTGATCCTAAGCGAATTAAGATAAGACCTAAACTTGCTGATTGTATATTTATTGGATATGCAATTAATAGTACTGTTTATAGGTTCCTAGTGTGTAAATCTGAAATTTTTGATATGCATGTTAATACAATTATTGGATCTAGAAATGCATATTTGTATGAAGATGTATTTCCTTGTAAAATGGCATGTGATCCAAGTTTTTCAAAAACAATGAAAATCAAGAAGAAATGGATAGTAAGCCAAGACACAATAAAAGAATGAAAATTTCAAAATCTTTTGGTTCAGAATTTTTAACTTACATGTTAGAAACTAAACCAAAGAATTTCAGAGAAATTATGTCTACACCCGAAGCTCCTTATTGGAAAGAAGCAATTAATAGTGAAATTGAGTCCATCATGCAAAACCATACATGGGAATTAGTAGATCTTCCACCTATACGTAAACCCTTAGGTTGTAAATGGATCTTTAAGAAAAAGATGGAAGCTGATGGATCAATCAATAAATATAAGGTTAGATTAGTGGCAAAGGGCTACAAACAAAAAGAAGATGTAGATCTGTTCAAATGTTAATTGTTATTGCCGCATTAAAGAATTTAGAAATACATTAAATGGATGTAAAAACGATATTTTTAAGTGGTGAATTAGATGAAGAGGTTTATGTGGAACAACCTAAAGCATTTGTAGCCCCTGGAAATGAAAAAAAAAAAGTTAGCAAACTTGTAAAATCATTATATGGTTTAAAACAAGCTCTAAAACAATAGCATCAAATGCGAAGTCCCACATCGGTTGGAAAGGGGAACGAAACACTCCTTATAAGTGGATGTGGATATTTTTCCCTTGTGAAACCTTTTAAAACCTTGAGGGCTGGGTTGTAAGAGAATTCTCCAGGCCCAAAGAGGATAATATCTCATGCGAGTGGTCTGGGCTGTTACAGTTGGTATCAGAGCCAGTACCCGGATTGATGTGCCAGCGAGGACGCTCAGCCCTAAAGGGGGAGGATTGTGAAGTCCCACATCGGTTGGAAAAGGGAACAAAACACTCCTTATAAGTGAGTGTGGATATCTTTCCCTTGCGAAGCCTTTTAAAACCTTGAGAGCTGGGTTATAAGAAGATTCCCCAGGCCCAAAGAGGACAATATCACATGCGGGTAGTCTGAACTGTTATAGTTGTTATCAGAGCCAGTACCCGGATCAGTGTACCAGCGAGGATGCTGGGCCCCAAGGGGGGAGGATTATGAAGTCCCACATCGGTTGGAAAGGGGAACGAAACACTCCTTATAAGTGGGTGTAGATACCTTTCCCTTGTGATGCCTTTTAAAACCTTGAGAGCTCGGTTGTAAGAGGATTCCCCAGGCCCAAAGAGGACAATATCGCATGCGGATGGTCTGGGCTGTTACAGTTGGTATCAAAGCCAGTATCCAGATCGGTGTGCCAGCGAGGACACTGGACCTCAAGGGGGGAGGATTTTGAAGTCCCACATCGGTTGGAAAATGGAACGAAACACTCCTTATAAGTGGATGTGGATACGTTTCCCTTGCGAGGCCTTATCAAACCTTGAGGGCTAAGTTGTAAGAGGATTCCCCGGACCCAAAGAGGACAATATCGCATACGGGTGGTCTGGGCTATTACATCAAAAGTTTGACAATGTAACGAAGTCAAACAGGTTTAGAATAAATGAATGTGATAAATGTGTTTATGAGAAAGATACCAAATATGGTTATGTCATTGTATGTCTTTATGTAGATGATATGCTCATCATTGGTAGCACTAAAGAAATAATTCAAGCTACTAAGAAAATTTTGATTAGTAAATTTGATATGAAAGATTTGGGTATCGCAGATGTTATTCTAGGAATTAAAATTTCTAGAACACAAGATGGTTTATTCTATCTCAAAAGCACTATATTGAAAAGTTGCTTAATATGTATGACAAAGACAGCGACCATATTTCAAAAACACCAATAGACCTAAACTTTACATTATATAAAAATCATGGGAATGGTGTATCACAATTAGAATATTCTCGAATCATTGGTAGTTTAATGTATGTTATGGGTTGTACAAGACCAGATATAGCTTACTTAGTTAGCAAATTGAGTAGGTACACAAGTAATCCGAGAAAAGATTATGGGACGGAAATAATTAGAGTTCTTAGATATCTAAGATATACTATGGATCACAGATTACATTATACAAAATATCATGTTGTACTTGAGGGATACAGTGATGCTAATTGGATATCTGACTTAAATGATTCAAGATCCACCAATGGATATGTTTTTATGCTTGGAGGTGTAAGCAGTATCTTGGAAATCTTCCAAGCAGACTTGTATTGCAAGCTCCACAATAGAAATTGAATTTATTGCTTTAGATAAAGTTGAAGGAGAAGCGAAATGGCTTCAACATTTTCTAGAGGATGTTCCAAGATGGTCAAAACCTTTACCTGCTATTTGCATACATTGCGATAGTCAATCTGCTATTGGAAAGGCATAAAGCCAAAATTATAAAGGTAAATCTCGACATATACGTCAAAACATAATACTATAAAATAGTTACTCTCAAATGGAATAATATCTATAGATTATGTGAAATCTAAAGATAATCTTGCAAATCCTACCTAATTGATTAGAGATCCTAAGATCTAGGGAATAATAAGGGAGCAAGTTTACCATTTATCGAGGGAAATGGAATTAAAGCCATTAATTTAGAGTTTTCTTGATGGCAATCCTACCTAATTGATTAGAGATCCTAAGATCTAGGTTCAAAAGGACAACCGAATCTCGACTGACTCTATAAAAACACTAAGAGATATATAACTTTACCCATTTCTATGATAATTAGTGTTTCCTGTAATGTGTATTAGGATAAGCATTGCTTTTAATGACTCCTATACTTTAGAAATTCAAATGGGGTTTTTACAAGAAACTTTTAATAGGAAGTCACCTATGTGAGTGTGAAGCGATCACTTCTATAAGAATTTTTATAGGCTTGAATTCTCTATAGCACTCATGAAAACCAAGAATGTTCAGGGCCAAAATGAACACAACTGAAAGAACCAACAATGTTTAGAAGAGTGATTGTGTGAATTCTATTTTCTTGCTTTACAATAATGGCTAAAATTTCATGACGTCATGTTCACTTTTTAGCTTGTAAATCCGATAGTTTGTCACTAAAGAAGATTCAAAGCCAAAAGCTATCTTTCCTAAAGCAATTTCTTTCTAAGTGAATTCTCTCTAAATGTGTCAATTTTTATTCATGTGAGGGATTGTTAGAAATTTATAATGAATAAAATTATTTCTAAAACATTATGACTTTTGACAGAAAGTTACAAGTTACATCGTTTTATCACAAACAATTGTAACGTTTCCCGTGTGTCTGTCTATATTCACAGCAATATGTCTTTTGCCACTCAGTGTGTCTTCTCTTGAAACAGTGTATCTTTTTTCTTGAAACAATATGTCTTCTCCTAAAACAATATATGTTTTCTTGAAATAATATGTCTATTTGAATCATCATGTCCCTTCTTGATATCCTTTTGAAGTTTATAAATAACATATGGGACTATTGTTGAAGGAACTGGAAAATATTCACAGTGAACTTCAAATAAAACCATAATACCACAGTGAATTTATATTCACCATAATCCAATTTTAAGCATATAAAATTTGAAAATACTTGAACATGCTTAAAATCATATAAATTTTTCAATCTGCTCCTCAAATCAAATACTTTCCAAAATAATCTGAAATCTCAATTCAAATACCATAATATTTAATTAACATAATTCAAAAGTTCACTATGAACTCATCGAATTTAGAAATCACTGAAAATCTTATTAAAATCCACACAAAATGATAACTTGTATAAGTGAAAGCAGATATTATATATACGCATAAAGCAAGCATTTCAATCAAACGGTATATATGCCAAATTATTCAAAACACATACATATTATAATATGCCCAAAATAATTTAAACAATATAACCACTCACTGTACAGATGTTGCTCAACTCTGCTCTCCTATAGGCTCACCTCCGGTCTCAGTACCAGTGCCTGTCATAATATAAAAATATTTCTCAGGCTCCAATAACTAAACTGAAGGCATTATTATAACCCAAATGCCTTACAATAATTTATCAAACTCTACAATTTTCGAAATTGGACACCGGGCGGTCCAATTATACCGTGTCCCCTACGAACCCGATACTCCAAATTGGGGCTTTTTGCCCTAAGCCTAATTTTTCACAATTGACCCACCAAACAGGTTCCAATAATATCTAATTACACTAATCCAACTCCAATTTCAACTGATTTGACCAATTGTTGTCCAAACACAGTCTAATTTTATCCGAAAGATTAATAAAATAACCCAAAAATAGGAAAATTACCAAACGATCTCCAAAATTCACAAATTATATGTCTATGGAAAATCCAAGAGACAAAGAGTTCACCAGTGGCCTTACCTTGGTCCGGTGACTCCTTCGGTGGCCGAAAAATCGAGGTAAAGTTTCGGCCGAGTTTAAACTTGAGGGATCTCTCAAACGGTGGGGATTTTGTGCAATCTAACCCCGGAAATGGACTCAGAGAGGTCAAAAATGATAGGATAGAGGTATGGGGTGAGCTGGGTTGGCCGAAAAACACACAAATCAAGGAGAGAGAAAAACTTTGGCCGTCAAGCTTCACCTGCTTGATCTGGGCGCGTCCAGGGTCCCGTGGCCGAAAAATTTTACGGCCGAGCTCGCCTCCTCCCTCTGCTCCTCTCTGGCCAGCACGTGTAACAAGGTGGTGGCTGGAGGTGGTTGAACGGCGTAAACCCGTTTATGGGTAAAAACGGGTCGTTTTGACCCAGTTCGGGTCCAAAGGCTGGGGTGTTTTTCCTCGGGTTTCGTGAAGGAAAAGGGAGCTCTAGTGTTTTGGGACTCTATTTGGCACACAAAATGAGGATTTTATAAGCCTGGGATTGCTATCAGACAAAAACACTTGGACTGGTTTGGACACAGATAAAACACTAAAACTGAACTTCATAGAACCGTAACTTTTGATTCGTAGCTCGGAATTTGGCATGCCGCTAGTCTTTGAACTCGTATCGACGAGCTCTATCCAATAATACCTTGGTCAAACTAAAATATAAATCATAGAAAAAGTCAAATCTGGACCCATACTATTCACTTGGTCAAACTTGGTCAACCTGGTCAAACTTAGTCAAACCTAGTCAAACTTCTCAATAGGTGCATTTGTTGGGTGTGGGGTGTTACAACCTACCCCCCTTAAAGAAATTTTGTCCACGAAATTCATACCTTGGTTTTGGAAGAGGTAAGGATACTGACTCCGCATTTGATCCTCTCGCTCCCAAGTTGCCTCCTCGACAAGGTGGTTTCTCCAAAGAACCTTCACCAAAGCTATAGTCTTATTGCGAAGCCTTTTCTCTTCCCTTCCTAAAATCTGCACTGGCTGCTCCTCATAAGACAGGTCATCCCACAATTCAAACTCCGATGTCTCCAACACATGTGATGGGTCTGAGATATGCTTGCGGAGTATGGAGATGTGAAAAACATTATGGACTCGAGAAAGCTCCTCCGGCAAGTCAATCATGTAAGCCACTGGATCTATCCTCTCTACTATCTCATACGGTCCAATGTAGCGAGGACTTAGCTTCCCTCGTTTTCCAAAACGTAGTACACCTTTCCAAGGAAAGAGCTTCAAGAATACTCGATCGCCAACCTCGAACTCGAGATCCTTCCTACGCACGTCCGCATAGCTCTTTTGCCTGTCCTGTGCCGCTTTCAACTTGGCCCGTATAATATTGACCTTGTCCACTGTCGCCTGTACAATCTTAGGGCCTAGAAGTTTCCTTTCACCTGTCTCATTCCAACATAATGGAGTTTGACATTGTCTCCCATACAACGCCTCATAAGGTGACATCTCAATGCTCGAGTGATAGCTATTGTTGTAGGTGCACTCTGCTAGTCCTCTCAGATTACCCATCAGTCTGTGGGTGAAAAGCGGTACTCAAATTCAACTTGACACCAAGTTCATTCATTAATCTTGGCCAAAATCTCGAAGTGAACCATGGATCTCTGTCAGATATAATCGATATTGGCACTCCATGCAAGCTCACTATATGATTCATAAAAAGTTCCGCTAACTTCTGAGGAGAAAACTTCTCACGAATAGGTAGGAAATGTGAAGACTTGGTGAGTCAATCTACTATCACCCAAATACCATCATGTCTCTAAACTGTGGGGGAAGCTTGAATACAAAATCCGTTGTGATGTGTTCCCATTTCCATTATGGGATGGGTAAGGGCTGTAAAAGTCCAGAAGGCTTTTATTTCTCTACCTTCACTTACCGGCAAATAAAATACTTGGATACATACTTAGCAACTTCGGTTTTCATCCCTGCCTACCAATAATACTCCTTTAGAGTATGGTACATCTTGGTATTACCACGGTGCATAGCATAGATAGAACTATGGGCTTCTTCCAGTATTTTCCTTTTCAACTCGTCTTTAGCTAGAACACAGAGCCTAGAACCAATCACTAAGGCTCAATTGCGTCTAATAGCGAAACCTGACTTTTTCAGCCTTCAAACTAAGCTTCAAGAACGCAATCCATAAGTATCCGTTCTAATCAGAAGCTAGCAAAAATTACTCCTGAAGTATGCATCCCCAAATCAACATCCAAATCCAACTCTCTCAACTCAACTATCAAAGGATGTTGTATCATTTGCACATAAGATAATAAGCCTGTCTACTTCCTCATTAATGCATTAACTACCACATTTATCTTGCTTGAATAGTAGTCAATAGTGCAATCATAAACGTTGAGCAAATTCATCCATCTTCTTTGCTTAAGTTTAACTCTTTCTAAGTAAATGAATACTTAAGGGTTTTATGATCAGTAAATGTTCGACAAGCAACTCCATACAAGCAGTGTCTCAAAGTCCTCAGCACAAAGACTGTTACTACAAACCTTAAATCATGAGTCAGATAATCCAACTCGTGCTTCTTCAACTGTCTAGAAGCATAGGTAACAACTCATAATTTCTAAAAGGAAAAATCCATCCATCAAATCAAAATAAAAGTTCAGAACTTAAAATTAATTTCCTGAAACCAAATACCACTTTCACAAAGTTAAAATTCAGATTGTTCTTTTTGCCTCTGATTGCACTTCTAATACTTGCAATTATAAGATCCATACTGCTCATTGATTATCCAAATTCCTCAACCTCGACAAACATCTTCCTTTATCCAATTTCATCAAGTCATAAAACAAAAATTCTCATACTCATTTTAATGGAGGACCTTAGATTACTTATAAGGCCTAACAAATTCCTCAAGTTGTCAACACCAAAGAATATGAAACCAAAAGATCAAGTCCGAGTCCTCTCGTCATCTCAAATATCATACTTGAAGAAACCTCAAATTCTTCCAATTTTAAACAAACTTCAAGAATACATACCTCAAATAATAAGGAAGTTTAAAACTTAATTCTAATATCACAACCTAGTACTAAGAACTAGTTACTAGATCTTCAACTCATAAGGAAACATTTATCACTTACTTATATTCTAACTATGCCTCAAAAATCATATTCCTTAGAAGATTAAGTTATCATCAAGAATATTAACTACCTTAGAACCATAAAACATTGTTGGCATAAAACCTTCAATCTCCAAGAAAACAAAACATCAAAATCAAGATCTAAAAATCATCACCCAAAAACAGATGTCACAAAACCAACTTATGAAATTTTACAGCTTAGCCCTTAACTAATTGTCCCACATCAGATCACTGAAATGTATCAACCAAACTTTGTCTATACCAGAGTCTAATCTTAGGATCTCAATTTCCAATAAATGAAAACAACTACCCTCTAACATCCGGCTAGGTCAAATGAACCCTTTTGAAGTCTGGCTTGTTTAATCATGTACTTTGTACCCATCAGTCTTTTGAAATTGTGCACGTGATCTTAAAGCTCTAGCATGCCTATGTCCTCCGCAGGGTAATCCTTTTCAAAGTGTTCTGACTATCTGTAATGAAGGTATGATCCATTCCACTAGCTTGGATTTTCATATCTCTAAAAATGGTCATTACCATGGTTCACTGTCCACCATCCTGAACCCTGAATGGGTTACTTCTTTGGAATCTACTATCCTTGAGGCTATGTCTGCCTCCTCTAAATCCTCCACCATCCAATGACTCTAAGCTAAAGCTCCTCCTTTTAGATAATCGCTAGCTATGGGTCTCCAAAGACATGCCATTATCTGATTGGCGGTTAGATCTACGCTTTATGGTCTACCTGTCTGCTTCCAAGACAACATCTCTCACAGTCTAATAATTTGGTTGAACGGCACCTGAGAAGCTCACCACTGTAAGCTCGCTCAAACCATCGAGAAAGCTCTTTTTCTTATTAATCTCATCGGTAACCAAGTTAAGGCAAAACTTTGATAGCTCTTTAAATCTCCACTAATATTCAGAAACTGTCCTGCTATCCTGAGTGAGTGTCTCAACTCTAACCTCTCAATCTTAACAGAGTTTAGAGGACAAAACCTGATGTGAAATGCAGTCTTGAACAATGTCCAAATGTGACGTCTTCTAGTTCTTTCAAATTGTCCACCACTTCCTCGAGTTTCCCTCTAGCATAAAGCTAGCTAATAAGATCTTGCACTTGACCAAACATTGCATAGGATCCGTGGAGTCATTACAATCCGCTGCTCCAAGTCTATAAGTCTAATCAACATAATACCTAATAAAACCCACTCCTCTCGAGTGATCGAGCCAGATGCTCAATAAAATGCTCTGAATAAGTGGACGCATTTATACTTTCAACTGAAACTTGCTAGAAACTATGTCTACCTCCTCGCAGCACCAGGAAAAATTTCTATATGGCGGAATAAATCAAAATTAATTAACACCAGCAAAAGGGTAGGTATGGAAGGCAAAACACAGGATGAGTTGTACAGCAATGCACAACCCCGAGGAATTTAAAACCTAGAGCTTTGATACCAAGCTGACAGGACCTGCCCCGGGGACCCTTCCAGGATCTCCCTGGAGGTCCCGCCTGGTGAAGTACCACTGGACAATTTCTAAGAATATCCAATGGAACTCCACTTGACACGTGGACAACCAACATAAGTAATATCAATAATACCCCAACATATAAATATAAATAAATCCACAATAGCATAAAAGTCCACAACCGGCCTATGGTACTACAGGCCATAACCAAAACATAAATACCGTGGTCTCTACAGAGTCCCAAATTTAATATCAGAGCATTCTAAGAGTGTTAACGAAGTCTGAGAGTACAAATAAGTAATAAACGAGTCTGAAAAGATAAGAAAAGATAAATACATCTGCTGTCGCGGAAGAACAAAGTAACGAACGGTGCGCGAGGTAGACTGCTACTAACTGCTGAGCCTAGGGGAACGAATTTAAAACAAATAAAATGTGAGATAAAGAAATCTCAGTGAGTGGCATAGTATAATAGGAAAATAATAATTTACTGCAGCAAAATATTTCTCTCAAGACCTCTCATTCCTCTCGTTAGAAAAGTTCCCCGTTTAAAATCATTTCACAAAACCCAAACTTATACCCCATTCAATATCATAAAATCGATGCTCAAAAGTATAAAATGAACGATCATTACAATATTATAAAATGTCTTAATCGAGATATAAGAATTGAGCATGAACATATTATAGACACAAATCCACAAAATAATTATTACAGTGTAGCAATAACCACCATTTTATTTTTTTTAAAACCAACAATATATTCAAACATATGCAATTAACCATTCTTGACCTAATTTGTATTATGTGGCAGCATCACTTTGTTCTTACTTTTTCAAATCAACAAATTCTTTCTTTTTATTTTGTAGATTTGAGTTTGAGGTACCTCGGTCAGTACAGGACAAAATATCGTATCTGCATATAAACAAGGGATCAAGACTTCAAATTAGGGTTGCAATTACCAAAAAAGACTTCAAATTAGGGAAATGTTAATTAAAAAATATATATATCTTCTCACATGGTAACCTTTTAAAACGATGCATGCCCAGTGAATTTAAAGTTACTTCATATTGCTTTTTTCGTTTTTCTTTTTTTGCCTCAATTTGACAATCAATTATATGGGTATTGAAATGTTCTAATTTGTATAGCAGGACAATGAATCAACATTTAAATAACATGGAAGAGTTGAAATAGTTTTTGAGATTGGAAAAGGGGAGTTTGAGTTTCATCTTGCCTGTAATTCTATCTCGAAAAGATGGAGTTCCAAACGCATTGCAAAGTTTTCAATAAATGATATTTATTTTTTCAGCGTTGTTTGGTTCGTGCCAATTTGGTGGAAACCTCATACCTTTCAGAAAAGTAAAATTTGTAAGTGTTTGAATGGTTTTTTGCAGGAAGAAAAGGGGGGGTCAATGAGGAATCATTTTTCCAATAATATGATTAATCTTACCCTTGCTTCTAATGCATAAGTTTTTAATCATATTAATTTAAATCTTATCTCTTTTCTTAAACATCAAATACTGCGAAAGAAAATTGACTCCTTATAAACTCATTTATTAAAAACTAATTCATAAAAAGCGGTTAATTTCATTCAAAACTTTACCACGTATCAATTATGAAACATTATGTTATTCAATAGTTATAAAACTTCTAATTATATTTTATCAGGGAAAGAATAACAAAAATCAATTCACACTTTTTTTTTTTTTCCTGGAAAAAGAAATTCACACATTTTTTTAATTGTTGGTGCTGAGTTATTAAAAGGAATCCCAATATGCAGAATAAATTATGATAAATAAGGGAATGAAAATAAAAAATAAATTAAAAAGTGATAAATAAAACATATGGAAACTAGACAAGAAGAAGTATGATCCCAAATTGCCCCTAGTAGTCGAATCAACAATTTTGCACAAATAACTTTATTTTATCTTATTTTATTTATTTATTTTGGTAAGTACAGATAACTTTATTTTGATTTTCAACATACAATATTACAACATCGAGCAATGAACATATAATTTGTCATATTTTTTGTACTAGGAGATCTATACCATGTTCAGGCTGCAAAAGCAAACCATAAACAGGGGAGTGACGATATTTTGGAGAAACAGAGACAGTGAAATTGGATACAATGAGAGCAAAAAGTATTTTCAGTTCCACCATGGCTAAGCTCTGTCCAGGACATACTCGGCGACCAACACCAAACGGCAAGTAGGCTTGAGGACACTTGCAAGCCCCTGAAACTCCATTGGCAAACCTTTCAGGATTGAACTTGTAAGCATCAGGTCCCCAAAGTTCAGGATCTCTGTGCAACTCTAGCATCCATATCCATATATTCACACCTTTGGGGACCAACATTTCCCCCACCTTCACATCTTCCAAGGCTTGCCTTGACACAAATATCACTGCCGGGTATAGCCGCAGCACCTCTTGAATAACCATTTCCATCTGCAAAAAACATTTAATTTAATTCGTTAAAAATTATCGATTAGACAAAGTAGTTGTTAAATTATTATTTTTTGCAAAAGCTTAAGCTATTAAAAAATAAATTTTATATGCGTAGATGTACCATTTTCATCTTGCTAAGCATATTAGCATCGATGATGTTATGCCCGCGGCCACAAACTTGCTGAACCTCAGAGCGTAGACGCGCTTGCCACTCGGGATGCAAAGCTAATAGCATCAAACCCCACATTGCTGCAACAGCAGGAACTTCAGATCCTGCCAAGAAGAGATTCTTGCAATTGTCCACTATATATTGATCCTCAGCGGTTGGCCCAAGCTTAGCATTCTTGGCACCTTCCATGATCACTTTCAACATGTTCTCATCCTGATGAGGTCTTCCAATATGTCTGTTCTTTATGTCAATGATTATGGAGTTAATTTCTTTTTCTAGCCTCCACACTTCCATGTTTTTCTTGGTGGGAAGAAATCTGCAGGGTTAAGGTGAATTATTCAGAAATTGGTAGGTCCAAACATTAAAAATTGAGTTTATTATATTATAATGAGTTAAAGGAGGACAAGTTTATAGACTTTGAGAAGGGAATCCCATTGAGTATTGTAGGTGAAGCCATGGCCTTAAGAAGAGCTCCATGCTTGGGGAATATGGTGTTTCCTTGTTCATAGTTGCTTCCAAACAAAATCTTAGAAATTACGGTTGAAGAGAAGCTTCTCACATAATCATGGACAGGTAAATCTACAACCCCACCATCTGTTTGATTAATTTTGCTTTCCCAAGTTTTAACTAGTGTATTTGCAGATTCCACCATTAGGTTCACCATGTCCTGCATTGTTTAGGTTCCAAGTCCAATAGTTTCAGTATGAAATTAAAATTTAACTTACACATAAAGACACTTTTTGCAGCTGAGTCCAATAGCAAATTAAGCAGGGTTTTCTCGGATAATAATTCCAATTTGAATCTCATCATCATCAAAATAATAATAAAGTAAGAGTATGGTGACTGACCTTAATTTTGGACATGTAAAGATGGGGAGATTCAGTTTTTCTTTGGTGGGCCCAAAGTGCACCGTTTGTGGAAATGAGGCCCTTGCCTAATAAAGGACCTCTGTCTTTCTGAAGATAAGCAGGCTTCCCCAAGTCCACCGATTTGAAGATGCTGAATTCTTTTACTAGTTTAACATCACAAACGTACAATATTTGCATCCCTCCAAGGGCAAACATGAACGTTGCTCCTGTTGTATATTTGATAGTATACATCAAACCATAGATTTTCTTTTCTTTTCACAAATTGGGAAAGAAAAAAAAAAAGCTATATAATTTTTTTTCTTTTGTCTTTGTATTATTTCGAAAGAAAAAAAAAAAAGGTAATAAAAAACTTGGCATTGAGGAAATAAAAATTTAAACAAACAATTAATGAGAACAATAAATTAAAGCTATAGATTAGTTAAAAGAACGAACAGCTTATAGCAATATATATTCAGATTCATCAATTATACTTAAAGGTTTTTCAATCAGAAAGATACCCATCATTAAAAATATTTCTATATAATAATGATAACTTTATTATTATTTTGATAAATTGAGAACTGGGAAATTTTAGCACTATTTGGACTTTCTAAGAAAATATATAATAATGATAAGTAAGAAATATATGGAGAAAAAAAATGAAAGCGAGTACAATACCAATGGAGCGCATTGCGAAATGTGCACAGAACCAATATATATCATTCTCTCACTTTTCAATTTCATAACTTGTAAGCTTCATCATTCAGCAAATTGATTTTAAAAATAACATCCAAAAACATTTTACATGTATTTTCTTGATTAAAAAGATACATAATATAGTAAAATCTGTTTCACTTTATTAAGTAATTAGGAAGTGATATGTTCATGACGGGTAATTATTTCAAATTCAAATATCTCATTGCTAATATTAAAAAAAATTCAAAAATTAGAAACTAACATAAAAATTAAAAAATAATAACACATGACTGAATTAAAAATCCCAATGAAAAAAAAAACATAGAATAAATAAATTAATATACCAAATTGCTTAGACCACTGCTTTAAATATGGAAAGAGGGATAAAGAATGGTCAATCAGTAACTTTTCTTTGACATGATCATTGACTGAAGTCCGGGATAATATCTGCTTCATTTCAGGAACATTCCCCAATATAACGGATGGCAATGGACCATTTATACCTTGCTTTCGAAACTTTGATCGTATAATTTTAACTTTTACTCCGAATGTATAATAAATATACATCGACATCAATAATAAACACCCTATGAAAACCCAAACCATGCCCATACATTTTATGCTAAAAGCCTCCTCCATTGCACTTCAATTAAGCTAGACCAGTTCTAGACTTACCCCCCCAAAAAAAACAAAAAAGAATTGCGAGACCAGTTCTAGGCTAACTGGTATTAACTATACGAAATACGCCCATCACACATATCTATATATACACACACTAATATATATCTATATATATATATATAGATATTTAATTGACGGAGGCATAGGGGATAGATAATTTAGCAAAGTAGTGCGAGAAAAAAAATTAGACACACCTCTTCAATAAAATAAAGGTGAAAAATGTTACGCGCCTCTTTTCTTTCCTACCCCTCCTATCATCATCTGATCTATTTCCCTTACCGATGGCTGAGATTCCTTTTGGTACTTTAGATAGGACATGGCATTTTTTATTTTATTTTATTTTATTTTATTTTTTGTGGCTAAAAAGATTGGAGGTGACTTGTTTTTTTGCTGGTTAAAGATTGGCCATGACTTGATATTTCACTTGCTTGTCTCATTTTCTTTTTTCTATTTTTGGTACGATGCTTGTCTCTTTTATATTGATAAAGATCCTCTCCAATAACAACTCACTTTTCATTTATAACGATAGTGATTTGCTTGTCTTTTATTTTTTTTAAGGCTTTTTTTTTTATTGATATAATATTTGCACTTCAGTTTAAGGCTTTTTTTTTTATTGATATAATATTATGGATGATAATCATTACTTTATTTAATAAATTTTAATAAAAATATTTAATTTTTATTATTTTGTTATTTTAAAATTTGAAAATAAATATTTTAATAATTATTATTTAAATTATTATATAACATATAAGTTATATTATTGATTATTCACTAATAATAATAAATAATATTTTTCAAAAACAATTCTCTTTATTTCATTTAGAGATCAAAAAGGACTTATTTTTTCACTGGTTAAAATTTAAACAAAATGATTAATTTTAATGGTTGAACATCTATATTTATATCCACTTATAAAATAAAAAAAAGATTGGACATAACTTGATGTCTCACTATCTCACTTGCGTGTTTTATTGGATAACTATTTGCTTGTCTAATTTATATGGATAAAGACCGTCCCTCCATTTCAATTAAATGGATATTTCATATCAATTATTTAGATATAATGACTAGAGTTATTTTATATCATTACTATTAGTTTGGAAATAGTCTCATTAATAATAGTTTGGTATTAATTTTCTTATATAGTTTAGAATTAAAAACAATTTAATAACATATGGTTATCCAAAATTTGATTTCAAATTGATTACTTTTAAATTAAAAATAACCCAAAATATAATCAAAACAATGTATAATATATATTTGCATGATAATTATCTTATAATAATGTTTAAAATTAAATAATAAAATAAATTAAAAGAAAAGGTGAATGTAAAATATAACATATTTATGTATGTTGTTGGAGTAAAGGATCATCAGCAAGGACATCCATGTACGTTGTAGATTATTATTCAAGACTTGGATCATTTGATAATGCCATGTGAATCACTTAAACATGTGAAACATATGGCTAACCCAATAACAAAAGTTTCATAAGGGAACCGGATATCTCACTTGCTTGTCTCATTTTTTTTTTTTTTAAGATAATTATTTGCTTGTCTAATTTATATGGATAAAGCTCCTCCCTCCATTTCAAATTGGAAATAGTCTCATTGCTAATAGTTTGGTATTAATTTTCTTATATAATTTAGAATTAAAAATAAATTAACAACATATGGCTTTCCAAAATTTAATTTCAAATTGATTACTTTTAAAGAAAAAAAAAACCCAAAATATAATCAAAACAATGTATACTATATTTGCATGATAATTATCTTATAATAATGTTTAAAATTAAATAATAAAATAAATTAAAAGCAAAGTTAGATTTAAAATATAAAATATTTATATGTGTTGTTGGAGAAAAGGATCGTCAACAAGGACATTCAAGTATGTTGTAGATTTTTATCCAAGACTTGTATCAGATGATGCCATATGAATTGCTAGAAATATATGAAGTGTATGGCTAACCTAATAACGAAAGTTTCATAAGGGAACCAAATATCCCACTTGCTTGTCTCATTTTTTTTTTTTTTTGGGAAAATTATTTACTTGTCGAATTTATATGGATAACGATCCTCCTCCACGTCATTTGAAATGAATATTTCATATCAATTATTTAGATATAATTATAAGAGTTATGTTATATCATTAATATTAATTTGGAAATAGTCTAATTGCTAATAATTTGGCATTAATTTTCTTATATAATTTAGAATTAAAAATATATTAACAACGTATGGTTAACCAAAATTTAATTTCAAATTGATTACTTTTAAAGAAAAAACAAACTCAAAAAATAAATTAAATAAATATATAATATATTTACATGATAATTATCTTATAATAATGTTTAAAATTAAATAATAAAATAAAATAAAAGTAAAATTGGTTGTAAAATATAGCATATTTATGTATGCCGTAAGAGTAAATAATCATCAACAAGGATGTTCTAGTGCATTGTAGATTCTTATTCAAGACTTGTATCATTTGATGATGCAATGTGAATTGCTGGAAACATATGAAGTGTATTGCTAACCCAATAACGAAAGATTTACTAGGGAACCAAATACCTCAATTGCTTGTCTCATTTTTTATGTTTTTTTGGGGGGGATAATTATTTGCTTGCTCCATTTCATTTGAAATGGATATTTCATGTCAATTATTTAGATATAGTAATTAGTGTTATTTAATACCATTACTATTACAATGGAGCCAGTCTCATTGCTAATGACTCTTTTATCATGCGATAATATTCATCGATACGAGTTCATAAACTAGCAGAGCGTTTAAGTTGGACGTATTGTTGAAAAGTTAGAGATCTGTAAAATTGTATCTATTTTTTTTTTTTTACCAACTTTACTGGGTAGTGGAATATTTTGAGGGGTCCCTGATGGATGCCTCGTGTCACCAACCGATGAGTGCCACAGCTCATCATATATATATATATATATATATATATCTTTTTCTTTTTCCTTCTCTCCCTCTCTTTTTCTCTCTCTTTCCCCCGACTCTCTCTCTCTCTCTCTCTCCGTCTCCCCGATTAACTAATCGATTGGCCATGCCCTGGCGGCCAAACAGTGACACATGCCGGTCAGCATGGAAGCCTACAATCGGTAGATCCTGGTGACCAAGTCTCGGGTCGTTTGGCCAGCGAATGCATGGGGATCGATGCTCCAACGTCAGAGGCCAGCGTCCCTCCACTTGTTAGTTTTTTGGTGGTCTGTAGCCAATTTCTCAATCCTCTCCCTTTAATTTGAGCCTCTCGAAGCTGATGGTGACCTCCATTTACCTCAATTCGAACTCGACTATGGCGTACAAAGAGGAAGAATTTGGCAACGGTTTTCGATGGAAAATTCAGCCACCACCAGCGAGGTCGAGCCTAGCAAAGGTTAAAATCGTGTTCCTTATCCTTTTAACTTTCCATTGGTACCTTATTTATGAATTATGGTGATTTATTTGGAAAATTATCATTTTTGAGTAAAATTGTGTATTTAATACAACATTTGTGTTAAATTGTGTATATATATATAAATGTTTATGTATTGACGTGTGTATGTATGGTTGCAAATACAAATTTTTGTAGATATATATATATATATATATATGTATGGGTATATGTGTGTACACCTCTAGCATGAGTGTAGATGTGTATATATATATATTGTGAATATATGAATATATATATCTACTTGTTAAAAGATTAGTGTTCATATATATATATATACATATATATATATATATATGTAAATATATGTATATATATGAATGCATATATGCTTGTTAGAAGATTGTATGTATATATATGAATATATATATATATGAGCATGCAAGTATAATTAAATTTGTATATATGTATATATACATATTTGTAAGTATATATATATATTCATTTAATTAGTTATTATCAAAAGTTGGATTTAAAGGAGTTATTCATTTAACCAATTGTTGTTAATTGAGTATTTTAAAAATTTTCCAAAAAAAAAAAGGGATGAAGTGCTTATCTTGAATTAAGGATAAAATAATATTTTGCTTATCTATTTGCTTAATTATTTAGTTAATTTATTTATTTATTTATTTATCTATTTATTTAATTTATTTATTTAATTATGATTGTCTGAATTTGGGCGCACCATTAGCGCGTGTGTAACTAAATATTCATTATTCACATTGGATTTTATGAGACATATATTTTTTTTGATTTTACGTTTGTATATATATAGGTGTAGATGTGTATATATATGCGTATATTTATGACTGAATGTGTAAACAATTCTTATGGATTTTTATGGGTATATTTATTATGTCTAACAATGAACATTTGCTAATTTAGATTTAACATGTTACCTATATTATATTATTAAATCATTCTAATATGCTTAAAATGTTGTAGTTGACTTTAGCTATTCTTATGCATTTATTTCAAATAATGATTTATACTGTAAATATATAAATTTTGGTGGTGGATATTTTATGATAGGTATTTCTGATTTGTTTATTTATTAAAACATTTGATTACAATTTAAGAACTGTAATTCTGAAAAGTGACTTTTTTTTTACTATAACTATATTTATATATATATATATATATATTTTTATATATTTATTTGACGTGATTAGTTAGTCTGTAGATGCACCATACAGTACTGGTGTTCCGTACTGTTATATTTATAGATAAGCAGGCAAGTCACATATATAGTCGTCCTTTGTGAGCTGTGATAAGAGAGGATTGGCAGATTTACGGTCATAGTATCAGCCAGCCTCTCCTAGGCCAAAGGATAATAGGTTTAGCCATTTCTATGGGAGTTAAAGGTGAAATGATTGGCAGGTATTTTGCATATTGAGCATTAATCGTCCTCTTTGGCCATAAGATGGCATGTTATTTAGTACCAGAACCATTGGAACTCTGATGGGGCTGTGTGCAAGTTCTCTTCTCCCCCTATCTGTCGAGTGGTGTTTGGAATGCCAAGCATCATTTGACAATATTGGTATATCAAATGGTGCATTAAATATCCTTTCAATGTATATATGTATATATATATATATTGTTATGTTAGTGTGTACTACACTGTACAGGGGCAACAACCTAATTCAGTTAATGAATAGCCTAGTATTGTATTTCTGCTATCTACGAGATCAGCAAGTTGGATGACCACTCCTGACCATATTGGTAGCAATGTACTTGCAACAGCTGATATCATGGGATCGTGTATTAACATACTATATGGTACATTAGGTGTATCTTCACTACGATTGTGCAGGTTATGTAATATATTTATCAATTTTAATTTTATTTTATCTATTTATGATTTTGATTTTTATTATTATTATTATTTGTATTAATATTTATTATTGATATTATTATTATTATGATTTATTATTATTATTGTTGTTGTTGTTGTTATTATTTGTTATTGTTGATGTTATTATCATTATTATTATTGTTGTCAAGTGTACGATTATCATTTTTGTACAAATGAATGCGTTAATGGATTTAGAGATATTATAGCCTTTGGACAAGTATCATAGCTTTCGAGCAAATATGTAGCCTTCAAGCAAGTATCATAGTCTTTAGACAGGTGTTATAGCCCTCAGACAATTCTCATAATCTTTGAGTAGGTGTCATAGTCTTTGGGCAAGTATGATAGCCTTTGAGTAAATATTATAGCTTTTGAGCAGATGCAGTAGCCATCGAGCAGATATGGTAGTCTTCAAGAAAATATGGTAGCCTTCAAGTAGGTATAGTTGGCTTCAGGTAGGTTATCCTAATTTCTCGAGAAGTTGTAGTATATTTATGATTATTATTATTACTACTACTATTAATATTTTTGTTTTTATTATTTTTTTATCTATATTTACACATTTGATTTGTTTATGAGGTGGTATAAAAATATAAGATTGTACTAAATAAGTGGTGTGGGTGGACATGAGATATAAAGATATTTACGGTTTATTAAATTATTTTTTGCATCTATATTTCTATGCTATTGTTATTAAAGTGCTGTCCTTTATGGAAAATTTTGTAGTAAGTTGGAAAGAATAAGGTGTTGTATTCCTTGATTGTGTTTTCTATACAAGAAATTTTGGGACATGTCCAATCCATAGAGAAGATACATTTTCTATTGGAAGATCTTGTAGGATTTCTCCAATCAAGTCTTGTCTAGAGTTTCAATAAAGAATACTAGGGGGTTATGATAGTGTAGTATAATGAAAGTGTATATTTGATGAGGAGTATATAATAGATGAGGAGTATATACAGTATATGAAGAACATGGATCTTGAAAGTTAACTTGGGATTAAATTTTATTATTTAATTCTAAACAATATTAAAAAATAAAAAAACATTATTTATCATCATTAGTGATCACTTATAGAGTAAGACTCATATGTCATTTAGAAATTTAATTAATTACTCTAAAAGGGTTAACTTTTTCTAATTAGGTTTTTTTGTATAAAAAATTAATATATAATTAAATGCATTCAATTAATATTTATCATCTCAACATAAATAATTACTCTTTTAATCTTGTTTTTTTCCTTAGCAATTTAATTTTCGGTAGTCATATTTTATCAATGTATTTTCAATTCTAATCATATAAGAAAATTAACACCAATCAATGACCAATAAGATTGTTTCCAAATTAATGATGATAGACATAGAATAACTCTAATCATTAAATTTAAAAGATGACGTGATATAATTTTGTTACCTTAAATTGAGATTTTCATTTCAAGTAAAATGGAGAGAGATCTTTTTCTTCTTTTTTTTAATAATTAAATGGAGAGGAATCCTTATCCCATCTATATATAGGTATATTCACATTGTCACACCCTATTATACTATATCAATCCTCATACTTTGCACTTTAAATAAATGTATTAAAATATATTAAAATTATCAAATATATTTAACTAAATATATTATAATTTTTCAAATATATTTAACTAAAGTGTTTGTCAAATATATAACTTACTTAAAAAAGCATATGTAATTAAAATTATCATATAAATTGTCACATAGTTTAACTACAATTTAATTAAAAATTAATAAAAAAAATATTGAAGTCTTCAAATTAATTATTGTAAAAAAAAAAAAACAACTTAAAAAATAACTTAATTTTTGAAAGGTATAAACATAAATTCAAACTGTCTTAGGGGTATAAATGATTTTTTAAAAGCATAGAGATGTTTTTGTATTTAGCCCAAATCTTAGGAGGTGTAAATGAAATGTTCCCTAATATTAAATATGGCCCCCAAAATTGTATACACTTTCCTTTTTAAATTTATCACTTTAAAGCTAATTAGTTATCAATTTTTTTTCCTTAATGGAGTTTTATAAATCTTTTTTTTTTTTTTTTTTGCTTCGATTGAGTTTACAAATTCATATTAGTTTTTTATTTTTGAAAAAAATTCTTATTATTAATTTATAAGTTTTGCCTTATATGTCCTAACTTAATCAATCTATTATATGTCCAAACAAAAAGTGAACCTCTTCTCCCGTGATGATACAAAAAAAAATTGAAATTGGCCATATATATATATATATTCAACTGTTTATATATAAAGAGATTAAGTAAGTTTTTTGTTTTTAGAAAAAAACTAGCATCTATCTCCCGTGCAATGCACAGTATACATAACTATAATAGATAAAATTTAATAATAATTTATAATAATTAATTAGATTTGAAAATTTATTTGAAAGTTTTATTATTAATAAGTATATTTGGATTTTTTTTTTCAATCTATACTATAAAAGTTTGTTAATAATTATAAATTTGATAGTTATATATAATATTATTCAATTATATAATTCAAATTTAAAAATATTTACCTATCGAATTTTTTCCGTTTATGAAATTTTTCAATATGGCTTTTTTTATATGTGGAATTTAAATTCATATTTAAATGCATTTATATAATTTAATTTAAATTCAATGTTTTTCATCTATAGAATTCAAATTCCAATTCAAATTCAAATATATTTTTTGATTTCTGAAAATTATTATTTTTCATATATTTAATACTAATAATGTAATTTATATATTTATTAATATTATTTATTCTATAAAAACATTTTTACCTTATAAGATAAATTATTTATGAAATTTAAATTATAAAATGTTTACCTATTTAATTTTTTCCATCTATAAAATTTAAGTTCAAATTCAAATTTAAATTTAAATTTAAAAGTATTTATATAATTTAATTCAAATTTAAATATATTTATATAATATTTTCCATCGATGGAATTCAAATGCCTATTTTAATCTTTTACAAATAATTAATTTTTCTATGTTAAATCTTTATAATATAATATAATTATATTTATTATTATTGTTATTATTATTATTATTTTAATTTAATATAATTTTTCTATGTTACATATACATAATAGTTGACCATATATATATATATATATATATATGTCCTTTTAAACATTTGTTTCCTTTGTTAAGATATATATCTATATATATATATATAAGTACATCTTAAATATTTTTTGATATATATTAAAAAAAATACATTATTTACCATAAATTTTTTGATAAAAAATAAATCTCATTATTTGTTACCGCATTTTAATCTTATTATTTTATAATAAAATTTCATTTATTATTGACCATATATGTATATTATCATAAGTTAATATTATCTTTTAAATGCAACTTAAAATATGTTTATATATATATATATATATAAGTACATCTATATAAATACATCTTAAACATATATATATATATATACATATATATATTTTTTGTTAACATATACATATCTATATATATAAGTATATCTTAAATAGTTTTTAGAAAATATTTTTAAAAAAAATGCATTATTCATCATAAATTTCATAGTAAGAAAATTTAAAATAAGGAACTCAATCTCATTATTAATTTATTCATTATTACATATATTTTCTATTTATGGGATTCAAATTGAAATTCAAATGTATTATTTGATTCCTTGAAATTCAAATATATTATTTAATTCCTTGTAAATAAATTCAAATATTATTTACCATACATATCTATTATCATAATCTTAAAATTATCTTTTAAAAACAAATTTATACATATATAGGTCATTTTAAACATTTGTTTCTTTTGTTAACATAAATATATAAATATATGTCATTTTAAATTTTTTTGGAAAATATCTTAAAAAATGCATTATTTACCTTAAATTTCTTAGTAAGGAGATCAATATCATCATTAGTTATTCTATTTTAATTTTATTATTTTATAATGTAATTCCATTTATTAATAAGGAGACCAATATCATTATTAGTTATTTTATTCTAATTTTATTATTTTATAATATAATTTCATTTATTAGTATACATATATGAATATGTACCCGTATATGAAAATTTTTGAAAAAATATATTTAGTAGTAATCAGAAAATCATTTATTATATTCATTTTTTTACCAAATGATGAGGTCAATCACATTACTAATTTATTCATTTTATATATATATATATATATATATATATTTATAAAGATCAAATAAAGAGATCAATCTTATAATTGAAATCTATTTGACTTATTTATAGTCAAATATATTTGACTTATTTGGTAAATAAACTAAAATCAAATATTTTATTTATTTTAATTTTCTTTCAAATTTATTACTGGATGTAGTTATTGGATGCAATAAAAGAATGTATCATTTTTAAATTATATATTATAATATAATATTTCATAATATCATAATAATAAAAATAAATAATTTAAAAAGATAATAACTGCATTCTTGGGTAATGATCTCCATGATTTTTCCCATTGGCTCGAATATACTGATTAAAATCTGGTCTTTCTAAACCGTACATCTAATATATTAATTGGTAATATAATAATAACAATTAAAAACCATAATTGTATTTTCATAATATTATTCAATTACAATATGTCAATTTTTAACTTTTTTTAGTCTTGAATTATAAAAATTAACTAAAAACTTGATAAATTGGTCTATTTTGAATAATGTAGAAAAATAAAAGGGGATTAATGATAATTTTTTAAAAATGTAGCGTTTAAATGTAACTATATCAAAATTGAGATGTCTAAATGAAATTTACCCATATTTTATTCATTTATAATTCATAAACTTAATCATGATATGTTTTATGCTATTTACACTTTAAACTATTGAAAGGGAAAGAGTCGAGGAAAATAACAGTGTAAAAGATCGTCCCTTTTTTGTTTTTTTTTTTTTTGGGGAAATAAAAAGATCAACCCTTTTGTGCACGTAATTTATCTAATATGGCTTTTGACAAAGCAAAAATGGTCAATGGTGCCAAATTTGGCTAAATTTGGTACCCAAAATATCAAAAAATATAACTCAAAAAATGCAAAGTGCAAGAACCGATATAATTTACCAGTATCCATTATATATGCATATTTTCTTTTTCAAGTGGAGCCCCGTTTGTCTTTGTTGCTTTAAATTTGTTTGTTATATTTTTATGGGATCATTTTCCTCTTTAGGAAATTTACTATATATATATATATATATATATTATGGAGTTCTTATTGATTAAGAAAAATATATATATACTTTTTTTTTCCTTTATAATGAATTCAAAATAAATACAATAGTTTACTTAGATTAAAAAAAAAATAGCCTTATTATTTGTCAAAACGAATGATGATCATCAATTTATATGATAAATTTTGATTGAAAATATTTAATTTTATTATCTTATATTAAAATATTGAAAATGAACATTTTAATAAAAACTATTAAAATTATTACCAAATATATATAAATTTTATTAATAATAACAAATAATGTTTATATATATATATATATATGATCAAATGTGTCAAAGATTTTGAAAGATTTACCAACGGATATCAAAGATTTATGTTAAAAAAAAAAAAAAAAAAAAAGAAACAGATTTCAAATATTTAATAATGTAAATTATAATTGGCCCTTGCGTGAATTACAATTATAGTTGGTCGGTTAAACTACATAATCTAATAGCGCATAGGTTTTTTAATAAAAGCAAGGAAGGAATTGGATGGTCTTAAATCACTCTCCGGGAATGGTGGAAAAAAAAGACCAGGAATTGGAGGAACCGGTGCCTATTCTAAACAAAAGCATTTGCGGTGCAACAAATTTTTTTTAATTTATTTACCCAAAAAAACTCCTTTTAATTTTCGTTGATGAATTATTTCTGGCTTTTCATCGGCAAACTTATGGAAAACGTTTTTTTTTTTTTTCCCAAAGAAAAAAATAAATAAATATTTATATGCCTTCATAGATAAAAAGGCAGATAGAAAAATAAATAAATAAATAAATAAAAGGAACTTATTGCTCACATGCGTTTGTTTAGAAACAGTGTTTGATAACAGAATACCTACAATTTACACTAAATAGAAGACCTTCGAGGTCCAGCAAAAAAATAAAATAAAATAAAATACAAGATCCTAGAACATCTCTAAAGCATTATATTTTGTCATGTCATTGCGAAAATATGGTATAGAAGTACATTTTGACTTCTCCAATAGCAAAATATGCTAATGTTATTTTTGGTGTTAAATTGATACTAAATTTGCAAATGGCAAATTTTAATAATAGGCCCTATTTATAATAAAGTTTGCAGGGCCCACCACCATTTTGATTGGTAGAGTAGATCATATTACGATTAAATAATATTTCTAATTTAATAATGCTATATTTTAGCATACACTATTATAGAGCTAATGCTAAAATTTGACTATGGTATTGATATTACTATTAAAGAGTTCATGACATTGCCAAATTTTAGAAATAGCAATGCCAATATGGCATTACAATTCAAGATACTCTTAAATTAATTAAAGATATTTCCCACCAAATGTTGACATCGATATATAGGAGCCACAATACCGATAATCTCCGTTCGTGAGTTCATAAAGTTACGCCAGATTGAGCTCAGACCAATACACAATATACACTCCAAACAGCCTCCTACTTCAAAGCATTCAACGACAATGAAATGGCCTCAAAACAAAGAAACAATGTTAGGGGGCGCCGGTAATGGAGCCAGTGATAACCCTCCAACAGTAAGGACAAATCTCCAATCCAACTACTCTGATCGAATTCCAGCAAAGTAATAATAGTGTGAGAGGAAGAGGGATAAGTCATGTTTGGAAAAGAAAAAGGTTCCTTGCGAGAGTAGTTCCCACCCCATTAGGATTGGATCCCCGTGGGGATCAAGGCGGTCGGGCATTTTGCTATCCCTATTTAATGCTATTATATTTATTGAAAATAAAAATAAATAAATAAAACCTACTTGGAATTAGTTGATAAGAAAACTTGGTTTAGACACATGCTTGCACTGCATTTTTGGTTTATATATATATATATATATATATAGAATCAAGCTCCCATTGCACATATTATTGCATAAAGTCAAGCTCAGATAGATCAATCTGATTATTTTAGTATAGATATTTTTTTTATTAACTTTGTATCATTTAAAATGTTGAAATTTGAAAATCAATTAATAAATAATAGTTAATAAAGAAAGTTATGATGATAAAACTTTTTTTGGGTTTGGGAGTGGGGGTGGGGGGCGGTTTAGATGATAGGGACAATGATCTTTTGTCCCATTTTTTATGTTCTTGCTTATGTTTTGACAATTTGATATAATCTCACATCATTTTGAAAAGCAATTATTACTTTTACTTGATTTATTTAATTTTTTTAGTGTATTTAAATGAGATGACATCATATTATCGATTAATATTAATGGAACAAAAGACACAATACAACATTTACTTGACACATTGTCAAACACATGCATTTTATATTCAATTTTCATTTTACAAAATTTTTTTATGAAAATTGATTTTACAAAACGTTCCAGATGAGCCTTAAACATTTTTCGAAGCTAGAAAGCCATAAATAAAATGAAAATATTTTAGTTGTGATTATATAATTGTTAAATATTAATAACTTGGACCTTACTTGTTTATCTTGTAGTTTCAAATATATTGATTGAGAATTAATCTCAATTGATAGTGATTTTCTTCCATTTGTTTTTCATAAAACTTTTAGCCCTTTTAAGATAGTTTAGTTGACAATGACTATTGGTAATAAATCTTAAATTGTGAATTTAAGATCTGATGATGAAAACTCCCTTCACCAATTTATAAAAATAAAAGAAAAATTCTTAAAAGTTTTGATTAGATTATTATTTAAATAACTTTTACTTAGATTTTTTTTTATAACAAACTTTTTCATTTGGTTAAAAATGGGTCACGCTCCAAAAGACAAACTATGCAAGAGAAAAAAATACAATGCAAGAATCTTACCCTGGGAACAAATCCCTACACAATCAACAAGCACCAACTTTTTAATACCAATAGGAGCTACTATCGTAGAATTTTATGCATGCTAGAAGGTTGCTTGTTTCGTCCATGTACGAGCTCAACAAGTTAAATATGTGCTAACTCGAGTTAAGAATTTGTAGCTATATCCGATCTCCGAGCTCCGAGTTAAAAATACGAGTGCTAAAACGACTTTAAAACAAAGAAGACAATTAGAGGGCACCAGTAGGGTGTTGGCACAAACCCTTTAATGGTCAAGTTAGTGAGAAGCTCTATAGAGAGAGAGAGAGAGAGAGAGAGTAAAAGAGAGGAGGAAAAAAGATCCTAAGAACAAGTGAACATGTGCCTTTTAGAAAGAGGATGGATTTATGTCGTATGGCACCCAAGTCACCAGATGAATGCTACTAAACCTTCCACTGGGTTATGAAGGATTCTTACCAAGTGAAGTAACTTCTAACCTTTCATGAGGTGAAAGATAGGAATAATAATAAGCTTTGATCAATAAGAGCTTGTGCATTTGTGTTTGGACTTAGGCCATTATATCTTCATCTCTAGCTCATTTGAGGGGCTCAAACAAGTTTAGGACAGTTGGTGTCTTATGGTTGGTTGGTCTAAAGGAGGTGAAATGCGTCCCCTGTGCTAAGCATGTATCTTCAGTGTTCATCCTTACTTGGGCTCCAAGTTCGGGTCTTAGTGAGTACGTACTCGTCTTAATGATGCATGTCTAACATAAGATGGTCAAGATAATTTATCTCGAGCTTTTTATGTGAAGTCGGCCTTGAGGTCGCTCAGGTCATATTGAATTAACTGAGTCATTTCAATCAGTCCTTAGGTCATGGAATGACCCGAGGTTATTATGCTTCATCTTCAGGTAGCAAGATGGTCTGAGATTGCCGTTGCATGAGCATGAGAGGAAGTTTTGAGGTGATGAGCTTAGAGCCTGACTGATGCTCCTCACCTCATAGACAATGTTAAAGATCGAATCTTTCAATGAGCCTGCTATGACATCCCGTCTCGAAAAATACCTAAAATTTTGAAACTTTAACTGGGTTTAACTAATTCGATCGTTGTTGGTTCCAAGTTTGATTTTTTTATAGGATCAATTTTTTAGTTTGACTAGTATACTATTTTGTGAAGCATGGTATACCTTTGTGTAGAGCATGTCGATATGAGGTCATAGACTGGTAGCATGCCAAATTATTAGTTACGAAGAAAAACTCGTGGTTCTGAAAATTTTCAATTATCAATTTTATATCAGTGTCCAAATCAGTCTCAAAATTTTGTCTATTAGTGACCCAAGCTCTATATAAATATTGGGAAGCATGTTATCAATTTTGTCCAAAAACTAGAGAAACCTCTCCCCAGAACCATGGGTCCAAACCGACTTGGCCAGAACCCATCTAACGCCCAATTGGGTCACCAACATTGTGTCCAAATCCAACTACCATATATCTACATGCACCACACAGGTAGGAAGACCACTCAATGGCAACATCAATTGTGAAATTTCACGGCAAACCACCAGCCGACACACAGGGATCAGCTGTTTGAAGCCTGCAGCAGCTGTTTGGAGTTTTTCAACCGATTAACCATTTTTCGGCCATTGCAGGCCAACCCACACACCCCACCCCCTATTTTTGGACCCTCTGAATCCATCTTCATGCTCCATTTTCCAAGATTTCTCACTGTTTGAGAGACATATCAATGGGGATTTTAACTGAGTTTTTCGATAAGTTTTTCGGCATCGAGATACTTTTGGACCAAGGTGTGCACACCATTGTATTCCTTATCTCTTGGACTTTCCATTAATATAAAGTTTGTGAATTTTGGATATTGTTTGATAATTTTTATATTTTTGGGTCAATTAGTTAAATACTAAAAAAATTGGATTGTGTAATTAGAATAGGATCTATTGGAAGGTTCAATTTCATAAAATTATTGTTCAAGTGAAAAGCCTAAATTTGGGATGCCAAGTCCTAAGTGTTCTGGATATAATTGGATTGCTCAATGTCCAATTTATATAATTTTATAGTTATATAAATTATTTTAAAATATTTGGTGCACACATGCATCTACGTACTAGTTATTGGAGCTCGAAAAATATTTTATTATACTATAGACACATGTATTAAGTTTGAAGGCAATCATGTGGAGTAGCAGGAGTAAGCATCAGCGGTATCTATGAGCGGTTATATTTTTTTTAAATAGTTTTCGGCATGCTAGTATAATATATATGGTTCAGATATTTTATTTATATATATGTCATTTAAATTAAATATTTATTTTTATGTATGTACGAATATTTGTTTTTACATATACATGTTATCATTTTATATATCTTTTGACAAGATTTTAAATTGTTTCCAACTCTATGGAGTTTATAATAGATTTTTGGATCATGGGATTTAAATATTTTGATATTTGAATTGAGGTTTTAATCATTTTGAAAAATAATTGATTTTGAGAGGGCGGGATGAAAATTATATGTTTTTAAACATGTTTAAATGTTTAATAATTTTATATGCTTAAAAATGGTTTATAGTGATGTATATTTCACTGTGACATTTATAGTTTTGATATAAAATGATGATTTGGAATTTTTGAAATATTCAAACATATGGTTAGATTTAAATTTTAAATTATGTTTTATAGTACAATATTGTTTGGGAAAGTATGATTTTATAAAGGTTGTTTTATGGATATTATACTGTTTATTTTTTAATTGGTATACCATATAATATCAGTGTTTCGGATCATTATTATATCATAGCGCGCAGGTTTGATACGATACTTGTAGTACGCTAAAGGTCGTAAAGTTGGATTCATCTCATAGATTCATTATTTTCACTATAACTTTCATATATTAAAGGTTGTGACGTTGGGTTCATCCTATAGGTTTATATTAACACGACACCTTTAAGATGCTAAATGTCATGGGGTAGATTTATCCCACTAGTTTCATTTATTTTACTATTCGGCGATATTCCGTGATGCCGTATACCAATTTTTCAATACTATTATATGGAACATTATTTATGTTTTTAAGTATATCATTTGTTTTCTGATATTTATTTACTGCATTTTCATAATTATTTTATGAAATTATATTTATATTATTTTATACTCAATATTTATATCGTGATTAATCCAATTATAATATTTTAATGATCATTGATTTTATACCATTTGAGCATCAGTTTTATAATGTTGACTTGAGGTATAAGTTTGGATTTTATAAAATAATTTTAAATGAGGAATCTTTCAAAAAAGTGAACGAGAGGTTTTGAGAAAAAGTTTTATAAAAATAAAATATTATTTTTCTATTGCATCAAGCCACTTATTGAGATATCCTTATCTCACGTTTTATTTGTTTTTAAATATGTTCTCCTAGGTTCAAGCAATTAGCTAGCAGTCTACCTTGTGCATCGCCCATTATTCTGTGTTTCTCACAACAGCAGCAACAGTATATATCTGTCCTTATTTATCTTTATCTTTCTAGACTTATTTGCATCGGTTGTATTTTTAAATTTTACAAATATATTTAGAATGTTCTAACCTAAATATTATACACAGTAGTGATTTTATTATGTATATACAGTTATGATCTGTAGTATAACGAGCTGTAGTTATGGACCATGGTTCTATCTTTATATTGAGGTATTATCTGTTATAGCTTATGTTTGTTTGTCCATGTTTTAAGTGGGGTTCCATTGAGTTTTCTCTAAGGTTTGCTCAGTGGGATCACTCGGGAGATCCTAAGAAGGTTCTCAAGGTAGATTTTGTCACTACTTAGGCAAGTTGGGTGCAAAATTCACCCACAACAAGAGCTTTTTCAAAATAAGTTGTTACTCTCTTTATACAAGTAATTTACTAAGAGCATATTTAATAACTTTGTAGATTGTTAAAATTTTATTGTCATATTAGAAAAATAGACAGTCATTTAAAAAATAAATAAATAAATTCTCTTCAATATGTCTGTCAATAGCTTTGTCAAACTACTTAGGTGGCCAAAAAAAGAAAAAAATAAACATTGTCAGAGAAACCATCTATTTGCAGAGAACCTACTCGATAATGTGACTTAGCAAAATGTTA
Organism: Ziziphus jujuba; assembly: GCF_031755915.1. Taxonomy (NCBI): domain Eukaryota; kingdom Viridiplantae; phylum Streptophyta; class Magnoliopsida; order Rosales; family Rhamnaceae; genus Ziziphus; species Ziziphus jujuba. The sequence continues at coordinate 9,931,213 of NC_083388.1, forward strand.
TAAACAATTATTATCAAGAATAAAAACAATCTTCATGAAGAATATAATCTTTTTTCTAAAAAGAAAAAATAGATATGCACATCAATATTAGACAAAATCATTGAAGATTGGTTTTCAAATTGACCATCTATTGATCAGACATTTATATCGTATAGATAGTAAACTTTTTCAACTTCCATGTCATATGGGTTGCAATCTACATAGCCACGTAAATGCTCCAACAATTTCTCAATCTTTTCCTAAAATTTCTTTATAACCTTCCAAAACATTGAAGTAAGGATGAGAAGATTCAGTATCCCCATGAACCCAATCCATAATAATTCTTGAATACATCTCTATGATAACCTGTTCAAAACCATAAACTACCTTTCCCCCTGCTCCAGCCAATTTTTTTTTTTTTTTTTGGGTAAAGATTTATCGAATGCATTCGTTCTATGCAACCTCCCTGCAAGTTTTATATTTATATATATATATATATATATATATAATCTTTCCAGTTCAATTATGCCTTTTCCACGATGAATTTGATAAAATTAATCATGCACAATATTTTTTTTTTTTTGGGGGGAAAATTGTTTTAATTTGTTTATTTCATTTTTGACTGGTTTGTAATCTTATTTTTGCCAAATTTATTGCATAATTAGACTAATGTGATAAGAAAAGAAAAGCATAGCTCATGGAGCAATCTAACTTCTTCTTCTTCTTCTTTTAAATTTGGAAGGAAGGATCCCAAAAAAGAAAAAAAAAATGTAATAATTCAGTATCCTAAAGAGTAATTAACCCTTTAATATTTGTGGTATTATTGAAATTAATTTAGATTTCCTCTATTACCAGTTTTTCCTTATCTAGTTATCTATTGCAACATTTTGGTAATGCTATATATTCCTACAACCACAGTCTGTAATTTATTACCCAAGTGACACAACGGAGCACCTCTTTTTGTCTTTTTTTTTTTTTTGGATTTTTTTTCTTTTTTTGGGAGAGTGACACAATGAAGCACCTAAATGATATTATGTTAGAATTTTTATTTGGAATTGGCAATAATCAGATGGTCTCATCCACGGACTTTGACATACCAATGATGGAATAGGATTAGACACTTTATTATGATTTTGAGGACACAATACTACAAGATCAAGCAACGTATGATCATACAAATTTCTCATATCTTTTGTACTAGAAGATTTACACCATGTTCAGGCTGCAAAAGCAAACCATAAACTGGGGAATGATGATAGTTGGGAGAAACAGAGAGATTGAAATTGGATACAATCAGAGCAAAGAGGATCTTCAGCTCTACCATAGCTAAGCTCTGTCCTGGGCATACTCGGCCACCAACACCAAATGGCAAGTAGGCTTGCGGACACTTGCAAGCCCCGGTAACTCCATTAGCAAACCTTTCAGGGTTGAACTTGTGAGCATCAGGTCCCCAAAGTTCAGGATCTCGATGCAACTCTAGCATCCATATCCATATATTTACACCTTTTGGAACCCACATTTTCCCCACCTTTATATCTTCTAAGGCTTGCCTCGACACAAATATCACTGCCGGGTATAGCCGCAACACCTCTTGTATAACCATTTCGATCTATAAAATTTAGCAACTTAATTTAGAAAATTTGACGATTACAAAGCGATTGTACTTAAATGACTATTAAATAACTATTTTTTCTTAAAAGCTTAACTTATTTTAATGTGAATCAGAATAAGACTAGTTAATGTAACAACATAGATATACCACTTTCATCTTGTGAAGTACGCTAGCATCAATAATGTTGGGATTGCCACAAACTTGCTCGACCTCAGAGCGAATTCGCGCTTGCCACTCGGGATACAGAGCTAATAGCATCAAACCCCACATTGCAGCAACAGCAGGAACTTCAGATCCAGCCAAGAAGAGGTTCTTGCAATTGTCCACTAGATATTGATCCTCGGCGTTTGGCCCAAGCTTAGCATTCTTCGCACCTGCCATGATCCCCTTTAACATGTCCTCATCATGTGGCCTTCCAATGTGTTTGTTCTTTATGTCAATGATCATGGAATTTATTTCCTTTTCCAATCTCCACACTTGCATATTTTTCTTGGTGGGAAAAAATCTGCACATTCAAATGAATTGTGCATTACAAATTGAATTAATTAATTAGAATGGGATTAGTTATTGTAGGACAAAATTTATAGAGACCTTGAGAAGGGAATCCCATTAAGTATGGTGGGTGAAGCCATGGCATTCAGAAGGGCTCTATACTTGGGAAATATCATGTTTCCTTCTCTATAGTTGCTTCCAAATAAAATGTTTGAAATTACATTGGAAGAGAAGCTTCTCACGTAGTCATGGACCGGTATATCTACAGCACCACCATGAGCTGTTTGATCAACTCTGCTTTCCCAAGCCTTAACTAGTGTATTTGCAGATTCCACCACTAGGTTCACCATGTCCTGCACATTTTATAGGTTCCAAATATTCCAACTTTATTCATGTCAAAAATGAAATTAAAATATAATTAAATTTATATAAAAACTATATTAGAGTATGCAAAGCTGACCTTAATCTTATACATGTAGAGGTGGGGAGCTATTGTTTTTCTCTGGTGGGCCCAAAGTGTACCATTTGTTGTAATGAGGCCTTTGCCTAATAGAGGACCCCTATCCTTCTGCAGATAAGCAGGCTTCCCCAAGTCCAGTGATTTGAAGATGCTTAATTCTCTTACTATTTCAGCATCGCAAACATACAGTAACTGTACTCCTCCAAGCGCAAACATAAACGTCCTTCCTGTTGTGCATTAGATAAGGTTCATTTACAGCTAGTTATTACACTATATACGATCTACTATGTATATTTTGAAAGGAATTAAACTAAGAAAGTAAAGTAACTATTTGGTGGTAGACATTAGTATTTCATTGACAAATTTTCAATCATAAGACTCAAAATTTTTTGCGGCCTAGTCTTATTTGTAAATGATAGTGGTAATTAAATCACCGGGTATAAAACATAACCAGTAATTTTTTCTTTTTTTCTTTGTATTCTACACAACAATGTATGTATTGCTGTATAATTCAATTGATTAATTAATTTTTTTTTTTGAATAAGTATATTGGATGAATTGAATTGTACATAGACGTTTCCATATTGCATATCTTTTTAAGTCGGTATGCTTCCTAAGAAAATTCTACTAGGAACTATTCTATCAATTTAATAAGATCCATGAAAACTGTCAGGCAGGAATACTAATACTAACAAGCTAGTAAAGGAATAATACTTTCTTTCTTTCTTTCTTTTTTTAATTCTCAACTCTAATGTTAAACAGTGTTAGCATAGAAAAAAATAATAATATAAATGATCATGAATTAATAAGGACAATAAACTAAAGCAAGAAATTAAAAGGAATGAATAGCCTATAGCAATTAATAATAAGATCCATTAATTATACTCTTAAGGCTTTAAACAAACTAAGCAATATTGATGTCGAAAGTTCAAAGTATATAGAGCAAAAATAAAAGCGAGAAAGACTCCATCACCAAAGGGGGCATTGCAAATGTGCATAAAACCATTGACCATTTTCTCATTAATTTCTTAATTGCTAACTAGTAAGCTTCAGCAATTGATTTTAATTAAAACAAAATAACATAGCAGAATATACATCTGACTTTATAACAGTAATCAATATGACAAAATTATGGTCGACCACTGTGAGAAAAAGCATATAATAAATAAATGAATATTACCAAATTGCTTGGTCCACTTCTTGAAATATGGGAAGAGAGATAAAGAATGGTCAACTAGCTGCAAATTATTCTCCTTGACACCTTTGCTAGAAGCTTCAGACATTATCCGCCTTATTTCAGGAACATTCCCCAATACAATGGATGGCAATGGACCACTTATACCTTGCTTTCTAAGCTTTGCTCGTATAATTTCAGACTTCACTCCAAGTTTGTAATAAATATATACCAACAATAAAATTGAAAAACAAACTATACTAGTTTTTACGCCAAAAACCTCCTCCATAATTCTCTGCAACCTCTCGGTCAGATCTAAGCAAGCTAGTAGTACTTAACAATGCCAATGACAAAAACACATATTTCTGTGTGCATATATATGTATGTGTATATATATATATATATATATATATGGGATGTGGTATAATTAATCTGATGCCGAACTCCAACCCATATATTTTGAAGTAGCACGAAATGGATAAAAACATACAAATTTGCAGCAAACCCCATGGATGCTACCAATCGCTACTCTGAGGCAAACATTCAAATTCATGATTTAGAATGTTTTGAAGTAGCACGAAAATGGATTTGAAAAAAAAAAAAAAGAAAAATTAATAAATTTCTGCAGACCCTGGATCCTACCAACCGCTACTCTGAGGCAAACATTCAAATTCATGATTTGGACACATCACAAACACAAATACTCTGTTTGGAATTTGGCCCCACATACCAGTTATTCCAGAACTAAGACGGTGAGTCATTTAATTGCTAATTATTAATAAGATTATAGACTTGTTAGGATTTGGCATATCATATAATTTTTTTCGAACAGATATGATTTTTCTGAAAAAAGACTTGTTAGGAAATGTTGTTGATTTGTAGAGGGGCAAGAAAGGCTATGGTCCTTGGTTTGAAGGGGGGATTGTTAAAATAATGTGTGCATAAAATTCCAGATTGGTTAAACATTGGAATCTATAGGGTAATTTGGCCGGTCTACTTCCCTTTTGGGGTGAACAAGCTAGCCTCTCTCTACACTAATGTTCTTGTTTATAGCTTGCAAACTTCTAAAATTACCAAACTTTTGTTCTAGTTTGTAGCATGCAAACTTCTAAATTACCCAAAAGCGTTTGTAAAGATCTAGCTAGATCTTACTTTTTTCGTTAAAATAGAATGCAAACTCTAAAATTACCTAAAAGTGTTTGTGAAGATTCATCAAATTAGAATGCAAACTTCTACAATTAACTAAAAGTGTTAGTAAAGATCTAGCTAAACTTGATTTCTGTGATCAATTCATACCAACTTCTTTTTTTTTTTTTTTTTCTTTTGAAAATATTTATACCGCTGGTTAACATTTACGATTCCATCCTAAATGATTAATTAGCCCTCTAGAGTGTAACCAAGCATCTTATTTTTTGCTTTAAAATTCGCTTGTTTTGCCAATTTGGGACTAATAATATTTGTTTGCACACTCTAGCATACAGTAACTTAACATGATACTGGCGCAATTGTTTGACATGTGTAACCCCCATCTTTCCTCTTGAACATGTAAGCTCATAAATGGAGAAGTTTGGTATCATATGCTGCTGAGTTATTCTATAAGGGCTTATTTTGGAGAGTTGATAACGGACAGAATATCAAGTTGATAATGGACTGAAAAAAATAATAATAATAAAAATAAAAAGGAAGAAAAGCTAGAAATTATTCTCACTGAACTTATTAGATAATCAAAAGAGCATCAGGGTTGTGATTTTCTGGTCAATTAATAGCAATTGGACTGTGAAAAAATTTGAGCAGGTTCCTTCCCAGAAGATTGTGCTAAGAGATCATATCACCGCTGCTAGTTTAGAAGGATATAATGCGGAAGACGAGTAATTAAGTTTTAGAAGGGAATATTCACAGTTGAATCTGTCTGCTTATTGATTGGCTTCTCAATTTGAGAACAGTGAGGCCTGGAAATTAAAGTTAATTGGGAACCTTAGATGGCTCGCCAATAGTTTATTAGAACCTTAATTTCCATGGCTTAATTGCTATAACGGTCTTCTTTCGAATTCCGATGTTCAAAGGGTTGAGAGGATGTCAACTAATGCCTCTTGCTTTGTGTGGATCTGCAGTCTGGTATCCTTATATATTCTTAGAGAACCTTTTTAATTAAGCCAAAAGCTATATTTGGCAGAATCATTGAATCCTAAAATTCAATTAAGCTCCCTTCTGGGGTGAATTTCATGATTATTAGGTGCAATTGAGAACTTGGGAAAACTGAGAAGCAAATTAATGGCTTTTTGTAGGTAAGCAACACAAGACTCAATAATTATTACAAATATTTCAAAGAAGTGAGTTAGTGCAAATGCTATCCTAGGTAAGATTAATTGAGGTTGAATTGAACTCAACTGTGTATGTATATCGTTATATCCCTAAGGAAGATGTTGTCAAAAATTACTTCGACATGTACAGTTGGTGCTGCAAAAGATCAAGAATCTGTTAGTTTGATATTACTAAAAGAATCAGTTCCCAAAAGAATCATTGTAGCTTTGATAAAAAAAAAATTAATAATAATAATCAATTAAGTGTTTGGAAATTTATATTAATAAAAATGTTGTAAGGTGTAAAAATTATTTATATTTAGTAATTTATTAAATTGAATTACTATAAAATTTAAAATTATTAAAATGGCATGATATATATATATGAGTTATTTTTTAAAAAATAATAATTTATATGTAGTTAGTTGTGACTTTTTATACTAAAAAGTAATATTATAATAATTATATTAAAAATTTTATTTTAGTTTATATTTATAAGAGAATTTTAATTTTAGTATGACTGTTTGATAAAATAAAAAATAAATATAATATGGTATTATATTGATTAATTAAGGATATTTTGGAAATTCAAATTTACTTATCTTGATTATAAAATAATCATATTTTTAAATGACATTTCTATCTGATTTTAAAAGCAATTGTGTAACCATCTAAAACTATAAAATAATCAGAAAAATATTAGTTTACTGAACATGTTAATACTCTTAAATTCTAGGGAAATTGATTCTAATCATCCCAAAAGCAATCCCAAACTAAGCCATAGAGGGAATGCAATTTTGAAACAGATATGTAACCTTGCTTCTTTTACAATTAATTCTCTTGAACTTAATGAAGATTTTGGGTACAAGATACTTATATAAACCAAAATTCTACTATTTTAACTTTATCAAATTAGAGAGAGATTTTGAGGAAAAAACAAAAAAGAAAAGTTCAAAATAATAGTTTTAGGACGAGTAGATTGGTTATTTTGGCAGGGGATCTAACTTATAAGAATAGTAGTACGGTTCAAAAATTATTTTCTAGTGTGAATATGAGATTTGGCAAGGGATTTAACTTCTAAGTTAAAGAACACAAATTTTTATTAACATTTAGCACTTTTATATGTAAATAACACGTTTGCAAGTTACAACACTTGCAAAACACTGACAATAAGGGGAAGATGCTAGAAATTTCCAACAGATCTAATGAAGAAACTAATTCTTGAATACAGAGAAGGCGAAATTGGATAAGATGTAAAAGCAAAGATAAGATCTTCAATTCAAGCATGGCTAAAGCTCTGCCCAAAAACTACATTCGAAAGTACTTTTGAGGATCCAACTTGTGAGCTTCGGTGCTCCATAATTCCATATCCATATATTTACTTCTTTTGGGATCCAGATTAATTTCACATATGTCCGCCTTCAACATATCTTGCAAAGCTTGCCCAATCGACAAAAATATCACTAGGCGCAAAACCCTCTTGGACTTGCACCAGAAAGACAAGAAAATCAGTTTATATATCACAAATACAATTCAATTTAATTCCTCATAATAGTTTGAATAATTAGTTTCATGTTTGCTAAGCATATATTTGTTAAAAATTTATAATGAATAGGATTATTTCTGAAACGCTATAACTTTTTACAGATAGTTACAACTTACATCGTTTCATCATTAACAGTTGTAATGTTTTCTATGTGTCTGCCTATATTCCAATCAATGTGTATTTTCCCAATCAGTGTGTCATCTTTTGAAACAATGTGTCTTTTTCTTGAAACAATGTGTCTTCTCCTGAAACAATATATGATTTCTTGAAATAATGTCTGTTTGAATCATCATGTCCTTTCTTGATATCCTTTTGAAGTCTATAAATACCATATGGGACTATTGCTGAAGGAACTGGAAAATAATTAACAAATGTGTAGTAGAGAGAATTGAAACTTTGTCTGGTTCATGGTTCTTTGAATTTGGAATGCTAATATTCAGAGAAGAGATCGTTGTTTCCTGAGAGAACATCACTGTAAAACTATGAGCACCATAGCAAAGCGAATATTGTCTCAAGAAAAGAGAGTTTAACTCTTGCCTCGATCGTTATATAAATATCAATTTTATTTGGAATTATAATACAAACACAATATCTATAAGTTCTTTTTCTTTATCTCACTATAATTATTTATATATTGTTTTATATATTTAATGTACATAGAGATATTTATATATATATATATATATATACACACTTTGGTTTTAGGTCTATTAATTTCCTAACAATCTTAAGACAATACTATATTAGTAAATTAATCTATTTCAAACTTTAAGTTCTCTGCATTGTTTATATATATGTCTAATTATTTAATGAAGTTAAGAAAGTTTATCTATATTCACATTAATATCTTTTTTATCACTTCTTTTATATATATATATATATATTATTACTTGATATAATAATAATACACATACAATTCTAGTCTTATTATAACTCCTACCTCTTATTTTTATTTCACTGGTTTACATGCCCGTTTTTACACACACACACACACACACACACATATATATATATATATATATATATAAATACAGATTTTTTGTACTTGCGTAGTTATTAGATAATATTCTATAAACCATTTAATATATATTATATATTAATATTTAATATACATTTAATATATACTTGCGTGCAGTGCCTATTACATATTATAAATTAATATTTAATATATATATAAATATATTTACGTGTTCTATGTTACAGTGGAAATTAAACATTTTATATTTGAAAATATTTATATTGTACGTACATTTATACATTGTAGCATATTTTAATTTTTTTTTTATAGATAAAATTATTTGTTTAGTTTAATTATTGCTTAATTATAATTATTTGGTAATATATTTTCTTTTTATAGAAATGGCATCTAGTGCATCTTTACCTCTTACTACTTTGCCTACATCTTTGGATCATGCTGAGAAAGCAGAGAAATTGAGTGGTTCTGATTTTAAAAAATGGCGACAAAAAATGTTATTTTATCTTACTACTTTGAACCTAGTCAAATTTCTTACTAAGGTTGCTCCTGTTCTTAATGAAAATGAGTCTAATATTCAAACGATAGTAGCCGTGGATGCATGACACCATTCAGACTTTCTATGTAAAAATTATATTCTCAATGGCTTAAGTGACACATTATATAATGTATATAGTAATGTTAAAACTGCAAAAGATTTATGGCAATATTTGGGGAAAAAATAACGGAAAATGCCAGCACGAAAAAATTCGTTGTTGGTAAATTTTTGGATTTTAAAATGATTGATTCAAAGAGTGTCATAAATCAAGTCCAAGAGCTCTAACTCATTTTTCATGAATACAAGCTGAAAAAATGGAAAGTAGTGAGTCTTTCCAAATGGTTTCGGTGATTGAAAAATTGCAACCATCTTTTAAGGATTTCAAAAATTATTTAAAACATAAACGTAAAGAGATACGGCTTGAGGACTCAATTGTGAGATTGAGAATAGAAGAAGATAATCGATTTTTTGAAAATAAAAATAGAAATCCGATGGAAAGCAAGGCAAATGTAGTGGAACAAAGACTTAAGATCAACAACAACAAGAAAAGGAAATTTGAAAATCAAAGTTCCAATGGAGGGTCTAATGGTGGTGGATCTAAAATGTTCAATGGCAAATGCTTTGTATGTGACAAGCCGGGGCATCACACTAAAGATTGTACTAACCATAAAGGCCAAGAAAACAAAAAGAGAAAGATCATTCATGCCAATGTCACTAAAATTGAAAAGCTTTCCAATAATATTGATGAGATGAATCTATCTACTATTGTTTCTTAAGCAAACTTGATCGAGAATCTGAGATCATGGTAGTTGGACACTAGGGCTACTTACCATATATGTTTTGACAAGAATATGTTCACCACTTATCAAAATCCAAATCATGAGGAAAAATAACTATTCATGGGAAATTCTTCTACTTCTAAAGTTGAAGGAAAAAGAAACGTTATACTTACGATGACATTCGAAAAAGAAGTTACCCTCACAAATGTGTTACATGTTCCTGATATTCGCAAAAATCTTGTGTCTAGATCATTACTTAGTAAAAATGGTTTTAAGTTGGTCTTTGAGTCCAATAAATTTGTACTTTCGAAAGGGTATATGTATGTGGGTAAAGGTTATTTGAGTGAGGGGCTCTTTAAACTTAATGTAATGACTGTGATGCCTACTTATTTGATTGAGCCTTCTAATATTTGGCATAGTAAATTAGGACATGTTAGTTATATTACTATGAAAAGATTAATTAATTTAAATTTAATACCAAATTTTGATATTGATTTAGATTATAAATGTGAAACGTGTGTTGAATCTAAATTAACAAAGACACATTTTCATACTATTGATAGAAATACTCAATTTTTAGATTTAATTAATAGTGATATATATGATTTAAAATTTGTGCAAACAAGAGGTGGTAAAAAATATTTTATTACATTTACCGACGATTGTACACGTTATTGTTATGTGTATTTATTAAGATCAAAATATGAGGCTTTGGAAGGATTTAAACTTTATAAAAATGAAGTTGAAAATCAACTTAGTAAGAAGATTAAAATGTTAAGAAGCGATAGAGGTGGTGAATATGATACTCCATTTAATTTATTTTGTTCTCAACATGGAATTATTCACCAAACCACAGCTCCATATCACCCAAATCTAATGGTGTTGCAGAATACAAAACTAGAACTTTAAAAGAGATGATGAATGCTATGTTAATAAGTTCTTGTTTACCTCAAAATATGTGGGGGGAAGCATTACTTTCTGCAAATTTGCTTCTTAATAAAATACCTCATAAGAAATCTAATATGATGCCTTATGATTTATGGAAAGGAAGAGAGTCTACCTATAAATACTTGAAAGTGCGGGGTATCTTGCTAAAGTAATAATACCTTATCCTAAGCAAATTAAGATAGGACATAAAATTGCTGATTGTATATTTATTGGATATGCAATTAATAGTACTGTTTATAGGTTCCTTGTGTATAAATCTGAAATTTCTGATATGCATGTTAATACAATTATTGAATCTAGAAATGCATATTTTTATGAAGATGTATTTCCTTGTAAAATGGCATGTGACCCAAGTTCTTCAAAAAGAACTTATGATGAGAAAGAAAATCAAGAAAAAATGTACAGTAAGCCAAGACGCAATAAAAGAATGAAAATTTCAAAATCTTTTGGTTCGGAATTTTTAACTTACATGTAGAAACTGAACCAAAGAATTTCAGAGAAGTTATGTCTACACCAGAAGCTCCTTATTGGAAAGAAGCAACTAATAGTGAAATTGAGTCCATCATGCAAAACCATGCATGGGAATTAGTAGATCTTCCACCTGTAGGTAAACCCTTAGGTTGTAAGTGGATCTTTAAGAAAAAGATGAAAGTTGATGGATCAATTAATAAATATAAGGTTAGATTAGTGGCAAAAGGCTACAAACAAAAAGAAGGTGTAGATCTGTTCAAATGTTAATTGTTATTGCTGCATTACAGAATTTAGAAATACATTAAACGGATGTAAAAATGGTATTTTTAAATGGTGAATTAGATGAAAAGGTTTATGTGGAACAACCTGAAGGATTTGTAGCCCTTGGAAATGAAAAAAAGAAGTTTGCAAACTTGTAAAATCATTATATTGTTTAAAACAAGCTCCAAAACAATGGCATCAAAAGTTTGACAATGTAATGAAGTCAAAAAGGTTTAGAATAAATGAATGTGATAAATGTGTTTATGAGAAAGATACTAAATATGGTTATGTCTTTATGTAGATGATATGCTTATCATTAGTAGCACTAAAGAAATAATTCAAGCTACTAAGAAAATTTTGATTAGTAAATTTGATATGAAAGATTTGGGTATTGCAGATGTTATTCTAGGAATTAAAATTTCTAGAACACAAGATAGCTTTATTCTATCTCAAAAGCACTATATTGAAAAGTTGCTTAATATGTATAACAAAGACAGCGACCATATTTCAAAAACACCAATAGACCCAAAATTTCCATTATATAAAAATCATGGGAATGGTGTATCACAATTAGAATATTCTCGAATCATTGGTAGTCTAATGTATGTTATGAGTTGTATAAGACCAGATATAGCTTACTTACTTAGCAAATTGAGTAGGTACATAAGTAATCCAAGTAAAGATCATTGGACAGCAATAATTAGAGTTCTTAGATATGTAAGATATACTATGGATCACAGATTACATTATACAAAATATCATGTTGTACTTGAGGGATATAATGATTCTAATTAGATATCTGACTCAAATGATTCAAGATCCACCAGTGGATATGTTTTTATGCTTGGAGGTGTAGCAGTATCTTGGAAATCTTCCAAGCAGACTTGTAGTGCAAGCTCCACAATAGAATTTGAATTTATTGCTTTAAATAAAGCTGGAGAAGAAGCGAAATGGCTTCGACATTTTCTAAAGGATATTCCAAGATGTTCAAAACATTTACCTGCTATTTGCATACATTGTGATAGCGAATCTGCTATTGGAAGGGCACAAAGCCAAAATTATAAAGGTAAATCTCAACATATACGTCAAAGATATAATACTATAAAACGGTTGCTCTCAAATGGAATAATATCTATAGATTATGTGAAATCTAAAGATAATCTTGCAGATCCTCTTCCTAAAGGTTTAATAAGGGAGCAAGTTTACTATTCATCGAGGGAAATGGGATTAAAGCCATTAATTTAGAGTTGTCTTGATGGCAACCCTACCTAGTTGATTAGAGATCTTAAGATCTAGGTTCAAAAGGACAACCGAATCTCGACTAACTCTATAAAAACACTAAGAGATATATAACTCTACCCATTTCTATGATAATTAGTGTTGCCTGTAATGTGTATTAGTATAAGCATTGCTTTTAATGGCTCCTATACTTTGGAAATTCAAATGAGGCTTTTACAGGAAACTCTTAATAGGAAGTCACCTATGTGAGTGTGAAGAGGCCGCTTCTATAAGAATTTTTATAGGCTTGAATTCTCTAGAGCACTCATAAAAAATCAGGAATGTTCAAGGCCAAAATGAACACAACTAAAAGAACCAACAATGTTTAGAAAAGTGATTGTGTGAATTCTATTGTCTTGCTTCACAACAATGGCTAAAATATCATGACGTCATGTCCACTTTTTAGCTTGTAAATCCGATAGTTTGTCACTAAATGAACAGTTGTAACGTTTTCCATGTGTCTGTCTATATTCCAATCAATATGTCTTTTCCCAATCAGTGTGTCTTCTCTTGAAACAGTGTATCTTTTTTCTTGAAACAATGTGTCTTCTCCTGAAACAATATATGTTTTCTTAAAATAATATGTCTATTTGAATCATCATGTCCCTTCTTGATATCCTTTTGAAGTTTATAAATAAAATATGGGACTATTGTTAAAGGAACTAGAAAATAATTAATATACGTGTGAGTAGAGATAAAGTTTACAAATAACTTTGTCTAGTTCGTAGTTCTTTGAATTTGGAGTGCTACTATTCAAAGAAGATATCGTTGAAGATAATTGCTATAAAACTGTGAGCACCATAGCATAGCAAATATTATCTTAAGGAAAGAGAATTCAACTTTTGCCTCGATCTTTATATAAATATCAACTTTATTTGGAATTATAATACAAACACAATACCTGTGAGTTCTTTTTCTTTATCTCACTATAATTATTTATATATTGTTTTATATATTTTATATACATAGAGATATTTATATATATATATATACACTTTGGTTTTAGGTATATTAATTTCCTAACAATATTAGCATCACCACCACAAAGTGAGACGAGGTTGCAATAGCAATTTCCACAGCCGCAGTGGCACTTGAAAGTTCAAACCCTTGCCATGAACACGTTGTTGCTGCTGTCAACAATAAAACTGATGGGTCATCCTAAGCTCTACATCTGCTAGCTAGCTATGCTTTTTATATCTATAACCCAAGCCTTAGTATTTGTAGAACAAGCACCCTAAACCTTTCCAAAGAAAGTAAAATACATGTAACAGCTACATATGTCATTTTATATCACTTCCAATCATCACATGCAATATATTAAAAAATATATATATATTTTATAATCATGTGTAATATCAAAATAAAGTATACAGATTCTATAAAATAATAATTTAAGTAATTAGATATTATAAGTGGCATGCGATACTATGTCATCCATGTTTACATATAATTTTTTTTTTTGTGGGGGGGGGGTCCATGTAGCATTGATGTTTTTGTGTTGTAATATTTATAATGATATAAAAAAAAGTTAAAATAAAAAATAAATTTCATTATAAAATAATTTGAAATTGTTTTCAATACTGATTTTTTTTTAAAATATATATTTAATCTTGTAGTTAGTCTTTTCAAGGTTGTAAACAACTAAATAAAAAATATCCTTAATTTTCAGGCTTTTCGCAATTTCAACTTTCAACTTTTCAACTTAGTAATTTAGATTCTCAATTTTTAAATTTGTTACAATTTAGATTTTATTTGACTATTAGGATTAATGGATGTCTCATATAACTAGTTTTAAACTATATCAATTTTCAAATTAAAATGTGCTAAAGTGTAAAATACTAAAACTATTTTAAAATTTTGCACTCTACTAGTCCATTATTTTTGAAAAACAAAATTGGGACAAGTTACCTGAATAGTATTAAACTATATTAAGTTTCAATCTTTAAGTAACTGAAAATATAGATTTTTAAAACTAGTTTTAAAATCTTGTATTTTAGTATTATTTTAATTCAAAATTTGATATGGTTTAATATCAATCATATGAAATTTTTACTAAGTCCTATCAGTTAAAAGTATAAAACAAACATAAATTACAACAAACTGAAAAATCAAAAGTCTAAATTGTTAAATCTAAAAGCTAAAAGCCTAAATTATAAAACTTTAAAAGATAAGAATATCAAACTACACAAACTTCTAAGACGAAATAGGCAACCAAAATCCAAAAACATATACATTATTAAATGAGCATTGAGATAGGTTTTTAAACAAAAAATAAAATGAAATGAAATCCCTCTCGGGGCCAATCTACAAACAAAGTTGTAACTACCTATTGTTTTGTCAATCAATAATTCTGAATTTATCCTCCACACCTCTCCATTAAGAAAAGAGCAGAAATGATTACCTAGAAGCAAAAAAAAAAAAAAAAAAAAAAAAAAAAGGATTACTTTTTCTTTCGTATAAAAATTATATATAATATATGCTATAATAATTTATGTGGACATTCATGCTGGACATATAAAGATGGATCCTTTTGATCTAATTCCTACTCGTTGATATTCATTGATTTATTTCATTATAAAATATGACTGGACAATGACAAAAACATTATGCCTTATCATATGGGAGCTGAATCCTTTGTCCCCATTTTCTTGTTTAGGAGAATGGCAGGGAGGGAGCAGAGAGGGAGGATTGGGAAAATAAAATAAAATAAAATATCTCATTTACTACCATGGGCCCAGCAGAAATTGTAAAAAACCCTTGTTGCTCCTGATAATGTCGAGAAAGATGAAACCTAAGGGAAATAGAATTATAAAATAAAGCTAATGGAAAGATGAGTTGGAATTTTAAATACGGTTTCATATTTTAAGTGGCCCGTGAGACAGGATCCGGGATAATCAATTAATCATGAGGAATTTTACTATTTAAAAAGGTTGAGATTTAAAAAATTAATATATTGGTAAATTGTAAACAAAGTAATTCTATACCGATTCTAAATA
The DNA here is from genome assembly GCF_031755915.1 of Ziziphus jujuba. Taxonomy (NCBI): domain Eukaryota; kingdom Viridiplantae; phylum Streptophyta; class Magnoliopsida; order Rosales; family Rhamnaceae; genus Ziziphus; species Ziziphus jujuba. The sequence continues at coordinate 9,947,020 of NC_083388.1, forward strand.
AATAATTGATAAATCTGTAAATTTTAAATTTTAAAATCAATCTAATAGTCGATAAAGAAGGTTCAAACAAAACTTTTAAAGTGAGAATTTCTAATATAGATGTCATTAATTACTAGTTAGCTAGTCGAAAAATTAGTTAATATACCATCAAGTAACGTTTAGTGGTTCAATCTTAGACGTACTGGCCACATATGAAATATCATGAAAAGAATACATTGTCGCAAATCTAGCAGTTATTAACGCATGCATATACGATAACCAAGCAACGTGGAACAATTTTGGTTTCAAAACCAAATATCAATGTGCATGATTAATCGTTCAATATTTATACATTGTACTGTTCAATAACCTTCCACAGGTAAGAGAAAAGAAAGAAACAAAGGCATTTTAGGACCTTTCGTGATCGTTTTCATTGTTTCTTTTTGGCCGCTGGATTAAGAGATACATTAATTCGACTTATCGATGATGATCTAATTATGCGGACATTAATTATACATTCTGTCTTGGATCAAGATTTTCTATTCCTATTTGTAAGGATAAGGACAAGAAAATGAGACAGAATAGTCAGATTCTTTTGTTTTTAATGAATAAGAATAATCAGACCCCTACTGTGCATACTTTTACTGTAAGGGTTACTTTATATCGTTCAAAATAAATAAGAATGAGTTTTGATAATAATTATACTCCTTGCACATGAATTTATCAAGTACGTAATATGATAGATTTTCCTTTTTTTGCAAGAAAGTACAAAATTTATGTCTTTTCATGGTACCATAGTAACTAGGTATTAATTTTCTCGAGAGTGGCAAATCAGATATGTCATATAATGACCATGGTCGTCCTCTTCTATATTATATACATACATATTTTTTTAGACAGAATAAGAAACGGATAATGTTATGTTATGGTATAGATATACATATAAAGATTTTGTTAGATAGAATAAAAAAGGAGAATGTTTCGCCGAAACCATAACATAGCAAAGTTATACAGGCCAAGTCTTTGCAGACCAAACTGCTCTTAGTGACTGTCGGTTTAATTTGTTTGGTAAAAAAATTTGGAATTATGCGATTACATCCTTGTGTTAATAACAACAAAAACAAATATCACTATTTCCTTAATTTTTATATTTTCATATTGAAACAAAAAGTTTTGACAAGATTATTGGGCTTCTCTCCCAGAAAGATATTTTCATATTGTTGTCACAAAAAAATAAATAAATAAATAAATGTCTCACTCTTTTCTTTTCCTCAACCCCATATAAAAGAAATAAAAAATTTGTTGAATTTTCCATAATTTTAAGTGATACAAGCCGCCTAAGAATGAAGTTGGATTACAAAATTATCAGGGAAAACAATTATCTTGGTCAGGGTAAATATTCTAGGGATCATGAGTCAGTCAAACTTCAACATCTGGGAAGATCTGCTGGTGGAGGAAGCAATTTTTGATTGCGAAGTTTGCCATCTAGAACTAACCAAGCTATCCTCCACCCCCAACCTGTGTGGATCTCAAGGTGACAATGCAGGGACCATACACCTGTACAAACAAATATTGATCATCACTAAAGTAGTTAAAAATTCAAGATCTAGACTAAAACAATTTCACTGATTTTTTTTACATTTAGTCTAAATTTTAAGTTCATGTCAGTAAAAATTGCTATTGATTAGTGTCTACTTGTAGGACATATAGTTTGAAAAACTAGGATCCTTAATTGATCAACTTTACATACATATATATATATATAACAAAATCAACTTTTTAACTATTACAAAATCTAACAAAATCAATTATAATCTCCAAACCTAATACAAATATTGATTATACTAAACTAACCCGGATTACCTGCTAGGAACCGAATAGCAACCCACCCACCAGAAGGCACAGCCACAGTTTTCCTCTCAATAGAGTCAACCAAACGGAAATTTGAAGGTTCTTTATTTGGATCAAAATTCCCAAATCCTTGGCCAACAACAAAGAAATTAAATCCATGAAGATGGAGAGGGTGGTTTTCACCACCAAGAATGCTTGTGTCTTTCATGACCAACTCCACAATAGTATTAAAAGGAAGAACCAGCGTTGTCCCCTTACTTGTAACCCTTACTTGTAACGTTTTTTAATTAAAAAAGGTTTAATTAAAATTAATGTCAATGATTTGATTGGGCCTTTAATGGCTTTAATCGGAAGGCATTTATTGTTTTCCGTTTTGGGTTTTGGAGTTTGAAAAAAGGTTTTTGGAAAACAAAAAAAAAAAAAAAAAAGGCAAAAAGGGAAGTTTTTTCATCTTTCTCAAACACACGTGAGTTTTGGAAAAGATACAGAGAAAAAATAATTTTCCTTGTATAGTGTGGTAAAGCCAAGATACACTGAAAGTTCAAAAGGAAAACTTCAAAGGTGCTATGTTCGAGAGCTCAAGAATCCGTTGTATCCTAAGAAACGATTGTCAGAAAACACCTACACAGGTGGGACGAGAATAGTCTTAGAACACTGTAGTACCACACAGGCATTGGACTAATTTTCAACAAGAAGATCGAAACTAAGGCACACAGGTTTCAATTCTAATTTCTTGTATTTTATGTTTTCAAATTTTATTCCACATATATACACATATATCTAATATATTTTATAACAATCTTAAGACTATTCCAGTGAATATATGTTTATATATGTGGGTTTGTGGATTTGTTATTATATTTTATTTTTAAATATATCTATCAATTTGTTTCGGATGGGAAGGGAAAAAAAATTATTTTTGGCTTCAAACCCGTGTATAATTTTGTGATTGGGCCTTTTGGTTAATCGGTTTATGTTGCCCACAATCTGAAATTTTAGTAATTAAATTTTTTTTTTTTTTGGGTTATGTTTATGGATATACATTTTTATACCAATTTGAATGAGATTAGATTTTCCCATGGTTTTTAAAATTTTTTGGGCAAATATTTATTTTTGTTTTAATTAAAAATTTTTCCCAAAATATGAATTGCCCATGAAATTTTAAAAATTTTGGTGATTTTCCAGTATTTTTACGTCACCAGTAGTAAAAATGTTTTGCAAAAGTGAAACCAGATCGACTGACCCGTTTAATAGGAAAACAGGTCACAATCGATCCAGCTGAAGGTGGAAAACAGGTTAATGGGTTCGAAAAATGGGAACGGGCCGGTTCTGGATGAATAGGTCTAAATTTTAAATTCTGATGGATCTGGTTCAGTTCCAAAGTCCAGCCTGTAGTTAAAATGGGTTCCTGTGCGACCCAATATCTAAGCCCAAACCAGACTCAAGCCCATGAAGATTAGGCCCAATTGATTATGGCCTGCCATGTGTCACAATATAGTGGTGACACATGGCAAGAGGAGATGACGACAAATGGCTCACAGCGGCAAGGCAATGTGACACATGGTGGCGAGGCCACATGTCGCATAGTCGCGAGGCTACATGTCGCCCAGTCATGGTGCCATGTGTCATGCATTCAAGAGTGACATGTGTCGACCTGTGATAGGTAACATGTGTTAGACTCTGAAACGAGCTACGTGTCGCACTGAGGAGATGCCACGTGTTGACCTGCTACAAATGACACATGTTGCCTCTGGCATGCGCCATGTGTTGGACCCAGTAGGCCACGTGGCATAATGTCAGCCAACACGTTGAGCACCATGTCAGCCATTTGCCAGGTGACAGGTACACCTTAGCACATGGTGCCACATCAGCACTGGTGCCACATGTCACTATCACATCTGCATGTGGCAGTGTCACATCAATAAGAGGTGCCATGTGGCAGTACCACGTCAAACACAAAGACACATCAGCATGACATCAGGAATGATGTCATCATTGTATAATTGATGATGTAAGCCCTGGTGGGTGTATAATGCAACTTTGTAAGTGTATACAGCAATTTTGTGGGTGTATACAGTAATTTTGTGGGTGCATACAAAAATGTTGTGGTGTATACAGAAATCCTAAAAAATCACATTTCTTGTGTTTTCCTATTGGAAATTGGTTATAATTAGTTTGTTAAGATAGAAAATAACAACTAACTAATTTCTGTTTTTTGTGATTTCACAGAAATGGCAAATGGAGATAATGTAATTGTGCCTATTGCATAAATGCCCAATCAGACTTCTATGTTTCAAGTGCCTCCCCCTGCAAGTCATGCCGAGAGACCAGAGAAGTTCGACGGAGTAAATTTTAAGAGGTGGCAACAAAAGATGTTGTTCTACTTGACTACATTAGACCTTACGAGGTTCCTAACTGAAGATGCACCACTAAAAACTGAAGAGAATGATAAAGAGACACTCATGGCGGTGGATGCATGGAAGGATTTTAATTACTTATGTCGGAATTATGTCCCAAATGGCCTATTCGATGCCTTGTACGAAGTGTACTGAGGCACGAACTCAGTAAAAAAGCTGTGAAAAACTTTGGATCGGAGTACAAGACTGAGAATACTAGATCCGAAAAGTTTGTTGTAGGCTAATTCATAGACTACATGATGGTGGATATCAAGCCATTAATGAGTCAAGTACCTGAGTTGCAAGTGCTCATCCAGGAACTTCTTGCAGAAGGGATGTTTATTAATAAGGCCTTTCAAGTCGCTGCTATGATTGAAAAGCTATCTCCTAATTGGGAAGACTTTAGAAATTATCTTAAGCATAAGAGAAAGGAAATGGATATGGAGGCTCTTTTTGGAAAGCTTCGTATTGAAGATGACAATAGGAGGTCTAACAAAAGATCCATGAAAGCCGTAGTGAAGGCCAATGTTGTGGAGCATGGAAATAGCTCCAAAAATAAGAAGAAAGTTGGAAAAAGTTCCAAGTTGGGGCCTAAAGGAGGCATCTCCAAGAAGGCCAAATTTTAAGGTAAGTGCTTTAACTGTGACAAGATGGGTCACAAAGCGACAGAATGCAGATTGACGAAAAGAAAGAGGAACAAAGAGGCACAAGTGATGTAGCACATCACTCGAGAGGTTAATGAGATTGACCTTAGCGCTGTAGTCTCTGAAGTGAACTTAGTTGGATCTAATCCAAGAAAGTGGTGGATAAATACTAGTGCAACTCACCATGTTTTTTCTAATAAAGAATTTAATCACCTCCTTCGAACTAAAGAAAAATGGAAAGAAGTTGTTCATGGGTAACTCTGCCACATTCGAAATCCAAGGGGAGGGCAAAATAGTCCTGAAGATGATCTTTAGGAAGGATCTAACTTTGAATAATATATTATATGTTCTAGACATTCATAAGAATTTGGTGTCTGGATCGCTGCTAAGCAAACATATGGTTTTTGCTTAGTGTTTGAGTCAGATAAAGTTATTTTGTCCAAATATGGGATGTTGGGAAAGGGCTATGTAGTCAATGGTTTATTCAAATTGAATGCAATGACTATAAAGACAAAGAATATTAATAAAGCTAGTATTTCTTCTGTTTACTTGCTTAAGTCTTCCATTTTATGGCATGGTAGACTAGGACATGTTAATTTTAATTCTCTATGGAGATTAATCAACTTGAATCATATTCCCACATTTGAAATTGATTCCAAACATAAGTGTGAAACTTGTGTAGAGGCAAAATCAACGAAGTTATCGTATCAAACAATTGAAAGAAATAATGAACATTTGGATTTAATACATAGCAATGTATATGATTTGAAATTCGCACTGACTAGAGGTGGTGAATAAGTATTTTATCACCTTTATTGATGATAGCACAAAATATTGCTATGTATATTTGCTTAAGAGCAAAAATGAGGCTATAGAGAAATTTATTCTCCATAAAACTAAAGTTGAGAATCAACTCAACAAAAAAGTTAAAGTGATTAGAAGTGATCATGGTGGGGAATATATGACTCCATTTGGAGAGTATTATGCTCAACATGACATTATACATGAAGTTACTCCACCATATTCGCCACAATCAAATGGTGTGGCCGAATGGAAAAATAGAACTTTGAAAGAAATGATGAATGCAATGTGGATAAATTCTGGATTACCTCAAAACTTGTGGGGGGTAAGCCATTTTATCGGCAAACGACCTTTTAAATAAGGTGCCTTGGAAGGACCAAGTAAAGACATCCTATGAGTTATGGAAAGGAAGACAAACTTCTAATAAATACTTACGAGTGTAAGGGTGTCTAGCCAAAGTTGTGGTACCTACTTCAAAGAGAGTGAAGATAGATCCCAAAACAGTTGATTGCATCTTCATATGATCTACACAAAATAGTAATACATATCGGTTTCTCATGTATAGGTCAGAAATTCCTGATATACACAAGAATACGATAATGGAATCGAAAAATGCATCATTTTTCGAGCAAATTTTTCCATATAAGGATGAAGAAGGACCAAGTTCATCATGATTATCATCATTAATAGCATCGTAAGTTCGTCTAAACAAACTTACAAAGCTATTAGTGATGATAATCATGACAGTGATCAAGATCAGGAGACTGAGGTTAAACTGAGACAAAATAAGAGAGTAAGAACCAAAAAATGCTACGGTCTGGATTTTCTTACTTATATGCCAGAAAATGAACCTCAAAGCTTCCAAGAGGCTATAAATTCTCCTGAAAGGAATTTGTGGAAAGAAGCTGTAAAAAGTGAGATTGATTCCATCTTGCATAATCACACTTGGGACTTAGCAGAGTTTCCTCCAGGTTGTAAACCTTTGGGTTACAAATGGATTTTTAAAAGTAAGATGAAAGCAAATGGAACAATAAACAAATACAAGACAAGGCTTGTAATTACAGGATACAAGCATCAAGAAGGCCTTGATTATTTTGATACTTATTATCCGGTGACGAGAATAAATTTCATAAGGATGGTATTGGCGATTGCTGCATTGCGGGATCTTAAGGTACATAAAATGGGTGTGAAAATAGCCTTTCTTAATGGAGATCTTGATGAAGAGATCTACATAGAGCAACCCGAGGGTTTCTCCACTCCAGGACAAGAAAAGAAAGTCTATAGATTGGTGAAGTCTTTATATGGATTTAAACAAGCTCAAAGCAATGGCATCAAAAATTTGATGTGCCATGCTAAGTGATGGATTTAAAATAAATGAGTGTGATATATGTATCTATGTAAAAGATACAGAGAATGGATATGTCATACTTTATTTGTACGTAGATGACATTGTCATTATGGGTAATGACGACAGTATGATTCGAACTATGAAAGTTATGTTAAAATCTAGATTTAAGATAAAAGATATGGGGCTTGCTGCTGTGATTTTAGGAATGAAAATCATGAGAACTTCAAATGGAATCATTCTTGGTCAAACGCATTGTGTGGATAAAATACTAGCTAATTTTAGTAAAGATGATACTAGTATAGCCAATAAAAATGATACTAGTATAGCCAGAACACCTATAGATGTGAGTTTACACTTATCCAAAAATAAAGGAGATAGTGTATCTCAAGTGGAATATGCAAGGATGATTGAAAGTCTGATGTACTTGATGAATTGTACAAGACCAGACATAGCCTATGCTATAAGTAGACTGAGTAGATATACCAATAATCCAAATGATGATCATTGGAAAGGAATTGTTACAGTATTAAAGTACTTACGATATACTCGTGAATACAGACTGCACTATACAAGATATCCTACTGTATTAGAAGGACACAGTGATGCTAACTGGATATCAGATATTAAGGATTCAAAATCCACTAGTGGCTATGTATTCACATTAGCGGGTGCAACCATGATGTGGAATTCCTCAAAACAAATAGTGATAGCTAGATCCATGATGGAATCTAAGTTATATCATTAGATAAATATGGTGAAGAGGCAGAATGGCTACGTTAATTTTTGGAGGACATTCCAAGGTGGCCGAAACTTATGCCAACAATAAATGTACATCGTGATAGTCAATCTGCGATTGGCAGGGCACAAAATGTCATGTATAATGGAAAGTTTAGACATATACATCGTAGACACAATTCCATTGGACAGTTAATCTCAATTGGAGTTATCTCAATAGACTATGTAAAGTCAATAAATAACATAGTGGATCCGCTAACCAAGGGGTTAAATAGAGAATTAGTTGAGAAATCATCGAAGGGAATGGGATTGAAGCCCATCACTAAAGTCGATACGATGGAAACCCAACCTAATTGACAGGAGATCCCAAGATCTAGGTTCAATGGGACAATGCAATTGTAGAGACTAGTATAGATCGCTGCAGGGGTTAATCCTCTGCCCATTCCTATGATGAAACAATGATAGAAATAGGTTAAGCATAAAATATGCTTTTAATAGTTCCTATGAATGTGTGTTTGGTAATCTATGCATAGTTATGCTAATTACATTGGAAATATGAATCACCTATGTAAGAGAGAAAAGTAGCTGCTTTAAAGGAAAATTGTTAAGGACGCAATTTTTTAGAAACTCTCACAGAACCAGGTAGATGTTCAAGGCCAAAATAAATACAACAGTGAGAACTAAAGTGTACCAGGAAGGAACCTGTGTGAACTATGTTGTCATTTACACAAACAACGAAATGGTTCAACTATATCAAATCTACTATTAGCCAGTATAGAATATATAGTTTCACAAGTGAAGATTCAAAGAGTAATATCTACATATCCTATATAGGTTCCAACTGTTGAGCTTTACCACCAGAGTCTGGCATAGTTCCTAGTAGTCAAATCATTTATGTGGGGGATTTTAACATTTTTTCATTAAAAAGCATTTAATTAAAATTAATTTGAATGATTTGATTAAGCCTTTAATGGCTTTAATTGAAAGGCATTTATTGTTTTCCATTTTGGGTTTTGGAATTTGAAAAAAGGTTTTCAGAAGGAAAAAAAAGGGGGGGTGGGGGAAGGGAAGTTTTTTCATCTTTCTCGAACACACGCAAGTTTTGGAAAAAATATAACGAAAAAAATAGTTTTTCTTGCATAGTGTGGTAAAGCAAAGGTACACTAAAAGTTTGAAGCGAAAACTTCGGAGGTGCTGTGTCCGAGAGTTCGAGAATTTGTTGTATCCTAAGAGACTACTATTGGAAAACACCTGCACCGATGGGATGGGAATAGCCTTAGGAACACTATGGTACCACACAGGCCTCGGATTAATTTTCAACAAGAAAATTGAAACTAAGGCACATAGGTTTCAATTCTAATTTCTTTTATTTTATGTTTTCAATTTTATTCTACATATATACATATATATCCAATATATTTTATAACATTACTTACCATTGTATTTTTTGGTGGAGTTATAGTATAATTAAAAGGAATTAAGGGACTAATTGGAAAATCGTGAGATTAGACCCCAAATGATTGTCCAAAAAAATGGCTTTGGAGTAAGGCAGAGTTTAGGAGTACAAAAGAAATGTTATTAATTGAAGCAGCAACCATTGTTCCATTAGGCCCTTGGCACGTTTGGTTATGCTGATACGTACTATTGGGGTTTGTTCCGAGACCTATTGTGAAAAAAAAAATTAAAAAAAAAAAATTGTTCATAAACCTGTTTTAGGACATTATCAAGGAATTGGGCAATGGCTAAGCTTCAAAGTCTTGATGTGAAATTTGTTGCATAAAAAATGTCATTTAGAGCAGGCAAAATGGTTTAAAAAGAGGAATTTTTTTCATTGAAAAAGTTAAATGAGTGGCATTGGAAGGAGGTTCATATTCTAAGATATCAGCAACCGTAGAATTATCAAAGGTACCAAGGCCTGTAACATAAGGTCTAGAAATCTTGAAAAATGTAGCTTTTGGAAACTTTGATTTGGTTTTGAGAAGAACATTTATGGTCTGTCCAGGGATTATGAGAATCGTGTCAGTATCAAGAGGATTTATATGTACTGCATCAACTTCAACCACTTTGACGGTATCATTTGCAATGCTGAAGAAGAGCTCATCATTGAGTCCAGCATGATTAGATGAAAAAGATAAGTTTTTCCATGCTTCACCTTCAACTTAAATATATCTATAAAAATCCAATTATAATTGTCAATCATAATAACAAGCTTAGGAACTTCTAGCACCTTAAAATTTTTCACATGATTTTACACAAACTTTTTATTTAATTTTTTTTACATATGTTAATTTTGAATAGAAGAATTTTATACTCATAGATCTTATTGAATTCTAAACTTAAAATTTAAATACTAAACCTATTTGAAATGCAAGACTAATTTGAATTAGATTGAACTTAATAATAATTCAATCTAATTTTGGACAATTTCAAATTCAACCAAATTTGATTGGATGTAATTTTAAATAATATAATCCAATTTAATTTAGTAATCCACTTTAAACGGGTTTTAAAAGTTATGTTATTGCCACCTTGGTCCTCAATAGTTAAAAAACACTCTATATTTACACGGAGCAAAACTCATAGGGGAATTTGGCCCATTGCCCCTATTGAAAGGCTTTGAGGATATATATATCCACCAATTCATGAAACTTTTTGTTTTGCCCTTTAATATCGATTGTATCCTTAAAAAACTTTCAAAAGATGTACATGTCTTTTTATATTGGATTACCGATGGTTTTCATCGGTAATTGTTGATGGGCCATCGGTAATCAATTTTGTTTGTAATTTTCTCATTTTTTCCAAACTTTTTGTGGATTCTTCTATTAAGGATCATTAATAAAGTCATATTTAGCATGTTCTTGATGGAAACACACATTATCAAAGTTTTCAGATCGAATTGTGGTGATTTACTTTGAAAAAATTAGACAAACATAAATTACCGACGGCCCATTGATAATTACCGATGAAAATCATCGATAATTTTTTCAGCAAGTACATGGAGACTTATATTGGATTACAGAGAGTTTTCATCGATAATTACTGATGGGTCGTCAGTAATTACCAATGGGCCATCGGTAATCAACTTTGTTTGTAATTTTCTCACTTTCTCCAAACCTTTTATGGATTCTTTTATTCACCATCAGTAATAAAGTTATATTTAGCATATTCTTAGTGGAAACACAGATTGTTGAAGTTGTTAAATTGAATTGTGGTGATTTGCTTTGAAAAAATTGGACAAATGTAAATTACCAACGGTCCATCAGTAATTAGATGAAAATCTTCGATAATTTCTCTAGTAAGTACATGGAGACCTAAATTAGATTACCGATGGTTTTCATCGATAATACCGATGGGCCGTCGGTAATTAACTTTGTTTGTAATTTTATCACTTTTTCCAAAATTTTTGTAGATTCTTTTATTCACCATCATTAATAAAGTTATATTTAGCATGTTCTTGGTGGAAACACATATTATCGATGTTAGCGGATTGAATTGAGGTGATTTGCTTTGAAAAAATAGGATAAATGAAAATTACAGACGGGCCATTATTATTACCGATGGTTTCCAATGGTAATTTTTCCAGCAGCTATATGGAGACCTATATTGGGTTACCAACGGTTTTCATCGGGAATACTGATGACCCATTGATAATTGTCGATTCTCAAATTTTTCAGCTCAACTCACCACACGTCAATACAAATACAATGATAATGTGAATGTGGACGAAAAAAATGCTTAATACAACTTTGTGTAAAGTTTAATATAATTATTAAGATTAGATAACACAAAAAGTTTGCAAATAAAGCAAAAACCCTATTTACTTTATTACCAACGGACCATCGGTATTACCGATTTTGTGCCATCGATAATTACCAATTCTTTTATTTTTTATTTCGAATCATTACAATTCAATACACCTACTTTAATAATGTGTAGTTGCACCAAGAATAAATTATTATTCCCACCATAATTCTGTAAACACATTAATATCGTATTATCATGATTATCGAATACCATCTTTATAATGGTAAATAACATACAAAATACTTAACACACAATACTATTTTACCAAAACAATACCACAAATGACTTTTTTAATATAACAATACCACAATACTATTGACTTTTTTACTAAATCACACATCCAGCAATTGGATTACTAACTACATTCATACAACATTGCATACTTCTTACATACTGCAACTAAAAGGATAACTAAACTACACATCCATATTAAGATATACCGAATGACATACCCCCAGGGCTTTGGAGAGGAAGAAAGAGAGATTGAATGTGGTAGATGGGAGAGGAAGAGAGATAGATAGAAATTAATTAGGGTAGACATCAATAATGAGAGAGAGAGAGAGATAAAGAGAAACGGTAGATGGGCAAAACCATTTATTCTTTAATTCATTTATACGACACTTTCATACCCCTTTATTATTTTAATGAAATATAAATATATTCCAAATATTTGCGTCTTTCATTGATAATAAAGTTGTGTAAAGTTCATTTAAATATACTTTTGGTTTGATATTATACCTCCTTTTCTGAGCCACCAATCTCCACTGTAACTTATTATGTCATGGCAAGATGAAAAATGCAATCCTAAGATAAACTAAGCCCATGAGTTATCCTTTGAAAAACATTATATCACCAAAAATATAACATATCTTTCATATTTTTTAGATAACTTTGAAAGACCATAAAAACCTATAATGAATCATATGAAAATTAACAATCATAAAGCATATATTATAGACATTAATTTGGAAAATGGGTTTATATATCTTTTTCTTCTTCCAATATTGCAGTACCTGAAGGGTGGGTCTTGGAATGATGTTTTATGATGCTATTAATATCTGTGATGTTATTGACTTCCATGGTTGTCTTACCATCCAGTTGTGGTCTATTCAGTTTTGAGGTGCTTATAATACAATAATACAATGAATAAAGAAACTCTGCATCTCAAAGCATCCACTCCTTCGTGCTGGTCAACTCATCTACTCTCCTTAACCCATCCTCCAATGCCGAAATCCCAAATCCCTATCCGATTATTCCCCAACAGCTGATAAAAATAGAATAAAAGCAGACCCAGAAGAAAAGGAGGAGGAAGGACCAAGGGGTCTGTTGTAGCTGCCTCACCATTCTCTCTCACTTTCTCTTCCTCTTTTCTTCATGCTTTGTTAAAGGGGAAAAATTAAATAGCTTTTCATGTGTATTTTTCCCTTTGCTATTTTAAAAGGGCAACTTGGAAATATTAAAAATTAAAAGGGTAAAACGAAAAAACTTGAAAGGATGTGGGTAGATTTCATTAAGGGCTTTCCATTAAGGGTATAGGGCCAAATTCCTTGAACTCATACCTTTTGTGGAGTAAATTATATAATGAACCTAGAAGTCCACTAATGATATAAGCATCAGAAACATTTGGGCCTCTACCCGTTTGCATGGCCTGGGTAAAAACTGCCTCTTGGTCTACATTCCACCATTCTCCTACAGTTGTAATTTGTTTAATTTAATTGGCACATTCAAAATGAGTAAAATTAAAGAAATGCTAAGTTACATTTTGCCTAAAATGTCCTATATTGGATGATTACCACAGATGATAGGGACCTTTTTTTAGGGTCTTGTGAATGGGAAAGGAACTCCAAGCCTGGGAAGAATGATGATGGGACCATAGATGGTTGACCTCGGCCATGATAAGTGGGCATGCCAAAAATGTCAGGACCCGTCCAGAATTCCTTCCCCGGAACCCTAGACAGCCCTGATCCCAGGGAAACCCTACCGAACTCTCCAACGGAAAATCCGGCAGAGCCTCCCCTAAGGGATTTAATTACCACAACTACCTGCACTGAAAACACACTTCTAAAAACATCCCCTTATTCCTCCCACAGACTACAAACTGTTCCACAAATTTCAGCACTTCTCAAAAGCAACAACAGTCCAGTGCATAAATAAAACAGAAGTTTCTCAATCGTATACAGAGCTTTAAGAAGTGCTAAACAACAGAAATACAACAAGGCTGAAAGAAATAATACACTGAAATGAAAGAGTACAAAGATGCTTCTCGAAACACAACAGCAGCGGAAAACTTGGTTCGCTCCGGAAGAACGTCTACCACCACTTGCACCTAAAGGAACGGAATTTAAGAGTGTGAGATGCTAATCATCTCCGTGAGTAACCCGAACTACTGAACACCTTTTGTGATAATAAAAATAATAGTAATAGCAATTAAGGAATAAAACAAATACCAGCAATTAATAAATAAATAATAATAACTTTTGGAAAATAATAATTTCCCTCAAAACTCTCACCAATCGCTCCGTTTGAAATGTTCCCTTTTTAAAACATTTTCACAAAACCCAGTGTACATACCTCCCAAAAACCAAGGGATTAAACCATTTGATAAACAATAATTAAATAAATACATACCCCAAATATATAATAAAAATATAATAATTATAGTAAATAAATTTTGAACACCTTTGGGGTTTAAACCATTATTTGCAATTACACCGACAATTACACCTGACGCACCACACCATATACCGGTGATGCCCTCCGATACCCAGCGTCCCGAGCACCGACTGGTGGGAGGTTAAAGAGAGAAACCTGCAGTGGTCACTTCGGCGTCCCGACAGTACCGACTGCTAAAAACCATCACCCGGCCAAGGAGGGGGGCGGCTATGCGCAACAATAACCTTGCCTGCCCACGGTCCAATGGCAACTCACGGGTGAAGTAATAACCGCACGCTAAACCACATAATAACCGCGTGCTAAACCACGTGTCCATACACCATATACCAGAACACCAATACTGTATGAGTGCGTCTAAAAATAAACATTAAACAACCAACCGTACCGTTTTTCCAAAAAACCACCGTGGGAAGTATACCAAAATTTCACAAAACACCATCCCACATATTTTATCCAATAACCCAGTACGAAACATCGATAATCAACAAACCACAATTTTCCTCGAAATACGAGATGCAACCATAAAAATACCGCGGGCATAATGTATAAAATTTAACCAAATATTTTCATAAAATATTTAACCCAATTATGCCCGAGAAATCACATTTGAAACAACGTAAAATTAATACCGAAACATACCTTGCTCATGCATAACAAATAAATTAAATTAAACCGCATTAAAACCATAATTAAACCACACCACATGAGCATAATTTAAATACTAAATTAAATACCAATTAAATTTAATTAATTGCCCAAAATAATTTTTGAAGGTGGGTCACTCACCTGGAGAGCGCAAATCAACTAAGATCCTCCTCGGGATCAACTCCACTACTCGCGCGTGCACCTAAACAACCACAATGCACAAACCAAAAATATTAATATTTTATTCGGGAAATTCCCAAATGGGTACCCGGGGAGCGAACGGAAAACGACATCTAAAGGGTTACGAATTATATACCGAATCGAAGCTCGCGTGATGAGGATCACGGATCCGGTCTTACTTTCCGGTGATCGGACCCGACGGGGTCGGAATCTCGCCGGAAAGCTTTTCGAGTTTTGGCTCCGCAATTCTCCCAAACCATCGCGAATTGGCGGAAATGGAAGTCAGATTCGGGTTCAGGAGGTCGAACACTGCGGACTGGAGCTGGCCGGAATTTCGGGTACTCGTCGGAACAGTATTTTCCGGCGAGCCGCCACGGTCACCGGCAACCGTCACCGGCGACGGCGCGTGCAGTGGCCGTTGGTCGTGAAATTTTGCAGACTTGTAGATCTTGAGGAGAGCAACCCAACGGGACCGGCGGTGAGCAAAACGGAGGTCGGACGGCGGAGAAATCACCGTTTGAAGATTTCCGGCCCCTCGCCGGAAAACGCTCCGATCCCGGCACGTCGGTGGTCCGATGGCCGTGATTTTTGGTGGGTAGGCTGGACTTGAGGAGAGGATCAAGGCTAGCTGGCGCATGTACTGTAGATCCACCGGAACAGGGTCGATTCGCGGTGGCCGGTGGTGGAGGGGAAAAAGTCGCCGCCAAACTTCGGAGGTCCGATCCGGGCGCGTCCGGCGGCCGTTCGCCGTGAAACTTGGAGGTTTTGCCGGAAATGAGGTGGGCAATCTGGCTGGCCAGCACGTGTACAGTAACTCGGCCGGAAAGTTTGAAAATTACCGGCGGCCGGCGACTCTCTCTCTCTCTTTCTCTCTCCTCTCTCTCTTTCTCTCTCTTCCCCGAGTGTTTTAACAAATAAAAACCCCTGTGTGACACTGTTCATACCACGTGGACCAATCAGAAGCTGACACGTGGCATTTCACTGTTCACCGACCCAAAATATTAAAATAATACGGTATCCAGTAAACTTCAAACGTCCATAACTTTTTAACCGGATGTCCGTTTTGAGCGTGCCGCTAGTCTGTGAACTCGTATCAACGAGCACTTCACAACCATACACGATTCAAAGCTCAATTTCCCATAAACAAAAAGTCAACTCCGGCACTCCTTGGACAGTTTAGACCGCAACTTGTTTCGTCCATAACTTTCAAACTGTAGCTCCGTTTTCGACATGCTACCAGTCTACGAACTCGTGGCATCATGCACTTCGCCACGGTACCCTGGTCAACTTGAAATTCCCACCGAGTCAAAAAGTCAACTTTTGACCCCTTCGATCAACGGTCAACCTCGGTCAACGTGCACGGATTCCGGTGCGATTTGGGACGGGGTGTTACAAAAAAAGTGTTCCTCTCTAGCCCACAATGGTGCTACCTCTGGCCCGTTGGGGCATTGGGTCATTTATGCAGGCCCATCAGCCCATCCTGTTTGAAGCTGTCAAATACCATGTCTGTTTCAAATTAAGAAATTAAATAAACTATTAAATCTTCAAAGAAGAAATATTTCTATTTGTTTTTCTTCTAACTTGTAATGCTTAGTCACTAATGGATGGAGATGCTATTTTGGACATGGTTAACAACTTTAATAAGAAGGCAATCGCTTTCTCTAGCTATTATTCGAGATTCAGAAAATTGTCCATTTACCATGACAGTACTTTTTGCGTGGCAAAACCATGTCATATTTTGTAGTTTGATTGGGAACAGCGATCAAAATTATCAAAAGAGTAAAAGAATACCACAAGATATTGAAACTATCTTGGTTGATTAGCAAAACCATTTCAAAAGCTTCCAATTCACAAAAGTGATGGTTCGAATTTTTTCCTATTTGCGGTGCTAGCTCTTGATACTACCTGGAAAGTTAGGAACAAGTCGATCATCGAGGGGAACAGAAGCTTGCTGGAGGAAGAAGTTAGACTTTTATTCAAAAGTTGGAGAATTCTTGAGCAGCAGTCTTTCAACCAGTAGCCCACCAGCTTGCACTAAAGCTTCAGGCTCCGCCTCTGCCTCCTCATGATCCTTTCCCCCGAATGGGGTCATAAAACTGAACTCTAATGCATCGGTAGGGAAGGGATTTGCTAGTCTCAGAATAATTATGAGGAACCGTAATGGCAGAGTCCTAAAAGTTCAAAGGATACAGGAGAATATAGATATTCCTGAAGCCGCAGAAGCTACAGCAGTTTTAAAGGCTATGTCTCTGGCTCTTACAGATGGCCATCTCAACATCAGCTATGAGAGTGAT
Source organism: Ziziphus jujuba (assembly GCF_031755915.1). Taxonomy (NCBI): domain Eukaryota; kingdom Viridiplantae; phylum Streptophyta; class Magnoliopsida; order Rosales; family Rhamnaceae; genus Ziziphus; species Ziziphus jujuba. Next base: position 9,964,370 of record NC_083388.1, read on the forward strand.
GCCAAAGGCCTTATATAGAGTATTAACGATCTGGAGAATCATTTTGTTCACTGGTCAGCAACTGGTTTCATGGAGAAGATCTTGGAATTATATCCTTTTTTTCAGTTCTATTTCTTTTATTTGGATCCAAAAAAATTAATATGTTGGCTCATTTAGCAGCTAGACGGGGCCTTTTGAATGACCATCATGGTCATATTTCCCTTATTTTGATTTCCAATCAGTTTGTAAAAGTGATGATTTAGGAAATTACATCCCGAATATGTGGCAACATGCTTCTCTTGTATATTTATCTCTTTTTCATTCATATAACCCCATTTATGGTGCTCGGTTGTCATAGCAAATGGAGGGTGAGGAATGATAAACACGGTTATGAAATAAATAATAATAATAATAATAAAGATGGTGAAAATGATAGAAGATCAGGAACACCCACTTTTCTGTCACTAGCTTTCTTTCTAGAGAAAATATATAGATGAACCTGATCAACTACTATGGTTCTTAAGTCATGCTGCTCAAATATGCTCTGTTAGGATGTATATATATATATATAAGGAAGGAGAATATATATATACAAAGAGTTTATCATGAGGGACGTCCGTATGGGTTATGTGCGGATCAAACATGTGATGAAAATTAGAGCCCTTGGATTTGCACATTTGGCATCAATGGCCCAGCTTCAATTGCAATTGTCACATGAGATATTTGGCCTAATCTCCCCTAAGCCCTTCCCGCTCGCAGCAGCTCACATTCCCGCTCTCACCAGCTCGAAAGTACTTTGCCAAAATTCTCAATCGCACCAACAGCAACCAGCATTGCCATCCTTGCAAACCCACCAGATTGCATCGCCATTGCCACCCTTCTCTGTACCCACCAGCTCGCACCACCATTGCCACCCTTCTCTATACCCACCTCGATAGTGGGAAAAGTTGAAAATTTGGGACAGGGCTGGTCGGTGGCCTGGGGAAGCAGCCAAGTTTGAACTTTCAACAAGCCTATTTATTGATAAATCATATCTACGTGATGAGGGAACAAAAAGCTCTACTCAACATGAAAAACAAATTAAACCATTTTGACTCAGATATAGCAGAGAGTTCTAAGGAGAGAGAGAAAGAGAGAGAGAGAGAGAGAGAGAGAGAGAGAGAGAGAGAGAGAGAATATACCTTATCAATATTCATAGGGAAACCAAAAAAAAAAGTCAAAAAAATGTAAATATTTTTCTCCACTTTTTTGGTAACCGATCTGATCCAAATCAAAATTGAAGTTAGTAATGGATCTGAGGTATTCTAACAAAATCCTCCGATGGTGCTTCTGAGGAAGAAGAAGAAGAAGAAGAAGGAGAGGAGTCTTGGAAAGCCCCGGGAAAGCTCCTAAAATTGGAACAAAGTTTATGTATTTGTGTTAATGTCTCTGTGTGTGTTTTTTTGTTTTTGGAAACATATAGTGAGAGGCGGAAAAAAAAAAAAGACAGAGAAGCGAAGCGAACGGAGAGGAAGGAGAAAAAGGAGAAGGAGGCTTTTTCTCTTCGCTTTGGTCTTTTTGGTAATTTTTGAAACAAAATTTTCTTTTCTATAATTCCGGAGAGAAATGAAGTGGAAAGGAAAATGACGAGAAAGACCGCGCAACTTACACGCAGAGAATTAAGGAAGAACTCTCTCTCCTCTCTCTCTCTCTCTCTCTCTCTCTCTCTCTCTCTCTCTCTCTCTCGCTCCTCTCTTTTTTTCTTTTTTTCTTTTTTAAAGTTTTGGGTTTAAATTGTTTGGAGCATATACTTTTCTTGTTATTTTGTTATTATTTTTTATTTATGTTTTTGAAAAAAATGTTTTAATGGGTTGATTGGAGTTGTAATAAGTAATGATGATGTGGGAAACATAGATTGCTGAATTTCATTTATAAAGAACAAAAACAAAAATCATACGGTAAAAAAAGATAAGCAAAAAGAAAACGATGAAAATCTAGAACAGGACTGGCCGGTGGCCGGTGGAAGCAGCAGAGAAGTTGCAGATTTAACACAAGCCCTAGATGGTGGAAGCAGCAGATTTTATCTGGGGCAGGGCTAGCACAGGTGGGGCTGAAACGGTTTTCCCGAGAGCTGGAGATTGGTGGCTTGCAATGTCACTGGAATGGAGGAGAAGAGAAAGGAAGCTACGAATGGGAGGAGAAGAGAAGGGAAGCTACGAATGGGAAATGGGAGATTTGGTCAAAATTATCACTTGACAGCAATTTTTGTCCAGGGCCGTTGATGTCAGATATGCAAATCCAAGGACTCCAAAATTGTCACATGTTTGGTCCACATATAGCCCATTCGGTCTGTCCCTATAGTAGACTCTCTATATCTATATATATATATATATATATATATGCAGTTTGATTAGGTGATAGAATTTGGACTTTTTTTTTTTTTTTTTTTGGGTTAATGGAAGTGGAAGTGACAGAATTTGGACTTTTTTTTTTTTTTTTTTGGGTGGTTAATGGAAGTGGAAGACTTGTAACGCTGTTTTAATAGGAGCAGTTGTAAGAACAACTTGAGTGGCGTCAAAGACAATGAATTTCTATTGACCTCCTTTGGTTTCAAGTCAAACCCTTTCATTTTGTATTAAATGAACATTTTTTTGGTAAATATTTTATTAAATCAACATTTCTATGCATATATATATAATATAAAATATTATGTTTTGAAGGGTATTATAGAATTGAAGTGACTATTAAAAATGATGGAAGAACATAAAAAAATTTCACAAACCGATTAAACAAATTGAAGGTTAACCATAATTAGACCAATAGATAATAATTGAAGGGTTGCGCCGACTGCTGTGCTTATTGCACAGTCTCTCCCTCCCTCATCTCGCCTGCTTCTAATTGGCTGTTAGGGTGTGCGGCGGGTGATCTGATGGTATATACGCCTCACACCCTTCTTTAAGTTTAACAATTGTCTTGTCTTACGTCCATTTTCTCTTTACTCTTTACCAAACTCCCTGACCCTTTGTTTTTATATTTTTTGTTTTATCTAAATTTATAACTTTGTAACTCAGCGAGGTACGGTTTCCTTTAATTTTTTTTTTCTTTTTTTTTTCCAGATAAAAGAAATTTTAACTTAGAAAAGTAATATTTTGTCACGTGTGACAATTTAATTAATTAGATAGGAATTCATTTTTCATTTGACCAAAAAATATTTATTTTTTCCTTATTAGATTTTTAGTATAAAAAAATATTAAATGCAATCTATTAATAAAATGATTTCATTAGTGATTATCATGATAAATAAGAAAATGTTTTATTTTGATTTTAACAAGGCCTTGATAAATACTGTTACAAAGTGATATTTTTATTAATAATGTTTGTATGCTTCCAAAAAAATTATAACGCTCATATAGTACGATAATTTTTCTTTTCTTTTTTGGTAATACTATAGTACGACCATGTTGGTTTGTCATGTCAACATAATTTAATGTTCAAATTTATGTTACTTTCAAAAAAAAATGTTTATGTATATATATATATTTATATATATTAAAAATAAATAAAGTTATGTGGTATATATGCCACACTTACTACATTCATTGGGATATATATCTAGCCTATCGTCCTTTTTGGCTTTTTTTTTTTTTTTTTTTTAGGTTGCTTGAAATATCGTCTTGTTGGTAAATAGATATAGCTAGGTGCTAATGCTCCGAACTGTCGAAATAGAATAATCATTTTTTTTCCCAAAAAAATAAAAAATAAAGTGTTTATAACATTAATATTGGTATGATATGTTTAAAATTATTAGCTTTAAACCCAAGCAAGTCCTACGTTCTTGGGCTTTGATGGGCCACGATTGTCGTAAAAGCAAAGGGTGTAAATTTACAACCAAAAAAAAAAAAAAAAACCTTTAACTTTTTCTCTTTTTTCTTTTTCTTTCTTTTTTTTTCTTTTCCCCCCCCCCCCCCCCCCCCCCCCTTTTTACACAACCGCTGAACCACCGATCTTATTGGACTTTGTTAGTGCCTTAAAAGTGGTGGTTTTTGTGAACCGCTCAAGGTTCTTCTCTACCGTACTTGCGCAAATAACCGAACCATTTTCTTTTTCTTCTTCCTCTCTCTTCTAATAAGAAGGAATAATATTAATAAAGATAATACAGCTGGTAATTTAATTAAGAAAATTAAAGGGGGTGGAAAATGTTTGATCGGAGTGACAGAGTTAGTAGGAATTTTAGTGTTTGATTTGTGAATTTTGTATTTGGTTGTTTTATATGCAGGAAGGAATATATAATTTTTTTAGGGTTAATTAGTTGGGGGTAAAAAAAATAAATAAATAAATAAATACAAAATAGGATATGGCTACTCCACCAGAAACGGCTCAAGCCGATTACAATTACCTTATAATACTGCTTCTGATCGGCAATACTGGTATGTGTTTGCCTACAAAGAAGAAAGTGATCCGTTATGTAAAAGGCAAAAACCCAAAAAAAAAAAAAATTGTAAAAGTGGGGTTTTATGAGTAAATATAATTGAGAAGTGCAGGTAGAAATTTTGGATTTGTAAAAGGAAGCACCCAAAAGATAATTACTTTCTTTTCTTTTGTTTTTGTCTTTGGATTTTGGGTTATCTAAGTCCATGTTACACTTGGGAAAGAGAAAAAAATAAAGTACATTGCTCCATGACATGGTGATGTTTTATCATTAGACAAAAATGTGCATCTCCTGATTTGATCTTAAAAGCAAATTTCAGTTTACAGTACCCAATGATATAATTTTATATTAAAAATTTAAGTGAAAGACAAACCCCACAATATCCAAATCCATTGATATTTATGTTGCTGCTCAGGCTCTCACAGTACCAAGCCTCCTTTTGTAGTACTGAAGTTCTTATGAAAACTCAAAACTTGTGGCACTACCCAGTTGATTCTCTCTTGGTCCATTGCCATCTTTTAAGTTTGCATGCCATCAAGGTTTTGCTAATACTTGGACCATTTACAACATGGTCTAAGACTGATCCAATCCAATTTTGACCAAATTTTATTGGACCAAAACTTAAAATAATTAACTCCAATCCAGACCTTTTGTACAGTACAAATCCCCGCTATTACGGAAAATCTTGGTTTGGATACCAAAATATACCAGATGGGAGGCCCTGACGAAACCAAACTACAGAAATGGCATTTATATCTCCGCTACGTTAAACTACATGAACAAAAGTCAAGCCAGTTCCTATATACTTGATTCATGTAGATCAACACTGACTAGAATAGTTGGGGAAAATAAAGAGAGAGAAATTAGGTATGACCAAAATGTCAAGCAGGCTTGCGGTTGTGGAGCGTAAGTTCCACCAGCAAACTTTCCAGGATTCTGATGTTCAGATATAAGTTTCTAGAAGTGAATTTGCCAACATCAAAGGCCTCGGAGCCTTGGATAACATCCAACTATTTCATCACTATTCCCAACCGCAAAATGCCCAGAATATTTGCATCACCAAACTATAATGAATTTTAAACTTTCTAATAATCTGTTGTAATTTTGATTCAGTCTATTTGCTACTTCATCTGGGAAAGCACAGAAAGTAACTTCCTGAACCACGAAACTTTTGGTCCTCCATTTGTTTTAAAGTTTGTTTTTTTAATTCTTATGGTTCATATAAACTAACTCTTTGTGTAGGTGTGCAAATCAGAATTTGGTTCTCCAACGGAGTTTATACATAAACTTCAGGAGCTTCATACACATGCCATAGTTCAATAACGTTATTAAATGCTTCACATAATTACTGTACAATATATCTGCTAATCAACAGCAACGAAACCCAAAGATGCAATAACAGCAGACTTCAAAACCAAGCAAAAACGCAGATGTTCTTGCAGTTTCAACAATAAACTGGTCGGCAGTGGATGGCAACGCAGCATTCTTGGCAATTTCAATAGTTACATTAAACATATCCTCTGACTGGGTTCCAATTCACTTCTTTTTTATGTACATGGTCGTTGAGAGAAGTTTTTTTCTCCTCTCCTCATTTTTCTTCATATTGGACCGACTTCTTTTCAAGTCACTATTGAATTACTGCATATATTCATGACAGCAGAATACAAAGAAATATGCTTTCAGATGTACAAAATACCACATCAAATTTAGCATACTCCAGCATCTATTCCATCCTTTTTAACTGCTTCCCAAAACTTTATACCTCCACAAAAAGCAAGGATAATACTTTACAAAAGTGAACCTGATTTTTTAGTCTATGACTTTGCACATATTATATGGAGCTTGTTTCATGGTAGCATCCATAATTTGCAGTTCTAAATTATTATACAGAAGCACACAAGCATAATCCTTTGTGTTCCTATTCCATCAAGCGTTATGTTAAAAGCAGAGAATCAGATACTTTCCACCACCAACAAAGAAACGAACATTCAAGCATCAGCTGGCATTAAAGACAACCTTAAAGTAATCATCATCCATTCTCCAAAAGAGCAAAAAACGCCACCATGAAACGCTACAACCTAACCCTTTTTGTCCCCTGCACTGAAAGACCTAAACATACAAATCCACCATACAAAAACGCATTGCCCAGATACCCATATACCAATAATCAATTCTTTTTCTATGTCAAAATTAGGATCAAACCAGAAAATCAAATGAACCAGATAAACAGCAGAATTTTATATTATCTCAAAGAGCAGTGTAGATAAAATCAAATATGCAAGTTAAAGAAGGCAATAATCAAATGGAAGAATTATCAAAACAGAAAAATGAAAAGAAGAAAATCAATTGGGTAAACCATCAAAGCACTTTCATTTCAACCATATCTAAAATGAATCAGTAGTTACATCCGGTCAATAACAGAAGAAACCAAAAAAAAAAAAAAAAGGGGGGGGGGGGGGGGGGGGGGGGGGGGGAACAAAACTACAAAATACAAAAGCATAAAACTCTAACCCTAGTCCATCAGTTCTTCACAATCCATTAAAATAAACCCCAGAACATCCACAAAAAGTCCCACCCCATAGACTTCAAGAGCTAGTAAACTTGGTCACGGCCTTAGTCCCCTCAGAGACCGCATGCTTAGCCAACTCACCGGGAAGCACAAGCCTGACAGCAGTCTGGATCTCCCGAGAGGTGATGGTGGGCTTCTTGTTGTACCTAGCGAGCCTGGAAGCCTCCTGGGCAAGCTTCTCGAAGATATCGTTGATGAAGCTGTTCATGATTCCCATGGCCTTGCTGGAGATACCGATGTCAGGGTGAACCTGCTTCAGAACCTTGAAGATGTAGATCTTGTAGGTCTCGGTGCTCTTCTTGGTCCTCTTCTTCTTCTTGTCTCCGGCTGCGGCACCGCCTTCCTTTGGTAGCTTCTTGCCGGCCTTGGGCTTCTTCTCAGCCGGAGCCTTCTCGGCGACCGTCTTCTTCTCCTCCGCTGGCTTGTCGGAGGCTGGCTTTTTCTCTGCGGGCTTCTTCTCGGCCTTTGGTGCCATCTGTGAATTTCAAAGAAGGAGAATATGGAAATTTCAAAAGAAGGAAAAACCACTGAATCGTTGGATTATGGAGACCGCTTCTGGCTTTTTTTATTTATAGAGGTCATTGGTTGAATATGATTGTAAGATGGAATAAGGCACGGATTGATGACGTGGAAAGAAGCATACCCGTTGGATACGTAGAGGAGTAACAGGAAAATCGACGGCTTAGAGAGATGCGTGTAGAATGGTTTGCGTGTAATGGGAGGCGTACATGTGGTGCGTTTTTATTCATTCAAATCAAATCGCTCGGATCGATGAGGTGGAATTTTGGCGCGATGTTATTTTAGATCGTCGAATTTTCTTTTTGGGCAGCTTATTTGATTTATTTTCCCGCTCCCGCCATTTTGTCTCGAGTATTTACTTTTTTCTTTTCTTGATTTCTTCAATGAAACAGCATCAAATTTATTCTTTTCCCCCCTTCAATTTTGAATTATCTTCCTTTTCTAAAAAAATCATGTTATTGATTTTCTTATTTTTACACTAAATTTTACATCTTCTATAATCATTTGACGAAATTTGTCATATAATTTTTGCCCCATATAATGTATCACTGTTCAATTCATAGAATCACACCTGTATGTATTTTGGATTTATCAACATTGTATATTTTATTTATTACCAAAAAAATCATATATTTTATTAGATTTTCGTATCATACTTTATTTTTTTGTCCTCTTCGTATCATACATATCAAATTGATGTTCCTATTTCACCCAAAAAAAATGATGCTCCTTATTAGCAAAATATATATACATGATTAAGTGGTGGACATAAACTGAATTGGGCCGACCAAACTGATAAGATGGAATCGAATCTATGTATTGTATAGAATTTTTTTTTTTATCATTTTATTCTAATTATTTATATTTTAACATATTTTATGTTTTTATATTATTTGATTAAATATATTAATAAATATTAAATTTAAATCATTAAAAATAATAATATTTTTAAAAAAATTAAAGCAATAATAATAAAATATTCAACCCAAATATTCAGTTCGATTTGGTTTTCATTGACGGTTCAATTCAATTCGAGTTGCCAAAAAAAAAAAAAAAAAACCCAAACCAAACGTCCACCTCTAATATAATTATCTAATAATGCCTATTGTAATTTCAGAAAATTTACTTTAATTATTTTGGACAATTAAAAAAATCTATGGAATATTGATGTAATCAAATATAATATACAACATTACCTATCCAATAACGTTTTTTTTTTTTTTTTTTTTTTTGAAGCTTCTTACTCAATGAGTAGCTACTGCCAAACTTACTGCTAACCAATTATTAATCAAAGAACAAGTGATTTTTTTTCATTATACTAGTATTATTGCAATTCATTTGGCGGATTAATGGTCTAACGACCGGGTCTTGTGTACTAGTAATGGGACAAAACATTTTATCTCATAGTGAGATTTTGCCAGTTCACTATCTTTTAAATGCTTTAACTGGTTCATTATACTGAAAATTTTAATTTTTTTCTAAAACTCTGCTATGAACCAAAAAGTGCTAATGGTTTATTTTTATTTAACAAATTATATATGTAGTAAATAACATATTTTATAAATATATAGGCATTGAACATGTGTTGTGCATGTGACATTTGAAAAACTTACAGGATGTGTTTGTGTGTGTTTTGTGCGATTAAGACAATGCATTAGAGGGCTTGAGCTTCTGTGTAGTTCGTTGTTGGTTGTGAAACACAAAGAAAGAAGGAAAGTGAGAAAGTAGCGTCCATTTGAATCCTACAATATCGCTGGCAAGTGAGAGCATTGTAAATGATCATCATGGCATCAAATCTTCAACTGCATTTAATGGCATGTTCAATAAACTCTCTAAGTTTTTATATATGTCCATGAATATGTGAGATTGATCTTAGAAACTGTTGAGATATAACCGGTGTATAGCAAGTAACATATATATATATATATTTATATACACCCACAAGCAGCAAACAATCCACAACTAGTTCAAATTCAAGAAAATATAGATGCAATAGATGATTTCATAAGAAAACCTAGTGAAAAATCTAAAAAATAAAAGACAAGCACATAAATATAAGAGGAGAGCGAAAAAAAAACATACAAAAATTTTATATGGTTCGATCAAAATGATCTACGTCCATGGACAAACAAGGAGATGACCATTCTCATTAACTTTAAGATATTACAAGCTTAATCACCAAGAATATGGCATCATTGATGGATGGATTTTGATAGACCCTCTATCTCTCTCTCTAGAACCAAGAAAAGAACCCTTCATCTTCTATTGGGCACGAAACCCTAAACTTATATATCATTAAAAAGGGGTAAAACAATAATTTTATCCATCAAATACAAAAAAAAAAAACACCTAGGTGCCAATCTGTTTCCTTGCTTCCTTCTTCTTCACTTCATCACCAAACATCATCCCATCAGCTTTTCATGTTCACATGACTTCCAAGCTTCTTAGATAAGAATTTAGAATCATAAAGACAATAGAAAGTTTCGCATAAATTTGAAAATTTATAAATTCTATATGTGATTATCTATGTGCTTTAACCATTGTAATCAATTTTATTAGTTGACATCAAATTCAAAATTATTGCTTACCAAGAAAATGATTTACTTCATTTTGATACAATTGACTTTCGCACTTTTGTGATTTAAACTCTCGACCTTCAATATATGTGATTTAAGCGTTTGATTTACAATTTGTTGCAATTCAAATCATGCTTGACTTTTGATTAACAGGATTGACAGCTATTTCACGTGCAGGTCACATAACTGACATTAGACTGTTTTAAATTTCAAACTTTGAATTAAATGCATTTTAATAAATTCTAATATTAAAAATTTGCACTTAAATACCCTCCATTAAAAATAAATAAAAAATTACACTTTAATCCCTCACATGCAACTCACATTAAATGCCTATTAACTTCATTGTTAATCAAAAGTCAAACATACTCCAAACCATAATAAATTATAAATTAAAAGATTAAATTTTAACTTTTGAAAAATTAATTATCTGAATTGTAAAATTACAAAATTTAAAAGTACTAAAATACAATGATCCTTAAAAATAATAATGATGTCATTGAATTATCGCTGAAATGATAAAAATTTAAGATGAGCTACAAAATATGGTTAGACATTGAACATTTTCATACAATTAATGAAATTGGTTGAACATTTTTATACAATTAATGAAAATGGTTTCCTACTATATTTATGATAATAAGCAAATTCTCAAATCTTGTATGATATGCAAATTTGAATTGATCTATCAATTTATGTGCCATAATTAGATTGGACAGTACTAAAATATTTTAAATTCACCAAAAGAAAAAAAAAACACTAAATTATACCCATATAATACGTGACATATATAATCGCAATACATTAGTTTAATAAATAAATTATGAAAAAGACTTAAAATTAAACAGATATATATATATATATATATATATATATATATATGTTAACATATATATATATTGATATATATGTTAACAGGAATTTAATATATTGAAACATATAATAATAATATCACTAATATGTTATGGAAAAAAAAAATTCATCCATTAAGATCATTTCAATGTTGTTAATTTTTAATTTATTATCAAAGCTTAGGACCTCTCAAAATCTCGGGATTTAAACTTCGAATGTTAATTGTGTCTTGTGAGCATTGATCTAGTTAATAAAATTAATATGTCTGATCACATTTGGAAACTTATTTTAAAAGTTTTATAAGTATATTTGAACTTGAATTTTTTTTTTTCAACTTATATCTTAAAAATTTGTTAATAAATAAAATTTTTGACCTCTATATATAATAATATTCAATTATGGAATTCAAATTCAAACATGTTTATCTATCAAATTTCCTCACAAATAAAATAAAATTACATTATTTCTGGAATTTTTTGTGACAAAATTATGTATCTTTTTATTATTTTTCCATATAAACATATTTGTATATGTAAAGATATTTAAAGTTTTTTTTTAAAAAATAAAATTAAAACAAAAAAAAGAATAAATTATATATATCTTTATTATTCTTGTCCTCCATGTATATATATATATATATTTTATAGACATGAAAATAGTTTATCAAAATTATAATTTCTTTATTATTATATATATATATATATATATATATATATGTAGATATAAACATTTGTACACAATTTTTTAAAAAATGAAAAAAATATTAATTACGAGGGCTACAATTTTAAATAATAAGAAAAAAAAGAAAAATCCAAAATAAGAAGTGAAAATATATAGTTAATTTTTTGATCAAAAATTACAATAGTTAATTTTTTTTCAAAATTTCATATCTATATTGCACATGAAAGAATTCAAATTCAATTAACATATCTCTTATTTAATTAATATGTACAATTTTTAAATTTTTAGTAATATTTTTTCTTCATATATTGTATCACATTTAATATTTATCAAACACAATTTTACTATTTTTTTGGAAATATTTTCAAACATTTCGCCAAATATATTTTTAAATTCTAAAATAGAAAATTCATTTTACCACTTTATTTTACATAAATATTGTAACAAAAATTAAAAAATATATATAATAGATATAATAAGGCAACATTTGTAATAAAACAGATAGGGAAAAACTTATACATATGTAGAACTCAAGAGAATTAATAGAGTATTAAAGGATTCAAAACAACAATATTTAAATCATTGATTTGTGAAAAAAGATAGATAATTTTTGGATCAAATATGAAAACAGTTAATTTTTTCAAAACTACATATATGTATTACACATGAAAGAATTCAAATTCAGTATTATTTATGGAATTCAAATTCAAACGTATTTTTCTGTCTAAAAATATTTAAATTCTATATAAACATGTTTGAATATATAGAGATATATAATTTTATTTAAAAAAAAAGGCCTAATTTAAAGTTTAAAAAAGGAAAAAATATTAATTACAAGAATATTATCTTGGGGCCTGCAATTTTAAATAATAAAAAAAAAGGAAAAACCAAATAAGAAGGGAAAATATATAGTCCATTTTTTTGTCAAAAATAAAAATAGTTAATTTTTCTAAAATTTTATAACTATACTATATATGAAACTTCAAATTCAATATTATTTATGACATTCAAATCTAAACATGTTTGTCTATCTAATTTTTTACTAATAAAATAAAATTACATTATTTATGAAATTTTTTTTCGCAAAATTAAATATATCTTTATCTATATTCCATATAAATCTGTTTGAATATATATATATATATATATATTTTAAAAAGCCAATTTGAAGTTTAAAAAGGAAAAAAAAAATCATAATTATAACTATATTATCCTCCAAGGTTGCAATGTTATATAATAAAGAAAAAAGAAATATCCAAAACGAGAAAGGAAAATATATAGTTAATTTTTTGGTAAAAAATAAAAATAGCTAATTTTTTCTAGACAACAAAAATTTTTAAAAATATAATATATATATTAGACAATATTAGGATTATTGGAAACATTAATGGCAATGTAAATTGGAAAACATTGGATTATTGAAAACATTTAAGGTAATGCAAATTGAAAATATAGAAAAATAGTAAATAAAATAAAACCATTATTTTTATTTCAATTCAAATAAAAGTTAAAACATTGTTTTTCAAACAAAATAAATTTTAACAAAAAAAAGGAAATATTATAAGAGAAAAAAAATTAAATTGTCTAGAATAAATACTGAATCGTAATATATTGCTTCTTATTCAATGCAATTATTGCAAATTTTAGTACAACTTGGCTATCAAAACAATGGTATCATTCTTTTTTACATGCCTTCAGTCTAAATAATCTCTTACGTCTTTTTCTTTTCATATTCTTATCCTCCATCATCTTTAAAAATTTGATATATGAAGATGAATCAACAATCAATGATAAATTTTTATCAAAAACCTTTTATTTTTTTCAAATTAGTTTCTATAGAATATTCTGATTTAGTATGGTCAATTCCGTTATGAAATTCATCGGTTTTAACCAAAAATTTATGGCATGGTTCATACCTATACTCATGATTTGGATGAGCATAATTCAAATCCATCCATTTAATAATAAAAAAAGTAAATAAAAATTAAATAATAAAAGACAAAAAAATAAATAACAACCAAAACCGAAACATGAAAAAATAAAAAAACCAAAATAAAATAATATAAAACACTAATAACGGAAATATTAAATACTAAAAGTTTACACAACTGAAAAGTGGTACTTACTAATTTATAGCAAAATGTATTTGTTTATTTGGTAAATAAAATAAAATCAAATAATATGTTTTAAATAGAAATTCTACTTTACCATGTTTAATAATTATTATATTTTGAAAATGATATCTCAAATTTTTCTACCAATAAAATAAAATTACATTATTTATGAATTTTTTTTGGCAAAATTATGGACACCTTTATCATATTTTATATAATCACATTTATATATATATATATATATCTATATATATATAGATATGAAGGTTTTCAAAAAATCTACCCGCTTCTAAATTGAAATGGACTTTCCGATGCCAATTCCAAAAAGGTCATACTTCAGTCATATATAATATTATAATAATAAAAAAATATTTTTTGATACAGTCAATAAGTCAATAAAATGTCAAAAATTTTATGCTTTCTCACCAATAATAAAGGGGAGAAAAGAAAAGAAGAAAAATTCAAAATAAGAAGGAAAAACCTAATTGTTTCATGGATAATTTTTGTTTGAATATTAATTAACTATATAAATAACTTTAAATAATAAGGAGAGGGGGAGATAATTTTTTTGTTTAATAATTTTAGAGAGAATCTATAAGAACCTTATAACAACATGCAACAGTTTTATTTACTGATTATTTAACTTTTATATATTATAGAGATGTGTTTGCTTTATTGAGTGAGAAATTAGATAAGTAATACAATAGTCTTTATTTAATATTGGATATGATTATTCTAATATTATAATCATCATAATCTCCCTTATCACTATTTGGATCATCCTAAATGTTAAAATTTAAATATCAAATAATGTTAAAAGTACCATCTTTTTTTGACAATGCTAGAGTTATCATTTATTTTACCAAATGTATACATGTCATTATTTGATTAATTTATATTTTATTACACTTATAGCTTTAAAAATTTACTTGTCCATATATGTTATATTAATAATATGTTAATTAATTAAATAATAAACACATGTAAACTTGGTATGCTAGACAGTACCTCTAATATAAATCTTAAAGATTTACATAATATTAGAGTACCAAATAAGTTTACCAACTGTCATATCTTAATATTCGATTGGCTTATGTTTAGTTATATTTATCCTTTTAAAAGTTTATTTATTAACCAATAAAATATTAAAAATTGACATATTGGTAGACTTAATTTGATATCTCTATTAATTGGTAGACTTAATTCGATATCTCTAACACTATTTTATATTGTGTTTGGATTGATGAAATAGGAGATAAAAGAAAAGAAAAATTCAATTTCTTTGTTTGAATTGTTAAAATTAATAGAGAGGAAAGGATAAAAAAGGAAATAAAAGGATTAAATTATGTATATTTAGATAAATCTAGCTTTTCACCTTTCAAATTCAATAAAAAATGAAAAGAAAGGAAAATAATTTAATAAAATCTTTGAATATTCAAAAATTATTCTTATTAATTAAAAGTTAATTGATTGAGATATTTCGTATGGCTGATATTTTTATTAAAAAAAATAAATTACTTTAATTATTTTTTTCTACTAATTTAATTTTCATTAAACAATAATTATTATAAATATTTCATTTCATTTCTTTTCCATTTATTAACCATTAAAACAACAATTATTAGTAACTAGTTTTTTTTTTTTCACATTAAACAACAATTAACCCTTGTATTTCGGGGATTTCTTCTTTTTTTTTTTTTAATAATTTCAAACTAGTAGATATACTTATAGTATGATCATACATAAAATTTGTCTAATCACGTACACTACAGGCGTTCATAACACATTCCAAATCGATCTGTCTACCATCCATTCTAGTACGAGAAGATACATATAGTATCAGACTGATACATAAAATATAGATACATAATTCATCCCAAATATATATATATATATATATAAACTCCATATACCATAACTAAAATTTATTCGTCTCTTTAGCCAAAAATAAAAAAAATAAAATCCTTGTTTGTCTAAGACTCAACAATCATCGATTGCTACAAAAGAGCAAAAAGAGTTCAACTCAAATTTATTAAAATGGACTTATTTCAATGTTTACTTAGTATTGAGGTGGAATGATGCGGCATAAAGGAAAAGCAAGATGCCCTATAGGGTATCATCATTGTTTATCCATTTTAAAAAGCAAAAAGAAAAGAAAAAGGGCAGAACAGAACAAAACCCAATTCATGTAAGCAAGATAAATAAATAAATAAATAACGGATACTTTTATCAAACGCCTCAGTACAAATTTAATTTAATTAGCTTTTTTATCTGGAAATTTATATACTACTGATTGACTGAAATAATTAAATTCATCGGGAAAAAAAAATAATAACTCAATAAAAAAATCATAAAAATAAATAAGGACGATAAAAATTCGTCTGTTCATCTTTTTTAATCATTAATTTCTCATGTAATCATTAATCATTATTCTTATTTCATATATTTCCTATCAAAAAGAAATCTAAATAAGATAATGTCATCATTAAACTAACAGAATGTTATAAGGTTTGTACTTTCAGACCTGAAGTGAGTCTAGGAATATGGGCATATAGAGCTCTAATTTCCACATTAATCTAAAATCAAATGGGTCATTTGCTACTTGCTATTTATTCGATATAACTGGTATAAATTTGAAAAAAATCAGGTGTGCAAAGATACATTGAGGGTGTAGATAGAATCAGTCATCGGAAGTAGCATGTATACAAGCGCTGAATCTGGGGCAATCCAACCCACACAATTTCAACCCGACCCGGTTATACAATCTGGGTTCGAGCCATTTCCCGTACGCAGAGCTTACTCTCTCTACGACTGTAAACTCCATCGCCTCAGAGATTCCATTGCTTCAAGCTGCAATCTTTTGCAGTATGTGGATAAAGTCTAGCCAATTCGTTACAAACCCAAGATGAAGCTCACTCTTCCTCGTCGTCCTTTTGGGAGCCATAGCTTCAACCGGTTGCACAGAAATCTGTGCGCCTCAAGGAAACCCATCTCCACAGATAATGACGAAAACGATTCCCATTTCGTTTCCCTCCTCAACGACGTCGTACGAGGGGAGCAGAACTGGGAAGCATTCTTCAACAAAAACACCTTCATTTCCAGCAGGTTGAATTCCCGCCACGTCGAGGAGGTTCTGATCCGCAACATCGGCGATTCGAGGCGAGCATTCAGATTCTTCAATTTCTTAGGGCTTCACAAAAGCTTCGACCACTCGACGGCGTCGTTTTGCATCCTCATCCACGCTCTGGCCCAGTCCGGCTACTCCTGGCCCGCCTCTTCGCTCTTGCAAACCCTCCTCCACCGTGGTGGGTTTACCCCCAACGAAGCGTTTGATTGCTTGCTGAATTCTTTCAAGAAATACGGCTTTTCTTCGATCTCGGGTTTCGATCTGCTGGTTCAGAATTACGTGCGGAGCAATAAAGTCTTGGATGGTGTAGTGGTTGCGAGGCTTATGAAGGAACGGGGATTGTTGCCAGGGGTTAGAACTTTCAGTGCCCTGTTGAATGGGCTTGTGAGGTACAGGAAATTCTATACTGTTCTTCAACTGTTTGATGAGTTTGTGAATGCTGGTATTCGGCCTAATGTTTATGTATACACTACGGTGGTTCGGAGCTTGTGTGAATTGAAGGATTTTGGTAAAGCTATGGAAGTTATCAAGAAGGCTGAAGCAATTGGATGCGAGTTAAGGATTTTCACATTTAATGAGCTGATTCGCGGACTCTGCAGGAGCAGTAGAGCTTCAGAGGCTGTCGAAATCAAGCATTTGTTGGAGCTTAAGGGATTGAAAGCCGATATGGATACCTATTGTAATTTGGTACGTGGGTTTTGCAGAGTGCAAGAGTTTGAAGTTGGTGTTGAGCTAATGAATGAAATGCTGGAGCTGGGATTGGTTCCCGTTGAGGCGGCTCTAACGGATCTCGTAGAGGGATTGAGGAGGAAGGGGAGGATTTTAGATGCTTTTGATTTAGTAAATAAAGTGAGAGCAGTTGGGGTGGTGCCTAGTTTGTTTGTTTATAACTCGTTGATCAATTCTTTGTGTAAACATGGGAAATTGGATAAAGCAGTATCACTTTTTAATCACATGGATGCAAAGGGTTTGTATCCCAATGATGTAACTTATTCTATTATGATCGATTCTTTCTGCAAAAGAGGGGAACTGGATGTTGCTTTGTGTTATTTTAATCGAATGACCGAATCTGGGATAAGAGTAACTGTGTGTCCATACAATACTTTGATAGATGGACAATGCAAGTTTGGGAGTTTGAATGCTGCAGAGTCTGTGTTCAATAACATGATTGATAAAGGATTGGTGCCAACTGTTGCAACCTATACATCATTGATAGATGGATACTGCAAAGCTGGAGAACTGCCCAAGGCATTCAGGCTGTACCATGAGATGACAGGGAAGGGTATTGCTCCGAACGTTCGCACTTTTAGTGCGCTTATTCATGGTCTTTGTAGCGCAAATAGGATGGCTGAAGCAAGTAATCTGTTTGATGATATGATGAGAAGGAATGTTATGCCTAATGAGGTGGCTTATAATATTATGATAGAGGGGTACTGTAAGGAGGGAAACACAACGAGAGCCTTTGAATTGTATGATGAAATGGTAGAGAAGGGTCTTACACCAGATACATATACTTACAGACCTTTAATAAGCGGGTTATGTTCCACTGGTAGAGTTTCAGAAGCCAAAGAGTTTGTAGATGACCTCCATAAGGAGAATTGTAAATTAAATGAGATGTGTTATAGTGAACTCTTACGTGGTTTTTGCAAAGAAGGGAG
Source organism: Ziziphus jujuba (assembly GCF_031755915.1). Lineage (NCBI taxonomy): Eukaryota > Viridiplantae > Streptophyta > Magnoliopsida > Rosales > Rhamnaceae > Ziziphus > Ziziphus jujuba. The sequence continues at coordinate 9,982,853 of NC_083388.1, forward strand.
ACTAAAGGATGCAATAATTTGTTGTCGTGAGATGGTTGAAAGAGGAGTAGAGATGGATTTGGTTTGTTATGGTGTACTTATTAATGGAACACTGAAGTATCAGGATACGAAAGGATTATTTGCCCTGTTGAAAGGGATGCATGATCGAGGGTTGAAGCCTGATAATGTAATATATACAAGTATGATTGATGCATATGGAAAATCAGGAAATCTTAAGGAGGCACTTGGAGTTTGGGATATAATGGTTGGTGAAGGATGCAATCCTAACGTTGTAACATATACTGCCTTGATTTTTGGATTATGCAAGGCAGGGTATATGCATGAAGCTGAGCTTCTTTGTAAGGAGATGCTGGTTAGTAGTACTCTACCCAATCAGATAACATATGGTTGTTTCTTAGACCACCTTAGCAATGAAGAAAATATGGATAAAGCTCTACAGTTGCATAATGCCATGCTTATAGGGCTTTCAGCCAATACTGTAACATATAATATACTAATTCGGGGGTTTTGCAGAATGGGTAGGTTTCAGGAGGCTTCTGAGCTCATGGTTGGAATGACAAATAATGGTATCTTTCCAGATTGTATCACCTATTCAACATTTATTTATGAGTACTCAAGAAGGGGGCATTTGCAGGAAGCTGTTAAGTTGTGGGATGCTATGCTAGATAGGGGCCTGAAGCCTGATACCCTTGCATATAATTGTTTGATACATGGTTGCTGTATCAGTGGAGAACTAACCAAGGCTTTTGAATTGCGTGATGACATGATGAAAAGAGGGTTGAAGACAAACCAATTTACGTATAAGTCTCTCATTCACGGAACTTGCCTGAAAAGTTCAGTTTAGTCTGCCAGCATCAAGGCATGCTTGAAGAATTGACTAGACATTTGTATTATGTGTTTCAAGAGAAATCTAGATACAGTTTCTGTGACCTTCAAATTCTGAATCAATACAGTTGCATAGCCTCGTTGAACCATGATGGTGGAAATTGTTCCTTCATCTTAAACACAAGTGCTGACTACTGTGTGATTGCAAAAGTAGGAGGTCTGAAATGCTTAACTGTGCATTAGCAAGGCACAAAGAAACAATAAGCCCCTAAATATTGATCTTTCCATTGGGGTGATAGATTTTATGCTCACATTTTTTTCCCTGCTCATACATATATATTTGTAAGTAGCCTTAAGTGAAAATGAAATTGGTGAAGCTGATTTGGCCAGTAAGTCTTTCCATTATCTACTTTACACAATTTGCAGTTCTTTTGCGTTTTTTCTCTCAAGGAGCATCAGATTATAATGTTTATCAAATTTCTATTATCTAGGCAGTTCAAAAATGGTTTCTGTTCATGTGACAAGTTCAAAATAGTAAGATGGACGATCATTTAGTTGCATTTGTTCTTCATTCAGAGAGTACTCGTGGTTTTGTCACTTTACTTACAAATATTTCGTTACGGAGGTAGCTAAGTGCTGGTCCTTGAGTAGCATGTCCCTAGTGGTTCCGAGGTTTTCATTGTTAAAGGCAAAATTTCCAGGTCCTTTTCACTTTCATTACTGTTGCAGCTTGAAAAATTAGTCCATTAAGATGAACTTTTGTCATTAAACAAAGATAATGGAAACTCTCGAGTGCTTCATTGTTGCTTGTACCAATTCTAGCTGCCATTCTCTGCTTTGCAGCTGATGCAAGTATAAACCATGTTGGAAAATTCAATTATAACAACTCTACCAATTTCATTACCTTATATGAAGGCAGCCACTGCCGAAATTATGTTCCTCTTTTTTATGGTAATAGTGAAATTATGTTCCTCAGATCAAAGACTTTGCATAAAGTTGCAATACTTTCCGTCGTTTATGGTCCAACGGTAAGTTCATATACGCGTTTGAAGTTTCCATTCCAACCAAAGACCCACGATACGGATACCTTTCATGGTCCGTGTCCCTATAAATCACTTGCATAAGTGAAAATGGGGGTTGCTTTTTCCTCTTGCTTATCCAGTTATCCATATAGAAATAGCCGCAGGGGGCTGAAAATATAAATGGTTGCATGCATGCTAAAAGAAAAACACGATATGATCCTTTCGAAGAAAAGTTATTCAATATCCACCAAGCGGTGGAACTACCAAGTAATAAAATCTTTTGCCCATCAAAGACATATTTGGACATCATCATTAAGCAAACACCAAGAAACATAGTGTATAGTTTTTTGGCCACCGAAGATAAGAATCGTTAAGGAATCAATAGAGCAGGATCTATTTAACAACAAAACAAACATTCATACTCAAAAACTAGCCGTTGAAGCATAACAGCTTGGCATGCCATGTAAAAAGGGTAAAACATCCATTTCCAAAGTTACAATAACAAACCCATAGTGTTCTCTATCCTCAGATGATACATCTTCGCTTGTGGACTTACCTATACGAGGACACTCCACAACTCTTGCATACGTCCTTCCACCACAGATCATACAGAAAGAAAATGTGATCACTGAATTTGTTCTAGATGAAGACAGACTGTAAGGTAAAACTTGAACAGCAAACCATTATCATAATTCAGTAAGGTTCACAACCCCACAAACTATTAACATTTCACTTAAAAAGTAAAACAGAGTGCATAAGTTGATTGCCAAGCTAGGACCGCAGACATCTTAGCTGGCCCGACTTTTGATAACATCAAGACCAATCTCAGTTGGATCAGTAGCCTGCAGCTCTACTTGAATACCATCCAGTTCTCTCTTGAATCTGTCCTTGGAGCTTGCATAAATCATCTTGCTTCTGACCCTTGCTGTATCGGGAGACCTTTGTAAAATAGTAAAAACGTTACCAACAATAATAAGAAAATCCCATACAGAGAAAAAGAGAATGAGAGAGTGGGAGAGAGGAATTTTAGTATCAGCATGTAATGTTACCATGCAATGAAGAAAATCCTGCTCTTTTGGCAATTCTCTTCGGTCACAAAGTCAAAATCATAGACAGCATATCGACATTCATCAGCAGGAAGACTTGCAGTAAAATCTTCATAACTTTTTGTTGGTTCACCAAGTTTCTCTACAACCACCTGCTTTTGCTTCTCCTCAATCTTGAACACAATGAAGCGGAATGTTCTTTTAGCCTTCAACTCCAAAAACTTCAGCTTGCAGTCATCGTGCACAGCCATTCCTGACGCTGCATTAGCCTGTCAATGTAAAAAATAGCAAATAGATTTCAGTTCAAAAACGTAAGAGTAACATTTTATACCGGAGCTTTTGAAAATCCAAAAAGTTTAAATATTGCCAGAGAAAGCAAAATTCTTAAGAAAAGTTGGAGCTGACCCCCTTTTCTCAGAGAAAACTGTGATTCTCCAGAATTCTTCCTATTGACAACAAAGTTACTGGTACTTTCTTACTTCTCTGCTTAGGGTAGGGAATTTACTAATTTTGCATTAGGAAGGGGTAGAAAATTTATGTCCCCATATCTTGCCTCTTTCATGTGAACGGAGTCCAAAAGCCCAACCTATCAAGTCTTCAAACCATATATATGTATCAAACCATAAAGCAATTTGTGAGTCAAGGATCAGCAGGGGAGGTCCCTGATCTTTTCAGGCAATCCTAACTAGACTTTCGGCTTAATTGACCTCCCGAACTTATTCTCACAACGAGAAACTATTATTTCATTATGTCAAAACATAACTATTTAATTCCACCACTAGGAATATCGCCTATAAATAATAAAAACACTCTATAGCACAATCGGAGATATTGAACCACAGAAGCATAAAAGGCCATCATGACAACTAATTGGACCACCTAGATCTAAGAGAGCTTGAGTAATGAAGGCCATAAAGTCAACTATTGGTCTATTTCCTTTTATACAATATTTTCATTAGTGAAAAGTAAATCACATGCACTATGCACACACATTCACCATGGGTCCAAACTCTCCAAGAGAAAAGCACAACAATAAAGTAAAATTCTACGAAAATTTTCAAAAACTATAACTTAGAAGACTTTCTTTGAAAATTTTCTTTCTCTACATACTAAATGCAACAAAAACCTATAAATATGACCAAGTGCAAACCATTTTCTCACTGATCTGTTATCCCAACCCCAGTCCCAAACATGCCTCTACAATCTGGGGTCAGATTTTGGTCTGACATCTACTCATTTAAATTCAGCATCAAATACGTCCTAAATGATATCCAGCACACCATTTATCTGATGCATCTACATTTCAGGCTAAATCAGCATGCCTAGCCAAAAATTGGAATTCCTCATTCATTTTTTTCCTAAACGATGCATTTAAGCCCTTTTGTGCTGCTAATCCTACACAAAAGATGGTCCAATAATTACAAGAAAATAAATATAAATCCAATCAGTCAAAAGGGCCAGTGTAGTCCAAACCGCTTAATCAGCAACCAAGCCGATCTAGCAGTTACTATCAGCTTGATGACATTAACTGTAGTAATGTTCACAACCCATAACAGTGAGACTATATAAAATGCTTGACAATTAACACAAAACAAATACAATATCGATTTCACATATTCATGGCAAAAAAAATTGACACTACATGAAAACTCCAAATTTGATCTGATGAAGTTAAAAAATTGATGTGGATATGTACTCAAATCAAGCACCCACAGAAGCAGGCACCATAATGATGATGAAATTCAAGTACAAAACCAAACACTCAAGCGCGGCCACTGAAACCGAATCATGTAATGGAAAAACTATAGCATCCCAGATTATAAAATAAAAAATAAAGAGCAAATTTCATCTTTACAAGATGGCAAAAGTAAAAATAAAATTAAAAATTAAAAAACACCAAATCAATTTCATAAGAAACTAAAGGATGGTCTACCAAAAGATGCACAGTCCCATAACAAACGAAATCACAGTAATAAATCAACAATACAAAAGCCCAAAAAAAAAATTTGAAAAAAAAAAAAATGTCGAATGAAACATAAAAGATTATTTCCTTAATCTACACGAAATTTAGTCGATCCAAAAATGAAAATGAAAAACCCAACTTCAGATCTATAACCATCCAACAAAAAATAGAGAAACAGATAACCCATCAAAGATCACAGATCGAAAACAAACAGTAGAGAAATTTCCAGTCTTTTTTTTTTTTTTTAAGAAAAAAATATTTACAAATAAGTACGTGGGAGAGGAAAAAAGCAGGAAGAGACTGACCATGGTTATAGGGATCGAGAGCTATTAGACAAAAAATGGGGTTCAGCAAATCTAGGGCAACCGAGAAATGGGGATAGCCTGATATAGAGAGAGAGAGAGAGAGAGAATTTGGAGTTCCACAGAGGGAGATAATGGAGGACTCTCTTTTATTTTCTCTGTGTTTTCTTTTTTTCCTTTTTATTATTATATTTTTATTTTTAATTATTATAATTTTTTTTTTTTTAATTTTTGAAAATTAAGACTTCGTTAGCTCTGCGGTGGCTCCACTCCTAAATATCATGATGGTACTCATGCGTGACAACAGAGGTGAAAGTAGGTCTGTCCAATGACGAGCCGACGCGTCGTTTTCTTCCGAAAAGACGATTTTGCCCCTACGTAATGTCTTCGTCTTTTGGGAGTTAGTTGCTACCAGGTAACTAGGCTTGGACCCTGCCATGGCCCCACCTCCGTATCAAAGCATATATTATCGTATGTTTTAGTCCTCTGATAATACTTTAGATATTTATTCAATTTATTTCAAAAATATATATATAAATAAATAAATATTTATTCAAGTTACATTTTATTTTTAAAATTTTGTGTTTAAAATAGAAAATGACATTTGCACCAAATTATTTACCAATTTTTATATGAAAAATTAATATATATTAATAAACCTTTTAAAGAAATAAATAAAATTCAACGCAAGCTAATAAAATTATTGATGCATCATTTTACCTTATGAAGTAGGAAATAAATAATGTCGGGGTGCTGCCTATTAATATACATTGAGTTCTTTGGCTATTGGTTTTTATCAAATAAAATAAGATAAAAGGAATATGCATTGGGAAGAAGTGTAGCATAAGCATAATGCCATAAACTTTTTGAATCTTTTCTTTTGGGTCCGACTATGACTATGATGGTTGGTTAGTAGATACGTATTTAATATTTAGTTCATTTACATGTATCTATCAATTTGTAAATTAAACAGTTTTAAATATATATATATATATATTTATGTTAAAATCAATATCTATAAATCCAATCTGCTCAGTCTTATACAAATTGTTGGATCTGGTTATTGGTTTAGACTCAAAAAATAAAAAATATATATATAAAAATACGATGCCAATAATTAAAACTGAAATTAAACTAATGTGTATTCGATTAATTATATTTTTTAATCGCTTATTTTGCCACAAATTCTACATTACTTTTAAGCTTGTATTCTATAAAATGTAAATATATATATATATATATATATATATTGTATTTCTTAAAAAAATAAATTTGTATTTCTTTTCTTAATAAAAAAGAGCCAATGGATTTGAAATTAAATTTTTATTTTTGAAAGAATTTACTTATTAGGAGTGTTTCTTAGGAAACACAGAGAGAGAGCTTACTAGGAGTATGTCAAACGAAATCGATTTAGAGTTTGGTTACAAATAGTTTTTATGTTTGGTTAAACTATGAAATAGTTTCAAATAATTCCCTCCAATTAACTCTGATTCTATATACCAACTTATTTAACCAATAAATTTTACAAATAACAATTTATCTATTAAATAGATTAATCTAATAGTATAAAAACTATGAGCAAAATCATTTATAACTTCTCAATACTTATTCATTTTTGAATTTATGAAATCAAAAATCAAAACAATTTATCAACACATATTTTTTAAATATGTTATTGCATTGAGCGCTCCCCAAAAAATTGATATACCTTTTTAATAATGTAAAAATATTTAGAGTTCATTTTAATTTTGTAAAGGGTAAATTTTTAAATAGTGAATTTATTTTTGGATAATTGTGCAAATACTCTCTGAACATTATTAGCTATTGCACTTTGATCTTTTTTTTTTTCTTCTTTTTTTTTTTTTCCTAGCATTTAACCTTCTGAACTCGTATATGTGTTACATTTAAAGAACTTTGCTTATTTTCCGTTAATTTCTAATAGAAAAATGAACATGCCAAGCACGTGAAGAGGCATAATGAAAATTTTACTATTTAGACTTTTGAGAGGGGCCGAAATACAACTTTAAAATAGTTTAGAAAGCAACAACAGTAATATTTTATCAGAAATTATTCTTTCAGAAAAATAGTTTAAAATTATGAATATTGAATATTGGTACTTAAAAAACTGACAAAAATATTTGTTTAACAAATTAAGATATTTAAAAATATTTACGAGTAATAAGAAAATATTAAAAATACTGATTTATATATAGAAATTTGTGAAAATATAAAATGAAATTATTATTGAAAAATATTATAGAATATATATATATATATACTTCTTTTAATGTTTACAAATATATATATATATATATATAATTATTTCTTCATAAAGAACATAGAAAAAATCTTGAACCAATAAAAATGATATATTAAAATATATTATTTTGACAAGAATTTTGTAAAATGCTGAATAAATAATTTAAATATATATTTACTAAAAATATTAAAAAGATAAAATTGTCATTGTAAGATAGAATAAAGGACTTAAATTTTAGAAATTTCTGTTGCAATGAACTTAAATTTAGAAGCTTATTGTTGTCAAATAAAACACTAAATAACACACACACACATATATAGCAATGATCTAGTAAGCTTCTTAATTCACTTTTATTATCGGCTACTAAGAATAAAATAGATAAATCATATATGGTAATATTAATTTAACATATTTGTTATTTTTATTTTTTAATATTGAAAACCTACTAAGAAAAAGTGAATGGAAATCAATCAAATTCTTATATGTTGCTTAAATAACATTAGATTTTAAAAAAAATATTATAAATTTTATGTATTTCATTCTTTATCCTCATTTAGTTTTATACTATAATTAATATTAAATCTTGTGCGATGCATGGTATGTAGAATCATAATAGATGATTTCAAAAATAATATATAATAATTAATTATATTTAAATCTAATGATGACATGCGGAAAATTTTTTTTACTAACTATCTTACTTTTATACATAATATATATATATATATATATAATATCATAAGTTTGTCAAAAATTAAAAATTTGACCTCTATATATAATATTATTCAATTATAAAATTCAAATTCATAAATATTTACCTATCTAATTTTTCTTATACACATACCATTTTCATACTTCTTTAATTTTTTTTTATCTATAAGATTCAAATTTAAATTCAAATGTATTTTTATAATATATTCCATCTACAAAATTAAAATTGAAATTGAAATTTATTATTTGATTCCATGCAAATATGTTAAAGCATGACTATATTTGTACAAGATTTGACTAATATTATGATTAATAAAAGTCATACTTTAACATATTATTGAAATAGCTTCAATTTTATTTTATATTAAATATTAGATATTAGATAATTTAATATCGGATATTAAATATTAAAATTATATATAAGTATTAAATTTTCAATTTAAATTTAATAATTATCATTCCAAATTGAATTTATCCATTTTTTATATTTAAGAACATAATAATATAACTATAAAAAATAATTAAATAGTAGAATAATTATTTAATAATATTATCATTTTTGTTAATAAAATAAAATCAGCATGGAATAGCAATTAAGATTCGAGATTGAACAAGATTACAAAAATCAACTCAATTATAATTACAAATTAAACTAATGGTCATTAATTTGTTATAATTTTTATTATATTGTAAATATTCAATTATACTTTTAAATACGATATCCACATTTTACATAAAATTAATTTCATATTAATTAAATATTGTCATGTTTGTACACACACACACACACACACACATATATATATATATAAGTATATTTTGAGCAATTTTAGAAAAATATTGAAAAAATTGCATTATCTATTTTAAAATTTTGATAAAGAGATCAATTTCATTAATAATTATAATATATTAATTTTATTATTTTATAATAAAATTTCATTTATTGCATATATATATATATATATATATATATATGTACGTGTATAAAGTTTTTGTGTGAAATATATTTAATAATAATAATATCTTTGATTATATATATATGTTTTTTTTACCTTATCTTTAAAAATTGAGAAAGTAACCAAATCAAAAAGTATCCAACTAAGGAGAGAAAAAAATTTCTCTTGCCAAGTTTTGTTCCATCACTAAAAATAAAATCTTCATACCCACATATTATGGAAATTTTCAAAAATTAAAATTAAATTTTTTATTCCAAATTTTAAAAAAATTGTATAATTTTTATTTCAACTTTCTCTTTCTCTATTTCACTTCTCCTGTTTTCAATCTTCACTTTATTTGGCTTGGGTAAAGCCTGAGTCTCCCACCCGCTCTATTCCTTGCTTCCCCTCTTCTCCTTTTCCCGCACCTTTTTTTTTTTTTTTTTGGTTTCGTCTCTCTTTTATTTTCTTGGTTATGAATCAGGAAAGAGATAAGAACTATTATGGAAAAGACTATAAATTATGATTGGTTGAAAGGAAAATCCATGTGAAAATATCAATTCAAATTGAAAAAAATAATAATAAATAAAGGGTACAAGTTAGAGAAAGGGTTGGTGAAAAAGTGGATAGATTTGATGATAATGGAAGTTGTTGATGGGATTGGCATACAATGGCAATGACGGCGTTGAAGAACCTCAAGGTCAATGAGATTGAGGGACATGAACCTTGGGTAGAATGAGAAAAAAAACAAAGGGAGATAGGACTATGGTTTTTGTTAATAACCAAATAAGAGAAAAAACTTAATAAGGAATTTATTTATTTTTTCCTTCTCCATTTCATCATCTAACCTCACAAGAAGAAAATGGAGGAGGGGAGATTGTTGTTGGTCCAATATAGAACACTTTACTTTCTAATTTAAGTTTTTAAAGATGCTATCCCATGGTTATGCTGTAAATTTTTTTTAATATTTAAATGTAACTAATAATTTTAGAAAATAGTTTGGAGGAGTTTAATGTAATTTACTCTTCCAAATATCATCAAAGTACATATTATAACAAGTATTAAGGCCATGGGGTGCACATAAATGTAGAGTTAATTACATTGCACATTTTCAGAATTTTTTTTAATTACGACTAAATACTTTGATGTATGTGATAATTACAATCATACATTTTGTTGTTACCACATTAACGTTAAAGTTGATAGAAAGAGGGATATAATAGTCATTTGACACAATTACATAGCTAAATTTTGAAACTGAAGGACAAAAATCACAGAGAAAAAGGGGGTGGATTGCAGGCCATTGGATTCTTTTTATTTGGACACCTTTTGATCCTGCAGTTTCACCTTTGATCTCATTTTTTTCTCATTCTAAGTACTTTGTAGAAGTCGAATCCAATTCAAAAGTCAAACCTCTGTATTCTATCGATTCTGTCTATTATAGCCATGTGAACAATGATCAATGCCTCCTTCTTCATCCTTATCGTGCTCACCCGACACCACCTGCGCATTTTATCACACCACCATTTTTAAAGCAACATAGTTGAATTGCAACCTCAACTAGTAAGATTAGAATTTGAAAAAAAAAAGATTTTTTTTTTTTTTGCGGGGATGCTAACCTCTGACCAAGTGGATCTGAAGCGTTCCTCTTGGGACTCTGGACCCGATTTTTCTTCCTGATCATTACCGTGACCGAGCGCCATGTCTATCAAACCCTTGATCAGACCATCCATTTTTTCTTTATTTCTGATTTTAGATATATATTTTTTTTAAAATCTGATTTTAAATATTTCTTTACTAATTATTATTCCTGTACTTGTGTCAAATGACTATTATGCCCCTCCTTTCGTTAAAGTCGTTAACTTTAACGTCAATGTGGTAATGATAGGGTATTTTGTGCAATTATCACATAGATTAGGTATTTTATTGTAATTAAAAGAAACCCTGTGCAGTGTAATTAATCCCGTAAATATAATTGTAATAGATAATTTCAATAATTATTAATAAAAATTAATAAGTTATAATAAAATCAAATATTAAAATATTGTATAAATCACATTCTACAAATAAAATTTTTAATGGAATATATATAAATTTTAAAAATTATAAATTAATATAACTTTTGAATTTTTTGACATGATAAATATGATAATTACTTTTAGATAACCATTAATCTCACATGCACATTCACTCACAAAATATACTTAAGTTTGTTTTATCTAAAAAAAAAAAATGAAAAAATACGTATCAAAACTCATTTAATAATATATACAAATAAGATTATCATTTAACATTTAAAATAATATGAATGAAATAACTCTTAGCTTTCAAACACAATATCAATGAACTTGTTGGGCTTTCAAAATTCTTCGTAGGTATATATTGTCTTTGACAATAATCTCTTCAATTATATTTTCAATAAAGTTGATAAAAAATATCAATTATAGAAATATAAATAATTGCATAATCAATTGTATACTTACTAAACAATTCATCATCATCATTTTCAATTGCACTAAAAATACCTGCAAACAATTTGAAGGTAAAATTTTATATTAAAAAATATTTATCTATAGCATCTACAATATTAGATTTTTACATAACATCTATATCTATGTCAATATTTTTTTTCTATACTTTTCCTTTCTTCTTTCTTTTTCTTTTTCTTTTATTTTTTTACTTTGTCTCTTCTTTATTTTTTTTAACATTTTCCTACTATTTTTCCAATATCTTTTTCTTTTTTGGTTTATCCCTCTATTTCTCTTTTTATTTATAGAATCGGAAGACTTTCGATAAAACATGATTTTGAATTTTATTTTTTTTTTAATTCAATTTTTGACTTTCAAATTTTGATTCTTGAAATTTATATTTTAAAATATATCTTTATTTTTCCATCAAAATATAAATTTTAGATATACTTTATTTTTTTCATATAAAAGATTTAATTTGATTAAATAAAGAATTCGATTTAAATATAACAATTGTATTCCCATAAGTATCTTCAATTATCTAATATATATATATATATATATATATATTTTTTTTTTTAAGTTTTAGGATTTTTCCTTTTACATATATTTTAAAATGTTCTAAATAAAACAGTTATTTTCATTAAATTTTATAGCTCATTATTTCTATTTATAATTATTTGTACCATATATAAAATATCTTACCTTATACATATTAGTCAAATTCTAACCATGCTTTGAAAAATCTTCAATTATTTTTTATATTGATATTAAAATTATAGATAGTTATTATTTTTCCAATTTCAATTTAAATTTAATATATATCATTATAGTTCAACTATCTATTTTTTATATTCAAGAATATAATATTGTAATTATAAAAATAATTAGATAGTAGAATAGTTATTCAATAATATTATCATTCTTGTTAGTAAAATAAAATTAGCACTGGATATCAATTAAGAATTGAAATTCAATAAAATCACAAAAACTAATTCAATCATAATTACAAATCAATTTGATAGTAATTAGTCTAATACAATTTTTATTATATTGTATAGTTACAAATAAAAATAAACTCTAAACTCAAAACTCAAAAATATTTAATTATATTTTTAAATACGAAACCACATTTTATATAAAATCGATTTTATATTGCTTCACATTATAAAAATCTTTGTCATATATATATATATATATATATATATATTTTTGCTTGAAGAAATATTGTCATACACACACACACACACACACACACACACATATATATAAGTTCATTTTGAATACTTTTTGGAAAATATTGAAAAAATGCATTATTTATTTTAAATTTATAATAAAAAGATCAATTTCATTATTAATTACCATATTAATTTTATTATTTTACAATAAAATTATATTTATTGCATAAAATATGTATTAGTGTATGACGTTTTTGTATAAAATATCTTTGTAATAAAAATATATTTCATTATATACATGCTTTTTTTTTTTAAAATCTTATCTTTAAAAAATTCAAAAAGAAACCAAATAAAGAGGAAAAAAAAAAAATCCTCTTGCCAAGTTTAGTTCCATCACCAAAAATAAAATATTCGAACCCATATATTATGGAATGTTTTGAAAATCAAAATCAAAATTTTCCTTTCAAGCTTCATGAAGATTGTGGAATTTTTATTTGTGAAAATATTATTTATATAAATTATTTGTGAAGATATTAGTTATACAAATTATTGTAAAACCATTGTACATGTTATTATAAAAATTTATAACCAAATCTTAATAATATCCACACATTATAAAAATTTTAAAAAACAAAAATCAAATTATTCATTTCAAATTTTATTAGGATTGTGAAAAAGTTTAAATAATTTTATTTCTGAATTTTAAGTTTTATGGAAAGAAACAAAATGAATATAATGACGATATATGACAATAATTTTAAGATAGTAAAATTTTTAGATAATTTTATTTTTGAATTTTATTTATTTTTTATAATATTTTTGAAAACAAATAGAATGAATATGATAATGAGTAAAATTTTTATATATTATATAGAAGGAATCAATTTCGGTAATGCCCATTATGTGATAAGATTGCATGTGAACAAATTGCAGCCCATTTTTTTTTTTTTGGTTTTGTTTTACTTCCGAAGCAAATTGCAACTTGCGCCATGTATAAGTGCTGTCCATCAATCAAAAAGAATCAAAGCTGAATCAGAGATTTATGTTTTATTGAATGCTATATGATACGTCTCTCGAGTAAAATTTTTTTTATCAATTGATTATTTTTATTAACTATGTAATAAAAAAAAAAAAAAAAAACAGAACACTGGCTTTAAAATTTTGAAATTCAGCAAAGAAAAGAAAAAAAAAGCTTAAAATTTTGAAATTGCCAAAGCGCGGTGAAACTCGCAGCGGGAATATTGAAAACCAGAGTCCGCCAATGGGACACGCGTTTTTATTCTATTGGTTCATTCTGACTTACGAGGATCGTGATCTAAAGACCAAGCAGCCGTTGATAATGTCCAGATCCAACGGTTCACCATCCACCCAAAATCCTCACCCTTTCCACACCCCAAATTAGACAGGGGCTTAGCAAATCGATTACATTCGCATCCCCTATAAAACCTCGCTTCAACGCAGACCACGCTTTTCATCTGAAAATTTCGAATCTTTCTCTTTGTTTTTCTCTCTTTAACCGATTCGTAGTCAAACATAGTTAGATTTTCTTCTTCTTCAGTTCCTTTTGAGGGTTTTAGACGTGGTTTTGTTTCGTTGTTAGCTGAGCTGAGCTGAGATGGATACCGGTGCGAAAGTGAAGAAGGGAGCTGGAGGAAGGAAAGGAGGAGGTCCGAAAAAGAAGCCGGTTTCGAGGTCGGTGAAGGCCGGCCTTCAGTTTCCGGTCGGTAGGATTGGTCGGTACTTGAAGAAGGGGAGGTACTCTCAGCGTGTTGGAACCGGAGCTCCGGTTTACTTGGCTGCCGTCCTTGAATACCTGGCTGCTGAGGTGAATAAACCCCATCGATCTTATTCCTTTTTTTTTTTTTATTGTTTGGTTTATTATTATTGTTATTTTTTAAAATTTTGCTACTTAAATTGAAGAAATGAAATGTTTAATTTTTATGGGTTTTTATTTTTCTAGGTAGATTTTGATTGTTGGACTTGTGGGTTTGGTTGGAATTTGGGGTTCAAATCGTTATTCTGTTTGGTAGTTGAGAAAATGTAGAGTAGCTGTTTAGTTCGTACCATGATTTAGAAGCACATATAGGAAATGATCAAAATAATTTGTGTGTTCTGTGAGGGTCAGATTGTGATTACTTGCCTCCTTGAAAAATAAGGTAATAGTTGAGTTGCTATTGACCATTTTTCCCTCCGAGTAAGATTGGTATCTTGGGCTAACATTTCGATTACCTGGGTGCGTTTTTCTTCAGGTGTTGGAACTGGCAGGAAATGCAGCTCGTGACAACAAGAAGAACAGGATCATTCCAAGGCACGTGTTGTTAGCCGTAAGGAATGATGAAGAACTTGGCAAGCTTCTCGCCGGAGTGACCATTGCTCATGGAGGTGTTCTTCCAAACATCAACCCGGTTCTTTTACCCAAGAAGACTGACAAAGCAGCCAAGGAGCCCAAATCTCCCTCCAAGGCTACCAAATCCCCAAGGAAAGCCTAATTAGCCCAAAACTACCCTCTTTGATTAGATTGCTCACTCTTAATGATGATTTGTATGTAATTTGCGGTTAGGAGTTTCCTATGTTTTTGTTTGTTGATTGTGTAGTGCGAACTTGACAAGCTTAATCCTTAATGAAATTTTTTTTTCTTTTTCTTTTAAAGACGAAAACATTGCAATCTATTGTCCTCTTTCTGATTGTTATTTGGGAACTCGTTATGGATTTAGTGAAGGAAACGATTTGTTTCTAATATCTAGGAGCTTACTTGGGTCAGCAAAGTTTCGTAGGATGGTTTTGTTGTAAGCAGGATCTTTTATATATTGGAAATACGTTATTTCTGTGCAAAATTTTGTTTATAGTTTAAAGGCAAGCAAGAAAGGAACATTCTTTTCTTTGCGTTTTATCAGGCATAATTTCTTTTCTTAATTTTTGGGAAACATAGATTCGTTTGAGAGCCCAAATGTGATTCAAACAACTTAACACAGTGATCAAACCTCCATGGTGAAGGCAAATCAATGATGAACAAAGTCGTATATAATTTGGAAGTCATCCTTCCCATGTTATTGAAAACCAAATATACAAGGGAAATCTGTAGTCATCTAAACTTCAAGAAAATTACAGGAAAACAAAAGGATAGTTTACTCCCTCGGGGACAATAACATATTGAGTAACAAATCCATCATTCAGTACATACTTAAACTAACAAATCAAATCAACAACTTTTAAAAACATAAACCATTTTCTGAAACAAAAAAAGAGCAAATGTTTCACGTGGCAGCTTTTGAAAACCAGGAAAATTAGTCCCAGACTACCGTGGTATTACGGAATGTTGTTCTTTACATTTTTTCCTAGTCGCTTTCATCTGTGGTAGGTATTTGGTTCCCATAGATATTCCCTATCCTAATTCCTAACATTGATATGAAATATTGTGCTAAAAAAATAAAAAATAAAAAATCCATATGGATTATGGAATATATAGCAAAAAAGCAAAAAGATAAAAAAAAAGTTCATGTGAAATATTGCCCAACAAAAAAAAAAAACAAAAAAAAACCTACATGGAAAAAAAGGAAAAAAAAAAAAAAAAAACCAATTTTCACCCAGTTTTGGACGACTCAATGAACCGTTTTATAACCAAATTTAATAAGGGACTTCTATCAACTTTAAATTTCTAATTATCTTTTTTTATTTTATTTTAAATTTTTAAGTTACGTTTTTATTGAAAAAAAATTTGGAGTTTAGTTTTGTAAGTTACGTTTTTATAAATAATAAAAATAATGATAATAAGTTTTGTGTTTTTTAAAAAATGGGTACCATACACAGAGAACTCGTTACGGCATCGTTTATCCAGATCCCAAATGCATGATTTAAACTCGAAACACAACCGTGTTGCTTAAATTCTGTTTTGGATTTGGGACGGGAAAAAGGAAATGGATGATGCTTCAGCTGTCGTGTCAGCATTCATTCGTCTTTTTTTGGCCATGTGTATATAACTCAGCACAAAGAGATACAAATGTTAAAAAAATATTATATTTTGAATTTAAAAAAAAATGATGTATTATTTTCTATTTTTCTAGGGTTAGAATATGCAGGCTTATTAGTCCTTTTTTTTTTTAATTTTAAAATTTGGTTAGAGATTATTATTATTTATTTGGTCTAAGAAACTTGGTTAGAGATCTGATGATAGCCCGCTACCGCCGAGAAGAACCGTAACCATAACTCAGTCACTGCGAGATCTGAAACTGAAACCCTCCGCCCCTAAAGCTCAATATTTTTTTCCTTTTTATTTAAAAAAAAAAAATTACAAATCTGACTTGGAAAATTGAAACACATTTTCAGCTTAACTGTAAACACATGGCGAAAGATGAGTGGGTCTTGCCACCACCACAAAAGGCATGCTGAGGTGGAGCAAATTGTTTCATACACCGCCACGGAAAGAGAGAAAAATGTGAGGCTCGAATGGCCGTACGTTTCCCTTGGTCAGGGGTTTGTGGCCGCGCCATTCTACCACCAAATTGTTTGTTGGAGGTCTCTCTTCCAAACCTTGTTTCTTTGCTTGCTTACTTTGTGGATTTGCATTTGAAATTTACTTCTCAAAATTTTACTCAAAGTGTATATATATGGATATTTGACTTTTCTTTGGTTTTCTTGGCAACCAAACATGGTTCTTGTTCATTTCAATTGCTTCGAGATGATAGCAAAGTAGAAAGCCTTTAAAAAAAAGAAAAATAAAAAAAATAAAATCTTAGATTTAAATTTCTAGAGTAGTTGTACATACACTTGGCATATGTTGGATGGGGGATTCTTAAAATTTCCGTGTAGTATTTTGCTACATCATAATGAGAAACATGCTATGGTAATATAATAGCCTATATTTGTAACTTTAAATTTATTTTGATTAAAAAATTTAATGTTTGATACCAAATTATTGTTACCAGTTGCAAAATTGTAATACATCGAAAGCGGGATTAATGACTAGTTGACGATTTTCTTTAGCTGCTTGATGAAAAACAATTACCAAAATGGAAATTCTTGATCTGAGTAGCTGTTATGTATCACTTGCTCAATTCAAAAGCATGAATGACTACTTGGTTTGCTGCCACTGAGAGAATTGGTCAAGTGAGCATTCATGGCTTATTATCTTTAACTATTAGCCAGCAGATGATATGTTGAATTTCTAATAGTAGTTTATAACTTTCAGTAACCCTTTCCGTTGAGAAGTGAAAAGCTGATCCTTTGTTTTGGTTGCGAAAACTAACTTTTATTAGAATGCTGCAATTTTCTTTAAATGTTACTAACATTTGGTTTGTTTTGTAAAACCACTACAGAACAGAACCAAGTTTGTTTTCTAGAAAATTCTTGGATTCGAGGAGCTTCCTTAGTATAAATCAATTTCTGTAATCCAAAATCTCAAGGGTCTTATGTGTTTTGATTGCGTGTCTTTCCTATGATACTAATGAAACTGTACTTAAGGATGCTTTTGGACTACATGGTGAAATAATTGAAGGTAGAGTCAAGATTATAAAGGTTGTTGACATTTCTGTGGAAGGTCATTTTCTTAAAAGACCATTTTTTTAAGGGAATTTTGAGTTGTCATTTCTTGGAGTTAAAGTAATATGTAATCACTTAAGAGAAGTAAGTAGCTTACAAGGAATCAAAAGAAGCATAATACCTTCTTTTTTTTCTTTTCATTTTTTATTTTATCTTGGTTTTATCGTATAGCACTTCTTACAATTTTGGATCGAAGATCACTTCTGGGAACCATGCAATGCATATGCATGGTCCATTGACATATCTTGCAGTTAAAGTAATATGTGATCACAAGAGTGGGAAATCAAAAGGGTATGGGTTTGTGCAGTTTACTTCTGAGTCTGCAGCTAGCACAGCTATGAAAGAAATGGATGTTCAGGTAATTTTGTTTCTTTGTTATTATTCTGATTCTGCAATCAAAATGATTTATTTCAAGTGGCTTATAAAGATTGGGAAAAGAACATGATCAGTTAATTTTTTATCATCAGTTACTTGACGCGTGGAACATTCGTGTGCAGTATGCACACAAGAAATAAAAAGTTAACAATATGGATATCAGGTAAGATCTAATTAGGAGATGAGAGCTTTATTTTTTTCATTCATTTGTACTTTCTGATGAGGAAAATTTGACTCTAGAAAATTCTAAGTGCTTTTTCACTCTATGATTCCGATGACATTTCTTTTATTGAAAGCCACTATCGAAGGTTTAACTTTTGAGTCTTTTGGCGGATTTTTCTGTAATGCATTTGCTTGAATCCTTGAATGGGTATCAAACGTTTGATATTTCCTTTTGTCTATTAGGACCTATGCCTTGGATGCATCTGACAAAGTCTATATGCCTTCCACGCATCTCTGGCTACAGTACTATTACCATTTAGTTCATGGTTCATTCAATGGGAGTAGCATTTGGAGTAAGATTTGATTTGTGATCTATTTTGTTGTATAGATCTAGTCGTAAATTGTTTAATTTGGTTGCTCTAAATGCTTTTTGGGAATGTTTCTTTCATATTATTTTATGGCCTTTGTTAATCTCTATTTCTTTGATTCATCTTGTTGACATAATGCTAACGCTCAGGCACACGCACACACAATAAACCTTGGATCTCTCAATCTCTTGTTGCATCTAAAAGGCTCCAATGTCAATTTAGCTGAAGGATTGAGCTGATAACAAAGTTGGTCATTGAAACTCAAATTGTTCACAATAACATATTCCTTTTGGGATCTAGCATTTCGTAGTAGAGTTTGCTGTTCGTTATTATTTAAATTGATGGATAATTGGTAAATGAAACTCTTGGTGTATTCTTGTGCAGGGCTTGTAGAGTGAAGGCATAGAGGAAACGGGGACTGGGAGCAGTTTAACCGGATTGAGTTGTCACGTTCTCTTTCTTTTTCTAATGTAAGTGTGAAATAGAGGAAGTATTTCTTGAATCTATTGATGTTCAAGCGTTTGATCCAGCTTTTATTTCAATATATTTGAGCTCATCTTATGAAAAACAGCTTAGGAGCTTTACTTCCCCTCTTATAAATGTCAACTTTCTGTACAACATGTGGAGTACAAGGTCATCAAGTTGTGTCTTACATTGCGTGGCACTGTTGTGATAACTGGATATGAGCAATTTTTTCTGTTCTTGCTTTGTGTAATGTTGTTTTCCTCATCATTTTCACATTATGGGTAGGGGCGTAGACTTGCAACTAAGTAAGAATTAAGTTTGAAGAAGCATCAAGCTGTATGCATAAGATGGTAAATTGTGAAAGATGCAAAAATATCTACTTATATTAAGTTTAAATCACAGTGATGTGGTTTCAGGCCTATTGAGCCTGAATGCTAGAGAGTGGCAGGTCAATTAGCTGCCGTTAGAGCATATGAGTGCACAAACCAAGGAGCTGTTTTGTGTGTTTGCCGAAAAAGAAAAGAAGAAAGAAGGATCTCATATTGCAAGTTGTTCAAATTGTTTCAGAAAAGTGATGCTGGTTTGTCTTTGCCTAGTCACAAGAATAACCATAACAGCACAAGATTTCTTAAATCTCAAGGAATTGAAAATCAAATGAATTATCAACATTACAGAGACATATCAAAATATATTGCAAGAGAAGCATGCATTATTAATTTGACACTAAACCACTGATGAAATTATGGGCTTAAATTCCTACATTTTAGATAACAAAATGACTGAAGAGCTTCATAGGCAAAAAGTATAGCACCCAAAAAATTTTCTTAAAAAAGAAGTGAGAAAGAAGATTTTGTGCAGAAGCTTTTCTGTGCTCCAAGTATCATTTACATTTTGACTGTAGATAGACTTTTGTGAAGTAACGGCCCATTTATCCCAAGAGTTGGAGCTTCTGACTGCCGAGAGACAGGTCTTTGCATTAGAAATAAACCTTTAGAAATTTTGCTATAGAACTTACTAATCAAAAAGCTTACAGGTACGGAAAAACTGTTCCATTATTGATTAGTTCATTTGGCTTGCCAATTTTGAACCTGAAATATTATTGTGTAAATGTTTTGGTAAAATCACAATATATTGTAGAATTGATATATGTGAATAGAACCCATTTCAGAGAATATTGGAAAGAAAACTAATCACCATCTTGAACCCAAATTTGGTCAAGCAGTCGATACAATGCAAACCTTCCACCTCCCAGAAGTGGTCTAGATTGTCGGTCATCATGTTGACCACCCTATATATAAATACATGATTAATATAAATATAGACGTTTCAAAAATGTAGCTACATATATATCTATATTGTGTACGTTCTTAATTATGCAAAGCATGCATATACTCTAAGATATATATATATATATATATATAATTTGCTTCGTAGACATTTGACGGTCTTGTTAACTATTACTATTATATTATTTATTATTTGCTTATCATAAGTTTTTGCTGCATAAGAATTCAAACCAAGGAATAAATCTTGAAGAAGATGAGTAATATTATAACAGATAAATTTAGACCATAAATTTCTGAAAACTTTTATGTGTATTTATATTTACATACAAACACTTACAGATCTCTGAAGATAGCTCCACAGAAATCTTTAAAGTACTGCATATATATATCGATAGAAATTGATAAAATATAAATAATAAATGCCTTTTAATTTCAATAACATCCAATCATCTTTGGAAACATCCATCAAACCGTAGCAAGAAAGTGTATCGACTTAGAACCAAGCCGAGGGAGAGAGTAATCAGAAATGCCACCTTAAAAGCAGATATATGGGGAATGAATACATTGTGTGCTGCCCATGTAGAGCAGGAAAACAGGTTATGATATGTCCTTGTTGGATCGTATTCCATTCAAAAAACCCTCCCCATTGGATTAATGTTTCCAATAGACGTAAAAAAACTTGGTGTGAAATTGATGGAGTTGAAGCAACAAGACTCTATTTCTGAGATTTTCATGCTATACAGTAAGATATTACACTAGGCGCACAGTCAGGGAGTTGGCTATGGGTTTACAAAACACATATGTCGTTTTATCCAAGATTGTAAAGGCATAAAGGAGTGGTGGCAAGGTCAAGCCTCAAGCGTTGCGAGCCTAGGCTATGTAGTTTCGATAGGAGCTCACAAGGCACATGCTTCCGATTTCAGATACATTCATTTTTGTAGACAATTTTCCTGTGAAGCCCAAAGAAAAAGAGTAAGCACTTACCTGTTCTTGTTTGGAAAATTTTTTTTTCCCCCTTTCTGTTAACTGTTTCATTCTCAATTAGTAGTAATGGTGCTTCCAAACTTATGAAAAATTCATCTGCAAATTATGAGAACTTCTACCCAAAGGGAAAGGAAATTCCAAAAAGGGTACGATCAGAAATCAGAGTCCAAAGATAAGAAAAAGCTTTCGGTTTTCAGCTAAGAACAATCTTATACGCTCTACCCTTTTAGGCATTTGATTAGAAGATTTCATATTGGATATTTTTGCCTCTTATTTGTTTGAATATAATGAGTACCTGTAATAACATAATGAAAAATTAGGCTATGCTAGTTTAGTAGTATTGTTCTCTATTTAGGACATTCACAGTTTTGGATTATTCTGAGGGTGAAGTCTAGGTTGTTCTCTGTATTTACCACACAGTGCATGTCATGGAAAATACTAACATGCCACTGAGCCATTGACCTCATGTGACATGGTGATTACAATTTAGAGCTATAAGTATTGGGGTTTTAGAGTGCTCGAATGAGTTTTCAGTCGGTCGATTCAGGGAACTTTCATTTATAGTGAAATATGCATGTTTACTGTTATCTAATTATTTATATTTGTTTTGGTGTTTTGGATGTTTATTGGTAAAACCTAAGAACCTAATAAAATGAAGAAAGAGGTGTGTTTTAAGCCGTCAGTGGGGGTGGTAATGAAAGGAGTTGGATAATTGGGTCAAGCTTGTCATGGCAGTGGGCTGAACTAATTTAAGACGGTGTTAGCTGCATCACCATTTATCTTTGTTACCTTTTTCATTTCCGTCGATCTTCTAGCCTGATATAACATATCTCTTGAATCTCTTGTGTTGACAGGCCCTCATTCTTCTTTTGACGATCAATACAACCTCTGATTAAAAAGATTTGACTATTATATTGCAAAATTTTGTTTTGGTGATAACATATTATTCAAGTAGAGTAAATTTGATATTCAGAAACTATATGGTAGAGGTAAGGTTCTGGATTCCATTTTCAGGCATATTCTAATTCTTGCACTCTCAAGCATAAGCATGCATCATTTTTTTTTTTTGTTTTTCCCCCATAAATTTTGAACATTGCATTTAAATCTTTTTCTATTGAATCACTGGAATTTTTATTTAATTTCGGATGGCTCTAACACAGATGATTATGGGAATTTTCAAGTCACTTTTATGAAACAGTTTCAAAATTTAATCACTCCTTTGTTAGTGATTGGGCTATTCCTTTCATCCCACAGAAATAAGTATATTTGTTACTACATTTTTTTTTTCTTTTTTTGGGTGTTTTTTTTTTTTTTTTTTTTTTTTTTTGGTGGTTCTGGTTAGCATGGAATTTTGTGGCAAACTAATTTCTCGTCTAGGCAAAAAGTTTGTAATTTCTAGAAAAGGCCCCTAAGGCAAAAGCTTAATTAAATAAAGTGGTCAAAACTGTCATTCCATGGAAATATATCCATTAAATTTGTTTTGACCCTTGTTGGGCATGGATGGAATAGATTATTTACCTTATTTACCTTGCTTTTGAATTTCATATATGAAAGATAGCTTGAAGAGCTTTAATAGTTTTAACTTTTCCTGCTCTTGCACATTGACATTTTAACTTATTTTATCTGTATAAATATGCATATATATTTCCTTTTTTTTTTTTCTTTTTTTTTTTTGTTAATTTTAATTTTGTTTTTGATTTCTTTATTGTTGTTGTTTTTCACCCTGTGCATTTGTTTCCTACTGGAGTTTAGATACTTACATCTTATATGCTCTCACATTTTGTGCTCTGCAGATTGGTTTCCAAGAATTCAAGAACAAGCTTTTGGGACCAAGTTTAGTTGACCATATAGTTGTCTCTAATAAATCAGTTGCAAAAGTATTTGTAAGGAACTGACCACACGATCAAACAAGTGAGGGTGTTGTTCAAGGACCTGTTAATGGTAACACTGTTCGAGGAAATCAAGGACAGTATACATATTATTTCAATAATGGAAGTGTTGAGTCTTTCAAGGAGAAATTGGAGGAAGCCCAGGAAGCATTGGGGATAGAGCCTCATGATTATGTTCCTGTGACATATGTCTCTGAAATGGCTTGGTACCAGGAGTTGATGAGGTTCACATCAACATTACTGGTTTTAGGGTCACTCTTTTATACGGGTCGGAGGATACAAGGTGGACTGGGCGTTGGTGGTGGTGGAGGAAAGGGTGTCCATGGAATATTCAACGTAGGAAAAGCCCATGTTACCAAAGTAGATAAAAATGCAAAAGATAAGGGTGGTATTCTGTTCCCTTAACCAACAGTAATGACTTTTGGGTTGCTGCAAAAAAAGTAATTTGTACCCAATTTTTTCTCAATAATCAACCTTACTCTTAAACACTGTTTTTAGCATGCTTTTCCTAAAGTACACAAGAATATTGTGTATTTGGTGTAGGTCGTTTTGAAAGATGTTGCTAGTTGTGATCAGGCAAAGCAAGAAATCATGGAGTTTGTGCATCTCTTCAAGGACCCTAAGAAATATGAGGATTGGGAGGGAAAGCTCCAAATGCTACACTGTTGGTAGGTGCTCTAGGCACATGAAAGACCCTTTTAGCAAAAGCATCTTTCCTGTCGGTATCTGGTTCGGATTTTGTGGAGGTGTTTGTTGGTGTTGGACCATCCATGGTGAGGAACTTATTTCAGGAGGCAAGGCAATGTGCTCCTTGTGTAGTGTTTATTGATGAGATTGATGCAACTGGTCAGGCAAGGGGACGAGGAGTTTCTCAGGTGCCAATGATGAGCGTGAAAGTACTTTAAATTAGTTGTTGTTTCAAATGGATGGATTTGGACCAACCTCTGGAGTTGTGCTCGCTGGCACCAATAGGCCTAATTTTTTGGACAAAGCTCTGTTGATATCTGGTCAATTTGATCAGATTGCCATCGATAAACCTGATATTAAAGGTCATGATCAAATATTTCAGATATACTTGAGAAAGATCAACTTGATCATGAGCCATCATATTACTCTCAGAGGCTTGGCCCTCACCCCAGGATTTGCTGGAGCAGACATTGCAAATATTTGTAATGAAGCTGCTCCCATTGCTGCTAGGAATGAGAGTGTGCACAGGTCACAATGGACAGTTTTGAGGCAGCTATTGATAGGATTATTGGTGGTTTAGAGAAGAAGAACAAGGTATTTGGTCCATACCTACTTCCTACATGCATGAGATGATGTATTGTTCATTTCATTTTGGAGTGAGGTGTTGATTGTTCATGCAGTGAAAACCATTCCGTACCAAACCCTTTTCCTTTTTCTGCTCTCAGCCAGTGTTGTGGAATCAGGATGGATTTTTGTTTTCTACATAACATGGACTGCATTTCTCCATTGCCCCCAACTTTCAAGTCCTTGTTGTGCAACGGCGTTTCTTTTAGTTTGCAGTATGCTTGGGGTGTTAGCAACAATTATCTCCTGTTATTCATCTTCATTCTAATGAAAACTATTAGTAGGGTTGAAAGTCCTCATTTTAGCTGGCATATTTTGAGTGTCCCCTTATCTGAAGGGAGCTTAGATTGCTTTTCTTCAAGAGTTGGCCTTATTTTGGTTAGGAGATGCAGAAAACACCCTCTAGTTCCACTTATTGAACACAGATTATAAGCAAGCTGGAGCGCCAGACTGTTGCCTATCATGAATCAGGTCATGCTGTTTCCGGGTGATTCTGAGAACAAGCAGAGCCCCTGTTGAGAGTCACAACAGCACTAGGGTTTGCCCGGTACGTTCCTAATGAAAATCTTCTGATGACTAAAGAGCGGCTATTTGGTATGACATGCATGACCCCTGGTGGTCGGGATTTTGAACAGGTAGCTATTAGTACTTCTTGCTCATTTCATTTTCTGGCAGCTGCATTCTTGTCAAAATTCTTAACAATGTCTTTTGATTCTTTATAAAGTTGTTACCATATTGCAATAAGATGGAAACCAATTTTGACCTTGAACTCCCAAGTTTGCACCGCTGCCTATATCTTCTTGACCTTTTTTTTTTGGTGAAGGCCTATCTTCTTAACCTACAAAAGTGAAAAATGGAATAAATTAGATTAAAAGGCAAATGTAATGTCTTCAGTATTCAACTATAATGACATGGGGAGAATATTGTGGACACAGGTTCTGTTGGGAGATCCCCACAGGAGATCAGAATGACTTGGAGAAGGTTACAAAAATGACATATACCCAGGTAGCCGTCTATGGATCTAGTGACAAGGTGGGTCCCCTCTTTTCCCTCAAAGGGAAGACACTTTTGAGATGTGGAAGCCCTATAGTAGCAAGACTGCATTCAACATTCATCTCTTTTTATTTCGATCTTCATTCAATTTTAGTTTTTTTTTATTTTTATTTTTTATTTTTTATTTTTAATCAGTTTCTTTTTCTATGGGCTGTCCAATAAATTTTATGTTTCCTATTCCAACGTAAATTTGTTCTCCACACATTAAACCTATATAAATACTTCTATAATATGAAAAATTATAAGGTTTTACTTTTCTTTGAAAGAATAATATTTAAGAAGATTTTAAATTTCAACATCTCTATCTAGCTTTTGGCTTCAATACGGGTAAAAACTTTGTCTTTAATTTTTTATTTTTTATTTTTGGGGATTAGTTTTTTATTATTTTCAATCTATTTAGAGTTAATTAATTAATAATAAAATAAAATAATTTATTTTCCCAAAGAATTTAACCATGAATGCTAAATATTTTTACACTTATAAATTTCACTTATTATTTGTTTTAATTTATTATTTTTTATCATTTATTAAATTATTATTTATATATTAATTGAAAGTATTTGTCAAATGTGGAACAATTATGGAAAGATTTTTCAAAATAAAATCAATATCTCGTGAACCGTCACCACCTCCAAAGAGAATTGATAATAGTTTAAGCGACAATTCTATTGAAGTTTACGTGGAAGATCTCCCCATAGATCCTGGATTGCAAACACGGATTTTAGATTTTAATTCTAATATTCGAGTTCAAATTCAAAATGCATATTTGCAAGAAGGTCATTATCAATCTCGAAATTATAATTTCCTCAAAAATTATTTGGAACAAGATTAAAAAGGTTTAATCCTCTTTGGTTTAGTGAATATCCTAATTGGTCGGAATATAATATAGTGAAAGATGTTATATACTGTTTATGTTGTTATGTTTTCAAACCCAAAATCAGAGAACAATTATTTAGGGACTCGTTTGTTGTTGAAGGCTTTTCCAATTGGAAGAAGAAAGAAAAGTTGCAAACTCATTCTGGAGGCTCCAGTAGTGCCCATAACCATGTTGTGATAAGATGTGAAGCCTTCCTATATCCAAATCAGCATATTACATTTTTCTCTAAACAATCAAATTAGGCACGAATGGAATATTGCACTCATCCAGGTTCATCAATTCATTGTATTAAATTTCTTTTACTCCAAACGTTGGCATTTCATCGAGATGATGAATACAAAGATTCATATAATAAAAATAATTTTCTTAAACTTTTATAGTGATTGTGTGATTATAATGAGAACATAAAATCTGTTTCATTGAAAAATGCTCCAGAAAATTTTAAATTGATGTCACCTAAAATTCAAAAAGATATCATCAATGCTATTGAAGTGGAAATCTTGAATTCAATTACTAAAGATATAGGTGATAGACTATTTTCCATTCTTACGATGAATCCCATGACATATATTCAAAAGAGCAAATGTTCATAAAGGTCAGTGTTATTGAGCATTTTGTAGGTATTAAGCATGTCACAAAAACACAGCTCACTCACTCAAGAAAGCTATTGATAATGTCTTTTCTACACATAAATTGAGTATATCTAGGTTGCGGGGACGGCGACATATGAGGCAAATGATATGAAACGTGAGTTAAATGGCCTAAAAACACTTATAATGAATAAGAGTGAAAGTGCATATTACATTCATTGTGTTACTCATCAATTTCAATTAGCATTTGTAGTCCTAGCAAAAAACCATATAGAAATCACTGGCCTATTTACATTAGAGCGTGTATTTAATTGAGGTTTTAATTGATTTTTATAGATTTTGATGGAATTCAAATGTTATATGATATTGAATTTAAACTTTTAAAGACTTTATAAAAATTTAGAAGTATTTAATATAAATTTTAAATAACTTTTAAAAAATTTGTAAAAGTTGAAAAGTATTCAATTATTATTATTATTATTATTTTAAGTTTATAAAAATCATTTTCTATCCAATGTTAATGAATTTTGTTAACTTTTTAAATTCATGATTTTTATTGACTTTTAAGTCAAAAATGAAAAAAATGTTTTAAAAAAATTCTCCCTTTATTTATATCAAAATTCTTGAAAACTTTTAAAATGAATACAATTTAATTATCTCGCAAGGCATTTTTGTAACCCATTCCTAATTGAAAAAAATTCTAGTACTCCTGTAAGGATGGTAACTCCGCAAGCATACACCCAGACAAATTTGGGGTGGGGATGAGGTGGGATGGTGAAATGTACTCCCCGATCTATATATATGTTTATTTAAATTTATTTATATATTTATAACTATATTTATATATTCCTTTTATTTAAATTTATTTGTATTTATACATATTGTTATAGCTTTTAAAAGTATAAACTTATTAGTCAAAAAATATATTTTATATTAATAAACTTATTTTTTTTTAAAAAAAAATTGAATATTATTTTAAAAAACTGGAAGAATAGATTTCCTCGTCCCGTTTTGTTTCCTTTTTATAAGGTGTTTGGATAATGACAAAGTTAGTAGAAATTTAAAATTTAAAAAATTTTTTTTTTCTCATGTTGGATGTTTTTTAGAAGGATGAATTTATAAGTCTTAGTAAAAAATAAATCTCACATTAAAGTGAAAGGATCTTCCAAAAAAATATTATGCTAAAATTTTTTGAAAAATTCATTTTACGTATTATTTTAAATATAATTTTATTTTTTAATTTTAATGTATAAATTTATTTACCTATAAGTCCTATATTCTTTTATTAAACCTACTATTCTTTTTTTTTCTTTTTTTGTTTTCATCGCTACAAATAAGTTTCATTATCAATTCAAACTCAACATCACTTAGAAGTAAATTAATTATTCTTTATATTTTAATTTTTTTTTATATAACAATATTTTTTCTTCTTCATATGATATATATATATATATATATAGATTTGGGTATCTCGTTGATTCTTTATTTTGTTTTTCAAAACCGATTGAAGATTATTACTGATCATATCAAGTAATATGTTCATAGGTAGAAGAAGCATGCACAGTTAGCCTATTTTAATGATATCCAATGTCCACAACAACCCCCCCTCCCCACAAAAAGAAAAAAAAAGAAAAAAAAAAAGATCATCAGGTGATTAACTTCTGTGATAACTTCTTACTTCACCATTTAAATCCAAAAATGCAATAGAAAAATTGTAATAAACTCCGTAAGTTTAAAAATTTTACTCGCACCAGTAGACAACTTTTTGCAACCTTAGGGAGTACATATAAAGTATTGTGATGAGAATTCACTGCCAAAAAGCATCAACTAAGACTTTGCAAATAAAACTCATATAATAAAGCAAAGAACAGTAGTATCAAATGCATTAACTCCTACAGCACAAGAAACCTTGAAAACATAGTTATTTGTTATCATGCAGCTTGTTGCTTTCTCACTTTTAATCTTACATGGAACCGAGATCGGTACAAGATAGCGATAAAGAATAAAATGATTTAAGAAATAATTTTTAAATAGATGCAAATTTAATTACCATATGCTCTACCCTTTTTTTTTTTCATGTGGGTATTGTCATTATAGAATTATGATGCTTTGCACTTATTTCCTCCATGTGTGATATTTTATGTTTGGTTTTGATCTTTCGTTTTTGTTTTTTTGTTATTTTTGTTTACTTATCTTTGCTACAATTATATGTATCTAACTAAACACGATTTTTGTATTATGACAAGATTGATGGTCCCGAAGAGAAAAAAAATAATTTTAATGGTAGAGGGTCTTAGATTTTTATTTGATTTTATTATCATACTTAGTGGTATTATGATTGTACTACTTGAAACCTATAATATTAAGTATTTTTTAAATCATCCAAATTATGGCATCCTCCTTCTTATGTAACAATTTGTTTAAAATGGCATATGAGGATTATTTGGCATGTAAAGAATAACTTCGCATGGATAGATATATTTTTCAAAAATTATATTATATGCTTAGAACAATTGGAAGGGTTCATGACACCAAAAATATAAGTGTAGATGAGATGGTTGCAATGTTTCTATACATATTTGCTAATCATGCTAAAAATAGAGGAATAAAAAATAGGTTTATGTGTTTGGGTGAGATAATTAGCAGACACTTCAATAGTATTTTAGATGGCGTCATACGACTATACAAACAATTGCTCAAAAAATCTGAAGCAGTGACTAAAAACTCAACTGGGAACAAGTGGAAGTGGTTCAAGTCATGGATTCATAAACTTATTATTATTATTATTATTATTTATTAAAATGTGAAGAAAAAAAAAACATGTTTTAATTATTTTGTTTCTTTACTTGTAGAACTGTTTAAGGGTCCTAGATGATACGATAGGTATTGTACTAGGAAAAGTGGAATTGCTACAAATGTCCTTGGAGTATGCTCTCATGATATGCAATTTATATATATAAAACTAGTTAAGGAGGGTTCTGCTGAAAATTTTAAGATAGTTAGAGATGCAATCGCTAGGAGAAATGGATGAAGAGTCCCACATAATATGTTTCTTTAGTAAAATATCAAATAATATTTTAAATATATTTATTTCGTTTTGCTAATAGAATTCATATATTTTTTATAGGTTATTATTATCTTGTTGATGCTAGATACCCAAATAGTAAAGCATTTCTTGCTCCATATAAAAGACCAAGATGTCGTCTAAATGATTGGAAAGATGGTTATCAATCTACCACCAAAAAAGAGTTTTTCAACATGAAGCATTCAAGTGCTTAAAATGTTATTGAAAGATGCTTTGGGTTATTGACGATGCGTTGGGGAATTCTTAGAAGCCCAAGTTTTATCCTATTGATAATCAAAATAGGATTCTTATGGCTTATACTCTTTTACATAATTTTATTAGGCAAGAAACGTCAAATAATCATTGAGTCTAAATTAAATGATTAAAAAGAGAGTGGGTTTAAGTACAAGGTGAGGCTATCGAATTTATATATGCATAAGATTTAAGGCAAACATTTAGGATAAATTTAGCAATAAAAATGTGGAATGAGTGGCAGGATATGACTCACTAGCATATATTTACTTTATGTTTGAAAAATTTGCTATGCATTGTTAAAATATTGATATTAGCAACATATACTATTTTGAATGATATTATCTTGTTGATTTTATATTTAAATATTTTCGTCATATTTATATTTGTTTAGGATGGATGCAAATGGTTCAACTCCTAGATAATGTATGTGATCTAAAAGGGCTAAGGCCAATTTCACTTAGAATGCTCATCAAGATGTTATACTTGTGGAGTACTTGGTTGAGTTAAGTTTAAATGGGAAATGAAAAATTGACACTGGATTTAAAAATGATTATCTTATTGAGCTTTAAAAAATGTTGAAAACAAAATTGCTTGTCAAATTAAAGCAAACCCACATATTAAATCACGTACCAAACAAATGGGTAGGTTTATGAGAAACTGTGTTTGATCTATGGCAAATGATAAAAGTTAATTTCATTATTATATATGTTTATTTAATAGTTGAAATTTTTATTTATTAATTTTTGATTTTTTATTTATTTATGCATTGTAGTCTCATCCAGCAGTGAAAGTTTTGTTTATGAAACTTTTTATATTCTATGATTCATTAGCTAATATATGCATAAGACCAAGCAATAAGAGCAAAATCTTATTCATTAGCTACAAAGGAACAAATTGAAATTACATCGGCAATGGAGGTTAATGATGTTCTAGAGGATATAATGGAGGATCTTATATTTAAAGATATGCAATATAATTTTAGTGCACAACAAGATTTCTTAAACTCAACTTCTATGCCTATTCAAAATCCTTCAAGATCCACAAATATTCAAAGATCACACAAGAAAGAAAAATCTTCTCAAGAGATGTCTTCAAGTGTAAGTGAAATAGCCTTCAACTTTATATTTTTGTTGAATTTTCAAAAGATGACATGAAAGCTGTTACTATATCTCTCAACCAAGATTCAAATCTCTTAGCAAAGGTGACTACAATTACACATAATATGGAAGAGTTAACTCTTTAATAGAAATTACATGCAGCTCGAGTTATTATGAAGGATGCATCTTATGTCAACATGTTTTTAACTTGTATAGAAGAGTTGCATCTCAAATTGATTGCGCAAATATCGGCAACTCTATAAGGCTATTAATGTTTTATGTTTTTTTTTTTTTTTAAGTTTTAAAATTCGATAACTTAAACAATTTTAATTTATAGAACTGATTATGCATATTCATATATGTTTTATTATTATTATTTTTTTTTACTTCAAACTCATGTATGCTTTAATGATTTAATCATGGATACCTATTATTTTGCAATTTTTACTTTATTTTAATTATTAATATTGTTGGAATCATATAATTTATAGGAATAAATTTTGTTTTTTGGATATTAGAGTATTTATTATTACTTTTTTCAAATATAATATTTATTATTATTTTTTGTTTTCAAATGTAATTTATGATTAAGATTAATTATAAAAATATTATTTATATATTATAGTTGAAAGAAATTATATACTTTAAAATATAATTACAATTGAATAGAATAATATATTCTTATACATTCATAACATTGAGGGTATTTAAGAATTTATATTATTTTCCTTCTTGTTTTCCTTACATTATCCAAACAATGTTAAAGATGTGAGAATTATGTTAGAATTTCCATTATTAACCAAATATTGTAAAAAAACACAAAGAAATTTATTTTTGGAAAATTAAATTCAAGAAACTATACTCAAAAATCAGTTTCTTTTAATATTTTTTCTTTTACTAAATAGCTGTTAGCGAATTTCCATTCTACCCCATCCTATTGTCATTATTATACTCTTGGAGTATCCATTGGTCACTACCTATTCTTTCATAATAATAAAAAACTGAAAAGAATTGTTATAGATTGTACATAAAAGTCAAAACAAAAAGGAAAAAACTATAAACCATGAATTTTTTTCTAATTAATTTCATGAAGGTCATAAATTTTCATTTCTATTTTTTTAAACAATTTTTTCATTTTTTAAAGTGATTCTTATGAAATTTTTTTTATCGACATGTGAATTATAATTTTGTTACTACAAAGCTTATAGTTATAGTTATATGTAAAAGTCAATAAAAGTTTATCAATATCTACAAAAGTCGATTAATGTTTCTAAAAGTATATTAATCTCTATCAAAGTCTTCGAAAATGAAAGTTTATAAAAATTTATTAGAGTTTTGTAAACTCCATAAGAGTTAATAGAAATCTATGAATTTTGCAAAGTCAATTATTAAAAAAAAGCCTACAAAAGTCAATTGAAATCCTAATTAATTAAATCCCCCTTAGTCAATGTAGTGAATGTTGTTGGAGCACCATCTCAACATTCTACAGTTTTTGAAGCCATAAGTGATAATGACTTTAACTAGACAAGGCCTAAACCAAGAAATTAGTTTTAAATGACTTGGTGATGCACGTTAGAGCTTACACTATGGTACTTTAATAAAATTCATACAAATGTTTTCATCTATATTAGATGTACTTGAGACAATCAAAGAGGAAGGATCAAATTATAAACAGAAGTACAAAACAAATATTTTATTATATTCTATCCAAACATTTAGTTTTATTTTTAGTCTACATATGATGAGAAAGGTATTGTGAATTTCAAATGATTTATCATAGGCATTGCAAAGGAAAGATCAAGATATTGTAAATGCCATGAAGTTAGTTGGATCATCTAAAGAACGATTGCAAAATATGAGGTCGAGTAGTTTTGATTCTTTATCTCATAAGGTGACATAAAAGGGATGAGCAGTTTAGGTGATAAAATATATTAAGAAATAAATTTCCCTAATAAAATAGTTTAATTGTTATTTTGTACCTTTCTTGCGATTATTTAGGAGATAAGGGAAATCTCAGTTTTTTATTTCTTTTATTTATTTGTTTACAGTGTTCTAAAATGCGGAAAAATGTGCCGCCTAGATATAATGCTTTTATATAACGCATCGCATAATAATAAAGCTTATAAAAAAGCGATCAATATTGTGTTAACTGCTTAATGCGCGCTTTTGAGCTAAAAGGCATGAAACTTTTTGTTGAAAGTTTTTTTTTTCTAAAATTATTTTTTAAAAAATATTAAAAAAACAATTCTTAAGAAATTAAAAATAAAATAAAAAATATCGTTAAAAAATTGAAACTTTTTTAAGATTAAGTTTTTTTTTTTTAAAACAAAAAAAAAAATGAAAATATAATGTATAAGGATTAAGAAATTAGAGAGAAAATTTAACAACAAAAAAAAAAGGAAAAAATGAAATAAAATAAAGAAATGCTCAAGTTGAAATTAAGGAGTTCAAAGAAAATGATTTTGTATTGGATGACACCGAAAATAAGTTGGATGAAAATGTAGATATTGAATTAGAGTTCGATAAAGAATTAGACAAGAGTTAGATTATGATAATAAAGTATAGATTAAGTACTTGTAGGTTTGTAATATATATATCTTGAAACTAATATGTTGTTGGAAACTTAAAAAACATGAATTTTTATAAATTTATTACGATCAATTACATGCTAATTTATGTTTATTGCGTATACAAAAATAATATAAACATATATATAAATATATATATATATATATATATATTTTAACATTTAAAATATGAATTATTTTATTTATTTAGTAGTCTTATAATAATTAAAATAATAATATAATTGTGAAATATCTTTTTACGTCTAGACCCCTAAAGCTTAAGGCTAGAACACTAATTATTTATTTATTTATCCATTTTCATTCATTTATGTAAAAGAGAGATCTTCTTCTTTTTTCTTTTTTCTTTTTTTTTTTGTGTGTGTGTGTGTGTGTGTGTGTGTGTGTGTGTGTTGATAGCTATGAGAATTCAGTGTGATATAAAAGGAATAATTTCAATAAGTAGTTTAGGTGTCAAATTGAATTTTAGTATCATATTAAGAAATAAATTTACTAAATAAAACTAAGAGTTAATTGTTGTTTAGTACTTTTTATTTTGCTGCAACTGCACTATATGCACTCAAGTTTTAAAACAATATAATTTATGTTATCTAAGTTTGAGAGTGTTATATTTTGATTCAATTTTATATTTTTGGCTAATGGTAGTTAATAAGTTGGATCTTCATTTCATTTCACCAATATTAAAGTACAACTTGATCAAATTTGTTGAAATTTAAACTATTTAATTTTAATTCGTTATAATTTAATATCCTTAAATGTAAACATTATATTAACCATCGTTTGCCAAGAATTATAATTGGACTAAAAAAATGCAGCAAATTAACCAGCATTTTAAATTTGGAAGCATAAAGTGCAATTTTTTCAAATTAAAAAGTGTTAAATTACAATTAACCCTCAAATCACTTGATCAATTTTGGTTTTTAATTTTTGTTTAAACAAACATATAAACAAAGAAACCAATAGTTGCATGATTAATTTGAAGCACAAATTCAGTAGAAAATTTGAAGCAAAATTATCTCAATTACACCGATTATTAATTCCTCATTAATATTATCATCATTTACGTCCAAAAAAAGAAAGAAAAGAAAAAGTAGAGAGGATGAGAATGGTAATCATCACTACGATTTATAAAACCAAGAACTCAAACGACGACGTGTGTTTAATATGGGCCAGATGACACCTATTTTAATGTCGTAGGCGTTTGCTGTAATACGACGACGGCAATGGAAGTGCAGTGTTGGTCTCCCATACTAAAGGAGTCAACCTCAAACGACAATGGAAGTGGCGGCGCAGGGTAAGAGAAAATGAGAGGCTCATTTGGCGGATTTCGTATATGCCGTACGTTTCCCTTGGCCAGGAGCTTGTGGGTGCGCCATTCCACCACCAAATTGTTTGTTGGAGGTCTCTCTTCGAAACTTGTTTCTTTGGATTGTGGATTTGCATATCACGTTTACTTGCTTTCTAATATTCCACCCAAATATATATGATGTATAACTTTTGGATGTAACTTTTCTTCGGTTTTCTTGGCAACCAAACATGGGTCTTGCTCCTTTCAATTTCTTCGGCACATTAGCAAAGTGGAAAGACCATTTTGTTTTGTCTTTTTTTTTTTTTTTTAATTGGGAATTTTTCTATTATTTGATAGGCTCAGTTTGTTAAATTAGACTTATATGATTAAAACTTGAAGTTTGGCATGATTATGTTTACCAGTTTTAGAAAACAGCGAGATTAATGTTTAGTTGACAATTTTCTTTAGCTTGATGAGAAACAGTAACCAAAAATGAAATTCTTGATCTTAGTAGCTGTTATGTATCACTTGCTCAATTCAAAAGTATGAATGATTGCTTGGTCTGTTCCCACTGAGAAAAATTGGTCATGTATTGCTTGGTTTGTTCCCACAGAGAAACATTGGTCATGTAGTCTTGGTATTATCGTAATACTAGCAACAGAGTAGTATGGTCTTTTTTCTGGTGCAAGCAGTTAATAAAGCACAAGCGCATAGTGATTTGTGAGAAACAAATTTAATTGAATCCCAAATTGTGAGGTTCATAACCTTTCAAAAGCTTGATAAATTTTAACCATTAGTTAATATATGGTATGTTAAATTTCTAATGGTAGTTTCAGACTTTCGGTAACCGTTTCCTTTTGGAAGGGAAAAATTGGTCCTTGTTTTGGTTGGGACAACTAATATTTTGTAGTATGCTGCAATTTCCTTTATATTTTACTAACATTTTTTTGGTTTGTTTTATTGAACCACTAAATAACCAAGTTTGTTCTTTGAAATTTCTTCGATTCAAAGAGCTTCTTTAGCATAAATCAATTTCTACAATCCAAAAATTTAAGGGTCCTATACGTTTGTGGCTTAATTTCATTTTGCCTCTGTTATTACTACTATGCTGCAACTTTTGACTCAATTTATGCCTTTCGATTGTAGGTCTTTCCTATGATACTAATGAAGCTATTCTTAAGAATGCTTTTGGACTGCATGGTGAAATAATTGAAGGTAGAGTTGAGATCATAAAGATTGTTAACATCTCCGTGGAAGGTCGTTTTCTTAGATTACCAATTTTTTTAAGGGAATTCTTAGTTGTTATTTGTTGCAGTTAAAGCAATATATAATCACTTCAGAGAAATAAGTAGCTCATGTGGAATGAAAAGAAGCATAACATTTTTTTTTTTTATCCTGGTTTCTCATACAGCACTTCTTACAATCCTGGATGGAAATCATACAATGTTTATCCACATTCCATTTTCATATCTTGCAGTTAAAGTAATATGTGATCACAAGAGTGGGAAATCAAAAGGTTATGGGTTTGTGCATTTTACTTCTGAGTCTGCAGCCAGCACAGCTCTAAAAGAAATGGATGGTCAGGTAATTTTACATTTTTGTTGTAGAATTGTTGTTATTATTCTGATTTTGCTATTAAGATGACTTATTTTAAGTGTCTTATAAAGAGTGAGAAAAATACATGATTAGTTAAACTTTATCATCAGTTACTGGATGGGTGGAACATTCGGGTGCAGTATGCACACAAGCAATAACAACATGAACTGCAGGTAATATATCTAGTTAGTAGATATTGCTAGCTTTATTTTTTAAAAAAATTGTTTGTACTCTTTCAGATGAGGAAAAAATTTTGCTCTAGGATTAAATTCTATGCCCTTTTGCACTAGTCATTGATTGAAAGCTTAATGAAGGTTTAATATCAAAGTCTTGATGGATTCTTCTTTAATGCAATTTACTTGAATCCTTGGAAGAGTATCAAAGGTTTGACATTTCTTTTTGTTTATTAGGAGCTGTGTGTTGGCTGCATCTAACAAAGTTTATATGCCTTCCACATAAGTATCTGACTATAGTGCTAGGCCATTTAGTTCACGCCACTGAAGTGAAACCTGGGGTAAGATTCAATTTGCCATATATGTTGACATAGATGTAGTTGTAAATTTTTAATTTGGTTGCTCTGCATGCGTTGTGGGAATATTCCTTGTATTTGATCTTACGGCTTCTGTTAGTTTCTATTGCCTGTTGCATCTTGTTGGCATAATGCTTGAACTCACACACATGCACGCATAAAAAGCTTGGATCTCTCTGTCTTGTGTTGCTTCTCAAACGCTCAATTGTCAATTTAGCCAAAGGATTGAGCTAAATTGCACTTTGCTCTAAATTGTTCAGAATAATGTCCTTTTTGGCTCTAGCATTTCATATTAGAACTTGCCACTTATTATATATATATGATTGAAACTCTTTGTGTATTCTTAGGCAAGGCTGGTTAAATGGGGACTGGGAGCAGTATAACAAATTTGAATTGTCAGTTTTTCCTTCTTCCTTTTTTTTTTTTTTTTTTTCCTTCTGACAAAAGTGTGAAGTAGAGGAAGTATTTTCTCGAATCTGTTGACATTCAAGCATTGAGTCATGTTTTGTCTCAAATTTTTTGAGTTCATCTTGTGAAGGAGCTTCGGTTCCCCCCATATAAATGTCAACTTTCTGTGCTATTTGTGGATTACAAGGTCATCAAGTTTTGTCTTTCATTGAGTTGAACTACTGCGATAACTGGAAAAGACTTAATGGAGATATGGGCAAGCTTTTTTTTGTTTTTGCTCTGTGTAATGTTGTTCTCCCTATCATCTTAGCGTTGTGTACAGGGTTGCATACTATTAATAAGAATTTAGTTTGAAGAAGTAGATCAAGTTGTACATTTATGATGGTAAATAGAGAATGATGCAAAAATATGGACTTATATAGAGTTTAAATCGCATTGATTCCATGTGTTCGAGGCTAATGGAGCCTATATGCTTGAGAGAGTGGCAGGTCAATGAGCTTCCATTAGAGCACAAATAGACAAGGTAACAAGCTGTTTTGAGTGTTTTGTCAAAAAACAAATTAAAAAATGGAACTCATGTTAAGTAGTCCAAACTGTTTTGGGAAAATAATGCTGGATTTTGATTGTAAAATAACTGCCTTGCAGATTTCTCTTTGCCTAATCATAAGAATCAACCATAACAGCACAAGATTCCTTAAACCTGAAGAAATTGAAAATGGAACTCATGTTAAGTAGACCAAACTGTTTTGGGAAAATAATGCTGGATTTTGATTGTAAAATAACTGCCTTGCAGATTTCCCTTTGCCTAATCATAAGAATCAACCATAACAGCACAAGATTCCTTAAACCTGAAGAAATTGAAAACCAAAGATTGAACAAAGATGCAATTCGAATTCTCAAAATTTAAATTGAAACCAAGATCAGTACTACAGACATATCAGTATAACCGTTTTTCTTCTGTCAGAGACATCAAAGCAATGTTACAAGAGAAGCATTAGTAATTTGACACTAACAGCTTAAATTCCTACGTTAGACAAACAAATTGTTTTGAAGATCTTCATTGGCAAAAAAGTAGAGCACCATAAAACATTTTTTCAAAGAAGTGAGAAGAAGAAAATCTTGTGCAGAAGCTTTTTCTGTGGTCTAACTTCTAAGTACCATTTACATGCTGATTGGAGATGTCGATCGGCTACACATTCGGTTGCACTGGCACTGGAATTAGACTTCCATTAGGTCTGAGCTTCTTACTGCTAGCATGTCTTTACATTAGAAACTAACCTTTAGAATTAACTATAAAACTTACTGTTAATCAAAAAGCTTACATGTCCAGAAAAACTCTTCCTTCATTGGTTATTGCATTTGGGTGTGTTACTTCAACCTGAAATATATTAGTATATAAATGTTTTAGTAAATCTTAAAATTTTATAAGATAGGATAAATGTGTATGTGTATATATATATATAATATGTTTGTGTGTGTAAAAAGAAACCCATTTCACAGAATAGATATATATTTTAAACCAAACTTAATTACCTCCTTGAACCCCAATTTGGTCAAGCAGCCGACACAATGCAAATCTGCCATCCCCATGCCTGTCCCCCTGAAGCGTTCTGAATCGTCGGTCATCACGTTGACCACCCTGTATATACATACATGAAATATATATATAACATACACATTTCATAAACATATGTAAATCATAACATATAAATATATATATATAATAGTATCTGCTGCACAAGAATGATACGAGAAGATGATTGATGTTATAACAAAGATAAATTTAACTACGTAATCCATATTCTGAAAGGCGATACACATATATGCTTACAGTTTACGAAAGATAGGCGCACCAAGTCCTGCAACGTACTGCATGTGACATGTAGAAATTGTTAGTATACAATCTATATTTACATATATATATATAAGAATTCCATTTTAATAACTTGAATAAGCTACAAGAAAAATTAAGAAGGCATATAAATATTTAGATTGAAAACACAGATTAAACAGTAGCAAGAAGAATAAAGAAGAACCAAGAAACCAAAGATGTATAAAATATTAATGGTAATGTATAACCATGGCCTAACTGATTTGTTGGGTGTGTGAAATTCAGAACTGGCCCAAAAAAAAAAAAAAAAAAAAAAAGGAAAGGAAGAAAAAGAAGAAGACGAGGATTGAAGAGGGAGAGAGAGGAATGTCACCATAAGCATTGTGCCATGGGGCAAGCGTAGAATGTGCATGTTGCAAGTAGAGCAAGTTAAGAGGTAATGAAATGGAGATGGATCGTATTGGATACAGAAAACCCGACCCATTTGGAATTGGATTTATGAATGTTCTTGGATCAGAGAGAATAATCAAGAACTCGCAAAGAATTGAACCAACTGAGACGACGAAAGAGTAATGCTTCAATTTGAGACCACAAGTGAGATTGATTCAGTTGAAGCACCAAAGACTTGCTCCTTCCGAGTATATTTCATGCTACTGTCATATATAGCTGTTACTTTAGTATTTAATTATTTATAGTTGTCAATAATAATTAATAAAATAAAATAAATAAAATAAAGCACTTATTTTAACTTAATTCAGTTGGGTTGCTTTTTTCTTTCTTCCTTTTTTTTTTTTTTATAATTTTTAACGGAAAACTTGAACTGTACTAGTAAAGAGGAGGAGATACAGAATCAAGAAAATCACGTTATTCTTTTATCTTTTTAATAGTTAATTGTGTTGTAAAATAATTATAATTAATCCTAAGTCAAAATTAAAATTGAGAATTGATAGAAATTATATAAGTATTTTGGAAAGAAAAAAAAAAATATATATATATATATAGGAGGGAGGAAGGAGGGTCTTGAAATTATTTATTAAACAAAATTCATCTGCTTTTAAATTATTTCAATAATTGCATGATTAATTTGAAGAAAAAATCCAGACAAAGAAAGGAAATGAAATAAATATATTGAAGCAAAACTATCTCAGTTACTTGTCCCCAAAAAATAAATAAATAAATCTCAATTACACCACTCATTTTAATTTTATCCCATATTTGTGTGTGTTTAGCCATATAACTGAAACTGATTTACATTCTGAGTAGTTAATATATGTTTTAAATTATGTGCCGATAAATCTTATAGGATGCGAGTAGTAATTATTTTTTCAAATAATGCTGCTTGAGATTTTCTCATATGTATGCAGATGTTATAGCATGTTAGTACTAAAGTTTTTTTTTTTTTTCCTTTTTTTGAAATTTTTTTTTCTTTTTGTTAAATAAAAATATTATATGATTTTTTATATCAAGTTCTCTATTTTATAATTTTTCACATCTGCGTATGGATGCCTTAGTACTTCAAAAATTTACAAATGAATTAACCTCATTATAATATATGTTAGGTTATAAGCATACTTTTTTTGTGCTTCTATTTTATATCTTCAATATAAGTTTTTTTTTATTTAAAAAAAAAAAAAATATATATATATATATACTTGTTTCTTTTACTTTTACTTTTTTTAGAATAAAAAATCAACATTTTTTTAATTGCTAACCATGGTAACGTGATAATTACTAGTGACACGCATGATTAGTTTTTAGTTCCTGTTTTTTACTTCTTTATATATAATTGTGTGTAGTTTGTCTATGTTAAGCATTAGATAATGATAGTTATAGTTTATTAAACATCTTAAATAATTATAAATTTGAAAGGGAAAAAAAAAAAAACACAGTTTAAAGTTATATTCAATTTATTTTTTATTTTTTAAAAGGCCACTTTGTAGTAATGTATATACATAACAAAATTTTACCACTACTAATGAACATTTGATATAAGCAAATTGTGCATAATTAAGTAGGAAAAAATAAAAACTAAAAGCCAACAAGTCTTCCATGCATATAGTTTTTTAGTTTTGAAAAATCAAATCAAATTTAAATTAAACCAATTAAAAATTGATACTTAGCATGGATCTCATTTATGTTCATAGCTAGCAGTGACAGTGTCACTTTACATTTTTCTTTAATAGATAAATTATAGAAACAAATAAAAAATGAAAGTCCTTGGAAATTAATTAATATTCCACAAATATAGACAAATTAAGAAAATTTGGAATTCTCCAGAAAGTAATGTAACATTTATGCTCTACCAGCAGCGTTGCAGCAACATCAACCAACTACTTTATTTATTTTTTGTAGAATGAAATGGGTTTAGGTTGTCAGCAGATTTGAAGCGGGCTTGATTTGTTGTCAGGTGGGTTTGATTTTTCCCTTAACTTTTTTGGAGAATGTCCCAATATTTAATTTCTTCATCATCGTCATCGTCATTGTCCGATTAAATCAGGTTTATACATCTCAATCAGTTGTTTTTACCACCACTCAACTGTCTAAATCTAAAAGCATTTTAATGGTATGGTATTGTAAATTTTATCATAAATGTGCATATAGTAAAATTTACTGATTACATTTTTTATGTCAAATTTTATTATAAAAAAAATGAAATTGATAAATTTTGTGAGTAGGTTCCATAACAATAAAATTTATGGGACCTAAGTCATCTATTAACATAGTTTTGAATTTCTAATTATTAACAGGTAAAATATAGTGAGAT
Organism: Ziziphus jujuba; assembly: GCF_031755915.1. Classification (NCBI taxonomy): domain Eukaryota; kingdom Viridiplantae; phylum Streptophyta; class Magnoliopsida; order Rosales; family Rhamnaceae; genus Ziziphus; species Ziziphus jujuba. The sequence goes on from NC_083388.1 coordinate 10,025,875, forward strand.
GCATAAATTTAAAATTTTAAATATTTGATTAAATAGAATTTTTTTTTTTTATATTTTGTTATATTTTAGCATATAATTAATTGGAAAGCTCATATTAAAATTTGGTATTGACATTGTCATTTACCATTAAAAAATTTATATCAATATCAAATTTTAGAAATATTAATGATAAAGTGGTATTTGTTATTAGAGATGCTCTAAAATATATTCACAAAGTTGCAACTCTAGAACTTTATTGCTGTATTTTTTTGTTTTTTTTTTTCATCCCCATGAAGTTTATACTTGATTTTTCACATTTTAATATGAAATTAAGTTTTCTATTTTTTAAAACCATAATTTTCATAAAGATAAACTCTAAGTGATAAAATCATTATTTTTTCAAATAATTATCTCAAATATAAAATAATAATAATAATAATATCAAATAGAGAACTCTACCAAAATAATAGATGTTTTCCATTTACAACTTCAAATTATTCATGCATCACTCCTAGGATGATGGATCATCCGAAGTGGGTGAGGCAAATTTTACAATACAAATATGATATTATCTTATACTTCATTTAACGATATTCACCACGTGACCTCTGCTATTCTTTTTGGATGTTTGTTTATTTTTTTTCTTTTGATTGTAATTATTCTTTTTAAAATCATTTCATTCAATGGACAGAATAGATGATAACGCATTTAATGGTACATGAGCTGAAACTCAGTTCATGTGCAATGCATATGATTTTTTTTAATTAATTAATTTATTTATTTATTTTGCTTTCTTTGGTCTAAGTGCGGCACTCCCTAACCAACAGAATTTCCATTAAGAAATAAAGAAACAGAGAGAATAGGCAGAAAGCATAGGATCAAGATTTGAAGTTAGCCGACAGTCATCTTTAACCCAGTAAGAAAAAACCCTTTTTAATTTCATCAACAAATATTAGTTTTTTTCTTCTTTTGTTATTATTATTTTTTCTCAAAACCTCAAGCTTTCTTGTAGCCTAATGCTAGATCCAACAGAAAAACATAGAAACTCAAATACAACAAGTAGATCTAAAAGGCAAAACAAATGCAAACCCATAATCTTATTAAAAAAAAAAAAAAAAAAAAAAGGGCAAACCCATCAAAGCTGCAAATCTTGATTCCATTGGCTTCTCTCTATTTTCTTTTCTTTCCTATGAAAATTCTATTGCTTCTTATAGATTGCCGAACTTAAACAAAAGAAAGGGAAAAAGAAAAATTACATGTGTTGCACATGAGTTGAATTTTAATGATAATGTGCACGTCATGTGGCCTTAAATGAACTTTCATTTATTGTAATCATTGGGTGAAATAATTTTGAAAATAATGATTGAGATCAAAAGAAAAGCATAGACAAGCACCTAAAAAGAGTAGCAAAGGATCCAAGTCCATTTATCATAAAAGCACATCATGTTATGAATATTTCCAACAAAGGACATGAATTTAATTAACTCTAAAATGAGAATTAGTCACCAACTTTTTGATTAATTTTGTTATTGGCTAGCAACTCGTTTTGACATACATGAAATATTTTTATTTGATTTAAAAAAAAAAAAAAAGAAGAACCATTTTTATTTGGTTTAAAAAATAACGTGACCTATTAGATATAATATGGTGTCCAAACAATTATAGTAGGTTAATAAATAAATTGGTGTACCATACTCCCTTATAATTTTAATTTTAGTTTTATAGTTTAAAGATTTTTTTACGGAGGTCTGAAGATGCCTCCATTGTAATCGGGATCGTGCTGTATAAAAGGACAATATCTATAAGCAAATTAATAAATAACAAATGTATTTTGTATACTTTTTACTTATATGTTAGAAAAAAGATTCAAAAATTGAAAAAGAAATCTCTAAGTGTATATAAAAGCAATAATTTAATTTTGAAGTGTTGATGAGGATAATATATATTTAAAGACAATAATATTGGGGGGAAAGGAGAATGAATGAGGTTGATTAATTCAATAAACAACCAAGAAGAAGTAGGAGCTAATAACCCTAAAGAGAAGAATGGTAAAACTAAATTATACATCTATCTATTTAAACAAATGTGAAATTAGGTAAATGTAAAGAGTGAGTAGAATAAAAGTGTTTTGTTATTATTATTACAATGTATAAGCCTTTAATAAACTATTGGAGAGAAAACTCAAAAAAGGATCACAAAATGATAGATGAATAAGAAATAAAATACGAAGTCATCTAAAATAACTTTGTTAAGCCTAAATATGAGATGAGATGTTACAAAGGAAATATATAATGATCATGTATTGGGACTTGAAAATACATTTAAAACCTATTAGAAATGAAAGAAAGAAAATAGCCAATTTGATTAGAGCAAGAATCTCACATTTGAAACAGTGCCATAACTTTTAAATGTGCTAAATCTTCTAATGTCTTATTATTATTATTATTTTTTTGGGTAACCTGAGGCCGAGAATGCATTAAAAAAAGAAAAAGAAAATAAATTAAAAAAAGAGAGGATTACAATTTTACAAACCGTAATCGCCTCCCAAGTGATCTGTGATGAATGAAGCATGCTCTTAATACTCACGTGGAGTCTGCTCTGCTTATTAGCATGCTCTGTTAAACTCAAATATGCTATTTTTTATTATTGCATTCGCATTCGGCTTCTAAAATTTATTCCCAGTTTGGGTTGTGTCAGGCGGCAATATCAAATTTCATGACCAAGTATATATTTGTTTCTTGCTTCCTTACGAGAGAGACATCAAAGTGATCCGACACAAGGATATACATACGCATCATAATAATCTACTCAATCTTTTCCCACGCGCTGGGCCCGGTATTCCAAAATTACAATGTTGACTAATGTCCAACTACACAAATCTTCTGTTCACCAAAAAAAAACAAAAAATCCTGCACAAATCTTATTCATCAAATGGGGGGAAAAAAAAAAGCCCACAAAAATCTTAGATCATTGTTAAGGTATTATTATAGTAATTTGACAGAATTAACTATGTAGATGTCTAATTAGTAGCATAAATATCTAATGTTTTGAAAGTTAAATAAAAAATTGTACTCCAATTGTATATGCTGTCCAAAAAAAAAAGCTATTAATTAGTTGCATGTAGTATTTTCTTTGTTAAAAAAAAACTTGGTAGAAAAAATTTGTTATTGGAGAAAATCTACAGTATTTAACAAAGCATATAAAAGTAGATAATCATCTTGATAATGATTACACAATATTAGCTTAAAATTTATTCATATTTATCATTAATTGTAAAATAATTTTTAAAAACATTATATATATATATATATATATAGACACACACACACACACACAAACGCACACACACACACACACACACTACTTATGCGACATGTTAAGTGATACCCTAGTTGAGCTTTTGAGCCATGCCTTCCTTCTTTCATTTATATTAGAAAAATTATTCTAAATTCGAAAAAAAAAAATTGTCATCCTTGAAGTGAAATGAAATGAAAAATTCCAATAATGAGATTTTTACGTTTATCCCAACCCCATATGTAGGCATATTAATTTATCATGCAAAATGTTATTATTTCCTTATAAGTAAACATAAAAAAATAAAGTAAATAAAAAAATGTTAGTGATACGTCATTTATCAATAATAGCCAGCTAAAACATAATAACAATATAGGTTTTACACAAATCATCATGGCCATAGAGAAATTGTGTAATATATCCAACCACATATAAAAAGATCAAAATTTCTGTAACATGGACACTTCAATCTTATTTTTATTATTTAGGGGATTTAAATCGTTATTATCAATATAATAATTATTATTTATGACTAATGAGGTCAGGTGATGATGGAGTTTGAACTAGATAGAGTTCATGCTCCTTAGTTACAGATGAAAAAGATAGCCACATGCTTATATGGCCAATCGGCAAATATTGTGTTGCCGTACGTTTTTATTTTGTGTATATATATATATATAATCTATACTGATTTTAAAAGCTGAAAATATGATAAAATTTTAAATTTTAAAATATATAAATAGATACATATATTTTTAAATAAATATAAATATAGATTTAAATTTGCATTCATTGAACACCTTGTTAAAAGCATTAGCATAAAGCTCTGTTTGGCATAAATTTTTTTCATTTAAAAATTCTATTTGAGGATTAAAAATTTTTTTATCAAAAAATAAATATGTTTGGCAAAAATCAATAAATACTTATTGACTAAAAAATAAGTTTTTTTAAGCTGTTTTAGAAAAGTTCAAATTTTGAGCTTCTTTAAATTTTTTTTTGTTTTATATAAAAATTTAATAAGCATTTAATACAACTTAATGAGCATTTAATGTAATTTTTTTATTTACAATTAAATACTTATTAGCTTCAAAAAAATCTATTATAAAAATTTTTACACATTAAAACTCTACTTTCATCAGCTATAGCAAACGAACTCTAAGTATTTAAAAAAAAAAAACATCAATGTGATTAGGTTACAACCCCCCAATTCAATGTGAAAGATGATGTAATGGACTCAATATCTTTATATTAATATTCATATATGTTTAATCTTTTCACATTTTGTTATCCCTCACTTTTAAATATAGAGACACATATATTTAGATTTTTATAGTTAAATTCAATTTTCTACTAAACATATATATATATATATATTTTGCAATAATCTAGTAAATATATATGTATACTTTTGTTAGGAATCTACTAAACATATACCATTTTCCGGCTAAAAACATTACATATCTATTTTTTTTTTTTTTTTTTAAATTTAGAATGGTGAACTATTGTGGCAAAATTTTCACACTGAGCACACCATGACTTGAAATTGAAGATTTTCTCGTTTCAAGGAATCAAACCGCTCGTCAACATAGCACTTCCAAACGCAACCCATCGAATGGCTCATAGAATGGCCAACTCAACGATCCTCACCTAGTACACGTTATCAAATTTTAAAACGCATCTAAACCGTCCATTTACCATTCCTCACGGGACCATCGAATGGATCAGAACAACGCCACGCAAGTGATCCGCGCGACTTCACGCCTAACCAATAACAATCCACCAATCCTCTCCATATAAACAAATCGGAACTTAGATTTTCCTTCTCATAATTGAAGGACTTTCAGTATTCCTTATCTGCAACTTTACTCTCTCTGAAATTCCAAACCCTCGAATTTTGTTTCCCAAAAAAATCTTCGAATCCGATGGCACCCAAGGGTGAGAAAAAGCCCGCCGAGAAGAAGCCGGCGGAGGAGAAGAAGTCGGCCGTGGCCGAGAAAGCTCCGGCCGAAAAGAAACCCAAAGCCGGCAAGAAGCTCCCGAAGGAAGGAGGAGCCGCTGCCGGGGACAAGAAGAAGAAGAGGACCAAGAAGAGCACGGAGACCTACAAGATCTACATCTTCAAGGTCCTGAAGCAGGTTCACCCTGATATTGGGATCTCGAGCAAGGCCATGGGAATCATGAACAGCTTCATCAACGACATCTTCGAGAAGCTCGCTCAGGAGGCTTCCAGGCTCGCTAGGTATAACAAGAAGCCCACCATCACTTCTCGGGAGATCCAGACCGCTGTGAGGCTTGTACTTCCCGGAGAACTTGCTAAGCACGCGGTTTCCGAAGGGACTAAGGCGGTGACTAAGTTTACCAGCTCTTGAATGTTTGATCTGATCCAGAATTATATTGTTTGGCGGTGGTGGTTGGTGCTGCGCAAAACAAGTATAGATTAGGTGTTTATGTTTTTAGGGTTAGGGTTTAATCAGTAAATGTCTTTTCTTTTCTTTTTTTATCATGATTTTTTTTTTCTTATTTTTAGTTTGGTTTTGTAAAAGAAGATCTGGACGATCTCTATGTTTTTTTTATTAGGAAATGAAATACCAGTTTATAATCATCTACTTTGCGTATTGAATTTCTGATATTTGAGTGGTATAGGTTCCGTATGCAAGGTATTTGATAGAATGCTGCTCTGAAGGTGCTTTATGTTTTCTTTTAGAAAAAGGGTCATAAAAAAAAAGTTTATTTGTGTTTCTTTGTCTAATTAGTTATTTACACACTTAACACGCAGATTTAAGAACCAACGTGATGTTTTATAGATGGAAGAATCAAGATGATGATCGAGTTGGTACGAATTTTGAAACGTATGCAGTTGAATCATTCCAAGTTTTTTCAAGTTTTTTTCACGCTGATATTTGTGGGTAGGGGTGGGCAAGAATAGATTGATTCGGTTTTAAACCGAAATACAATCCAATCTATACGTATCGATTTTTTAATTTACAATCCAAACCAAATCATTAAAGTATTAAATCCAAACTAAATCAAACCATTTATAATCGATTTGGTTTGAATTGGTTAATCGGTTTAAAATTTACTAATTTATAAATATATAATACAAATAAAAAAATTTTTAAATTTAAAATATAAATAATAAATTATAATTATCCAAATATAAAATACAATTAGAATAATATAATATAGTCTACAATGGAAAATAAAGAAGAAAATGTAGCAAATGATTCACATCATGCACTTTTTAAATACCAAACGTTAATATCATCATCTCACTCCTATAAAATCAAATTAAAATTGTTAGAACAAATAATGTAAAATAATACATTCGTTAAAATTCATTCACTCAAGAATCAATGCATAATTTCTTTTTTTTAAACCTTAAAATTTTGGTAAATCATAAGTCAATCAACGTTGACAGATTCACTAATTTTAGTTGATTCTGTAAGTTTTACAAAGATCAAAACAATAAAATTAGTAATAAATTATATTTAAACATTTATATATATATATATATATATATATATATATAAGTAACAATTGGATACAATATATGTAGATATATATATATATATATATGATGGGAATGTAAAAATATATATATATATATTATGGTGATAGTGATGGACTGGTAGCAAACGGTAACAAAGGTAAATGTTTAGTTTAGGATTATAATTTACAATTTGATTTTGAATTTGGGATATGGGAATGTAAAAGGGAAAAATATATATATATATATATATATATATATATTAAAAATCAATATATAAAAATGGAAAAAAATTTAAAAATTAATACATAAAAATGAAAAAAAATACTAAAATTAATATATAAAAATGAAAAAAATAAAAAATATATAATTTTTTAGCTATATAATATATTATTTGGATTGGATTGGATTTATATTTCCAATCCATAACCAATCCAATCCATACAATTTATAATATTTTGAACCCAATCCAATCCAATTGATGTAAAAATCCAATCCAAACTGTTAAAAATGGATTGGATTGGACGGGTTAAACGGGTTGGATTGGATTTTGCCCACCCCTATTTGTGGATGTTACTTTGGTATTTAATTATTTATAGGGTGTTAATAATAATAATAATAATAATAATAATAATAATAATAATAATAATAATAATAATAATAATAATAATAATAATAACGCCTCATTATAGCGGAATTCAGTGGGGTTCACTAATTTGTTTTTCTTTTTTCTTTTTTCTAATAGTTAATTTGTGTTGTAAAAAAATTATAATTAATCCTAAGTCCAAATTAAAATTGGGAATGAATAGAAATTTTATAAGTCTTTTGAGAAAAAAAGTTCAGAGGAGGGAGAAAGGAGGGCCTTGAATATTAATAATGAAAACTGATTGTTTATGAAACAAAATTCATGATCCGCTTTTAAATTATTCCAATAATTGCAAGAATACATTGAAGAAAAACTATCTTAATCACTTGTCGCAAAAAAAAAGAAAAAAATCGCAATTACACCACTTATTTTAATTGGATCCCATATTTGTGTGTATAACTGAAACTGACTTACATTCTGAGTGGTTAATATATGTTTTAAATTATGTGCGGATAAAAATTATAGAATTTAGAATAGCAATTATTATTATTATTTTTTTCTAATAATGCCACTTGAGATTTTCTCGTATATATGCAGTTGTTATAGAATTTTAGTACTAAAGCTTCTTTTTTTTTGGTTAAAATAAAAATATTATATATATATTTTTTTAAATTACTATATTAATTTTTATCAACTCTATTTTATAATTTTTCACATCTACGTACGGATGCCTTAGTACTTCAAAAATCTACAAATTAATTTAACCACATTGTAATTTATGTTCAGTTATAACTATACTTTTTTGGTGCTTCTATTTTACCTCTTCAATATGGTGCCTTTAATTTTAAAATTTTCGATTGATTGCTTTTATTTTAGTTATATTTTCATTATGGATCCTTCATTTTCAGTCTTCTCACTCCTTTTCAATTGAAGAGCTTAAGTTGTTCTTGTTGTTGTTTTTATGGTTTTTTTAAATTTTATTCTTGTTTCTTTTGCTTTTACTTTTCTTTGAGAATAAAAATCTAACATGTTTTTTAATTGCTAATCGCGGTAAATGTGATAATTACTAGTTTTTTTTTTTTTTTTTTTTTGTTTTGCTGGAAAGAAAAGTGTTATATTAACCAAAAAAAAGGGCAAAATACAAAAGCTGGAACCAGGAATGGTCAGGAGGTCACCTTCCTAGTTCACCTCCTCAAAAAATTGCATAGGTAACAAAACAGATGAGATAATCCCTACAGAGGCTCTAGCATGGCCCCATCGGGAGACGAAATGGGCCAAAATATTCACTTTCCTTGGAACCCAAGAAAAGGACACAGACTGGAAATCTGGACAAAGATCAATAATGCGTTTGATAATCCCATCTAAGGACCAGTGTCCATGGCAGTTAGACGGATGGTTGAGCCTCATAATGACCCCTTTAGCATCACGTTCACAGACAACATTTAATCCTCAAGGCTCTACCGATATGATCCTTAACCACCAACCTGATGCTGGAAAGACCATCCTTAACTGAACGTCATAATTAATCTTGATTACTCCAGGTGGGGGTTTGCACCAATTGCTATCAACAATCAGGTTGGAATCAGAGCTGGTGAGGGATCCAGGCAAGATAGCCATTGAAGCTTTGTGTTTCGCAAACCTGGAAAAAAAATTCCTGACTTCTTCCTCAAGAAAGAACCTCGCCCCTTCAAACACAAGTTGATTACGCAAATTCCAAAGTGTATTGAGAGTAAGAGTAGCAAAGAGGAAGAAGTTGTCCCTGTCAAAGGGGTGGACGGGTAATTTTCCTTCAGGCTCGATGATGATGCTTAGCAGACCTTCTAGATTCAAATAGGAAAAGCCTTCCCATCTGATGCCCCACAAAGAAGCCAGCCAAAATGCTCTAGCAACACTGCGAAGGAAAAATAAATGCATTTCGTCTTCAAGACAGTTACGGCCATGGGGACAGCAGGGGCTATCCACCTGCCAATTACGCTTCAGCAAATTAGAATACACCGGTAAGCCAGAAGCTGCCAAATTCCACAAGAAAAACTTCAATCTGTCATGGATAGGGCTCCTCCACAATTGTTTCTATGAGATAACATTATCCCTTGGTAACAGATTAATGAACCTGTAAATCGAATTTATGTGAAATTTCCCTAAATGGCTCCCCACCCAAATCAGCTTGTCTTCCTCATTCCCAAAAGCCCAAAAAAATTTGAGAATGTTTTCAGCAGAATCTTTATCAAATAATTGCTCCAAAAGCATTTTATTCCATTGGCCATTGGATAAGAGCAGGGAGTCCACCATGCCCCATCGCAAATCTAGAAGGTTTGGACTGGGTCTTGAACTAAAACTAGGCAGGTTGGGAACCCATGGGTCTTCCCAGTAATTAATTTTGCTGTCATCCCCAACCTTGTAACAAATGTCTCTAGCAAGGATTGGACGGATGCTTAAAATACCCTTCCAGTGCCAGGAGTGAGATTTCTTTTGGCCAGCGTGTATGAATGAGGAGTGAGGGAAATACTTGGCTTTTAGAGCTTTAACCCACAGCATGTCCCTGGTAGTCTTGAGAGACCAACCGATCTTGCATAACAGTGTAGTATTGACATCTTCCAATCTTCGGATACCCAAACCTCCATTGAACTTGGAGGCACAAACTCTTTTCCAAGCCACCGGAAAGAACTGCAATTTTTTATCGTAATTACCCTCCAGAAAAAAGCTCTCACCATCTTGTCAATGTTCCTACAAATTGAAAGAGGCAGTTTACATGAAGACATAGTATGGGTTGGAATGGTTGTGATTACCGACTTAACCAGGACTTGTCTGCCGACCTGCGACAGAAGCTTTGCCTTCCACCCCTGTAGCCTCACTTCAACCTGATTCCTTAACTCATCAAAATCGAAAGATTTGTTCTTACCAAGAAATAAAGGGTTCCCTAAATAAGTGGAATCCTTAGGTAATTCCTTAACGCCCAAAATGTCTCTAATTTCCGCTTCGAGTCTGCCTAGGATGTTTTTCGAGAAGAAACACCCGGATTTGGATAAGTTGATCTCTTGCCCAGTCCATTTGCAATAACGCATGATACAAGCAGTTACCTTTCGGGCTTCCTGCTTGGAGGCTTTACAGAACATTAGAATGTCATCTGCAAAAAAAAGATGGGAAATAGGAGGACACGACCTGCCAAGCGTGATTCCCTGAATTTTGCCTTCTAATTCCAATTTGTGAAGCATTCGAGATAGCAGTTTAGCAAACAGGATGTAGAAATACAAAGAGATTAGGTCCCCTTGCTGAATTCCACGTTCCATCTTAATGGAACCACATATACTGCCATTGAGAAGAATAGAAGCATTATCCATTGAATAGCAGTGACTTAGGAGCGCAAGCACCTTGGCAGAAAACCCAAAACAAATAAGGATTTCATTCAGCATTTGCCAATTAATTCTGTCATAGGCTTTATGCATGTCAAATTTCATCCCAATAAAACCACTAGTTCCTGTGTTCTTTCTCATAGAGTGCACAATTTCATTAACCAAAATCGTGTTCTCTCCTATCCATCGCCCAGGACTGAACATTGCCTAATTAGGGGAGATAATTCATGGAAGCATCAATCTTATATGCTCTACTAAAATCTTCAAGAAAACTTTATAAATTGTGTTGCAGAGACTAATGGGCCTAATGTGATGGAACTGAGAGATCGCCTTGGTCTTCGGGATAAGCACAATGAAAGTGCACTTGAGCGCCTCAAGCAGATGACCTAAAATGAAGGCATCTTATATTGTTTTAACAACATCTTGCCCCACTATATTCCAGAATTGCTGGTAGAAAAGAACCGACATTCCATCAGGGCCAAGCGCTTTGGAGGCATTCATCTTCTTGATCACTTCCATAATTTCAAACTCTGAAGGGATGGCCGAAACTAATTCATTTTCATGTCGTAACCACTGGGTGAATAAGGTCGCTGAGCAGTTGATAGTACTCTACTCCCTTATCCCGATAAAGCAACTCAAATTTGCTCAAAAGAAACCTGCTGATCTCCTCACGAGTAAGAAGCCAATCTCCACCATCATTTTTGAGAGCTGCAATGAAAATCCATTGTCGGTTGGTACGGTCGAAGCATGAAAAAATTTGAAATTTTTATCCCCTGTTTGTAGCCACAATTTTTAACGCCAAGCTCAAGTCTCAGTTGCCATTGTTCTATCTCTTTCTTCAAAAGGCGCTCTTGAGCTAAATTCATGTGAGTTGGTTCCAGACTCTACACCTAAGCTAATTGGCCTTCTAGCTCTTTAATTATGGATTGGCACAACCCGAAAGTTTCCTTAGTCCATTTCCATAAAGCTTTCGTTGTATTGTTGATTTTTACCGATAAAGACACTCGGAGTCTTCTTCGTTCATCAACCGTCCAAGTATTAGCCACCACACTTTCATATGAGGGGTCGCAAGTCCAAGCCTCCAGGAACCTGAACGGCCTGGGAGTTTTGCGATGATCCAGATACAAACACAACAGGATGGGAATGTGATCAGACCTAGTAGCAGTGAGATGAATGACACCGGCCTGGCTAAATAAGAAGTACCAATCAGTACTGCCTACAAATCGATCCAGTCTTTCTCGAATATTAGCTAAGCCTCCCCGTCTGTTACACCACATGAATGGATTCCCAACAAACTCCAATTTAAAAGCACTAACGTCTCTCATGAAGTTCTTGAGAAAGTAGTTGGATTTCTCAGAGACTTTCCTACCCCCTCTCTTCTCCTCTTGGCAAGCCACATCGTTAAAATCTCCAATACAAGACCACTCACTCAGGGCCGACTCATCGCATGAGGTCAAAGAAGCCTAAAAGTGTCTACGCAAGTTCCTTTCTACCGGACAGTAGCAACACCACAAGTTCCAGAATTGAGCTTGAAGAGATTTGACTTTAACCCCTATTATCCAATCAGAGCTATAAATTATTTTCCAAGACACTTCATCCTTCCAGAGCAGAGCGAGACCCCCCCTCCCATTCCGAGCTTCAACAACATGTCTGTTTTCAAAATGCAGAGAATTTTCTATTCGATTCATTCTTGCCAAATTGACCTTAGTCTCAATTAAAAAGAGACCCATGGGGAAGAATTCCTAATTAAGCCTCGCAGGCTGTTAACTGCAAAGGATCTTCCCATCTCCCTACAGTTCCATGAAAATAGTTTCATTGAGGAGGTGGGGGCATGGTAAGGTCTGCCTCCTCAGCCGTATGAGTAAAAGAAATCTTATCCCTATCTGTCACATTAGAAACCCCTACAGAGAACTTCCTTTGTATCTTATCTTTTAATTTCACTCGTGGAGAAAATCACTCTTCCACCGAAGGAGTCTCCAATAGAACCTGCCGAGAACTTGGTGTACTGCAAGTAAAGGAGGCTTCCAAGATTGATGGTCGTCTATTCTCCCTTGGCGGGCTGGGCTCTCTTCTAGAGGCACCTTTTGTAAGTTTCGGGGTTGGGCTCTCTTCTAGAGACACCTTTTGTAAGTTTCGGGACTTGGCTGCTTTGATAAGGTCTCCCTCTAGCACATTTCCTCCGTCGGAGCTGGCTACCCTTTTGGATCGTCGGATAGGCCCAGGTTCTGTAACGGCCCATTTAGAATGCCCAGATTCCACAATGGTAGTGGCGGGATTCAATTTTTTGAAATCTGCAACGCCTGAACCCTCTGCAATACCCACTCCGGAATCTGATTGATGGATGTCAGTTAGAGCATTCCCCTCATCCACGTGTCTCCATTGGATTGGCTCAACCTTGTCTTCCTGAGGCAACTATTGAGGCTCATGCACTGCGACACCAATTTAAGGCCTAGCCAGCTTGTCAGGACCCGTCTAAGATCCCTCAGCAGAACCCTAGACAAGCCCTGATCCCAGGGAAACACCACCGAACCTTCCAACGGAAAATCCTGCAGCATCTCCCCTAAGGGTAGGACTTACCACAAAGTTCCCTGCAAATAAAACACACTCTAATAAACACCACCTTATTCCTCCCACCTTACTACAATTTGTTTCCACAAATTTACAGCACTCCAAAATAATAACAGGGAATCAGTAAGCAATTAAACAAATATCTGTCCAATCCATATATAGAGCGTTATACAAATAAATATGACTTTAATACAATGACAGATAAAGAAGCAATACAAGATGAAGAGGAAAAAGGGAAGAAAAAGCTTCTCTTGGACTTTCGGCAACGAACAAAGACGTCGAATTCGCCCTCGACAATCAACGTCGACTAACCTGGACCTAAGGGAACGGAATTTAAAAATATGAGATGCTAATCATCTCAATGAGTAACTCAATCTACTATACAATAATAATAATAATAAAAGGGTAAATCACTTAGTTAATTGATTAATAAGAAATAAGTAAATAAATAATAGGTAGTTAAAAATAATATTTTCCCTCAAAACCCTTACGATTCACTTAGTTGGAAAAATTTTCTTTTTAAAATATTTTCGCAAAACCCAATCTTTTATGCCCCAAAAATCAAGTAATAATTAATTTAATAAAATTTAAATAGTCCAAATACAAATAAAATATAATAAAATAAATTTAGAATACTTGCATTAAAGAAATATAACATAAAAGTAAAATTCAATATATAATTCATAAAATTTGATTTAACAAATCAAAATAAACAGTATCAAAAATATAATTTAAATAATTACGAACAATCATGTAAAACAAGTGGTAGAAAAATAGTATAATATTCATTTTGAAATATTCAACCAATCTATATAATATTTTTATGGCAAGATGCATTTTAAAAATATTAATTTCAAATAAATGACATAAAATATGAATAAATACATTTTAGAAAATACTAATTGGAAATAAGTGATAAAACAAATTAAATACATTTAATTTAAATGTTGCTTTAAAACTTTAAGATTTGAAATTTATATCTGACAAATAATACTTGATGCACCACACTATATACCAATGATGCCCTACGATACCCAGCGTCCCGAGCACCGTCCGACGGGAGGTTAAAGAGAGAAATTTGCATACGGTCGCTTCGGCGTCCCGACAGTGCCACTGCTTAAACCGTCAACCCGGCCATGGAGGGGGACGACTTATGGCCAATATCAAACTTGTCTGCCCTCGATCTGATGGCAACTCACGAGAGACATTATAACTTGCACACTCATCCACATACACAGTACAGAACACCAGTATTGTATGAGTGCATCTAAAATAAATGACCATATTAAAAATAATAATAATAATAATTTTTCCAAAACTCATCGTGGGAATCATACCATTTTTTCAAATTCACAATTCCACATTTTTTTCTTTAATATCTCCAGGGTAAAACCATCAATAATAATATACAAATAACTTTTCCCAAATCATAAAATCAATCAAATAATATTTCAAAGGCATAATTATATACTTTAAAAGTACCAAACTTAAAGCAATATTTTTCTTGAAATATTTAAAATAGAATCATGCCCGAAAATAATATTAAAATCCAAATACAATTAATTAAATGAAAACACCTTCCTCATACGTAATAAATTCAATTAAATCACAATAATAATAATAATCAAGAATTTCTTAATAAACCAAACTTTCATTTTGCATTAATAAGTATATATATATATATATATATAAAATAAATCACCGAAATTGATAATACAATTTATCACAGTTATAAATAAATTCAACCACATGAGCATATTTGCTAAATATTAAATTTACACAAAATAAATATAATTAATCATCCCAAAATAGTTTTAAAGGTGGGTCACTCACCTCGAGCACGCAATTAACCCAAGATCCTCCATAGGATCAATTCCACGATGCACACGTGCTCCTAGAACAACAATATTATATAATTCAAATAAATTAATCTTTTATTCGGGTAAATAATACCTAGTACCCGGGAAGTTTAACACAAACGACAACCAAAATTTACGAGTAATATACCGAATCGAAGCTTGTGAAACGAGGATTACGAATCTGGTCTTACTTCCCGAAGATCGGACCCGTGGTGGCCGGGATCTTGTCGGAAAGATATCGGAATTCAAGTCCTCGATTCTCTCAATCCTTCGTGAATTGGAGGAAAGTGACCTCGGATTTGGGTTTAGGGAGGTCGAATTAGTAGGGAAGGATAGGTGGGGTGATTGGAAACTCACCGAAATTGGATTTTCCGGTGAGCCGCCGTGGTCACCGGAATCCGCCACTACCGGCGGCATGTCCGATGGCCACTGGCCGTGAAACTTGGTGAAGTGGTAGATCTGGTGATGGGTAACTCAACGGGACCGACGGTGAGGCAAACAGAGGTTTGGTTTGGGAGATATCGACGAGAGAAGGAAATCAACCACTCGCCGAAAAATGCCCCGATCCGGGCGCGTTGCAGGCGATATGGCCGTGATTTTTGGCTGACCGGCCAATTTTCAGGTGGGCTTCAAGCTAGGGTGGATGTGTGGCTTAAAAGTGATCAGACGGCAGTCAACGGTGGTGGCCGGTGGTGGTGGCTTCTCTCCCCCCCTCTCTCTCTGTCTTTCCCCCGGCTCACGTGTTTTTGCCAAAATAAAAGCCACCCCTGGGTGACACTGCTCACTCACGGGATTGGCTGAAAATACGACACGTAGCACACACTGTTCACTCAAGTAAAAATATATTAAAATATTACGGTATTCGGAAAACTTTGAATGTCCATAACTTTCAAATCACATGTCCAAATCGGACGTACCACTAGTCTATGAACTCGTATCGACGAGTACTTCACAACCATGCATGAGTCAAAGCTTAACTTTGCATGAACAAAAAGTCAACTCTGGCACCCCTTGGACAGTTTGGACCTCAAACCGTAGCTCCGTTTTTTATGTGCTACTAATCTATGAACTCGTGCCAATATGTACTTTGTAACTGGACCTCGGTCAATGTGAAATTCCACCAGAAGCAAAAAGTCAACATTTGACCCCTTCGCGATCAATGATGGTCAAACCTGGTCAACCTTGATCAAATTTGAGAAATTTTCGATGTACTTCAAGACGGGGTGTTACACAGCTCCCCTTCCGTCACTTGACCAGCCTGATCTCGTCCATACAAAGATTTCGCTACTACTTCATCGCCAAAATCTGCATCATCCTTGTTACTGTCATCAGAAAAATTATCAAACAATTCCCCCCGTGGGATTTCTGTCAGGACCCATCCAGAATTCCTTCCCCGGAACCCTAGACAGCCCTGATCCCAGGGAAACCCTACCGGACCCTCCAACGGAAAATCCGACAGAGCCTCCCCTAAGGGATTTACTTACCACAAACTACCTGCACTGAAAACACACTTCTAAAAACATCCCCTTATTCCTCCCACAAACTACAAATTGTTCCACAAATTTCAGCACTTCAAAAATAAAACAACAGCAGCAACCCAGTGCATAAAAACAACGACACGTCCAATACAGTATACAGAGCATTATACAGATCAATGTGGAATTTATAAAATGACAGATAAGGAAGCAATACAAGATAGAGAGGAAAAAGGGAAGAAAACTTCTTGAACCTTCGGCAACGAACTGAGACGTTGGGCTCGCCCCGGACAATCAACGTCTCCAACCTGGACCTAGGGGAACGGAATTTAAGAGTGTGAGATGCTAATCATCTCAGTGAGTGACCCTATCTACTATACAATATAATACCACGGTAATACAGTAGATAGATAATAATTAAATGGGAAAATAATAATTTCTCTCAAAACCCTTACAATTCTCTCAGTTGGAAAAGTTCCCCTTTTTAAAACCTTTTCGCAAAACCCAGTATGCATACCTCCCAAAAACCAAGGGATTAAATAATTTAACAACAACAATTAAATGAATACATACCCCAAATATATAATAAAAATATAATAAATTATAATAAATAAATTTTGAACACCTTTGGGGTTTAAACCATTATTTGCAAATACACCGACAATTACACCTGACGCACCACACCATATACCGGTGATGCCCTCCGATACCCAGCGTCCCGAGCACCGACTGGCGGGAGGTTAAAGAGAGAAACCTGCAGTGGTCACTTCGGCGTCCCGACAGTACCGACTGCTAAAAACCATCACCCGGCCAAGGAGGGGGGCGGCTGTGCACAACAATAACCTTGCCTGCCCACGGTCCAATGGCAACTCACGGGTGAAGTAATAACCGCACGCTAAACCACATAATAACCGCGTGCTAAACCACGTGTCCATACACCATACACCAGAACACCAATACTGTATGAGTGCGTCTAAAAATAAACAATAATAACCAACCGTACCGTTTTTCCAAAAACCACCGTGGGAAGTATACCAAAATTTCACAAAACACCATCCCACATATTTTATCCAATAACCCGGTACGAAACAGCGATAATCAACAAACCACAATTTTCCTCGAAATACGAGATGCAACCATAAAAATACCGCGGGCATAATTTATAAAATATAACCAAATATTTTCGTAAAATATTTAACCCAATTATGCCCGGAAAATCAAATTTAAAACCACGTACAAATACCACCAAAATTCACTTTGCTCATGCATAATAAATTAAACAACAATATAATTCATAATTAAATCACCATAAAATAATAATCGGGAATTTCTTAATGATCCCAAAATTTCCATTTATTACCAATGGTAAATATATATATAAAATAATATTTTTTTCCCGATTATATTTAAAATACACCACATGAGCACAATTTTACAGATACCAAATTAATACCACATAAATACAATTAATTACCCCGAAAATATTTTTAAAGGTGGGTCACTCACCTGGAGCACGCAATTAACCTACGATCCATCACGGGATCAATTTCACGACTCACCGGTGCTCCTAGAACAAAATTCATAGACAGTCAAATAAATTAATATTTTAATACCCGGTACCCGGGGGCTTAAACACAAACTTTAACCAAAATGGTCGAATGATATACCGAATCGAAGCTCGTGGGACGAGGATCACCAATCCGGTCTCCGTCGACCCCAATTCCGCCGGAGGTGGCCAGAATTTGGTCGGAAAGTTTCGGCCGGTGTTCACTTCCCCATATCTCGCAAACCGCTTCGAATTTCTGGGATTGGAGGCCATTTTTGGATTCAGAGGACCCAAAATAGGGGGATAGGAGGCTCAATTGGGAGTGGGCTGGCCGGAAAACACAAGAAAAGAGGAGAGAGAAAATCCGGCGGCTTCTCCGGCCCGATCGGCGCGCGTCCGGCGGCGGCTGGCCGTGAAACTTGGCGGCCGAGCTCGCCTCCTCCTTCCGCACGTCACTGGCCGGCGCGTGTACTGTGTAGGTGGCCGGAATTCAAAAACACGGGAGAGAGAGAGGGACGGCCGGAGGGAAGAAAAATAACTGTTGCGTGCTTGGTGTTTCGGGGAAGAAGAAAGGAAAAAAGAAAAAAAGAAAAAGAAAAAGAAAAAGAAAGAAGTGATGGTGTTTTCCCACGTGGGGAAAAGAAAAGTAAAAGAAAAAGAAAAAGGAAAAGAAAAAGAAATAATTAAATAATATTAATAATAATATTATTATTCAAAAATAATAAAATAATTTGATTTTTCACATGGTTGACATGTGGCATTTCACCATGGTGACACATGGCCACCTTCATTGAGTCACACGTGGCACCTCGTTATGCGTGTAAAAATAATATTAAAATAATACAGTATTTGAAAAACCTTACAGGTCCATAACTTTCAAACCACATGTCCAAATCGGACGTGCCGCTAGTCTACGGACTCGTATCGACGAGCACTTCACAACCATACATGAGTCAAAGCTCAACCTTGCATGAATAAAAAGTCAACTCCGGCACCCCTTGGACAGTTTGGACCTCAACTTGTTTTACTCAAAACTTTCAAACCGTAGCTCCGTTTTCAACGTGCTACCAGTCTACGAACTCGTGCCAACGTGTACTTCGTAACGGTACCTCAGTCAACCCAGAATTCCAACCGGATCAAAAAGTCAACTTTTGACCTCTTGGTCAACGGTCAACAGTCAACCTCGGTCAACGTGCGAAAATTTCCGACATGGTTCGGGACGGGGTGTTACAATTTCCACCCATCTCGAATGACTACCTTCAGAGACAACAGTAAATGCCCCCGACTCCGCTCGTAGCAACAAACCATAGAGGTCCCCATTGGTGAGCTAGTTGTGGGAAGTGGGGTGTATGCACGAATCTCTGCCATGCCCGATACAACCGCAGTTATAGCACAATTCATCGAGCCACTCATAACAGATATGAATCCATGCCTGCCGCTGTAACACCCCGTCCCGAATCGCACCGGAATCCGTGCACGTTGACCGAGGTTGACCGTTGACCGTTGACCGAAGGGGTCAAAAGTTGACTTTTTGACTCGGTGGGAATTTCGAGTTGACCAGGGTACCGTGGCGAAGTGCACGATGCCACGAGTTCGTAGACTGGTAGCACGTCGAAAACGGAGCTACGGTTTGAAAGTTATGGATGAAACAAGTTGCGGTCCAAACTGTCCAAGGGGTGCCGGAGTTGACTTTTTGTTTATGGGGAATTGAGCTTTGACTCATGCATGGTTGTGAAGTGCTCGTCGATACGAGTTCACAGACTAGCGGCACGTTCAAAACGGACATCCGGTTAAAAAGTTATGGACGTTTGAAGTTTATCGGATACTGTATTATTTTAATGTTTTTGGGTCGTGAACAGTGAAATGCCACGTGTCAGCTTCTGAGTGGTCCACGTGGCATGAACAGTGTCACGCAGGGTTTTAATTTTGAAAAAAACTCTCGGGGAAGAGAGAGAAAGAGAAAGAAGAGAGAGAAAGAGAGAGAGGAGAGAGAAAGAGAGAGAGAGAGAGCCACCGCCGGCCACCGGATTTTGCCACTGTTCCGGCCGAGTTACTGTACACACGCCGGACAGAAAGCTTGCCCACCTCATTTCCGGCAAAACCTCCAAATTTCACAGCGAACGGCCTCCGGACGCGCCCGGATCGGACGTCCGAAGTTTGGCGGCGATTTTTCCCCCTCCACCGCCGGCCACCGCGAATCGGCACTATTCCGGCCGATAAACAGTACACGCGCCATACACCCAGCATCCTCTCCTCAAGTCCGGCCTACCCACCAAAAATCACGGCCATCGGACCACCGACGCGCCGGGATCGGAGCGTTTTCCGGCGAGGGGTCGAAAATCTTCAAACGGTGATTTCTCCGCCGTCCGACCTCCGTTTTGCTCACCGTCGGTCCCGTTGGATTGCTCTCCTCACGATCTACAAATCTGCAAAATTTCACAGCAAACGGCCACCGTCGGAAATTACTGTTCCGGCGACGGTTGCCGGTGACGTGGCGGCCCGCCGGAAATTACTGTTCCGGCGAGTACCCGAAAATTCCGGCCAGCTCCAGTCCGCAGTGTTCGACCTCCTGAACCCAAATCCGACTTCCGTTTCCACCAATTCGCGACGGTTTGGGAGAATTGCGGAGCCGAAACCCAAAAAGCTTCCCGATAAAATTCAAACCCCGTCGGGTACGATCATCGGAAATTAAGACCGGATCTGTGATTAGCATCACTCGAGCTTCGATTCGGTATATGATTCGTAAATTTTAGTTATCGTTGTGTTTTGACCCCCCGGGTACCGGGTATTATTTACCCGAATAAAATATTAATTTATTTGACTGTCTGTGAATTTTGTTCTAGGAGCACCGGTGAGTCGTAGAATTGATCCCGTAGTGGATCATGGGTTAATTGCGTGCTCCAGGTGAGTGACCCACCTTCAAATTAATTTTGGGGAATTTAATTGATGAATATATTATGTGTGAATTTAATATTTGGAATTTAATATCTATGTGCCAAATATTTATTGGATTTATTGTAGAATTATTTATGAATTTATTGGATTTAAGAAAATGCGAATTCTACAAATTTATGCCATGTGGAATTATTTTATGGTTTTGAGGATTTTGAAATTGGTGTGGTTTTAATGGTAAATTGGGCATGATTTGATTTTCAAATATTTCAAAGAAAATATTTGGTTATATTGGTGATTTCAATTTTTATAAAATATGCCCATGGAATATTATGAGATTTGATTATGATATTTCGAGAAATTATTTATGCTATTGGGAAAATGTGGATATTTGAATTGATGGATTTGGAAGTTGGTGGATTTGAAAATCATGGAATTTATGGTATGGATTATAAGGAAATTGTGGAGAATTTCCCGGTTCAAGCGGATGGATTATGCCCGCTATGCTTATGAAAAATGTGAAATTTGTTTTATGATTTAAATTTATGGATTTTATAATTTTTAGATGCACCGTGCACGTACTGGTGTTCTGATTATGTGATATGGTATATGTGATATGGTTAGTGTGCACACGGTTGTGATTAGCGCGCAGGTGGGTGTGATTAGCGCGCAGGTGATGTGATTAGCGCGCAGGTGGGTGTGAGTAGCGCGCGGTTGATATTATGAGGGTGTCCTGTGGATGCCATCGGAGAGGGCGGCCACCCCCCTTTGGCCGGGACACCAGGTTAGCAGCGGCGCTGTGGGACGCCACGCGACCGTATGCCGGTTTCTCTCTATAACCTCCTGTCTGGCGGTACCTTGGGACGCTGGGTACTGTTGGCGCCACTGGTATATAGTGGGTGCATCAAATGATTTTCAGAACTGTGTTTTAAAAATAAAATGTTTGGAAACTGAATTGGAATTAAAAATATAATTGTTACCGCTTCTGGTATTTAATTGATGTCTTGGTTTTTGGGAAATATGGATAAAGGGTTTTGTGAAATTGTTTTAAAAGGGGAACCTTTCCAACTGAGAGAATTGTAAGGGTTTTGAGAGAAAATATTATTTCCAAATAATTATTATTTATACTTATTACTGTGATATTATATGGTATAGTAGTAGGGTCGCTCACTGAGATGATTAGCATCTCACACTCTTAAATTCCGTTCCTCTAGGTACCAGGTTGTCGGTGTTCACTCGGAGCGGACTTGATCTTCCTCGCTGTTTTAGTTCGGCAGTACCCTGTTATTCTTTTATTGCAGTTGTAATATTTATTTCACTCTTGTTGTATTTATTTTGCACTGGATTACTGTATTTATTTTTTTTAAGTGCTGCAATTTGTGGAATCGATTTGTAGTACTGTGGGAGGAATAAGGGGATAATTTTAGAAGTGTGTTTTCAGTGCAGGTAAATTGTGGTAAGTAAATCCCTTAGGGGAGGCTCTGTCGGATTTTCCGTTGGAGGGTTCGGTAGGGTTTCCCTGGGATCAGGGCTGTCTAGGGTTCCGGGGAAGGAATTCTGGACGGGTCCTGACAGCCCCCCCCCCCCCCCCTGGCCCAACGGTCGCAAACCTTTGGAAAAATCCAGCTGATAAAGATTTCTGATTATGCACTTCAACTTTTATCCTCATGTATTTAGCACCTATGATATGAGTGCAGGAAGAGGTTTCGCTCTGCAGCACCTTTGGAAAGAGGGAACATACTTGGATTGCATTTTCTCGGATCAGGTACTGAAACGGCAAACCACGAACTTGGACCCAAAAAGAAGAAAAATTAAAATCAATGTCCTGTAATGTGCTCTCACGTGCCCATTCTCGCAGGAGGAGATGAGAACCATTGACTGACCATGGTTGTTTTACCTAGACCCTGTTACGATCGGCACTCGACTTGAATGAGAACAAAAAAATGTTCCTACTTAATTGTTCCACACCAAGAGTTTCCTGGGTAAACCACACTTGCCTAGTAATCATTCGCACCTTGTTTCTGCAAATACTTTTTGCTGAGATGACTTTCCCAACTAAGCAGCATTGAGAGATCGTTATGTCCTGCTGTTCATCAACTACCAGGTGAAGTTCTGGAACTCCAGATATCCTCACCTGGGTATTGTCCTCCATGGAGGAATCGCTAGGCCCAGACGAAGCCAGTCAATAACTGCCACCAATGGATGGGAGTCGTACACATGGTACATGTCACAAGCGAACGGGAACAAAACGGGTTGAATTTTTCATCATGGAAATTCCTTAATCTTGATGAAACTCTCTACTTGTGTCTCATAGAAGGGCATGACAAAAGCAAAGCTAATTACTAGTTATATACATGTTGTGTTTGGTATTGATTTTAGAGCTCCTAAACTAAAGCTATTTTTAAATGTTTGGTAAAATTTAAAAATTTTGATTTTATAAGAATTTATATTCATTGATAATTGTTTTTTAGAAGTAATAAATAATTAGCTTTTAAGGTTTTGATCTTAGATTCTTTAATTATTTATAATTAAAAAATCAATTTTAATCCTTATTTACAAAATAATATTATATTTGTCCTAGATTTATTAATATTTTACTAAACAACCTTACGATAAACATTTTTATTCTTTATTTATTTATTTTTCCCATTTAGTATAGTTTTTGATTTATTTTGGATCAACACTTACTATAGTTGTAATAAAAAAAATTGTGTTAAATATTTTAGTAATATATGTTATAATAATAATAATAATATAAAATTACAAGTAAAGAGATGATATTAAATCACGTACGTTTAGTTATTATATGTCATAACAATAATTAAACACTATTATTTATTAAACACTCTAGTACTAATTTTGAATCATATAACAATTATAAAATAATAATTTATCAAACACCTTATCTATTATTTCTGTAGCATAGCTAAAATTATTTTTCTTAAAGTCTATAGTAATACCAAACTAAGCCTAATTTAACATGGCTAGGTTTTAGTTTATGTATTTATATATTTTTATATTTAATTTTGTGTAATTGATTTATGTCAAGTGTTAACTAATGAAAATTATAATTTATTAAATATTTTAAATAACTATAGATTTGAAAGAAAAAAACCAAAAAAAAAAAAAAACAACCTAGTTTTGAAGTTAGTGTTTAATTTTTTTCCCTTTAACTTTATAGTAATTTATTCTTAAAAAAAATTTATAATAGTTATGTCTTATAAACTTTATTATTATTAACAAATATTTAATATAAAAAAATATACATAATTAAGCGAAATCACCAGTTTTCCATGCATATAGATTTTTAGGTGTCAAAAATCAAATCCAATTTAAATTATACCAATTAAAGATTGATTCATTGGCGTGGGTATCATTTATGTTCATAACGCTTTACATTTTTCCTTGATAGATAAATTATAGAAACAAATAATAAATGAATGTCCTTGAAATTAAACCACAAAAAATTAATTAATATTTCAATACTTTTGGAATATGTGATCCGACCACTGACAGGCATTAAAGGTGCGATCAGATACTCCCGGCATACCGTAGTTCTTTTATTTATTTTTCGGAGATTGAAATGGGTTTATGTTGTCAATAGACCAAACCAGGTTTGATTTGTCTTCAGGTGGTTTTGATTTTTCCCTTCGGCTTTTTTTGAGAATGCCCCCATATTTAATTTCTTCGTCATCATCATTGACCGGTTGAACCGGGTATATACATCTTGATCAACTACTTTTACCATTTTTCGTAATTGATACCCACTAAAGTGCCTAAACGTAACGTATATTCACCAAGTTGAAACTTTGGAACTTTAGTATTGTTGTATTATTTTCCAACCCAAAGGCGAAGTTTGTGCATCATTTTCAAATTCATTATAGACAAACAGATAATTTTTATGGAGATAATTCTTTATGTAAAATCATTATTTTTTTAGACAATCATCTTAAATTTAAAATAATAATAATATTAATAATAATAAAAAATATTATAGCTTTGGATCCACGCCCATATGTGTGAATGATTTTGGGCTTTTAATTTTGTTACAGGTTAGTTGGAAAAAATGAGGATTTTAATTAAATAAAATAAAAGAATAATTTTGAATGTGGGGGTTGAGAGTTTTGTGGATTTACATCTCTATGTTTGAGAAGTGGCTGTTTTCACGTTCTTTCAACATTCCTTTCAGTAGATTTTTCAGAGAAAAAGAAAAACATAGAGAAAAAAGGTTTTTAAGAAATAGATGAAAAGCAGAGAGAAAATCAATGACAGTAATAAAGTGAAGGTATGCAAAACTTCGAAGGAAAGGTTTTGAAGATGCCGTGTTCAAGATCTTACAGCCGTTGTATCTTGTGAGACATTCATCATAAAGCTCCTGCACCGGTAGGCGTAAAATGTCTTAAGAATATTGTAGTATCACACAGACCTCGATCAACCTTTTAAAAAATAGATCAATTCAAAAAAATACAAATTCTAAATTATCTGAATATTTATGTAATTTTATTTTATATTGTTTTGTTCTATTCACATGTATTTACATATATATACATATATTTTTTCCCAACAAAAAACAAATAGAGAACTCTACAAAATAGTAAATATTTTCCGCTTACAACTTCAAATTGTTCATGTATCACTCCTAAGACAATGGACCAACCGAAATGGGTTAGGCAAATTTTATAATGCAAATTTGATATTAATTTATACTTCACTTCACGATATTTGCCATGAAAGCACATCATGTGGTATATCGGTATTTCCAATAAAACACATGAATTTAATTAACTCTGAAATGAAAATTAGCCACCAACTTGTTGCGTAATGTTATTATTGGTTGGCAACTGGCTTTGGCATACATGAAATAATATGACCTATAAGCAAGGAAGAAAATGTCTAGGAAATTATCGAGATGTCACTGATAATATTAGGTATTACCAGGGAAGCAAAAATCGTCGAGACGGTGGAAATGTCAGCGACAGTTTCCGTTGTCGACCCCGTCCGACACCGACAGGGGGGGGGGGAGAAGTTTCTTGCATGCGTGTCGTCAATTTGTCGCCGGAATCGATGGAAGTCGACGGAATCGTCCATTGTCGGTGAAGATTTCGGGTTTTGGGTGGATAAGATGGAAAGATCGGCCGATTGTCGACAGGAAAAGGTGGAAATTTCTGGGATATGTCGGCCGGACTGGTTGGGTGTGTTTGTGTTGATTTGTGTGTGTGTTTGGTTTGTGGTAATCAGTCGGAGAAAAACTGAAGGGGGAAAAGATGGGGATACACAGAGAGAAGAGAAGAGAAGAGAAGAGAAAAGAGAGGGCCGAAATTGGAAATTTTGGTTTTTTTTGTTTTTGGTTGTTAACTGATCTGGCACAGAAGAGAGGGAGGAACAAGACGAAGGGAAGAGAGGAAGAAGAAGAAAGGATAAGAAAGAAATCTTTCTTCCACGTGGGGGAAGGGAAAGAGAAAGAAGAAAAGAAAAAAAGATAAGAAAGAAATCTTTCTTTCACGTGGGGGAAGGAAAGAGAAAGAATAAAATAAAAAAATAAATAAAAATCTATGTGATGGTGATTTGTCATGGTGGTATAAAAAAGTGAGAAGCAACTAATTCAATTATATTCTTAGCTTTTACCTCATCTAATTCATGTTATTGCTTTTAGTTATCATTTTTAATATGCTTGATTTTTACTATGATAATATTTTAATATATATTTTTTTATTTTTTTATTTTAGTGTTTAATTTAATTTAATTTATTTTTTTAATAAATTTAATTTTATCTATTTAAAAATAAATAAATAATATTGTTAATTTTTTTTGTTATATAATATATAAGATTTTAGTATATATATTTAATTGGATGAGTATTTTATTATATTTTATTATTATTGTACTCTAATTATTGAATTTTTATATTATTTTATTATATTAATTATTTTATATCTCAAAATTTGTATTTTAAATTAAAAATTTACAGTTTCCATAATCTTATCGATATTTCCATCGATATCGATATTTCCATTGATATTTCTGTAAATTCATACTTTCGATATTTTCATCGACATCGATATTTTCTTCACTGGGTATTACCAACCATCGACACCGATAGAAGAGGAAAAAAATGTCCGTCAGTGGTGTCGTGTAAAAGTCATCAGTGCAGCATATCGCTGTTGTCGAAAGAAGTCGGCCAAAATTTAGAAAACCAATAGAAAATCAGTGAAATCCAATGAAAATTAAAAGAAATCCAATGAAATCTGGAGTGACTCCGATGAGTGAAATCGGTGAGTTCACTAGCAGGAGGTTAAGGGGACAAAAGAAAATGAGATACGGTAAAAAAGAAGGGTGTGAGAGGTTGAGAGAGAAACGAAAAAGAAGAGGGGAAAAAACCCAAAAAAGAAAAAAGATCTGGGAAGAAAAGAAAGAACGTAGAAGGAGAAGAAGGGGATAATAATAATAATAGAACAATCAAATCAAACCTATCTTTTGTCTATTCTGTGATAAAATAAAATAATTATTAATAGTATATTTAATTTAATTTTTATTTACTTTTATAATATATTATTTTATTGATATAATATATTCTAAAACTTTGTGACACATATTAATACTTTTGTTAAATTTTTTAATCATACTCAATTACTTTTTTATTCTATCTCAGTTAAATTTAATAGAAATTAATTAAAAATAATGGATATTTTAAATTGTTTCAAATTATATGATATTTTTTAAAATATAAGAGTCTATATAATATTAAATTTTTGTTTTAATATGCTAATATATTGTATTTAAAATTTTAAATAAAATTTATTGCAGAAGAATTTTAAATAAATATTATATTATCCAAATATCAATATTTTTTATATCATTTTTCATTTAAACTTTAAATATGCTCTTGATTGATGATAAAAATTATTTGAATGTTGGTATAAAAAATACTGTATTTTTTTATTTATAATAATTTTTAATATCTATAAATTATTTTATTATTATTATATTTTTATATTATTTTATTATATTAATTATTTTATATAAAAAAAATCTATATTCTAAATAAAATATTTATAATTTTTTTGATATTTTCGTTCATATTTTTATAAAATTATACATTTAATATCTCCCTATTAGTGTATCCATGTCGCATCGGATAGCATCATGTCGAATCCTCTGTCCCCTTTCCCTATCCCTGTATCTGTCCCATCGTTAAATTCTGAACACATCATTTAAAATTTTTTTAAAGGTTGTAGCCTCTTTCCTTCGGTTAACTTCTTCCGTTTTCTACCAAAATTTCAATTTTCTTTTTCTTTTTCTTTTGACTTATCAGATCCTATTGTTCAGTATGCGCGCCGCTGCTGCTCTAGCCATACCCCTCATCTAGATGAGAAAAAATTATGTTCTTCTATCTTTTATTCAATTGTAGCGTCATGATGCTTGTTACTTAAAGAGTTAACTATATTTTGTACACTAAAAAATTCAAACTAAATTTCTAGAGGCTCAATTGAACCAGAAGAAAAGAAACTGCTACAATTACAAAAGCCATTCACTTTTAAATGATAAGATCAACCAAGAACTTCGCTTTCGCATTTATCTTTGCATTTAATATCTTCATTTTGTGGAAATATCAATGGGGAGCATCAAAGACAGTCATCATCTTTGCTCATCACCACAACTTTAATCGGCATCAAACACATGGCCGGAAGCAACCTCATCCATTGCAGTGGATGAGCGAAGAAAAACATATTCATGGACGGCAAACCAAAAAAGTAATGCCATGTGTCATCAATTGGTTGGGTTGGACAGACAAAAACGGTAGGGAAAAGAAAGCAGAGGATCTTTATCCAAAAAATTATAATAGGTTAACAAATAAATTCGTGTACCATACTCCCTTATATATTTAGTTTTATAGTTTAAAGCTTTCTTACGGACGTCTGAAGTTGCCTCCATAGTAATAGACTAATAGTCATCATGCTGCAATATAAAAGGACAACGTTTATAAGCAATTTAATACATAACCGATGTATTTTGTGTAGTTTTTACTCATATATTAGGGAAAAAAAGAAAGGAAAAAAAAAAGACTCAAAAACTGAACAAAATAAAATAAAATTATCTAGGTTTATATAAAAATAATAATTTAATTTTGAAGTGTTAATAAGGATAAATATATGTTTAACGACAAATAAATATTGGGAAGAAAGGAGAATAAAAGTGGTTGATTCAACCAACAACCAAGCAGAGAAGTAGGAGCTAATTAAACTAAAGAGAAGAATAGTATAACTAAATTATGCAGGAGCTAATTAAACTAAAAAGAAGAGTAGTATAACTAAATTATGCATCTGTCTACTTAAACAAATGTGAAATTATGTACATGTACAGAGTGAGGAGCATAAAAGCGTTTTGATATTATTATTATAATGTATAAACTGTTAATAAATTATTGAAGATAAAAAGATCACAGAATGGCGTATAAACAGGGAATAAAATACGAAGTAATTTGGAGTAACTTTGTTAAGCTTAAATATGAGATGAGAATTGAAATATATGAGTGTAAATGATAATACATGGTTTACAAACGAAATAATATATAAAGATAGCATGTTGGAACTTGGAAATACATTTAAAACCTTCTAGATTTGAAAGAAAGAAAATAGCAAATTTGATTGGAACAAGAATTTCGCATTTCAAATGGTTCCATAACCTTTAAACGGGTTAAATCCAATAATTTTTCATTATTATATTATTTTTTTGGTAACCTGAGATTGCATTAAAAAAAAAAAGAGAAAAGAAAAGAAAGAGAGAGAGAGAGAGAGACTGCATATCGTTACCGCTTCCTAAGTGATCTGTGAATCACGCTCTTACTTACATGGGGTCTCCTCTGCCTTTTCACATGCTCCACTAAATTCAAATATGGTATCTTTTTTAAATTTCTTTTCCAATTTGGGTTGGGTCAGGCGGCAATATCACATTTCATGACTAAGTATATATTTATTTCTTACTTAATTGTCTTATTTCCTTAATTTTAACAATCACCAAAGTGTTATTAGAGAGATCAAAATGATCTAAGAGCATTCTTAATGACTTTATTTATTATTAGATTTTTTTTTTTTTTACTATATCAGAAAGTTAGATAATTATTAATTTTTTTCAATAGTAGTTTTCAATATCTTATCAAGGTATGAGAGATTAAAAAAATAAATATTGTCAAAATGATTCTTTACTTCTAAAGACTTTGTCAAGCATTGTAAAAAAATTTTAAAAGCAAAATTTTTCTCAAAAAAGTCATTTTTTTTTTTTACAAAAAAAAAAACTTAATAAAATATATATAATTTAATTAATGACTATAAATAATTTTTTATACATTATTGTTGAAGAACAACTTTAAAATGAACAGAATATTTATGCCATTTAGGTTTAGAATTTGTCAATTATTATGCTACAAAAGCAGTAATCCTTGCTAAGCCCATCCAAAAAGACTATTGATTAATTGGATGTTGTATCTTCTTTGTTTTAAAAAAAAAAAAAATTAAAAACAATTATTTCTAAAAAAAATCACAATATTCAACAAAATATATAAAAGTAGAAATTCAACTTATTAATGCCTATGCAATATTATCTTGTTATTTATTCCAGATTTATCATTAATTGGAGAGCATTTAGAACATTATATATATATATATATATAAATATAAATATTTGCTTACATGACATGCTAATTTTCGCAATAGAGATGTTGCAATACCTTAGTTGATCCATGTCCATCCTCTTCCATTTTGTATTAGAAAAAATTATTCTAATTCTGGGGAAAAAAAAAAGAAAAAATTTGATTTGAAATGAAATGAAAAATCCAACATTGATGAGATTTCTACGTTTATCCCAATCCTATATGTATGCATATTAATTTATCAAGCACAATGCTATTATTTCGTTATAAGTAACTATTAAAAAAAAAAAAAAGAAGAAGTAAATAACCAAAAATAAAAATAAAAATGCTAGCGGTAATTCATTTAATCCTCCATTAGTAGACAGCTAAAACATAATAACATTGTCACAAATCATAATGGCCATAATGAAGTTGTGTAATATATCCAACCATATATAAAAAAAAAAAGACGAAAAGTTTCAAATGTATAGATTTAAATCTTATTATTATTATTATTATTTAGGGGACTTAAATCATTATTGTCGACATAATAATGGCTATTTGTCACTGCTCGACTTAGGTGATAGAATTTGAACTTTCATCCTATTAGACAGAATTCATGTCCTATTAGATAGAATTCATGTTCCTTAGTGACTATAGTTGACATTAATGATAGCCGTATGCTTAAAGCATTTTTAATGATTTTGTGAATCATTTTCTATGAGACACATAAGTAGAAATTTTTTTCTAACTTATGTTGTATAATGTTTACTTGATAGATATTCAATTTAAAAATCATTCTCCATCATTTTTATTTAAATCTCAATTAATCAGTAATATTTATATATATTTTTCCTTAAATAATTATAATAATAATAATAATTTATTTATCTATTTTTTTTAGAAAAATATCTTAATAAAAAACGTTTTGGTAAATTGATAGCTCCTTAACAATGTCTATTTTATTTTTATAACAAAAGCTTATAAAGTAAATTATATAGAGCCATTAAAAGTAATTTATAGAGTCATTGAAAAATGTAATTTATAGAGTCATTGAAAATGTTCCTTTCAGCTGAATCAGCTAATTTTGTCCCATATTTTTATTTTTTGTACATACATCTATAAAACATATTGATTTTAAAACTGAAAATATATTAAAAAATTAAATTTTAGTTTTGTATATTCTTTTAAATAAATATAGATACAGATTAAATTTGCATTCATCCAACACCTTATTAAAAAGCATTAGCATAAGTTTTTTTTGAAAAAGGGCAGTACCATATGATATGATCAGGCCACAACCCGCCCAAGTCAATGTGAAAGGTGATGTAATGGACCCTTACCTTTATGTTGTATTCATATACCTTTAATCTTTTTGCATATTTTTATCCTTCAGTTTAAATATTTTCTACTAAACATATATATATATATATATATATGTTAGAATTTATTTGCATATATCCTTTAGTCTATACTATAAATGAGAAGGGCTTCTAAGTTTTAATCATATTTTACTGTTCAAAATGATTCCAAAACGACTACTTTTCGTGCGTTTTGGCTTTTCTTTTCCTTGTTTTTTACTTTTTTTTTTTTTCCAATTTCATTTATCCAAATCTATCATTTTTTTTGTTTCATTCTACAATAGTATGCCAAAGATAAAATAGAGATTTCATTTCTATTAAATACAAAGTTTCTAATCGATGACTTTGCATAGCTTCTCATATACTTAAACTTATGGCATCTCAGTAGCACACATCACACAAGACAGCAACTAAAAGCTGCTTTTTTTTTTCTTTTTTTTTTTAACATGAACTAATAAGTTTTATATATATATATATATTTATTTATTTATTTAAATTTTGGTATTACAATATGCTTTCATTATTTTTTCATAAAATTGATATTTCTGTATTAAAATTGTGTTAATTGGAATAAACTTTTGTTTTTGGTAAATTAAAAAAATGCTTTTTAATTTTGATTTATTCTTCTATAATATTAGCAATGTAATTTTAAAAATTAAATACAATATATTTTAAGTAAAATATATATATATATATATTTTGAAGCAATTTTGCCAGCAAGAACAAAAACAAAATTAATAAAAAAATATTTAAATTTTGGTATTACAATATGCTTTCATTATTTTCTCATAAAATTGGTATTTCTCTTCTAAAATTGTATTAATTGAAATGATCTTTTGTTTTTGGTAAATTAAAAAAAAATGCTTTTTAATTTTGATTTATTCCTCTATAATATTTAGCAATGTAATTTTAAAAATTAAATGCAATATATTTTAAGCAAAAAATATATATATATATTTTGAAGCACTTTTGGCAGTACGAACAAAAAATAAAAAAATAAAAAAAAGGTTTTTGACGTTTTCTGAAAAATCATTGCCAAAAAAAAAAAAAAAACCAACACTTTTTAATAAAAGCGTTAGCTATTATAAACACTTTTAGGGATATTTTTTTAAAAAGATATTAGTTATTGTAAAACATTTATAGTGATATTTTTTAAAAAAAAATATCGTTAAAAACCTATACATAATAGCCGATGTTTTTACATAAAAAAGTCAGATTTTTTCCTTTTTCAACCACTGAATTCTAAAAACCATCGCTAAAAATTTATTTTTTATTTTTTATTTTTTTATTTTTAATTCTTGCTGCCAAAACGAGAACAAATTGAAGATCTAAGAAGAAAAAAAGAGTCAGCAGTGGACAAATGAAAGAAAGGGATAGGATATGATTATTTCAGGTAAATTATCACATTTAGTTATTTATTTATTTTGATATCTATTTGCAAATATTATAGATTTTTATTATAAATTATCTATTTTGAAAATAATAATTATAATAATTAATATAAAACAATCTATGATTAATAACACTAACATTATTACATATCAATACACGTGCAAAGCACGTGGGCCAAACCTAGTATATATATATAGAAGGTTATGGTACCGGTTCGTCTGTATGCGTATCTACATTATAGTTGGCATTTAAAAAAAAAATATATAGGTTTTGCTGTGTATGTATACAGAATTGTACACAATTTTGGTGAGAGTCCGCATGCGGATAGACCGCATCGTAGCCTTTCTCTTTCTATATATTTATATATTAATTTTTGGGATAATGTCACTGAAAGTCCTTAAACTTATATTATATGTGACATTTTAATCCTTAAACTATTTTTTATGATAATTACATCCCTAAACTCTTCAAAACAATACACTATTGATCCCAAATCTAAATTCAATCTAAATAGTTAACAGAATATGCACATGACTCTCATGTGCCAATTTTATAAGGACATTAAAGGTCACTTTAATTTAGTAACTTTCTATTTCTCTATTACTGTCACAAATCATGAAGAACAGTTGTAGATCATGAACTCTGTACCTTGGTTTTGAAATTCATAACCATTGGTTGAAAAAATTCCTCAATTTCTAAACATCCAATTAATTCAAAACATCCCGTTAATTTTACAAAATAGAAAAAATTCAAAACTACTTTTATGCAGCTTCATCATACAAGGTTGCAACAAGAAAACACAGATAATTCAATATTCAGGTCTAAGTTAATTAAAAGAATTGGATAAAAATAAATATATTAGATATCAAATTAAATCAATTCCCCCAAGGGGAAAAAAAAATCAAATTTACTCTTTAAAATATATCAAATAATGCAACAAATTGCATGTAATAAAAAGAATAAAACCTATAAATCCATTTATTCTCTCTCCTAAAAATTGTCATCCATCAAAATCAATTTTCCAAAATTCACAATATCCTCTATATATGGACACATATCTCTCCACCACCAGCTTCCCAGCGACCCCATGGCATCTGGAGTTGAAATCGACGTGGAACTTGAGTGTATCTCAGGTTCATCAGCCTTTTTGTCTTTGATAAAGTCTTTAGTGTGCCGATGATCACACTAGACAAGTAGCCATAACCAGTATTTATCAAAAAAGTATCCATAATTAGTGCAGTATTGAAGGTTATAACCCT
This sequence comes from Ziziphus jujuba, assembly GCF_031755915.1. NCBI lineage: Eukaryota > Viridiplantae > Streptophyta > Magnoliopsida > Rosales > Rhamnaceae > Ziziphus > Ziziphus jujuba. Next base: position 10,060,548 of record NC_083388.1, read on the forward strand.
GATGAAAAACTGAAAAGATGTTTTGAAATGGACACACATATGGTTATAGAGTATAAATGATCTTTAATACTTTTATAAAATTCGCACATGTAAAACATGTGCATATTCTATTAAATATTTGGATGAAAATTAAATTTAAAACCAACATTGTATTATTTAAAAAAATTCAGAGATTTAATTATCATAAAACAATAATTTAGAAACTAAAATGTCACATAGAATATAGTTTAAAGACTTTTAATGATTTTATTCTTAATTTTTTATTAAAAAATATATATATTTTGGCTAAAAACATTATAAATCTTTTTTCTTTTTAATGAAAACGCTACAAATCTTTTTCCTTTTTTTTAATATGGAAAAAACAATACAAATCTAGCCATCTAGGTGATCAAATTTTACAAGAGTGTAAATTCTCTCTCCGATTCAATTCCGAAAGAATAGTTTCTCAAAAAAAAGAAAAAAGAAAAAAGAAAAAAGAAAAAAAAGATTCATAAACTTATAAAATGATCCACGCCAAATGATGTCATCAATTTATTTGGGTGTCCAAAAGTTGTTCACAATTTCAAAGAATCGAACCGCCCGTTAACACAACACTACCAAACGAAACCCATCGAACGGATCATAGAAATGCCAACTCACCGATCCTCACTTAATACACGTCAGCAAATTTTAAAACGCATCTAAACCGTCTGTTTATCATCCCTCAGGCAACCATCGAATGGATCAGAACAACGCCACGCAAGCGATCCGCGTGACTTCTCGCTTAACAAATAACAACCCTCCAATCCTCTCTATATAAACTAATCGGTACCAAACTCTTTCTTCCCAATCCAAGTATACCATTTTCTGTATTCCTTGTCTGCAACTATATTCTCTCCCTCTCTCTGAAATCCTAAACCCTCGAATTTTGTTTCCCAAAAAAGTCTTCGAATCCGATGGCACCCAAGGCTGAGAAGAAGCCCGCCGAGAAGAAGCCGGCAGAGGAGAAGAAGTCGGCGGTGGCGGAGAAAGCTCCGGCCGAAAAGAAACCCAAAGCCGGCAAGAAGCTCCCGAAGGAAGGAGGAGCCGCCGCCGGGGACAAGAAGAAGAAGAGGACCAAGAAGAGCACGGAGACCTACAAGATCTACATCTTCAAGGTCCTGAAGCAGGTTCACCCTGATATTGGGATCTCGAGCAAGGCCATGGGAATCATGAACAGCTTCATCAACGACATCTTCGAGAAGCTCGCTCAGGAGGCTTCCAGGCTCGCTAGGTACAACAAGAAGCCCACCATCACTTCTCGGGAGATACAGACCGCTGTGAGGCTTGTACTTCCCGGAGAACTTGCTAAGCACGCGGTTTCCGAAGGGACCAAGGCGGTGACTAAATTTACCAGCTCTTGAATGTTTAATCTGATCCAGAATTATCTTGTTTGGCGGTGGTGGTTGGTGGTGCGCGAAAGAAGTATAGATTAGGTGTTTATGTTTTTAGGGTTAGGGTTTAATCAGTATATGGCTGTCTTCTGATTTTTTTCCCCCCTTATGGTTTGTAAAAGAAGATCTGGTCGATCTCTTTGTTTGTATTATTAGAAAATGAAATACCAGTTTATAATCTTCTCCTCTGCGTATTGAATTTCTGAAATTTGATTGGTATATATTCTGTATGCAATGTGTTTGATACAATGCTACTTTGAAGGTGCTTTATGTTTTCTTTTAAAAAAGGGGTCATAAAAAAAAAAGGTGTTTATTGTTTGTGTATGTAATCAGTTATTTAAACACATTATATGCAGATCTAAGAGCCAACGTTATGCCTTATGGATTTTGAAATTTATGCAGTTTATTAACAGTCTACTTTTGCCATTAATAATGTTTTGATGTTTTTGGAGGGATTACGATTTTGGACTTGGCGCTTAATGTGAAAATTTTTGGGGCTTTGGCGGGTCGAAGATTTGAGCTATTGGCGCCATGTTTTGATTTTCGAAGATTCTTGATTCTAAATTAGTAAAATTAATAAATTGGAATAAAAGAAAAAAATCTGAATTATTTTATTACTGTGACCAAGTCGGTTCATGTTGGCTGTTTTTAAGGCTTTTGTGATTAACGGAGCGTATGCTGGATGCAATGTCTCCAATATTTCATTATTGCATTCTAATTCGCAGCAATTCGCCTAACTTTACTGCGTGATTTTTTATTACTAAAACAATCCTTTTGGACTTTTGTTACAAGCTCATAAATAAAACACTGCAAAATCCTCTAGTTTTCAAAAATTTTGATTTCAATTTGAATTTGGAACTTATTTAGGCGGATTCTTTAAGCTCTTCATTTTCAAACCACATCTGTTTTTCTTTCATTGTTAGGAAATTCAAGCCAAAATAAAGTACTTTTTATTAGTATAGTATAAGAAGCAGCATCTCCGCTGTAAAGTGTTATAAAACTACACTTGTATATACATGCACATATAGAAGAGCATTCCCATTTGTAGTGGCAATATGGAATTAGAGCTGTATGCATCCAAAAATTATAAGAAAATAATTGAACTAGAGACAAAAAACCCAGTCCTTTTTATTTTTAATTTTTTTTAAAAAAAACTTAAAACTTTGTTTTGCCCCAAAACTTAAAGCTTTCTAAACATATTATCACCATTATCCCACCAGGGTTGGTCCATTGCCATTGGTAAACATATTCAATATATTAGAGAACTAAAATTAGATGGCCAAATATGACTAACTGCCCAACAGATTACAGAACATTGGCCAATTGGCAATAGTTTTTTGCAAAAAGATTAAAATTATTGTGAATAGAAGATTTTCTATTAAAACAATTGCTGATTGATCAATCATCATGGATAGGATATCTAGCAGGTGATGCATTTTAATAAATAATAAAAAATGTTTAAAAAGAAAAATAAAAAAACCAAAAAAAACATGGTAATTCTTTTCGGCTAGGGTGGCTTTAGTAAGTTCGCCTTAGCTTTGAGGTGTATATAGTATATGGATATGGATCGTGGACCTCTGACCTATCTAACTATCGGGTGGCAGCCTTTGAAAGATCTAGTTGTCCCAAGTCCGAATCCTTAAACCATGGGCCGGACTTGAAAGGACATTTGCGTAAAAAAAGTAAAAGAGTAATGCTAGTATAGTAATACAATAAGCCCCAAGATCTCGCACTTAAAAGACCGCCGAGAGCACAAACCCTACTCCTTCTGCTCTCGACCTTCTCGCTCTCCCACCAGTCAAACCAGAAGCGGCCGCCATTTCTGCTTTCAGGTAAAAAGCTCCAAAATCACCTTTCAGTGGAACCCTAGATCTCTCTCTCTCTATGTGTTTATGTTCCTCTAGTTCTCGGTTATTTAAAAGGGTCTTTCATCTTTGCAGTTCTTGATATTTGATTGTCGGGTTGTTTTGCATATTTACTGTACCATACTTAAGCGCAGCTTTTCTTCTCCCTGTTACCATGGCGTCTATTTTTCATAGACCATCTTGGTATCTATATATATATATATAATATGTGAATATTCTGTATACATTTTATAGACTTTCGTTTCCCCGTTCCAAACATTCTTTTTGTAAGGGCACTGTTGTCTTTATGCCCATCCTGTATTTAGCCTATGAGGTTACTTATTTTTTGAATCGATATCGGCCCAATTTCATATTCTGATTTGATTTTGCACTGGCACCGTCGGATTGTTTTTCCTCTGTAATTCTTCTCCTTTTTGGCTGAACTGATATGTGTTTGTAATATCTGACTTTTTTATGTGTATTGATTCACTATTAAGTAGCTTATCATTCCTTTGAATTATCTATTTGCGTCGATAGAGCTTGATGATATTGCCTTGGCATTCAGTCCACTTTGAATTTGGGCAAAACTGTGACCCATTAAAGTGTTATGGGAGTGTATATTTGAAAATCAAATTCAAATTTCGCTCCTTGAAAGTCGTTTGAGATTCACTGTCGTTTCTTATGTGTTCCTTCTCTTTATGACAAAGGATATAGAAATAGCGTAAATGTAAATGCTTTTCTTACTCATTCGATGTTTTGTGCCAATTGTGACAGCCTGGTTTGGGAAAATGGTGAGAGTTAGCGTCTTGAATGATGCTCTTAAGAGCATGTACAATGCTGAGAAGAGGGGGAAGCGACAGGTCATGATCAGGCCATCATCGAAAGTGATCATCAAGTTTCTTTTGGTCATGCAGAAGCATGGTCTGTCCTAATTTGCTTTCTCTAAGATTCTTATCTGTACAGAAGTAGTCATATCATATACACTCTTAGTAATTTGTGAATGTTTTTCTTCCATTGATTGAGAACTGTATATTGTTTTGTAGGTTATATTGGTGAATTTGAGTATGTAGATGATCACAGATCTGGCAAAATTGTTGTTGAGCTAAATGGAAGGCTGAACAAATGTGGTGTTATTAGTCCACGATTTGATGTTGGCGTGAAAGAAATTGAAGGATGGACTGCTAGGCTCCTTCCTTCTAGACAGGTCAGCCTCAGTAACTCATTGCTTATCATCCTTTGTTCATCTTGTTTTGAGTGAAAAGAAATGTTACTGCCAAGAGAAACTGTGTCTAATTTTTTCCCCCCTGTTTTTGCGATGATGTTAGAATTATAAGTAAATAATTGAAGGGTTTAATTGTATAAAAATGTTGAACTCTTTTCTTCTTTCACAAGCTTATACCAGACATCAATCATATGATGTTGCTTGGTGATATTTAAAATTGAAAATTGGACGTGTTTAAATGTTTGGTGAGCTTTGGTACAGAGATGTAATCTCCAGAATAATACTAAAAATTTATAACTAAACTGTGTTGTTTGAGAATGTTTCTTAGAAATGTACAAATGTTCTGTATCAGAGAGTTTAGATGTATTAAAATGTGTATAATTAGGAGTGAAGTGTGAGTCCTGATATGTTTATGGCGTACCTTTTTATTGTCTTATTATGGTGTGGCCTAAGACCAGATTAAAGCCTGTTTGAGTTGGTGTTTGCTTCTTGGTGTTGTGTAATATCTGTTTGTTTTGCTCTTGTACTGATGAGCAATAAACTTGCAGTTTGGATATATTGTGCTGACAACATCTGCGGGCATCATGGATCACGAAGAAGCTAGGAGAAAGAATGTTGGTGGGAAAGTGCTTGGTTTCTTTTATTAAGCTGAGTATTAGGATCTTTTTTGAATTTTGGCTTTGCTTAGTAGTTTCTTCAACCTTTCTCCCCAAATCCTCCTTTCATCTCCCCTAAAGGAAAAAGAATATGCTTTTTTTTATAACGTTTTTATTGTTAGTTATATCTTGTACTTCGACAGAACATACAGTGTCTTGTCATCACTAAATTTTATGTTTTTGCAAGTTGAGTGAAATTGTTAGATATTGGGTGATGAATAGTATTGTTTGATATTGGATTTTGATAGCACGTTTTATTTTAGTTTTTACATCAAATTAATGTGAGATTTCAAGTTTTATACAAGTATACTGGCAAGGATTTATTGCATACAGTTACAAAAGTTTTGGTCGAATCAGACTGATATCAGACATAAGTATAATGTATGTTATTTTACAGCTTGAGGCTTAAGAAAGTAATGCTATAGCACCATCTAGTCTACCGACCTTTTACCTAGTATAGGTGCTGCTATTTGATTTTTCAAATATTAATATAACCTAGAAATAGAGAAATGGCTAAGTGTATCCTTAAAGGGTTAAGTGCTACTAACCATAAATCAATTAAAAGATGACATCTGTATTCCTGCCGAACATGTTGGTAGACTATATTTGTAGTATTATTCAATTCTCAATAGAACAAGGTGTACTTATTGGATTGCCTGGATCGTTAAAGAGGGAATTTTCTTAAATCTTATTGTTTTGCCGTTCACAATATCCAAGCCTACTCGTGAAGAACTCTATTCATGCAAAGGAAGAAGTTAGTTTTCTTTTCCTTCTCCTCAAGATTCTTTAGCCACTGTCTTCTCTAGCAAAGATAGAGTCCAGCTTGGATTTTTTGGCATCTGATTGTGTTGTACAATGGCCGTGATCCTTAAAATGGTGTTGCACTGGGAGTTCTGACCGAATTGAATGAAATCGGTTGGACTTTGCTGTTGGCTTATTTTTGAAGATTATTAGTCTGGCGAACAAACTAGACAGTTCTATAGCAAAGTCGTGTTTGTTAGTTGGGAAACACTGGTTGTTTGTGTGTACTGCGGGGACTGAAATTATCCAATATAATGGGGTGAGGAGTTACGTAGAATAGGTGATTTGGTGTGGTAGTTTTGGTATGATTATGAAGATGACCAATTTTGTTTCCTCTAAAACATGCGCTACAGCGTTAGTCCTGTTCCACTTAACCAGACCAAGTGATTTCACCTTGCTTGGAATATTATGGTTATTTATTTATTTATTTTTATTTTTTACTTTTTTGCTGATGGGAATAATTTCGGGGTTCTGTAATTAGAAGGGACCAAAACTCATTTTGTTTTCATGTGTATCAAACTGATTATTTTGGTAATTTTGTTTCAAGCGACTAAAAAGAGTTAATTACTATATTGTATTGAGTGGAAAAATGTAAAATTCTTGAAGGTAAATTTTTACGGGAAGGCCCGATAAGACAGCGTTGGATTTTGGTCCAACAGCGAGTTTATTATTATTATTAATTTTTTTTTTGTGAGAAAAAAAAAGGTTGATACTGTAGAGATTGGCTTACTCTTGAGAATTTGTGTATGTCTTATCTTTATAGTTTAGATTGAGCTTCCAACCTTCCTTTGGCTTTTTCTAAGACAATTTATAAATTGTGGCTTCTTCTAATTCCCCTAAAATCGCAGTTAAATTTTTCATGTAGCACAAGAGTCTTTCACAGGTTCTGTGAGCTGTTGTAGCTATAGTAGTCTTTGAGATACCAAAACAACAGATGATGTCTTTCCAGATAAATGCTCTCAAATCCTTATCCTTATTTTCGAGGTAGAAATATTATGGTGGATGATGGTTGCATCAATTTGCAATAAGGGTCCAGAAAGCATTGGTTTGATAAAGAGCTCGTGTGATCTGGTTTGGAAGCTTGTTGAGTTGGCTGTTTGAGGAGTTGGGTAATGTCTTGGTTATGGTAGGGTTTGAGCTTGATCATAAACGAATTCAGTCTTAGAAGTGAAGATGATTTGTTAACTTTGGTTTCTCATATGTATTGGGAAATTTGGAAGAGTAGAAATAAGTTTTTTGGTTAGGGTGATCAGATTGAACCTATGCAGATGGTGTTGATGGCAGATGTATTATGGAGTGAATTTCAGAGTCAGGGGATGATGTAGTAATGAGGTTGAATGATCGTGGAAATATTAGTTATGATGGTTTCTTACTGCATGCGGTGTTGTCCTCCAGTAAGTAGCAGAATTAAAATTAATTTTGATGGTTCGTTTTTGTCTGGGGATAGAGAAGTTGGATTAGGTTGGGTGGCTCGAGATTCTTAAGAAATTTAGTTCAATATATGCATAAAGTTGTTGCTTGTGATTCAAGTATGAAAGCTGAATGTTTGGTGCTTATTTATGCGTGTATTTGGGCTGTTATTGGTGTGGTTTCTTCTCGTACTGTAGATTTTCATTGTTTTGTCTACTCTAAATGATGATATCTATATTTCCTTGCTGTTTTGGGAGGTGAATTTTGTCCAAAGGGAGCAAAATTCAGGCTGCAAATTGGATTGCTAGAGGATTTAGTTCCTGTATGTGATAATATTTCATCTATGTCTTTTTGCAATATTTTGTAAGTGGATTCTAGTGGCTTGATGTACTTTGATTTCTTTTGATAAAACTATTTCTTTTTTTGACCTGAAACAAAAATGACAAACTTAATATTCAATTAGCACTTTTGTGTTGGGGTGACAATTCGGACATGCTATGAAAACTTGACTCGAAAGGGACTTGTTAATTAATCTATCAGTGTAATACATTATATATGTATCACTAATAAATTAACCCGATTAACTCGAAATTGATATGAATAAATTAAATTAATATTTAAAAATTATAAATGATGATAAATAAATAGATATGTTTATATATTATGATGCAAAAAATGTTAAAATACCACAATGATAATATGTAATATTTTATTAAAATAGATAAATAGATTAGTATGTTATTGATATGAAATATGATCTGTAAATATGAATTATCATTTCTATTTTTAGATCTTTTTGGTGGATAAAAAAAATTGAGATTAGGATAAAATAGTTTACATTTTATGAGATTAGGATAAAATAGTTTACATTTTATGTTTAGTGCGACAGAACTACAAAATTCTTGATTTGTGCATGTATATTACTCTAATATAATTATCTCATCTCCAGCCTTGAGATAAAATTATTCCACTCTAATAGAAACTTCTCTCATTTGTTCTGGACTCACCGTCTTTTCCCCCGGTCTACGTTGGTGGTTTTTTTTTTTTTTTTTTTTGTCTGTCTTCTAGATGTTTCTCTTCCCCTTTTATCTACAATTTTTGTTTTATTGGTGTTGTTCTTCTATTCTTTTTAATGGTTTATTATCTATTTAAATTTTTTTTTTCTTATCTTCCTTTTTTTTGTTTTCGTTTTGTTTTTATCTTCGATTTTCAATTTTTTTATTATTATATCTTTTAATATTTTCTTTTGTATTTGTTCTTTTTTCTTTTATTTATTTTTGATCTTGTCACCATTGGTAATGTTAATGGCTTAAGTATCAAATTTTAATTGAAACATATACTTTTATACTTTTTTATACTAAAACACTAAAAATGAACTCTTTAACGGTAACCAATTTATCTAACATATAAATCCCATTTGTAATCATTTGTCAACCAATCAACCATGACAAATAACATTTTCTTTTCCCTTTCAAGGTTTTTTTTTTTTTTTTTGTTATATCAATATAACTATTATATTTAAGAATTTTTTGGATATTCAAAATAATATACACAATTTGGATACTTAATATTAATACTATAATAATTAAAAAAGTTAAATTTTCAAAAAAATTATTAGACAAAGAAATAATCTAATTTAAATCACTTGGATTAATTTAAAATTTAATAAGTTATTGAAAATTTATATCAATTTCATTAATTAAAAAAAAATAAAATCCAAGCCTGCTAATAACAAACAAAAGACTAAATTAATTCTTATCCCATCAAATCCCAAATTCCAATCTCAATCCCAATAAACATCGAGTAATGTTTCAGGGTTACCAAAATGGGCGTTATGGTCTTAAAATTGATAATACAAATGGTTTTAAATTAATAAAATTAAACATACATTTACAGGCAAATAAATTCTACACCTGGAGGAACTTTTTTTCCCATAACATTGATAGCATGATCCCTTCCATTTCTTCCTCCTTCATAGTTTCAACTGTCTTTGTCCTCTCCAGGGATATTCTTTATTATACATGACGGAACTGATAATAACCTTTGCAAGTGAAACTGCATTCTTAACAAAGTAAGTGATAAGCTTAACATCACTTGGAACACCTAAATAGCCAATTATTTCCAGTTCTTTTAGGTAATCATGTTATTTTGGAACTTTCTCTAAATAAGAACATTTATCATTAGTTTTATGTAACTGCATAAAAAAAAAATAATAATTCATATATAATATCCCGTTTCATTAAAAAAAAAATAAAAAAATTGACCACTTAACCAACCTATAACTAATTATTACAAATAACAAATTGATAATCTGACTAGCTAAAATTAATCATGGTAAAATATAATGGCCAAATAATTGAAAAATAAAATTATTCAGAAATACACACTTAATGCTAAGATTATGCATTGAATTTCCATTGGTAGATCCATAATCTCTAAGTGTTTGTGATTGTTGAGGTTTTATTAACATTATGAAAACCAGTTGTACTTATGAGATTAAAATAGATATAACCAAACAAAGTTTTAGACTAAAATTTGAATACCGCTTAATATCTAGCTCATTCAAATTTCTTTGTTTTCTTCTATTAGGACCCAAGAATTTGATCGTCCACCCAAAAAAAAAAATTGGGTAGCAAAGAAAGAAAAAAGTATAAAGAAAAAAAAAAGCATAGTTAATCATAATTCCAATAACTGCACACATGATCATATGAAGAGTAAAGGCATAAATAACAAAGGAAGATCATGAACTAAATTTGCTTTCAATATTAATCAACATAAATATAACATCAAAATTAATTATAAGACCGTCAATAATTATATGCTAACCCAAAATTAAAGAGATAGTTGGAAGCATAATATAGTTATGCAAGCATATAAATGCGACGAAATAAATTAGTTCCAATAATAAAACATTTCTATTTATGTTTACGAGAATACGAATTTAAATTATAAATATATAAATGGATATTATAGCCAAGAAGTATGTAAATCACAATTTAGAAAAATAAATAAAAAAATCTACTAAGTAAAGGATACGCAACCTTCAAGATGAGTTTCTGCAGATAAGGAGACGCCTTTATGAAAGGGATTATTTTCGTCGTCCGCAAACTAGTTCCGTTCAGGGTTGTGCCTGCCCTTTTATAGTGGTAGATATAGATATTCTGTTTCCGTCCCAAGAAATCCTGTTCCCCACCACGCTTTTTTATTAGGCCCCACCGCCCTAGTTAAAAGGTTTTCAGTTTTTCTCCTCAATCCCTCTACTCCACCCTTTTTGGATGCCGTTTTATTAAGTTGAAATTCATTATTGAATCTCTACTACTGTACTTTGCCTGCAACAAGCCATAATTTTGTAGTTTTTTCTTTTTTCTTTTGTTTTTTGGTTATTATTTTTCTGTTTAAGCGGCCATCGAAACACCTTTTATTTTAAAACACACAAAGTTTGATTAAAAAAATATATATATTGTCTTCTTTGTCGCTAACATTTTTTTTATTTTTTTTATTTTTCATTTTTATATATTGGGCTAAAAGAGTTCGTAGAACTGTAGAACTTGGATAGTTCATGAGTGATTTTTGATTTCAAGTGATTATTACATTTTCTTCGTCAATATTTTTGGCTACTCTGATATGTTGATTTTAAATTTTATTCGTTATCATATTTTATTTTTAGCCAGACTCACCGTTTTTTCCCCCTTACTCTACATTGTTTTTTTCCCCTATCTTCTAGATGTTTTTCTTCCCCTTTTATCTACAATTTTTGTTTTGTTGGTGTTATTCTTCTATTTTTTTTTTATCTACTTTTTAATTTTTTTTTTCTTATCTTCCTTTTTATTTTTTATCTTCGATTTTCAATTTATTATTATTATTATTATTATTATATATTTGTATCTTTTTTTTGGGTAACATTAACTCTTTTAATCTTATTTCTTCTCCCATGAGTTTTTTTTTTTCATTTTTCTTTTGTATTTTTTCTTTCTTCTTTTATTTATCTTTGATTTTCTCACTATTGCTAACCGCTTAAGTATCAAATTTTAATTGAAACATATCATTTTATATTTTTTTCATACTAAATCACTAAAAGTGAACTCTTTATTGGTAATCAGTTTATTTAACATGTAAATTCCATTTGTAATCATTCATCAACAATGACAAATAACATTTTCCCTTTCAAATTTTATTTTATTATTATTATTTTTTTTTACCAATATAACTATTGTATTTAAGAATTTTTTGGATATTCAAAATAATATACACAATTTGGATACTTAATATTAATACTGTAATAAGTAAAAAAGATAAATTTTTAAAAAAATTATTAGACAAAGAAATAATCTAATTTAAATCACTTGGATTAATTTAAAATTTAACAAGTTATTGAAATTTATACTCAATTTCATTAATTACAGTAAAAAAAAATAAAAATCCTAGCCTGTTAATAACAAGCAACTTATCTCATCAAATTCCAATTCTGATTTCACTCCCAATCATATTTCATATTTCACATAACAAACAGAGCCTTATGGTATCAAAATTAATAATACACTTAGTCATATCCTACGTTACGGGCCTAATAGTAAACTTGACAATGCAATTGGTCATATCCTACGTTACCAAATGGGCCTTATGGTCTTAAAATTGATAATACAAATGGTTTTAAATTGAAAAAAATTAAACATACATTTAGAGACAAATAAATTCTACAACCTAGATGAACTTTTTTTTTTTCATAACATTGATAGCATGATCCTTTGTCATTTCTTCCTCTTTCATAGTTTCAACTGTCTTTGGTTGTCTCCAGGGATATTCCTTATTATACCTAGCAGAACTGATAATAATGATTTCAAATGAATCTGCATTTGTAACAATGTAAGTGATAAGCTTAACATCAGTTGGAACATCTGAATAGCCTATTATTTCTAGTTCCTTTTAACTAATTATGTTGGTATTTTGAAACTTTCTCTAAATAAAAACTTTCATTAAAAATAAAAATAAAAAATCAACTCATAACTAGAAAGTTTATACCGCAAAGAATTGTTAGAAAGAGGGATGCTTAGTAATCAGTTGGATATAAGAAGCAATGGGACTTCATGAGCTACTCTAAAGTCTAGAGTTAGCCACAGGAGACATTTCTCTGAAAGTTTTTGATTGACAAAATATAAAAGAAACTAGTGAAAAAAGAAGCCTTTCTGAAGCCGACAATAAGTATTTTTAAAACTGCCCATGAAGCTGTTTTGAAAATGGTGGTGGATGCAAAGTTTCGTATCTAGAAGAATCAAGAATAGATCCTGGAGTTGGAGGAGATCGTGGAACTTGATGGATATTATAACACCTTTCACTTTTTTGTACCATTTTGGACCAGGTGAAAGGTGTCGTAGTATCCATCAAGTTCCACGATCTCCTCCAACTCCAGGATCTATTCTTGATTCTTCTAGATACGAAACTTTGCATCCACCACCATTTTCAAAACAGCTTTAGACACAGTTTTAAAAATACTTACTTGTCCATTCCAGGTGGTGATGTCCTTTTATCTTTTGTAAGCCTTCAACTATACGGAATAAATGAATTTGAGTTTATTATAAATGAGTTTGGGTCATAATCGGGTCAATCTGTTTAACACGATTATTAATCGTGTCATTTTCAGGCTGACTCGTTTAACTCAAAATTGACCTATTATGATCCATTTATTAAATGTGTCAGTTTCAACTCGACACGATTATATACGTATTACAACCCATTTAAATTTAATTTTAAATTATATTTTTACCCATAATGTATTATTTAATAAATAAAAAATATTATAAATTAAAAAACTTTATAAAAGTAATTTTTTATAAAAGCACGTGTATTGAGATTTATGCATTGTGGATTAGGATTTGCAAATATAATTTGAGGGTATATTACTATGAAATTTAAATATTGTATCTTGATTTTTTAATGTTTGAATTATTTTTATGTTGTTTTTTTTAATTATTATTTTTAAATCATTTTCAAATAAGGATCTTGATTTTTAAGCTAGTATAATAGATATATTAATAAACAAGTTAATTTTCAATAAATAGGTTAATTTTGGATTAATAGGTTAATTTCCAATAAATAAGTTAATTTTTAGATTAATAGGTCAATATTCAGGTTAATAGGTTAACATGTCAACATGACTTATTAAAATAATCGTGTTAAATGGGTCGTGTCGGATTGATCTATTTATAAACAGGTTGGGTTAGTGTTTTAGATACCTGACACTATTAATAAATAGGTCGGATTAGGATTAAGCATTTTTGATATGATTATTAAACAGGTCGACACGAACCCGACACGTGAATACGAATTACCACATTTACTTCGTTAACTTTAACACAACCATTCCACTTTTTAGTCTTATGTAGAAGCACCAAAGCTGAAACATCCTCAATATAATTTACTTCAATGCATCAACGAGTAGCTAGTGCATGACCAACTTTCTTCGATTTCTTGTTTTGCTCTAAAAAGCATTGGGGTTATTCATATGCCAAAATCATTATTAGACTGTTAAGTAGATATTAATGCTTGTAATTAATTAATACACAAAAGAATAAGATTTGAATTCGACATTATATTCACTGTATATTAGCATAATAAAGGTCAACCATACATATAGGCATAAACAAGGACAGACCATAAATCATAAACAAGGATTAACAAAACAATGTTGAAATTGTAGTTCAGAAATAAATAAGGAGAGACGATAACTTACAAATTGACCAATTCATCAAAGCTTCAATAGGCAAATCAAATAAATCGGTTACTCCTACTGTTCATCACAAATTTGTAAAAGATCCCTAACCTCTAATAAGCAGAAATCCTTAACCTATAATAGTTAAGTGTATATTAGCACAAGTAAGGTCAACAATATATATAGGCATAAACAACGACAAACTGCAAGTCATACATAAGGACAGATTACAACTCATATCAAATTTGGATTAACAAAGCAATGTTGAAATTGCCATTCCGAATCAAATAAGCAAAGACCACAACTCATAAATTAACCAATTCGTCAAAGCTTCAATATGCAAACCAAATAAATCACTCTCTACTACAGTTTATCACATATTGGTAAATAATTTGTAAAAAAAATCCCTAACCTTCAGAATCCCCAACTTCTAATTGAAAAAAAAATTGCTGCCATATGCATATTGAGCATAAAATTTTCACAGAGAGAAAATGATAAAGGCCAAGAAAAAGAGAAAGAGAAAGAGAAAAATACCTGATCAGCGCACAATGAGACAGAGTGAGGGTGAAAGCGAGAGCGGGCCAATGATCTTTCGTAGATTGCATGCAAAAGAAGATGAAACGTCAAAGACAGAAGACAATGAGAAAGAAAGAAAACCAGATCGGCAAAGTGAGTATGAGGAAAAACTTTGGGTTTGTTTGACCATGTTTTCTATTTTTCATTTTCAAAACATTATTATTAAAATATAAAACAAAAACAGTTTTATGAAAATAACTTTCAAAAGCCAAAAATATATTTTTAGGGGCGGTGCAAGTGGTTTCGAATTATATGGGGCAAATTGTTATTTTTACTCTTCTTTATCAATGCTTAAGTACCAGATGCAGTAAACCAACATACTTTTGATTTTTTTGAAAACTATGAAAAATATTTTTTTATTATTATTATTTTTTTCATATGTTCTCTGAAAATAATTTTTAAAAACTGATACCCAAATAATATATTTTTATTTTGAAAATAATTTTCTACTTTTAAAAATAAAAAACAGTTTTTAAAACAAATGGGCTAGCCCTTTGCTTCCTTCTTCTTTTATAGTCTTCATGTTTCTAGCGATTGCTTTAACCTCCTTCTTTTTTTTTATTTTTATTTTTTAATTTTTACTTTCTTGATTTTCGCTTTTAAACGGTTTTTCCATTAAGTTTGCGTGGTTTATTTAATTGCTTATTACTCATATGTACTAGTATATATATATTGTTTAAAATAAAAATATATTTTTAATAAGTATTGTTTTGGTCAATATTTTTCAAAGTTGATATTTTATATGTGGGCAAAAGAATTTTAAAAAGAAAATTAAATGGGCTGATCCATTATCAACTTTTAATTGTGAAACCAACAAACAAAAACAAAATAAATAAATAAATAAATAATGAACAGATTACCTCATAGACTAAACCATCTTTATATCATTCCTCGAAATCTTCAGGAAAGAAAAGGGGAATTGTCGACTTATCAGGCCATGAATCCTTGAGGAATAACTCCCATACCGTAGAGTGATGACTCAGCTTTTACCAAAACATGATCCTCTATCCCTAAAGAAAAGGAACTTTCACGAACTATTACACATTCCAGGCTCAAATTCTTTGTAAATTTCCTATTTTTTTATTACTTTTTTTTTAATAAGAATTAAAAAGGTTAAATTTGTAATTTTGAGTAAAATATATAAGTTTGACAAGCAAATCGGCTAAGGTGAAACAAAAATGAAACTGAAGGGTTTTAGTGAAATTTTCTAAAATAGTGATGGGTTTGTGCAAAAATTCCAAAATATAGAGGGCTAAAGTGGAATTTGCAAAAATAAAATAAGTTTTACTTATTTGTTTATTTATTTAAAAAAAATTTAAAAAAATGTATATGGAAGTGAATACAACATTCTGAATTTCATGTTTTAACTTTCTTTTTTCTGGTTTTGGAAAGGTAAAAGCCAATTCTTTATTTAAAAAAAAAAATGATACAACTAATTTCAAGTACATGTCCCAAAAAACCCCCTTATTATATCACGTTACATAAAATTTTATTTATTTGATTTGTTTCTTTTATCTAATCCTTAACAACTAAACAAAGCAGAAATTTGTAAATGAAGGAAGATGAATCTTCTTTTATCTCTTTATAGTTTCTTTATACTCTAACCATAAACGCTATCATTTTTCTTTTACCTAAACGCTCGAATACATAAATGTTACCTGAATTATTTACTAGTTATAGAAATCTGTTAACATTTATAGGCAGAAAGTTCTAGACCCACATATTCATAATACAGCCTCTTTCAAAAATGCTTTTAAAATTCTATAGCTTCCCAATCAAAATGAGTACATATATATTGCAATCAATTTCATAGCTTCCACTAAAAGTATTTAAGCAAAGCCCTCTTTATTGGATTAATAGTGCTTATACATGTATGGTAAATACAAGAAAATTTATCTTATCAAAGAGCTAACATTAACATGCAACCTAAAAAAATAATAATAATAATTTGATTTTTGGGTTATTTTGCATATTTAAAATATGATGCGATAATATTTAATTGATTTTTTTAATTGATTTTTTATTTATTTAAGAATTTACTCGTTCATCTTTAAATTATATAAATATATGAATAAATAATATCATAAAATATGTAATTAAGTAAATAAATTTGTTAAATATTTTAATAACTATAACTTTACTCTATGTAAATTATTCCTCAAAGCTCAAATTTTCTTTTCCTTGTGTTTTTGGCATTTATTTTTTATAGACAATCATCGTGTATATATATATATATATATAAATATGTGTGATATTCTGTATGCGTTTCCCAGATTTTCGTTGTCGTTTTCAGGTTAACAAATTTAGCTGGTTATGCGTTTGTAAACATGCCCAATTTCATATTCTGATTTGATCTTGCACTGGCACTCTTGGATTGTTTTTCCTCTGTCATTGTTGGACTTTTTTCTGCTGAATGAGTTTGTAGTTCTTTTTTTTTTTCCCTTAAATTTTTATATGTACTGTTTCACTATTAAGTAGCTTATCAATCTTTTAATTATCTATTTGCTTCGATTTGCTTATTATTTGAATTCAGTAAGATAGAGATTTATGGTATCACCTTGGCATTCAGTCCACTCTGAATCGTTGAACTTATTTGTTCATGGGCAAAACAGTGACAGTGCTGTGCATTAAAGTGTTATGGGAGTATATTTTTGAGAATTGAAGTCTTCCCTCCTTGAAAATTCTTTGAGTTCCTTTCTCTTATCTTTTCTTCTGTGTTCCCTCTTTTCACAATAATGGATATATAAATAGCCTAAATATAAATGCTTTTCTCAATCATTAAATAATTTCTAGTCAATTGTGATAGCTTGCTTTGGAAAAATGGTGAGAGTTAGCCTCTTGAATGATGCTCTTAAGAGCATGTATAATGCTGAGAAATGGGAGAAGCAACAGGTCATGATCAGGCCATCATCGATAGTGATCATCAAGTTTCTTTTGGTCATGCAGAAGCATGGTCGGTCCTAATCTGCTTTCTCTAAGACTTAATGTCCGTATAGAATTAGTCATATAAACTCTTAAAATTTGTGAATGTTTTTTCTTCCATTAATTTAGAACTGTATATGTTGTTTTGTAGGTTATATATTGGTGAATTTGAGTATGTGATGATGATCACAGAGCTGGCAAAATTGTTGTTGAGCTAAATGGAAAACTGAACAAATGCGGTATTATTAGTCCTCGATTTGATGTTGGCGTGAAAGAAATTGAAGGATAGACTGCTAGGCTCCTTCCTTCTAGACAGGTCAGCCTCAGTAACTCATTGCTTATCATCTTTTGTTCATCATGTTTTTAGTGAAAAGAAATTGGTACCACCAACAAGAGAAACTATGTCTCTTTTATTTTATTTTACTTGTTTTCCTGGTTTTTTGATGATGGTTAGCATTGCAAATAAATAATTGAAGAGCTTAAGTCCATAAAAATGTTGAACTCCTTTCTTCTTTCACAAGCCTATACCAGAGTTCAATCATATGATGTTGCATGATGATATTTAAAATTGAAAAGTAGACATTGTTTAGATGTTTTGGGAGCTTTGGTACAGAGATGTAATCTCCAAAATGATACCAAAAATTTTATAAACTGGTATGTTCGAAAATGTCTCTTAGAAATGTACAAATGCTCTGTATCAGAGAGTTTAGATGCATTAGAATGTGTATAATTAGTAGTTTAAGTGTGAGTCCTGATATGTATATGGTGTACATTTTTATTGTGTTTTTATGGTTTGGCCTAAGACTAGATTAAAGCCTGTTTGAATTGGTGTTGCTTCTTGGTGTTGTGTAATTTCTGTTTGTTTTGCTCTTGTACTGATGAGACGGCAATACAATTGCAGTTTGGATATATTGTGCTGACAACATCTCGGGACATCATGGATCATGAAGGATCTAGGAGAAAGAATGTTAGCGGGAAAGTGCTTGGTTTCCTTTATTAAGCTGAGTTTTAGGATCTTCTTTAATTTTGGATCTGGATAGCACATTTTATTTTAGTTGTTCCATCAAGTTAATGCGAGATTTCCAGGTTTTGTTCAAGAATATGCTACTTGCAATGATGTATTGCATATACTTACAAAAATACATAGGCTCTTTAGTCGAATCAGATCGATATCAGTCTTAGTGTGAGTGATTTTAATTTACATCTTGAGGCTTACGTAACATTAATTTTCAGTGGAACAAGCTGTACTAATAGGATTTCCTGGACTGTTAAAAAGGGAATTTCCAAGCATCTTGTTATTGTGCCGTCTCCAAGTTCCACACCCCTACTTGTGAAGAACCCTTGAAGTTGGTTTCTTTTCTTTGTGCTCAAGATTCTTCAGCCACTATTTTCTCTACCAAAGATCTAGTGTTAGAATCCAGCTCAAGATTCTGAGTGGTGTTGTCCTATGTCCGTGATACACTGGCAATTCTAACCAAATTGAATGAAGTTGGTTGGACTTTGCTACAGGATTGGATTGTGATTGAAGATTATTATCGTCTTGCGTACAAACTACAAAGTTCTGTATCAAAGGCGTGTTTGCTAGTTGGGAAACAAGGCTTATGACTTGTCTGCTTGTACTGCGGGGACTAAAATAAGCCAATAGAACAGGTTAGGAATGACGTAGAATAGGTGAGTGGTGTGGTAGTTGTGGTATGATTATGGAGATGACCAATCTTGTTTCCTCTAAACATCAGTGCTACAGCTTTAAACCTGTACCACTACACCAGACCAAGTGATTTCAAGTCAATTGGAATATTATGGCCAATTTTTATTTTTTATTTTTTATATTTTAATTTTTTGCTGATGGGAATATTTTGGTGGTTTTGTAATTACAGAGGACCAAAACTTATTTCATTTTCATGTATATCAAACTTAGGTAATTTTTTGTTTTTTTAAAACAAGTGAGTAAAATAGCTAAGTACCATACTGTATGGAGTGGAGAATCTCTTTAAGTTTATTTATGGAGAGGCCCTTAATGCAGCGTTGGCTTAATTGGGTAAATTTCGCTTTAGAGAGCTTGATTTTTTTTTTTTTTGTTTATTAAATTTCTATTTTTGAAAATTTCACTGTAACTTTTTATTTTTATTTTTATCATTTTTATTTACTTTAACCTCTTTAGTAGTCAAACTGCCCGCCAACTTATATATTTGATTTAAAATGGCGTTTTTAATTTTTTATAATTATTTATAAATACAAATAATCTATTTACTATCTTATTTTGTATATTTAATATTTGTTTTCAAATGATACTTGATGTTATTTACAATTTTTTAGGCATCAATGTATAGAAAAAAAAGTGGTCAATAAATAAGAAAATTATGAATAGTTTTTTAAAAGGATTTTTTTTTTTGGGTATATATGAATTAAATAAGGTTGAAATTGCAATTTTAAGACTTAAGTTTGACGAGCAAATGAGCTAAAGTGGAACAAAATTGAAGTCTATGGGGGTTATAGTGAAATTTTTTAAAATAGAAAAGCATTTGTGCAAAAAATCTAAAATAGAGGAGGCCAAAGTGATAAAATAAGATTATTTATTTATTTTTAAAGAACGTATATAGAAGTGAATTCAAGATTCTGAAATTCAAGATTCTGAATTTCATGTTTAAAGTTTCATCTTCTGGTTTTGGAAATATTAAAAGAATTATAAAACTAATTACAAGTACAAAACCAAAAAAAAAAAAAAAAAACTTAATATATTAATTTATTATAATTTTATTTATTTGTTTTTTTTCCACTCTTTTAACAACTAGACAAAGCAAAAATTTGCAAATGAAAGGAGATGAATCTTGTGTTTTTTCTCCTTTTAGTTCCTAGTTATATACTTTAACAACGAAGGCTATCAATTTTTTCTCAAGCTCGAATACATGTATCTTACCTGATTTACCAATTATAGAAATCTGTTAACTTTTATAGGCAAAAGTTTAGACCCACATGTTCATAATGCAGCCTCTTTCATAAATATATGCTCTTAAAATTCTATAACATCACAATCAAACATGAGTACATATATATTTGCAATCATTTTCATAGCTTCCACTGAAAGTGTTTGAGCAAACCCTCTCTTTATTGGATTAATAACGCTTATACATAAGGTAAATACTAGCAAATTTATCCTATACTTATCAAAGAGCCAACATGAATATAAATACAACACCTAAAAAAGTAAAAAGATAAAATCTTAAGAAAAGCTTCAATATATATTAAAGTTTTCCCATCCAAAAGGTAAAACACATTAGAGAAAAGAAAAATTAAAACCTTTTCTTGTTCTACCAAAAAAAGCTTCACCCACTTCTGCTTTCTTCATGCATACCCTACATGTTTTATGCCAAAGGATCATTAGTTGCCCAAATGATCAAACATGTCCAACAACTTTTTTTAACGGCCAAGCTTTATATGATCCTCTTGGTCGTCCTTGTCGTCTTTGTCATCCTCATCATTGCCGTTGATGTTCTCAGCGGAGGCTGAAGAGCTTGTTGCCATGAGATTTCCTTCCATTTGGACTACCTAAGAGATGGAGGAGAGCATGAATATGATATTGCAGAGGTAGAGAGAGAAGGAGCGAAGGAGAGGGGTTTCCTGGGTTTAAAGGAATAAATTTTTGAGTTTGTGGGGAGAGTATCTTCCAAGCATATGCTTGGAGCATTAACTTGCTGGCCCATGCTTTCCCACTTTAGCTGCTTATTTTTTTGGAAACAAGGATATAACTTAAAAAGTTTTAGTTTCTTGGAAATTTCTTATTATTTTATTTTATTTTATTTTTGGTTGCATTCTGCTATTTTATGCTTCTACTCTGGACTATACTGTCTTTCCGTTAAAAGATGACACGTGGGGTGATCAAACTTCAAACCATTGAGGGAGTTAAAAAAAAAAAAAAAAAACAAAAAACAAAAAACAAAAGAAAGGGGGAATAAAACCACTTTATTATTAGAATCAAACTAATTTTATAATTATAAAAGATTAAGTTTGAGTAATATGGTAAAATGTTCTTTGTAGTTATACTATTGAAATCAAACTAATTTTATAGGTAAAAAGATGCCATGATGTAGAAATATATTTTAAAAGAAAAATTATTTAACGTGTTCCATATGATCCTCGTTCAATTAAGTTATACATTTTCTTTATTAAAAAAATTGTAAATAATTTAATTTAGTATTTAAATATAATTTTGAAAAGCTGAAAATATTTTAGCTTCAACAAAAAACTGACCATACTAATAAGTTATTTTATATTCATAAGTTTATAAATGTCTTGACAACTTTATAAAAAAGATTTATGTTTTAAATAACTTAACATAAATATTTTATGTCGTATTAGCAAAAACATACCATATATTTTTTGTAATATACAAATAATAATATTATTATGTGAAAATAAAATCTTTTAAAACGAGACTTTAAATGCTAATAATTTAGTATAATGTAAAGTTTATTTTTATTTATAAATGGTCTAAATTAAGATCATAATTTTTTATGACTAAATAGAACTTATTCCATTAGAGGATATTATTATAAAAAAGGTTTTATTGTAATTAATCACCAACAATAATAACCCAACTTTTATTTTTAATTTCATGCTTAGAAAATATTTACCAATAAGACTCCGATTAGACAATGGTAAAGTTTATGGAAATTTATAAAGTGATGACTTCTGTTTGTATATTTATTTTGAAATGGAAAAATATAGGATCAATAAATTAAGTTCCTACCTATTTGAGAAAATATATGAAAAAATTATTCTCACCTATTTAAATGTTATTTTACAAATCCTATAAAAATAGTTTTAGCTTTCTTTAAAACACAAATTTATCCTTAATTTATTATATTAATTTAATTACTATAAGTTTTAACTGTCCTATTATTTACAAAACAAAATAAAACAAAATTTGTTTTTCAATAAACGAATTTTTCAAAAATTAAATTTTGAAAATCAACCTTCCTCTAAATGTTAATATTTCCAAAACAAGACTTAAAGTACTGTAAAATTCTAATGTTAAAATTTTGATATTTTCCAAAGAGAATAGAAAGTATTGTAGAATTCTAGTGTTAAAGAATATCCGTTGAGAAAGAGATAAAAAAGGAAATAGAAACTGTCCTACCATAGAAAGCGAAATATTTGATGTTTCAGGAATTTTCTTCCAATTTTTAATGAAAGATATAATAATAAAAAAGTATCTAGCACTGTCACAATCTCAAATCTCAATTAGGATTTTAGTTTTGAAATCATTAATGATGTGTCACCTATGCTGATTTGCCATATTATCATGTGGTATATTATATTTATAGGAAAATATTTTACATATATATATATATATAAATATAAAATTTAATTTTTCTTTTTAAAATTAACTATCCATTTATTATGAAAGATATAATGATGTGATAAGTACCAAATTAGATTTTCATTTTCAAAATTATTAATGAAATTATTAACAATGTATCATCAATCACACACACCATTACCCAAACATGACTTTATATTGTATATGTATGTGATGTGTCCATTATATTATTACTATAAATAAGCAATAAGAATGCATCTGTCGACATAAAATGCACCAATCATGTTTTTTACTTTTTATTTAATTGAGTCGGGGCAGCTTATACTGGATTTATCATATAATTTATGAAGTGCCACTCTGTAATTCCCTCCAATCATGTTTTATTAAATTAATATGCACGCTTAAGAATGCTCCAAAATTGGAAATTTTCCAAGAAAGTAGTCGTCATCGACTGTTATTAATTTTAGGAGAAAAGTCTGCTTTGTTTTTCTTTCATGATTTTTTTTTTTTTTCTTTTTGGTAAAGTTCATTGTTTTGTCTTTTGCAAGTTAAGAAAAGTTGTACAAATCGCATACCAGCTGTTTGTTTTATTTTTCCTCACAGCTGTTTGTTGTATTTTTTTTTTCACAGCTGAAAGTTGAATCTTCCTTTCTACCTTCTCACAAAACCATATTGCATTTTGAAAAGATTTTCTGTAATATTTAACAAAAGGAAGGTCTACAGCACCATCTTTTCTAAAAACTTAAGCTGACACAGAAGATAAACTTTTCAAAGTTTAATAGATTTCTCCTTTCACGTATCATTTTTTTGTTTTAAAACCAAAAAAAAAAAGAAAAAAGAAATACAAGCTCCCGTGAGTTGGATTTTTATACATTAATTTAACAGGGAGTGTCTCTTTTCTAGAAAAATATCAATAATATATTCACCAAAAAGAAAATATCAATAATATAATAAAAGATTATAAATTTATCATGAAGATTCTCATAGGCCCACCATAGGAATCATCCAATAAACATAAAGAAGGAAACGTTATGTGCAGGCTACCTAGATTCTCATTATGCCCACAAATCACTGTTTTGATGATTTAATACATTAAATCTCTCATGGTAAAGGTCAATGCAATACTTACATATGAAAAACAATTCTCAATGTCCAAGAAAAGTGACCAAAAAATAAAAAATGTTCAAGAAAAGTTTGTTCCCTGGCAAACACAAAGTTTATTAAACCACAATGCAGTATCATTATTATCAAAAGTTTGAACTCGGTGATAGGTGAATTGGGATTTGGTTTTACACTCTTAACGGAGATATATGAAGTTCTAAATTGTATTTTAGATCCAGGGCTAAGATCAGTTTAGCAATTTATAATAGTCAAGTGTTTTGAGTTTTCAGCTGGTTGGTCACAAAAAGAAATTAAAATAAAGATGATTGGATTTTCAAACGCTGGAAAAAAAGTGTCTTGCTATGTAGGATATCCACAGAATTAGCATGTGGCTGGCTATTGCTTGCCGGTGTAACCAATACTTTGCTTTGAACTCCCATTTTCAGCAAACATTCAACTGAATAAAGCAAAATCATCATCTGGACTGTTTGGTTTGCCAGTAAAAAGGAAACTTTACGAGAAAGTATATTCTTTTTTTTTTTCCCCTTTTTGGAGGAATTTTAAGTCTTTCTTTACCTCTGTATTTGTGGACTATTGCTTATAATTTATGTAGCTTTTTAAGGTATTGCAAACCATCTATGCTTTTCTAATATTGATCAAAGATAGCCATCACAATCTATCTGCAGGTTCTACATGTTCTTGCATGTATATAGATAGAGAAAACTTCCATATATAACAAGAATATGAATGGAGGACTTCGTTTCATACATATTAATCATCTCAATTTAAATTATTTTTCTATTTTTTTTTAAAAACAGTTTAATGACAAAATTATTATTATTTTAAATAATAATTTCGAATTTGAAATCCAATATATATATATACATATATATTTTCATGCATGTATTACTATGTTTAAATTTATTATAATTTATATAGTGTGGTGTTTATTTGGTTGTATAATAAGAGATATTTATCTACTTGCAAGTAATTAAAACAGGCGCAATTCAATTAATTTTGTTTTTGACTATTCTGCCTTGAAAAATGCTTTTCGTCACAGTTTGTGCTACAACATAAATTATGTTACATAACTTTATTTCCGTACATCAAATCATATGTAAAAATGTAATTCATTATATTGGTCTATTGTGTGAAAACACATAACTAGCTAACTTCTTTTTTTCTTAATATATGATTGAATTATAATAAAAATATATATGATTGAATTACCAAATGTAACGTCTGTCAATATTATATAAGAACATTGGTCAACCTAAAAGCTCTTACATTTTCTAATCTTTTTTTTTTCCCCTATAAAATAACATGCATCAAATTGAATTAATTTTCAGATATGGGGTTGCGGTCATGGAAATCCATTACAAAATTTACAATAAACAAAAAAAAAAAAAAACAAATTTTATTAAATGAAAAAGACACAAATATTTTTTTAATTGGTCTTTTTATATGACAGATCCTTAGGAAGAAAGCAAAGAAGGAAAAAATTGAATGAACAGGGTCTTCAAGTCTTGCACTGAGACCAAGTCTTTTTATTTTTTATATTTTTGGTAATTAAAGTCTTTCAATAGTTTTTGGCAACGACAACGCCAAAAATGGTTCATTGATGTATTCATATTGTCTATGACAAACTTGGTCAAACTTACAAAAAAAGAAAAAAAAAAGAAAAAAAACCTTTGTGGACCCCATTTAGCTTTCACTGATCAAAACAATACCACCATGCTGTGCTGTCCCTTGCAAAGGACAAAATTCACATTGTGGGTCCACTCCACATTGCCAACCGTTAGATCATGATTAATCCATTTGCTCATACATAAATATTTTTAACTTTTAAGATATACCCTAAAACATGTGCTGGCCGGTTCTGATTAAATATTTTATATGCCATAAATATATATATATATATATATATATAATTTTTTTTTTGTATATTTTATTCAGAATTATTATAATAAAAATTAATAATATAAGAATATATATTGCTTTCTTCCATTCCATAACCAAATGACAGTTGTACCTGAACAAGGCTTAAACCTGAAAGGAAAGAAAGAAAAGCAAGAGACTTCTTTGGTGATGATTAGGATTGCCAGCTCAGAGATGAATAACCTCGCAATCACCTACATCCATTACTATTTCACTATCGTAAACCCACATGGAATCCAACCGATTAAAGGCACATGAAGAAAGAGCCAGAGTGCCAGATGTCGATGGTTGATAGGGTGGTTCTTGGTTATTAGGAGCACTGGATATTCGTCGATAATCTCTCTCCCATCTCTGTATGTGTGTGTCATTGTGGTTTGGAGGAGTTTGCTAGCGTGCGCAGGGGGAGTGATCGACGCGCCCGTGGGTTTGGAAAAGGGTAGCAAAAGAGAGGGAGATTGAGACAGTGCGCATAATAGCATCCACCATAGTCGGAGAAAAAGAGCTTCGTGTAGTCGTTTTTTCCGAACCGCTCAAGGTTGTTCTTCCCCCGTATTTGCTCGAATAAACCCAACCACTTCCTTTTTCTTCTTCTTCTTTCTCTCTCTAAAATCTCCATGGCTTTCGATTTCTGAGTTTTCTCTCACTTCCTCTCTCTTTCTCTCTCTAAAACTTTTTTTTCTTTCTTTTTTTCCCCTTTTCTTCGTTTCTGATCTGGTATTTTTTTTGTTTCTCTGTGTGTCTCTCTGATTAATTTAGTGTTTGATTTATGCATTTTTTGATTTGATTTTGTTTATGCTTTGTTTCATGAGCAGGGAAGGGATATATAATTTTTCTTTTTTAGGGTTAAGTAGTTTTTTTTTTTTTTTAAATAAAATAAAATTGCATTAAATTGAAAATGGCTGCTCCACCAGCAAGGGCTCGAGCCGATTACGATTACCTTATAAAGCTTTTGTTGATCGGCGATAGCGGTATGTGTTTCCCTCTTTTATTTTTTTTATTTTTTTATTTTTTTTCTTTCTGACTCTTTTTTTAAGTTTCCTAAGAAACAAACAGAGGCTGATTTGTGTAGATCGCATTTCTCAATCTGTTAATTATGATGATACATGCAGATGCAAATATATGTGTATATAAACATTGTAGCATTTTGGCTTTGAGATCACGCGAGGTTGGCTTTGTTCTTAGTGTTTTTGTATCTGAGATTTGTTAATTTAGGGCTTAAAACTTAAAACAAAAAAAAGGAAAAGAAAAATTGGTGTGGTGTGGATCTGATTTGAGGGCTTTTAGGGTACGTTGAGCGTTATGATTGGGATGGCTCGTAAGTCATAGCTCTTTGACTTTCTCAGGACCGGACTTTTTAATTGTGCGGTGTCTTAGTTTTGATGCATTATGGTGAAGTTCAATTTTTCATGTCCGACTGACCAATGCTTATTTTACCGACTAATCTGGGAATCTAATGGTCATACGAAATTAGGGAATGTTTTGAGCGTCTTCAAGTTTTATGCTTTTTTTGTTTGAATTTCCAAGTTTAAGCATTCTATGAAAATTAGCATTTCTGAACTCCCATTTAAACTTTACTCGATATCTGTGACTGGGTCTTTTCAAAATTCTAACTGGTTTTCTATCATTGTTGCCAAGTGCCAGCTATTGTGAATTTATATTGTGTAGTTGATATTCTTATCGTTAGTTAAATTATTAAACTTCTGTATCAATTGGTGCTTGTGGTTTTCTTTTCTTGGTTTTTTTCCCTTGGATGTTTGTGTTTACCATCCAATTTATTTGTAGATACTTGGATTTGAGTAAAGGTTCTTGCCTGCACATATATGTATGCAGTTACATATATGCATATAAAATACAAACACCCTATAGAGGGGAGTGGCATCGTTTTGAATATAATAGTATCAACCTTTTTTGGAAATTAAACTTTGTATCTTTACGAGAATTTGTATTTAGCAATATTAAATTTGTTTCATGCCTTCATTGTTAGCTGTTGTCTACATTGCAGGTGTTGGTAAGAGTTGCCTTCTTTTGCGTTTCTCAGATGGTTCCTTCACCACTAGTTTCATCACAACCATTGGGTATGTATCTATAAACTTGAGTTTTTTACAGCTTAATAGATTTTCTTCTCAAAAATTTTTATTGATCTCGTGAAATGATTCTTCCCTCTACAGTATTGATTTCAAGATTAGAACCATTGAGCTAGATGGAAAACGGATCAAGCTTCAAATTTGGGATACAGCTGGTCAAGAACGATTTCGTACCATCACAACTGGTAATTTTCCTAATAGTTTAGGGTAAATTTGATTTTTGACTTTACAAAAGATTAGAAATGGGTGCATGTCTGTCATACAAAAGAGATATTAATCTCCAAAGGGCCATGGTAAGGTTTATAGGTTACAAGGGCAGTTGGTCTGAAGTTGATGCATAAAATGGAAGAAGAGAGTTTATTGCAGAACCTTTATGCCTAGTTACTGTGGGACAATAGGCATACCCTTCTTTGTTTGCAAGTTATTGTGCTTGCAAGCTGGTCGAGCTGCAGTTATTCTGGAGTTGTTGGAACCTTCAGTGCTCATCAGTTGTTGAAGCAGCAGGCAAGGTCTTGTATTGGGATAATTGGCATCCTTCTGCTGAACAGTTTTATCAAATTATGGAGTGCTGGATTTTCAGAAGTTCTGTACTAGCTAGGAGCTGTTCAATCATTCAGTTTTCTAATATATATTATGTAGTTCATTGCCTTAAAGGGGTGGTTTTGTACTATCTGCATCATCTATCTCAGCAAGATGTGTACCATCCTTCTCATTGATATTATTGTGAATGCATGACATATCATCAGAAGAGCCTGTCACTAGGATGCTTGGATTGTGCTCAAAGATGTCTAATTCTAAGATTAGTAAATAAATAGACATCTTGTATTAAGAGGTAGGCTAGATTAAGGTATTGGTATCATCTGTTCAAACTGTTGTGCAACCTTAATACGTTTTTTAGGTCGGCCCTATGATTGATTTTGATTGCAGATATTATTTTTTTGCTTTGTCTCTTGCATTGGTTATGTCTGTTGTAATGTCTCTGTCTTTTCTAATTCTTTTTATTTTTTATTTTTAGGGATGCCACTACAATTTTTCTTTAGATAGGTTTCTATTTCAATCATAATTTTTCTTTAATAATTTTTTTCTCTACTTTTCAGCTTACTATCGTGGAGCCATGGGTATATTGCTGGTCTACGATGTCACGGATGAATCATCTTTCAATAGTAATTTCCCTTTCTTTTACTGTTGCTATGTTTTCTTCAGGTCATCCATCCTTTTCTCTGGTTTGATTTATTGATGGGAATTTTTTCCTGTATGTTGGCTCAATTTTTATGTCAGTTGACAAATCTTTTTCAAATTTCAGTGTACAATTACTTAGTGCTGTTTGAGGGATGGTTGATATTGTGCAATGACTATGCAAAGAAAACTTTTCCTTGGTTATCACTCTCTTAGTTCCCTCATGGTGTTTTGTAATGACCTGGCTTCTCTTTTGTTGCAGACATTAGGAATTGGATTCGCAACATTGAACAACATGCTTCAGATAATGTTAACAAGATACTTGTAGGGAACAAGGCTGACATGGATGAAAGCAAAAGAGTAAGTTGCTTTTCATTATATTCCTCTGAATAATCGTGTAAAAAGTTTGTTTCTTTTATGAGTTGCTTGGCGGGGTTTATTGTGAATTGATACATATGGACTGAAGAAAAATGACTCTTTCTGGGCATCAGTTAAGAAATAAGTGATGTCCATTAATTCGGAGAGCACCTGTCCTCCCTCCCTCACCTCCTGCATGCATGAATGAGTGTTTTATTAGTACTGATTGTATCCTCAATTCCTTTCAGGCTGTGCCTACATCCAAGGGACAAGCACTAGCTGACGAGTACGGGATCAAATTCTTTGAAACTGTAAGTAGTGATGCATTGTGGCAACTGGTCGAGTAATGTTGTTATATACTGAAAACACTTTGTACTGCAGAGTGCAAAGACCAATCTAAACGTGGAGCAAGTTTTCTTTTCGATAGCAAGAGATATAAAGCAAAGGCTTGCCGACACAGACTCCAGGGCTGAGGTATGTTTCCTATCCCCTGCTACACTTTGGTATATGAGAAGTATAGTGTTTTATAAAAGTTCTATATCTGCTTTTAATCTATTGAATTCTACTACTTTCGTGTACTGCAGCCTACAACAATCAAGATCAATCAACCAGATCAGGCAGGCGGGTCTGGTCAAGCTGCACAGAAATCAGCTTGCTGTGGTTCTTAAGATTGACTAAATTGTTTTGTGAGGGCATGAATTCAAGCAACGCTGCTGGTTAAGGAGAAAAGAAAAAAGAAAAGAACTAATTGTATGACAATTTGATGGGTGCTTTGTAATTCTACTTGTGTTCATTCTTTTTAAAACTTTTCTAGTGTGTGAAGGTAGTTTCCTAATATGTGAGAATTTTATTTTCTGGCTAGTAGTTTCTTCTTATTCCCTTCTTTTTTCTTTTTTCTTTTATTTTTTTAAAAACTTTCTTTACTTATTTTCAAGTACTCTGCCCGCAGGGAAAATGAACCGTTTTAATTGGTTATTATTATCTAATCTTCATTGTTTGACAACTGGTGTATTGTGATTAATTAATATGGAAAATATCACGAATCGACTTATTCAAGAAAAAATGTGTTTCGCAGCAAACTTCTCAACTCTCAAGGACTTGTTTCAGTTGTAAAACTCCAACATTTCCTCTGGGTTTTATCGCATCTGATCTTTAAATGGAACATTCTTTTCTACTGAAACTGCAAGGTGGACATCACCATCTATATTCGTCTGTACTTGGCTCATGCCTCGTCCCAAGTAATCACCATCTATATTACAAGTGCAAGTGAAGACAATGACCTAATTCCCACAGCCAAACTTATTTGTCAAATAAAAAATTGTACATCATGACAATTCCACATAACAGAAAGCACCCCAAACTCTCCATTCATAGCCATAGAATTCATAATTCTTTGTTTGGCACTTATTAAGTACACTGGGGGAAAAAAAAACAAAAAGAAGAAAAGAAAAAGGAAGAAGAAGACTATACACAATCTTCCATTTCTAAAAGCCTCACTGCAAATGCTCCTACAAATTCAGTACAATTTTACATTTCTAAAGCTTCACTACGAAGATCCCTACAGGTTCAGCTCTTCCTTTCCGTAGATACGGTGAAGTTCTCGAGTT
Organism: Ziziphus jujuba; assembly: GCF_031755915.1. Lineage (NCBI taxonomy): Eukaryota > Viridiplantae > Streptophyta > Magnoliopsida > Rosales > Rhamnaceae > Ziziphus > Ziziphus jujuba. Next base: position 10,091,680 of record NC_083388.1, read on the forward strand.
GCTGCCTGAAATGATTCTGAGGGGAGAAAAGATTTTAAAAATTAAGGGAAGAAAAAATAAAGAGGAGGAGCACCATCAAAATTAGTAATAATAAAATAATAACGAAGAAGAAGGAGAAATAATTACAAACAAACACAAACCACACAAAAAGCATGAAACAGAGGAGGGACCAAGGGAAAGGGAACTGAAAGCTTATAAATTATAGAAGCCAGAGAAGAAAGAAAGTAAGAGTTCAAGGAAAATTTCATTACCTTTCCAAATCCGGAAGGATTTCTGATTAATGGGTGCGCCAAAGACAGTTTGAATCGTATCAAACAACAAGCTTTCTGGGGTGCTTCTTAATTCTTGTACTATCTGATAAATTGTCTTCCCGTTCTCAAAGTAGATATGATTGTTTGGATGCTTTGTTTTGCAACCAGCATGTCGCTCAAACTCATAAGCATTTAGTACCTTAAGCACAAAGCAAATGTCATCCAACAAGAGCTCTCAAGATAACATAGCAGGCAGAGGAATTAATAGATGATTTACCTTCGAATAATTACATGATTGACAACCACAGAGATAGCCAGAACCTTTTATTATTCCACGAAGCTCCTTTTACAAGCAGGGATATAATTACAAGTCATTACACAGGAAAACTAATTGAAGAATATACAAGAAGTGCTGGAGCTTACCTCCCGTGTCAATGAAACGTACTTTACAGGAACACCATCAAGCATACCAGTTGATATCAAGCTTCTGACATTTGAAGGAAAGCTGTTTGGAGCCTCTTTCTTTGATGTTTTATACTCTGGTTTATCAGGTCTTCTTTTAACTCCATGATTTGTAACAACTGCATTGACCTTTGGTGCATCCAATTCTTTTTCATAGGCTGTTTCTGATGTCTGAGAGGATTGATGGTATAATTTATCATAGCTATCAACTGGCCTACCAACAGAGATAATATCTTGCTCATCAGAAAATCCCCCAAAAGATATGATATCGGTATCACCTTTACTATAAGTATCTCCAATTGATATTGCATTTTCATCCCTCCTGCCATTGTTTGGACCTGCTGATCTAATATGGGCATCAACCCTGTTGTAGGTCTGTCCTGTTAATGCTACATTGGCATGCTCTTTATCATCAGTTTGCCCTGCCAACATGAAAGCAGCTCCATTTCCTCTGTCAGGTGCCTGACCAGTGTGCAGATCTACAGTATTTTCCCTATTATAGTCAAATTGGTTATCATTATCTTTTCTTCTTAAATTTAAATCATCCATTCCAACAGAAGATATGCTCCTTTCAGCAAAGTTGATGGGCCTTGCTGTTTCAGATCCAAATAATCTGTCAATAAATTGATTTGGGGCTGACTGAAAGCTGGAACTGTTCTCCCATGGATTACATGCATAAGGTAATCCAGAGCTCAATTTGCCGTTTGCAGTCTGTATTGCTTGCTTCTTGTCGGGAAACAACTCTGATTCAGCAGCATCTACAAACCATTGATGGGATCGCTTTGCACCAGTTATTGAAGGATTACTGAAAGTTGCATCTCCATCAGTAACATGTCCAGACCCTTTTGACATCCAAACGCCCTTATTCTAAAAAGAATGGCAGAAACAGTAAGTGAAAAACTGCATAATTATACCATACATGTTTCTTCAGGGAGAAGACTAATGAAAAAGAAACCATAGAGCACCTTAACCAAAACATCAAAATTGACAATGAAAAAGCAAACTAGTAAAGTCACTTGGCAATGTATGCCCATCCTTCGTAATGGTTGCATGGACCCAATGGACATCTAAGGATGTTGCCTAACAGAAGTGGTAAAGCCTCTTGGCATTTGATGGGGTCCAAATAAATGTTTTTTTTCTTCGTATTCAACAAGTATTGCATGACTGAATAATTCAAGGAAAGGCACACTGCAGGGAGGGTCCTCTACAAAATGAGTCATTTCACATGGTTTTTGCTCTGGCCCAGAATACAACTAATCCCACAAGGGCCACATGAGCCACCAGTAGCTGACTACAAAAATGGGTGTGTTGAGAATTCAGGGACTATAGATCTAGTTACTTGGCAATGTATGCCCATCCTTCGTAATGGTTGCATGGACCCAATGGACATCCAAGGATGTTGCCTAACAGAAGTGGTAAAGCCTCTTGGCATTTGATGGGGTCCAAATAAATGTTTTTCCTTCGTATTCAAGAAGAATTGCATGACTGAATAATTCAAGGAAAGGCACACTGCAGGGAGGGTCCTTTACAAAATGAGTCATTTCACATGGTTTTTGCTCTGGCCCAGAATACAATTAATCCCACAAGGGCTACATGAGCCACCAGTAGCTGACTACAAAAACGGGTGTGTTGAGAATTCAGGGACTATAGATACATAAGATCAAGTCACACCTTACCAAGATTGAGCCATAGAATCCACATGCAATAAATTGACTAATAAAATAAAATAACTTATGTAGCAGTATGTTGCAATATGTTACGGGCCCATTGCCAAATAGGTAATTTTGGGGAAGTGTAGACTGCAACTAGTGGTAGTGGAGTAGAATATTTTAAGTCACTGTACAAGTAGAAGAGCACCAATTTAGCATAATCCCCTGAACCAGTAGCCTGCAACTAGTCCTAGTTTAAGCCGCAGTACAACTAGGTGAGCACCTATTTGGCTTAATACCTTGGAAATAGCAGCCTGCAACTAGTCCTAATGGAGACGAATATTATAAGCAACTGTATAATTAGAAGAGCACCGATTTATATGTTTCTAGAATAACTTTAAGCAATTAGATAGAGCTCACTACTGCCATTAATTTATGTCTGACTGCTCATTTCGAAATTTTCAGGTAAACAAGATTCAGATTTATTTATTTATTTCTTCTGGAACACCAGAAAGATGGACCCTAAAGTAGGGCCGAGATAATAACCATTGAAAATTCACTTGAAAAATTGGTATGTAGATACACTTCACTGGCAAAGAGATAGACAACGGGCTACAGAGCTCCTAAGCTTTACCAAACAAAGGAGGAAACTTAAAAAAAAAAAAAAAAAAAAAAAAAAAAAAAAAAAAAAAAAAGGTTGCCCAACCTTTATCTCTTACGAGGGTGCGGCAATATCCCAACCATCCACCAAAATATATTAGTTAGCCATCAAAGAAACAACCATCAAGCTTTTACAACTTATAGATTAAAATAAGTGAGCAATAATGAAATTATCAAATTCAAAGTACCATTCTGACAACTCATTAACCCTTCATTCACAGTCAATTAAATTGAAGCAAAGATAACAGAATGTCGAATGTACCATTTTGCCTTTTGTGGCTCCAAGTAACCAAAAGTACTCTGGCTCCACTTTTCACTTCCCAACTCTGATCCTCAAAACCCTATTCTTTACATTTAAACCAAGCAATGCATGGAAAAGCGAACAAATCAAAGCACCATCTGCACCCATACACCCACAAAATTAAACATAGAGCACTTTCAATATGTAGGACAAAAAATGCACAAAATCAAAATTTTGAGTCCTCAAAACAATTCCTTCCCAAAATCGAACCCTAAGAAGCTTAAAAATTTCCAAGACAAAAAAATACAAAAAAATAAAAATAAAATAATAACAATAATAATAATAATAAAAATTTAAAATTTCTTTTTTTAAATGGAAAAAAATAATAATAATAACTTCAAAATTCAAAGAGAAAATCAACGCGAATTTTCGACCATAAGGTCCAAAAAATAAAAAGAGAGCAAAAGCGCGAACCGTAAAAAGTGGGGAATTGACTGATTACCTGAGCGAAAACGCAAGATGAAGAGGTTATGGCCCAGTCTGCGAATCGTAACATTTGCAGGGAAACGACGCCGTTGCAGAGAAAGGAAATTGAAAGAGAGAGAGAAAGAGAGGGTGATGTGTGAGGTGAGGAGCAGAGGATGTTTTCTCGGAAAATTTTAAGCTGAAAGAAAGAAAAAAAATCCACACACCACACGGCCTTCTCTCTCTGCAAACTGCAAAGTCTCGGTTGATTACAGTGTGTTTTGAGAGCGAATCTTCAACCAATGGTCGTTTTGAGGCTATGATGACTGACTGTACGCGTGGCATACTCTTAATATGTATTTTTTGGGGTCATCAAAATTATAAACAATGCCTCGCCAAGTGTTGTAATTGTTGATCAGGTTTTTTATTTGTTAATTACATTTTTAGTCTAACTAAAACTGCCAACCTTTTCTTTGGTGAAACAATTAAACTGCCAACTGTATTATATTCATATATACCAAATCAAATTATGCAGATTGATTTAACATTGAATACTCAGGTTTTTGGCTTTTTAATCGTTTACTACAATATTCTTCTATGTATTTCGGCATTTCGAATAATATATCATATGAACAAATTTTAGTTAAATTTATTTTTGTTACATAAAAATAAACTTATATTTTAAAACCCAATTATTCATTAAATCTTAAAATAACTCTATTTTTGAAATTAATATTGTGAATATTAATGGACTAAAAATGTATTGTTGACATTTTATTTATTTAATTTTATAATTTATTATTTTTCTGATATTAGGGGTTTTGGACCTGGGGATTTTAGGGATGTCAATTTGCCCCGCCTATCCCCGAAACCGCGGTGCACCGCCCCTAACGGGGCGGTTTTTCTCCGAAAATTCGGGGATGCGGGGCGGACTCGGGGCAAATACCTAAAAACCGAGTCGGGGACGGGCCGGGGACGGGGAATAATAACCCCGTCCCGAACCCGCCCCGATATATATATATATATATTTATTTATTATTTTTTTTTATAAAATTTTATTTATGTAAAATCATTTTCTTTTTTTTTATATTTATTTTTCTAAATATGTATTTTATTATAATTGTAAATTTGTTCCTTGATGTATTTTATTATATTTTTATTGCATTGTAGTCATTTTCTTTATATTTTAATCATAAAATAATTTTTTTATATAAATTTTTTTAAAAAATATCAATTAAAAAACAAAACGGGGAAAACCGTCCCGCCCCGTCCCCGCCCCGCAAAATCTCCGATCCCGCCCCGCACCAAAAGAAACGGGAAAAATTGCGAAGATGGGATGTAAAATTCCCCGCGAAGACGGGGACAGGATTTTAAAAACCGATCTCGCCCCGCCCCGTTGACATCCCTAGGGGATTTCCACGTTGCAAGTCTAAATAATATTTATGATATGCATGTGCAAGTGCAACCTTGACAATTTTATCGTGATTCGTGACTCATATCAAAAGAAAGAAGAAAATAATTAAAAATAAATAAAAACAAAAAAGAGAAAAAAGTGAAACTCCTTTTAGGGGGCCAGGGAAAAAATATTTCCAATGAAAATAGGATAAGGAAAAATAAAGAGAATAGACAGGGAATGAGTGACTAGACTTTTTATACCCAAAAAGCCCAACTTTTGAAACAAATAAATTGACAAATCACTTTCATGTTAATTGTTTTTGTTTAGCTGGAAATAGGAATAAGGAAAAATAAAGAGAATAGACAGAGAATAATGAATGTTTAAAAATGAAATGATACACATGTATATTGTTATTATTCCTCTTGTAATTGCTAAATATGTTAGCCATTAGTATTAATTATAAAAAAATATAAATACGTTGTAATAGTATTTGATGGTAATTAATTATAGTTCTACTTATTTTTTATAATTAGCCTTGCAATATTCTTATCCTCCAATTCTTAGTGTTTTCTACTTTTCGTTCCCTCTTCCCTCCCTCTTATCGAAACAATGAATGAAGTTTCCACTCTTCTCCAGCCTTTCTTTTCTACCCTTTCCCACCTTCCACTTTTCCTCTCTAATAAACATGGTCAAGGTTCATACTTACAGAGAATATATTACGAACATACAAGATATTTAAGCATAGAAAATTAATATATTACGAACAAGATATTTAAGTATCGAAAATTAATATATTATGAAACAAGATATTTAAGCATAGAAAATTAGTCTACTTTCAATATTGGGGGATTGTTAAGCCTTTGCAATCTCTTTTTAAGGATGTTATGTGAAGATAGTCGATAATAAAATTCTTTTTTCCCCTAAAAGAAAGAAGTAGATATAATAATACTACTATTAATAATAACAACTCCTTTTAAGGGATAACCAGATACTTTTTTTTCTTTTTTTTGTGAAAAGTCCACCTTTGAGAGAAATTTGAAAAATAATTATCGTATCAATAGTTTAGTCTTTGTATAGAGGAATAAGAGAAATAAAAGAGGATAGACATGATATAAGTGGATGAGAAGTATAAAAAATGGAAGGAGATGGAAAACATTTATTGCCTTCCTTTGTTATTGCTAAATTATGCATTATTTTAATAGTCGATAGAAGTTATAAATCATAACTTAAAATTTAGAAACGGTGATAATCTTTCTACTCAAATTGCTAATCTTTAATTTTTTATTTTTTTTTCCCACTCTCCAATCGTTCTAGTTTTACAATGGTTGGTTTCCTACAGAGTTAGGAATGGAGATTTTTTTTTCCCCCTATTAATCCTGTCCAACAGAATCCAACATCATTTTAAAAAAGCAGTTTTCTTCTTCTTTTTTTTAATTAATTTATTTTATTTAATTTATATGCTAATTTTTCAAAATGATGTAGCATCATAAGAGATGTAGAATTAGAAGAAAAGGATAGGAAATTGGGATCTTATCTTTACATCAACAGAGCACACCAGCACTCAAAACCCATCACTCAATAGGAGCACACCAGCACTCAAAATCCACTACTCAATAAGTTCGAAGTTTACAATGTTGCATCATCGCATCTCTCGATCATGTTTGGCCCTCTATTTTCTCTCTATCAGAAAGTGTTTAATTAAACAAAATAACCCAAGGGGCAAAACGAGCATTAAACATACATAAGACTAATGAATAAAATTTGTTCAGCTCGACCCCTTTACATCCTCTATAACAAAGTCTATTCAGGCTTCATAATCAAACAATAGCAACCATTTTTTTTTTTTTCCCTAAGGAAAAGGAACATTTCATTAATAAGAGGGAACTACATGCTTAAGGAGGGTATCAAACAGCAATGAAGGCTCATCCTTCACCCAAATTAATATCAATACAAGATAGCTCATGATTAATAATCCTCTGATGAATTTAAAAGAGTAACCATAATCACTCCTGACTACTTTACTTGCACCTAGCTAGGAACAAAGTAGGGAAAAAAAATAAAAAATAAAAACATTTAAAGGCTATGCATATCTCATAAATTATTTTGCTCTCTAGAATGGGGATTCAAACTCGTGTCCTTATGCTATATTTGCTAGAAGTAGCAACGGGCTTAATTAAGTTTGATGAGACAAAAACATTTGTTTAAAAAGGAAAAAATATATATATATATATATAAAAGAGGAAAATGCTTGAAGGATTGTGTAGCGCACTGTTGGTTATATATGTTATGTACAAAGCTATTATATAACAAAATCACAAACGTATACAAAAGACCAAACTATAAGTACGTCAAAAATACATGATAATTAATCTCCCACAAAATTTAAAAAAATTAAAAAAAAAATCTTTTTTCTATCTATAAACATGAATATAACAAATAAATCAGTCTAGGAAAATCACAACTACATGTCGTCCGGTATCCAAAAATAAAATACAAAAGAGAAAAAAAGAAAAGCCTATATTTTCAAAGATTTGTACACAAAACTATCCACCGTAGGAGTCACTAATCGCAGCTTCAAATCGTCATTCCCACCAGGCGGTGCTAAATTCAAATCCAAATCCAAATCCAAACACATGACTCTTTTGCTACTACTTGATTTTTTCAACACCGGCAATGACGGCTGCTGATCATGATGCCGATCCGTAACACCACCGTCCTCCGTGGCATGCCTGTGCCTCCTCATGTGACCTCCCAGCGCCTGTCCGATAGCGAACTCGAGACCGCATATGGAGCACTCGTGCGTCTTCGGCTTCACCGGCGAACTCGGCAGCTGATCATTGACATGATCTCCGGTCATCAGCTTGGGCTTCTTGTGGCTGGCTCTGTGTCCTCCCAAAGCTTGGAACGAATTGAACTGTCTGTTACAGGTCTTGCAGACGAAAACCCGACCCGGAGATGACGACTGTTTCTTGGCCACAACGACATCGTTTTGGCTGTTGTTGTTGTTGTTGTTGTTGTTGCCGACTTTGGATAGAAGCATCAAGCACTTGACGACATCCAAAGGCTCCATCTCACCGTCCTCTCTGATTCTTTTAAAGCCCATAGCCTTTTTAATTTTTATGGAAGAAAACGGAAAAGAAGAAAGTCAGAATCTGAGATCTGAACCAGAAAGAAAGAAATATGAAATCTGAAAGCTGAGAAGAAGAGTAAAAGATACGCAGCGGGGTGGGTTTTATTTTTGTGTTGAATGGAATGGAATGGAGCAAGCGAAGGGGTTTTTGAGGTCCTTTTTATAAGCAAGTTTGGATTGGGGTTTGCGCAGACTTGTGCGGCCGAGTAGTTTTCAATTACGTGGCAAATTATAGGTCGTAATTGCCCATGTATTTCCCTCTTACTTGGGGACTAAGGCAGATGAAGGAGTGGATAGATGATGTAATTATGTGGAATATTTGGGGGTGTTTAGTGTCGCCGCCTTAGTTTTTATTGCATCACCGCGTTGCGAAGCAAAAATAATACGAATAATATTAGAAGAAGTCGTTCACGGTGCGCTAGTGTGTTATTTGGAAGAGAGTCTAACAAACGGCTTTGACAATTCTAGAAACCTTATGTAACGGCTTGCTCTATATGCTTCACTTAGGCCGGCGCAGACATTGGAGCGTATCCTACACACACCGTCCTATTGCGTATGAAAATTTATTATTTCTATCTGTAAAATATTTTTATTCGACTTTTTTTTTTTCCCATTTTAAGTGTCTAGAAATTCTCATGTCGATATTACAAAAACTCAAGAAACGCCTATAATATTTTTTTAAGAATAATTTTTTTTTATTATATATTTTGCTTATTTATTTTAAATTTAGAATTAAAATTCAACTAAAAAATTGAAGAAAAAATTTATTAGGTATTTGTATTATACATTTTAAAATGATTACTATTTTTTTTTTCTCTTTACTTGTACATATGTATATTTTTTTTTAAAAAAAATTCATAAAATAGTTTGATATTATTATTATTATTATTATTATTTTTTTTTTTTTAAAGGAGGAGGCGTGGAAGCACTGGTGGTGAGGCGCGTGGAGATGGAAAAGCGTAGGTAGGAGTGAAGGAAGGAAGTGAGAAAGTGAGGAAAGCGAGTGAGAAGAGAGAAGTGGGAAGAAGAAAGAGAGGAGGAAACGTGTAACGCAAGCCAGGGATGTTGTGTGTGTTAGTGGGGTTAATTTACGCGGTGCATGGTTTTGCCTCCTTTTCCGGTGTAAGCTTCCTACTTTCACACCGTCCTCACTCCTTCTACTTGGCTTCTTTTATTATTATTATTATTATTATTTGTAACTCAAAAAGTCACAGCAATATCCGTCCTTCCTGGCTCCTACTCATTTTCTTCCTCAAAATTCAACTTTCTACTCTATATTTATTTATTAATACAAAAATATTTGCCACACCTACTTAACTTAGAATTAGTACTTTTCCACCAAAAAAAAAAAAAAATTTACAAATAGTACTTAATGTATTATGCCTATTTTCAGGGATGGAACCAGAACTGTTAGGGTTGGGGCCGAGAAATAACTTATTTTTATATATAAAAAAAAATTAATATTTAAAATAAGTTATTTAGATCATAAATTAAATGTATACATGTACTTTATATGTTTTATTTTCTTTGAAATAAATGAAACAAGCATGGAGTAAGAGATTTTTTTTTTATTTAAATTATTTGTCGATGTGATAGTAAAACATTACATTTAAGGTTCCGTTTGGAAAGTATTAAAGTTAAGAGGAAAATTGATTTTTGGAATTTAGTTTTCTGATAATTAATTTTTCTCTTAGTTTGTTTGGTAAGTAATAAGAAATTTATGATTTATAAATTATTAAATTTAATATTGTATAATAAATTAAGGATAAATATGTATTTTAAAAAAAATTTCAAAATTATTTTTTTTATTAGATTCTCAAAATAACACTTATATATATGAGAATAATTTTTCTACATATTTTTCTATATTTGTGGGAATATAATTCTCTGGAGCTATACTTTTCCACCTTACAATAAATAATATAAAAAAATATCACTTTACTAAAGGAATTAGAAGATTATAATGTTGATGGGTAATATATCTATATTCAAATGACAAACCAATTAATTTTCTAACCTATTATTTCAATTATTTTAATGATAATTAATACATAATTACAATTATATATATATATATATGTTACATAATTACAAACTCTAGAGAATAATATATAATTTATAAGAAAAGCTAGTAAAATATAGGGGGGACAAATATGTAAAATATAAAATAAAAACCTAAAATATATTTAAATGCACATAATTAAAAGGAAAAATCTAAAAGGGCAGGGGGACCTTGCCCCCTCAGCCTCAAGAGTAGCTACGCCCCTCCCTATTTTGGGAATGACAATGGTATTAACTTCTAGGTTTTAGATTCATTCAGATTTTGACTTTAGATAAAAACTACTCCGAATATATTTTTAGTTTTTGGGTTCAATTAGATTTGGATGATATTCCCTTTTTAATTTAGAATTTCCTAACAAAATATATATATATATATATATATATCAAATATAGAGCTAAAACATCCCTGTCCCAGTTTATAATTTTATATATATATATATATATATATATATATATATAAGCCTATTGAAATTGTTCATTAAATTTCATAAGGTAGAATAGTTAAACTAAAATTTGATTTAAGAAAATGTTTATATAGTCCCTTTAGAAATAGCCTAATAGCAAAGCCATTACTTTGTAGATAACAATTGCGAGTTCAAATCTTCCCTTCCCACTGTTGATATTAAAAAAAAAAAACCTAATGTAAATATATATATATATATATATATAACCAAATTCACACATGAATTTAATAAAATATTAAAATTCTATTTAAATTTTAAAAAATAATTAAATATGATTTTAATTACTAACTTCATACTTTCTATTTCAGTTCTTTTACATTAAAATAAATTATATTTATTAATTATTAAAATTTAAATTTTCATAAACATTATTTTTTTTTCATAGAGTTTTATTATTATTATTATTATTATTATTTTTGGAAATAGAGTTCTAGAATGTTTTGGAGGCAACAAGTTTGATAGAAATATTGACTTTTTGTACGGCTTATCTATTTTCTGCACTGCCGTTTAGAATTTTAGTAGTAATGCGTACGGCATTTGTTCTACATAAATTTTGTTGACTTTGCAATAAATCTTTGAATTTCTAGGTCGATCCTCAACTTGTTTCCGTACCTTGCACCAAAAGCAAGTCACTTTGTTTTAAGTTATCAAAAATCCTTCTGCCTTTGTTGGCAGTCCTTAGATCCAAATCTTACCCGCAATAAATTAATTCTAGCCTTTTTTTCTCTATAACAAAATATTTATTTCGCCATGAATTAATTTTCCCTTTATTTTTTTGGTGTAAAATTTTTAGTTCGTGACAAATAATTAAATTTTCTTTAGAGTTAAACTTAACATGAAAAAAATTGATAAAAAAAAATGTAATTAAATGTTGATTTAGATAGTATTTCAGAATCAAGGAACTCTTTTTGGGTAATTATGAGAATCAATGTACTTATACACATATATATAATTGATAATTCTCAAATTCATTCATTCAAAGTCAAATTTTATTGGTTAAGATGGACAAAAGATTTGACTGTAGAGTACGTATGTAGTTTCGATATCAAAGATATTTCACCTAAATTTCATCTAACACAAGGTTGAATTTTGGTTTTTAAATTGAAAGTTAGTCTAAGGGAGTTTGGAATTACTCATACATCCAAGCGAAATATATATCAATCTGAATTAATTATACATTTTATTTAGTTTAGTCAAACTCCGCATACGTATACTACTCAACCATTTATTCATTTACGAAAAATTATAATGTGTATCTCCAACTAATAATTATAATATATATGTAAATTATTAAAAAGAAAATATTAATTCAGGGTATCAAAAAAAAAATATAATATATATATATATATATAATATAATAAAATACTAAATACAAAATATGTTTTTCTTCTCCTTTTCGGTATGCAACTATAATTCGTGTACACTGACATGAGAAATGCATGATTATGATATATAAAATATTATTCATAGAAGAGATTTCCTCGATTTTAATTTCGCTGGCAGAGAATGACTAGCTACATTCTTTTGGAGCCCTTATGACAGCTTGCCAACATATATATATATATATATATATATTATATAATTTTTTTTCCTTTTTTTATTAAAATTTAGAAACTGGGAGATTTACAATCATATAGAGGTTTAAATATTAAATCTGGAAGTGTATATTTAATTATCTTACCAATACAATTACTTTTCCTTGAAACATATATATTCTGCAAGATAATAAACAACTCAAAAGTCAAAATGAGAGAAGGAAAGCAAAAGTTATCATCTCAAACCTAAAAAAAACATTTATAGACTTACTTTATTTACAATATTTGAGAATCCCATATACAACACATAAGACAAATGCTAAGATTATATTCCTTAGGCAATGATCCTTATTTCCAACAATGTATCACCCAAAAGAAAAAATGTATATAAATATGGAACATATATATATATATATATATATATATATATATATATTATAAACCTGAAAAATGAGAAGAGGTGGAGTTTTAAAAAGATGACCAAATCAGCAAAAGTCAGCACATGCGTTCAAAGTTCAAGCATGAAACGAGTAACGATAACAATAGAAAAGGTTTATTTTATTGCTTTCGGGAGTCATGTGCCGCAATTCTTTAATCATGGCGGCATCAAACACGGGTTTTTCTGTTTACATTGATTCAGACACCATACTGCACGTTGTTCACCTTCTTTGGCATTACAGTACAATCAGCACGGACAAAGAGCTAATAATTGACTTTAATTTTTTTTTTTTGGGGGTTTTTGGAAAAAAAAAAAAACTACACACACAGAATTTTGCAACATATAAGATTTAACTAATTAAATTGTCAGATCTAGAAGCCAAAAAAAAATAATAATAATAATTGTCTGATCAACATATTGAATGATCAGCAGTTGTAACAATTATATTTTTCTTTAGTTTTAGATATTGATATATAAAATGAAAGATCTAGTTGTTAATAAATGAGTCGATCTAAGTGTTAATAGATGAGTTGGTAAAATATTTGAATATGCTTGTTCGAATACTAATATTTTGTGGATTGAAAATCTGGTAATATTTGTGAAATTATAACCATGCATAGATTATCCGGTTGACACCAAAGATGCGAACCTCTACCTTTCAACTTTTTTATTTTTCTGCCCAAAAAATATGTGTGTGTATATATATATATATATATATATATAATGATAGACTAGTACTCAATTGAGACTCTTTTAACTGAGATGAGGCTCACAAAGCACAGATTGAAGCCAACAAATAGTCAAGGTTGAAGATAATACATAAAAGTCACCACTTTGAAGGTGATCGTGTTCCTAACTTCCATTTTTTCAATTCCTGCGTACTCTGAAAACAACCATCTATTGAGCCACATAATAGTTTGGAATCTTCTTTTGGACTTGATTGTATTATATTATTTATTGTTGTTGTTTCCATTTTCTAGAATATATATGCTAATATTAAAAATTAAAAAATAAAAGATTATATATGCTAATATATAATTAATAAATTAATTATATTATTTTGGGGATAGTATAAGTCATATTTGATTAAGAATATTGTGATTAAATTGCATATTATTATATTATTACTTCTTACCTAATTTCAATGCATTTTTTTTTTTTTGGTTGCTTCGAAATCCTTTATATTAGACTGGTATAGCTTATAATTTTGAAGGTTATATATAAAAAACTTTTATCAGGTGAGATTGATTCAATTGATAAGATATTTATGCATGTAATTGGGAGATCATAGGTTCAAGATATCAAAATAGGGAAAAATATTGTAAATAATCAATATTTTATATATAAACCTCTCAACTATGCTATTTTATCATATATGCATGCTTTTTTTTTTTTTGGTTATCTTTTTACCTTAATATTTAAAACTTAAAAGCTCTTACATTGCATACCAAACCATTCTTTTATATTCACTTTGGTATAATTATCAACATCATCCAAAATTAGAATAAAAAAGGATCACAATTGAAAGTCACATCACTTGTTATAAAGGGCATTTTGAAAAATGTAAATCTATAATAGAAGAGATTATATATAATTTATTTAATAATGCAATTAAAACTTTTCAAAATAAATACGTTCAATTATTGAACCATGATATATATTGTCATACTCCAATAAAAAATGCAATCATTTGTTTATACATAGTACCTTTTTTTAATTGTAAAATCTTTCAATTTCATTAATTTTTAGTTGTTTTTGTTAAAATTGTCTTTCATAGAAGGCATATGATTTGCATATATAGTTTGTTCATTCAAAACTATTGAATGGTGCTAATAATTGTATCAAAGTGAGAATAAAATGATACGAATGGTAGTTAATTAAGGGTGCAATTTTATGTGAGGGTTTTTAAAGGTTAAGAGTGTACAGTGAAAAAATCTTCGTATAGGGTGCAAAAATGTATTTAACCCAATAAGTCATTACAAAAAGTTTATTCAATTTTACACTATTCACATCCATACTCTTGAACTTTGACTAATTTATTTATAGTGGATGGAAATTAATTTATAGATGTAGTAGGTATAGGGAAAAAAAGAAAAAAAAATTTATATAACAAGAATAATGGTATAGCCACTTTTTAGTTTATCAAAATAGAATGTTATGGCTTTTTAGTTTATCATTTCAAAAATTCACCCATCAACATTTAAATTATATTAATGTATTAATTAATTAAATAATAATATATATATACTTTAAAAAAAATATCGTAATAGAGTAAAAAGAGATTAGATTATCAACACTAATATTTTTTATTTATGCAATTGAAATCGCTGTTAAGATGGCAATAGTCTTTTTTTTTTTTTTTTCAGTACCCAATCCTGTCGAGGATGAAACTAGCAAAATATCAAAAAAAAAAAATATATATATATATATATATATATTATTTATTTCTTTTCGGGTACTGAATGCTGATCAGTTTGGTGTCAAAACGTTTGAAGGAGACATGAATGATTTGAGAGGTAGGTATGAGTGATTAGATTAGATGACGTTGTGAATTGGGTGGTGGGTCCGCCTGTAACTTGGGCGGTGGATGGTAAAGTTGATTCCGCATGCGGACATCGGGTAAGGGTAGGTACATATAACTCTGTACGGGTGGTTTATTTGGACGAGGAAGCGAATCGTGTGATTTAGATGATACTATATATATATATATATATATATATAAAGATATATATTTGAGTAATGCTACCAATCGTCAAATTTAGTGACCAAATATTGAAATTTGGATAATAATTGATGTGGTATAATCTGAATTATTCATATATTAGATTATTTTAACAAATAAAATAATAACACATTACATTTATGATATCACTTGCTAAATAATTTAATAAATAATTTTGAATCTACAATAAAAAGTATTTAATTTGTTAACTATTAAATTAAATTGTACTAAAAAAATAAACAAATTATGCAGCAAATTGATGTAGAAGTGAATATATTATTAGATCAAAAATCAATATAAACTAAATATAAATGAGTGGGTAACACAGGAGCAAAGTTCAAAAAATCGATATCGATGGAAATATCGAAAATTTAAAATACGAAAATTTTCATAAAAATATCGAAAAATATCAAATATCGATAAAAACTTATAAAAAATGATGGAAATTTATTTTAAAAAATAATTTTTTTTATTGAAACTTAGAATTAGCTTATTTAATTCATTGATTATCAACTTGATTATAAAACTTATTAAAATATTGAATGGATGCTATATTCTTTTTAGTGAATTGATTTATAATAAGCATTAATGATCATAGATGAATTATTATTAATATAAATATATCAAAAAATACATATATGATAAAATTATTTATTAACTAAAATATATAAAATAATTATTATAATTACATTATAGTTCATAAAAGTCATCTTAATACCATATAGAACTTCTGAGTGGTTAAAAATTATCGGTTTCTTTCTCATTTTGATTTTGAGATGTGAAATGTGAGAAGTAGTTATGAAAAGATGTATCTCCCTGATAGTTTTGCATATAATTATTAATATGCAACCATATGGATCTAACATTATTGGTTGACTATGTGCAAGCATAACTACTATTCTATGATGGTTGAGTTTGAGATGATACCCATGAATTGCTACTTGATGACATTTCATATATATCCATTGAATAAGAATTATGAAAATGACTTCCAACCCTTATAGATTCAAAATTTATAAAAATTGAATCTTATTCTTGTTGTAACATCTCTACTATAGATTTTTCTTTATGTATATAGTCTTTTCCAACAACACCGAATCCTTGACCTCCATCTCTACCCCATGATCTTCATCTTGTATTGCATGTGTGTAATATTGTTCACCAGTAAATGAGCTTAATCTAACTTCTTAACTTGGGTGATTCCCTTTGGCTACTACCTCTTCTAACTTCTAATTCAGATAATTTGTTGAAGTTATCTTCATCACCACTGGAGCTAGAGTGACTACTAAGAGTCTCAAATTGTGAATGTATACCACTTTATGGAGCTAAAGCACTAGTAGTTTTAGTTGGCTCTCTCATAAGCATTTGAAATGAATTACCACTATTAAAATTTACTTATTTAGCAATCACTTTTTGAACATTTATTCCCTCTTTTTTAGCTTGTTGAACAATCTTTGGATCAGGATTCCTTTCATGATCATCTAAATGAACATCTTTAATCCATTAGTACATTTGATTGCCCTCTTCATCATCATCTTCTATTATAGTTTCAAATATTAAGATTTCTAAGGTTCAAAAATATAATCCACAATTTTTGTATTTTTACTTTATCGATATTCAATAAATAAATAGAACTTATTAATGTTATTCAATTCAATTCATTCTATTTTGTTTATATCACTAAATGTCTAAAAAGCAATTAAAGGGTAAAAAAATTATCAAGGAAATTAATTTGATAAAAAGTTTTACTAAATATCAATAATATTTATGAGTTTTTAAAAAAAAAAATTTAAAAAATCTGATATTTTTGAAATTTCAGTAAAAATTTTCATGGAAATTTTGCCAAAATTTGGAAAATTTCAATGGATATTATGGAAATTTTATCCATTTTCATGTCGAACTTAAATTTTATTTCGATTCATTCAAAAAATAGAAATATCGAAAAAATATCAAGAAAATATCGGATATTTTAAATTTTGCACAGGAGAAGGTTGAGTAAACTTTTTTTTTTGGCTTGGAAAAGAGGGATTCATAGAAACCAAAAACAAAAACTACAAGAAAGAGCCTAGATTCAGGAAGCTTCCTCAAATACACTATCTTGAATCATACTATTAACGCAACTAGATGGCAACCAACTAAGATCTAAAGGGCCATACAAAAATTGGGAAGCTGGCCAAGCGCATAGATTGTGGGCCAGAGTATTTGACAGTCTAGGGGCCCAGGAAAACCTACAATCACTAAACATAGGACACAATCCAAAAATGGTAGATAGCAGCCCTTTCAGGAGCCCAATGGAGGGAACTCCTATCTTGCTTCCTTAAGGCTTTCACCATACACAGCGCATCAGACTCAAAAGTAACTCGACTCCACCCCTCGTTGAGTGCCACCTTCAAGGCTTTTTCAACCGCTTCAAATTCAACCACTTCGGAAATTGTTATCATGGATTTAAACGTATGGATGCTCATAACTTCACCCCTGCTATTTCGAGCCACCACCGCCAGAGAGCTTCCTCTGTTGCTAACAGCTGCATTTGTATTCAATTTAATGAAGTCTGGTGTAACACCCCGTCCCAAACCACATTGGAATTCGTGCACGTTGATCGAGGTTGACTGTTGACCGAGTGGGTCAAAAGTTGACTTTTTGTTCCAGTTGAAATTTCTAGTTGACCAGGGTACCGTGGCGAAGTGCGTGATGTCCCGAGTTCGTAGACTAGTAGCATGTCGAAAACGGAGCTACGGTTTGAAAGTTATGGGCAAAACAAGTCGTGGTGCACACTGTCTAAAAGGTGCCGGGAGTTGACTTTTTATCATTGTATAATTTTGCTTTGACTTTTGTATGGTTGTAAAGTACTCGTCGATACGAGTTCATAGACTAGCGGCATGCTTAAATCGGACATTTGGTTAAAAAGTTATAAACGTGTGAAGTTTGCCGGATACCGTAATATTTTATTATATCTGGCTTAAGTGCACAGTAACGCTACGTGTTGACACCTGATTGGTCTACGTGGGTGAACAGTGTCACCCACGGTGGCTTTTATTTAGCAAAAACAACGGGGAAGAGAGAGAAAGAGAGAAAGGAGAGAGAGAAACGACCGGCCGCCGGAATCGTCACATTTTCCGGCCGATCCTTGCTACACGCGCCGGCCTGATGGGACCCCCTCCCCATTTCCGGCCAAACCCCAAAATCTCATGACCGCCGGTCGTCGGATGCGCCCAAATCGAGCTGGCGAAGCTCGGCTGCGATTTTTCGCCTCCACCGCCGGCCACCCCCGTTTGACCCCTTTCCGGCCATTTTCAGGCCACACGCGCCAACCACCCCTCACCACCTCCTCATTTCCGGCCAGCCCACCAAATTTCACTGCCACCGGACCTCCGACGCGTCGGGATCGGAGCATTTTCCGGCGAGGCGCCGAAAACCTTCAAATCCCGATTTCTTCGCCATCCGGCCTCCATTTGCCTCACCGCCGGTCCCGTTGGAACCCTCTCCCCTTGATCTACAAAACCTCAAAAATCTCAGCCATCGGCCACCGCGCGCAGCCGCAGGCGACAGTTGCCGGTGACCGCGGCGGCTCGCCGAAAATCACTATTCTGGCGAGTACCCAGTTACACCGCCGGTCCCTCTCTACTAATTCCGACCCCCTGAATCCAAATCCGGGGTCCTTTTCCGCCAATTCACGACGGATTGAGAGAATCAAAAAATTGAATCCCGAAAGTTTTCCGGCGAGATTCCGGCCACCCTCGGTCCGATCTCCAGGAAGTAAGACCGGATTTGTAATCCTCGTCGCTCAAGCTTCGATTCGGTATATTACTCGTCAACTTTGGTTGTCGTTTGTGTTCGCTCCCTGGGTAACCATTTGGGAGTTACCCGATTAAAATATTAATATATTTGGTTTGGTGTATTGTGGATATTTTAGGTGCACGTGCGAGTAGTGGAGTCGATCCTGCGGAGGATCTTGATTGAGATACGTGCTTAAGGTGAGTGACCCACCTCCAAATTAATTTCGAAAATTAAATTTGTGAATATTTTGTGTGAATTGAATATTTGAAATTTATATTCTGTGTCAAATATTTAATTGATTTATTGTGGGAATTATTGGTGGATTTATTTTTATTAAAGAAAATATGCATTATATAAATTTATGCCATGTGAAAATTATTTTATGGTATTGAGAATTTTGGAATTCAATTATATATAAAATTCTTGTGGTTTTAACATTATTTTGGGCATGATTTGATTTTCAAATATTTCAAGGAAAATATTTGTTTAAGTTGGTGGCTTCAATTTTTATAATTATGCCCGTGGAATATTATGCGATTTAATTTATTATATTTCAAAAATATTTATGCTATTGGAAAAATTGAATATTTAAATTGGTGGATTTGAGAGCTGGTGGATTTGAAAATTATGGAATTTATGCGATGAATTTATGACGATGATTATAAAGAAATTGTGGGAAATTTACGAGTTTAAATGGATGGAATAAACCCGGTATGTTATGGAAAATTTGAGATTTTGAGATATAAAATAAATATGTGAATTTTATGATTTTTAGATGCACCATACACGTACTGGTGTTCTGTTTATATGTGATATGGTTAGTGTGCACACGGATGTGATTAGCGCGCAGGTGGGTGTGAGTAGCGCCCAGGTGATTTTGTGGGGTTGTCCTGTGTTTGCCATCGGATGAGGGTAGGGCGCCCCTCCATGGCCGGGACACCTGTTTGCAGCGGTGCGGTGGGATGCCACGCAACCGTATGCTGGTTTCTCTCTATAACCTCCTGTCTGGCGGTACCTTGGGACGCTGGGTACTGTTGGCGCCACTGGTATATAGTGGGTGCATCAAGTGATTTTCAGAACTGGGATTTTAAAATAAATATTTTGAAATTGTATTGGAATTAAGAATATAATTAATACTGTTTTTGGTATTTATTTGAATGGGGATTTTAAATTGGTTTAATTTTCCCTTTACTTAATTATTCAATAAATTAATTTCTTTTAATTATAAATTTTGGATGCTTGACTTATTATATTTTATTTGATATTTAGTTGAATAAATTGATGTCTTGGTTTTCGGAGAATACGAATAAAGGGTTTTTGTGAAAATGTTTTAAAAGGGGAACTTTTCCAACCGAGAGAATTGTAAGGGTTTTTAGAGAAATTATTATTTCCAATTAATTATTATTGACCTACCTAATTATCGTGGTATTATAATTGTACAGTAGATATGGTTACTCACTGAGATGATTAGCATCTCATATTTTTAAATTCCATTCCTCTAGGTACCAGGTTTTGTCGGTATTCATCCGGAGCAGACTTGATCTTCATCGCTGTCTTAGTTCGAAAAGTACCCTGTTCTTCATTTATTGAAATTGTAATATTTCTTTCATCCATGTTGTATTCTATACTTAGTAGTACTTCATGAAGCTCTGTATACTGTCTCGGACATTTATGTATTAATTATGCACTGAGTTACTGTCATTCATTTGAAGTGCTGTAAATTTGTGGAATCAACTTGTAGTATTGTGGGAGGAATAAGGAGATAAATATAGAAGTGTGTTTTCAGTGCAGGAAATTGTGGTAAGTCCAACCCTTAGGGGAGGTTCTGCCGGATTTTCCATTGGAGGGTCCGGTAGAATTTTCCTGGGATCAGGGCTTGTTTAGGGTTCCGATGAGAAATTTTGGACGGGTCTTGACATCTGGTGGTGGCCGGCTCCACCTAAAATTGTGCCGATGATTAGACACCCCCTGCGTACTCCAGAGACCTTTTTCGCGTGAATTGGCTTCCATTATTTCATGGAATCTGTTGTGGATCCAGCTTGGCGAAGAATCCACTATACTGACCTTCCCTTCATGAAGCACCTTGTTTCTTATCCACCAAAGATGTTCAAGTGTAACTGCACTGAAAATAACAAACTTCTCACTGTCCTCTTTGTGAACTGGGAGCAACCCTCCAGGATGGATGAGGCCGTTGATAAAAAAATCAGATCATCAGACTCCACTTCTTCCCATCTGATCCCCCACTGATTGGCAAAGCACAACCTTCTAGCCACGTGACATTGAAAGAAAATATTATTTATAATGTTATAAGTATTAAAATATTTATAAAAACATTTATCAAATGAAATCACATGGGTAGGTATACAGATAACTCATGAATAAAATATTTAAATCAATTAAATATTATCAAATTATTTTTACATTATTTTATAAATAAATTTGATAAATGTTTTGGTGATTTTAGCATTATTAGTTAAATTTTGTTAGATTATTGGTTAAATATTGTAATTTGATTAATTGCATATTGATATTATTTTGTTTTTGAGTTTTCCAATTTAGGCATTCAATTTTAAGACCTACCATATTAAGTCCTCTATTATTATTATTTTTCATATGAATAACAATGAACATAATTTATAGGTTCTAAATTAAATTAAATATTTTGAGCCAAAAAAATTGATATTTCATATTAAATTATTAATATAATGTAAATGCCATTCTTTTTGGTAAATATGCAAATGTCATTATTAATTGTCAAATGAAATTAGCATAGTTTATAAGTCACTCAAATCTAAATCAAGAAAAGATACAATATTAGATAGGAAAAAAATTATTTTAAAGATTAAAAAAAAATTTCAATTCGTATTGAACTATTTACATTATATACTTATATCTATATTTAAGAGATCATGAATTTAAAACATTATAAATAATAATAATAATAATAATTAGATCAATATTTACTAAACCAAAAACGGAAGATTTAATATGATGAATGGTAAATTTGAAAATTAAAGGTATAATTTGTAAATCTTCAAAACTAAACGTACTAAGTAGTTTAATCTTTATTTATTTTTCCTGATCATAGTAGTATAATCATAAATATAATCCTTATTTACCCAAAAAGAATATATTTATGGGTACGTAGCACAGAGTCATAGAAATAGAATGATTTTTCCGAGCCAAGAAATTTAGTGACGGCTCAAAGTTCGAGTTGGGTTGACAATGAGGAAGAACGGAGTGGGCCTACCCAGAGACCCATAAACACACATGGATTGTCCATTTACACACCGCAACCGGATTCAATTACCCGCTCATTTTCTCAAACAATTCGGCGACAAAACCATCCACATTGCATAAAACTAAAAAAGAATAATTTCCCAACGGCCAAAATCTTCAACGTCGACGCCAGTGACGCTGTAAATGCCGAGCACTGGCGAGAAATCCGTCTGCAGCTACTCAACCTTGACACTTCCCGATGATTGGTCCGTCGTCGAAAAGCAACGCTGCTCCTTAGCCGCCAGCCCCGGCCGAGTCGACAAGGTGCTTTTTTTTTTTTTTTTTTTAACTTTTTATCTTTATATATATATATATATATATATTTTTATTTGTTTAATTTCCGGTTTGTTGCATTTGTTGAATTCAAGTGCATTGTATACAAAATGCATCTCTGTATAGTTCTCTTAATCCATGCATGGATGCGATTGTTGATATTGAGGGGTTTCTCTGCTTCTGATTCACTATTAATTGCATGAGTTTTTATTTTTTTATTTTTTTATTATTATTTTTTTTTTATTTTGGGTATTCAAGCAGTCTTTTTCCATAATGCTTCTGTTCACATTGATAGGTTTTGGTTTTTTCCGTTATATTTGATAAGATAGCATGGAATAGGCACAAGAAATCGAAATGCATGATAAAATAAAGAGGCAATAATGGCTGATTTTGCACCCAATTGAATGGAAAACCAGTGAATTTTTTAATCCAACATGACCTTAATGTAGTCACTCAACACAGATAATCTAATCTCATTCAAATTTGGTATATGATTATTTAAACACACTTTGTAATCCTTCTTTGTTTTCCATTAAAGCAAAATATTGTTGTGAGGATGCCTCTGAATGCTGAAATGATGTCTAGAAAGAAGAATGGGTAGGTATAAACTGGACCCTTTCAATATGTAAAATGTCAACTATGTGGGTTGGTGCTTTAATAGAAATCTAGAACAGGTCAGTGCTTGTGGTTTTATAAAGGATGACTTGAAAGCGTGTTTGGCAGAATTCAGATCTCTTTTGCTTAAGAAATGTCTACAAATGTGAAATGCATAGATTCCATCTCCTAGTATATGAAATGTCAACCATATAGATTGGTAATTTAATGGAAACCCAGATTTGGTCAGTGGCAGTGGTGGCGTGGTTTTTCCTTTAAAAAGAGGTATTGCAATCTGTGTTAACGACCAGGATGAAGTCTGGACTATGGCTAAGAGTCATTTTTGGGTTGATATTTTTTAGTAATATAAAGAACGCTATAATGTTATCTGTTTGACGGTCAGTATAAAGACTTATATTTTACTCAGACAGTCATTCCCACATATTTTCTCAGCTAAAAAACCAATGAGTTATCATCTAACATATCTTCTGAAATTTAACCTTGATCTTTCTCCAAAAGTATTGCCCATCTTGTTGGGTAATGGTTGAGCACTTCATCTGACCCTTCTGTAGCAAAAGTCTATAATACAACTTGTACAATTTCTTTTCGATGTGGTTATATATTGTTTTGTTCTTTTGACATTATTGAACTTTTAGATAAGCCATTTCTGATGGGAATAATTAGATTGCTCTTATCTTACTTGTAACTTGATACAAACACCAAGTTGATTCTAGGGCCCTGTTGTTAAGCTCTTTCATTGAAGTCTTATATAAGTAATTCAGGTAATCATGCCCTGTTAAAATATTTTGCAGTACTACTATGAGCCTGGGACGGGAAAGACGTTTCGTTCACTGATATCTGTTTACAAATATCTTAGAGAAGGGAAAACAGATACACCTATGACCAAGAAATTAAGAGCAGACAACAAAAGCTCTGTAAGTTCTGGAAGCAACTTATTTACTGCTAAGTAATAAAAGTAAGAATGCAATCGTTACAATTATATAACTTTGGTTTATGAACTCATTTTTTATTTCAACTGGCCTTTATAAATATTGAAATAGATCACTATATTGGTATTTCAGATGATGAAGTGATGCTTACAAATTATAATGGTAGAAATGCAAAGGGAAATTTTATTAATAATGGCCATATTAATGCAGATGCAAATTATACCCTACACGATCAGGAGCAACTCATCTTTCATACTACCAGATGATTGAATCATTGAGGAAAAGCACCGTAATAATGCAAATTATGCTGGTGTCATCGACAAGGTAACTTTTCTTTTTTTTTTTCCATACTTTTAAGCATCTTCAATAGGGTTTTTCTAGCTTTGCACTTTCCTGAACTAGGAAGCAATTGCACATATCAAGCTAGGTTCTCTGTCTATAGAAAAAAGGTAAACTTGCAAGCTAAAGACAAAGATCTATGCATTCAGATATTTCCAAATTAGTAAGCATAGTGCACATCAGAAACTAGAGAAACTTACAAACTCATCTATATTTGCAGTATTATATTGAGCCAGGGAGTGGGCAGAGATTCCGTTCCTTAAGAGCTGTTGAAAGATACCTAACAGAAGCAAGCCATGATACAATGCCGCTGAAGGCATTCCAAGATGCCCATAAACTTGATGTAAGAGTGATTACATTAACTGGTAAAACAAGATTTATTTGCTCCTCCAATATCCTTTGATCAACTTTCACATCTTGTTCTAAGAAGAAAGATGTATCTGTCAATAAATGGTCCCTGAAAGCTGCTAATAAAGACCCAACAAAAGGCAAAGAAATTACAACTAGAGTGAAGACAGTCAAATCCTGCAATTATTCTAGAGTGAGTTTATGCACTCATTAATTTTGTAGTTCATGAATCATGATAGAAAACAAATCTCCATGTTTTAACAGTTTTCACTGTGCTTTCTTCAGCCTTTAAAACATTTTGGTAATCTGATGAAAAATAATTCTGGAGAAGACGTTCAAGATTCAATGACTGATTTTTCCTGCCAACCATCAAAAATAAATTGGATTCTTGCTGGTGGACCTGGAGGAAATATGTGGAGCCCCTTCATGGGTGAATATATGGTCCCAGAATCTGTAAAGCGGAAGTGGTCGGAAACATTTATATCATCCATCCACAAGGGAAGCTTAAATGGACCAGGTCATTGGTGTGTGGCATTTACTGCACCCTGGGAGTCAACTTACACTTTTATTATATGCAAAAGAGGTTAGGTACAACTAGATTTTTTCCTGTTCATCTGCATGTATAAAAATGAGGATTGAATTGCAGTGGGGATGTCCACTATGCTGCTTAATAACATCCATTAAGAGGGTATGAGGCCTGTCATGGATACTGGACTTTAAATTTATGCCTGTGGCATTCAAAAGGAAAATGTTACTTGTCACCAGTGGTGACGCAAAACCAGTGGGCTTTGATAGTTGATGTGGTGATTTAATTGACGTAAACTACGGTTCATATCTCATATATGTTTCTATTTTTTAAATGAAACTAATTAATTATCATCACATCAACTATAGTCTCATCCTTCGTGATCTCCAATGGTGACAAATAGTCAAATGGAGTCCAATAAAAAGACCTATAAAAAAAGAGCATGCTGTATTTTATTGTTAGTACATTTAAACAGAGTGTTACACTACAGGTAAAGAATTTTTGTTTGGGGCATCAAAAGGCAACATTATTTATTTTCTAGTATCGGTTTTTAATGCAAATTGTAGACTTAAGGACTGAATAGAAAAGCTGTGGCTAATGACCATTGTTAGTTATGAGCGGCCTTATCTTCATGATTCATGATGTAACTTATAATATTACAGGTATTGCAGGAAGAAGTTTGTACTTCTTGTGAACCATGTCCAGGTTCTTTTCAATTTCATTCCAGCAATATTGTAAATTTGTAAATAAAACCGCTCAACGGTCAAACCGTTGTACGTATAATGTATTGTTATTTTTGTTACCGATTGTAGAGATAAAAATTTGACTATGTTAAGCTTAAAAGTTATGTTTGGTTTTCTTGTCATGCCCTGCTCATATCCTTAGCAAAAGAGAGAATGTCTATAGAGAGGTTCAATGAATCCTTGTATTGTTGGATGCGGATTCTATCTTTCTCCATTTAGAACCAATATATTATTATTATTATTATTAGTATTATTTTGGTCAATAAAGCCAATATATTGTTTGAATGAACAATTTGAATTAAGCGTGCCCTGTGTAAATTTCACTGTTTTTATGGGAAAACCATATATATATATATATATATATATATTTGAAATGATATGCTTGTTAAATTAAATTAGTTAAAAATGATCTTACATTATTTGCTGGATCATTGTTCAGCAAAAATTTGTTGCAAATGTTTTTTTTTTTTTTTTTTTAAATGTTTCAATATTGTATTTACCATTGGTTTGTCTTCTCACCAAGGAGGTTTGAAATGTACACGAATAAAATTTCTTTTCTTTTTTTTTTTTGGGAAATAAAATAAAATTTGAAGTTAGTAATTTTGTTTTAATGGGGATGTTGGATGTGATGTGGGTTAGTAATTTTGTTTTAATGGGGATGTTGGATGTGATGTGGGTCTTGCTCATCATAATCTGAGCCATGTCGTATGGTAGAATATTTGAGTAAAGATTGTTGCATTAAAGCACAAAAGGGAGGCCAAAGCAAGGTTTATGAGGAGGAGCTATAACAAGATTCCTCAGCCAGAATCTGAAACAAGATACAAGAAGGAACAGAACTAAAAGTAGATAATATGTTGAGTAGATGATATATAATTATATATAGACATATATTTCTTATTACCAGCGTGTGACTCATTAATATATATATGGATATAATTATGAGAGTAGACAACTTGAGTGTGACTAATAATTGGATCGGAAGACAGAAATAATTGAAGGTTTTTTTTTTTTTTTTGGGGGGGGGGGGGGGGGGGGGGGGTAAAGTAATTGGAGGTGGTAGACGTAGTAAAAGAAGATAAAGTTTCATGGGTTTGAAATTTCTAAGGACTTTACTTGATGGAATGGTTGATAATGACCTAATTATCATGGCCCAGCACACAAGGCCTAAAACCATTGGATCAAGAACTTTTTGGCAGCACTGAGACTGGCTCATTATCTTCAAATATCCAAGAATTTGCTTTAAAAATAATAATAATAATAATAGTAAGAAATAAGTGGGATTTTTCATCGAGTTGTAGAACTTGGCAAAATTTGACCAAAGGTGAGGCTTAAGGAATGAGATTAAAGCATCTTGTTGATGAAAAAAACCAACATTTTAAAATCTCTCCACCAATACTTCCTTAGGCACTCCTCCATTCATATTCCTCTTAGCAACTTATGTTAGTTCCTCGGATTTTGCCTCATAAACAACAAGTTTTGTTTCTTCGTTTTTTGTTTTTTGATTGTTTGTTTGTTTGTTTGTTTTGTTTTGTTTTGTTTTTTTTTTTTTTTTTAATAATTTTTATTTATTTATTCATTGTTTTGTGTTTAAATGGTCAGGGTGTATTCGGGTCGAGCTTACCCTGCTTGACAAGAAAAGCGACCACCTACGCTTACCTAATAGACCAACCCTTGTGGTTTATAATGCAAGTTAGTTGTGAAACAAAAGTCCTTTAACAATTTTCAAGAGGTATAATCTCGTGTCAGAAAAACACTAATAAATAAAAGGCTACAATCTTTATTAGAAATGGAAAATAAATCAAGGAGGCATCCTTCCAGACAAGTAGAGCGCCAGCTTATCTCTCAGATTAGCACCATTTATGTCGGCGGTTCCACAAATTTGTTGGTGATAACCTGAGTCATGGTTGTGAGACAAAGACATACTGTCCTGCACTTCATCTTCCATGTCGATAATAATGTTATGAAGCAAGCAGCAAACAAGAATGATCCTGGGCAATCTATGCTTGTCTGGTCTCCACATTACTCCCTGAATGATCCTCCACATGTCCTTCAACCTCGCTAACGCCCTCTGTGCTACCACTCGGGTTGCAGAATGGCGCCTGTTGAACTCGGCTTTTGAGTCCGAGAGATCTTTCCCTTCATAGGGAATTACAAGATAGGGTAGTAAAGGATAGCCTGAATCACCAATTATGTATTCCCTTATTTCTGTTCCTTTGGAGAGCTCTACTTTCTTTCCATTCAACCTCTCACCTTGGTCACAAAGTTTATAGAAAGTTGAACTCTGAAATACCAACCAATCCTTCATTTTTCCTGGCCATCCAGTGACTATGTCCCGGAATTTCATGTCAGGGTCCACAATTGCTTGCACGACCATGCTATGATTCTTCTCATGATCGAGCCACAAATGACTTGTGGGGTCTGAAGCAGGCAAACACATCGTAATATGGGTAGTGTCAATGACACCACAACAATTAGGGAAGCCTCGTATTCTCTCAAATTTGGATTTGACATCTGTCATTTCTGCTTCTGTCGATGGCCATTGCAAGTGGTGAAGCCCCCTTTCTTCCATGGATTCCACGAACCTCCATGTCACTTGAGAGACAGTTGAGTGGTTTAGCCCAAATAAATCACCAATTGTCACAAGTGAATCACCGGAGCTCAGTCTTCTTAGAGCTACAGCTACTTGATCGCATAAAGACAAAGGCTTGCCATTTGAAAACACGAAATGTGCTGACTTAGCCATCATATCTTCCTTCACAAGTGAACATATGTAGTCAAAGGTCTTCCGGGAAATCTTAAAAATAGATTCAAACTTATCTAAGCCGCTTGATGGAGATTGAATACCTGCTGCAGGAGGAAAGGGTAGAGAATTACTATTCTAAAATAAAGTAAGTACCTATGGTATCATCTTCGTGGAATGTTGCAGTGACAGAACCAATATTTTTTAAGCTATCAGGCTTTAAATGTCAAATCATAATATTTAACCCTTCCTATATACTTTATTATATGGAATATGGAACTATGGAAACCACAATAGCAGAAGAAATAAAGCAAGCAGAAAACTTATTGGAAATGATATAGCTAGCAGAATTATCATGTTAATAAGTTTCTGACCTGATACATATTTAAGTAATGCAAACCACATGTAGCTGATACGGTAATAACATGGGCTAGATTGGATAATAGAATGATATAATATGAACATTGAGCTAAATTAAACAAAATATAGTATGTCACATCCTAGGCAGCTAAGCATGATCAAATTCAGCACAGAATCAGTTTATCTAAAGCACAGAAAAACACTTGCACTTGATTACTTCAGACTAAATAAAACTGTCTCAGAATCTACTTGAGCTTAAACTGATCTATCTTCCTAAAAAAGATAGGCATGCAAACATGAAAATAGAGAGGCATGTAGTTGCTAGTTTTGTGATGGACAGCTTTTTGGGTCAAGACTGATAACAACGAGTGAGAAACAAACAACCATGTGGATAATGTTAACATGTAACAGATGCTAAATAAATAAAAGAAAGGAGCAACTCTTCCCAATATGAACTTTTAATTTTTCACTGTAGTTGCTAAATAGAGAATTTTATATAGTCAATTCAAGTGAGCTTTTGCCCTAAAAATAGGGATTTGCTGTACAGTTACAATTCTCACAAATGGAAAATTTTAAGCGTTGTTATAGAAATTTTGTCTAAATATCTTGTCAAACAAATCCAAAAAATACAAGAACTTTTAAAAATTATATCTCTAAGGGTACATGAGATTCAGGTTTTTCTTAGTCTCTAGGTCACATGAGATTCAGGTATTTCTTTGTCTTTGTTTTGAAAAATTTTGAGGGGAATCTAAAAAATGAGCCAGAAATGTTTCTAAATCAGGAACATGCATTTCATATTCTGTAAGAGCTCATCAGTTCAAGATTTCTTTGGACAATGCGTCATCAGTTGAAGATCATATCTCTTCAGACAAACTTAATTGCCACTGAAAAAAGAAGTCTAAGCAAGCAATAAATTGGAGCTGACTCAACCATTGGACCTGGAAGAGTATCTCCTGCAAGTTTTATGCTTTTGGAATGACCTGTCCATGGATAAACAGCTTGTATATAACTAACAATTTTCTTCTATGTTATTTTACTCTAAAACCGTAATAAGAGTTGTTCTAAATAAATTAACGTGCTACTTTATTTGACCCCTTCACTTTCCTGTGTAAATATCTGCTAATATTCATATGCTCATAATTCCCAATTCATCTATCTTATGAAAATGGCTGTCTATTAAACCTGCCATATAGAGTGTATTGAGTGTTTCAAGTTTTGTTTTGTTTCGTTCTGTTTCATTTATTTATTTATTTATTTTCCTTTTAATAGGTGTATATATATATATATATATATGTATATAAACCAGCATATTTTCACCAAGCAAAATCACAGATACATTTTAAAGATCCATATGCATTCATTCAACATCTTGACAATGTTGCAAAGCAGTTCGTCTAATGTATATACGCATAAATATACATTTTACAGTATACAGCCCAAAAGAAAGTAAAACAGGTTCTAGACTATGACCATCAAAATACAGATAGTTTCAGCATCATTGTAACAAAGGTTATGAGAAAAAACCAAATTACTACAGTAATTATAAATAGAATCATATTCAAAATCTTAACAAGATGTATCAGTTTTATTTCAGATATGATCATTTAGAGGTCAATATAGAGTTCCCGATATGAAAGAATGGAAATGTGGCGATATGAGAGAATGGAAATGTGGCATAGGGAATGCAGCGGTTTACTATGGCAATGTAAGAAGAGAAAATAAGATTATGTGTGCCTTTTACAAACAAACATCATGATTGGGTGGAAGGAAAAATAATATTGTAGAATTGGAACAAGCAACTAAAGCTACATATCTCAGAAAAGGCAAAGCACATTAAGATAGTTGCTTCTTCATGGATCTAAAATCAGCAGCATAAGTGGCTCATGAATCTTATAGAATAAAGGTAAAAATGAACAACAAAACTTAATATAACATCTTGACTAGGCAATATGGTGTTCAAACACTAAACTATCTATTAATTCCACGACCTTGTATGTTCTTAATGGAAGAGCTCACCATATGATAATCCGAAGCAGTAACCATCTCCACTACCATCAATATATAAATTTAGCTTTCATTAAAGCACCCAGCAAGGTTATCCCATTTATCAGAAAGATAGTACTTAAGGAGAAATAAATTATTAACCAAAAATAACATTCATTCTCAAAGTTCAATTATCTTGTTGATTTCAATTAAATTACGTACTTTTGAGCACTTAAAATTGCAACGAAATAATGTAAAGCATGAAGCGCACATAAGCCATAGGCACTGTACAATGAACAAGATATCATTTTTGTCTTAAATTATAGAACATGCCCATCATCATCATATACAACATAAGCTTATCCAGTACAAATACTCAGGTGTGAAGTGAAACATAATGTTGTTGAAAAGGGTGACAAAACAGATTAGGGATTCTTCCAATATACAACCAAAATGCATTTGCAATATACTAATATATAACTGCAATAAGAAAATAAAGCATAAACCTAATTCATTTGGACTGAAATTAATTTAACCAATCCACCGGAACTCAACCAGTAGAGAAAGGAGCCTACAAACCCGAACAGAATGTGACTGTTCAACAACAGCATCATAATATAGCAACAGAATATAAATACAAGCAAAGAGCAGATATAGTAAAGCAATCAGAAATAGCAAAGAAAAAATATACCATTAATTCTCTTGAAAAATTCATCCCACCAATCCACAGGACCTTCCTTCTCCGAAGACCCAGAACCAGAAGCATTTTCTTCAGGCTTCTTCTCTGTCTTCTTCCTCTTTCTGAACCCTCTAATAGGACCCATCAGCGTGAGACAACCGAATTGAATCAAAACCCAGAAACCCAACAGCTTCAAACAGCAAGAACCAAATCAAACTCTGTTAGAATTCAAAGAAAAACCAATACCCATTTACCACAAAGAGAAATATATTTACCACAGACACACACAAAGATCATGAGAGGATGATATATGCAGCAGTGACTAGAAAACATGCAAAAGAACGGAAAGAGCTAGTTTGAGTTTGTTAATGGCTGTTTATAGAGTGTCTGAAACATGCAATAAATATATATATAGAGAGAGGTCGATGAAATAGAGACGATTGGTGAAGCTATAACTGATGGAAAATCCAAGCAACACATGTGGTTTGGTGGTGGCTTAGGACAATGTGGCAAGAGAAGTGAGAGACATGGACATTGGGACTTTGGCTCAGAGTATCTATCGCACTACACATTTAGATTTGAAAGATAGAAACTCAAAAGAAAGTTTTGCTTAAGATTGTTTTGGACTTTGGACTCACCCTCTAATTTAAGGTAAACAAACAAGCTTTTTTTTTTTTTTTTTTTTTTTTTTTTTTTTTTTTGAAATTTTGTTTTCTTTTCACTTATGCACAGACCTTTGTATGATGATAATAATAATAAATAAGGTGGATGAACAAAATAAGAGCCCAGTTGCTATTGAAAATGACAAATATGCCATTAAACTTTGCTCCATTTGATTCTCCAAAAAGAAGGGTATTTCTGATTTACTAGGTAAGACAGAACACTGCGAACATCTTTTTTTTCTTTTTGAGTAAGAATACTATGAATATTTACATATATATATATAATCTGGGTGTGAAAAATTCTTCTCTATGACATTACTATTTCATGAATAAGAAATCTTAATTGGGTTTTGATAACAAAGTTTTATTTTCTCGATTGCTTCTCTCTTTTGTACTTTACTAAAGTTTAAACACTCAATGGCAAAGCTTAAGCACTCCTGATGAAAATTTTACTCGCTTATGAATGTTCTCATATCAAAACCAATATTTTAAAACCAATTTATAATTGGTATATTTATTAACATTTTGGATACAAAACATTTTATTTTATTTTTTTTATTTTTTTTATTTTTTTTTTGGGGGCAAAGATTGGATATACTTAAGTTGCGTTCTTTTATTGGTTTATTTATCAATGTAGCCATTTGCCTCCGGCAATATCAATATTAACAAATAAACTTTTTTTTTTCCCAAACAAATATAATGTAATTAATATATTAGTTTGAAATAGTTATTTATTTATTTGTTTTTATGCAATTACAAAATGCCTTGCGCAACTCAAGGCATGTTTATAAATGTTTTTTTTATAACTACATATTTTTCATAACACTTATTTTTGTGACACTTTTGTTAATAGGTATTTTAAATAAATGATTGAATATTTAGCTATATATATGATAGAAAACACTTACAAATTTATTTTTAATATTTTTATATTTTAATTAATATATTGAATGATTTTTTTTTTTTTTTTGGTTCTAAAACACTTATTTAGAGAAGCACTAATCTTGATGTTTATACTTCTTAATTTTTTATCTAACATGATTATAGATTTTTTATTTATTTATTTATTTATTTGTCTCTTGAAAGCACTTATTGAAACTCTAAAAATATTAACAAACATGCTCTCAGTATCCTTGGACTTAATATACTAGTTTGCATTTGTACTTCTCGATTTAAACATATTTTGTTTACCATTAATAATATTTACAAAAATGCTTTTATAAAATTTATTTTTTTTCCTATACAGTAAAATACCTACTATGCCTTGTTTGGAAATAATGGAAAAAAAAAAAAAAAAAGAAGGCTAGCAGCATCCCATCCCCACTATGATCCCAAGATTTTTTTGAGTGGAAATAGAAACGTAATGCCAAATCATAGTCCACATACTACAATCCATTTATTAAAGATAAATATTAAAATAACTGCAGTATTACGAATACAAATGTTTTAAAACTCATTTATCGAATAAAATGAAAAATGTCGAGTAAGGTTGGTATGGGAGTAAACGCCTAACATCTACACCACCATAAGGTCATCAATTTGAGAGACTCAATCTTCTTTTTTAAAGTAAAAGTTATTATAATTCGTATATATATATATATATATATTTTTTTTTAAAAAAATATTACTATATTATTTGATAAATAATTTAATATTTATAACATTATTGTTAGAATGAAAGCTTGCTAAAACAGCTTGTCAAAAAGTTTCAACTAACAAAATAAAATAAAATAAAACTTGTGAAACTGACAATTTGTCTAAAGAAAGTCGTGTCGTGGGCCTCCTGTCGTCCTAAATCTCTTTATGGAATTCAAAATTATTTGTTGTAACGAGTTTGTTTTTCTAAAGCATATCATGTCAACTAATGAACAATTAATTCATATTCACCTCCAAAAAATAAAAAATAAAAAAAATACCATTAATTCATGTTTTATTATCTTACTTTTTATCAACTAAAGAATTCACATTTTGAGTGATTAGCATTGGTAGTCCTTTTTTGTTTTTTTTCATGATTTTTAGTTTTTAGTTCCACTAAGATAAAATCAAGTTTCCAAGAGAAAAAATAAAAAATAAAAAAAAGAGTTATAAGAGCTATAAAAATAGATAAGGCAATTTGTCCAAACAACATGGATGAATCTATATCAGATGACTAGATCAGAAGGAGAGAGTGTGATTCTATAAAATAACATTTTTTAAAACTGCATCAACATGAGATTGAAATTATTTAAAAAAAAAAGAAAAAAAAAAGAAAAAAAAAGAGAGCATAAGATCGAAATTAACATAACCATGATTTTGTTGTTGTTGTTATTATTTTATTTATAGGAATGCTATTGTAGGTGATGGTCTCCATCATTAGGTGGACAATAAACATTTATCATCATTTGATCTATATAATTACATATAATTAGATAGCTATTACATGAAAGCATGCAAGATTGAACCCACACCAAGAGTTAAGCAATTTTGCCCATATTAGTAAAGTAGTATATATATATATATACACACACACAATAATTATTATGTTAGAATATATTGAGAATTATTGTGTTAGAATATATTGAGTTTATAAAATTAGAATATATAATGCAACTAAAATGAAGTGTAAATGATTAATTTATTATGATTGATTTTATTTATATTTTATATATCAGTTTTGATATAATAAAAAAGTTATAAAAAAGGAAAATGAAAAATAATCATCCATAATTGTTATCTTTCAAAGTCTCTTTCTATAAATTTTTTACCATATCTTTTTTCTCTAATATATATATATATATATATATATTGGTTTTTTAGTGGACAACTAACTAATTATTTGTTCATCCCACCAGTATTAATACGATATAAACATAGATTTTAATAAAATGCATATTTTTCATAGGATTGTGATTAAGTTCATTATTCACTACAGCAAAATTATGTTATATATAATTGAGAAAAAAAATATATATATATATATATATTATATAAATAGAGATCAGCACTCCGAATAGTACCAAAGTTATATAATACTGTATTTGCCAAACCTCCAACTTTTTATTTGCGTGGACAAATGGGCCTTTTAATCCAGCAAATTCCGCACTATTATACTCTAGAAAAGGTTTGTTTTACGTCGCATTGACAAGGACAACGCATTTTCATCCCAAAAAAAAAAAAAAAAAAAAAGTGTTTTTTAATTTTTATTTTTCAACCTTTTTCATTTTTATTTATTCTCACACATTTGACTAGCAAGGTAAGGGTGTGTTAGGAAGAAATGGTGTTGGGTTGGAGGAGACTTCGAGCAAGTGCTGATGATTTTGTTGAAAAAAAAAATTGGAAAAGGATAATAAGCAATTATCTGAGTTGTTAAACACATAATAAATATTTGCAAACACAGTACTCTGCAATTTACATTATTTAATTTAAAATTCTGCAATAAATCTTATTTATTATTTATAGATAATATACATTTTCTTTTATAAAAGGTATCATGCAATTTTAAGTATTGATTTTCGTCCAAATAAAAAATTCAAACGATTGATTATATACTATTATTATCTTCAATTTTTATATATTGTATACTTTTTTTGTTTAAAAAATATTTATATAATTTAAGACAAGATAATCATTTTCATAAATAATAATAAAACTGCATGTATAAGATATATATATATATATATATTCTAATTCTATGGTGGGTACTTCAAACTCTTGACTTTTATTATTATATTGTCTCTCTGGATGCTTTGATACGTTTAGGTTACTTATATGTTTACTTCTTTTTTTTAACTATTTTGTTTTATTTATTTATTTTTATGAGTAGATATGGGTAAGAGAAAGATTATGGCATACACAATTATAAAGATGTGACACTTGCATAATGATGATGATGATGATATGTATTTTTTTTTTAAATGTTTTATTGAAATTTAAGAATTGGTTAATGTAAGAAATATTGCACTTTTACAAATATTATTTAACATGAAGTATTTCCACTTTATTGTGCATGTAGTTTTTTATTTAATGTTTAAATATAATATATATATATATATATTTTTAAAAGATGTTCTATTGGAATTTAAATTGGTTTATGTATCATATTTGCACATATTATTTTTCAACAAGTTTTATTATTTTTATTTCTTTATTTATTAAAAATAAAGATACAATATTGCATGAATAAAATATTATTAATTTATTTAATTTTGTTTAAAAATAGAAAATTAATACAATATTGCATCCAACATAGTATAATTTATATAAGTTTATTATACAATCTCTACTAAATAGCTTATAATGAGCACAACTTATATAATACAAACCAATATACTATTGCGTATAAAAAAAACCCTTAAAACATCTATAATGATTCGATAGATTACTATTTGTGCTATTTATGTGGTTCAGTGGTCGAAAAGGTTTTACATTTATATTTAAATTTTAATTAATTAATGATATGTGTATGTATATATATTTTTACTTTTTTTATTTCTTTTTTCCCTTTTGAAAAAAAATTGATAAAGATTGTTTTCTTAAGTTACAGTGTCTTAACAGTTTAGGGTGAAAATTATTTAGCAATTCAAAGAGTCATCCAAGATGCTGTAATTGTCTCCCCTGTCTTAAAAAATAATAAAAATAAAACAAAAGACCGTCTTACCTATCTTTTAGGTGTTATTAAAGACCATCCACGTATGCATTGACAGCGACACAAGAATATAATGAAATCAGAGCGTTATGACTCATATTTAAATAAATGAATAAATGAGAAGCCGATCTAGACTTTATAAATTCATATCTGTTTTGACAAATTATTCACTTAACATATAAATAAATAAATAAATAAATATAAATTTTCAAATATGGAATATGTGAAAAAACATATAAAAAGAAATAAAGAAATAAATAAATATAATTTTCCTTTAAAAAAAAAAACAAGAAATATAATTTTCAAATATGGAATGTGTGAATGACCCATTAGGGAGGTTTTTTTTTTTTTTTTAAACAAAATTTTTGGTTAAGTTACAGTAAAACCCCCAAAACTATTAACTACTTGTAAATAACTTCTAGCATCTTAAACCATGAAAAATTTACAATTAAGGTTTTGTTAATAATTATTTGAAATAATCATATTACCCTCAAATAAATAATATTGAATATATATTTGTAAAAATAGAAACTTAAAAATATACATATATACAAACCCTTTTCTTTCCCAAAATATATTTGTAAAATAAAATAATTAATTGTTTAACAAAAAAAAAAACTTATTAACACTTTATTTTATATTTTATCAATTGTTCTTTTTCTTTTTTTTTTAAAAAAGAATATCAGTTGTTTTTTGCTTTCATAATTTTTCATACTAACTAATATTTGTCTAAACACATTAGGATAATAGAATCTTATCAACAATTTTTTATGAAATTTATTTATAATTTTAATCATATTATAATACAAATTTTCATTTAATTAAAATAACCATGTCATATCACTTGTCAATTTTAAATAAAGTATTTAAGTGATAGACAATAATTAAAAAAAATAAATACAGTTAAAGGGTATAATGTACCATCAAAGCATAAGTAGGGATTTAATTGTTGTTGATATATTTTACCTTTTTTTTTATTAAAGAATACTGCTCAAACACCAATCTGTTTATTTACTTTGATTCATTAATTGATGTGATAATATTTTATTTGTTTCATTAATTGATGTTATAATATTTTATTTGTTTGTATTAGATTTCACTTATTTATTTGGGTTACTATCCATGTTTAATTTATTTATTTTTTAATCATTAATGAATAATGCTAGAGGTATTAATAAAGTCTATGAAAATATATACTAAATATATGTCAATATTTTATTAATTAGCATATTAATATAACTTATTTATATATATTAGTAAATTTATTTGGTACTTTGAGTATTATTTATCATTAATTTACTTACTGCTATATCAATTGCTAAATATGTTAGTAAAAATAAATTTGACGG
The DNA here is from genome assembly GCF_031755915.1 of Ziziphus jujuba. Classification (NCBI taxonomy): domain Eukaryota; kingdom Viridiplantae; phylum Streptophyta; class Magnoliopsida; order Rosales; family Rhamnaceae; genus Ziziphus; species Ziziphus jujuba. The sequence goes on from NC_083388.1 coordinate 10,130,381, forward strand.
TTATAGGTTAAAGCATTACTAATTTTATAAATATATATTTATATATATATATGTATATCAAAATGATATGATAAAGAACTTATAAAGAGATTGTAAAAGATATCATTTACAGTCATTAGATCTACATGATTTTTTTTAATCTGATGGTTGTAGATAACTATCCTTCATAGTTTTTCTTTATAAATTATTTACTTTATCAAAAACATATATATATATATATATATATATATATAAATATATTCACATTTTCATATTCAATTACTGAATGTCATGACATTCTTTTGAAAAAAGTATACATTTTTATTTTTAATACACAAACAAACATTGACAGTTCAAAGGATCACTAGCGGTAGCCTTTGTCTTTTAGAAATATAAAAATACCAAACAACAACCCAAAGAGAAAGTTATATTTAAAATAATAATAATAATAGGAGTAGGTGGATAAAATTTTGTGAATAATTTGAATGTAACCACCCTACACTTCAATTGGCGTTATATGGTGGAATGGCTTCTTATTTAAGTTTGCAATTGTTGTCAAATTTGGCAAAAGTTGCCAAGGTGGTTGTTAGAAGTTTTCCATTTGTCTTTGGCAATTTTTTAATTTATATTTCATATTTACCTCTCTTCTGGAAAAAGAAAAAAGACAAAAGAAAAAAAAAATGAAAAACAAAAAACAGGTGCTTGTACTAAAGGCTTTTAAACTAGGTGGTCGTGATTGTGGACTATTGCATAGTTGACTATCATGCTATTTTGGGATGGGCCAGGCATGGGGGTTTCTAAGTTTAATTGGGCCCAATACTTCTCTCCCTCTTTTGAAATTGTTTTTTGTTTTTTTATTTTTATTTTTTATTTTTTAAGAACTCTTTTGCAACTCCAAATGGATATATATTTTAAATAAATAAAAAAAGACAAACAAAAATCTCCAAATAGATTTTTCTTTACCTAAGAAAGCTCCAAATGGATTTTAATCAAATTACTGAAGAAACCCAAATCTTTTGCATATTGAACGGTAAGTGGTTTGGGTTCTTGGGTAATTTGCAATAGGGGACCGTTAAAAAATCCAATTTGAAGTGCACATAGAATTTCCCTTCACCAAGTAAAAACCATTGTTCAAAGCCTAATTAAACGGCACCTGATAATGTCCATCCAATGAAATGAAAAAATGTGAACGGCGCCATTTTTTTATTTTTTTGGGGTACTTTTTATTTTTTATTATTATTACTATTATTATTCTTTTTTTATTTTTTGGTCAGAGTGAAAGGAGTCGCTTGCTTCAAACTAAAGCGCTAACCATCTAAATGAAATTCATCAAACACTTTCACATTCACCAATCCACTAACCTTATTTAAGACAGTAATCTAAGGTTTAATCCAGAAGTTCGAATTTGGATAACAATAAAAAAACTTTATACATCATTCCTAGTTACCTAACAAATTGAACAGAAAATTCAAGCCAAAATTGTTTCTGTTTCTTGGGTTCCATGAAAATGACTGTTTATGGCTAAAAACTTTGCCATTTAAGAGTTACTTTGTGATTGTATTGAAACTAGGCAAATGCCACCACCACCTCTCCAATCTCCATAACATGTCGTCTTACAGAAACTGGACCTCCTCTCGTGACCTCACGTGCGTTCTTGAAAACGATGGAAGCCAAAAATATGTGATAATTCCAAGAACATAAAATCTCCTTTTCATGCTTTAAAAGTCAAAACCTTGGAGTCAAAAAAGGGTTAAAGGCATTAAGCTATATATTGGGGGTTGGCACCAAATCACCAAAATTAAGGCACAAATTCAACACCCCCACTAACACCAAAGTACCAAAATATATTGACCCTAACTCGAAACTCCAAAACTGAAATGGACGATATCCACCTTTGCTATCTTCCATACACATAGACAGAGAGCTTTACAAGATTCCCTAAACTTCACGCTTTTTGTCTCCCTCAATGCTTTGTACTTGCTTTCCTCTCTGTGCCGTGACTTGCAATGCACCAAATAAGAAATCTTTTCTTCAATTTTACCATCAACTTTTTACAATTTTTTTTTTTTTCTTTTTGTGTTTCCAATCTCACTTACAAACTTCAATTTATGGTTTTCATTTTTTGCTGGCATTTCCCACTTACATTTGATGTTGAACCTCGAACCTTTTGCTCCCTCCTTGGCTATTACAAGAGGAGATGATGATGTTGCTCTCTTTCTTGGTTGGCAATGCCTTTGGCTTTCTCGGTATGCATTTCGCTCGAACTCCTACTTCTTCTTCTGCAAATTGCAACTTTGAACTCCTGCAAATCAAAAGCATTTTTGAAAAATGTTAAATTACTCAGATCAATGAAAAATCATTTCAAACAAAGAAATTCCTATTCTTGTTTATCCCAAAAAGAAATATAAACAAAAAGAAATAGAAAAAGAAAGATATGCTAGTCATTTTCAAAGAAGAAGTCAACTAATCCTATTAAATTATACTAATTTGCAGATAAAGTGAAAATGAGGCTCAAGGACTTTTGAGGAAAACAGGATTTGAAATTTCTTTTGGTCCCCCACACTGATTTTAAACTCACAGGCGGCTACTTTGAGATTTTCTTGAATTGAATTCTCAGCTGCAAAATCTCTTTAATTTCTTGGGGACCCACAATAGGCCTAGATAACAAGATCAAGAATCAGGATGTTCGTCCGATTAGTATAGACGGTCAGTATTTAATTTGATCTTTCAAGAAATTGGGTTGAAAGATACTTTGTGCCATACACAAGGCAGCACATGGACAAATATTACGAGAGATGGTGCAGTAAAGTTGACTAGCTACCTAGCTGGCTTTTGTATTAAACTCCGTACGAATCTTCCATTAAATTCCAAGGCAGTCTCAAAAGGGTTACCAAAAGAATCAAAATTTTATCGCTCAGAGATGGAGACAAGAGACTGAATGAAAAGGCAAAGGCATAGAAACCTTGTGATATGAACTATGATGTACAAATGCTCACCAACCCTTCATTATACTAATAAGCAATATTTGACTCATAAATCAAAGCGTGAACCCAAAAATCCACATAAATATGTGAGAAGATTTTGGAGGTATATTAGTTGCATCAGCAATTAAGGTAGTATATAATATATGCCATATAGAAAGTTCAATGTCTTTTAAGTGGTAAATAGGCAATATAGAAAGTTCAATGTCTTTTAAGCAGTAAATCAAGTTGTAGACCATGACTTTCAGCAAAAGAAAAAAAAAAGTTGTAGACCATGACGTCCAAAAAATAAATAAATAAAGGAAAAAAAAAATCTAAGAAGTTTTCTATTGTCAAAACAAAGTTTCAGAATTTTATCCAAAAAAAAAAAAAAAAAACTAAGTTTCATAAAGTAAATATTATGAAGAGTTCATTGCTTTTCCACCTTAAAAATCTCTATAAATTATTTTTGACAATAATACTAATGGGTATTTTGTTTATTTACATAGCCAAATATTAGGGAAAAATGATGCCATTAAATATTCTAAGAGCTGTTTAAAGAAAGAAAAAGTAAGTTTAATTTCACAAAACTTTACCTATCAGCATTGTAAGATGATGATCTTTTCAAAGCAGGAACCTCCTCTTTCTTCGTCTCAATTAAGCTCCCGCTAAAATACTCCTTGTCTTCCAATTTTACCCTCTGCAAACTTAAATTTTCCGCCAAAGCCCCTTCCTGGTTCCCTGCACCGTCGCCGCGTGCCAACCTAGCCTTGGACTGCCCGATCAAAGACAACCCTTGATCCTTGACGTACGTGGCCCCACAGTCCTTGAACGAGATCGTGCCGCACGATAGCAACTGCATCAGGACCGAAGATGCCTTCATCCTCCCGCCACTTGTGCAAATCTCCGCCGTCCGATTCGCACCCGCCTCGTTGCCTCCGTCAGGGGCACGAAGCACCAGCCGTCCATCTGCCTTCAACAGCGATTCGATGGTTTCGGGGCTCGAATCCAACGGTGGTGGCGAAATCTCGTCCCCGCTCAGCTCCGTACTTTGAACTCTCTCCTCCTGAACCTCTTGTTGTCGCTCCTCTTTCTCTTCCCTGAGAGCACGTCGCCGCCGCCTCTTGTCGTCGGTCTGAGTCGAAGCGTCGGCGGCGGCTTTTCCGGCCGAATCGCCGACGGACTCGGTCTTGTAAACTTTGTATTCCTGGAGGTCGATCGAGCTCCACGACTGGTTTCTTCGCCGCACGACCACCGGAAAGTCGGAATTATCGCCGGAATTTTGAGTCTCCGGTGGAGGTATCAGGGACCGCGACGATGCTATTGCGAGAGCATTGGGGTTGAAAGCGTCATCGAGTAAGAGCTCTGATCCTTTGAGAACGTATTCATGGCCGTGCGCTGGGTATATGAAATCGTTCCCTGACAAATCGTGCCAGACGAAACCATTTTTGTAGCTCCTGAAATTGTTTTTTTTAAGAAAAAAAAAATTACACAAAAAAAATTAAAACAATAATCAAGTCAGGGAGATAGAGGATTACTGAACTCACCGTTTAGAAGACCACGAGTACTTGCAAGCCATGCCGTTGCCTCGAAGCAAGTTTAAGCGGTCAATGACATCTGTTTTTGAAAAAACGAGGTTCACGAAATGAGAAAAAAGAATAAAATACAACAAAATAAGAAACTGAAAGCATTTTTTTTACCGTTTGTTTCCCGAGAAAGTGAGAAAGAAATTCAAATTACCTCTGAGATAGAGTCCTTCAGGAGAAGAAAGGGGGACCTCCATGAAATGGGGTTGTTCAAGCTGACCATTCCTGGACAGATAGTAAACAACAGGGACTTTTCTCTGAGTTTTGAGCTTTGGCTCAGTCCAAACTTTTGTTCTCTCAGGGCTGGTTTCTCTGTCTTTCCATTTCTTGGGGATCTGTAGCTCTGTATTTCTTCCTCTGGAAGTGACCGCCATTTTTCTTTTTCTCTCTCTTTTTTTTTTTTTTTTTTGTTTTGTTTTGTTTTTCCTTTTACTCTGGCAAGAACCAAAGGACGTAAAAGGGCCAGAGAATAGAAACACTGTTTGAATACCGAGAAAGAAAGAAAAGAAAAACGGAGCTGAGAAAGTGGAAGAAAGAAAGTGACTTAGCAAGGGTGGAAAGAAAGTGGACAAAGAAGAAGAAGAAGAAGAAGAAGAAGAAGAAGAAAGAGAGTGGAAGTGGAAGAGAAAGGGAAATAATGAGAAATGGAGAGGAAATGTGGAATTTAATGGAAGTGTGAAAACTGGGAAGATTTTGTTTTTTTGGAGGGCAGATATATTCAAATTGGGGATGCGGGAGACAACAGCTACCCAACAAACCATGGCTGTTTTGGGTTTCAGTACGTGGCAGTCCTATGACAGCATTTTCATTTTTATTTATAGTAAAACATGGACAAAAAATCATATATATTATTATTTTTGACAGTGTTTTCTTCTTTATTTTTTATAATATAGACAAAAATGTTATTGTATATTATTTGTTTTTTTTAATTATCTTTCTGACAGTAAAAACAATGCACAGCTAATAAATTAAGTTCTAACCACTTGACTTTGTACAATTTTAAAGTAATTTTTTATTTTGGTTTGAAACAAATTAATACTATTTACTTGTGAACCAAAGAAATCAAAGCCAACGCAATGTATGATGACAGATCTAAAGTCATGGACCATAAATTATCATAAAAATCTAAATATCATGGTTTGTTTACATTTAACTTTTGTCTAGTCTAGTAAAAAAATATTGATATTTGAAAGAAAAATAAATTTGATATTCAATAAGGTATTTTACCATATAATTTTTCGACACATTTTTTTTTTTTGGGTAAATAGCTTGGTACTTGTGGCATTATTTTTTACTAAACTCAAGCAACAAAACTATCATCATTTTGTAAGTACACTACTTTTCGCGCAGAGTCAAAAGATAGCACCTAACAAGGTTATATTACCAAACCGAGTTGCAATGTAGAAGAAGCTCAAAAAGCACCTTTTTTTTTTTTTTTTTTTTGGTGAATAAGCTCAAAAAGCAGCTTGTTTCTGAATAAAATCATCAATTAGATCCTGTAGGATGTAAAAATTGTGATTTCCCATTCTCTATAAAATACTACAAACTTCGACCTTTTTGTTAATTTGTAAACTTTGAACTTTTGTGCGTTACTACGTGCATAAAAGAATTATACTGTTCCAAAAGCTGTGAACTTGGGCGCCTTGTAATTTGGATGCCATATATATTTATCTTGGCTCAAGTAATGTATCCATTACCCAATTGTCAAATGTTTAGGAAAACTGGAATATTAAATCGCAATATTATTTTTATTTTTGTTGGTTAATCAAATTTGTTTTTTTCTGGCCAAAACACTTCTTATGCACCATAATATGCCAAAATTTATGGTAACTATATTTTAACCCCCTCAAATATTATTCTAAATTTTGCATTTTACCTTCCAAACAATAAATCCTCTCATATTTCTTTCTGAACTATTATATTTGAGTTTAATCCAATAATGCAATCTTTTTTTTTTTTGGTATAATTTTACAAAATTGGTCATGTATACTTTTTAAAAATAAATTTAAATGAATTAAAACAGTTTTTAAACAGAGTTGTATGAATTGTTTATATTTAATTTCATCAAATTTATTTATTTTTTTAAATCAAATTAATCTATAAAACATGATTTAACTTAATGGACAAAAAAAAGTAATGGTTTATAAGACAATATCATAGATTTTCGGTAACTTCACTTAAGAAACAGAAAAAATAAAATAAAATAAAAAATAGTGAGGACAAAAGGGAAGGAAAAAAAGAGAGAGTCATGAGCGACAGAGAAGAGATGAGAATGAGATTAAAAATAAATACAAAAATAAAACTAATATTAACAACTATTACTTTAGAGACGTTTCAAAAGAGAGCCACTTCTAGAAATGTTTTAGAAGAACATAAAATAAATGCAATTTGAATTTGTCTAGCAATTGGGATTTCATTTTTCTCAATCTAAGTCTTTGGAGAGATTCGTTGTAGATAACCTTTAGCTTTAGTGAATGACATTGGTGTGCCTAGAAGATTATTAGACTTTTCCAACATTTGATATCTAGAATGTATAATACGTTGTTTCTCAATAAAATATACATATAAAGAAAAGCACTATTTTATTTTTCTTTACTTCATTGTCAACCTCCATTTGAAAATAGGTAACCTAATTTTCAAACAGTTAGACCAATGTCATCAAATTTTTGAATATATACCATATATTTCATTTTGATATACATACAATACGACATTAAAAATAAATTAAACTGATATTTAGTTAATAATAATAATACCATTGCTATTTAGCCGTAGTTTTTTTTAATAATACTAAAAGCACCATATAATATATCAAGATATCTATCATTCATAATACTATAAATATTATCTAATCTATTAAAAAAAATCTATAAAGTAGATTATATCATTATTATTGAATTGATTAATATTTAGTTTTATTTATATTCATTTTTTATATTTAAATTATATTAATATATTAATTAATAAAATAATAACAAATCCATTCAATAAATTTTTTAATAGATTAAGTGACATATGTAATATTATTTTTTTTTATTTATAATAAATTTTCTACTCTAGTTTTTTGAATCCGCACCTTTCTTATTTAAGTGAGTCATCCTTACTTAGATATTTATCCTTAATTCAATACATCTATTCCTATGAATTTTTAAAGCATTGAAAATCAAAACGCGACTTTCTTCATAAAGTACATGCAATGGCTTGAATTCTATGACTGCGTATATTATTGTAAAGAAAAACAAAATATTTTTTTTAATATATGTAGTAATTATTTTTATTTAAAAAAAAAAAATTTACTTGATTATCATTATCCGCTTTTAGTTCTATTTGCACTTTATGCTTCTTGACGGACCATGCCCTTATGCAATCAGTGATTGGATTTGGGATTCAAAAGCATTTTAAACAAATTCAAAACCACTACATGAGTTGACTAACAATACCTACCCAACTCTGACCCCCCTAAAAAGCGATGATTGCGTTGCCAAGTTTTTCTTCTTCCCGCAGATGTACGCCGGTTTAAAAAATTCACTTCCAGTGGACCCCTCATTCCACATGGCACCTACTGCAGTCTTAAAAACAAAAAAATAGTTGACTAGCTTGATAATCACCATCCCATCTATCAGATCATATTGGCCATGGTGGATTGGACAAGTCCAATCAGAATTATATCAGGACAGGTGGACGATCTCCATTGGATAGAAACACTTCCATACGGTAACACAACACAGCAGGACCAGCTGCAATCGGATGCCGTGAATCTTCTAGTATAGGCTCTCACGTTTGTTTTCTAGTGCTCGTGATCCTCGTTTTGTTTCAGCGTCTTAAAAAAAATAATAAAAAATAAAAAATCAGGTACTCCGGGAGTAGCAAACTTCCTAGTCAGAACCATGCAAGACATACAGGTTCATCGTCCCCAAAAAAAATTAAAAAAATTTCTGGAATACCAAAATTTTCAAACACAAATTTGTAGGAATTATATATGTGGATCCCTCACGGTTGTGTTTATGAAATTTGGAATAAATTTCTAATATTTCCAAAGTACCAACTCCCATTTTTAATACATTAATAGGATTTATAAATACCATCACTGCATTAGAGATGGGAGTTAGCACAGATTTTTTGTGGAATTTGATGTTCTGCAAGTATTGAAAATTTGCTTCATTTCCAATCAAAATGGTCGTTGTTGTCACATCATTGATTGATGAGATAAGGTTCTAAGACTATGGTGTGACTCAGTATGGAAGGAAACGTAAGATGGTTGAGAGTGGGTGATTTGATGATTAAGCATGAGGAAATCTTACGTTGAAATGAATTTATATTGTATCTAATTTTGTATATTTGTATTAAATTTAACCCATTTGAATAAAATATTAAGCTATCTTATATCATAGATAAATCTAAATAATTAAATTATTATTATATGATCTGCTAACATGTTAATAACCATAAAAAATTGGAGATTTAAATTTGGGTTAGATTTTAAATAAAATTATATATATATATATATATATATATAAATATTTATCTTTCAAAATGGACCAATTTGTTTCATATATATTTTTATAAATTGAAAAAACAACTCAATCCATATTTAAATCATAAATTTTGCTACCATTGGCATTAATGCTCACTTTGTAATGGGTATGCTGCTCAATTAAATGTAATTAAGATAATATGCTAGACATTTATAAAATTATTTTACTTGCATAAATGCAAATTTATCCTCATTAATAGATTTATTAGGTTTATCATTTGTCAACATGATTCACTTATCAATACTCAGCTAATTTATTTGTTTTATTGAAATTCAATGATACAAACCTAATACGATATAAATAATTAGAAATCTTTTGTACAATTCTTGTTGTGTCATCATATTATTTGAAACTTTGTGATAACAACATTTTATCCCTTTAACTATATAATTATTTGCACTTTGCCTCCCAAATTACAAAACCCATTTATATTTTGCCGCTTGCATCTGTCTGTACTTAAGTCCAATAATTCATTTTGATTAAAATAAACAAACACATCTTATGTAACTTTGGTTGAAAAATATTTTATTTATTTTATTTTACCTTTAGACAGTATACAATATTAGTTTTGTTAAATCTATTGAAAAAATGACATAATAAATCTAACCTGCCAAAAAAATAATAGTTCATGGATAATGTAAGAGATTTTGTAGTTTTGGAGGTCTAAGTGCAAAGGGAATGAATTGAGTTTTGAACCAACGAATTCTTCTTCTATATCTTTTAAAATATTTAAAATTCAAAAACAAAAAAAAACTAACTTTTATTATTTTTTTTCATTGTTTTGTTTTAAATTTTTATTTTGAAAATTATTTTTAAAAATTCATGATCGAACAAATTATATGTATATGAACCCATTTATTTTTGGTTTAAAAAATTAAAAATATCGTCATTTCAGCCTAACTATTTTACATAATAATTTTATTTTCAGCAAAATTACTATTTAATAAATTAATTGGTACTTTTAATATTTATTTTTAAATCAAAACCACCGTAAAAATTTTGATAACTCTATAATTATTCAACTTATACCAATTGATTGTACTATATTCGTATATTATAAATAGATTATTTGAACGTTGAAAAATGATGTGAGCATTAAAAAAAGGGGAAAAAAAAAACTGATGTCGGTTTTCTTCATGTGTACTAATAAACAAAAGTGGTACTAATTAATAAAGAAGGAAAAAAAGAAAAAAGAAAACAAGTGGTCCTTTTTAAGAAAGACTAGCGATAATTAAAATAGTAAAGGTGTCCTTTTTACCAAAATTAATAATTAAAAAAAAGGTTGCTAATGCTGGTTTCAAATGCATAGGATCCATTGACCAGACAAAAGCTTAAGGGTGTCTACTGTCTTTAGCACAACTTTTATGGAACAAGAAATTTATCCAATATCCTTTTAGATTAGGGTTTTATAGTCCCAAACCAAAAAAAAAAAAAAAGAGAGCAAGTAATAATAATACTAGAATATTTGCAATATGAAAAAAAAAAAAAGAAGTTTAACAAAGGACATTCTTTATCTTTATTTGTTTTTTTTGAATTTGAATTTTTATATTTTAAATTCAATCTTTTTGATAGCTTATATTTTTAGCTGACATTTTGGTCTCATTTATATAGGTTCAAAGGAAATTTTTTTTTTTCTTTGGCAAATTATATATAGGTTCAAAGGGTGGTAGAGATAAGGATATTAATAAGATTGTTATTCGTATTTTTTCAATTATTGGGCTAATTTTGGCCGAATATATCGGGAGACACGAGCTGGATTTTTATCTAATCAGTTTGTATTATCATAATTATTATTACTTTGTTAAAGAAAATGTTTTGTTTTTAACTTGATTTTCTTTTTAATTGTCTATAGCTATTTTGGTAAGATAGGTACGTTTATGGCCATGTCTAATGTCCCCAAAAGCAGAAGCAGGTTAGAATCCATGAGTTATGATGGCATAATGGCATAATGGCAATGGGGAAGGGTATCAAAGAATGAATGGACGAATAATAGTGGCAGAAGAATTAAAATAAGAAAGTGTTGGGTTGGTCCAACTTATCGGCAAATTAGTCCAATTTCTCAACTCTATCCCATGCTCTTAGACTCGCGTTCGCACGTGGAAATTCACATGCATTGACCATGAGGACCACCGTCCATGGGGTCCTACTCTCCCTGGGGTTTGTTTATGACCCCCCATGTACTTAAGATATGTTTACCGACTTCTTTAAACAATCATTCTGTACAGTTGAGGAGATTTCTGCCACTTTGATTTCTCTCTCTCTCTCTCTCTCTATATATATATATATATATTATATACGAAAAATTTTCATTTACAAGCTCTCAATTTTGTTATTATTTATTTAAATTTTATATTTTTTAAGAATCATTATTTATACTTTTTTTTTTCAGTTTTTAAAATCTATTAAAAAGATCTCCATATACCAATTTTTTGTATGCTAAGTTTAATAATTAAAGGTAAAAATATTACAATGTTATTTAATTATAAAATATTTACTTTTAACTTTTTTTAGTCTTTAATTATTAAAATTAATTAGTTTAAACAGAAAAAATTACCTTAAAAATGAGATTAATGATGATTTTTTAAAAAAAATTGTGGTTTAATTGAAATAATAGCGAGATTGAAGTGAATATAAAATAAAATTTGCCAATAAATGTTACATATATATACATGTATATTAAATTTTTTTTTTTTTTTCAAAAAACCGTCCGAGTTTTATAACTCAAAAAATTGAAGTTGCATTTTCAGAAACAATGATAAACAAGACCGCCTTCATAGATAAAAATGGTGAGAGTACTTGCATACCTGATCCCAAAATTTGGGTTGTCATCCGGTGGGAAATTGGTCTTAATTGGTGCTAAAATATATATATATATATATTATATAATACCTTATGTAAAATATAATAATTATAGGAAATAATACTGTATATAAGTATAAGTATCTATACAATACATATAAAAAAAAACGTGCGTGCCACTTGTTAGCACATCATTTTTCAAATTCCCTTCCAAAACATATTTTATTATTATTATTATTATTATTATTTATTATTAGGCCATAAATATATATTTGCTAAATAATAGTACATGCAAATGAATATTCTCTAAATCTTTAATTATATATATGCTGTACATGCATGGGCATATATCTTTAATTATGGTTACACAAACCCATAAATATATATTTGGTAAATAATATCAAATGAAATATTTTATTTATTCTCAAATTATTTTGAAATTTAAACAATAAGTAATTTTATCGATTAATTGATAATTATGGATATTTATATCAAACATTAATTATATATATTTTGGTTATATTCATAAAAAGTAAGATAATGAATGATAAATAAAAAGTAATAATAAATAAAATAAAAATATTTCAAAATTATTATCATATGTAATTTTATCAATTATTTGATAGTTATGGGTATTTATATCAAAATTTAATTATATATATATTTGGTTGTATTCGTGTAAGATAATGAATAATTTATATAATATATAAAAGAAAAAACATATGTGCCACGTGTCAACACACAATTTATTATCTTACCTTTTATGGATACAGCCAAATATATATAAAACTAAATTTTGATATAAATATCTACAACTATTACAATTGATAAAATTACATACGGTAATAATTTTGAAATATTTTTATTTTATTTATTATTTATCATTCATTATCTTACTTTTTATGAATATAACAAAATATATATAATTAATTTTTGATATAAATCTCCATAACTATTAAATAATTGAAAAAATTACATATGGTTTAAATGTTGAAATAATTTTGAAAATAAATAAAGAAATTGATTTGATATTATTTACCAAATATATATTTATGGGTTTGTGTAACCATAATTAAAGTTATAAGCCCGTGCATGTATAACATATATAATTAAAGATTTAAAGAATATTCCTTTGCATGTATTATTATTTACCAAATATATATTTATGGCACAATTATGGCCTAATAAGTATACATATATATTATAACGGAATTATACATATATATGGCCTAATATATATACATATATTATAAAGGAATTATATATATATATATATATATATGGTCTAATATATATATGGCTTAATATATATTATAATGGAAATATGGCCTAAATATATACATATTCATTATCTTAACAGAATCATGGCCTAATATATATTTTAATAATGTCTACGCACTTTGATACTCAATATTTGATTTTATTTTATTTATCAAATAAATTAAACATATTTGGCTATAAATTAGTAAGTAACACCTTCTGGTTATTTAAAATTTCGGTATTCAATATTTTGTTAGTTTTTATTTTTCTCATATTTCTGTTTTAGGATTTTTTTTCTTTTTTTTTTTTAATTCTTTAATTTCAATTTTTTTTAGGATTTAGAAAAAACATGATCATGTTAATTATAAGCATACACGTGAGCTATGATATGTATTTTTGGAAGAAATTGATGATTCTGAATCAAGATATGATGCAGAAACTTTTCAAAAAGAAGAAGATGCTTTTGACGAAGAATCTTTGCTTATTGATTCATCTTTATCTATTAACTTTTTCAAGATGATGTATAAGACAAAGAGAAAAAGGAGAAGATGCAAGAGATTATTCAGACCAAGGGCATGCAATAAAGAACAATATAATCGTTCTAGCAATCAAGTGGTGCCGGAATTCCCTAACTTTGAGACAACTTGATTGAACAAGAAACAATTTAAGGAGATTAAACGTTTGTCCTAGATATTATACTCTTTTTTTTTTTTTTTCCTTATTATGCTTTTTTCTATTGTGATTGAAATAAAATAATATTTTTATTTTAGTTAGTATAAATTACAGTATGGTTTTTTGAGGCAAATAATACTTTTGTTTTTATGGTTGGCTAATATAATTATTCTCTACATTTGTTTTTGTTATTGAAAAATAATATTTGTTTTTGTTGCTTTAGCATAATTTCCATCTATTAGTTTAAGTGGGATCCACAGTCACACAATTAATAATTACAATTATGAATATGATGGTTTTTTCAAATGAAGTTACATATATTTGTTTTAACCCAAATGATAATAATAATAATAATAATAATAAGTTTTCCTATTTCTATTGGATATTTTAATTTAAGTAATTAGTATGAAAATTAAGCTATATCCACATTTAATTGTTTAAATTGATGTATGTTGGAGTGAATCATAAACACAATTTAGATATAAACAATAACTTCTTGGAAAAAGGAAACAAAAGTGCATGAAACAATAAATAAGGGTCAAATCAGGCTATTCACAAATTTACGGCCTCACTAATGGAATTAATTCTCCAGCAATTCACGAACTTGTTTAATTTTTCACATATATGGTAAATTATCTGGACTTTTCTCAGCAAAATAAAACAAAAATTATACTTTTGTAAAACCAATTATAAATTAAAATAATACATAAGCTAATAAAATTAATCTTAGCTTTTGTAAAACCATTTGTAAAGGTTAAAAAAGAAGAAAAACAAAATCCTTTTTTTTTTTTTTTTTTTTTATAAGTAAGCAAAAAAGGGGTAGAGAATCGTCTAAAAGGGAGGGGGGGGGTGTTGCGTGGGTTGTTTCAAAGAAACAGAAGAAACACAATAAAAAAGAAAATTATTTATGGTTAATAAGGAAAAACAGATAACGATTCTCTACTAAAAAAAACAAAAAACAAAAAACAAAAGTAATAAATTTTCGTTAACTATGCCTAAAAGAAGGGGTAGAAAATTGTTTAAAAAAGAAAAAGGGGGGGGGGGGGTTTCAAAGAAGAAAGAAATAAGAAAGTAAAAAAAAATTGTTAATGGTTAATAAGAAAAAATGGCAACGATTCTCTATTGAAAAAAAAAAAAATTGTTTCTAAAAATAGTTATAATAGAAAATTTTCTAAAAACATAAAAAATAAAAATAAAAACAAAATCAAAGAAATTAACTACTAATAAGGAAAGTATTGACCTATTTAATTAACCCTAAACTTATTTAAATTTTTAATTATTTTACTTGGGGATAAATATCAATTTACCAACGAAATAACATCTTTTCATGATTATTTTATTTGTAAGCATTGTTTGTTAAATAAATTTATTAATACATAGATTTCTCCAAATATATAATAGTTATTTTTTTTTCCTTGTTAAAATGTCATAAAAGAATCAAAATCAATTAAGCTTCTATATTGGTCAAGAAGCATAAGAAGGCGGCGAAATAACCATTTCATATAGATTTTATTTATTATTACTTATTACTTATCCTACCTTTTATGGATATAACCATATGTATATATAAAATCAATTTTTGATGTAAATATTTATAACTATTAAACAATTGATAAAATTACGTAGGATAATAATTTTAAAATTATTTGAAAATAAATAAAATAGTTGATTTTATCTTATTTACCAAATATATATTTATGGCCTAATTGTTATACATATATATTATAACGGAATTATACATATATATAGCCTAATATACATACGTATATTATAGTGGAATTATACATATATATTGCCTAATATTAGATGGCCTAATTAGCATAATGGTCTCACATAAAAGGAAATAAACTTTGGTCAACTATGCTGAAAAGAAGGGGTAGAGAATCGTTTAAAATAAAGAAAAAAGAGCGATGATTCTCTACTTGAAAAAAACAAAAGTAATAAATTTTGGTCAACTATGCTGAAAAGAAGGGGTAGAGAATTGTTAAAAAAAAAAAGGGGGGGTTTCAAAGAAGAAAGAAAAAAGAAAGTAAAAAAAATAAATTTTAATGGTTAATAAGGAAAAAAAGGCAACGATTCTCTACTGGAAAAAAACAATAATAATAATAATAATAATAATAATAATAATTGTTTCTTTCTTCTTTTTATTTTTATTCCCTATTAGAATAGAAAATTTTCTAAAAACATAAAAAATAAAAATAAAAACAAGAACAAAGAAATTAACTACTAATAAGGAAACTGTTGGCTTATTTAATTAATCCTAAAACTATTTAAATTTTAATTATTTTACTTAAGGATAAATATCAATTTACCAACTAAATAACCTCTATACATGATTTTTGATTTGTAAGCATTGTTTGTTACATAAATTTATTGATACATAGATTTTTCCAAATATATAATAGTTACTTTTTGTTTTTTAGCTTTTTTATTTTTTCCTTATTAAAATGTCATATAAGAATCAAAATTAGTTAAGCTTCTATATTGGTCAAGAAGCATATGAAGAAGATGAAATAACCGTTTTATATAGATTTTATACATTATATAGATTTTATTTATTATTACTTATTATTTATTATTCATTATCTTACTTTCAATGAATATAACCAAATATATATAAATTTAATTTTTGATATAAATATCAATAACTATCAAACAATTAATAAAATTATGCATGATAATAATTTTGAAATTAATTGAAAATAAATACAATATTTGATTTTATCTTATTTACCAGATATATATTTATGGCCTAATTAGTATGCATGATTATCAAAACAGAATTATACATATATATGGCCTAATATACATATATATATTATAACAGAACTATAATATATATATGGCCTAATATATATTATGACAGAATTATGGCCTAAATTATTACATATATGTTAAAACGGAGTTATAGCCTAATTATGGCATAATATATATTTTCATAAGGTCTACTAAATATACACTTTGATATCTAATATTTGAACTTAAATTTCATGATTGGAGGGTATTATATGTAGATATCAAATTTTTAGTTCTTAACAAACATTTATAATATACATTGGAAAAAAAAAAGGGATCCAAATATATTTATCATCAATAAAACTTTTATTTTATTTTGGATAATATGTCAAGGCAGCTAGATTTTATCAACCATATCAATGCTAACAAAATGCAGTGGACATTTAAAGTTCGTATTCTAAGACTTTGGAAGGTCCCATGTTTTAATGACAAATCAGAAATTAATAGCATTGAAATAGTGTTAATGGATGAGTATGTTTTTTATTTTTTATAATTTTCATTACATGTTATTATTATTATTATTATTATTATTATGTGTTTATATTATACAATATAATATTATATATATATATAATATCGTGCATGTGTATATAATATACTATAATATATATTATTATTATTAGTATAATTATACTTATTATTATGTATAATATATACAATACCGTGCATGTGTATATAATATACTATATAAAATATATTATTATTATAATTGTACTTATTATATTATATAGATTATACAATATAATATTATTTATATAATAATATTATGTATCTATTCTTTTGTTTAAGGTTTAAAAATTTTAACAAATATTTATAGAGTGGAAGGACTCATGCTACAATAAAGCATTCATTAATTTGTTGTTTCAATCTACTGATTCATGAATGTCAATTGTATTTAATGCAAAATTTTATAGTTGGATTCAACAATGTCAAATTCACTATTAGAATCGTATTGATAAATAACACAATTAATACGTCACATAAAATAAATACCGACGTATTACGGGGCGTGGCTTAACGTCCTGTCCCTAAATTCATAAGACAACATGCAATGCAGTAGTAGAGTCTCCTATTTTTGATTTCTAGTGATGCATCATGACTTTTAGCGATGCATTTACCAATCCACTTATAGCGACGCATTATTTAACGATGTTGTACGAAACAGTCACTAAAAATTAGTAACTGTTTCATAAAACGTCACTAGATATATGCATCGCTAAAAAAGGCCAATGAAAGGAGACTACATGCGACGTATTAATAGAGTCGCCTATTAAGCAACGCATCAAGGCTTTTAGCAACGCATTTATCAAATGCGTCAGATTATCCATCAGATTTTTAACGACGCATTTTTAGCGACCCTTTCAATAATGCATCAGATTTGATGGTCCACTTATAGCGATGTATTATTTAGCAACGTTGGACGAAACACTCGCTAAAAAATCTATTAACGACTGTTTTTTAAAGCGTCGCTAAATATATGCATCACTAAAAATAGCCAATTAAAGGCCACCAAATATGTTAGGCGACGTTGTTGTGTTTTAATGCGTCGCCCTTTATTTATTTTTTTTAATTTTGTGAAAATTGATTAAAATAGTAAAAATATAAAAATAATTAAAATACAAAAAAAAAAAAACTAAAACTACCTTCATCCAAAATAATTAGAATACAAAAATTTAAAATAAACATTTTTTCATTACAAAATAATTATCAAATAAATTAAATATTATTTCATTAACATATTTTTACATAATTTGTAAACTATTGTATGTGCAAAAGCAAATTCAATATTAATAAACTTCCATAAATGCATACTCATTGAGATGGAAGTTGACATCCTCTTGTTGACGATATTACACCGTCATACTGCATATGGAAAATTTAAAAAAATTATTAACACTTATGTAAAATAAATAAATATTAATCAGTATTAAATTTGTAATTTAGTAAATAAAAATTTAAAGAATATTACCATTGTTCTTAACATTTGGTAAGGCACATTTCTTTTAATTAAAAATGGAAAACACATAATGAAGCAGATCAAAAAAATAATTAAATGAATAATAATAAATGTCATAAATATTACTTAAAACATAAGTTAATAAATATATTTACCAATTTATTTAGAAGATATTGTTTATCCATATCCCCTCACAGTCATTACAAATATGGCCACTCTCACATTCATCCTCATTATCATTTTCGTTGACACTTGGCAACTATATGACAAATGGATTATGAGTCATGATAGTATCTCCAAGAACATCTTCTTCAACAAAAGTATGATGTTGTGGTGGAGTTAAAACAACAGACCATCTCAAATCATGTTGATCTTGAACATAAATACTTGTTGAACTTAGCAAAACAATGTCAAGCAATATCACAAACAAAATATCTACAAAAGCAAGATTAAGAAAACCCAACGAACCTAACCTGAAGTTAAAATGAAAAAAAAAAAAAACCCAACCCACCACATGTCTCCGCCAACCACAAAGAAAAAAGAAACTCACATAAACGATGGAGAT
Organism: Ziziphus jujuba; assembly: GCF_031755915.1. Classification (NCBI taxonomy): domain Eukaryota; kingdom Viridiplantae; phylum Streptophyta; class Magnoliopsida; order Rosales; family Rhamnaceae; genus Ziziphus; species Ziziphus jujuba. The sequence goes on from NC_083388.1 coordinate 10,149,490, forward strand.
GAAGAAAGAAGAAACCCAGCTAATCATGAGGGCGATACAAAGAAACCCAACTTCTCGATGACAATGTAGGCAAATGAAAAATGAAATCCAAATTATTTACTCTTTAAGTCTCTCTTAGATTGTTTCCAAATCTAATATCTATTAAGTAGTGTACTTGATATAGTTTTTTTTAAAAAAAAGGGATTCAAAGGTGTGCATAAAAATTTTAAAACGCACCAAAAATTTGCAAAAATACTAGGCTGTTCAGGTGTTACAAGTGATGAGCTTATCAACTACTTTATTAACAATGCTTTTTCACTGAAAAAAATAATTGTCAATCCTATGGAGTATAACGAATACCCATCCATCCATGCAACCAAGGCCAATTGGAACTAGAAAGAAAGGAGAAATGGAAAGGATTTTATCTGCCTCTAAATTTATTTGCCCTTCTGTTGTTTTTCTCCATGTTTGATTTTATCTATTAAAAACCAATTGTATTATATGGATTTTAAGACCATAAGAGAGTTAACGAATGAAAATATTAAATTTATACTATATGCTTCTTGTATTTGTGTCAAATTTCAAGGTAGGTGGATGAATAATCTTCCTGCTAATTGCATTCAAAGAAAAATAAATTGCCTAATATTTTCACTTACCAGATTATTCTAATTTGTTCGAAAATCGCAGTTCTTATAAGGATAGAAAAGCTGGGTGTGTGCTGCAGCCTTAAATGTTGTATAATAGGGATTATATACAAATCTAATCCAACTATATTTACAACAATCATATGTAATATATATGGGCTGAACTTGAAAAACAAACCAATTCAAGGAAGCCCAATTCGTAACACAATAAAATGCAAAATTAAAAAAATAAAATAAAATATATTTGTTTTTTATATCAATTTAAAAAATTTCTGGTTTAGTTTGATTGCCAATTTATGAAGGTCATGGGAAGGAGGGAGGGTAATACTAATAAAGCATGGCATTGGAATTAGTGATCAATCTAACATCAGCTACAAAATGGTGAGCGCATATGTATGTATTCCTCTGCAACTTGGATTAATCTTTAAAAATCAATTGAAAGTCCTTATTAGGAATCTATGTACCTCTATGCTTGTTGATGTACGTATCAATTTAAAACACCTTAACAATGTAGATCGTGCGTTCACCTTGCTTTTCATGCTGTCTCTCTCAGCTATAAATTCTCCAACTCAATGTTTTCGCCTAAGTATATAGAATTAATATGATGTTTCTTAATTTTCTTCTTTCATAATACAACTTACTTTTTTTAATTTAACTTGTTTTTGTTTTTAAAGTCGGACTCTAAGCCTGGTAAAGAGATGAAGAATTTTGGGTCCCGTTTTAACAAATCTAAAGCAGCTAATTACGTTGGCACTCAGTCATTGTGATCATTACAATTTTGTTAAAATAATTCCATTCATTAAAGGCATCTCCATATCTGCAAAACTCGTATTGAAGATGTGCATTGTCCTTTACTTGGTAGGTTTTTTGTTTTTGTTTTTGTTTTTTGTTTTTTGTTTTTCTTTTTTGTAAATTGTGTTTCATTTGCTTCAGAATCATTTACATACTTGTATGGCTATATTATCTATTAACATACTTATATGGATGTATCGTGCCTCCCACGTCCTTAGCTTTATGTTAGCATATAATTATTGGCGGACTTATAGTTAGTTTTGATGTTATATCTATATGTGTTAACTAATATTAAAAAGCAAATTTGTTTCGTTATCTTTCTTTGCTATGCCTTTGCTCTTCATGTAAGCAGTAATTGGAATTATGATCAATCATACTTTTTTTTTTTTTTAATTTTTTCGGATGCCACCCGGAAAACTTCTTTCTGGCAGTAATTGGAATCATGATCAATCATGTCTTTATATATATATATATATATAGATATAATTTTTTCGGTTGCCACCGAGAAGACTTCTTTCTGGTGGAGTTGATCGTGCTTGGGTCCTGATAGAAGAAATCAAAGAAATTTGAATGAGATATTAAGTGGTATGCCAAATTCTAGTGTAAACCTTTGTTCGGTTTATCCATTTGCATCCACATCAATAATTAATAGGGATTTAAAAAAAAAAATTGGAAATTAATTTGTTTGGTTGAGTATCTATCAAGCAAACATTTATTAATCGTATATTTACGTTAGTTATTTGTTTATTTTTTATTTAATAAATAATTCAATAGAAACTCATTGCTAACAATGATTCCCAATTCATTAGCTCCAATTTTTCAAGTTTACACTTGGAATAGAAAGTCAACATGTGATTCTACACTCCAAGACACCCAGAGGAAACAGATAAGCCAATACCCAACAAAACAATTCGGAATACTCTTTAAAGGCGACTTGACTAATCTGAAGGTCGAAGGGCAAAAGAATTACATGAAGTATTATGGACATACTGAGCTAATCACTCTTATTAAAGACGCCCCTTTCACTTGCCTATGGCACCGAAGCAATGATTAGAATTTTCTTCACTTATAATGAACAAAAACTCACTACGTAAAAATTGATATCCAGTGACACTCATTTAGCGAAGCTACGAAACAAATGCATCTGAAAAAAAAAAAAATCGCAACTCTGAGGTTAATGCGTCAGTAAAAATTCAATAAATATACGACGCATTAAAAAACTGTCGACCTCAAAAGATCGCTAAAAACAAAAAACTCACGACACATCCGTTAAGGATCGCTGAATGTGGGGCCAACCAGAGTCGCCATTAATACTGTGTGTATATTTTATCTGAATTATATTGTACGTTTAAATGCTACTCATGAAAAATGAATACCAACCATTAATCTATGTTTACATAATAATAAAATTTATGTATACAAGGTTGTTGTTCAATTATATAATTTTTCTTGTATAGCTTATTCTTGCAAATCTCTTAAATAATATTTTTTTATTTCAACTACAAATAAGCAGTAAAAATATTAGAGCAATATAACTGAGCTGGTTTTTTTGTTTTTTTAATAAAGGTAACAGGCAACGCACTATTTAGATTGTGTGTCGCTTGTTACCTTCCCTTTACTTTTTTAATTTTTTTTAAGTTCTTTTAAACAATCTAATTTTATTTCAACAATACATAACTAGTAAAAATATTAGAGTAACAAAACCGATATATATATATATATATTTTTAATATATAGTTAACAGGCGATGCACTATTTAGATTGTGCGTTGCCTGTTCACTCCTATATTTTTTTTAGTTCTTTTAATAAATCTAATTTTATTTCAACAAAAAATAAGCAGTAAAAATATTAGAGTAACATAACCGAACTGTTTTTTTATTTATTTTTTATTATATATGACAGGATCCACCCCGGGAACCCTCCAAGGACTTCCTGGGTGATCCCGTCAAATGAAGTCCCACTGAACAATCCCTAGAAAATATCCAATGGAATCTCACCTTAAAAACGTAGATAATCAAATACTAGCATTAACATTAATACCTCAATATATATATATATATATAAATAAGTCCACAACCGACCTACTGTACTATAGGCCATAACTACACACATGAGTACCATGGTCTCTACTGAGTCCCATAATTAAAAATAGAGCATTCTAAGAGTGTCAACAAAGTCTATGAGTACCAATAAATAATAAATAAGTCCAGAAGATAACAATAGGTGAAGAAAGGATAAATACGGCTGCTGAAGTGGAAGGAAACAAGCGATAAGCTATGCGCGAGGTAGACTGCTACTAGCTGCCTGGGCCTAGGGGAACGAATTTAAAACAATAAAATGTGAGATAAACAAATCTCAGTGAGTGGCATAATATAATAAAAAAATAATGATTTATTTCTGAAAAATCTTTCTCTCAAGACCTCTCATTCCACTCGTTGAAAAGTTTCCCGTTTAAAAATCATTTCACAAAACCCAAACTTGTACTCCAATTAATATCATAAAAACCGATGCTCAAAAGTATGAATGAACGATCATTGTAATATTATGAAATATCTCAAATCCAGATATAAACATTTGAGCATAAACTATAATAAATACAGTTCTACCAAATAAATATGAAAATACAGAAATCACCGCAATATTTGTAAATCAACAATATATACAAACATATACAATGTACCATACGATGTACCAATATACAAACCGTGGGATACATCCACCTCACGACCCTCAATATATGCACGGTGTCATGGAAATAATAAATAACCGTCGGAACGTACCCAACCTCACAGTCCGTGGCAATAATACACTGTTAGATGATACCAACCTCATGACACCGTGGCAATAATAATAAACCGTCGGATAAACCCAACCTCACAGTCCGTTGTAATAATAGATAACCGTTAGATGAAACCAACCTCACGGCACCGTGGTAAAACCCAACGCGCGGTAATATAATATAATATGATATTGATCCAAGGTATTGGCATTACATGGTACATCAATTTAAAAATAAACCAATACAGTATACATGAAACAATCTTGTAAGATTATATATATACTTTTCCAAACGATACTGTATCATAAATCATAATTTAACATTTAAACTATCACCGGTTAATTAAATACTTCAAAATCTCAAAACATCATTTCATACGAAAACTAGAAATACCACAGTGAAATATATTCACCATAAACCAATTTTAAGCACATAAAATTATAAAATATTTGATCTTGCTTAAAATTATATGATTTTCAATCTGGTTTCTCAAACCAAATAGTTTCCAAAATGATTTAAAATCTTAATTTAATTACCAAAATATTTAAATACCACAAGTCCATTTATGGACCCATTAAAATTAAAAATCACTTAAAATATTATCAAAAGTCATATAAAATGATAATACATATATGTGAAAGCAAATATTTATATATGCATAAAACAACATTTCAAACAAATGATATATACGTAAAATATTTAAACCCCATATATACTATACTATATACCCAAATCATTTACAAATGATATAACCACTCACAGTACTGTAGATGCTCATGCCTGCTCCTCTACATGATTGCCTCCAAGCTCAACTCGAATGCCTGTAATACAATAAAATATTCCTCAGGCTTCAAACAACTAAACCAGAGATACTTGTATAACCCAAATGTCTCAAAATGATTTACAGTACTACAAAATTGCATAAATTGGACACCGGGCAGTCCAATTATACCGCGTGTCCTTAGGATCCGGTACCCAAAATTGGAGATTTTTACCCGAAGCCTAATATTTTGAAATCGAACCACCTAATGGGTCCTAATAATATCCAATTTCACTAATTCAACTCCAATTTTAACTAATTTGACTAATTTTGTCCAAACACAGTCCCCAACTTATCCGAAAATTAACTAATTGATCCAAAAATGGAAAAATTATCAAATGATTCCAAAATTCACAAAATTTATATTGACGGAAAGCCCAAGAGATAAGGAACTCATCAGTATGCTCACCTTGGTCCAAAGTTTCCTCCGGTGGTCGGAAAACACTGTTGAAGCATTGGCCGAATTTCTCGTTGTTGGATCTTTCAAAGGGTGAGGAATCTGGACAAAATAACCATGGAAATGAGCTCAAAGGGGTCAAAAATAGTGGAAAAGGTGTATGGGTTGGCCTGAAATGGCCAAAAAATGAGAAAATCCGGCGACCCACCCGCAGGCTGCTGCGACTTTGTCGGCCCGATCTGGGGGCGTCCGGCCGCTTCTTGCCGTGAAATTTCACGGCTGAGCTCGCCTTCAGGTGACCTTCCTAGGTGGTTGGTGTGTGTAAGGGGCGGTTGGCTGGAAATGGGCAAAACGGCGGTGACCCGGTTCGACGGTAAACGGGTCGAAACGACCCAGTTTGGACCCACGAGTCTAAGGAGAGAATTTTTCGGGTTTTGGGGAAAAAAATGGATATTTTGGGCTTTGTTTCCTGTTTGACACGCTTACCTAGGCTTATATAAAGCCTTGGGTCACTAACAGACAAAAACTGGGGACTGGCTTGGATACTGATTAAAACTTATGCTTAAAACTTCTCAGAACCATAACTTTTTGTCCGTAACTCAGAATTTGGCATGCCACCAGTTTGTGAACTCGTATCAACGAGATCTACACAATGGTACCTCAGTCAAACAAAAAATATTGGCTATTGAAAAAGTCAACTTGAACCTATATATTATTCACTTGGTCAAACTTAGTCAATTTGGTCAAACTTGTTTAATCATGTATATTTTTTGGTACGGGGTGTTACAATATATGTTACAGATTGTGCATTGCCTGTTCTCTTCCCTTTACTTTCTAATTTTTTTTTTAATTTTTTTAAACAATCTAATTTTATTTCAACAATAAATAACCAGTAGAAATATTAGACCGACAAAAACGAGTTTTTTTTTTTATATATATATATATATATAGTTAACAGGCGACGCACTATATAGATTGTGCATCGCCTGTTCTCTCCTCCCCTAGTTTTTTAGTTATTTTAATTAATATAATTTTAATTCAACAACAAATAACCCATATATTAGAGCAACATAACTGAGTTGGTTTTTTTTTTTTTTGGTTATATGTGTTACAGGCGATGCACCAATAAGATTGTGTGTCGTCTGTTCTCTCTTCATTTTTTTTTTTAGATCTTTTAATCAATCTAATTTTATTTCAATAATAAATAACCAGTAAAAATATTAGTGCACCAAAATTGAGCTTCTTCTTCTTTTTATATATATATATATATAGTTAACAGGCGACGCACCAATAAGATTGTGTGTCGCCTGTTCTCTCTTCACTTTTTTTTTTTTAGATCTTTTAATCAATGTAATTTTATTTTAATAATAAATAACCAGTAAAAATATTAGTGCGCTAAAACTGAGCTGCTTTGTTTTTTTTTATTTTATTTTTTATATAGTTAACAAGCGACGCACTATTTAGATTGTGCGTCGTCTGTTCTCTCCTCACCTTTTTTTTAGTTCTTTTAATAAATCCAATTTTATTTCAACAACAAATAACCAATAAAAATATTAGAGCGCCAAAACTGAATTTTTTTTTCTTTTCTTTTTTTATATAGTTAATAAGCAACGCACTATTTAGATTGTGGGTCGCCTGTTTTCTCTTCATCTTTTTTTTTAGTACTTTTAATCAATCTAATTTTATTTCAACAATAAATAACCAGTAAAAATATTAGAGCACCAAAACTGAGCCTTTTTTTTTTTTTTTTAATATAGTTAACAGGCGACGCACTAGTTAGATTGTGCGTCGCCTGTTTTCTTTTTAAGTTTTTTTTATATAGTTAACAGGCGACGCAATAGTGTGTTGCCTGTTCTCTCCTCACCTTTTTTTTTTTTTAGTTCTTTTAATAAATCTAATTTTATTTTAACAACAAATAACCAGTAAAAATATTAGAGCGTTAAAACTGAGCATTTTTTTTATTTTTTATTTTTATATAGTTAACAGGTGATGCACCATTCTTCAACAAATGTGTCACCTTTTCTTTTTTTTTATTTTATTTTTAATTTTTTACCCAGGACCTCTTACACTCTTTAGAAATCACCACACCATCATGCCAAATGACTTGTATGTAATAATACAACAAAAACTATCTAATATAGTGTTAAGCGACGTATTATTTAAAGAATATGTCACCAAATAGATGAACACACATTCTTCAACAAATGCGTTGTTGTTTCTTTTTCCTTTTTTTTTTTTTCAATTTTTTTGTTTAAACATTTAGAAACCCATAAAAAAAAAAAAATCAAAATAGGACCATAACAAAAATTGAACCCATGACCTCCTACACTCTCAAGAAATCACCACACCACCAGACCAAATCACTTGGATGTAATAATACAACAAGAACTAGTTAATATAGTTTTAGGTTATGTAGTCTTTTAAGAAAGAGTCGCTAAATAGATGAAAAGGCGACGCATTTGTCAACAACTGCGTCGTCGTTTCACCCAACCAATTTTTAACCTTTTTTTCAATTTGAAAGTTGTTTTTAGTAATTTTTTTAATTTTGCAAATATGCTTTTTTTTTTTTAATTTGTAGATGAGCAATCAACAAAACTAATTAAAAATTAAAAGAAAAACATGGAATAGGCGACGTGTTTTAATGGAATTGCGTTGCCTGTTCCTTCAATTATTTTTTATTTTTTATAAAAAAAAAAGCAATTTAATAGACTTTCAATTTTTAAAAACAAGTAAACTATTATTGACCACAAACATATGAAAGTTCATTTAACATACTTATGTAGATAAATTGGTCAATAAATGCTTATTGAATTAGAATTTTATATTTGGTACACTATCTCAAATTAGGTCTTGAGATATTTTGTGTCTCGTCTATATACATATATGTGAATAACTGAGAAGAGCATTGACAAAACTATTTTTTATTTTTAGTTCAATGGAATTTATGTTCATTGGATTGCTACATGAATATGCTTGTAGATGAACAATTAAAAAATTATTTAAAGATTATAAAGAAAATATAAAAAATGAAATAGGCGACGCTTTTAGACCATAATGCGTCACTTGATCCCAAAATTCAAGAACAGGTAACCCTTCTTCAAGAGAATGTGTCGCCTGTTCTCTCAATTAAAAAAAGCAAAAATTTTGAAAGACATGCAAATTTTATAAAGAATAAAGGTGTACTTGAAAAACAGAAAAATAAACAGCAATCTTCGATATTTTGCTTCACATTTTTAAGAAATATTTTCAGTTTTTGTTTGTAGATAAAAAATAAAAATTTAATCAAAGGAAAAAAATGCAATTGGGAGAAAAGGCGCGTTTTTGCCATTTTTTGAAAATTTTTGGCGCGTTTTAAAATTTTTACGTGCTCCTTTGAATCCCTTTTTCTTTTTTAAAACTACATCAAGTATACTACCTAATAAATATTAGATTTGGAAGTAATCTAAGAGAGACTTGAATAGTGAGATATTTCGGGTTTCATTTTTCTTTTGCTTACGTTGTCGTTGGCCAGGAAGCTGGATTTCTCTGTGTTTCCCTCATGATTTTCTGGGTTTTTTCTTTCTTTATCTCCATCGTTTAGGTGAGTTTCTTTTTTCTTTGTGGTTGGAGGAGACATGAGACGGGTTTTTTTTTTTTTTTTTTTTTTTCATTTTAACTGCATGTTAGGTTCGTTGGGTTTTAATAATCTTGCTTTTGTAGAATTTTTGTTTGTGATATTGCTTGACATTGTTTTGCTAAGTTCAACAAGTATTTTATGTTGAAGATCAACTTGATTCAAGATGGTTTATTATTTTAACTTCACCACAAAATCGTACTTTTATTGAAGAAGATGTTCTTGGAGATACTATGATGGTTCACAATCCATTTGTCATATAGTTGCCAAGTATCGATGAAAATGATAATGAGGATGAATGTGAGAGTGACTATGTTTGTAATGACTATGATGGGAGAAATGTGCCTCGTCAAATCTTAAGAACAATGGTAATATTCTTTAAATTTTCATTTATTAAATTACAAATTTAATAATGATTAATATTTTATTTATTTTGCATAAATGTTATAACTTTTTTAATTTTTCCATATGTAGTATGAGGGTGTAATATAGTCAACAAGAGAACGTTAACTTCCATCTCAATGAGTATGCATTCATGGAAGTTTAATTAATATTAAATTTGTTATAAAAAATACAACATTTTACAAATTATGTAAAAATATGTCAATGGGATGATATTTAATTTATTTGATAATTAATTTGTTATGATAAAATATTTATTTTAAATTTTTGTATTCTAATTATTTTGGATGAAGCTAGTTTTCATTTTTTTTATTTTAATTATTTTTATATTTTTACTATTTTAATCACTTTTCACAAAATTTAAAAAAATTAATAAAAAAGAAGGGGCGACGCATTATTTGTTAATGCGTCGCTAAAGTATCGATGCGTTGCTAAATATACGATTCTATTAATGCGTCGCTAAATAGGATTAATGCATCGCTAAATAGGCGACTCATTAGCGACTAATATATTTAGCGACGCTATATTAAATAGTCGCTAATATATTTTTAGCGACATTATTGTGAAGCGTCACTAAATAATGCGTTGTTATAAGTGGATTGATATAATGAGTCGCTAAAAGTCAATATGCGTCGTTAAAAACTAAAATATAGGCGACTCTCATACTGTGTCGCTTGTTGTCTTATGGATTTAGCAACAGAACGTTAGGCGATACCGTGCGATACGTCATTGTTTATTTTGTGCAACGCATTTATTGCATCATTTATCAATGCGATTCTAGTGGTGACTGGTTTTTGGAAACTTATAACCGTTGGGCTATGTAAACTTACAATGGTTCAGTCTTAACAATTGTGCATTTCCCATTCTTTATATTTGAGTCTTCTCCCAGAAAGTGTGTTTTCACCCAACCACTTTGTCTACTTTTTGAATCCTTGTGTCTCTTCTTGATGACTTTTTGAAATCCATAAATACCATTTGAAAATATTCTTTGAAGTACTAGAGAAATTATAAGCAAGTATGTCTTATAGAGAAATCAAATATTTTCATGTTCTCTATCATTCGGATTTGAAATACTTTTATTTGAAGAGGAGATCATTGAATCCTGAGAGGCAACCGCAATAGAATTGTAAGCACTCGAAAAGAGTGAATATTGTCTTATAGAAAAAGAGTTCAACTCTTACCTCAACCCATTTATATAGATCAAATTTTTTAAAATTTAATTTTAATTGGATACTATAAATTTTTTTATATTATAATAAATTTTTTTTTATTGTTTTTTTGATATATATATATATATACATATTGTTTTATTTGGAACATGTACTTAGCATAAGGTGGAAAAATATTGATGTGTCTAATGTTGAGGGTGTCATTTTAGTTAATCAGTCAATTCTAAAACCCTAGTTGGACAAGTAGTAATCCTTGATACTTAACACATCATTAGATGTCCAGTATAAAATAGAAATTATATTCCTAACAGATTAAAATTGTATAAACATATTATATAGATATATGCGTGTTGAGTTAAGTATAATACCAATACATTAACACTAACATTAGGAACAAGTGGATTACTGCTCAATCAAAATGATGAAATGGTGAGACATTCTCAATAACTCGGAAGAGAGAAAAGAAACAGCTATCATTTAACTGGAACAATACTAACTGTGTGGCATGAAATTACCCAAGTGTTTTCCTAAGTAAGTTGGCTAAGAAGACATTTCCAAGAAGAACAGCTTTTGAAATACCAGACGAAAGATTAATATTTGTTAACATGTCTTTAGTAATTCCAGGTACAACTAATACTGAGACAAATTCCTTGGTCAATGTAACCAACGAATGCAAGCAGGATAAATTGAAGGTAAGTAAACAAAAAAGGGAACAAATCCAAGAAGATTCTATTCAGACCAGATGTATAGGAGAAAGCATGACACACTGGGAAGATTGAACTGATCTATCTTTTCAAGAATTTATTATCATGTCAACAATTGATCTAGCTATGACTTTGTGGTATAGTCCCCTTTGGAATTAGGAGTCTAAATTAAACTGGGATTCTAAAAATTCAAAGGCAAAATAAATACCTATAGGATAGCTGAGCAAAGGTATGTTCTTCGAGCTATTAACAAGCTCAAAGCGATTACTTAAAAAACATTACTGATTTAAATGTTAAAAGTGTTTTTATTAAGTGTCTTTAGTTAGTACCATATTGGTTCCTAAAGATTCTACACATTTGTATTATTTTGTTTGCAGATTTAGGCAACCTAATTTACACATCAACACTAACAAACCAGCTGCACAATAAAACAGTGCCAATGTACGGCTTTGCCAATTTAATATGAGTATAATTTTATTTATTTATTGGGATGGAGGTTCGATAGGCTTTGGTTTAAGGAAGATTTATATTATGATATTCAATTATGAAAATTTCTTTAAGAAATTGAGATTTGATTAAATGTGGATTTGAGATATTTTAAGTTTATAATTTTCATGAAGTGGTTTTAATAAAATAAATGGATTTCTAAATTATAGAATTTTCATGAATTTTTATTCGGTTTGAAACTATGCATGGTAATGATTTATATTCAGATACTATTATTATTATTAATAATTGGTTCTAATCGAGAAGTCGTACAGCAACCAGAAAATATGGATGTATTATTAAAGCAAAGCGTGCAATTACAACAAAGCGCCAAAAGGAAAGGAAAGCATTGAACAGAAGATTCTCCTATCTAAGCAAAAGACCTACACATGGAAGGAAAAGCTCTAAAATATCAACAAAACATATTTCTTATTAATTATCTATTTTCCGACCCAAATATCAACTCGAAAAATGGGACGCTAATTGTGAAAGTAAATTTTATCACTTTCTAAATATCCAATAAAATAAGAAGGGTAAATTTAAACTGCATTTATTACCAAACAATCAAAATTTTATAGTCCAATCATAATATGATTGAGATCCTAATTATGTATATTTTTTATTTCTAAATAATATTTAATTGATTTTATTAACCCTGATTAAAAACCCTTATATAAGCCATAAACCGTCATAAAAGCCATGAGTTACTTTTATGGGGAATTTGGCCCAATACTTTTTTTTTTTTAAGGCTCTAAGGATATTCACCCTTTCTGTTCTAAATTTTTTTTGTTTTACCCTTTTAATTTTCAATATTTCAGATTACGCTTATAAAATATCAAAAGAAAAGGAAAGGAAAAAAAAAAAATTAACGAGACGGTTTGCTATTTTCCCCCTAACCTGAACGGAGCACAAAGATCGCACAAACAAAATTGATTAGTATTTTCAGACTGCCATTTTGATAATCTTGAGCTTTTGCATGAATTTTTTTACAAAATAATGAATGGTCATGAACTATTCAAGCTGCATAATCACACATCACACCCAACCTAAATAAGTATTTACGGATTTCCACTTGGTTTTTTCAATTGCTGGAATCGTCTGGTTTCTTGGCACCCTGTTTTGAATATCCCCTCCGTTTCTAGAGATCAGAGGCAGATTCCCAAATTTCCCAAATTAATTGGAAAAAGGCCTACCGAAATCACTGTTCAGCTCTCCTGCTGCCATCACCACCACGTCCGACGACCCTTCGCCAACGCCCCAAGTGGGCTCAGAAGACTATTACTCTCCCCCCAACCCCCCCAAGCCGAAGCTGCCACCTTATCACCCCTAAGGTACCCATCATCTCTTTCTGTTTTTTTTTTTTTTTGGTTAGATTTCTATGGCTATATTTTTATTTTTCTTAGAAAAATTCAATTCTGTGGAATTCTGATAGGATTTGGAATGCTTTTTCAGGGATTTGCGATGCTTCTCGAAGAAGAAGGAAAAAAGGAAAAGCAAAAGTGCAGGCATTGAAGGCTTTTCGGGAAGGAGCAAAGGAAAATATAAAGTAATTTTGTAGTCTTATTGAGGATAAAATAGGAAACAGTGGGTAAAAAAAAAAAAATACTAGAGAAGGGAGGGGTGAATATCCTTAGCCCCTTACATCGGTGGGTATTGGGCCACATTCCCCAGTTTTTCTCTTATGTTATCTGTTCACAGGTAGCTCACAAAAGCCCGTAAAGTTGGGTAAATTTAAAAAGCCATGGCCTGTTTAACTTCACGTGGGCCTAAGCTTGATTACCCCCAATGATTCCCTTGGGGTAATTACGAATTTCGGCCTCCCTGTAGTCCAGTTACAGAGAAATACCCAGATTCCAAAATATAGATTTTTTACCTTAATGTCAGTTTCTTTTCCCTCCAAATATCTTATTTTCAACTTTTGTAAAAAAAGTAAAAAAGATACCAATGTCTTCAACTTTTGAGAGAGAGAGAGAGAGAGAGAGAGAGAGAGAGAGAGAGAGAGAGAGAGAGAGAGATACTTAACTTCATAATTCCATGACTATAACATTTCAAGACACTTTTTTTTTTTTTTTTTATATGATCATGAATTTAAACTCTCATTTGTTTTATTTTTTTTTGATCTCTCTTGATCTTGGATGACTATGAACTTAAACTCTCTTTTCTATTTGGATCTTTCTTGATCTTAGATAAATTTCTCTCTTAAACAAAATCCAAGAATCCAACTTTACAAAAAAGGATGAAGAGGATTAAATCTAATGGTTGAGCATTTTTATTTGTATTTATGAAAATATGAGTTCGAATAATAGTAAGAGAAATATTTTGGATAGATTATAATTTAGATTAATTGTTAAAAAAAAAAAACTTTACAAAAAAGAAAAAAAAAACATAAAACAAAAAATCAAATAACCCAACTCTCTCATAGACAGAATGAAACTAAAAAAATTTGATTTTTATTTATTTATTTTTTTAACTCAAATCTACCAAATCCGAGACTATAAAAGCTCATCCTATTGGCAATCTTTACTTGCTTTTTCAACAATTAGGAAAAAAAAAATCCAAAAAAGAAAGCAAAGAGCAAAATGGGAAAAAAATAATAATAACAAAACAGATTGCAAAAATAGCATAAAGAATATACATAAAATCTAGTAAATCTACTAACCTTTTAAACGCAATAGCTAACATCATCGTTAAGGCTTCAACCAAACGGTCTTTGCTGGAATGATGAGGTTCGATCAAAAATAATAATTTCTTAACAAATTAAGAAAAAAACTCAAAAAAGTAAGCTGAATTTGAAAGCTAAAAAACATAAAGAAAGCTTCAAAGAGAAAAATGCAAATGTTTTAATAAGGATTTTGAACGAAAATTTGAAATGCAAACTCAACCTCGCTTTCTCCTTCAAAACTGCCTCTTTTAATTTCGATCCTTGAAGTAGGAATTTCCTTTTTAAAGTTGAGATTTTTGATAAAAAGTGTGCAATTTATTTTATAAAATCACGAACCATATATATATATTGTTCTTATCTTTTGTTTCGTCTATTTTTTATTCTCCCTTCATTTTTTTTTTTTGGGTTTTCATATACAATATATCCACAAATGATATAAACATGATTAACATATTCCTTTCCCATAAAATATGGGGTTTTTATACATATATATATATATATATATATATATAAAATATGGGGCTTTTATATATATCCAGTGAAGGATAACACTAAAATATGTATTGTCTTTTATTGTTGAGAAAATTAATCACCATCCATTTACGTATAATATATCCATATATGATATTTAATTGATTAATATAATATTTTCTCTTAAAATAAGGTTTTTTTTTTAATATATAAAAGCCTAATTTATTGCCTATATTAAGATATAACAATAAAAACTTTATCTCTTTCAACTTCTGTAAATAATGTTAGCAAAAAGGAAAAAAAAAAAAATTCTGTGAATAAGTTTTAAGTTAATATAAAAAAAAGAATGTACAAGTCGTAGTTGGGTTTGACAATTGAAGAGTATAATAATACTGATACGCTTTTCAAAAATTATTTATTTATTCCAAATTTGAAGTTTCCTTATGCGGTTGATATTCTAAAGGTAGAGGTATTCATTATGTATTTATAGACGGCTATATTGTTGATACTTTAGTCATAATGGCATAACAATTTTGAACAGACTGTGTGATCATAATTTATTCATTTGTAGATGCATGACATTTAAAAAATTTCGAATATGGAAATTGCATAAAATTAAATTTGCAGTAGTTAATGAAAAATTAGTTATATAAGAACCTTACATTGGCAACTCACATAAATCAAGCAACACCACTGGAAAGCAATCTAGCCATATGTGGTCATTATCAAAGCATATAAATTGAATACAGAGAGATATGAAGCATTACTTATTTGCATGCTTTGTGATAATAAATGTGAGAAGTCTTTCCATGTTTATATTCTTGTACAAATGCCTATTCAGATTAATGACATATCAATTAAAGGCTTATTTAAAATAAAAATAAAAATTATCGGTGCACAAATTAATTATTTGCTTGATTTCTGAGAATAAATGGGGTAAGCCAATTATTTGGTTGACTTGTCTAAACGTAGAGAGTAAATTTTTTGTTTCTATTTAAAAAATCTCAACCTCAAAGTAGTGATTCTCTACTTAAGATTAAAATTTTTGGTAAAGTAAAAGTAAAAAAATCTCTTTGATAAAAATTTTGACAGAGATTTCCTATATAAAATTGGAATTTTTGAAAAGGTATAATTAACTCATTTTTAGAAATTAAATCTTGATTTTAAGTACGGGATCTCTACTTTGGACATCGGGATTTTTAAAATAAAATAAGTCTCTTTATTTGCCAAAAATCACAATATTACTTGATCGCTACTTGTGAGACGACCTCGATTTGTCCAGAGTATTTTCTCTTCGACCTCCATTAAACATGGGGTGTGTATGAATTGGTTACCTACTATTGTCTCTGAGATTGGTTCATTTTTTTATATGAAGTATTATTGGTTTAATTTACGGTAAAAGAAATATTACAGTACCAATTAATTTATCAAATTATTTATTAAATATATACAAATTATTATTTAATTTGTTAACATATTAATATAATTTACATATGAAGAAATCAATTTTTGAAGGGATAAGCGTTATTATTATAGTAGGTAAATAACTTAGTAGATTAGTTTAATATTATTTTATGATAATTAAGAGATATTTCCTTTTTTTTTTTTTTGAATGTTATTATTATTATTATTATTATTATTTTTTCTTTCTCTCCTGTCGTTTCTTGTTCTTGTTATTATCATGGGTAAGGCTGGAAAAACAAGTGAAATATTCATATAAAATTTTATTTCATGAGCCACATTGTGTCTGGTTTTGGGAGTTGTTCCTCAATGTATGATTCTAACCAGTACTTATGAGAAAAAGTATCATTCTATGTAATTTGACTAATGGGTTTGAACTTTTAACCCCAAAAAAAAAAAAGAAAAAAGGAAAAAAAAAATAAATAACTTACGGGTTTGAAGAATTAAAAACCCAATATGTTTTTATTGAAACAAACAAAGACCAATCAGAGGATAAGATTCATTCATTACCTTCCATTAGCTGGTTGGATCACATTTTTCAGGAAATTTACTTGTAAATTTTGGTAAAATCACGTGTAGAACACCTTTCTTGAGTTTGTCAGGGTTGTGAAATCATACTCTGGAAGCCACGGATGCCAGCAAGAAGAAGGTATATGAAACTATAGTTTGGGAAAAAGACTTTTTTTTTGGGTCCCGATTTGTTAATTTATATGTATCTATGATCGTGTAGTCTAAGAATTTTGAGTTTTTGAAATTTTTTTATTTTATTTTTTATTATGGGGTTAGTTTTTGTCTGATCAATCGTCAAATTAGATGTATCTCTCTTTTATTTTTCTCTCTACGAGGGTGTTTTGGGAAAGAAATTACAAAAAATCTAACATGGGGGTAAAAATCTATAGTTTGCCATCGGAGGATTTTTCTCTTTATCTAAGTCATGGGGCACGCAAAAAATCATAATTACCCTTCATTTGCGGGTTATAGGCCCATGAAATGAAAGGGAAAATGATACAAGTCATGCTTACACAATCCAAATGTATCCTACTATTTGATCTCCAAAAGGAAAAGACTTTTGTAAAAAAATAATAAAGAAAAATTTAATCTTATTCATTTATTTTTTTAGAATTTTTTTTTTCTTGATATTAAGGGTGTCCCTGCATGTGAACCAAGCGATAAAAACCTTTTTTTTGGGATAATTATTCAAATTTAAATCTTTCACCTATAATATCATTAGAATTCAAGAATAAATTTAAAAGAACTAATTGCATAAAATACCTGGAGCAAGTGTTGAAATGGTTCCATGCACTTAATTATTTATTTTTAAACAATGTCAACTCTACCTTTGTAAAAATGTCAAAAGGTTCATCTATTTTTTTTAATAATAATATTAGAGGTAATAAAACGTTTACCAAATTTAATTACCAAATAATATGGTAACATTTTATTAGTTTATTTTTTTAAAATTCATTTATCCATTTAATATTTATTTTTTCATATTTATGTTATATGAATATGCCAATTAATAATATTTTAATACGTATTATTTGGTAAATAAATATAATAAACATTTGGATACTTTTAAAATTACTCTTTTTTTAATGTAAGATTTTATATTTTCTTATCACTATGTCCTTTATACTAAAAAAAAAAAAAAAAAATCAAAATGGATGTGGTGAGTTAAAAATTGTTTGCTCATGATATATTTTGATTTGATCTTAAAGTTCCACATGAATACTTATTTTATAATTTTTTTTTCCAACAACTAATAAATAATGAGATCAATTCAAGGTTTAAAATATTGGTGTAAGTGGAAATATCAAAGATTTTAAAATATAAAAATATTGATGAAAATATAAAAAATTTTCAAATATCGATAAAATCTTATAAAAGATGATTTAAACTTGTAAAATAAGCAAAATTTGTAATTAAAACTTGATGACATTATTTTTTAATCAATATTTTATTAATTTAACTATAAAAATTGGAACAAAAATATTAATTGTTATATTTATCTTAATCATTGGATTGCACTACTTGCTAAGACTCAAAAATATACTATTATTTATCAAAAGTACGCAAAAATATACTGATATATTATCATAAGACCCATCCACATAAAAGAGTTTGACCTTGTTTGGCCTTAGTTTTGATGCTTATGTTTGTCCAATAATATATTTTAAAATTTAATAAAAAATAAAAGTTAATCTATTTTTATAAAATTATGTATAAATTATTATGGAAACTTAAGAAATATCAATTGATATTATAAAAAATTTCACTAACTTGTGAAGGAATTGATATGAAATATATGGATAAAAACTTTTATGAAAATAACAAAATTTTCTATGACAAATTTGAAAATTTTACTAACTCGTTTTTGGAACTTAAATATGACCTATTAGACAAATAAAAATTATGGAGAAATATTGTGGAAATTTTTAATTTTTTAAACTTTGATTTGAATATTTTGATTATTGATTATTTATTTTTTAATTTTGCAATCCTTTTTTTCCTTTTTTTTTTTTTTTTTTTTTTGGCACTTTGATTTTGTCGGGCTTTAGAAAACAAAGGCAGGAACAATATCCTATAACTTTCTGCTAAGATTTTTGAAGGAAGACAGGAAATTGCGCATTATTGCCGTAGTTCAGCTACATATTGAATCAATTTGGTGAAAATGAAAGATTATTATTTTTACATAGGATGGGATATTGAGCAGAAAGACAGACAAGGTCGAAGGTCGAAGTGTGCAAAATGATTCAGAGCTCTGGTTGGCTAAGTTGCATAACTTGAGTTGATGGCGTATGAAAGTTACAGACGAGGAAGAGGAAAAAGAGAGGAAGCAAGGGACAACTGTTCTTCCAAGGCAGGGAGGAAAAAAAAAAAAAAAAAAACCATAAATATAAATTTTAAAATAATTTATTTAATTCAAAACTTAGCAAGAATTTTATAAATTTTTTATAAATATTTTTCTTTGTAAAATGATGAAGTAATCATTTCGTTTCGTTCAACAAGTTATATATTTAAATTTTTATAAAATTTAAACGGATTTCAATGGTTAAATTGTACCAAATCACTTTCTTTAAATTGGAAAATTTTATATTAGTATTTAGTTTCACACTTTTTTCCCTAAATATTTATTAAAAATTCTATCAAATCATAATATTTTAATTAGAAAATATTGTAAAGGCAACATTTTAAAAATTTTGGCTGTTATTTTAATTGTATAAAATGTATTTAAATAAAATTTATGATTTTATAAGAAAATTTGAAATGATTTATTTATATGAAATCAAGATTCAAAATTTCAGTATCGATAAAAATATCGAAGATTTAAAATATAAAAATTTTCATAGATATATTAAAAAATATCGGATATCGATAAAAACTTACAAAAAATTATGGAAGTTTATTTAAAAAAATAAATTTTTTTTGAAATTTTATAATTAACTTATTTAATCAATTAATTATCAAAGTGATTATAAAAATTACAGAATATTGAATAGGTATTATATTTTTCTTAGTCAATTTAATTTATAATAAGGGATAATAATTATAAATAAATTATTATTAATAAAAATATGCAAAAAAAAATATATATTTGATAAAAATTGTTTATTAATTAAGATAAAACAATTATTACAAATATTATCTCAATACTTTTAGAAATTCTTAGGTCGTTAAAAATTGTTAGTCTCTTTCTTGTTTTCATTTTGAGATGTAAAATGTAAAAAATAATTCTTAAAAAATATATTTCCTTGAAATCTTTTTATGTAATTATTAATATGTCAACTATAAAGATCTTGTATTAAATGTAGTTGTTCTTAATGTTTAGTATAATATATTTTATTATCTTTTTATTTTTATTTACTCGATGTTATTAATTTAAATACTATCAAAACCAATTCTACATAATATTGTATTTTCATATTATTATTTTATATTCTTATATAATCAACTATTTATTTGTAATTATAGAATTTTAATGAATCAATATTATACAAAATGTTTAGCAAGTATATATATATATATATATATATATGTTATCAATAAATAAAACCTATCAAGGTTATTCAATTTTATTAACTCCGTTTTATTTATATCATTAAATATTTGAAAGATAATTAAAAAGTAAAAAAAAATTTATTATTAAAGTTAATTTGGTAAAATTATTTATTAAACATCAATAATATTTATGAATGTTTTAATTAAAAATTTTAAAAAATTTCATAGAAATTTTTAAAATTTTTATGAAAATTTCTAAAATTTCGATGGATATTATAGATTTTTTTTTAACCAAATTGTTAAGGATTTGATATAAATATTTTGAGAAAAATTTCCATGGAAAATTTGGTGAAGTTTTGAAAATTTCTATGGATATTAAGAATTTTTATTTATTTTCATTTGGAATTTAAATTTTTTTTCGATCCTTTGAAAAAATAAAAATTTTGAAAAAATTTCAATGGAAATGTTACATATATAAAAACTTGTATGAAATAACTATTCAAATAATGTTAAAGGTACTAAACAAATTTATCAAAGTATATAGCTAATACCATGTTACATTATTTGATTAACTTATATTTAATTATATTTATCTTTTTAAATTGTAAATTAATAAAATATTAAGGCATAACACTTCGTGCATATATATATATATTAATTGTTTTTTTAGTTTTTCAAGCATTGTTGATAACTGTTTTATTCGCACCTTTTTTTTTTTGGAAAAGGGAATTGTATTCATACTCCTTATTCTATGTTTTTTTTTTTGGGAAAAGGTAATTGTATTCATACTCCTTATTCTATTCAAGTTACGAACATGCATGCCAAATGTATCTTGATTAGAGACATTCATAGGCTTGATAGAAAGGGCAAAATTGTGCAGATGAACCAGCCATGATAGAAATCATTTTGGTAATGATGATGAGCAACATAGAAGCCTTGAAAAAGGTTCAAACGGCTTGCTGTGCCGTAAAGATAAAAAGCCTGTTAATTACTATTAGTCAAAAAAATATTCAATTATATCAAAACTCAATAAATTAAATTTCAAGCATCGAAATTGAAATGTTTTAAATTTGAAGACCAAAAGCTTAATTTTTCTAATTAGACAGTACTAAAGTACAATTAATCCAAAAAAGAATTACTTAGTACTACATTTTATTGGGCAGGAATTCTATTAAATAGTGTAATTATACCCCTTTTTTCTTTCTTTCCCATATTGAAATAATTAAACATTTATTTTGAAAAACATTTAAACATTTATTAACTAGGATTTGGTTTCATATATGAGCTTCAACAACACAGTGATGGTTCGACATCAACATAAATCATGCGTTTGCCTCAACGGTAAAACCAAGAAGAGTATACCTTAAGATTTGGGTTTAAACTTTAGTCTATGTAAAAAAATTCCCACTCCCCCATAGCTATCGAATCATATCAAGAGTTATAAATTAAAATTTAAAAATTTTTAAATTATGAATTTAGTGATATACTAAAATTCTATTTGGCGAAATAAACCTTAGCAAGACCGGTGATTAATAGATATAGTTTTAAATTTCAGCATTTAATACAATTTAAGGGCAGTCAAAGAAAATCTTGATATCAGTTCTAATGTTAAGGATTTGATTTGAACTTGTTGTATACTATAATATATATATGTATATAGTCAGTTTTAAGTAGGGTCTATCTTATTTTATTAAAATAAAATCCACCTTTAATAATCAATGGATTACATCAAAGGGTAAAATTTAAAATTTAAAAAATAATCAAATATGAGTTTGGTAACATGAGGTATATAATATAACTAATATGAAGTTTTCCTTTTTCAGCACTTGAATTGCATCAAGAACTGATATTTAAAATTATATTTATTAATCATCGAATCTTGACATTATTATTTTCTCTAAATAAGATTTTAGTATATTACTATATCTATATTTAATTGTTTTTAAAATTTTAAATTTTAACCTTAAAAAGTAATCTAATAGTTGTTATAAAAGATAAACCTAAGTTTAATAACATAAGGTAAACTTTACTTGATATGATTGTATACATATATATATATATATATATATTATTTTATAATTTATAGAATTAATGGCATTTTGATATTTGTACTTTTGTTATATTGTAAATTGAATCTTCAAATTTTAAACATTTACTTTTGATCTTTAATTTATTATTTGTTTCACATATGTCCAATTACTCAATTGATTTCCAAAAAGCTTCCACAAGGTTTTAAATGCAATTAACCATCTTTTTTTTATTTTTTTTTATTTTTTTATTTTTAACCATTTTGGTGTTTGGGTTTTGTCAATCGGATTCATCCTAAGGCTTCAAATTTGAAATAATTTTGGGTTCCCCCTGCAATATTTCGATATGTTAAATTAACATATAAAACTGTAATATGACAAATCAAATGACAAATCGTATCACCGTAGAAATTACCATTCTTCTCTCTCTCTCTCTCTCTCTCTGTTAAATTTTTAAATTTACAAACAACTACTGTACTCTCAAAATTTAATCATCATTTCCCCTGCTATTCTAATCTACCTTGTATATCTTATTCGTCATCTTACCATGTGCAGCTTGATGCTTTATAAGACAAGAAAAAGAGAAAAATAAATATATAAATAGAAGTGGGGCACAAAGAGTCCTATTGGAAAGTAAAAGTGTAGAAAGATTTGAACCACATCCTTAATATAATTCCTTCTCCCTCAGTCCTCACACACCTTTCTCTGCTCTTCCCTTGCCAATACTCTGTTTTCTGAGATCACGATAAATTACCATCATATGATTGGGTCCCAACACTAATAATAATAGTTAAGAAGAAAAGAAACTTTGGGATATAAATAATTAGTGGGTTGGTTGGTCCTATTGCTATGCACCATCCAATAAGCTCCATGCAAAGACTTACGTGCGCAACGAAGCTGCAGCGTAGCAACTACGCGAATCGTATATTTGCACCTGCCTAAGCCTGACGTTAGACGACTAAGCACAAAGATATAGAAAGATAGATAGACACCTCCTATTTGTGCCCAAAAAAGAAAGGCCTATCTATCAATCCAAAGTTGCCCCATGATACACAAGATTCCACAAAGCTTTTCCTCATATCACGGCATTTGGCACGCATATCTAAGGCTCATTTTTTCCAACTTGTTTTCATAGATAAGATCAAGCTATTTTTAGAGGTTGTGATAGAATATATAATACTCTAGATTCCACTTTTCAATTTGTGAAAAGGAATCCTATAAACTGTATGCCTGCCAAAATAGTCTATTTTGCTTATTTGTGATGGGTGATGTTACTCAATATTTAATATTGGATTACATGTAATTTATATATTATATGATCAAAATATGTATATGAAATTCGTTAGACATCCAACATTAATTGGAAATGTTGTCCATCGTAGCAGATTTTTAATTTTATATCTATACTTGATTTTTAATTTTATATCTATACTTTCTAAATATATATATATATATATATGAAAATTTTATAATATAGATATTTATATTTTTTAATGTGTAAATATTTAGAAAAATAATAATTTTTTAAAATTTTATCATTTTTATTTTTATATGATAATATTGATAACGGTTTCATAAAAATTAATTATTTTTGTGAACATCAACATAATTAAAAAAGTGTGAACGTCTACATCACGAAAAGAACATATATATATATATATATTATTTTTGCATAATATATCTAAACCTAGCCCAACAGAGGAAGCGAGACCTCAACCTAAATATTCAAGTAAATTTTTTTGGCATTGAAATATTCAAGTCATTGAGAGAGAGATAAAAGTTATTTCTAGAATCATAGCTATTCTAGAATATATAATTAACTGGAATATAATTAACCTCGTTTTAGTATCTTCATTTTCTAGACAAGCACTCAAACAAATTGGAAAAAAAGGGCAGCAAATTTGACATATGTAATTGTTCCCACTTTAGTGTGATGTCTGTTATGCCTGTCCTTGTTACCCAATTCTCAATTCCTCATCTGCTTTAGTGGTAAGGCTTCCTTTTACTCACCATGACTTTTGTCCATTATTCCTCCTTTGTGGAGACTCCAAACCATCATTTTTATATTTCTCAAAAACCATGACTGACTTATCATCTTATCATGGTGATGATTGGATTCTATTGTCCTTTAACGTGTGCATATTGACCTTTATTTATTTTCTTTTTCTTTTTTGGGTTATCAAGATAAGCAACCAAGCTGATAGGCCATGCCCGTCATATATGGCTTTATGTGCGTGCCGCACAGCAATGCATTAATTTTTGACCAAAAGGAACCACCAGCCACAAGCCTTAAAATCATACATGCTTCTAATATCAAACGTCTTTTTCATAGGATGGCAATTTAGATCATAATACAATAATACTAATATAATAATACGATTCGAAAATAATACGAAATTAATAGATTTGAGTTTACTATAAACTAGTTTAAACTAAATTTGGATAAACTCGTTTAACACGATTATTGCATGTATCAACTTTGTGATGACCCGCTTAATTCAAATTGATCCGTTTAACTAAACATATCAACTCCATCCGATATAATTATAACCCGTTTAAATTATAACTTTAATATATTAAATTTATCATTAACAAAAATTTAATTAATACTTTTTTATTACTAAATTACAAACTTGTTTAGAGTCGTATTATTAATTTTCTTTTATAGATTTTAAAAAATAAACAATAAAAATTATTGAAATAATATTTGTTTACTTAAATATAGTATGTTTAATACATATATGAATTTATGAATATCGAAAAATAAAAATTAATATGTCTAAGATGTTGGAGATGTAAAAAATTAAAAACAAGATTATTAATAAAGTTTTTATATTATTTTTAGAGAAGTAATATTAAGTTTATTTTATATATGTATATATATATATATATATATATATATATATATGATGAGTCTATGGTTGCGGTCCCTCTATATGAGGACCCGCACCATTGATGATGGTTTTAAGAAAAATCATCGTCAATGATGTCTCTGTATAACAACATTGACATCGATTTTTTTCAACAATAATGCAGATCCGTATGCAGACGGACCGCACTATAGCGAAATATATATATATATATATATATTATATCTATATTTAATTATTATATGAGATTGACATATTATCATATTATACGTTATATTGGTTTAAATTTGTAATTATAACTATATGGTTTTGGTTTATTATGTATATGTATTATATATCTATATTTGACTATTATATGAGATTGTTATATTATCATATTATATGTTATGTTAGTATAAATTTGTAAATATAACTATATGGTTTTAAATATATATATATATATATATATATATATATATATATTTTTTTTTAATTTAGGATTAATCCGTGACTAAATTATTTTTATTTTATATGAAATAATTAATTTAAACAAGTTAATTTATTTAATTTGGTCAATTTCATATAAATAGGTTAATTTCGTATAAACAGGTCATGATGATTCAAATTGATCTATTTAATAAATGAGTTATATAGGTCGTGTCAGGTTACCTATTTATGAAACAAGTTGTGTTCGAGTTAAAGGTTTCTAAAATGATTAATACATGTGTCGTGTTCGAGTTGAGCAATTTCGTTACGATTAATAAACTGGTTGATTTGAGCATGACCCACCAACATAAATTGCCACCAAATTTTCCAGTTTATGTAATTATAGATGTAGCTTTTCTGTCCAAAAGTTAATTATGTCACAAAGGATTACAAGAACATGTTAATCTTTATCAATGTTCAAATAATATAAACATAATAATAATTCTACTTGGTACCAGAATTTAAGATATTTCATTAATAACAAATTTCAAAAAGCGGTAAAAGAAAAAATAAATAATCAAACCTACATGTAAGGAGAGTATTAAAATTATATAAAAATATAATGCACGTCCACTTTCTAATAACTTAAGCTTTTGAAAAGAATGACAATTTTGCTATAAGAGACTATTGAAAACTTTAATTTGTGATGAAGCTTTTGAATATTTATAAGCATGAGCATTACTATACGTACAAATGATTTCAAGAAAATTGACCTCAACCAATTTTGTTTACCCTCTTTCTTTTCTTCTATGCAATCAACAAAAATAGTTAATATTGAGTATATTATGGATTTAGAATAACGTAGATCCTAGACCGTATACCATATTCTGATGCTGGATTGAATGGACTCAAAATGGTAATTTATTAAGCTCAGCAATGATTCCGTAAATACTGTATCTCATTGCTTCAACAATAAATGAATGCAATACTGTACATACAAGACAAGATAGCAACACCCTTAACGAACATAAAATCAGGACCAAAGAAAGTGGAAGACGATCAAGATTGGACCAACCAATTTCTTAATCATTCTAATCTTGATTGTAAGCACTCCGCTCTTGCCTTTGACTGATCAGCAGTAGCAAAGAAAGAAACAAACAAAGCATTTTCCCTTTACATACCAAAATAAAAAAGCTCACCAGATTCCTACTCAATAGCAAAAGTAGTAGTATATCTCTTTGAATTTATTTTGAGTAGTAAACCTTATATTAAAATGCCATTAGGGCAATGATAATCTGCTTTCCTATAATTGGTAATCACAACCCAATTGTGGAAAGCTTATCAATCATAATATATATAATAAAAAAAGGTACTTCCCACTATTTCTTGGGCGATGGGTCCCTGATTCCATTGAATGCCTAGACAATTCCATCCCCACCACTAGCCTGCAACACAAGGAACAAAATTCTTACTTTTGCTGGGTAATTAAAGAGCAAAAATAATAATAATAAAACAAAATTAGTGGTTCTTTTCTAACTTAGTCCTCACCATCGAAAACCCGGAAAGCAAAATCAATATTTAAAAATATCTTATCAATTTTTTACGTTATCTTGACAGATTATAAAATTTCCTTCAGGGTTTACTAGATCTGAGTGATGTATTGCTGTTTCCACGTGGTAAGCAGATGGAAACACAAAGGTCAAGCGGATTGGGGTACCCTTGTATGGCCCGCATGCATTACTCTCTCTCTCTCTCTCTCTCTCTCTCTATATATATATATATGTAAAATGTAAATATGTATATTTATATGTAAATATATATAATACTTATATATTAATCAAGAAGCACAATCATTATGATATTCATGGTTGAGTTTTAAGATTCACACAGAAATTAATAATTTCAGGATATATGGTACAACGACCCCAGGGAGTTCAACATGACAGCCAAAATAATATCAGACAGATTCACTGCCCATAAAAAAGCATATATTTTGCATTTGATGTGACTTTCCAAATTAAATGGCCATGGAAGACTTATAGAATATAGACAAGAAGAGAATTTGGCAACAATGCTTTAGATAAATATAACATAAAGGGCAGGAATTTATGGTATTGGTTGGACTTTACCACATTCCATGTACAATGGAAATTTCCAGTATGTGTACATGTTGTTGACAACAGTGCGCCACACCATTGCTATGGCATCCTTATATGTATATGTAATATCAATTTTGTTATTTTTTTTATTATATATAATTTGAATTTACGATTAGTATCCTAGAAAACAATAATTTTATTTCTTGATTGTCCCTGTGAGAACTAATATTAGTTATTAAACAGTGAAATAAATACTATATATATATATATATATGACTATGAGATAATCTTTTTAATTGATCAGACTCAAATTAAGATTTTAATATTAGAATTAATATTAAAATTTATTGTTTCAATACATGGATCATATTAAGCGTTGAAATTTAAAATTATATTTATTAATTATAGTATCATGATAAAGTTCACTTTCCCTAAATAAGATTTTAGTTTGTCACTAAATTTAAATTTAATCATTTTTGAATTTTAAATCATAATTTTTAATGTGATTCAATAGTTAATAAAGGAAGAACTGATATTAAAATTATCAGATCGTTTTGATAAAAGCTTAATTGCTTTTAATTATCACATCGAGCTAATAATAAAATCATACTAAAAACCTATTAAATTAGCTAGACCTAATAAAATCTCAAATAACTAAATAATGTGACATACACCCATACAATAATATTTGTGTCGGATTAGCTGTGTCATTTCCAGTTCATATAAATAAAACTTAATAAGAACTAATAAGTTAACATGACAGGATTCAACTCAAGAATCCTACTAGGATTTCTAAGGGACCTTGTTTAGATAAAGTTTTATCGAATTGTCCTACGGAAAATAATAAAAATTTCCTTAAAATATGGATAACCTAAAAATTCTTGAAAACAAAACAAACTCTAAATATATTCACAATAGCAAATCAACCTCCAAACTATTGTCATTAGTTAACTTCCACCACCATATCTACAAACAAACATAAATTTAATACTACCAGTATCAAAAAATAAGTACAACCATAATCAATGTATATCAAAACATACTAAAAGGTTGTATAAATTTTAAGCCGATAATATGGAAAGAATAGCATAAATAAAATAAAAGAAATAGGATAAAAGAAATAAGATAAATATGGAATGTTATTGATGTGGATAACCATAAAAAATAAAATACATCCTTAAAAAATATAATAGTTCAAATATATAAAATATAAAAATAAAAAAAATAAATATATACGGGCGGGTTCGAGACGGGTTCTTTATTCCTTGGTCTAGGCCCATTCCGAGCCCGCCCCGTTAGGAGTGGTGCACTACAATTTTCAGAGTGTAAGGGGCAAATTGATATTCCTATGGTCAATGTGTGCACAATAATAGTATATGCATCACATATGAAACTATTGAAACTGTATTGTATATTAATTCACACATACCTAACATCAGTATTCAACCATATGATCTATATATATATATATATATATATAAATATTCCACAACTTCGATTCTCAATTTCATCAAACCATTCCCAAAAAACCAAAATTCTACAATCCCATTTTCTCACTCTCAATAATGCAATTCTATAATTACCCAAACTATCACAGATAGAATTAGAAAAAACAAAATAGTATTCAAACCATTAAGATGCCATAGTCCACATGATTTAACACAAATGTTTTAAAATTCTAGAACCATAATATATATATATATATATATAATCATATTTTAAACAAGTCTCACATAGAAGTTCAACACCAAATAATTAAATTACCATCATACCCAAAATCATGTTTAAGAATATTTTCACTCACAATACTGATTATGCTCACTTTTGTTCTACGGCAAGGTCCCTTCCAAGCTCAGTGTAGATATATAAAATATACAAAATATTATCTAGGCTTCCACAATTTTATCTAAAGATTTGGTGTGTACCAAGGTCCTAAAATTAATCCTATCACTTTAGGATTATAGAAATTAGACGTCAAGGATCTAGTTACACTATGAACCTGTTGGATCCGATTTCAACCTATGACCAATTAGCATCAAGAATTTAGTCATAAATTGTTTAATTTCAGTATTGTTTCATTAAGTATTCACGCGAATTGATCTATATTGGGTAATTACTCAAAACTCAATTATAACGGGCAATATATATATAGATATTAATGGAAAACCCATGAAATGGATAACACGATAGTATGCTCATCTTGGTCAATTGTTGTTGGTGGTGGTTGAAAAATCGACAAAAAGTTTAAGCTAAATTTCAAGTTGATAGATCTCTCAAACGATGAGAAATTGAGCTAAAAAAAGGCTAGATTTGAACTTAATTGTATACAATACGAGGAGGGATTGATCCTATGGCTTGAAATTGGCCAAATTTTGGTTATCGAAAATTTTCGATCGAATAAAAAAATAGGGTCATTCTTGTGTGTTGACAATTTGTGTGGTTAGAAAATTGGCGGACTGGATAATTCTAAGATGTGTAATCTAGGTGTGGGGTGCTTGTAGTATATTTTGACCAGAATTAAGGCCAACTTCCAATGGAAGCTCGATGGAGGGTTGTGGTTCCATTTTTTTTGATAATGTTTGCAAGTGGGGGAAGGGATGTCAGGGGCTGGGGGTTTTGTGTTGCTTCATATATACAAGCTTGTACCTAAGTATTTATACACATACATGTCCTTTTTAAACCATACCATCATTGATATGGCACTAGTAAAATAATTAAGTATAAAAACTAACAAATCCATAACTTTGAAATTGTGACTCAAAATTAAGCATATAGCTAATCTCTAAAATTGTGTGGATGAACTCTACATAATGATACTATAGTCAAATCAAAAACTTGACCATATATTCAATTCTTGGACCCATACATAGTTTAGTTGGTCAAATCTAGTCTAACTTGCATAATTTGGTGTTAATTGGTATGAGTTATTACATAACAAGTATTAATGAGTGAAACACAATAAGAAATGATTAATGAAGATATTTTTGTAATTACATAAGTACCATAATTTTAAAAATATTTAGTTATTTTCTAAACTTGTATTATTTTGTTCTTTTAACTATTATTTTTAAAAATATCAAACAAATAAGTGTATTTCGCAAGGTTAAAAAAATCATTTCATCGTTTGAAACCTCATCTAAACTAGTATCAATCACGTCTGATGCACAGCATGTTTAACCGCAATAGATGATTTCGAGAATAATATATGATTATTAACTATATTCAAATCAAATTAATTAATTATGTTATTTTTGATGAGTAAACACTAAAGACTATTAATAGTTTGTTATTACTTTTGCAATTTTTATTGATATTGTTTGTTAGTTTTGTAAAAATCAAACTATTTAGATCGTTCTGTTAATGGGTGTGAGCGTGCCATTCTAACTTCAATTAGAGAAATAAAGAAAATATTATAATAAAATAATAAAAATTATGCAAAATAAATATGACAAAAATCAAACGATTATACTAATTTACAGAGAACAGACAAATTAAAGATTATTAAATTCCTTATAACAAAAAGAACTTTAAATGTAAATTTAGTCAACTAAGTGAGATAGCAAAAAATAATAATAACTTTTTTAGAGAATAAAAAAATAGTATAACAAAAATTGAAATTAAAGAGGAAACATTGATTAATAGTTGTATTTCTGATTGATTGGACGTTTAAATATCATTTGCTCCATTGTCTATTTATATGTAAATACCTTCAAAATTTGATAAGAACATAGATATTATTTTGAATAATGAATGCAAATTTTCTCCAATTCCTAAAATCTATGTATTATTCCAACTCAAAACTTTTTTGTTCTCATTTGAATCAATTTAAAAAGTGATCATGTATGGTAACTATCTTTTTCAATCTTAACATTATGAACCTAGCCTTGTTTATGCCCTCATTCATTTAAGGAAAGAATTATTTATTTTCAAAATAAATAATTAGTCTTATTCAAGCTTCATTTGCTCCCAAAAGAATTATTATTTCAAAAGATATTATTTGTCTTATTCAGATTCATTTATTATCTTCTAAAAAATAAAAAAGAGCTTTATTTAATCTTCTTTAATTCTACAATCAATTTCCAAATTTATTATTACTATTTAAAAATTGTAATTTGAGTGTTTAGAAGGAAAAAAAAAAAAAACATAATTTGGGTGTTTTGGACCAACATGCCTTCAACAATTGGCCACCTTTTTGTTTGTTTGTTTGATTGTTTTTTTTTTTTTCCATCTTTAAAAATTCAAATGAAAGTAAATATAACCCAATCATCAATCATAATATTAACCTGCATAAATGTTATTGAATTAATATCTATGAAGTAACTAGAAAATGTTTTTAATTTATTAAATGGAGAATGTTCGTTCATACTTTTTTATCTTAATTTTTACTTTGCTAAGAAGATCATTTTTAAAGCTTTAGGATTATTAATATTCATTTTATTGATGGAAACTTTCAAATTTTAAATTTTAACTTCTCAATATCATAATTGATATTTCACTATGATCTTCTTTAATTACCTATATTAATTATTCATTGTAATAATATGTACAATTTGAAATTGAATAGCGTTATATTGAAATTGCTCATTTTAAATTAATGAGCTATTTACTGTTGACAAATAATATCTTTAAATAATCCATGTGAGTTAGATTTTAAATTTTAAATTTTAAAATTTAAAGTTTAAAGTCTTATATTGAAAATTTAAAGTTCTAAATTAATGGATATTTAATATGGACGATTAATTTTATAATTTATTTAGTGATACATTTTGAAATTTTAAATCTTAAAATTTCAAATTAATGATTAACTTACTTGTATTTATATAATGTCAATATTGTATATAAGGTAGTTTGTTTGGTAAATTGTATTATGTAGTTTTCCTTATTTGTTAAAGGACGGTATTTGTGTAATTTTTTCTTAATTTATTAATATTTTGTTTTCTTATATGAGAAGTGTTTTTGCATAATTCGTTATTGTATTTTTCACTTAATTAAGAAGATACATTTTAAAAAGTTATGAGATATCTACATAAATGGCAATTAATTAATATTTAAAAGTAATTGTATACAATATTAGACAAATAAATCTAAAAAATAAATTAATATTATACTTTTTTTTTAATACTTTTGGAGGGAAACCAACTAAATCTAATGATGACATGTGGAAAATTTTCTTTTACTATCTTACTTTTATATATAATGTAGATTAGAGTTATCAAATTTATAGATGTTTCTAATGGTTGTTAAGTTGGGTAAGAGGTTACAAGATAATTTAAAAAATAGATTCGTATTTACATAACTTCACAGGTTATATTTAGCTGAGCTAAATTTGATATGCGTACAGTATAACATGTTGCAAGGTCTAAAATTAGCCCTTTAAAGTTAAATTTGAAAAAACAAGTCCAAGCCAATTAAATAAACCCATTAAATTAATTAAATGTTTGAGATTAGAAACTTTAGTATGATATTATCAAGTAGGCTTGATGATCTACAGAGACTTGCTGCTATTTATATATAACCATTCTTCAATCATGATGTTATAGTTATAATATTATAACCTTTATTATTAACTACTGAATTGAGTTAAGGTTTGGAATTCAAATATTCATTGGTAGACTATATGTGTTTAATAATACTAAAACCTTATAAAGACAAAGTGAGCCCTTTATAGACTTATATAGACCCCATACACATTAAATTTCAATACTTGAAAAAAATCAAATGGCTGATGAGAGAGACCCTGAAAGAAATGTAATGTCTGATAAAGGAGGTCTTCATGGTTTAAAACAGGATGATTCTCCTGTAATTTATATGCTTGGACTTACATTTAAAATGAACCTTTATCATTTACTTAGTCAAAGTATCTGTAATGGTTTTGTAGATTGTTAATTAAAATTATTTTGCTACATAAGAAATAGAGTAGTTAAAAAAAAAAAAGAAAAAAAAAAGAAAAAAAAGGAGGCATTGTTGAAGTGACAATCTAGTTTAAGAGTGTTTATCAAAACACTCCAATAGTAAATATGAATTGTTATTTATGTGACATAAAAGTAATAGTATTAATATCTAAAAGATATAAATGTATATTAATTAAAAAGTTGCTATCCAATAGTATCATGCAAAAATGTTATTAATGATTATTAGTTAATTACATATTTTGTTTATTTTGTTTAAAATTGATTTTTTAAGTAAAATTCACAATGTCAAATAGAGATTTTAGATGTAAACATTTATCTTAATAATATTTTGGCTACATCAGCTTAGCATTCATACTATACATTACTATTAAAAAAGAATCTTTTACAGAATGTTTATATAACTTATGTTGCATATTATTTTCACAATCCACATTCCAATTAAAGATGTTTTTAAACAATTTGACTCCATAAATATTTAAAAACAATCATTACAAAGAAAAATAAATCTTTTTTAAAAGGGGAAAAAATAGACACATCATTAATTAATATTAAATAATTGAAATTAGACAAAACCATTAGAGATTAATTTTTTGGTTCAATTTTTATTGAGTAAACATCTATACTATATGGCCAACAAACCTTTTCCTCATCTATGCCATGTACATGGCAATCATTTTTTCCATTAAAAATGCTTCTAGTTTAGATAGCCAAACTAAATTGAAATAATATATATACAGTTATTCTCCTATAAAGATATCAAGGTGCTTTTTTTTTTTTTTTTTTTTTTTTTCTGGACCTTTATTATTAACTATTAGATTGCTTAAGGTTTAAAATTTAAAGATGTCTTAATAAATTATATAAGCTTGATGAAATACAAAAATTTTAAAATGGTAAAACGACTTTGAATTTTAAAGATTGATAAATAAAATCCTAATGGAATCTCATCACAACATTTAGCGAGCTATTAATTTAATTTTATTTACATGTTGTGTGAATCAAGCACTGATCATTGGTTCTTAAAAAAAAAAAAAAAAATTAAAAAAGAGAAAGAAAGATAACTCTTGAGAAAAAATTAATTTACTACAATTAAAAATACTAAATATCCTAAATTTAGGCTTCCTAAATTGTAAAGATGACGAGTTACCTCCGATATTAAAGATGATGAGAAAATTTTAACATACGCATGCATAAAATAAAACGAAAAAGCTTAGGTCTGTTCGGTACTGTTAGCAAAACGGTTTTTTTATCTTACAAATTTAAAAATGACTTAAAATGCATTCATTAACCATTTTTGAAATGTTAAATCTTCAAGAAGTTGAAAACATTTTTAAAATATAAATATATTTAGAAAACATCTAAGATGTGTTATACGTGTATCTGAAAATTTTTGTAAGTAGAGATATTAAAGAGAATATCTAATATTTATAATTTTAAATTTTAAATATATTTTATATAAATATATACCATATTTAACATAATATAATGTATAACTATGGATAATTGTTTACTGCCTAAAAGTTTTTTTTTCAACATAGATGTATATCATTTTTAATTTTTACCAATTATGATTTTACAACTTTCATTCTTATAAAATATTTTTAAATATATTACCAGATATATTTTTAAATTCTAAAGATACAAAATCCAACTTACCATTTTCATTTTACAAAATTGATCTATAAAATTGTTTTCAAATAGATTATCTAATGGGCTCTTAAGGCATGTACATTTTACAAAATGATTTCTCAATTACAAATCAACAAATGACCAAAAATGTGTTCGATAACCTTATTTGAAATTTATAATTTGAAAAAAAGTTGAAAGCATTTTCTCAAATATAAGTAGATTTAAGAAATGTCCAAAAGACAACTTATATGAATCTGAAAATTTTTGAAAAGAAATATATAAAAGGATTATAGATAATATTTATTATTTTAAATAAAAATATCTATTTTTATGTAGGTATATATTATATCTACCATTTATAAAATATAATTTTATCACTTTCATTCTCATAAATATAATTTCAAATATATTACCCAACATGTTTTTAAATTATAAAAATACAAATTTAAATTTACCATTTTCATTTTATAAGATTGATTTACAAAAATTATTTTTGTTGATGTTATCTCTTTAACCTTTTCATTAAAAAAAAAATTCTTCAAAAACTTTGTCCCTTAACTCGAGACCTACTATAAAAGTATGTGCCGATCTACTGAAGCGTATATATCACACTAGCTTGTGACCTAATGGCAAAAATAAAAACATGTCATATTATATGAGAATATTTTACATTAGTTTTAACAGGTTTTTACTCATCTTTTTGATCCAAAAGCATTTTCAACGAAGATATGAATTATAAAAATACAGATGTTATATAAGCATTATCAATAATATTTTAAAAAAATTTTCTCCTATAAATGTTTATGTTTGGAGGACGTTATCAAAGTTAAATATCTATTTTTGGAAGCTCCATTAAATAATATGAAGTTTATTGAAAAAAAAAAATTTTCTTTAACAAGCCAGTTTATTTTTCAAAAAAATTAAGAAAATCTATATAATTAATTAATAGTTATAAATAATCTTCTTCATATCACTATTGAAATATAATTTGAAAATTAAATATATATTTATGATATCTAAATTTAAACAAAGTTAATTTCTAGCAACGATTCATGTGCGAGGTCATTCATCATAATTTCAATTTCCCAAACCTAATGGCAAATATATTTGTTAATCATAACCATCTGATCTGTACTCCTATCTAAAATGTTAAAGAATAAATTACAATATTCCAACTACAGAAGTGGGAAACTCATTTTTAATTCAAGAAAAAACAATATGGCAACATTTATAATACTATGGCAATCATATATAGTAATATACATAAAAACAAATCATATATAATTTTATATAACATCATGATATTAAGGAATCTTTTCGGCAAAAAAATAAAAATAAAAATGAAAAGACTAAGGAATCTTATTTAGAAGCAAAAGCATTTTGTTTACTATTATATACTTGACTCTAGATAAAGAGTATGGTATACTACTTCAATAATTAACTATAGCATTTAAAGCAGTGTCAACAAAAAGGAAAAAAGATACTAAGAATCTCCAAAATATAAATTTACTACAAAGTGTCTTCCTTTTGGTGTACATGCATTATATACAATTTGTTTCGAGTATTTGGTAAGACATTCTTAACGAAATCGTAGCTCTATTCCAACGCAAAGTGTGATCACGAAGTAAATTGATAAGGATGTAAACTATAATTTTACCATTAAGACCATCTTTATAAGTAGCAGACTCAAGAATGAAAATATAAAATGGATTGTTTCAAAGGTTCATATTGTCGAAAAAACAAAAAGTTTTGAGTATATATATATAAAGATTTGATAGGAAATTCTATAGTCCGGATGTTTGGATTATAAAAACTTGCTAATACAATTAAAATAGAAATTATTGTCTGTTACGGAATTGGGAGAAAAACAAATAGCAACGGAAACAAAGAAAGCGAAGAACAATCCGCTTCCACCACAGAGCCCCAAAATTTTCTCTAAAATTAGTTTCACCAAATGGGTCGCACCGCGAGCTTTTCGGGTCGGGTCAACAAGAATTCGGGTCACTAACTCTAACAATCTCCACCTTGACACGAATTACATATAAGGAATGAAAAAAAAAAACATACAAAACTCCAATCTTCGATAAAAGTTGCCATCCTCTTCCACAAAAGCCCCTAAAGGCAAAGCTCAACAACAAACACCAACCAAGTCCAAGCAATGATCAAACTTGGCTACTGGAAGTGCCTTGGTCATCATGTCAGCAGGATTATCATGAGTACTCACCTTGCTGACAACAATATCTCCACGAGCAATAACATCACGTACAAAATGATACCGAACATCTATATGTTTTGTCCTCTCGTGAAACATCTGATCCTTAGTGAGATAGATAGCACTCTGACTATCACAATTGATGACCGTACTCTCCTGCTCAGAGCTCAACTCACCTATCAACACCCTTAACCAAATAGCTTCTTTCACCGCTTCAGCTATAGCCATATATTTAGCTTCTGTAGTTGATAGTGCAACTGTTGCTTGCAAAACAGACTTCCAACTGATAGAAGTATCTCCAAGAGTAAATACATAACCAGTAGTGGACCTCCTTCTATCAAGGTCCCCAGCAAAATCTGCATCAACATATCCACTTACACCCTCCTTACTTCCACCAAACTCTAAACAAGTGTTAGTAGTGCCTCTCAAGTACCTTAGAATCCACTTGACAGCTTGCCAGTGTTGTTTGCCAGGATTAGCCATATACCGGCTCACAACACTAACAGCATGTGCAATGTCAGGACGGGTACACACCATAGCATACATCAAACTACCAACAGCACTAGAATAAGGAACATGTGACATATACTCAATATCTCTATCCGACTGTGGTGACATATCAGCAGACAATCTAAAATGAGTAGCTAATGGAGTACTTACAGGTTTAGCGTTCTTCATTCCAAAACGCTCCAGAACTTTCTCAACAAAAGATCTTTGAGTCAAGAAAAGTTTACCTGCAGATCTATCTCTCTCAATCTCCATACCAAGAATC
Organism: Ziziphus jujuba; assembly: GCF_031755915.1. Classification (NCBI taxonomy): domain Eukaryota; kingdom Viridiplantae; phylum Streptophyta; class Magnoliopsida; order Rosales; family Rhamnaceae; genus Ziziphus; species Ziziphus jujuba. The sequence goes on from NC_083388.1 coordinate 10,187,791, forward strand.
TTCTTTGCCGCTCCCAAATCTTTCATCTCAAACTCACCACTCAATTGTGCTTTCAATCTGTTGATATCAGATTTCTTCTTGGCCACTATCAGCATATTATCAACATAAAGCAACAAATAGATAAATGAGCCATCTTCCAACTTCCTAAAATACACACAGCTATCATATTGGCTTCTAGAATAGCCATGGCTAACCATAAACCCATCAAACCGGTTGTACCACTGACGAGGGGATTGCTTCAAACCATAGAAGGACCTTTTCAACAAACACACATGATCCTCTTTTCCTTCAACCTCGAAACCTTCGGGTTGCGGCATATAAATTGTCTCCTCAAGCTCACCATGCAAGAAAGCGGTCTTCACATCTAGTTGCTCCGACTCTAAATCATGCATAGCAACTAGCGCTAACAAAGCACGAATAGAAGTATGTTTAACGACAGGGGAAAATATATCATTAAAATCAACTCCCTGTACCTGTGAATACCCCTTTGCTACTAAACGTGCTTTGTACCTTGCATCTTCAACACCAGGAATGCCTTCTTTCTTTTTGTAGACCCACTTGCATTCCACAATCTTCTTACCCTCTGGAGGTAATGCCAACTCCCAAGTGTGGTTCTTATGAAGTGACTCCACCTCTTCCTGCATAGCAATTAACCACTTTGCAAAATCCTCACATGAAATGGCTTCATAATAGTTGCAAGGATCATTGGGACTCTCGATCTCCTGTGCTGCAACACAAGCAAAAGTGACATAGTCAGCTAAACTAGAGGGCTTCTTGATCTCCCTGCGAGGTCTATCCTTGGCAATCGAATGCTCTTGCACCTCCTCAATTCTCTCTTCTTCCACATGAGTGGGTGTCTCAAATGGGCCTGAAACTGAACCATTCTGTGAAGTACTTACTTCCTCCACCCTAAACTCCACCTGCTTTGGCACACTGTCTGAAACAATGAGCTCCTTTTTCGGATGCAGCATTGCCATCTCATCAAACACAACATCCCTGCTAATCACAACCTTAGATGACTTTGGATCAGGAAGCCAAACTCTGTATCCTTTTACACCCTGCGGGTAACCAAGAAATATGCCCTTCTTCGATCTAGGCTCAAGCTTACCATCATTAACATGAACATAGGCAGGGCATCCAAACACCTTCAAATCTAAATAATTAGCAGGTTTTCCAGACCATACCTCTTCAGGAGTCTTGCAATCGATTGTTGCCGATGGAGAACGATTCACCAAGTAGCAAGCTGTAGCAGCTGCTTCTGCCCAAAAGTCCTGTGCTAACCCAGAATTCGACAGCATGCATCGGACTTTCTCCATAAGAGTTCTGTTCATCCGCTCAGCCACACCATTTTGCTGCGGAGTTCCTCTAACTGTAAGATGTCTAATAATCCCTTCGTTTCTACAAAACTCATTGAAAACACCATCACAGAACTCCAATCCATTATTTGTACGAAGGCGCTTCACCCTTCTTTCCGTCTGCTTCTCTACCAAAGCTTTCCATTGCTTGAAGATAGCAAATACGTCATTCTTGTGCTTCAAAAAATATATCCAGACCTTCCTGGAGAAATCATCAATGAAGGTCAACATATATCTGCCACCACCCTTAGAAGCAGTACGTGCGGGTCCCCAAAGATCTGAATGAATGTAGTTTAGAGTACCTTTGGTTTTGTGAATTCCAGTACTGAAGCTAACTCTCTTCTGCTTCCCAAACACACAATGTTCACAAAACTCCAACTTCGAGATACTCCGATCACCAAGCAAACTCCGTTTGCTCAACATCGCCAAACCTTTCTCACTCATATGGCCCAATCTCATATGCCACAAACGAGTAACATTCGAATCTGACATGGACACTGAAACAGCAGTCGACCCCATTACCACAGAACCCTGTAGCCTGTATAATGTACCGACCAGGCTAGCTTTCATCACCACCAAAGCACCCTTCAGAATCCTCAAAACTCCACCTCCACCAGAAAAAGAACAACCAGATTTGTCCAAAGCAGATAAAGAAATTAAATTTTTAGACATATCTGGAACGTGACGTACCTCAGATAGTGTTCTGATAATTCCATCATGCATCTTCACCCTTACAGTTCCAATGCCGATGACACAGCAAGGATGATCATCTCCCATCAGCACAACGCCTTTATCCACCGGAACATAAGAAGAGAACCAATCCCTGTGGAGACAGATGTGAAATGAACAGGCTGAATCCAAAATCCATCCCTGCTTGCCCGAACTATCCTCAGTCACTGAATAAACATCTCCATCTTCAATTTCCTCATGTGCGACACTGGCTTCGGTATATTCCTTACCCTTTTCATTATTTTTATTCTGAAGCTTACGACATTCAGTTTTGATGTGCCCTTTTTTCTTACAGTAGTGACAAATAAGGTTTCTGAACCTTGACTTCGATCTTGGCCGACTACCACCATTGTTATTTTGATCTCTAGATGATGTTCTACCTCTAACAATCAAACCCTCTCCTCCGGAACTCCCAAAGTTATTGTTATCCGAACTGCTGGTCAACTCCTTATCAAACAACTCCTTAGAATACAAAGAAGCTTTCACGTCCTCCAATTTTAGGGTTTTAATACTGTAAATCAAAGTCTCCCTAAAATTTTTATACGACGGAGGTAAGGAACGCAGTAGCATTAGGGCCTGATCTTCATCATCATATTTAATGTCCATGTTTGCCAGATCCAACAAAATAGTAGAAAAGTCATCTATGTGTGTTTTAATAGATGTACCTTCAACCATAGAAAGGGTGTATAGACGGTGCTTCGCAATCAGTTTCGTTGTGAGATTCTTTGTGATGTACAAAGATTCCAACTTGTCCCATAAGTCCTTTGCTGTCTTCTGATTAAGGACCTCCCTCAAAACTTCATTGGACAAGCATAGTTGAATGGTGGATAGGGCACGCTCATCAACCTCGGCTTTCTTTTCGGCATCCCACGAAGATGGAATCTGCTCCTTGCCAACCAACGCCTTGTGTAAACCGTTCTGTGTCAAAATCGCCTTCATCTTGACTTGCCACATGGAGAAACTCATGTTGCGCTCAAATTTCTCAATGTCGAACTTTGTTGCCATGATCGAAAAAAAAAATTCCTAAATAGATCGACGCGGCTCTGATACCACTTGTTACGGAATTGGGAGAAAAACAAATAGCAACGGAAACAAAGAAAGCGAAGAACAAACACACAATTTACGTGGAAACCCTTGACGGGAAAAACCACGGGCAGGGAGAAGCAAATCCAATATCGAAAAATTGGTACAAAGGTGAGCAAAATTGTGTGATACCCTAAAACCCCAAAATTACAGCCGAAAAACCCCAAAAGCATCAAAATATATATCGTACGGAAGACACCTTAAAATTGAACAGGTCCGTACCAAATGGGTCGCACCGCGAGCTTTTCGGGTCGGGTCAACAAGAATTCGGGTCACTAACTCTAACATTGTCAATAATAGGAACCAAAGATTATTGTGAACAATAGTCTTTATATTTGTATCCTAACGTTTTTATGGTGTGCACATTTACACCATAAATATACGATTGATATGTTTATGTATATATAAATTATTTGTTGTAAAAAAAAAAATTATAGTTAACCTTTTATGACAATTACCAGTGGTTTCCTTACTGATATGACAAGTTATTACTTCCCTAATTATTAATCAAAACAAATTTGAATGAGTAACATTATTTAGATGATATGTCTCATAAAATACGATGTTCTTATCCCTTGATAAAAAAAGAAGAAGAAGAGATGTTTTTACTATAAATGTATCTTTAATAGTATGTATATTGCTAAAAATTAAAAAAAAAAAAAAGATTACCACAAAAAAAAAAAGAAGTCGGTATGTATTCCGTGATCCCTTATTGATCCAATACGATAGGCTTTTTAGCGGCCATCATATATCAATTAAATACCACGTACTTATATTGGTCATAGTAATGATACAACGGGCATACATAGCTCCCTCATATTAGTTTATAGTAACTACCACGGGCATTAAGAGCTTGTTGTGTCATTTTATATTAACTATGACGGGCATTAAAAGCCCTTCGTATATACATGCCATTATATAATCCAATAATATGTATTAAAGCATCTACTATCAAGTCAGACCGCACCCTTCTCATTGGGACCAAAAATGTTTTTTAATTCACAGCCTTTGGATTTTAACATTGAGTTTGGACGGATGAGATTGAAGGTGGGCTCACATGTGAAAACTTTGATCAAATCTCCCCATTCCCGTTCGCTATCCCCTTCCACTCGCACCAGCTCTTTGGTTCGCATACCACTTGCACCAGCTCTCCACTCACGCCAACTCTCTGATTCGCACACCACTTGCACCAGCTCTCTGCTCGCACTAGTCAAATTTTGTTATGTTTATTTTTGTTTTATTTTATGTACTCATGTGCAACATTTTTTTTTTTTGTTAGTGTGCATTTCAAAATTTTGGTCAGTTTTTTGAAGTTTGATCAAAGTCATACATTTGAGATTTTGTGGTAATTATGGAATATGTTGGTTAATATGGTTTGCATAAGGAGTTAAGTAGTTGGATACAAGTAAAAATATAAGCTGGCATGCTGCACAACATAAGACTATGACATAATCTTCGATATTCACCATATGTTTTTGTATAATCATCATAATTTGCTCTATAAAAGGTTTACAGAGCAAGCAATGTCGTGGATTAGGTCCACTAAATAGAAACTTTTTACTTGTAGGCTTTTTAAGTTTATGGTGTCTTCTTTTGCTTTCTATGTGGGTTTCATTTTGCTTCAGATTATTTAACTTAGTTCTATGATATTAACGATTGGTGGTCTGGTTTTATTTATTTATTTATTTATTATTCCTCTACAAATTAACATGGTTTTGGCTAATCTACTAGAGAATCCTTTCTTTTTTCCCCTCTTTGTTTAAGAAGTTTTAAGAGTGCAATTTTTCTTAGGCTTAATGCAAGGGATACGAAGATTAGAGTAAAAGATATTTGATAGAAATATTGAATGAGAAAATGAATTGTTGGTCTTCTCTCTGAAGAAGGATCTGATCTTGATTGCTGAACTTGTTTTCTTGACCAAAAATTGACTGTGTTTGAGCCTCAGAACTTTCCTGAAAGGCTTTACAATTAGACAAGATTTTTCAACGATTACATGAGGAGAAAAATAACATGTCAAAGCCATTGGTTCTATGCCACAGGTAGAAGAAGAAGAAAGAAAGAAAGAAATACAATGTTGAAGATGAAGACATAGCTATTAATGTGAAATTACCATTTCTTGATTTCTATCAACATGAAACTATTTGTTATTAAATCTAAAGTTCGTTTAGTTTTTTGGTTGATATGTGATTAGGTGGATTAGGACACTAAGTCAAGTGATCATAGGTGGATGTGCTTGTTCTTTAATTTGAAATAGTAGGCATCTTTCCCTATGGCAATATTATGATATCTAACACAAAGCTTTATCAATTATCTAATTTCTAGTCATCATATTTTCTGCTGTCTATATCATGCTCTTCTTTTTTATCCTTTCTGTCGAGGAGGATTCTTACCATGCTCTTTTTGGCTTCTTTGCTCAAATTTGATATATGTAGATTATATATACATTTGCTAAGATGTAGATTGTATTTAAATTTATTGTATGTGTGGAATAATTTGTAATCTTGCTAAATGATATGTATATTTACTAGCTTGTCAGTGGTGTTTTTCAGTTGAATTGTATCAAGTTGTAGTTCTAGCAAAGATTTGACGTCCTTGAGTCTGTGAGTAGTATGTTATGAAGTAGACTTTTTTTTTTTCCTAATAATATCTATATTTCACCTACCAAATATTTGGTCACAATATATTGAGATGAGTGGATATGCAGAGCTTTGATGCCCATGGATTGCCTTGTCAACCAATCAAGCCTTACTTATTTTCTCAATTTCGTTGCCTGTGCAACCTTGAGTCCTTGACCATTACTTGTTTGTAATAATCATATATGTTTATATATATATAGTAATTTTTGCCTTTTAATATTATATACATTTTAATCATATATTATATACTTGTTTGAAAGTTTTGGCCCTTTAATATGCATCAGCAGCATTTAGAATTTCATTGATTGTGTAGAAAGGTTGCTGGTGGTTTTTTATTTTTAGTTTTAGATATATCTTTTGCCTTCTTATGGCTTATTAAATCTTGCCTTATCTTCTTTGGAAGTCATAGCTGGAGATCAGTTGTGTAAGCATGTCAATAAGTACTAGTGATGGTCAACTGATCTGGATGTGCTCATGTGAGCAATATATGCATTTAAAAACATTAAGGACATATAAGAACCCAAATCGTCAATTTTGGAAATGCTTAGATGGAGAACAGGTCGTATATAATTATTAATGCATTGAGTTTTCATTTGTTTTTACGTAAAAATTATTTACATTGAACATGTTTACTTGACACAGGAAAAAAAATGTGGTAAATTCATTTGGGCAAAAGAAAAGAAAGCCAAACTTGACAAAATAGATCTTCTTATTGGTGAAATCCGGTGTTTATCATTGCAAGTGGAGAAATCTAATAATATTCTTAAAGGAATTTAGAAAAATACTAAGATGAGCAACCAATATGACGTTAAGACTGTCATAGTGCTTGTACTTTTATTATTTATCTTCTTTAAAATGTTTGCCTAGTGATGTAGTCAAGTAATATATATGTTTGTTCGGTGGGTAAATGATGAAAGTAACATGTATGATATATGTATCCATATTTCAGACTTTGTTTTCTATGAAAATATTAGTTTTGATTTGTGGCTATATCAAGTTGGAGGTTGAAAGTAACATGGAAATGTACTAAATGAGTAATTGTAATAAAATATGCTAGTAATATTTTGTTGAATTTATATAGTTAAATTAAGAAGCAAAAAAACTCACTCAAATAATGATATATCCCAATTAGTTTTTTACATTATCTAACTACAACCTCTTCCAATTTGCAAAAGGAATTAGCATTAATATTACAGAGTCTGTATTGCCATATCGTCTTCAACCCATACATATGACCACTCCTTAAACGCTTCAAGTTGGGGAATGCAACCTACAATGTAGTTATCCCCATTAGTGTATTAGAAAAAGTAATAAACACTTTTAAATATACACATTTGGATGCTTCAAGTCTTACCATTCTAACAACCAAAACTTTTACATGGTAAAGGAGAAATAACATCAGATGTCATTGTATCTACATGCACAGATGATTGAAAAGTCCAGTCTATAGAGTTTCTACTACCTGCCCTCTTTGAACCACTTAATCTATAAAAAAATTACTTTAAAACATGTTGGGACACAATATATGTTGAGAATGTAATTAAACAGATATTTAGAATATACTAACTTTAATCGGTCTCCTCCTACATACAAAAAAGTATGGTAAAATCAATGATCTTAATCTGACCTAAGAAATCAGGATTATACTTTCTTAATGACTTCAGAAAGCCAACATTTTACTTCCTTTTTACGGTAAAGCATTCTAGATTACTATGTGAACTGGGAAACTTTAAATTTATCCATGAGTACAAACAAGGATCAATTCAGGGAGCACAATAAGTTTATGAAGTCAAAATGGTCAAGCATGCGAGTAACAAAGGTGGCTGAAAAACAAAAGAACATTTATTATGCTTCTATTTCCCCAAACGTACAAAGAATATATGATTAGGAGAGCTTGAACAATGACTGAAATGAATATCTACATAAAATGGATTTAGTAATTATGATGAATTGTACATACAGTTTATGGTTTTCTACATCTCTGTTTCATCATTTCTAATATTATTTGATTTGTTCTACAATTTCAACAATTAAACATTCACAGAAATTCAAAGAATCATGTAAGTTTAAACAATGATAAAAAAAAGAAGAAGTAAAAAAATAAAACAACATAAGCCAACATGAACCTTGTTACTTTAAAGATGTAGATTTTCTATTGGAAAAAGCCATGAGCTCCTTTGCTGGATTTGTGCGTTTCTAAAAGTAAACTCAATTATGAGCAGTCTTATCATGAGTAAATCCATAATACTCATTTGGTTTAAGACGAAAAAAATTGAAAACCTTTAATGTAGCATCCTGCAAAGAATGAATCCAACTTGCTGCTTCTTCTGAACTAGTTGCTCCCAACTGTTATGTTGAAATTTAAGGTACATGAAATTTATATTGTAAAATCAAAATGGTGATGTTTGTCTTGGATTCATCCTACCGTAAGCTGGTCATTATGATTGGAAGTGTTATAAAGAGTGAAAAGAAAGAATACCTGCATGTTGCAAACAACATTGTAAATGTTAATGCTAGAAAAAACATCTCTTGCATGCCAATTTTTTATTTTTCTATAACATATTATTACAAGCCGGAATACTTGCATAATAATAAACAAAAATCAACAAAGCAACCAAATTAACAAACAGGTCCCTTTCTTTTTTTTTTTTTTTTTTTTCAGGGTAATTTCAAATAACTATATGCACAACACTCTTTTTTTCTTCATATAATCTCAACAAGACAAAAATGACAAAAAAAGTTCAAAGCAGGGCATAACAAAATTGCAAAATTGCTTAGTCATTTTTGCTCATTACATACAAAGTACATGTACTACCAAGGTGTCATCATGCATGAAGTTATACCGTATAAAATTGACGCCTAAACTAAGACCTAGCTACATGCCTCTTTTTCCAAAAGTACCAACTAAAATTTTGATCAGCAAAGATCAGCTCCAATCAACTAATTCACAATTCCATTAAATAGAAAACAAATTATATATTTTTTTCCTTTTATATATAAACAGAAAGAGAGAAACATATCAAGTTAGGACATAATTGAGCCAAAATGATAATGCTATAAATTATAAATATATGAAAAATAAAATATAAAACATAACTAAGAAAAAGTTAATAATAACAAATCAACAAATTACCGAAAAATAAGAGGTAGAGAAAATATAAACAATAAAAATCTTACATGCTCATTGAAGAGAGATGGCATGGTGGTGTCAGAAGACTCTCACAGTGAGGATGACTTCTCCAGCTTCTCCTTCCTACTAACTAAAGTAAACCACATTGACAAAATAAACAACAAACTAGCATACATTCATTTCAAGAATCAACAAGACTAAAGGCAAACTAGCATAGATTCATTCTAAGAATCAAACAAGACTTCATGTTTCCAATACATGGCAATTTAAGGAGTCTATTATCATAAATCAACTCTCTTTTACTAACTAAGCTGATAGTTACTGCCATATGGTTAAAAAAAGGACAACAAGAATCGGACACTAATAGAAGTTATATTTCGACAAAGATATTGCATGATAGTTTATCACAATCGGGGGTCATCGTGTAGTTTTCTAATGTTGACTTGCCAATAACAAAGTAAGTTAGTAGATGAGGATTATCCCTGATTTCTAATGTGGACCTACCAAAACAAAGCAAGACACCTCGTTCATACCTGTTGAAGTAAAACTGTCACATTGTGATTCAAACTCCAATGCTTGTGGAGGACTATCCCCAATTTATGAGGGCCTACATAAAAATAATAATAGTTTTTATATGGTATGATCATTTCAAGTGCATAAAAATAATAAGTAATAAATGTATAAATTTCTTACCGATTCTTAAGGATTGAACAATTTCTTTTGTCATGTAGTTCTTAAATTTTTCCACATCCATTGCATCGTCGACCTCTATACTTTGCAGTTTTTGTTGCTATCTTTTTCCCCCTTTTTAATCTTCGTCCATATCCCTTTGCCCCTCACTTGATATGGATCTTTCAAAGTTGTGTAAAAAACATTACTATCTTTTACAAACATGCCTCCACTCTTCTTGCTGCCACCTATGGAGTTAAGCTTCTCATGCAAACCTTTAAGACTATCATTCATAATTACACTTGACTTCTCATCTTTAATGGCTTTATTAATTACTTCTGAAGTAAGTTGGAATAGTTTAGCTCGCCACATCAATGTTGAACTACATTTTCCACTTATCTCTACACCTTGCTTATCGGATATCATTTGAGATTTGGTAACACTAGTCCACGTTTTCATTATATACTTATTTGCAAGGGACTATTACCAAAGAGTCACAAAAATGCCAAAATATGCCTACATAGAATTCCTTTACTCTCAAATTTCTTACAACTACAAGATGCATAGTTCAAACCTTTGTCATAAGCAATTTTCCGCACTCTAGGAACATCGTCATGAGGACTGCTCTCGACTATATAAATCTTATGTGTATCATTTTCACGCACAAGTTATGGTATTGCTACTAAGCTTTGCCACAACTCATCTTGAAACTTAAGAAAAATATCGCATGTGTAGATCTTAGCCATTTGCTTTTTCATTTCCAATGGCAATTTTAAAATCGGCTTCTCATTAATATCAATATGATTAGCAGCTAAATCTTCGTGACGTTAATGTACAAGTGCCCTACTAAATCGAAGTATGAAATCCATCAATAAATTTTTCTTCGAAACATATTTCTTGAAGAATGCATGGGAGCTTTCTGTGCGTTGGCTACTTGGCATCCCGGCCGAGAATATATGATTAACATATGCAGCCACCCATATGTTACACATTTCAAATATTGACCTTAACCAATCACTGTCATATAGGCTTGCCTTCTCGATTATAGTCACCCATTTTCTTTCAAACTCTTCGGGGTATTTTGATTCCTAAATGCAATGTTGGAAGTCCTTATAAAAATCTCTGTAAGTAATTGCATTTAAATATGTAGAAAACTTCTCAAGTATGTGTCAACTACAATACCCATGAAATGTATTGATAAGCTATGAGCTATAGCCTTGGTCATTGCAGGATCTTGATCGGTGATAATCATCTTTGTATTATCAGTAGGCATGCTCTTCTTTAATACCTCAGACAACCAAATAAACAATTCAGTTTTTTCATTACTTTAAAATGCACATGCAAATAACACTATTTGACCATGATTGTTAACCCTAACCAAGGGGCAAAAATCATACCATACTGATTAGTGTTGTAAGTTGTATAAAAAAAAAAATTACATCACCAAAACATCCATAAGCTCTTTTGGAAACCGAATCAACCCAAAAACAACGCTTCAATTGGCAATCATCATCTACATCTATTTCAAAAATGAATGATGGATCCTTTTCTCGCTTAGTTAGGAAGTATTCTTTCAATAATTCTCTATACCTCCAGCTTCAAATTTAAGAATACTTATTTGTTGGTGAGTTGGCACATGTGCTGCTGAAAACTGCAAGGTTAGTGATTGCTTGGCTTCAGACACACTACGATGTGACTTCAATAAATGCACTCTTCGAGGGGTTGATAATGGATGAATATGTTCTTCAACAAATAAACTTATGAAAAATTTTCTCAATTTTGACCTAACCATGGCAAGTTTTGTTTTACAATTTTCTTTTGTCATCCTCCGATACCTTTTTTTTTTTTCTGACATTCCTTTATCGACGATACTTCTTCCTTATAACACATAAATTCTTTCCTTACAACTTTATTTGTATCTTTACATCTCTTACTAGAATTACTACGAACACTAAACCCAGCCTCTTTTGCATACTTAATGTAAAACTCATGTGCTTCATCTATCGATTCAAACTCTTGTCCAACCTTTAGTTTGTAGTTTTCGGACACTTGGGGAATGTAAACATCATTAGCAGATTTTGAACATGACAGCAAGGATATTTCTTCAACTCCTATAGGGTCAGAATTTGCTGCTAACTATTCTACATTCATGTTTTCAATATTGCAGAGCTAATTGCACTTAAACGAGCTTCCTATTGATCAATTCCTAACCTGATAAGCAGCAAAACAAAATGATAACAATTTCTAACCTTACTGAGTATATACATGATAACATAGTCAATAAATGAAGATCAACTATGGTTATAAAGGTTTCTAGATTGTCTGCTATTGAAAATCCAATTTTAAATTTTCTTTTTTCACTAGTTTTGTGCTTTATTAGAAGGAATGGTAAATGCATAAAAACATAAAATTAGCTAGGAAAAACAAAATATACAAGGGTTATGCATCTGCTAGTTCAATAAGCAAAGGTAGCCATCACAGAATAAGAACTCCTAGTTAACAAAAATAGTAAAGCCAAAAAGAGATTCTAAATTAAACTACAAGAATGATCATGTAAGAAAATTCTTACTATACGATGGTCTATCTTTCAATTCCCATTAAGGATCAACAAAGATCAAGCATATAGGATGAGTAAACAATTAAAGAAGACATGTTAAACATTCTCACCTCTCTACCAACAAGTACAAGAGCCAGATCCACAGGTTGCTTCAGTTTGTTCCCCGAGCACTAGGCATAAAGGAAAAAAAATAATTATATATGTATATATATATAAGGCAAATAAGACAATATGATAAGATCTAACAAATGCAATAACAGTAGCTAAATGGTACAATAATAGGAAATTAAAGTACCACTATCTTTGACCAGCCTCCTTCATATAGAACAGACTTTGCAAGGTCCTTTGGAGTGATGGTCCGATAATTTACAGCTGCCTCCAGTCTCTCATCAGAAACAATATGATCACACATTATAACATAATTAAAGATTGGATTTGTGGTAGCAATAAAATAGAAACTAAGGAACAAGGACAACAATGAGTATAAATGTGGATACAAAAATTGCCTAGCGCATACATATGAGTATATAATTTAGAGTGCTTCAAACCATAGAAGGTATGATAGGTTAATCATACATGTAAACAATGGGAGAAGTAGGCTATAGAGATAGAGAACATTTTAATTTGAAGGGGTTTCATGTCAATTTTCCCATAAAGTAGCCTATCACAATATTACCAGTGTCAAATTTGTGCATTTGACTTAACAGAGAGATAACTACGAACTGGAATTTAATTGTTAGGAAACATATAAAAGAATCAAATTTAGAAGTCATTATAGCACTGACTATGCATGAACAAGCACAGTTCATAACTCTAAAAGGGAATCAAGGCAATAAATTTGAATAGGTACATAATAAATGAAAAAAAAATAATTCTGTAACATTTTAACTAAAATTCTGCTCTGAATGTAAAATACTACATTGCATTTTTTGGAACAAAGACACCCACAACAAAACCATCACATCTCAGACTCCAAAACAAACACTACTCACTTAAGAAAACCAAAAGAATATGGATAAAATGCTTTCTTGAACACATTGTTATCCAAATCCAACACTTTCTATAAAATTGTTGTTGAGTTAAAATTATTAGGATATAATCTTCAACTCGTTCTCAACCAACTTGAATGTAATACTTTTAGGACTTTGGCTCCTATTTTGACTAAAATAATATACAACCCTTCGTGAGTGAGAATCCAAAATATACGAGCAACATGCTAGCATGTATTTTCTAAAACATAATAGAGCTGGAAAAAGGAATATTATTGATTGTCGTTGCAACAAGAGCCTGATTAGCAGGTGGTGGTCACACACGAGAATGGGAAAAATTGATCACACGAGAATGGGAATCGGATTTGCGACCGGGATGGGGAATCATAATGCATGGGAATGGGAATCAGAGCTGGTGTGGGAATCAGAGAGCTGGTGTGAATGGAGAGTTGGTGCGAATGGAAGCTGGTGCAAGTAGTTTAGGAATCAGAGAGCTGGTGTGAATGGAAAGCTGCTGTGAGTGGTGTGGGAATCAGAGAGCTGGTGCGAGTGGAAGATTTGCGACCTTGTCTGAATTGGTGTGGGAATCAGAAAGCTGGTGCGAGTGGAAAATTTGCGACCTTGACTGAATTTGCGACCTTATCTTATTTACCATTCTCATGCATTTTATATTTTATTTAAATGTATCTAAATATTGAATATATTAATTAGCAACACACATAAAAATAATTAATCTACTCATTCAATTTAATTTATTTAATTTTAAATTTTAAATTCTTTATTTTTTGTTTATTAAAATAAGATAATTAAAAGCGTCGCCTATGTATTTTTTACTTTTTTGCTATTTTAATTATTATTGTGTTTGTAATTTTAATTTAATTATTGATTTGTTTTTTTTGCAATTCTAACTTAATTATTTGTTAAATTAATATAACTTGAAAATTTTAGTTTTTCAATTTCAAGATATTAGGCGCGCTTTTACCATAAAAAGCGTCGCCTTTGTTCTTTATTTTTTAAATTTTTTTAATTAAAGATTTATTTATATGTATATAAAAATATATATAGATAAATTGAGAAATAAACGGCCAGTGAATTAGTAAGGTACATAGGATATATAAATTAAGGCTTGAAATATATGTAGATATCTAGCTTGTGAAAATCTGAGGAGAGCAGTGTGTCCAGATAGAGTGATGCTGTCACTTTGTTATCTATTTTGCAGAACACATAATTTTATATTGATTCAGTGGTTGCATTTAAAAGGTTAAATATAATGTGTGAAGATATTGATAATATAGTTTAACATAATAATTAGCGCTATGAAGTAAAAATTGACAATTTTTTTTTTTAATTATTTCAAGATCAATAGGCAATGCTTTTGGAAAGGAAAGCGTCGCCTAATTGTGTTTCTTTTTTTCTTTTTTTTCATTTTTTGGCAATGTTAACTTTTTTTTGTTTACAATTTTAACTTAATCAATTTTTGCAATATTAACTAACTTGTTTGTTGAATTAAAGAGCTTCATATATATATATTTTAAAAAAGTATCAAAGCATTAGGTGATGTTTTTATCATCAAAAGTGTCGCCTATTTACTTTTTTTTTTTTTTTGGAATTTTTTTTTCAAGTTTTATTAATATTTATATTATTATGTAACTTTGTATATATATGTATACAGATAAATTGGAAAATAAATGGTTAGCAAATTAGCACGGTACATAGGATACAGAAATTAGGGCTTGAGATATCTATGTATACCTGGCTTGTGAAACCCAAGTAGAGTAGTGTGTCCATTAGGCATTACTGCTGTTATCACTTTGTTATCTATTTTGCAGAACAAGAATTTTATGTTGATTCATTGGCTGCATTTAAAAGGTTAAATATAGTATGTGAAGATGCTGGTAATATAGTTTAACATATTAATTAGCAATATGAAATAAAAATTGACAAAGATTTTTCTTTTTTATTATTTCAAGATTAATAGGTGACGCTTTTGGCAAAGAAAGCGTTGCCTAATTGTGTTCCTAATTGTGTTTTTTTTTCTTTTTTCTTTTTTTATGTTAATTTTTTTTTTGTTTGTAGTTTTAACTTAATTAATTTTTGCAATATTAACTAACTTGTTTGTTAAATTAAAGAGCTTCAATTTTATGTTTTTTTTTTAAGTCAAAGCATTAGGCAATGCTTTCTCACAAAAGTGTCACCTATTTACCTTTTTTTTTTTGTGAAATTTTAATTTTTTTATGGTTTTATTAATATGCATATCATTATGTAAATATGCTTTTTTTTTTAATGGAAAAAGCATCGCTTATTTTTTTTTAATTTTAATTATTGTTGGATTTGTAATTTTAACTTAAGTATTGCAATTTTTTACAATTGTAAAATAATTATTTGTTAAATTTACACAACTTGAAAAGATTTGGACAAGACATTAATAAGACATAAATTATTAAATAGAGAATCTTGTGTACTATGTGTTAGAAATACGTGTATTAAATAATTGTACTATGTAATTAATATAGAAATCTTTATTTATACTGAAATGATGTAAAGTTAGGAATCTTATCACATAAATACTCCATTATTGTACAAAAAAGATATGTAAAGGGAGTGATAGCTATTATGTACACATGGCATGATAAATAGTGTTAAACCTTGCCTATATAAAAGGAGTTCCCTTAAGGCAAAGGGCATAACAAGTCGTTAATTGGAGTATGCTGAATGAAATCCTCATAAGGTTTCGGTTCTCAGCCATAGTGTTAGGTCTGTTAGGCCAATGTTATTCACCAGGACATGCTTCAATCTTACTCAATGGCAGCATTTGTTGAAATGTTAAAATGGAATGGGGCCTAAGGCAAGGAGATCCAATATCTCCATACTTATTTATCATTTTCGTAGAATTTTTGTCCAGACTTCTATTTAAAATGGAAAGGAAGGGGAAGATACATGGTATATGGCTTTGTCAAACTAGTCCCACAATTTAACATCTCTTCTTCACTGACGACATCCTAATTTTCTGTAGAACGAATAGGGAAGAAGCCCTTGCAGTAGCTCATTGTTCAGAACAATATTCCAAATGGACTGGCTAGCTGGTAAATTTTGCCAAGTTAGGGTGCTTCTTCTCCAAAAATATTCTTTCTAGGGTGAAAGCGGGTATCAAATCTACTTTAAATCTTAAAGAACTCTCCTCTGAAGCCAAATGTTTGGGCAACTGCTCTTCCTGGGGAGAAGCAAAGCTAAGTCTTATGAAGAGCTAAGGAAGAAGGTGGAAGTAAGGCTACAGAGTTGGAAAGCTAACCTTCTGTCTCAGGCTAGCCAATATACTCTGGTCAAATCCGTGGCCACTGCCATGCCAGTTTATTCCTTATCGACTTGTAAACTCCCACTCACCTAGTGTAGGAACATTGAAAAACTGGCCAGCAATTTCATTTGGAGGAGTAATACATAGCAATGACCTAAATTCACCCCAATATCTTGGAGTATAGTTTGCAAACCTAAAGTTTTTGGAGGACTAGTTATTTGAAAACAGGAACAGGTTAATATGGCTATGTTATGTAAGCTAGGATGGGCACTAGAGACTAACAATGACTTGCTCTGGGTTAAAGCACTCAAGGTTAAATATTTTCCAAACACCTCTTTTATGAGATGTGGTCAAAAGAAGGCCAACTCTTCGCAATGGAAAGGAATTCTTGGTAGTAAATATGTTTTGGCAAAAGAAATGTGTTTTTGGGTTGGTAAAGGGAACAAGATCAACTTTAGGGATGACCCATGGATTTTCAATAATCTGAACTTCAGACCTTTACCAAATTCGAATGCCTCTATCTCTGAAGTTGGTATGGTGGAGTCGTTACTATACCCAAATGTTGGTTGGAATACGACATGGCTAAACAATCTCTTTGATAATGAATCAGTAAAAAATGTCCTGAGAATTTTCTGGGTAGATCGTGATGCTGAAGATGAATTCATGTGGATAGGTAGTTCTTCTACAAGCTTCAAGGTTAAATCAGTTTACAAGTTTATGAGTTAAGTAGGTAGGGAGCACTCGAGTTGGTGGAAGCATCTATGGGCAAGTGATCTTCACAGCAGACTAAAATTCTTCTTGTGGAAGCTATTAGTCCACTATTTTCCCCTTAGAGCTTCCTTAGCCTAGCGTCATTGTCCGATCGATATGCTAACTTGTCCCCATGGTTGTGAGACAATGGAGGAGGAAATGCACCTGTTTTTTCAGTGCCCTGTGGCAAAGGCAGTATGGTTAGCCTCACCTTGGTCTGTCCGATGGGATAATAACCACATGGCTAGCTTGGAAGATTATCTTAGCATCCTAGCCAAACTAATGGGGAAGCTGCCAATACACCGGGAAGATCAAGATAAGTTCCTTCTTTTTGCATCACTGGCATTTGATACTCTGTGGAAATTTCAAAATAAGGTTTTATTTAAAGGAAAAATGATTGCTTTGAATGATGAAGTCAATGCTTTATTTACCAGGTTTCGGGAGTTCTTGTGCATGCCGTCTAAAGCCAAACATAGCTCTACTCCAAACCAAACAGCCTCTTCTTGGTTTCCACCCCCAAATGGATTTATTAAGGTTAATACAAATATGGCACTTCGAGATGGAGAAGCTAGCCTTGGATTGGTTTCCAGAAACCATTTAGGGAAGTTAGTGAAGGTCGAAGTGGTGAGAGAAAAGATTCATAGTCTAGAAGTAGCTGAGGCAACTGTGATTCTCCATGCTGTACACATGGCTGCAGAAGAGGGATACTCACAGGTCTTATGTGAAAGTGATTCGAACGCTGTTATCCAAAGCATTACAAATCCGGATATGCCTTCAGTTCACTGGTCTACCTTTTGTTTTAGTAGGAAAATTGCAGAATTTTGTTCTAGATATCGAAATATACGTTTCGCTTGGACCCCAAGGAATCTTAATAAGTTGGCCTATTACATGGCCGAGTGGGGTTTGTCCAATACTGAGAGTAGCTTAGTGCATCTTTTGTCATTTTCTACTGAATTCACAAACATTTTGAAACAGGATTGTGGAGATTTTCACACACAGATTGATTCCTTGGCATCATATTGTATCTGTGTGAATGCTTCTTTTGGTTAATACAACACACCCTTTATTAGAGGAAAAGGGCATAACAAGTTGTAAGGGGGACTAGGTGGAATATTGAACTTGTTTCCTCTAGCACCTTAAGCAAGAATCATACTACCAAACTGCATACATTTTCTTGTATTTAATTGAATAGAAATATCAAATGGATATTATATTATCTTGGCTTTGATATCAAATGATATCAAATGATACGAACCTAGGTCGACAAGCACCTAAACCCATATTATATTAACTCGGATCTCAATTAAGTTCATATTTTAATGGATTGACCTCAACCCCTAACCAACCTATGATTAGAAACCTTAGTATAATGAAGATGCCACAATAGGCGATGGATATCTTAATGATAAGTCAAAACTAAAACATTCACTCTCTAATAGTGTTTTAGGTGTTTAAAGAGAACAAAGAGAAATTGTATCTCCAATTAATTTTCTGCATAAAATTCAACCTTGTATTCTCATTGAAAAATAACCCTTAAATAGGTGAAAGTCACAAAGCAATAAAACCTAAAAACTAAAGCAAAAACCAGTAATGCTTGTTGTTTCCTAATGTGGCCGAATTTTCTCTCTCATTTCCTAATATAATTTTGATTAATTAATTCTTTTATTTTGAATTAGGAATTAATTAATTTACAATGAAAATAATAAAATAATAACTTTCCTAAGTTGATTTTTCTAGCAAATAAATAAATAGAAACCAAATAAAAGATTAATATCCTAAACAAAAAGTCAAAATCAAATTAGGAAACTAAAATACTATCTTTTTTACCAAGCTATTTTTGACCAATCTTTGACCAATTTAAGCTCCAAATCAGCTTCCATATGCTTTTTAGGATGCCAAATAGGATTATCATTAGGTCCCACATGTTGCCCTTGCTTGGATCAAAGAGAAAATGGCAACTCAGCAAAATACAGTAAAGTCAGCACATAATACAGCAAAACCGACCAACTTTCTCTCTCATGTGCACAAGCCCTTTTTGATTGCCTTTGAAGCTGCCTTGATTTGATTCCATGAACACTTAATGATATTCATTGAACCCATAAAGTGTTGGAACCATTTCTTGCTGCTCGGAGTCCTTATTTGCATGAAAACAGCTATCTCGGTCCATATTGGCCTCTACCACCGGATGCTTAAAATGGGATTTGTATCTTAGGGTATTGTCAAGCCCTTTTGAGAATTAATTACTCCCTGTATAAAGGCAGCTAAGTTATCCTTAAATCTCTTAGCTTGAGCCCTAGTAATCAGTCCGATTTTCATTCATATCGGGTCAGCACCCTAGTGGGTAGTTGGTTGTGCGGGCACGAGCGGATTCTCATAAAAAACTCCTTGCAAGGCAAGGATTAGAGGAGGTTGCCTTAGCCTGACCCCACCCCAGTACCATTCCTAGTATTTCTTTGATTTGAAAATTAATATAACTTAATATCAATCATATGATGTAACTGTTAAACATATTTAGTATTAAATCACCACTAAACCTAAAAGTTGATACCATATTAAATTATCATTAAATCTAAAAATTTAAGCTATTAGGATGTAGATTTATTATATATATAGAGCTTGCATCTAATATTCAGAAGTCAAATAAGGGATAAACAAGAGCTTAAATTGCTAAGTTAAAAATTGAAAATTTAATTACAAAAGCTTGAAAATCTAAGGTATCAAAATACAATTAAACTTATATATATATATATATATACATGGATAAATTATACAAGTGAATAGCTATAAACTATCTCCCAATTTATATTAGAAACATGAGTATATGGACAATAAAAATAAAGTTTATATTGATTCATCTATTTTGTTTTACATATTAATCCTTAAAAAATATATATATATTTGATACTAAAAATTTTATATGGAAAAGTATATTCCCTTAAAAATAAACATTTAAACTTCTATAGAATTATATGATTTCAATTTTAATATATATATATATATATATATTTTCGGGATAAACTAAAAGGTAGTTTTTAGAAAAATATTTTTTGATATTTGTATATCATGTATAAAAATGAATGTGTGTATATATATATATATATATATATATAGAGAGAGAGAGAGAGAGAGAGAGAGAGAGAGAGAGAGAGAGAGAGAGAGAGAGAGAGAGAGAGGAAATTGAAGTGCGATGGCCATAAAAATGGTGGTATCCACATCACAGTGCAGGGGTCATCTTTTAGGCTGCGCGTTCAACCTTCTACTCCACTACAAACACCCTCTAAAGCAGGGAGGCCACCATCCAGTTCATTTTCACTACATCACCTCATTGCTTACGTCATCACCACTATTCTATATATTTATAACGTTGTTAGTATTTAGTAGAGCACATGATGCAATATCCCACTTTAATTATCTCCTTGTTATTATATTTTCCTAATTGTTCTTTTTATAATACTAAACATCTTCAACTGTCCTATCCCTCCAAACCGCCACCTTAAGATCTACTCTTGATTTATGATCCTCTAAATACCTAGGCTTCGTCAAAATGTGGCCTAATCAGAGTGTTTTTTTTTTTTTTTTTTTTTTTTTTTTAAGAGCAAATATTTACGAGAGACATTTGTAATCATCAAAAGTAGACAGAAAAAACATTGAATAAAAACAAAAAAAAGTTTAGTAACTACTTATGCATAAACTTGTGATGCTTCCTCTACATAAACTTGTGTTTATTTCATTTGCATTAATTTAGGTCAATATGATGATATTATATGTAAATATATTTATCAAGTCAATCCTTTACTATTAATTTTTGATTGGTCTAATATTTGTTATTGGAGATCTTAGTAAAATATTATCGATATAATAAAAGACTTGATATTATCATTATATATATATAGCGAGTATATTATTCTTCTATTAAAGTTGTATAATTGTTTTGATGAAACTCATAGAATTAACTGTATTTGATTGATTTTAAAACTGATATCTAAAAATATATTGGTGAATTATATGTACTTAATGAATTTTTTTGCGAGAATGCAAAGTGAATTATGTATGGTTTCATATTAACCCATAAATAATAATCATTAAATCTTAATTGTTAATCGTCCTAATATAAGAATTCTTATGTCAGTTATGCTATAGTACATTATATGTCATATGCAATAATGCTGTGTGTAAGTTTAATTGATTATATATCCTAATTACATGCAATTTACATGTTGTGTTGTCCAAAATCATACGGAATTGGATGTTAGTATGTGGGCGTTTAAGCATACAATACTAAAAATTAATTCCTATATACATAACCAAATTTTTATAACGTTGATATGATACTATTATACTTAGGATTCTTATCACAATGGTTAGAAATTTTTCAAATTTATTTAATTGAATTAGACCTTATCTTTAAAAATTAATTTAAAAGGATTGGCCTTATAATTGCTAGTGTATATATATATATATATAGGTCAAAATAAGAAATATAATTACAAAAGCCAAGAAAAGAATTAAGTACCATCATTATTCAAGATACTAAGAAAACCAGCAAGCAAAGATATATTCCATCAAGGAAATAGAATTCTATCTTTTGCAACATTAACCATTAAAAAAAGATATAAGTACTTGTATACAATACTACCATATCGATTTGGTAAGAGAGTAATTGGATAACGAAATAATAACAATCAAATTAAAGGACTGATTGAGGGGAAATAGATTAATGATACTAAAAACACAAAATCTTTTGGATCTTTTTCCAAGAACCGAATCTTATGGTAGAACTTCTATATATGCACACCATCCATATATTAATGCGAAGAGACTAAATTAGTTAATTAACCAATAAAAAGACACCAATATATATATATATATATATATATATTACTTTTCTGGTTACGCATCCAAATTAGTTATATCGAGTTTATGCAAAAAAATATTTTAGCAAAAACAAAAGTATGGAAGAAAAAGAAAACAAAAAGTAAAGGAAGACCAAAAGGGTATTTGGTGACTATTAGTCGGTTTAAAATTTGATGCCTCCAATTTTAATTTTTTTTAAAATTTTTTTTATTCTTAAGTTCATACATTTCGGGGGTGATTGATAGGACTTACAAATATACTGAAGGCAAACTTTTTGCAGCGAGATTCTTTTTGCCTTTTCTTCTTTCAGCGCCCCGGCAGTAGCAGGGTACGGGGGGGCATCCAAAAGCAGAGAAAAGTTTTAACATAAAGGTAAAAGCCTAAAGGGTTGGAAATTTCAGTCACCATTCAAAATAATCTAAACTATTGTTCACTATATTAATTTTGTTCAATATATATATATATATCATTGTTTGTGTTAGTTGCAAATTAATAGCTTTTAATTTGGAATAATTGTATTTTCATCTTTTAAATTTAAAAGTTGCAATTTAAACTGTTAAAATTCAATTTGTTGCATCTTGGTTCAATAAACCCTTTTAGCAAACTGTTTCAAAAGATTTTTCAAAAAATAACAATGAAAGTGGGATTTTAAATTAGAAATACTAAAATGTAAATATTTGAAGCAAAAAAGTCTAGTAACAATATTAGAGACACTATGAAGTTTACCAAATAATTTATAAAATAAAGTGGCAAAATGACATCCCATTTTTTTATTGGTTATGTATTTAATTACATTTATTTTTTAAAAGATTTATTAATTCATATATAAGTTAAATATATTTGTCAACTAATAAATAATAACACATCATCTTTTACGTATCATTTGATAAAATATTTGGTAAAGTTTTTGATATTTGTAGCACTTCTACTAGCAATAAATTGGACGGAATTTTCTTTTTTTTTTTTTTTTTTAATATTATTGAAGTGAGAAGAAGTCATTTGTTAATAAAATAAAAAATTATATTAGATTAAATTATACCAAATTGAAATTTAGATGTCTAATTGGTAAGATTTTAAATTTGAGGACTCATAGTAGAACTATTATTATAAATTAGAGAATATTAAAATGTAATTAATCTTAATAATTATCATTAATTTTTTAAGCCTCTTTCCTTTTTTTTTTTCCTGATCAACATTTACGGTTTGGGAGCTGTGGTTTAACCCAGTTAAGGTTTCAATCCTAAATTTGAGATGCGTCCTGAATGGTTTTTAATACTTGATCATGCCTAAGACTATGAATGCATATTTTAAGCTACCTCTGCTGTATGTTTTGGTGACATTAATTAATCTAAGCTAGTCCCACATGAGCCCTACCTAAGACTGCTGGATGCACCACAGTAGCCAACTTGTTCCAGCCCTTGGCTCCAAATTGATCTATTCAGCATTTAAATATAAGTTTTGCAGAATAATATCTCATTCCATATTCTTAATTTCATAGACAAAAATAATAATAAGAAGAAGAGGATCACATATAGGGCGCCCAAACAGTTCCTTACTATTCCCCACTTTTGATGCTTTGTCCTCATCTGCTTTACTTTATTTTTTTAATTTTTACTTGGCTTTTATATTTTGTGGCCCTTAATAAAGTCAAGGGGCAGCAAAATCATAATTTTTGAATTGGATGAGAGAGAAGAAGGCCTAGTGACTTCCATTGCCTTATTCCTCTTTATCCAACGAACCGAAGCCACAGCTAATTCCTTTTTTTCTTTTTTTAACTTTCTTTTACCTCTCTACCTTTTGAAGCTTTAATCATTATTCTCTGTTCACAATTTAACTTGCAAACCGTTATCGATCCTGAGAGTTTGTGTAAGGGGATAGACAAGTGGTAAAGTTATTAACTTGCAAACCGTTATTGATTTTGATTGTTCTTTATTCTTTTTTGTTATATTCCGTAAATTATATTCTATGTTGCCAATAGTCTCCAGAATTATGATTTGAGCATAAATATACCCTTGAATTTTCCAAATAATATTATGTAAGGACATTTGTTTAATTTTTTTTTTTTTTTTTTTTTTTTTTGCTTTTCAGATTATAAGATTGAAAAGAGTTAAAAATATATGCAATATTGACATTATTAACAAAATGACCTCAATTGAATCGTCCTCCAACATTATAATTTGAAGAAAAAGAGAAGAAAAAAAATTATACAATTATCCTTAAAAAGCACTATTTAAAAAGTTTAGGATATTGCTGCTTAAATCATCGTCCGCGGATAATTTGCAGTACAGAGCATAGATTAAAGGGCATTAATGCAAATGATCCAAACTTTTTATTTTCCTAAATCCGAATTTTCATAAATAACTCCAATCACAGAAAATTAAAAAAAAGAAAAATTCTGATTGTTTGTTATCATCTTTCTACCGTTAAAATATAAAAATATAGGCCAATACAAAATAGTTGCTGAGTATTCAATTATAAATATTCATTTCTTCACAAAAAGAAGAAGAAAAAAAAGTATTCATTATTTTCATTTTCATTTTTAATTTTTTAAATAATTTTAATAATGTTTTTTTTTTTTAATCATTGTAAATGATTATAATTTTTTTTTTGAATAAGAAAATGACTATAATTCACAATAATTATTTATCATTCATGTACATTTGATCTCTCAACCAAAATGAAAAAAAAAAAAAAAAACAACCAAAAGTACACATGCATTAATTACAAAGCGAGAATACACTAGCCATATGTAACAATAATTACAGACTAATGATCTTTCATCAAGAAGCAAACAAACAAACATTAATTAATAAAATCCCTTCTTTTTATTTTTGGGTAAATAATAAAATCCGTTTAAAAGAATGGAACAAAGAGAGTTAAAATAGATTTGATTTATAGTGCCAAGTGATATGATTTAATATTAAATTTTTTATTTTGAAGATAATTTAATATTCAATTTTTCACAGGGAGGGCTGATCATGAAAATCACACGAACATATCAATCTCCAATCTTTCATTATTTACACATTTATAGTGGGGTGATGACATCAGATCCCTTAAAGTGCCTATCAGAAAAATAAGCACGCGCACACCACACCCACATGTACGGTTGAGATTGTACAAATCATTATATTATAATCACACATAGTCATCATCCACACACTGACACACAACAGTCCCTTGAAGATTGATCGAAATTTGGTCGGTATAAATACTAGTAGGGTACAACTATACCTCTCCATGAACCGAGAGAGAGAGAGAGAGAGAGAGAGAGAGGGAAAAAAAAAAGGTAATTAGTTGGTAGTGGAGAAGAAGATCAACAACAAAGAATACCCATTTTTCTACTTCAAAAGAAAAAAAGAGTGACAAGGAAGAAAAAGAAAGAAAGAATGAAAACTGTGCAAGATGAAATCCGCAAAGGTCCATGGACGGAGCAGGAAGATTTCCAACTGGTTTGCTTTGTCGGACTGTTTGGAGATCGTCGTTGGGATTTCATAGCCAAAGTTTCAGGTTTGAAGGTGGCGGGAGACAAATAATAGGTAGGTTATTCGGAGATGGCAAAGTTTTGCAAGGAGCTTTCCCCTTAACCACCAACCATTTATGGGTATTTGTTGTAGGTTTGAACAGAACAGGAAAAAGTTGCAGGTTGCGTTGGGTCAATTACCTCCACCCTGGTCTCAAACGAGGCAAAATGACCCCCCAAGAAGAACGCCTTGTCCTTGAGCTTCATGGAAAATGGGGAAATAGGTTCTTTTGGATTTTTTGTTTCGATTTTTTTTTTCTTTTGTTTTTGTTTTAGTTTTTTCTTTCTATTTGATGTGTTTAACTATTATGGAGTTTGTATTCACTTTTTTTTTTTTGGTGGGTATGTGCATGGTAAAATCACAGATGGTCAAGAATTGCTAGGAAATTACCAGGGCGTACTGATAATGAGATCAAGAACTACTGGAGGACCCACATGAGGAAGAAAGCTCAGGAGAAAAAGAGAGATGCTTCTCCATCATCTTCTTCATCTAAAAGTTGTTCCTCCAATTCATCAAACATTACCACTGTGGTGGATGACTCTGTGGCTTTACCTCAAACAACTGGTGTGCAAAGCTTTTACGACACAGGAGGGAAAGAGATTTCAACTTCAAAAGGAAAGATTAATGAAGACAAGAAAGAAGATGACAAAGGGTGTTACTCCATGGATGATATATGGAAGGAAATCTCACTCCCTGAAGTTAACAATATTATTGATCCAGTAGTTCTCTTCGATGGTTATGGTGAACAAGGTTGTAATTTCTCTGCATGTCCTATAATGGAGTCTTCTTCGTCATGGGAGGAATATTGCTCTGATTCTCTTTGGAAAATGGATGATGATGAAGAGAGTAAGATGATGCTTTTCCCAAACACATATCTAACTGGCTGATTAGAATTCTATTCATTAAGATTTGTTCATATGTATAATACTTTGTCAAAAAAAAAGAAAAAAAAGAAAAAAAGAAAAAAAAAATTCTCTAACCTGTATAGCATGGGTTTTCTCTAAGCTTTCTTATAGAAAGCTCTGCATCTATCTCCAGCAAAAATCACCTTATGCATAATAGTAGTTGGTGTTCTTCATGCTTTTGTGTGTTTTCTTTACCTTTTCATTTCAGAGAGGAAACAGAGAACTTGATCATCAAAATCCCATGAATTATATGTATTCATGGATGCATTGTAAAATATGCATTTTAACTATTACTATTGAATCAAAAGCTGTTGCAGTTTGACATTCCAATTGTTTTCTTTTTTCTTTCTATAGTCTATCAGAATCTATATAAACACTACCCAAAACTAGAAGTACCTAAAAGTGGAAAATTTTGATTTATATACTAAATATTTAAAATCAAAATCTACCAAAAAAATATATCTATGGTAAAAATTTTGGCATTTATTGCGGCAAAAAAAATAACAATAATAAAATTTTACTATGGATGTTAAGTTCCAATAATTATTAAAAGATTATTTTCATTAAACTTTGTTTTTTATTTTTTAATCCATACAAATCTGTACACCGATGGTTATACTTATATTTATCAATCAATTTTCCAAATAATCTATAATCTATATTTCCACGATAAGAGTGATAGTATCCAATATTCTGCAAAAGAAAAAAGTCCCAATTTAAAGATATATAATTCTTTCCCGAGGCAACATATTGTCTAAAGCATTTTTCAATTTTTCAATAATATGTTGGCCGATGCTAATATTTAAATTTTAAAATCAAAATATTGTATTTGAAAATTTTTTAATAGATATTTATATATATAGTAGGTTTTATTATTATTATTAGTACAAACAATACAAAAAAAAGTTTTGAATAATGAGAGTAGGAATCTTGAGGAGAAAGAAAAGATTCTTGCTCTAGTCTGCCTAGATACTATTTTGCTTCTTCCCTTAACTGTGCAAAGTGCAAACAGTCAAAAGCTTGGTTCAAAAAGGAAATAAAATGGCAGATTCTGGCGATTGGGTATAAGTGGAGCTAAATGTGTATCTAATTTGCTTTAAATTTTGTTATGAACAATTGTTTATTTAGTAATTGAGAAAGTTAAAAATCAGTTCAAATCTGGGGATGAATTAACTGGGACAAGAATATATATATATATACACACACACACACATATAATATATTTGTTTAAAAGTAAGTTAATAAAGTACAACTATACTGTGCAAAATTGGAAAGAACTTATATTGCGGTTCGAAAACAGTGGTCCCAATACCGTCTTTTTAGTCACCCCTTTGTAAAGTATTCGATTAGTGGCTGGCCTCCAAACAATATGTATAATTCACAGATTCCTATTAATTAAAATATATATTATACATTTACTAGGCACAAAAAAAGAAAAAAAAAGAAAAAAAGCAATTTTATTCGATCGACTACTTGATCTAGACGTGTGAATCTTGGAAGAATGCTCAAAATATGCTGGCTTTCTCAGGCCCAATAATATCTACCATCCACCACCAACAAGACAATCCAATTCTTAGGAAAGGAGGAAATTACACACACACACACACACACACACACACACACACACACAGAGGATGTTACACACACACACACACAGAGGATGTTATGATGGCTTTTCTTAAATTGTTTTAAGAATTGAAATTTAAGAATTGAGATGTAAAATTGTTTTATAAATTTAAATGAGTTTAAATAAAATTTATTTTATCCTTTTAGAATTTTAATATATCATTCAACTTAAATCATTAAAATATATACTTTAAATTTCAGTCCTTTTAAACAATATTTAAATGGTAAGGACAAAAGAAATTGCACCAATTTATTCATTTTAATTGTCCTCTATTGTTTTCCATTAAATTGTTCTACCTAAAAGTTCAAAAGGTTTAGTTTTTGAAAGATGACTAATAATATGTATCTAAGCAAGACGTGTTTGAGGAAAAGAGATGCGGAGTAAAGACCAATGTTTAGTTATAACATAATAATGTTCAAAAAGAAGAAGAAGAAGATATGAGAACTTTTGATTACAAAAGCCTTAATAAAGAGCCTCAAAACCAATTGGGAAATGTTTTATATACTATTGTTGCTAGGGAGATCTGCTGCACTTAATAATTACTAATTGAGTATTATCATTTGTATATTGAGGCCTATATGCTATATATATATATATATATATATATTTGTACATATTTATATAATATTTGATAATTGATCATTAGATACTACAAATATCATCAAAATTTGGGCAACAATTTTTGTTACCAAATAACGTGGTAGGAGAATAGTGGTTGACAAAAAAATTTACCTTAAATTTCTAAAATGTGAATAACATCTTGCCATATTATTTAATCATGGCCTTAGCATTATTGTTCATCGTTACACTACTAATATTATACAACAATTGTACCAAGACTTTCTCAATGAAAAGCAAGAAGCTCGCACTAATAGTAGGACAATGTGGCAATATTTAGTGTCATCACAATGTTGCTTCGATTTTATATTCTAAAACTAGTATCTCTCAAGTATATATTCATCTCAGCTGAGTAATTGTATAGGCCATCAGTATTTGATCACGAGGTAGCACGAATAGCGTCGTCAATGACGGACCTAGAAAATTTGTACAGAGAGACACACTGTTCTATTTGTCATTATATTAATTTATGGTATGGGAAATAACTGTAGTCCAACTAATTGGAAACTGAATTAAGAATTAATTTTTTATTTTTTAATTAAAACTTTTTATTTGAAGAAAAATATGAATTTCAATGGAAATGCACAATAAATTGATTGTGAATCTATTAAAAATAAAATAAAATAAACAAGTTCATTGAGAAAAAATTAAAAATAAAATATTGATTTTGTTAGGATTTGAACAAGTAATTGAAAACTAAACAAAAAAGATTAATAGAAAAAGTGTGCACTTAAAAGAAATGCTGCATCTTAAATTCTATTAACTAATTGGAACAAAAGCTAAATTAGAATATTGTATTAGAAATATTTTTAATTTTAACTTAATGTATTAAATATTATATATATATATATATATATATTGAAAGAAAGAAAAAGATTTTAATTAAGAAGGAACAAAATTACAAGTATCCTTTTTAACAGCCACAAAAAGCCAATCAGGACCCTCTTGTATCCAAGATTCAACTCTAACGACATGTCATACCAAGCCAACTTATGAGCTACCTGGTTAGACCTTCTTGAATTATAAAAACTTTGAAAATTATTATGAATAGAGAGCAAAGATTGCCTCAACCAGAAAATTTTTTGCATCCGTGCCATCTCTCTGACCATTAATCAATTGAACTGCTCCCAAGGAATCATTAACAATATGACTACGAGAAAAACCAGCTTCTAAACAAAAAGGTATAGCATCTCGAATAGCCACAAACTCAGCAGTTAAAAAGATTTTATAAAATAAAGTAAGATTGAGCAAACTCATCTTTAAGCTCTGAATTGGAATTCCTAATAACACCACCTCCATGTTGCCGCATCAACATTAATATTTAGATTATCTCCAACCGGTAATAACCAAGATAGAAGCCTAGTACTAGGCTTATCACAATCCTTATGATGAGCCTCCTCAAATTCCATATGTAATCCCACTACTAAACTGAGAATCAATTCATTAGATTTTCACGCAGAACCACGTATGATAGCATTTCGCCAATGCCAAATACTCCACGCAGTCAAAGCAAAACGAACCTGCTGCAAGGGATTAAAAAGAGGAAAAACCCAGCCACACATATCTGTAAAAGAACCATATTGTCTTGATTTAAGAATTGTATAAAACTCAATTTGCTTCCATACAGATCTAGCATTCGAACAATGCCATAAGGCATGAAGACCATCCTCCTCACCCTTCCTATAAATAGAACAAAGAGCACCATCCAGAGTATTTCTACAAAACAATCCAGAAGCACATGGCAGACTGTCACAACAAGCTCTCCACATAAAAACTTAATTCATAATTTCCAATTTTCAAATAGTCCTCCATAAAATCATTAGATCTTGGATCATTAGTACTTACAAAAGAAGCATCAATACCCAATTTTATCCCAACCCAGTAACCAGACTTAACAGTATAACTTCCTGAATGCAAAAAGTGCCATGCAAATCTATCATCTTTATTAAAACCACCAATTGGAAGATTCATCATGATATCTGTTGTCAGGACCCGTCCAGAATTCCTTCCCCGGAACCCTAGACAGCCCTGATCCCAGGGAAACCCTACCGGACCCTCCAAAGGAAAATCCGACAGAGCCTCCCCTAAGGGATTTACTTACCACAAACTACAAACTGATTCCACAAATTCCAGCACTTCTCAAAGCAACAACAGTCCAGTGCATAAATAAAACAGAAGTATTTCAATAGTATACAGAGCCTTAAGAAGTGCTAAACAACAGAAATACAACAAGGCTGAAAAGAAATAATACACTGAAATGAAAGAGTACAAAGAAACTTCTCGAAACACAACAGCAGCGGAAAACTTGGTTCGCTCCGGAAGAACGTCTACCACCACTTGCACCTAAGGGAACGGAATTTAAGAGTGTGAGATGCTAATCATCTCCGTGAGTAACCCGAACTACTGAACACCTTTTGATAATAATAATAAAATAATAACAATTAAGGAGTGGAACAAATACCAACAATTAATAATAAATAATAATAACCTTTGGAAAATAATGATTTCCCTCAAAACTCTCACCAATCGCTCCGTTTGAAATGTTCCCTTTTTAAAACCTTTTCGCAAAACCCAATGTGCATACCTCCCAAAAACCAAGGGATTAAATAATTTAACAACAACAATTAAATAAATACATACCCCAAATATATAATAAAAATATAATAAATTATAATAAATAAATTTTGAACACCTTTGGGGTTTAAACCATTATTTGCAATTACACCGACAATTACACCTGACGCACCACACCATATACCGGTGATGCCCTCCGATACCCAGCGTCCCGAGCACCGACTGGCGGGAGGTTAAAGAGAGAAACCTGCAGTGGTCACTTCGGCGTCCCGACAGTACCGACTGCTAAAAACCATCACCCGGCCAAGGAGGGGGGCGGCTGTGCGCAACAATAACCTTGCCTGCCCACGGTCCAATGGCAACTCACGGGTGAAGTAATAACCGCACGCTAAACCATATAATAACCGCGTGCTAAACCACGTGTCCATACACCATACACCAGAACACCAATACTGTATGAGTGCGTCTAAAAATAAACATAAACAACCAACCGTACCGTTTTTCCAAAAACCACCGTGGGAAGTATACCAAAATTTCACAAAACACCATCCCACATATTTTATCCAATAACCCGGTACGAAACAGCGATAACCAACAAATCACAATTTCCTCGAAATACGAGATGCAACCATAAAACTACCACGGGCATAATTTATAAAATTCAAACCAATATTTTCGTAAAATATTTAACCCAATTATGCCCGGAAAATCAATTTTAAAAACCACGTACAAATACTACGAAAATACACCTTGCTCATGTATAATAAATAAATTAAAGCAAAATAAAACCACAATAAACCACACCACATGAGCATAAATTTAAATATCAATTTAAATACCAATTAAATATAATTAATTGCCCAAAATAATTTTTGAAGGTGGGTCACTCACCTGGAGAGCGCAAATCAACTAAGATCCTCCTCGGGATCCACTCCACTACTCGCGCGTGCACCTAAACAACCACAGTGCACAAACCAAAAATATTAATATTTTATTCGGGTAATTCCCAAATGGATACCCGGGGAGCGAACACCAAGCGACATCTAAGGGTTACGAGTTATATACCGAATCGAAGCTCGCGTGATGAGGATCACGGATTCGGTCTTACTTTCCGGTGATCGAACCCGACGGGGTCGGAATCTCGCCGGAAAGCTTTTCGAGTTTCGGCTCCGCAATTCTCCCAAACCGTCGCGAATTGGCGGAAACGGAAGTCGGATTTGGGTTCAGGAGGTCGAACACTGCGGACTGGAGCTGGCCGGAATTTTCGGGTACTCGCCGGAACAGTAATTTCCGTCAGGCCGCCACGTCACCGGCAACCGTCACCGGAACAGTATTTTCCGACAGTGGCCGTTTGCTGTGAAATTTTGCAGATTTGTAGATCGTGAGGAGAGCAATCCAACGGGACCGACGGTGAGCAAAACGGAGGTCGGACGGCGGAGAAATCACCGTTTGAAGATTTTTTACCCCTCGCCGGAAAACGCTCCGATCCCGGCGCGTCGGTGGTCCGATGGCCGTGATTTTTGGTGGGTAGGCCGGACTTGAGGAGAGGATCAAGGATGTCAGGCGCGTGTGGCCGGAAAATGGCCGGAACAGTGCCGATTCGCGGTGGCCGGCGGTGGAGGGGAAAAATCGCCGCCAAACTTCGGACGTCCGATCCCGGCGCGTCCGGCGGCCGTTCACCGTGAAACTTGGAGGTTTTGCCGGAAATGAGGTGGGCAAGCTTTCTGTCCGGCGCGTGTACAGTAACTCGGCCGGAACAGTGGCAAAATCCGGTGGCCGGCGGTGGCTCTCTCTCTCTCTTTCTCTCTCCTCTCTCTCTTTCTCTCTCTTCTCTCTCTTTCTCTCTCTTCCCCGAGAGTTTTTCAAAATTAAAACCCTGCATGACACTGTTCATGCCACGTGGACCACTCAGAAGCTGACACGTGGCATTTCACTGTTCACGACCCAAAAAAAATATTAAAATAATACGGTATCCGGTAAACTTCAAACGTCCATAACTTTTTAACCGGATGTCCGTTTTGAGCGTGCCGCTAGTCTGTGAACTCGTATCGACGAGCACTTCACAACCATGCATGAGTCAAAGCTCAATTCCCCATAAACAAAAAGTCAACTCCAGCACCCCTTGGACAGTTTGGACCGCAACTTGTTTCGTCCATAACTTTCAAACCGTAGCTCCGTTTTCGACGTGCTACAAATCTACGAACTCGTGGCATCGTGCACTTCGCCACGGTACCCTAGTCATCTCGAAATTCCCACCGAGTCAAAAAGTCAACTTTTGACCCCTTCGGTCAACGGTCAACGGTCAACGTGCACGGATTCCGGTGCGATTTGGGACGGGGTGTTACATCTGTAATCAAATAAGCAACAATAGACTCCACCCCCCCCCCCCCCCCCCCCCAAAGAACTGGTGGAGATAACACCCTCAAAGAACCACTACATGGTAACCAAGCATAACGAGCTTTTAACACTCTACTAGCCAAACTCTCTAGATATTTAACTGAGCGCCAACATTGCTTGGCTAAAAAAGCTCTATTAAATTCCACCAAATATCGAAAATCCAAACCTCTAAGGGATTTAGGTTGGCATATACGATCCAACTGACCCAGTTAATACCCTTTTTAGTGACAGAACTCCACCATTTCTATTAAGATCTTTCAAGAGTCCTTTAGGTAATTTAGAACAACTCATAATATAGGTTGGCACGGATTGAGCTAATGCCTTAATCAACACTTCCTTTCAGCTTTAGAAAGCAAATTTCCTTTCCATCTTGAGATTTCTTCTAGACTCGTTCCTTAATGGAAAGAAAAACTTGAATTTTCCTTCTTCCAATAACGGAGGGTAAACCTAAATATTGGCCGTGCCCAACCTCGCTTTTCACTTGAAACTTAGCCTTAATAGAATGTCTAATAACTGGAGGTGTATTTGGACTGAAAGTAGCAATAGTTTTACGGAAGTTAACTTGCTGACTAGAAGCATCTTTGTAAATCTTAAACAAACTCAAAATAGTGTCACAATCCTTAAGATTAGCATTAGCAAAGAAAATACTATTATCAGCAAAAAATAAATGACACACATAAGGAGAACTCCGTACAACCCCAATTCCTCGAATATTTCCCACAGAAGTTGCTTTCTGAAAACGACAAAATAAACCTTCAACACGTAATCAAAATAAATAAGGTGGCAGTGGATCTCACTCTCCCTTCCATTAACCAAGCTGGAATAAGATACAGTTGAGATACACTTCATAACTAAGCTAATCCAACCATTATGAAATCCTAAAATCTCCATCATCTGCTGAAAGAACTCCATTCACTATTTCATAGGCTTCACTCATATCCATCTTTAAAGCCATTAAAAACTCATTTTCACTCTTCTTATTCCTAATAGTATGCATTGTTTCAAAAGCAACCATAATATTATCCACAATCTGTCTACTTGGGACAAAAACACTCTGTTCAGAAGAAATTAGCAAAGGTAAACAAATTTTTAGTCTATTTACCTAAGTCTTTGCATTAAATTTTATACACCACAGTACACAAACAGATAGGACAGTATTTTGAAACCTGCAGAGCTTTTTTAACCTTTGGAGTGAGAACAATCAGAGTATGATTAACAATACCAACAACCAAATCACTTTCATTATTTAAGAAATTAAGACATGCAATCAATAATATCGGATCCAAAATGTGCCAATATTTTTGAAAAGACAAAGTAGGCATACCATCCATTCTTGGAGCTTTAGTACGATGATGCATGTCAGGATCCATTTAGAATCTCTTACCGTAACCTTAAATAAGTCCTGATTTCAAGGAAAACACTATTAAATTGTTCAATAGAAAATCCAGCAGTATCTCTCCTAAATGTTGGGCATACCTAAAAAATTTGTTGTACAAAAAACACTTCACTATCATACCACTTTATTTCTCCTACTTTACTACAAGGTTTTCCACAAAGTACAACACTTTAGTAACAAGTATAAGAATATATATTATAAATAATGTAATAAACAAATAATACCTTTAAATATTTATGTCTGCCCATACCACCCATTCAGTATAATACTACATTTCTATATCGTTTTATGAACATACCAAATGCATAGACATAGATAAAAAGGTGATAAAACAACAATAATAATAGTAATATTAATAATAATAGTAGTATAACTTGCTCGAAAGCTACATGATAATAACAATAAAAATAATCATAATAAATAATAACAATAAATACAATAATAATTTGCAATAATGATAATAATAATATTAATAAGAATAATGACAAATAAAAATGATAATAACAATAAATAAATAAATAAATAATAAAAATAATAATAACGATAATAATATTAATAACAACAATAACGATCACAGCAACTACTAATAACGACTACGATAATAATTAACAACAATATCAATGATAAATAATAATAATAATAATAATAATACTAACAACAATGATATTAATAACAATAATAATGATAAACAGTAATAATAATTAAAAATAATAATAGTAAGTTATTAATGACAAATAATAATAATCCCATAACAATTAATAGTTATAATAATAATAAATATGGGTAATAATAGAAAATCATAGTCATGAATAAAAATTTTAAAATTTATAAATATACTATGAAATATGCACATTCGTAACAGAGGTACATATAACATGTTAATACATGATTCCATAATATCAGCTATCATAGGTACACAGCTACCAATGTAGTCCGGGGTGGCTACCCATAATGTTTGTCCGCTCCCTTGAACTAGTAGGCAATAAAGTTATAAGGCTAAGCTATTCATGGGTTGAATCGAGTCGTTTATCCCGCACAGTGTGGTACATACAAACATAATATAATATATATATATATATATATA
Source organism: Ziziphus jujuba (assembly GCF_031755915.1). Classification (NCBI taxonomy): domain Eukaryota; kingdom Viridiplantae; phylum Streptophyta; class Magnoliopsida; order Rosales; family Rhamnaceae; genus Ziziphus; species Ziziphus jujuba. The sequence continues at coordinate 10,223,960 of NC_083388.1, forward strand.
TATATAAGATACTTGATGCACCATACGATATACCAATAGTGCCAAACAATATTCAGCATCCTGAGCACTAACTGATAGGGATATTAAAGAGAGAATCTTGCAATCGATCACCTTGGCGTTCCACGATGCCAATTGCTAATAACTTGCAATGGCCAAAACAATCATACTTTGACTGAGAGGATGTGGCTAATGCTCACTATGCACCATACTTGCCATATCTTAGGCCTATAGCTTCCATAGGATGGCCATATATATGTTTGTGGTAATTCATAATAACCAACCATCCTGTGGCCAACAGGGGAGACAGCTGGTACTCACTCTGTATTATACTTGCCTATCCTCTCTTAACACAGCTCACAAGGAGAATATAACTTGCACATTGATCCATAACATAATAAACAACCATCCTGTGGCCAAGGTGGGGGGCGACTAATACTGACTGTGCAAATATACTTGTCAATCCTTAGGTCCATAGCACCCACAAGATAGCCATAATACAATAAACAATCATCTTGTTGCCAAAAAATTGGGCGGCTATGCTCATTGTGCAAATATATTACCAACTCTTAAGTTCATGGCACCCATGTGATAGCCATAATATAATAAATAACTATCTTATGGACAAGAAGGGGAACAACTGATGCTCAGTGTACAAATATACTTTCTAACCTTCATGTCCATAGCTCCCACATGCTAGCCATAATGTAACACCTCGTCCCGAAATATATCAGAATTTCTAAAATTTGACCAAGGTTGACCGGGTTTGACCGTCGTTGACCGAGAAGGGGTCAAATGTTGACTTTTTGTTCCTGATGGAATTTCACATTGATCGAGGTACTGTTAAAAAGTACACGTTTTCATGAGTTCATAGACTAGTAGCACGTCGAAAACGGAGCTACGGTTTGAAAGTTATGAGTAAAACAAGTTGAGGTCCAAACTGTCCAAGGGGTGCCGGAGTTGACTTTTTGTTCATGCAAAGTTGAGCTTTGACTCATGCATGGTTGTGAAGTACTCGTCGATATGAGTTCATAGACTAGCGACACGCTTAAATTGGACATGTGGTTTGAAAGTTATGGACATGGAAAATTTTCCAAATACCGTAATATTTTAATATATTTTGACTTGCGTGAACAGTGTGTGCCAAGTGTCATATTTTCAGCCAATCCCGTGAGTGAACAGTGTCACCCACGGGTGGCTTTTATTTTGGCAAAACGCGTGAGCCGGGGAAGGAGAGAGAAAGAGGGGAGGAGAGAGAGCTAGAGAGAGAAACCCAACCGGCCAACCGCGGTTCAACCATTTCCAGCCACCAGAACAGTACACGCACCACCCTAGCTTGAAGCCCACCTGAAAACCGACCGGCCAACTGACCACCGACGCGCCAGGATTGAGACTTTTTCCAGCGGCGGCGTCGATTCCTTCAAACCCAGATTTCTCCTTATTCCGGCCACCATTTGCCTCACCGCCGGTCTCGTTGAGTCATCCATTCCCCGATCTACCTTCTCACCAAAAATCACCTCCAGTGGCCACCGGACGTGCCGCCGGCGGTGGAGGATTCCCGTGACCATGGCGGCTCATCAGGAAATCAACTTTCCGGCGAGTTTCCAGTTGCACCGCCCATCCTTTCCCACTAATTCCGACCCTCTGAACCCAAATCCAGTGTTCACTTTCCTCAATTCTTAATGGATTGTGAAAATCGAAGGCCTAAAATCCAGGAGCTTTCGGGCGAGATTCCGGCCATCTCGGGTCCGATCTCCAGGAAGTAAGACCAGATTCGTAATCCTCGTTCCATAAGCTTCGTTTCGGTATATTACTCGTAAAATTTTGTTATCATTTGTGTTAAACCCCCGAGTACCAGGTATTATTTATCCGAATAAAATATTAATTTATTTGAGTTGTGTAATATTGTTGTTCTAGGAGCACGTGTGCGTCGTGGAATTGATCCCATGGAAGATCTGGGGTTAATTGCGTGCTCGAGGTGAGTGACCCACCTTCGAAATTAATTTTGGGAGTCAAATGAATTATATTGTGATATTTTAATATTTGAATGTTTTTATTTTATGTTAATTGTTAGATAAATTGTGAATTAAATTTTGATGCCCATATTTGAATAAATTGAAATGTATGATTTTTGATAAATTATGGAAATCTAGATTTTATGACAATTTGATATTTAAAGGAATTGTAAAATTAATATTATTTGATTTATTACGGAATTTATTTGTGAATTAATTTTGATTAATAAAAAATGTATTTATATAAATTTATGCATTGTGGAAATTATTTTATGGTATTGAGGATTTGTGGAATTAAATTATATATGAAATTCATGTGGTTTTAATATTATTTTTGGGCATGATTTGATTTTTAGTATTTCAAGAAAAATATTGGTTAAGTTTGGTGGTTTCAAATTATGTAATTATGCCCTTGGAATATTATTTGATTGATTTTATGATTTGGGAAAAATTATTTGTATATTATTATCGATGGATTTATGATGAGGATTAAAGAAAAAATGTGGGAATGTGAGTTTGAAAAATGGTATAATTCTCACGATGAATTTTGGAAAAATTGCGTATTTTAATAATAAACTTGGTTATCTGTTTTAGATGCACTCATACAATACTGGTGTTCTGTACTGTATATGTGGATGAAAGCGCAAGTTATAATGTCTCCCCTGAGTTGCCATCAGACCGAGGGCAGACAAGTTTGATATTGGCCATAAGCCGCCCCCCTCCATGGCCGGGATGACGGTTTAAGCAGTGGTGCTGTCGAGACGCTAAAGCGACCGCACGCAAGTTTCTCTCTTTAACCTCCCGCCAGATGGTGCTTGAGACACTGGGTATCATAGGGTATCACTGGTATATAGTGTGGTGCGTCAAGTTATTTTCTCGATATGAATTTCAAACCAAGATGCTTTAAAATCGTATTTAAATTAAATGTATTTAATTTGTTTTATCATCTATTTCCAATTAATATTTTCTAAAATGTATTTATTCATATTTTATATCACTTATTTTAAATTAATGTTTTTAAAATGCATCTTGCCATAAAAATATTATATAGGTTGGTTGAATATTTCAAAATGAATATTATAGTATTTTTCTGCCACTTATTTTACATGATTGTTTGTAATTATTTAAATTATATTTTTAGTACTGTTTATTTTCATTTTTTAAATCAAATTTTATGAATTATATATTGAATTTCACTTTTATGTTATATTTCTTTAATGCAAGTATCCTGAATTTATTTTATTATATTTCATTATATTTTGTTCGTATTTGGATTATTTAATTATTTATTAAATTAACTATTCTTTGATTTTTGGGGCATAAAAGATTGGGTTTTGCGAAAATGTTTTAAAAGGGGACATTTCCAATGGAGTGAATGGTAAGGGTTTTGAGAGAAAATATTATTTTCAATTAATTATTAGTTATTTACTTATTTATTCTTAATTAATCAAATGTGCTATAATTATCGTTACTATTATAATTGTACAGTAGATAGGGTCACTCACTGAGATGATTAGCATCTCATATTTTTAAATTTTGTTCCCCTAAGTACAAGGATTGGGAGATGTTGATCGTCCGGGGCGAGCCCGACGTCTCAGTTCATTGCCGAAAGTCCAAGAAGCATTTCCTCCCTTTTTCCTCTTCATCTTGTATTGCATCTTTATCTGACATTGTATTAATTTCATATTTATTTGTATAATGCTCTATATACTGTATTGGACACATTTTATTAAATACTGCATTAAATCCCTGTTATTATTTTGGAGTGCTGTAAATTTTTAGAAACAAATTGTAGTAAGATGAGAGGAATAAGGTGGTGTTTATGGAAGTGTGTTTTCAGTGCAGGAAATTTGTGGTAAGTCCAACCTTTAGGGGAGATTCTGCCGGATTTTCCATTGGAAGGTCCGGTAGGGTTTTTTTGGGATCAAGGCTTATCTAGGGTTCCGATGAGGAATTTTGGATGGGTCTTGACAATAATATAATAAACATCATCCACAGGATGGCCATACATACTTGTGCACTAATCAGCAATACAATACAGAACACCAATACTGTATGATTCACCTAAAAACTATAAAATTTTACAATATTATAAATACCGAAATTTGATAAAATACAAATAAGTTTGTACACTTTTACTAAATCCACAAAATTCCTTTCAAACTATTACATAAATCCAATGATCTTAATTAAAATTAATTACTACAAAAAATTTTCAATTTCAAAAATATTCAAATGCACAATATATTTTATACTCTAAAATTTATTATTGTTCTTAAATCATTAAGATTTATTTATGCAAAAATTATATTTAGTCACATAAAATTCACATATTATTTAATTTCACATAAATACATTTTTACATAATAAATATAACAATAAATAAACACAATTAATTTCTCCAAACCATATAATAAATATATAATATAACAAATATATTTAAATAACATAAAATAGTATAATAAAATTAAATAACAATTTTCTTCATTTTTAAAGCATAAATAATACTTTTCAAAATGTTAAATAACACAAAATATACATTTTCACACACAAACATATGTATGACCTTTTAGCAAGTATGTAAACATACAAACATAAATATACACATATATATATATATATATATGCGCATACATATATATACACAAATATGTATATATATCTCTATATATATATATTCATCTATAGATATCCATACATATATTCACATATATATCTATATATATATATATATTCATAGATTTAAATATATACATACAAACCTTTAACAAGCATATTTTAACAAGTATAAATGTCATATTCATAGATTTAAATATATACATACAAACCTTTAACAAGCATATTTTAACAAGAATAAATGTCCACATATATATATATATATATTCAATTTCACTCAATTTTCACATTAAATACAAAAATTCACTCAAAAATGACAATTTTCCAAATATACTACCAAAATTCATAAATAGGGTACCAATTGAAAGCTAAGAGGATGAGGAATACGAAACTAACCTTTGTTGAGCTTAATTCTTCTAGCGTTCGCCAAAAAACGATCGGAAAGTTTTGGCTAAACTCCCCTCCAACTTATCTCACAAACAATTTGGAATTTGGATGAATGAAGGCCACCTTTTAGATTAGGGGTTCGAAAATTATGGGGAAGGACCAAGCTCACAATTTGAGATAGCTGAAAAATGAGCGAACCAGAAGTCGCCGGCCGCGGCATTGGATCGTCAATCCCGATGCACCCGCCAGCCAAATGGCTGGAAACTCAGCCACCGATGTAGCTCGACCATGGGCTCTCACACCGGCCGGCGCCTGTCACTGCCCGATGGCCATGACGAGGCCAATCGGCCGGTCAATAAAAAGAGAGAAATAGAGAGAGAGAGAGAGAGAGAGAGAGAGGAGAGGATTGTTTCTGCCCGTGAGGAGAGAGAGAGAGAGAGGAGAGGATTGTTTCTGCCCGTGAGGAGAGAGAGAGAGAAAGAGAAAGGGAATACAAAAGGAAAAAGAAAGAGAAAAGAAAAAAAAAAGAAAAATATTTTCTTATGGTCACACGTGGCATTAGCAGTTGGTGACACATGGCAATATCAGTTGGTGACATGTGGCATCCACTAATTGGTGCCATGTGGCACTCATTAGATACTCTTCTAAATATTCTAATACCCAGTAAAGTCAGTCTTAGAAAAATTAGGCATGACTCTACAGACTCATAGCTTTTCAATTGTAGGTTCAAATTGAGCGTACCACCAGTCTACGGACTCGTATAGATAAGTACTATCATATAGTATATGAGTCAACATCAAAAGCCATATATATAAAAAGTCAACTCTAGGCTCGCCGATTAGTTTCGATTGCATCTTATTTCGACCATAAATTTCTATTCTTAGCTTTGATTTTGGTGTACCACTAGTCTACGAACTCGTTCTACAAGTATTTTACCATAGAAACTTGGTCAACACAAAACCATGAGACTTACTTGGTCAACCTGATCAACCTTGGTCAAACCCAATTAAAATTTCAAACTCGGGGCATTTTCTCAAGTCGGAGTGTTACAATCTACCCCCTTTATAAAGATTTCATCCTCGAAATTTTACACACCCAAGTAGAAGCAGAGTCAAAAATGACTTGCATCTACTACTCGGACGATTTGATTATGTTATCCCCTGACTCACCATAACTATATGGTGATGGATAATCATCCGAGATACACCACCACACCATATGCCCAAAAACTCCTAGGGGTAACAAAACCTAGAGTTCTGATACCACTTTGTTAGAACCCATCCAGAATCCTTTACCAGAACTCTAGATAAGCCATGATCTCGGGGAAAGCATATCGGACCATTATATGAAAATGCGACAGCATCTACCTTAAAGGTTGAGCATGCCCCAAAAGTTTCCTATACAGAAAACACTTCACTATCATACCACCTTATTCCTCCCACCTTACTACAAGATTTTCCACAAAGTAAAACACTTCAATAACAAGTATAAGAATATATACAAGAAATAATTTAATAAACAAACAATACCTTTAAATATTCATGTCCGTCCACACTACCAACTCAGTATAGTACTACATTTCTATATCGCTTCACGAACATACCAAATGCATATATGTAGATAAAAAAGGTGATAAAACAACAATAATAATAGTAATATTAATAATAATAGTAGTACAACTTGCCCGAAGGCTACCACATTTGTCCGAAGGCCATCATATTTGGTCGAAGGCTGTAATACTTGTCCGAAGACTACGATACTTGCCCTAAGATTGTAATACTTACCCGAAAACTACGATACTTGCTCAAAGGCTATTGTATAACAACAACAACAACAATAACAACAACAACAACAACAACAACAACAACAATAATAATAATAATAATACATGATAACAACAATAAAAATAATCATAATAAATAATAATAATAATAATAATAAATACAATAATAATTTGCAATAATGATAATAATAATAAATAAATAAATAAATAATAACCATAATAATAATAATAATAACAATATTATAACAATAATAATAATAATCACAACAATTAATAATAAAAACTACAATAATAACTAAGAACAATATCAATGACAAATAATAATAATAATAATAACAACAACGACAACAACACAATAATAATGATAAATAGTAATAATAATTAAAAATAATAATAGTAAGTCATTAACGATAAATAATAATAATCCCATAACAATTAATAATTTTAATAATAATAATAACAACAACAAAAAATAAGGGTAATAATAGGAAATCATAATCATAAATACATAAGATAAAATAAAATTTTAAAATTTATAAATATACTACAAAATATGCACATTCGTAGCGGAGGTAGATACGATAACATATAACTTGCTAATATGTAATTCTATAACATCAGCTGTTGCAGGTACAAGGCTACCAATATGGTTTGGGATGGTTGTCTATAATGACCATTCGACCCCTGGACTCGTAGGCAGTAGAGTTACGAGAATAAGCTATTTATGGTACGAATCGGCTCGTTGTCCTCGCACGGTGTGGTACATATAAACATAATATAATATATATATATATATACATATACATATAAAGATAGGTGATGCACCATACGATATACCAAAGGTGGCAAACAGTCCCCGGCATCCCGAGCATTACTTGACAGAGAGGTTAAAAAGAGAAACTTGCAATCGATCAACTTGGTGTCTTGCGGCACCGTTTGCTAATAACTTGCCATGGCTAAAATAATTGTCCTTCGACTGAGAGGAGGGTGGCTGATGCTCACTATGCACTATACTTGCCATCCCTCGGGCCCATAGCTCCCACAAGATGGCCATACATACGTTTGTGCTAACCCATAATAACCAACCATCCTGTAGCCAAGGAGGGAGATGGTTGGTGCTCACTCTATATTATACTTGTCTACCCTCTCTCAACCTAGCTCACAAGGATGACCATGAATATAACTTGCGTACTAATCCATAACATAATAAACAACCATCCTGCGACCAAGGAAGTGGGTCACTGATGCTGACTATGCAAATATACTTGACAACCCTTAGATCCATGGCACCCGTAGGATAGCCATAATATAATAAACAACCATCCTGAGGTTAAGGAAGGGGGCAGCTGATTCTCACTGTGCAAATATACTTGCCAACCTTCAGGTACATGGCACCTACATGATAGCCATAATATAATAAACAATCGTCCTACATCCAAGGAAGAGGGTGATTGATGCTCACTGTGCAAATATATTTGCCAATTCTCAGGTCTATGGCACCCATAGGATAGTCATAATATAATAAGCAACCATCTTACGGCCAAGGAGATGGGCCACTAATGCTCACTGTACAAAATGGTACCCACAGAATAGCCATAATATAATAAATAATCATCTTATTGTCAAGTAGGGGGGCGACTGATGCTCACTGTGCAAATATACTTGCCAACCTTCAAGTACAAGATAGTCATACATATTTGCGCGCTAATCAACAATACAGAAAACATTAATACGGTAATGATACATCTAAAAACTATAAAATTTTACACTATTATGAATGCCAAAATTTGATAAAATACAACTGAATTTATACACTTTTATTAAATCAATAAAATTCCTTTTAAACTATCACATAAATCCAACGATTTTAATTGAAATTAATTACTATCAAATAAATTTCAATTTCACAAATATTTAAATACACTATATTTTATACACTAAAATTAAATCATTAAAATTTATTTATGCAAAATTATATTAATTCACATAAAATTCACATATAATTTAATTTCACATAAATACATTTATCATGCAAAATAAATATAATATTAAATTCAACAATAAATAAACAAAATTAATTTCTCCAAACCATATAATAAATATATTATATAACAAATATATTTAAATCACATAAAATTGTATAATAAAATTAAATAACAATTTTCTTAATTTTTAAAACATAAATAATACCTTTCAAAATGTTAAATAAAACAAAAAATATACATTTTCACACACACATACACATATATACAACCTTTTAGCAAGTATGTACATATAAACACATATGTATACACATATATATATATATATATATATAAAGAGGGTGTATGGTGCGAATCCGCATGTGGATGGACCGTACCATAGCATTGCCCATACTTATATATACGCATAAATATATATACATAAATAAATATGTATATATATATATTCATCGATAGATATCCATATATATATATATATATTCATATATATATATATATTTAGATATTGAATTCATTTATATATATATATATATATATTTAGACATTGAAATATATACATAAAAAACCTTTAACAAGCATATTTTAACAAGTATAAATTTGACATATATATATATATTGATATGTATATACAAAAGCTTTCACCAAAGATATATTTAAACAAATATATAGACATGTATATATTCGTATACTCACAACATATATATATTTATAAACACACATATATACTCACTTTCACACCATTTTCACACTAAATAAAACAATTCACTCAAAAATGGCAATTTTCCAAATATACCACTAAAATTCATAATTGGGGTACCAATAGAAAGCTATGACGATGAGGAACATGAAACTAACCTCCGTTGAGCTCAACTTCGCTGGCGTTGGCCAAAAATGATCGAAAAGTTTCAATCAAACTATTCTCCAATGTATCTCACAAACGGTTTGGAATTTGAAAGAATGAAGGCCATTTTTGAGATCAGAGGTCCAAAACTAGAGGGAGGGACCTAGATCACAATAGGAGACAGCCAGAAAAGGGCCAAACTTGGAGTCGTCGGCTGCTGGTGTTGGATCTCCGATCTTGGCACGTCCGTTGGCCAAACGGTTGGAAACTTCGCCACTGGTGTCGCCTGAAAATGGGCTCTTAATCAATTTGTCAACAGAGAGAGAAAGAGAGGGTGAGAAGGTTGTTTCTGCCCGTGTGGTGAGAAAGAGATAGAGAAAAGAAAAGAAAAGAAAAGAAAAATATTTTATTATTATTTTTTATGGTGACATGTGGCATCACCGATTAGTCACACGTGGCAATATCAGTTGTGACACATGGTACCCATTAAGTGGTGCCATATGGCACTCATCAAGGACTCTTCTAAATATTTCATTACCCGTTAAAGTCAGTCCCAAAAAAAATTAGGCATGATTGTATAAACCCATAACTTTTCAACCATAAGTCCAAATTGAGAGTAGCGCCAATCTACGGACTCAAATCGATGAGCACTATCACATACTATATAAGTCAACATCAAAAGTCATATAAAAAAAAGCCAACTCTGGGCTCACTGATCGATTCTAATCGCATACTGTTTTGACTATAACTTTCTATTCGTAGCTTCGATTTTGGCGTACTATTAGTTTACGAACTTGTGTCAATGAGACTTTTGCCATGGTATTTCGATCAACATAAAATTTCTCTCATAGTAAAAAAGTCAATCGTGGAACATACTTGACCAACCCCTGTCAACCTTGGTTAAACCCGATCAAAGTCTCAAATTTGAGGCATTTTCTTATATCAGGGTGTTACAATGCATTTAAAAAAGAATTTTCATAACTTCCTCCCCGGTGATCTCCTTACATAATTCCCAATTCATGCTCTCTATAACACGACCATGACATCAAAAAACAAATCATCCTTACATCGTCACAAGCCAGAGGTAAAGAGAAAGAATAATAATCAACAAAAACTTTTGAAACCTATTCATGTTTTGTCACCAAAGTACTAAAATGATAATTAATACCCTTTAATAGTATTTCTTTGATGTCATGCATTAGCATGATAGTGAAATTACCTGGTGTTTTGGTCTCCACTTTAATACAACTAAGCCTTGAATGTTGACGCCACATTGTTTCTTCCTTTTCAAGCAACAAATTAATTTAAAGCTCCACCTACCTCATGTTCTGCAAATTTCCTCGAGTGTGAGATTAGAATTATAACTGCTCCAACTCCTTTGAAAAAATCCAAATCAACTTAGATCTTTTCGAAAGAGAGTTTATTCCAACTTTGAAGATTATCTGCACAATTCCTCAATTTAAAACAATTGCAGACAAATTGGTAAAATCTTTATCACTAATAGACCATGATCAAGTAGTAACTCTCTCACACTCATTCTCTTTTGTCCAAGTCTCTTCAAAATGAAAACAAGGCCTCACTCTATCCTTTTTTGCAACATGAGCTTCTAAATTCATTGAAAAGGCTTGATGATTGATGATCAAAGACACTATTAGAGCAATGTTCCATCACAACAAACAAAAAAAAAGAAAAAGAAAGCAATCCTTTAGAATTAGCAAAACCTTTTAGCAAATGATCATGAATTTTAAAAGAACCTTCATGACCATTATTCCATGTGTACTTATACCTTTGGAATGCTAGAGATCGTAATGAACAATCATTAACAACATGTGAAAAATTATCAATTTGAGCCATAGGTCTAGGACAGCCACCTAACTTATCAGTTGGAGATAAAATTTCAATAAAATATCCTAAAATAAACCAGCTTAAATCAAGAAGCTGGTGAAGCCTCTACAAGAGATCCAAAGAAAACTTTCTTCGACTAACATCAGGGTGTCCATAGAATCCAATAGACCAAAAAATCCCTTTCTGAGCATGCTTAATCGTAAAATCAATATGATCATTGGAAAAAAACAGAGTAGAAAGATCAACACTACTCTTCAAAAACATAGCCAAACCTCCTCCAAACCCAATCTGACTAACACCAACAACTTCCCATATTTAACTTAATTTTCATGGCTTCCAATTGCCTAGCCTACATTTTGGTTGCCATAAGAAACTTCACATCAGGATCTTTAAGAATGAAGATTCATTTTAATGCTCTAAATGTTTGAGGGTTCCCAAGCCTACGAACATTTCAACTGATAAGTTTCTTGACTCGTGATGGGTTTAATCACTAGTACCCACCACATTTTCCTTAGTTAAACTTCACAATTCAAAATATACCCCTTAATCTATTTATTAGCACAACCTTTAGCTAAAGTTATATCCAAATCAAAATTTCTCTTATTCAGTTTACCTTATAAATAAAGATTTATAATAGAAATTAAATTTCTACCAAATTCATCTGAGCGTCTTCTCTTATGGGCAACTCTCTTCCATGATCTTCACCTCCGTTTTCTACTGGTACATAAAATAGAATATTTATTAATCAAATCATTCAACTTGGTCTTCAAAATATCATCAACATCTGTTGGATTTATGCTCCAGAAGCAATCTAAACAGTTGATCAAGAACCCTAATTAATAATCTCTGTTAGATCCTTAAGCTAGCTAATAAAGTGACAGAGCCTATTAACTAATTGTTTAGAGACAAGTATGGCCCATCTATCACACCCAAGGCAATTAAGAAACATTGAAAGGCTAGGGTTTGAAGTGTATAAATAGACTGGTTTCTAAAGAGCCTCCACATAGAGTTTTTGCAGTTTTAGTTTCCAAATACTGAAAACTTCAGTGGTAAACCAAAAAAAATAAAATAAAACATTTGAGCCTTCTTGTTTTCAGTAATTAGGTGTACCCAAACACAGTTCTGTTGTAACTATAATAGCTTGGAAGGTCTTGCATAAAAGGTTAGTAAAATTTAATGGATAATGATACTAGTTTATCACATGTTTTATTTAATCTTGATCAGGCTTCTGCTGTATACATGATTCCAACAATTTGTATCAGAACCTTAATTGAATTGGCGTGTGATAATCGAATCCATTTTTTTCACTGTTTTTTTTTTTTCATATATATGTGATGTATATTAAATATATGGCACCTAGGATTCTATAATTCATGTTATTTATAATTTTTGTATTATGAATGAATGATTTATTTTTTACCTTAATCCATGGTAGATTTTGCTTGTATTTCTTTTTTTGGGATGTAACACAGAGGCCAATCATTAGATTAGGTTTCCTCCCTGATTGATTTATTTATTTATTTTTCGAGCAATTTTTATTTGAAATTTTATATGTAAATTCGAATTTATTGGAAAAATATGCAAAAGTACCCAAGAAAAATTGTATACATGTTGTTGTTCATCGTTTTTTGTGCTGATTGAAGTTGCTTTTTGACAAACCAACACCAAAAGCATATGCAGGACACGGAGGAAGATTGATGGGAGGAGGACCTCCACACATGCCCACACATGCCACACAAAGTGGCTGCGAGTGGGCTTCATGCGCTTGACTTCAGACGGCACATGGGGGTGCATGTGACATCAGAATTGGACCTTTTCTGGTCAGTTGGTTCCTTCTGTGGTGTCTACCTCCCTGTAAAATTTCATGATGATCCGAATTTTGTGTGGCGGCTAACGGTGATTTTGGTGCTCTGATTCAATAGGGGACATGTTAGGGTTTTTGTATTTTGTTTTGGGCTAAAAATCCTAAAAATCAATTCTAACTTGGCCCACACCCCATAGACTTGCAAGTCTTGAAGAAAACAAGAAGTGTGAGCCAGATGTCAAGTTAGGCTTCTTGGCCCTATTGGGCTGTAATTTTCTTTTCTAAAAAACCATGAATTAGGACCTATTAATTATTCTATATTTATAATTATTTAAATTATATAGATATAACATGCGACATATGCTTAACATGCCATTTAAAATAGGTGGTATCATATAATTGCATCATTTAATATATACATGTGCATAATAATATTTGTTTTATCTAGATAATATTATTATGAAAAACCCTAATTAATTAGTGCAAAACATTGGAAGGTTAAGCTTAATTTAATTAGTTTGAAACTTGTGGGCTCCATTAAGGGTCTAATAATAAAATGGTTACGTGATGCCCAACGGATAAGCATGACTGGATTTTATTGGATTGGATTTAAAATAATTTCAAAATTTTAATAAGGTTTTATGGCCCAACATTGACAATGCTTAGATATTAAAGATAATTTTGAAATTAAATTAATGGTTAGTACATTCAATTTTAGTAACATTAATAATTCTCTCAACGAGGCTCTGTTAATGGTATTAAAATCCTAAAGATTATTGAAGCAATTGTTGATTTCTAAATTAATTTGAATGGTGTGTGTTTGTGTTATATAAGAAGGCTTTGTCTAAGGAGGTAGGTTTTTAAGGAGTTTTTGACCCACCTCACCTTTCCTCGGAGATGATTTGGTCGCACACTTTGCATATCATGTTCAAAATTTAGTTTATTATAAAGTTCTTAACCAACGTAAGTATTTGTAATGGAAACTAAATTAGTGTTACAATAAATATTAATAATAAGTAGTTTAAGGGACCTACATATTTGTATGTTTGTTATGTTGATTATGTGCTAATATATATGCATTATAAATTTTAGAAAGTGGCATCCTTTAATCCTCTAGATATAATTTTAAATCAAAAGCCATTTGATGGAAATAACTACAACATATGGAAAACCAATCTTGACATTATCCTTGATTTTAAGAGAATAAAATTTATTACAACAACTCCGAAACTACAAGAGCCCTAATGCTTTAGAGGAAACTAGGAAGCAATTTGCAGATTGGCAACAAGCAAATATGACAGCTCGATGTATATTCTTGCCAACGTTATAGAACATCTACGAAAGCAAATTGATGATCTGGAGTGTGTATCAGAAATAGTTCAGACTCTAGATGGGATGTTTGCTAAAAGTAGCAGTACTACTAGACAAACAGCCATAAGGGCACTAATGAACACTTGTATGATTGGAGGAAGTATGCGGGACCATTGTCTAAAAATGATGGGGCACATCAATACTTTGAAAGTGATGGGGGCTAAGATGAAACAAGAGATAAAGATTGGCATGATCTTAGAATCTCTATCAGATAGCTTAAGTTAGTTTAAAATGAACTATAATCTGAACAAACAAAAGCTTACTCTTGTTGAACTAATGCACGAGCTTGAGAGTGCTGAAAGGTCTCTCATGAAGTAGGGAATTACTTATCATGCTGAAAGTTTCTCAAAACCTAAAGGGAAACCTAAGGGTAGAAAGAAGAACAAAAGACAGAAGAAACAGGTCTAGCTATCAAACCAACTGCAATGAAGAAGCCAAAGGGCAAGTACTTCAAGTGAAGACATAAAGGTTATTGGAAAAAGGAATGCCCTAAATTAGTCGTGGATAGTTTAAATGTTGTTGAGGGATTGTTTAGTGGAGAATTACAATGATAAATGGATCATTGATTCAGGAGACGCTGACCATTTTTGTTACTCTTTACAGTAGTTCAAACAAAGCAGCCCATTTAGTAAGGACAAAGAAGCTTGAAGTTAGGAAACGGAAAATATGTCTCCGTAATGGCAATAGAACTAGTGGAGTTATGTTTTGATAATAAAACTTTATGTTTATTAGACTGTTTGTTTGTTCGGGATTTTACGATGAATTTGTTTTTTGTTAGTTGTTTAGTTGAACATGGTTTAATAATGCAGTTTAATTCCTCAATTTCAATAAAGAGTAATAATACTTTTATTTATTCTGGATTATTAATGAATGGTCTATATTTTTTAACTCCTTTGTCTTATAGATTAATGCCATTGAAAATACTGATGATGAGAAACTTCCCTTATTTAAGGAAATGAAGGTTTCAAATGAAACCTATCTGTGGCAATTACAATTGGATCATATTAATTCTAGCAGAATTCATAGTTTAGTCAAAAGTGGAATTTTAAATTCCTTGATCTTTGAACCTATACCGGTATGTGAATCATGTTTAGAAAGTAAAATGACAAAGAGTCCCTTCAAGGCCAAAGGAAATCATGCCCTCATACAATTAGAATTGATACATACTGATGTATGTGGACAAATGAGCATTCACGTCAAAGGCGAATATAAGTATATAATCACATTTACTGATAACTACTCAAGATATGGTTATGTTTACCTAATGCGCCATAAGTTTAAAGCTTCTGATAAATTTCGAGAGTATAAGCCTAAGGCAGAAAAGCAATTGGGTGTTCATATCAAGCAGCTTTGGTCTGACCAAGGTAGTGAATACTTGTCTAGAGAGTTCAAGTCTTACTTGACTAAAGAAGGGATAATTTCTTATTATCATCTTCTAGAACGCCCCAGCAAAATGAAGTCTCTGAAAAGAAAAATAGAAGCTTTTTAGATATGATGGGGCCGATGCTTAGTTATTTATCATTATCTGAATTGTTCTGGAGATATGCCTTAGAAACAATTATATCATACTAAACTTTGTTTTATCTAAACCTATTTCAAAGACACCCACAAAATTATGGAAAGGGCATAAACCTAGCTTAAACCATATTAGAATTTTGGGTGCTCCAGCACACATCTTGGTACAGAAACAACAAAAGTTAGAATCTCATATAGACATGTGTATGTTTATTGGTTGCCCTAAGGGAACGAGAGGTGGAATATTTTATAATCCAAAGGAAAAAAAAGGTGATAGTGAGTACTAATGCCACTTTCTTAGAAGAGGATTATATGAAAAATTTTAAACCTAAGAGTAAAGTGGTTCTTGAAGAGCTTGACTCAGTTTGAGATCCACCAAAAACTTCTAGTTTTCCATCCTTGTTTCCTGTTGATGTTCAAAGAGGAGAAGATGTATAAAATGTACTCGAACTTGAACAAACACAGGAAACAACTCAGGACCAAATTCAATAACCTTAAGAACAAGAACATAATGAAGAAATTGGTAATCCACCTGAACCAAAAAACTTAAATCCTCTTGTACATGTACAATAACTAGTGCAGCATACTCGTAGTGAGAGAATGATACGTAAACCTATAAGGTATGCCTTGTTAAGAGAGACTTATCAAGTCATTTTGGATAATCCTGATGACATCCCTACCATATATGAAGAGGCATTGGAGGATATTGATGTGCAAAAGTGGAAAAAGGCAATGGACCATGAAATGGAATCTATGGGTTCAAACTCAGTATAGTCTTTTGTAGATGCTTCTAAAGGGATAAAACCTATTAGGTGCAAATGGATCTATAAAAGAAAGAAAGGACGAGATGGGAAGGTTGAAACCTTCAAAGCTAGATTGGTGACAAAATGTTATACCAGAAAGATGGCATAGATTATGATGAAACTTTTTCTCCAGTAGCCATGATTAAATTTATCCACAATCTTTTAGCTGTAGTAATAGCTCTCGATTATGAGATTTGGCAAATGGATGTCGAAACAGCTTTTCTAAATGGGAAGTTGGAAAAGGACATCTATATGCAACAACTGAAAGGGTTCATAGCAAAATGTCAATGACACATGGTTTGCAAGTTGCATTGGTTTATTTATGGACTTAAGCAAGCATCTAGGTCATGGAACATCAGGTTTGATCAAGTTATCAAATCATACGGTTTTGAGAAAAGCTCTGATGAACCATGTGTGTATAAAAAGATTCAAGGTATAGCGATAGTCTTTCTGGTTCTTTATGTAGATAACATTATGTTAATTGGAAACAGTGAAAGTGTTGTCAAACGTAAATGGTTACCTGAAAGAGCAGTTTGATATGAAAGACTTAGGTGAAGCTAACTATATTCTAGGAATCAAAATTTTACGAGACTCAAAGAATAAGGTGTTAGCTCTATACCACGCTTTCTACATTGACAAAATAGTGACTAGGTTTGGCATGGAAAATTCCAAAAGGGGACTTCTACCTTTCAGACATGGAATTAATCTTTCTAAGGAGTAATCACCAAAAACTCCAGAAAAGAAAGAACTCATGAGTAAGAAACCTTATGTTTTGGCTGTTGGTAGTCTCATGTATGCCATGTTATGTACCAAGTCAAATATCTACTATGCAGTGAGAGTCGTAAGCCAGTACCAATCAAATCTCGCAGTAGAACACTGGACTGCAGTGAAGCATATACTCAAATATTTAAATAGAATGAGGGATTATATGTTGGTGTATTCCAATGAGAGTCTTGAAATCCTTGGTTATACGGACTTTAATTTTCAAGCAGATATTGATTCTAATAAATCAACATCAGAATATGTATTTACCCTAAATGGAGGAGCCATTTGTTGGAGGAGTGTTAAACAAACCTGTGTTGCTACCTCCGCAACTAAAGCTGAATATATGGCTATATCTGAAGCTGCAAAGGAAGATGTATGGCTTCAGAAATTCTTTTTGGATCTTCATGTGATATCAAGTGCAAATCGGCCCATTACCCTTTACTTGATAACAATGGGGCTGTAGCATAGTCCAAAGAACACAGGTCTAACAAAAACCAGAAACACATATTAAAAAAGTACTACTTGATCCGTGATTTCATTGATAGAGTAGATACAGTGGTTACTAAAATAACTAAGAGGATCAGGAGATATTTAATAAAAGATAATATTTTGTGACAAGGAATTAAATCTCAGTTAATAATTAGTTATGTTATTTTTCTTAATCCTGAGTGTATTATAAATAGATAGTTAAGTGATTATTATTCTTTGAGTTATCAATAAGTGAGGTCTATTTTAAAATGCCAATATCTTGATGATTTGGAAATGATGATTATTTGATTACCAAATTTTATGAAACATCCTTTTGATATGTTTCGATACTTAGAAATAAGAAATCACTGGCCAGTACAATGAATCCATTAAAGAAACTGATAAGTCAGAAGAATAAATAATTAATTGATACACAGAAAAATTATCCATTAATTATTGATATTTTACAAAAGAAAAATACATTTAATATATACATTATTAATCTTGGAGTTCTTATCTGAGCTTTTTGTGGAATAGGACCGGATAAGATCACGTCCCAGACTTGCTCCTAAGCAAGTGGGAAATTGTTGGATTTATGCTCCAGAAGCAATCTAAACCATGGATGAAGAGCCTTAATTAATAATGGCTGTTGGATTCCCAAGCTAACTAATAAAGTGACAAAGCCCATTAACTAATTATTTAAAGACAAATGTATCCCATCTGATGGGCCCAAGGCAATTACAAAACCCTGAGAGGTGAAAGTTTGGAGTTTATAAATAGACTGCTTTCTAAAGACCACATAGAGTTTCTGCAATTTTAGTTTCTAGATACTGAAAACCTCAATGGTAAACCAAAATAGAAAAATAAAACCTTTAAGTCTTCTTGTTTCTAGTAATTAGGTGTGCCCACACATAGTTCTGTTATAACTAGAATAGCTTGGTTAGTAAAATTTACTGGATAATGATACTAGTTTATCACATGTTTTATTTGCCATGTGATAATCTTGCTGCATTAGAGAATGATGATAATGCTGTTATCGGAATAAGTCATAATAATGATTTATCTAGTAATGTGATTGCTGATTTGGGAAATTCAATTTTCCATTTGTTCCATTTGTTTCTCACTCCAAATCTCTAGTTTCGTGAGAATCTTCAAAGTTGTCAGAATGATCATCAAAATTTGGAGATCGATCAGTCATTCTTTTCCGAGAAGGAGCAGCTTTCATACCTTCTTTAACTGATGTTCTCTTAGGTCAAGACAAAGAAATTCTAAGATTAGATGATGCATGTAACCGAGCTCTATACTACTGGTTGTATGTAGTGCCATCCTTTTCACAATCTTTCTGTTTATGCCAAGTTTTCCACATGTAAAACAAAATCCTGGTAGACGTTCGTAACATAATTCCACCCAAAACTCTTCACCATCTTCAAGCTGCAACTTCATACCATGTCATAAAGGTTTAGTAACATCAATATAAACCTTCAAACATAAATATCTCCCCCAGCACAAACCATCATCTTCCGAATTAATACAAACTAGTTTACCAAGTTTTTGACCAATCAAAACACCAACCTCCTTAGTCATTCCAATTATCAAAACATTTTGAACCTGTACCCAAAATAATGCTTGTGAAAGAGAACTTATGCGGCAAAGTGTACTATTGACTTCCTTAAGGAGAACCAAGGCTTTATCAAAGTGCCATGGTGCTCCTTGAACAACTTTTTCTTTACCTTGAGTATTTGGAAATGACATTGAAGCTTTTTATACAAAATAGGACAAGAAGATTTCCTCAAAGAATTCATCATGTCCGTGAACGCTCATTAGTTGAACCTGTGTCTTGTAAATATTTGCGCAAGAAGACAACTTTTCAAATCTTTCCCAACCAAATCCTCGTTGTTTTCTTCATAACTAAACCTTCGCTCTCCTCTGATGTAAGTTGTAAACATTTACTTTCAATCTCTTCCATGATGAAACCCCAACCTCTCCAAAAATTGAGGAGACAAATGAACACGTAGATAGAACGAGAAGAACTCGCAGACGACACAAGAAGAAAAAATTGAAAATAGTAGCAATTGCTAAAATAATGAACGAAAACTAAAACAATCACTAAAATAATGAAGAAAACCTTAGCCAGTTAAAAAAATCAAACAAAAAAATGAAAAAAAATTAAAACTGAAACACAAAATTCACAAAACACAAGAACAAAACTTCACAAAACACGAGAACGAAACTTAGCAAAAACTAGGAAGAAACACTAACAGAGCATAGTAACATTGCAATTACTACTTTGAATAAAGGTTCGAAGTTCAAATTTATGTGTATATATATGGATAAGTGAGAAAAAATAATATATTAAAAAGATAATGTAAAAGGAAAAACATGTGAGAATGGAAGCAGGGGTGGAGAGATAGGAGGGCAGGGGGCACATTGTTAATTTTTTAATTATGAAATAGTAAATATGTTAGGACCCGTCCAAAATTCCTCACCGGAACCCTTGACAAGCCCTGATCCCAAGAAAATACCACCGAACCTTCCAACGGAAAATCCGGCAGCACCTCCCCAAAGGGTAGGACTAACCAAGAATTTCCTACACTGAAAACACACTTCTATATTCATCCCCTTATTTCTCCCACATTACTACAAATTGATTCCACAAATTTGCAGCACTTCAAATGAATAACAATAATCCAGTGCATAAATAATAACTACATGTCCAATACAGTATACAGAGCATTATACAAATAAATGTGAAATTAATACGATGACAGATAAAGAAGTAATACAAGATGAAGAGGAAAAAGGGAAGAAATGCTTCTTGGACTTTCGGCAATGAACTGGGACGTCGGCCTTGCCCCGGACGATCAACGTCTCCCAACCTGGACCTAGGGGAATGGAATTTAAAAACGTGAGATGCTAATCATCTCAGTGAGTGACCCTATCTACTGTACACCTTTAATATTAATAATATAACAAATAAAGGAATTTAATTAATACCAACAATTAAATAATAAATAAATCATAAACATTTGAAAGTAATAATTTCTCTCAAAACCCTCACTATTCACTCCGTTGGAAATGTTTCCCTTTTAAAACATTTTCGCAAAACCCGATTATTCGTACTTTCCAAAAACCAATGGATCAATTAATTTAATAAACACTAGATAAATACCCCAAATATAAATGAAATGTAATAAAATATAATAAATAATTTTTAAACACTTTGGGGTTTGAAATTTCTATCCGAAAATTTATACTTGACGCACCACTCCATATACCAGTGATGCCCTCCAATACCCAGCGTCCCGAGCACCGACTGGCGGGGAGATTAAAGAGAGAAACTTGCATACGGCACTTCGGCGTCCCGACAGTACCGTTGCTGAAACCGTCATCTCGGCCACAGAGGGGGGCGGCTGATGCGCAATATATAAGACTTGCCTGCCCTCGGTCCAATGGCAACTCACGGGAGACATAATAACTTGTGCACTAACCACATATACACCGGAACACCAATACTGTATGAGTGCGTCTAAAATAATTATTAATTTAATTATTACTGTACCAATTTTTCTAAAAATCACCGTGGAAAATATACCAGTTTTCAAATTTACCATCCCACATTTTTCTTTAACATACCCGGTATGAAACCATCGATAACAATATAAAAATGATTTTTCTCGTAACACGAGGTCCAACAAATAATATTCCACGGGCATAATTATGAAATTTAAACCACCAATTTAAACAAATTATGCCCAAAATAATATTAAAATCCAGATACGATTTATTACCGAAAATACCTTGCTCATGTGTAATAAATACAATTAAATCACAATAAAATAATAATCGGGAATTTCTTAATAACCCAAAATTTCATTTAGCATTAATGGGTATATATATATATAAAATAATACTTTTTTTCCCAATTATATTTAAATTCCACTACATGAGCAAATTCTAGATATCAAATTAACACAACATAAATATAATTAATTGCCCAAAATAGTTTTCAAGGTGGGTCACTCACCTAGAACACGCAATTAACCTAAGATCCTCCATGGGATCAATTCCACGACACACACGTGCTCCTAGAACAACAATTCACACACAGTCAAATAAATTAATATTTTATTCGGGTAAATAATACCCGGTACCCGGGGGCCTAACACAAACGTTATCCAAAATACGCAAATTATATGTATATGGAAAGCTTACAAGATGAGGAACGTGAAACCAACCTTCGTCGGACCCATTTTGATCGGCGGTGGCCGGAATTTACCCGTGAAGCGCCAGCCGAAATTCAACTCCTTGTATCTCGCAAACCGCTTCGAATTTTGGAAATTGGAGGCCATATTTGGGATCAGAAGACCCAAAATAGGGGGAAAGGAGGTTTAATTTGGAATGGGTTGGCCGGAATACGGCGAAATCGGTGGAAAAGGGAGGAGCACCGCCATCTGCTTCAACAACCCGATCTAGGCTCGTCGCCGGCCGGCCGGCCTCCAAATTTGGCTGGTGAGCTCGCCGGCGTGTGGTCTTGGACGGTGGCCGGTGCGTGTGGCTTGTGGTGGCCGGAGAAAGATGAACATGGGAGAGAGAAAGAGAGACGGCCGATGGGAAGGAAGAAAGAAGGAAAGAAAGAAGAAGAAGAAGAAGAAGAAGAAGAAGGGGCCTGTGGCCCTTTTTTTCCCACGTGGGGGAAAAGAAAAAAAAAAGAAAAAAAAAGAAAAGAAAAAGAAATAAAACTAAAATAATTAAATAATATTAAAAATAATATTATTATATAAAATAACAATAATAAAATAATATGGTATTAAGCATGGTTGACATGTGGCATCTCATCATGGTTGACATGTGGCATCTCATCATGGTAACACATGGTCACATTTATTAAGTCACACGTGGCACATTGTTACATGTTCAAAAATAATATTAAAATAATACAGTGTTTGAAAAAATCTACAGGTCCATAACTTTCAAACCACATGTCCAAATTAAGCGTACCGCTAATCTATGAACTCGTATTGACTAGTACTTCACAACCATGCATGAGTCAAAGCTCAACTTTGCATGAATAAAAAGTCAACTCCAGCACCCCTTGGATAATTTGGACCTCAACTTGTTTTGCTCATAACTTTTAAAACGTAGCTCCGTTTTCAATGTGCTACTAGTCTACGAACTCGTGCCAACGTGTACTTCGTAACGGTACCTCAGTTAACCTAGAATTCCATCCGAGTCAAAAAGTCAACTTTTGACTCCTTCGGTCAACGATCAAAGTCAACGGTCAACGGTCAACTTTTGACTCCTTCCGTTATACTTTGGGGCGGGGTGTTACAAAATAGCAAAAAATAAAAAATAAAAATAAAGAAAAAAAAGAAAAAGAAAAAAAAAATCTTGTTTTTTTTTTTTTTTTTCTGGGAGGGGGGAACATGCTCCCAACCCTCACCTATGTACATCGTTGTGGTCGTCTCCGAGATTCCAAATTCCAGTTCTCAAATATGGTAAGTATCTATGTTTATTTTTAATTTTAGTTTTTTTTTTCTGTTTAATTTTATTATTATTTTTTCATAATATTCTAGGAATGTGTCTGGAGTTGCTTTAAAACCCCCCCTAACGTGGATCATAAATTTTTTTTTCCATAAACTGAAATGTTTGGTAAACCTACAAAATTTTAGCAAGAGTTATCAAATTTATTTACCAAATAATATGATCAATGATTTGTCCTTGTGAATCCGACATTAACCCTCTCATACCAACTAATTGGTGTACTTGAGATGCATTTCTTCTAGCTCCCGAAAAGGACATTATATGTAGTAATATTTAATTATTTTATTTTTATAATTAACTAATACATTTAAGAGTTTACTTTTCTATATTTAATTTATATGAATATGTTAATTAATAATATTTTAACACGTATTATTTGATAAATAAATTTAATAAATATTTTAGTATTTATAGCATTATTAAAATTCAAATTGTCAAATAATCACCACCTCCAAAAGCTAAAATTTGAGAAGCAGCTGAAGAGTAACTTCACAAATTCTCCTTCTAGTGCAATGAGAATTTTAATATTGAAATTACTACTATAGCCTTCAGATAATAACAAATTCTATTTTGCGGTTATCTTCTTATACACCGGTCAATTTCTTTTGAATTTATGAGTTTTTTTTTTTTTTTTTTTTTGGTTGAAGACTAAATATATTTAATTTGATGAAATAAGTTTATAGAAATTTTTGCCTTTGAGTTAACTCTGATTTTGATTTCTCGAGCTTCTTTAGCTTTTCTACAGGTAAGCATCTAAAATTTTTAGATCTTGTTTGGAATTGTTTTTGAAGCTTCAAACTGATTATAAAATAATCAAAAGAATTAGATATTTGGTAAAATTAAAAAAGTTTAGGGTATGTTCAGTAACTTTTTTAAGAACAATTTTTATTAATCAATTTCGTTAAATGAAAAAGCTAAATTCAATTTGGTACTTTTATAACTTAGAAACATGTTTGATAATGTATTCAAAAATATTTTATGATATTAAAAATGATAAAATTATGTATGATAAATATTAATATGGTAAAAAACTATTTGTTTTTAAAAACAGTAATCATTATCCATATTTTTTATTGATATATATTAAATATAGTATAATATATCAAATATATTATATATCTATATAAAAATAAATATTAACTATATCCTTTTATATATTTGTTTTTAAAATTTTCAAATTCATGTAAAACTTCCTTTAGATATTTTCTGAATTTACTCATATTTTAGAAAATGTTTTCGACCTTTTTCAAATTCGAAATTTCAAATAAAGATAACCAATGCATTTTTAAATTATTTTTAATTTGTACAATGAAAAATTATTTTGTAAAATGATTAGGATAGACCTTTAATTGTCCAAGAATTTGGATACTATAAAAGTTTATTTTAAAAAGTAGCAAAAAAGTAAATTTTTAGGTTATGATTTTAACTTCTATTATTTACCAATCTTGACCGTTCTTAATAAAACTCACATATATATATATATATATATATATATATATGTATGTATATGTATATATAATATTAAACTTTTAATTTTATAATAAACGAGTTTTGGTGCATAAAAAATTTTTTTTTCCCTTTAATATGGTTTTAGTGAATAAGAAAGCATTGTGTTACATAAACATTTAACAATAATACATGTATTTTTCTGAATATATATATATATATATATATATGTATAGATAGATAGCAAAAAAACTAACAAAAATTTTAAAGTTATACCATATGATTGCAATAGTACTATTAAGGAGATAATACTAATCAATGTCCTTATCAAACATTGTATGCAACTGTAAAAACATTATTATTTATCAAACTCTCAAATGTTGATTTTCAGAACCTACAACAATTTTGAAACAACTATTCATCAAACATTTAACTGATTCCTTTTTAATTTTATAGCTGAATTTTTTTTTAAGCACAATTTGTTGATCAGAGATAAAAGTTGATTGATGCTGAACATAAGCAATAGGATATAACAACTGCCCCAACTCTATCTTTAAACCATGTATATTTATATCTATATAGCGCAGTTAAGGCCATTCTTTCATAAACTATAATAATATCAAACCAAACCTTAAACGCTTATTTTTTCTTGCAAAGTATGCTCCTATAAATTTTGGGACATAAAATTTCTTTCTTTCCTATAATTTTTGTAGTAGGTCTCTAATTTATTTTTATTTCTTAATTTCGTAAATTTTACTTTATTTATTTAAATTTTTGGATATTTTACAGGTTGCATTGCAGCATTATAAAAGATATTATAGACTACTTTATAAATTTATATATTATTGAAAAAGGAGGAAACGGATATAATAGGGATAATAAGCAACCCGACAAGTATGGTTGTATTTATTTCTCCCATGGTTGTATTTATTTCTTCCATTCTCTATCCATATTTATATATATATATATCTGATTATGTAAATGGAATTCTAAGGAAAGGTGGGCATGACAACTTGTGTTAGTAAACTCTCTTTTAATCTTATTTCTTTTAATTAATGTTAAAATAATTGTTTGAAGTTAAAATGACTATTGATAAGTATTTTTAAAATTCTTTACATATTTTTCTATGTTAAGTGATAAAATAATAATTTAGGTTATTTAAAAATTAATCCTTCACAAAGGATCTTAATTTAGATGGACCACTTTATGCCATTTTATGCCATTTTGAGATAATGAACGGTTAACATCATACCAAATCACCTTCTTTAGACTGGAAATTGTTATAATCAATATTTATTGTTTCATAAATATAAAATTGATTGTAAGTTTTCATTTTATATCTGGTAAATTTTTGAAAGATCATACCATTTTAATTATAAGAAAATTTGAGATATAAGCTTTTATTTGGGAAGTATCGAAATTTTGAAGGAATCTAATTCCCAAGAAAACAATTGATGAGAAACTAATTTTTTTGAAGTCAATTTCCATTACTAATTTTTGGTAAATGTTGGAAATATATTATGTAAATAGGGATTAAGTTGGAATAAAAAATTTATGCTTTTGTCAAATAATTTTGCCTCAATTAGTAGGTCCCTCACACTTATCTTTATAAGCTTGTGGGTTTTAGACAAAGGGAACAAATTATGGGCAACTATTTTAAGCAATCCAAAAAAAATTTATGTTTTTTTATATATAAGGATAATATGGGAATAAATAAACATATCTATTCACTTTCTTATACTAATCTTAGAATTCCACATTTTTATGGAATTTAGTTTACTACTAAATCTCTCTTATATTAAGAATTATTTTTCATTGCGGCCCATATTTTCTTGACAAAATCCACTACCCAAACATTGAAAAAATTAACTTTCTTGTTTATGAATGACATACCAATCAAGCTAACATCATTTGACATTGGAGAGGAAGGAAATTGTTGTAACTAATCAATAAAAAAAATAAAAATAAAAATAAAAACTTATGATTTGATAATAAAATTTGAAATGATTTATTCAAATCTCATAATTATTCTAATCCTACATTTAATTTGTTAAATTTTGATTAGATATATCAGGGAAAAAATGATATAATTAATTGTTAATATAAGAAGTTCATTGTAGTTAATAGGAAATTCCTTTTTTTAACCATTAAGAATACTTAAGTTTTTAATACAAATTTTGTGTATCATAATTTTCTAAATATATCTAATAATTTATAAATGCGATTATTTTATTTATAACCTTTTAAGTTTGAGATAAATACAAAATCATCCATCAGATTTCTTATAATTCAATCACACCGCATGGTAACAAGCTAAATTACTTTTATACCCTTAGTACAATTAAATCGACTTTAACTGTCATTTTTTTTTGGCAAATTTTTTTTGATGATTTTGTAAAAATTAATTCGAAGATTTGAAAGTTTTGTTAATCTATATTTTAAATTAATTTTATTTAAACTATGTGATATTTTTTTAGTTTAAAAATAAAAGTACTGATGATTTTCCATATAAATTTTTTTGACTAAGTGCTAATTTGTCAAATATATTAAACTAAATGTATTAAAATGTATTATAATTATAAAATATATTTAACTAAATATATTATAATTTTTCAAGTATATTTATGTAAAGGTATTTTTAAAAATATATATATATATATATATATATAACTTACTTAAAAAAAGCTTATGCAATTAAAACTATTATTTGGTTCTTTTTTCTTAAAAAGAAAAAAAAAAGAGTAAAAATGATCATATAAATACAATTTAATCAAAAATTAAGGAAAAAAATTTTGAGGTCTTTAAATTAATTATTGTAAAAAAAATAATAATAATTTAAAAATAATTTAACTTTAGAAGGGTATAAGGGGGTTGTAAATTATTTTTTGAAAACTGAAAAGATGTTTTTATATCTACTCCGAATCTTAAAATATGTAAATGAAATATTTCTTTTTATAAAATAAACATTTTTTTTTAATTTTTTTATGGGCTTCTCAAATGAGGGCTTAAGCAATGCATTACTAGCCTATGTCATAAACATCAACGCTCCTCATTTTTGCCTCTCACCCCACTATTGTCTGTATATCAATTGTTATTATGTCTTATTCACCAAATATACATGTATGTATATATATATACATACACTTGCGTATGTATCAGAGAATTATTTATTCAAAACGTCCTAATAGCTGTTTGATCATAACTTTATTTTTCAACCTTTGAATTTTTTTAAAGGATGAGATGTGATATTGTTTTAGGAGTTTAAATGGGCTCTAAAATATTTTACTTTGTTATCCAAAAATGTTAATATATTACCCAACTCATTTAGACTATAAAAACATATTTAAATTATAGCTTTCAAAATAATCTAATGGCTATAATAAAAATCTAATGGATGTCCTATCAAAACGTCCTAATAACTTATATATATATATATATATATACACATATCCACTATGTCTTTCCTTCTGTCTATTCCTTTTGTCTATTTCCTTCCTATCTTCTTTCAACCGCTTATTTTGAATAGTAAAACGTTTAAGCAATCTGATGACGGCCATTAGATCCATGTCCATGTGCAAGCCATGTTTGGCTTACTCTAGACAGATTCAAATATTATTTTTTCGATGTCTTTCACCAAGTTTTTATTTAGGGGGCTATAAAGATTTTTTTTAACACTTTATACCTTCGATTACCAAATCCATTAAACTTTCACTGAATCTATTAAAAGAGTACCACATACTATTGACATGAAAAATGTATTGTAATTTTTAATTTTCTCTTCTATTTTTTGTGAGAAAAATAATTTACGTTGCACAACAGTGTCCCATGTCTATCCTAAATCACGGAGCTACAGTTGCCCTTTTCCTTCCCCATGTTCTCTTTTGTTTCCTCTCTCTTCTGTCAAAACACAAAAGAGAACAACACCATAGAATTTCAACATAAAATAAAAAAAAATAAAAATAAAGATAAACCAAAAAAAAAAAAACCTTTAAAGTAAGAAGAACAACAATAGTTTTTGCTTTTTTCATTACAATTTGCAAAGAAATTTATTAAATGAAAATATAGATTCCTAGATTTCCATTGGATTTCCCTTTATGATAAGTAGCTCCAACCAAGGCCTTCTCATCACCATCAAGATCTTTAGTAGGGTGGTTTAGGTGGAATCAAACCAAGAAGTAGGCTCAATCAATGTCTCTGATGAATCATCATCTAGATTGGATTTCATCAATTGGAGCTAAATGGTGGCTAGAAGAGACAACTTGTTGTCAAAACTCATCCAGGATCCTTCTCAGAACCCTAAATAAGTCTTGATCCCAGAAAAAATCCTACCAGACCATCCTACAAAAAATCTGACAGCATTTCCCCTAAGGGTTTAGCATACCCCAAAAATTATCTACACGAAAACATACTTCTATACAATACCACATTATTCCTCCTACCATACTACAAATAATTCCACAAATGACAACATTTCGATAACAAAACATAAATATAAATGTGTAAATTACAAATAATTTAGTAAACACCAAACACCTTTAATTATTCACATCTTCCCACACCATCCACTTAATGTCGTGCTACATTTCAATATCATTTAATAAACGTACCCATGCATAATGTAGATAAGAGGGTAATAAAACAACAAGAATGATAGTAATATTGATAACAATAATAGTACAACTTGTCCGAAGACTATCATACTTTCCAAAAGGTTAAAATACTTGCCCGAAGTCTTCCACACTTGCCTGAAGGCTAACATACTTGCCCAAAGGCTTCCACATTTGCCCCAAGGCTACCATATAATAATAATAATAATAATAATAATAATAATAATAATAAATGTTAATAAAAAAGGAAAAAGAAAAAGAGAGAGAGAAATATAAAAAATATATATTTTTATTAATATTTTATTTTTAATTTATGGTAACACGTGGTCCTCTTCCATCATGATAGTGGCATCGTCCAAAGTGGTAACACGTGGCACAAGTTAAGGACTCCCTCAATTATTTTACCACCCAGTAAGAATCATTCTTGGAAAATATGGACACAACTTTTCAACCGCAGGTCGAAATTAAGTGTGTCGCCAATCTACGGACTCATAACAACGAACATTTTCATATAACACATGGACCAATACCAAAATCTATGTAAATAAAAAGTCAACTCTGAACTCGTAGATCAATCTAGATCACATCTTGTTTTTACCATAACTTTCTATTCTTTGCTCTGATTTTGGCATACTACTAGTTTACGAACTCATGTCGATGAGTACTTTATCACGGTACCTCGATCAACACAAAATTCCTCTAGCAATAAAAAGTCAAGTGTGAACACATTTGGTCAACTCCGATCAACCTCGGCTAACCTTCGTTAAACTTGGTCAAAAATTCAAATTCGGGCAATTTCTCGGATTAGGGTGTTACACTTGTCCTGGGATTCAAGGTTTCCTTCTTAGAGAAGAGAGATAGAGACGAGAAAGAGTTTTTGTTATTTTTCACTTAAAAAATTATAGAAAAATAAAAAAACTTGCAAGTAATTGGTCTTATGAGTAACAAGTGTTATTTTTGTAATGGATTCTGTAAAAATTTAACAGATCTAAGAATAAAGGGTGTAAAGTGATAAAAAATTATTTTTAGAGCCCCTAAATAAAAATTTGATGAAATAAAGGGTATTAAAATGCAATTTAGCCGGTTTCTTTGTTGTTGTTTTTATCTTTTATTGTTGTTCCACATACTAGGCATGTAATGGTAGTGACCAGGTTATGGAAGTAGTGAGTTGATACCCATATTTATGCTATCAATTGTAACTTTGGGCATTACGATGAATATATGAAATAATCCTTCCTTTGCCTATCTTTCGGTCTCTTTTCCTCTCTTGTTGCTTCGTATTCACTTCAATTGAAACAGGTACATATCCTTGGTATTAAATCCAAGATCCATGGACACCAATAGGAAAATGGATGTAGAATTTCATAGCGAAATTCTAAACATTCTGACCAAGCATGAAACCCATTTTGGTCATATTAGGTTGAACCCATTTTGGTTAGGCTAAACTTCAATTTATTCTCTTTGAATTGCAAGTTATGAGACTTCAAAATTCTTAATGGTTAGAGGGGCAAGAAATTAATCCCTTTCACCAAGGGAATTTTCACATGTTCCTCCAAACATATAGCCAATAACCATCACTGTTTCTGATGTATTAGTACCAAATTTAAACTCTACATTCTATTCATATCTTCTCCAAATCATTTCACAATAAGAGAAAAAACTTCTCAAACCTATCATTTAACCATTCTTTATGACAAAGAACCCAACAAAGAACCACCCACTAGTGACAAAGTTATCGTTCACAAGCACCATTCCAAGGCCTATTTGGGTAGGCATTCTACCATTGTTGAAGTTTCACGATGCTCTATTTTGGGTGTTGCTCTCTTAATTTTAGGAGATATCTTGAATGTGCAAGACTTGAATGCCATAATATGTCATTTTGGGATACTAAAGAGAAAGGATGATCTTTCCCATCTTTTTGAATGAAAGCAATTGAAAGGAATATTAATGTATCACCCTGTAGTAGCTATATAAAGTTCATGGGCAAGACCCTCAATCCAATGAAGGCATTAGAAATATATATAGTAGTTAACATGAATCAGCATCATGCTTTCATCCTTGTAGATAAGGATGACCCAAAAGGGTGGAATGATAAAGACCTTAGGGTCCAGGTCCAAATGCAAGCCATGAGTGGCTTGCTCTATGTTAGGTAGATGTAAATATTTATTTATTTGTTGTTGTTTTTATGTTTTACTGTCATTTCATGTACTAGGCATGTAGTGGTAGTGACCAGGTTATGGAAGTAGTGGGTTAGTTCTCATATTCATGCTATCGATTGTAACTTTAGGAGTTATGATGAATGTATGAAATTATCCTTCTTTTGCCTTTCTTCTTCACTTCAGTTGGAAGAGATAAATATCGTAATCAAGCTATCAACTATCAAGTCTAGTTTTTTCTACGTTAAAAAAAAAAAAAAAGAATATAATGATAAGCATTTTGTTTTTAGACAAAACAATAAGCTGTATTAATTTCAACATCTGTTTATTGTTATTTTTGTTTTAATATTTTATTTTATGTTCACCCTTTTTAACATTGTATATATACATATATATTGGTTAACCTATGGTTTCAAGTAGCACCAACAATTCAAACTATAATAGAAGGAAGAATACAAACTAAATTCAAACTATAATAGAAGGAAAGAACACAAATTAATTTCATAGAATCAATGTTTTTATTCGTGAAATAGATATCATTGTGTGTATATATATACAGTCCAGCTATCACCTAGACCATGCACATGCGGACCAAGAGAAAAGATAATGGTTTTTGGAAAAACCTTCATCTTTTCTCTAACACAAACAGAGAAAAGACGATGATTTTTCTAAAAACTGTCGTCTTTTCTCTTGGTCTACATGTAAATGGTCTGGTAGAATCATCCTATACATATATATATTTTCTTAATAATAATTTTGATACTATTTTTTTAAAAACAAATTTTGATACCATATTAAATTACTATTTTTTTATTTTTTTTTGGAAAAACTCATTATCTTAAACTATTGAAAAAAATGTTAACAAGGAATAAAAATAGGACCAAATTATATGGCCTAACAAGATATTCATTGTTTAATACCCAACAATTATATATGAGATTAAGAAAAATTTTAAATTTGGTTCTTGGTAGTAGGTAGTTAATAGTTAGTAGCCATTGGACTCAACCAATGTAAGACAAACATGTTTGTTTTTAAAGATTTTTACCAAATAAATAATGTCGACTAGTTTATTTACTTATTTATTTGTTTTTTTGGATGACAAGCAAACTTTCTATTTCAAAAGTTTCATATTCCATATATTGACCCAAATTTTGTAGAGTATACGAACATAAACCCTACATTAATTAGACATGGATATCCTAAAGATATAAAAGGCTTGTGTTATTC
The DNA here is from genome assembly GCF_031755915.1 of Ziziphus jujuba. Lineage (NCBI taxonomy): Eukaryota > Viridiplantae > Streptophyta > Magnoliopsida > Rosales > Rhamnaceae > Ziziphus > Ziziphus jujuba. Next base: position 10,257,129 of record NC_083388.1, read on the forward strand.
CTTGATGATTAACCTTTTAAAGTGGAACCCTAATTCTTAACAAGTGGCATTAAAGCTAGGTAGGTTCAGATTAGTTTCATTGCAAACAAGCCAAATAGAGCTTTGAGAAAATCAATTGATTGATATCGCTGAAAAAAAGAGAACGAGCCTAACTGGATCTCCACACTTTGCCAGACACACTGTCACAGGCCAATCAAAATTTTTACAGGTTCAGCCACATGGTGACAACATATACATGCGCTTTCATGTGCTTTCAGATGTTGAAGTCAAGCCGCCAAGTCACACTGCTAGCCAACTAAGTCGACAAGTTGCACTGCCACCTGATTAGTGATACCTAAAGCCATGTCACCTGACACGTCAACAAATCTACCATATCATTTGCCACATCAACACTATCAATAAATTGTCAAAAATTGAAAAAATACCCTCTACTTTCTGGTATTTATAGTTTTACCCCATAGCCTCTTGTATTAACATTTTGGTCTAAAATTTTTATAGAAATTGCAATTTGGTCCTAAATTTTTTTATATTCATATTTTGACCTTAGAAGAGTCAAATCCGATATTTTCAACCATTTCAGATGCAGTGGTGGACTTCATTTTGCCAAATTCAACTCCAATTTTTTTTTTTTTTATCAAGCCATTGTAAAGCATGATATCAATGGAGGAATCATCTTCAGAAGCTATGATAAAGCTTATTGCCACAGACTATGCAATTTGAAATTCTCGGATGGAAGATCTCCTCAGTTGCAGAGATTTATTTGATGCCTTGGATGTCAAAGGAAAAAATCCTAACCCCACCAAAAAAATAAAATGGAAAAAATTGAACACGAAAATGATCGATCAAATTTGACAATAGATCGATCACAGTGTCTTCCATCATGTTGTGAAGTAAACAAATGCATATGCTATCTAACAGAAGTTGGATGACATGTACCAAGTCAAACTCACTTAGAATAAAGCTTTGTTGATTAGGCAATTGGTGAATTTAAAGTTAAAAATTGAAACTTCTGTAGTCAAACATACTAGTGAGTTTTAAGACTTGGTACATCAATAATCTGTGATCAAGTTACGACTAAGGGATTAGGATAAACACTCATACTTCTTAGCTCTCTTCTTAACAGCTAGAAGACATTAGTAGTTTCTCTCAGCAATTTGGCCCTAAATGACAAACTTACAATGGGATGGTAACAAACACCCTACTTAATGAGGAGACTAGAAAAGAGGACATAGGCAATAATTAGTCACATGCTCTTGTCATAGAAAAAAGGGAAGACAACAAAAAGGTAGCCAAGACAAAGGGAGAGATAAGAGCCAAAATAAACGTAGATCCACATATGGAAGGAGACCAACATAGAAATGCCATTATTGAAGTCGAGAGGGTCACTTAAAGAAGCACTATAGGAAGATGTTGTGAGAGCAGTAATAGAAAAGCAATAATTAATCAAAGAAGGATGGAAAAGCGCTAGTCATTGTTAAAGGAGAAATGACATGCTACTTCACCCATGAAGAGACATGCCTTCACATTTTGTAATATCTTACCATGTCACTTTGTACAAAGATTTCTTCAAAACAAACAATGTAGGAGACTTTGGTACAGTGAAAATGGAAAATACTAGTTTTGTAAAGATTATTTGAATTAATGATGTTCAGATATAGACCAACATTAGATATATAATTACTTTGAAGGATGTATGATATGTTTCAGACATTTAGCTTAATCTGGTTTCAGGAATAGCCTTTAATTATGAAGGCTACGGCAACCACTCACATGGAAAATGACTAAAGGTGCCATGGTTATTGCCTGAGACATGTTTGTAGAATACTTTACAAGGCTCTTGTAAAGATTTATGCAGACAATAGAAGGTGAGGTGTCTCAAAATATATGGCATTGAAGACTCAATCATGTAAGTGAGAAAGAATTGTCTAAGTTGATGAAGAAGAAGGTTACCACTATTTCCAAGGATATTATACTAAAAACTTGTATCATCATTTATATGGTAAGTAATGTAAAGTCTCATTTAAGTTCTCTTCAACAAGAAGATCAGAGTTGCTCAGTTTGGTGGACTCTAACATATCTAGTCCCTTGAAGGTGGAATCACTAGGTGGCAACAAATATTTCTTAACATTTTATTGATGATGCTTCTCAGAAGGTACATGTTTATTTCTTGAAATTGAAGGATTAAGTTTTAGATCACTGCAAATAGTTCAATCTCATGATAGAGTGAGATAAGAACAAAGCTAAAGTGTCTCTAATTAAACAATGGAAGTAAGTATACCTCCATTAAGTTTGATGCCTACTACAAAGAGTAGGGCATTAGACATGAGAAGAAGATCCCTTGCAACCTATAACATAATGAAGTAGTTGAGAGAACTAATTCGACAATCATGGAAAAAGTCAGAAGCATGATCAATATGGCTAAGTAACCAAAGCCATTTTAAGTACAAGTTATTCTTACCACTTACTATTTGATTAATAGATCAACATCAGTACCATTGAATTTAGAAATTTCAAAGAAAGTATGGTATAGTAAGAATCCTTCCTACTTTCACTTAAAAGTATTTGGATGTTTAACCTTTGCACATATATTCAAAGGGAGCTTAAGAAGAACTTGGATACAGATTATAGGTCCAAAGGCAAAGAAGATTATTAGAAGTAGGGATGTAGTAATCCATAAAAACTATGTAGTAGAAGACACTGAAAAGCCCAAGAAGTCTTCTAGTTTTAGTGCTTATGATATTGTTCCTGATCCAGCACTAGCACAAACCACCACAGATGATAATAGGGTGCATAGAGAATTGCTAGAAGCAGAATAAGAAAGAAAAGGTGATGTTAGGCAGTGAGAAACTTAATCACCATAAGCTGTAGGACCATAATAGCAATTAAATAATGGTATACTTCCTAAAAAAGAATTTACAGGTTTCAAGATCTGAACAAGGCCATATTCCATTAAAAAGATATCTAGATTTTCAATATAATCAGCTTACTAAAGAGGGGGAGCCAGAGAATTTCTAGAAAGTTAAATCTCATAAGGATAAAGATAAATGGCTGCAGGCAATACAAGATGAGAAGACATCTTCATAGAAGAACTATATTTATGAGTTGGTTAAGCTTCTAACAAAAAAAAGATACATAATAAATGGGTGTTAAAGTAAAAAATGATGGCAGCGAAAAGGTGGTAAAACACAAAGCTTGATTAATGGTCAAAGGTTTTCTTTATACAAATGGAATTTACTTTGAAAAGATTTTCTTATTGGCTATGAAGATGACTTAAATTTAGGTTGTTCTCAGTTTACTGGCTAGTTTAGGCATAGAGTTAGAGTAGATGAATGTGAAGACATCATTTCTTCATGATGATTTACATGAGGAAATTTATATAGAGCAACTAGAAGCTTTGAAGGTTTTAGGAAAGGAGAACCTCATTTGCAAACTAAATAATAGCTTGTACGGCCTTAAGCATGCACCTAGACAATGGCATAAGAAGTTTGACTTTTTTACTGTAAGTCAAGGTTACAAAAAGACTAACGAGGACCAGTGTGTTTATTCAAATATTTCTAGATAGAAACTTTATTGCACTTTTGCTATATGTAGACGACATGTTGATTATTGGACAAGATGCAATGTAAATAAGTCAACCAAAGAATGAATAATCCAAGTCCTTTAATATGAAAGACTTAAGACTAGCTTAGCATATTTAGGAATGCAAATAACTTGAGCTAGAAAAAGTCACAGGTTATGGTTATCTCTAGATAAATATGTCAAACAAGTTGTAAATAGATTCGGCTTGGATAAGGTCAAACTAGTCAACATTTCACTAGCAAACCATTTTAAGTTAAACAAAAGATCATGTCTTCTTGAAAAGGAACATTAGAAAGTAATTAAGTGGATTATAGGCATCTTAAAAGTACATTAAAGTATCTTTGGCCTATGGGGGAGCTGATCTAGTTCTAGAATACTATACAAATGCATATATGATTGAAGATTAGAAAACCTAATTTAGGATATCGTCACTTTTGCTAGAGAAACTGCCTCAGGGTAGTTGAGATTGAAGAAGTGTGTAGCTTTATCTATTACAAAAGCAGAGTATATTGTCACGGTGATAGCTAGTAAGAAGATTTCATGGTTAAAGTGTTTTCTTAATGAACTTGGCATTAAGTAAAAGAATTACAATATATATTATGACAATCAAAGTGCCATAACATTAAGCAAAAACTTAATATATCATTTGTAAACAAAGTATATTGATATTCATTATTATTGGACATGCGATATGATAAAACATAAACTGCTCACATTGGTGAAGGTTCAAACAAAGGAGAATCTAAAATTTTAATACATCAAGATGACTCTTTTCTTTTCCTTTTATGCCGATGAGGTCATGAAGTGCAGTTTTACCTCTAATCTAGCCCATGGTTAGTGTTGGGTCTTTTTCTCTAAGAGATCTATCAAGGAAAAATGGATGTCGTGTGTGAGAGGTTTTTAAAAACTGATTTTTTAATTGATTTTGATAATACAATTCTAGATGAAATTGAAAAACATCTACAATTCAGTTTCTAGGGAAAGTTGATGTCTCATACTCCTATAAAAGTGAGACATATGGCTGCAGCAATAAAAAAGGGATGGAAGTCGTCTAAGGGTTCAAGTTCATTAAGATGGAAAATGGGATCATCTTTTTCCAATTTTACAATGAATTAGATGCACGTATCTTGAGGATAACGAACCATAAAGTTTCAATGGTACTCTCTTTAATTTCACGCCTATTTGGATTGAATTAAAAGGAATGCCTTTTGAGTGGTGCTCTATTCTAGTTTTTACATAATAATGTGGAAATCTTGGTGATGTATTGGATGTGGAGTCAGGTTTTGGGAAAACATGAAACACAGTCTCTCGTATTAAGGTTTTGCCACCATTAGGGAAACCTTTAATTTCGAGTTTCTGAGCAGCTTAACAGGGTAAAGAACCTCCATCGCTTAATTTCAAGTATGAGAGATTGCCACACATTTCTTTATGAGTGTGGTTTAGTTGGACATGATACTAAATACTGTACAACTCTAAGTCCAAACCATAACCCTATTCAGTTCTTCGGTGAATGGTTATGATTGGAATCATGCCTTATACATCAGAAGAAGTTCAATAGAGTCTCCTACTCCCAATATGAAGATTGGGATAGATATAGCTATTGTTCTTATTGCATGAAAGAGAAGACAGTTGGCAGAAAGGGAAGCAGATGCAGAGGGGTTGTTGGAGACTGAAGAAGGTTAAAAAGGAAGTTTCACCCAAACCAAGGAAATTTAAACTCAAGTATGTGATTCTCACGTCCAACAAGGAATTTCAACTAATGATTTCTTAATAGATATGAATGCCATGTAAGAAGAAGGAAATATTGATTCACTTCTTTTATTAACTAAATGCAACCATGTAAGGCATAGTCAATCATTTCACTTCCTTTATCAACTAAATTCAACAACGTGGGAAATAGTCAATCACGAGCTATCTTGCAAAGCAATGAGATAGTTATTCCCTCTTTAGGGAAAGAAGGTCTTTCTATGGTAATGTTGGATTTGGGAAGTGTCTCTACACCAAAAAACCTACTTTGAAAATCCAAAAGACCAATATTGAGGAGGAAGAGTCGATGGATAAGGAAGGAAACCTCCAATGAATGCACAAAGAAAGGGGCACAAAAGTAAGGAAATAAAGAAGTCGGGATGTGGGCAATCAAAAAATTCTAGCGGATATAGCCCCTACAAGAATGGAAAAAAGGATGCTGATAAAGATGGTAATTCAAAAGTGTTTCATAAAGTTGTAAGTAATAGTTTTGGTTCGAACCTGGATTATGGAAAAGGTGAGGAAGAAGCCCATGTCATGCCCCCAACAGCTCAATAAGTATCCTATGTTGGAATTGTCAAGGCCTGGGGAGCCCTCTAACAATTCAGGCTTTATTGGATAGTAATATCCATTGTAGCCTTTCTAGAAACTAAAAAGTCAGAAGGGAACTATAATAAATTAAAAAGACGTCTGCATATGAGTAATTATTAAGTGGTGGATACAATAGATATTTTAAGAGGCTTATTAATATTATGGAATAACAATAGGGAAGTACCTAATATAATTCAAAATCAAAATTTTGTGGATATAATTGGTGTGCTGGATAATGTTAAAAGTTAGGACACTCCAGAGTTTCCTATTGGAACACTAGGATGGCCCCAACTAGGGGAAATTCCACCAGAAACTTTACATAAAATCCGATAGCATTTTCCTTGCAAATTGGACTCCCCCAAATATTTTTCTGCCTAGAAAACTCACTCCAAAAATATATATCTGTCTTATTCCTCTCACCTTATTACAAATTTCCATAAATTGCAAAACTTCAATAACAAAAGCATAAGAATACAGATACTGAAAATAATTTAATAAACAGTAAATATCTTTATAACTCATATCCGCCCACACCACACATAGCTTAATCTTATATTTATATATCACTTCATGAACACACCAAACATATGAATGTGGATAAAAGGATAATAAAAACAACAACAACAATAATAATAATAATAGTACAACCTCTTAAGAAATTTAGATAACCTGTCCGAAGGCTACGATACATACTCGAAGGTTACCATACTTATCTGATGGCTATTGTACTTGCCAAAAGCCACAATACCTATCCGAAGGCTACAATATCTCTAAATCCATTAAGGCATTCATTTGGAAAAAAATGATAATCATACAATTGACAACAATAATAAAATGATAATGATAAATAACAATAATAACATTAACAACAACAACAATAATAATAATAACAATAATAATGATATTGATAATAATAATAACAACTAATAACAATAACAATAAATAATAATAATAATAATAATAATAACAATAACAATTAATAATAACAATAACGAATAACAATAATAATAGATAATCATAAGCATAAATCGATAAAATAGAATAAAAATTGATAAATACACTACATAATCCGCACATTCATCAAGGAGATACGCCAGATATACCATATAGTATGCTTATGTGTGGTCTCATGATATCAACTGTCGCAGGTAGGGGTGGGCTCGGTTCGGTTCGGTTCGGTTTTGTGGACTTTTTTAAACCGAACCGACTGGTTCGGTTTGGGTTGGATATAAAACCGAATCGAACTGACCGTCACATTCAACCTGAACCGAACCGAACTGAATGATCATTGTTCGGTTTGGGTTGGGTTCACGATTTGGGCCAGTTTGGGCTTTATGATGGGCTTCGGCCCAAATTTTTTTATTTTTGGTTTAGGCCGGTTTGGGCCTCATGATGAGCTTCACTTTCAGCCCAAATTTTTTTATTTTTGGTTTGGGCCGGTTTGGACCTCATGATGGGTTTCGGCCCAAATTTTTTTATTTTTACTATTTTGAGATATGAATTTTGATACATTGAGCCAAAATTGTTTAAAATCTTTTTTAGACCTTTTTAATTATCAATCTTTAATTATATTATTATTCATGCATTATATTTTAAATTAAATATCTTTTTCAAACTATTATCTAACTTAAATAATTTTAACATACATTCACCTAAGTAAAAATACTAAATAAACTAACTATTAAGCATCAAACATGTGAAATAATACAACATAAAACTATACAACTACAAAACAAGTTTATAGCTATCACCTAATTATACAAATACATCATACAACAACAAATAAATTCTCCAACAAGTTTACAACCAATATTAGTTATAAAATAGAATACAACCATATTTGATATCTTAAACTTCAAAATTAACTTAGAATTTAATAAACTAACAATACATAAAAATAAAAATTATTTTAAATAGTCTTCTTCCACACACTTCATTCCACGAGCAACCACCATCAACCACAATCCCATTATCACAATATGCCATGCAAAGCCATATTCCATTCATCCTTCAACAAGCATTAAAATTACACATTAAATATTAAATGTTACTAGCAATCAATAAACTTAAGTGCAATTTAGTATATTACTAAAATATTATCTAATTTAAAAAATAATTGGAATTAACAACAAACTTACCAAGCAATCATAGATCAATTAGATGGACGTAGATTTTGTTTTGTAACACAAGATGCTCCTAAACAAATTAAAATATAATATTAAATTAATCAATAAATACTAAAAAGACGTTGTAAATATTACTAAAAAAAATTTAAAAAGCTCTAAAAAACATGATAAAAATAAAATTACAAATAATTAAAAAAAAATCGTACCTGATTCAATAGAATCATAATATGCAACATCCTCAATTGGTACTTCAACTCTATAATCATATCTCATAGGATTTGATTTCAACCAATTTTGTGAACAAATCAAAGCCTCCACCATCTTTGGACCCAATGAACTTTGAAATGCATCAAGAATACGTCCTCCTGTACTAAATGCAGATTCAGATGCTACTGTAGAAACTGGAATGGTATATACATCTCTTGCAATTTGAGATAAAATTCGATATTTTGTGCAATTATTTTTCCACCAAGCCAAAATATCAAATTTCTCACTCTCCACATCCTCACATGGATCAAACAAAAATTTATCAACCTCATTCTTTATTTCCAATACATTTTTCTCCATTTTTCTTTTTTTAAATTGTGATTCTTTCAAACGCCGACGATCATCTATACTTCCATCATCCATTGAATCCACCATCATCCCACTTTGTTGTGCTTGTATTGATTGATTATCATTAGGATTAGACACTTTAGAACTCTCATCCATAGAATCAACTTCTTTATAAAAGTCATAAAGATTATATAAAATATCTTTCACATCCTTAGTCAAAGATTCAACCATACCACTTTCATAAGCATCCTCAAAAAGATATGATACATATTCTAGCTTATATCGTGGATCAAGCACAACGGCAATAAGTAACAACTTGTTGACATTTCCAAGTGAACCCCAATATTTCTCGAACTTTGTCAACATTTTCTTTGCCATATCGGCCATCAAATGGTTTTGACTATTACTCCATTCAACAAGTGCATTATACATCAAACTCCATTTATGAAAACATATATTAGAAGTAACAGTCAAAGAGGCACTAAATTTTAAGGTAATCTCATAAAAAGTAGCAAGAAATTTCACAAAAACCCTTGCACTATCCCAGTCTTTACTTTGAGGTGGCCCAGCTCACTTCCTTCCAACTTCATCCTCCTCAAAATATCCAAGAAAAAAACCATCATCATCTACCATCCTATCAAAAGCTTTTTGATACTTCAAAGCCGAATTCAACATCAAATAGGTAGAATTCCACCTAGTAGACACATCCAAAACCACGGTTTCTCTAAATTCCATCTTCGCCTTTTCTACACATTCTTTAAATTTGGTTAAACTTGAAGGCGATGATCGAACATATCTAATAGCATTACGAATTCCAGCAATACTATCATGAATTTCCCTTAATCCAATAATCTAATCTTTTGTTCACAAAATTAATAGCCACATCATTTGAAGAAGCATTATCAACCGTTATTGTGAAAACCCTTTCAATACCCCATTCAATTAAACAATTTTCTATAACCTTACCAATTGTCTCACCCTTGTGATTTTGGACAATACAAAAATTTATAATTCTCTTATGCAACTTCCAATCATCATCAATGAAATGAGCGGTAAGAGTCATATAATTGTTATTTTGAATGGAAGTCCATGTATCCGTCGTAAGACAAACCCTTTGCTTCCTCAATGAAAACACACTTTTCAAAATTTTTTTCTCATCTAAGTACAATTGAAACGCATCTCTAGAAATTGTTCTACGAGATGGAGGTTCATACTTAGGGTTCAAAGTATTACAAAACTTTCTAAACCCTTCCCCTTCAACATGGCTAAATGGCAACTCGTCTATGATGATCATTTGAGCACATGCAAGCCTACATGCCTCTTTACTAAATGTTGTACTTGTAGACACCAAATTACTACTACTACTATCGAAAGAAAGAACTTGTTGGCTTTTCTCCACTGTCCTATTAGGGTATTTCTTGCATTGGTTCATCAAATGATTCCGTAACGTACTAGTTCCACACCTCTTAGTATCACATGCATAATCTACCCCACAATATTTACATTTGCATCTAGGATTACTTGGATCACTATCTGGAATTTTTTCAAAATGTTCCCAGACCCAAGATGGAGCCCTAGAAGGTTTTCTCTTTTGTGTCTTATAAGATTTATCCGATTTTGAAGGTTGAGACTCAGCTTTCTCTGATTCATTTAGATATTCTTCCAATTCATTAATATCATACAAATCATTGTGGTCCTCATCCATCTATAACCTATTAAAAACAAAAAATCTATTGAAAAACATATAAAAAGAAACAAGAAAACAAAAAGTATAATAAGATTTCATGCACATCCATGTGAAAAGAATTAGTTTTACTTAATTTACTACATTAAGGTGCTTGCTGTTTTTTTTTTTTTTTTTTTGGTTATCGGTTTACTCAAAAAAGGAAAAAAAAAAAAAGAAAAAAAAATCTGTTGACACATTAGAATCAAATCCTTCAATCGAAAAAAACAGAAAAAATGAAAAATAAATTTAGGATCAGTTTTAAAAGATTTAGGAGTAAAGTCCATATCAAATAGAAGAAAAATGTGAAGGGTTTTTAGATGCATATCCGATGACACATTTAATGGTTTGATGTTTTGATGTTGTGGATGCAATCAATATGAGATTCACACATTGTTCTTAATAACTTCATAGAAATCAAATAACACAAATTTCACTTCACAATCTCCAAACTTCACAGCAAACAATTTCACAACCTAAGCTTCACTACACTTTCCAAAACTAATTTTCACCTTCCCACTTCTAATGAACTTCAAATTTCACAAACTGATGCAAAAATAATGAGAAAAAAGTCTAATAACTTACCTCCAAATTTCTCAACCACCAAAATCAAACGGAACTTGGAATCCTATCCTTCTTGTTCCTCTCAGGATGCTTTCTAGTTGAGACCAACAGTGAGTAGCTCAGTTAGCTAACAAACCAACCTATGTTGTAAATCTGGATAATTATACAAATAATTAAAATCTAAAATGAATTCGTATGAAATTAAAGGAGAAAGTTCTCACAATGCATAGATATATATATATATATATTTTTTTTTTAATCTTTCCTCATATCCAATTAGTTAATTACCAATGAATGTAATCAAAGAGCAAAAATCAAAATTTAAATGATAGCCATTTTCTTATTTAGAACCCAAGTAAGGAAGAAAAACAACAAATGAAGTTATTCCTCTCTGCAAAAAACATGTGCAAACCATTTTATATCTGAATTTCCCTTACATATTTACTTTAAAAGAAAGAAATATAAAACTTTTTATGTCTTTTCTTTCCCTACTAAATAGAAAACAGCATATATATACATATAATCTAAACAAATGTTTAATGATTTGTTGAACTGTATAGACGTCCATGGATTGATTGTGTAGGCAGGTGTCATATAATCATTTTGCCCAAAATTGAAATTGAAATGATACATAAGACTCATTAATCGAACAGTGCTCATACAGGTTAACAGAAAATCAGCTAGAAAGTATGCCAATTTAATTGATTTGCGAGACATTAATACAAAATTTATGCACTAGATGCTATGGTTTATATTAGGCCAACATATAATTGCACTCGAAATGCATTGCAATAGGAAAACTTTCGGAAAGGGCATCGAATGCAGAACAACAACTGCATGATGCCCATAAGTTGAGGAAACAAAGTTCTACATGGAAGTCCAATATCTTAAGGTTAAAGAAACATAATATGCTTAATCTAAGAAATCAAATCACCCCAGACTAGACTAAGGCACAAGAAAAACAAATATTTGGTAATTGTATGACTGGGAAAGAATCAAGGGCAGAAAAATCCTAATATATATAAATAAAAAAATAAAAAAAAAGGTATTTCTTTTCATCATCCGAAATTCTAAGCAACCAAACAGTCACAACCGCACATTTCCATTTCCAGAATCTCGCACTTTTATTACAAAACACACAAAGATTGAAAAACAAAATCACCGAATGCCTACTTTACAAACTGAAAAAAAATTTGATTTTGCAATACAAATGCTTCACAAAAAGAAATAAAATTAGGGGTTTTTAGAGAGAGAGAGAGAGAGAGAGAGAGAGAAACTCACAGTGATGTTAAGAAACTACCATTGAAGCTCGAATGGTACCCTTCTCTTCAAATACCACTGGCTAGATCTGCGAGAAAGAGAGAGAAACAAATGAGAAAAAAAAAGCATGAAAACAAAACCCTAACAGAGAAGCTGTCCGATTAGTTTTCGATGCCCGACGGTGCCACAGAGAGAGAGAGAGAAGCAATAATACAATCTGAGATGAGAAATGGCTAACCTTAGAAAAGTTCCTGGAGAGGTGGAAAGAGACGAGAGACAAAGGCAGACTGGCAGAGAGCAAGAGATTTTCTTTTTAATTTTCAAGCATCCAATTCCTAGAGAGGTGGAAAGAGAGGAGAGACAAAGGCAGACTGGCAAAGAGCAAGAGATTTCCTAAAGGCAGACTGGCAGAGAGCAAGAGATTTTGACTGGCAGAGAGCAAGAGATTTTCTTTTTAATTTTCAAGCATCAAATTCCTGGAGAGGTGGAAATGAAAGAGACGAGAGACGATTGGTATGGGTTGGTTCGGTTTAGGTTGGGTAAATTTTCTACCCACCCGTAACCCGAACCGAAAACCATGGATCCAATGCATCTGTAACCGAACCGACCCGATTAAAACTTAAAAACCAACCCAAACCGACCCAAATAGTTCGGTTCGGGCGGGTTGGTCGGTCCTAGTCGGGTTTTGCCCAGTCTTAGTCGCAGGTATACTACTACCAGTAGGATCAGGAATGGTTGCTTATAATTGCCATCCAATCTGTTGTTCTCATATGAGTTTTGTACACATGGCCTTAAAGTTTCCTTGCCAAGCTACATGAAACAGATTTCTAAAAGTCCACAGAAAAATTATTACTAATTGCCCAAAATGGGAAGCAAAAATATTCTAATAAAGATGTTTCTCAATAATATCATCATGCCTTTCGAAGTCATGTGCGGTAACAATACCAAACCAAATACAATGAGTAGTGGGGTCCTAAGATAATTCTTGGCTAAACCTTGGAAATCTTAGTGCCATAGGAGTGGTTGCTTATAATGGTTATCCAATATGTTGGTCTCATAGGCAGCAGAAATACGAGACTAGGTTGTTCATGAGCCGAATCGGGTTGTTGGCCCTATACAGTGTGGTAGATATTGACATAACATAATATATAGCTATATATATATATATATGTATACCTAATGCACCATACGATATATCAATGCTGCCAAGTAATACTTGGCGTCCCAAATACCACTCGACAAATAGGAAGAGGAGAAGAGAACCAATATGCAACCCCATTAGCACCCTAATGATTCTGATGCTAAATAACCTACCATCCTATGGCTAAGAAGGGTGGCTAATTGATGAGACTCTGCCCGTGCCCACACAACCGACTACCCACTGAGATGCTGATCCAATACGGATGAGGTATGGGCCAATCACTATGGCTCAAGCCAAAAGATTTAAGGACAACATGGCTGTCTTTATACAGGAAGTTATTAATTCTCAAAAGGGCTTGTCCCTACTCGAAGATATAAAGCGTGTTTTATACATCCAGGTGGTGGAGGCCGATACGGACCCGGGTAGCTGTTTTAGTGCAATTATGAACTCTGGACAGCACGAAATGGGTTCAACACTTCTTGAATTTAATTAATATCATTAAGAGGTCATGGAATCAATCCAAGACAAAATCAAAAGCAACCAAAATGGTGATTTGCGCATGGAAGGACTTTTGGGCCGAAATTGTTATTTTTGTTGTTGGTTTTACTGTATTTTGTTGATATTTTTTCTTTATTCCAAGCAAGGGCAATGTGTGAAACTCATAAATAATCCTATTTGACATCCTACATGGCATATGGGATCTGATTTGCAGCTTTTGCAAGCTGGAATTTGGTCAAAGTTAGCTTAGTAGTCAAACTAGTCAACTAGTTTCATAATTTGATTTTGACTTTTTGTTTTAGGCAATTAATCTTTTATTTGGTTTCTATTTATTTATTTTCTGGACAAATCAACTTAGGAAAGTTATTATTTTATTATTTTCATTGTAAATTATTTAATTCCTAATTAAAAATAAAGGAATTAATTAATCAAAATTAGAATTAGGAAAGGAATGGAATTTCGATCACAGTAGGAAATTGACACTGTATGGCCGGTTTTCTCTTAGATTTTTAGGGTTTATTGATTTGTGACTTTAGCCTATTTAATGGTTTATTTTTCAATGAGAAGACATCTTCAATAATATTCAGAAAATTATTTGTGAGATAGAATTTCTATTTGTTCTCTTTGAACGCCTAAAACACCATTAGAGAGTGAGTGTTTTAGTTTTGACTTATCAATAGGGCATCCATCACTTATTATGGCGTCTTCATTATACTAAGGTTTCTAATCACAGATTGGTTAGGGATTAAGGTTTTCTCATAAGAACTTGAACTTAATTGAGATTCTAGCTAATATAATACGGGTTTAGGAGCAAATCGACCTAGGTTCGTATCACTAATGCTCACTATGCAAAATACCTACTAACCCTCTCACATTTAGCTCCCATAGAAATGGATAAACCTGTCGTCTTTCAGTCGATGGGAGAGTGGCTGATGGTATAATTGCAAAATACCTATCTACAACCTGCACACTAATCCATAATGTAACAATACAGAACACTAGTGCTATGGTGTATCTATAGATTAATTAGTTAGATAAAATATATAATTTCAAAAACACCAACTCCTCATAATTATATTTTAAATCGTAATTTAATTATTTTAAACAAACAAACAAATAAATAAACATTTATGAAACACAAAATATAATTTCCTAAAATCCAAATTTAAACACATACACACTAAGTGGGTACGCCCAAATTTAGCCAAACATAATTAGATAAATAAATAAATAAATACATAAATCAATAATAGATAAATGGATAAACAAATAAATAAATAAATACATAAATACATAAATCAATAAATAGATAAATGGATAAACAAATAAATAAATAAACAAACTACATAAATAAGTAGGCAAATTGGTAAACAAAATATTATTTTATTCTTAACTTAACATAAGCATCTAACCCCCTTTTGAATTTTATAAAATACTCAATTAACAATGATTGGTTAACTGACGTCTTTAAATCCAGCTTTTAATAATAATAAATTAAATGAATAAATATACTTATATATATATATATATATATACAAATTTAATTGTACTCACTCTCTCTCTCTCTCTCTCTCTCTCTCACACACACACACATATATATATTCACATATATATACACAATCTTTTAACAAATATATGTATATCTATATATACAGTCCGTCTATGGTGCGGACGGTCCTCATGCAGACCACAATATTGGTGATGGTTTTTCATAGTATTGGTGACGATTTTCTAAAAAACCATCGTTAATACTATGAAAAACCGTCACTAATACTGTGATCCTCATGCGGACCGTTCTCACCATAGAATTTCCGTCTATATATATATATATATCTATATATATATATATATGTATTCATATATATTTAAATGTACATACACAATCCTTTAACAAGTATATATATATCTAAACATGTATATTTGCAATTTCACACCATTCTAACATTAAATACAAAAATTTACTTACAAATGACAGTTTTTCAAATGCACCACCGTAATTCACAAACAAAGTACTAATGGAAAGCTAAAAGGATGAGGAAAATGGTACTTGCCTCTGTTGGACTCAACATCACTGGTGGTGGCTGAATTTCCCATCGGAAATTGCTGTTGAACTCGTTCTCTTTGTATGCCATAAAAGAGCTCGAATTAAGACAAACAGAGGCCACTATCAGCTTCGAGAAGCTCAAACTACAGGGAAAAGATTGAAAAATCGGCGAAGACTATCAAAAAATCGATGAATGGGGGGACACCGCTAGTTGATGTTGGAGCATCGATCTCAGTGCGTTCATCAGCCAAACGACAAGAGACTTGGCCACTAGCATCGTTCAATTGTGGGCTCCTATGTCAGTCGATGCATGTCCCATCGAACAGCCAAAGCATGACCAATCAACCAATCAACGAAGAGAGAGAGAGAGAGAGAGAGAGAATTTTCGGGGGGAAGAGAGAGAAAAAAGGAGGGAGAGAAGGAAAAAGAAACAGAGAAAAAATATTTTTTATTATTTTTTGCGGTAACATGTGGCACCCATCAGGGACCCCTCTATATATTCCACTACCGATAAAGTTAGTCCTAAAAAAATAGGTGCGACTTTATAGATCTATAACTTTTCAACCATAGATCCAAATTAAGCATGTTACTAATCTATGGACTCATATCGACAAGTACTATCATGTGTTATATGAGTCAACATCAAAATTTATAAAAATAAAAAGTCAACATCGAGCTCATCAATCAATTAAGACATACTTTGTTTTTACCATAACTTTCTAATTTAGCTCCGATTTTGGTGTACTACCAATCTACGAACTTGTCTCGATGAGTACTTTACCACAATACCTCGGTCAAGATGAAATTTTCTTGTAGTTAAAAGTTAGCCGTGAAACCAACTTGATCGATCTCGATCAAACTTGGTCAAAAATTCAAATTTGAAGCATTTTCTTAGGTCGTGGTGTTACATTAAGTATTATGTGACTTTTGTCCATGGCAATAGAGATACTGCTAAAAAGGTAGGTCCATCTTTAATAGAGTATAACTCATATTGGCACCTAGAATGACTTAACTTGTGTAGTTTTAGGTGATTTAAATGATACCTTATCAGATAATGAGAGATTCAAACATCTTCCAGGTATTCCCTCTTGGTTGAGAGCTTTCAAGCAGTTTATTGATGATAGCATGTTAATGAAAGTTCGTTTTACTGGGATTTTTTTTTTTTTACATGGGCCAATAACAAATAGGGCGAGGCTCTATGGTCTTGGAAAAAGTAGATAGGATACTGGTTAATGTTCATTTTCTCACTGTTTTTCCTAGATCTTATACTCATATCCCTCATTTAGTAGGTTCTAATCATTGTCAGCAAATTTTGTTCTTGAACCCACCTCCTATAAAAAAGATTAAACCTTTTAAATTTGAGCAAAAGTGGTTACTTGGGAAGAATTATAGTGAAGCAATGCTAATAAATGGAATTTTGAAAGAAAGGGGTCTCATGCATGGCTCTCTATAAAGAAGTTAGAGAACTATTGAACCACATTGTTAGAATGAGGTCATAATCTATGTGGGAATGCTCTCGAAAGAATTCAAGTCACAAAGAATTCTTTGGTAGATCTAGAAAATAAATGTACCTCTTTTGGGTATTTATTAAAGAAGCAATGGTTAACAAAATAATTAGAAGACATATAGAAAAAGGAAGAATGCTATTGAGGCCAATGCTTAAGAGTAAATTGGTTGTCATATAGTGATTGCAACACAAGTTTTTTCCATGCAAAAAAGGGATTTTAACAAGATTGTTAAACTGAAAAATTTTAAGGGTAACTAGATAGAGGAGGAACATTGGCTGAGCACTCACATAAGAGATTATTTCTAAAATATGTTCAGGTCGATGGGGTAGAGAAACTTTGACAATGTTTTGGAGATGGCAGAAGCTCAGGTTACACTTGAGATGAATAATGTGATCTTTCATCCCATTGAAAAGGAGGAAGTGGAATGAGCTGCATTCTTCTTGGGTAGCCGAAAGGCTTCTGGATCTTATGGTTTCCTACCATTCCTAGTGGAACACCTTTAAGGAGGATCTTTTCCAAGTTGTTCATAATTTTTAGATCAAGCTTCTTGCTTCAAAAGTTGATTTTTGCAAGAATTTAATGTTAATTCTAAAAGTCCCCCAACCCTAATAGGTCTTTTAATATAGTGGCATAAGTTTGTGTAATTTTTCTTACAAAATTATATTCAGGGTTCTAGTGGATCTTTTCAAAGATCATCTAGATAAGCTTATTTCATAGAATTAACAAGCCTTCATTTGGAGTAGATAGATCCAAGATAGATCCAAGATAACAACATTATTGGCCAAGAAATTTTCCATTATCTCAAGCTGGTGAGATGGCCCTCAAAATAGATATGTCCAAGGCCTATGATCATGTGGAGTGGGATCTCTTGAAAGTTTGGTCTTGAACATGGGTTTTGATAGGCACTGGGTAACCTTTGTTATGCAATGTGTTACAACAGTCTCATACAGTGTAGTCATCAATAAGGTTCATAAACCAAGTTTTATCTCAAAAGGAGGTTTACGTCAGGGTGACCTATAGTCACCATATTTGTTCATTCTTGTTGCTAAATCTATCGCACTGATGTTGTCTCAAAGGATCCAGTTCAATTCAGCTAGAGGTTATCTAGGTGGCTTGAAAATCTCAAGACTATCCCCTCTGGTTTCACATAGTTTCTTAATGGACGACAACCTTTTATTTTTAAAAACTACACAAAGGGAATCCAATACTTAAAGTAAAGTTTAAAAAAAAAAAAAAATACTATAAGGCTTTAGGCCAATGCATCAATTATTAGAAATCTAATGTCTTTTTTTAGTTTTAACATAAGAAAAGATGATTAAGACATCATATGTCATTCCCTGGGTGTGGTGTTGATGAGCGGATTGGACAAGTATTTAGGACTCTCATTGCAATGGGGCTGATAAAAAAGGGGAGTTTTGTCAAATTTGAAGCATAGAATTTTGAAAAAGATGAATGGGTGGAAGGCAACATTGCTCTCTAGTGCGAGGAAGGAGATCCTCATCAAATTAGTAGTCCAATCCATCCCTATTTACACAATGTCCATTATATGTCTTCCAAAATCAGTTTATCATGACTTTTCTTCAACTGCCTACCAATTTTAGTGGAAAAATAATGGAAAAGGGTGTGGTATTCACTGGATCAAAAAAGAGGAGCTAGCAAAGCCAAATGACAAAGGGGATTTCGGTTTTAGAGACCTGCACCTCTTCAACATTTCCCTTCTTGTCGAGCAAGCATGGTACTTTTAGACATGGCCCAACTCCTTATGGGTTAGGGTATTGTCTTGAATTTACTTAACAAAATCTTCATTTTTGTAGGTGATTTCAAAGCAATCTGCTTCTCTTGTGTGGAAGAGTATTCTTGTGTAGGGATGTTTATTGATGGTTCACAAGATGGCAAGTTGGTGATGGATTGTCTATCAACCCATAGGAAGACAACTAGGTCCCTCCAAATACCGTTTGGAGAAATTATCAATTATAAACATAATCAAGGTCTCAGATTTAATGATTCCAAATCATAATGCATCGAACATGCATGGAGTAAGATCTTTATTCCTAGATGATATAGCTAGAAAAGTTTTGACAATCCAAATTGATGCGAATCCGCCCAAGCTCGCACAATCGACAACTCGCTGGGGTACTGATCCGATACGGATGAAGACTGAGCCGATCACTAGGGCTCAAGCTAAGAGGTTTAAGGACAACCTTGCTGGCTTTATCCAGGAAGTAATTCATTCTCAAAAAGGCTTGTCCATACCTGAAGATAAAAGACCCGTTTTAAGCATCCAACTGGTGGAGGCTGATACATCGGACAATCATACTTCAGACATTTTATATCGGACACCCATACATCAGACATCTGACCTTGGACTTCAAACTTGGGACATCAGACATAACTTAGTTCGGACACCAGGCAGACATAAGTTAGCTCGGATATCAAGCAGATATAAGTTAGCTTGGACATCAGACATAAATCAGCTTAGTTGTCAAACTAGTCAACTCGTTTTCTAATTTGCGTTTGACTTTTTGGGTTTTTATTTATTTATTTGCAGGACAAATAAGTTTAGGAAAGTTATTATTTTATTATTTTCATTGTAAATTAATTAATTCCTACTTCAAAATAAGAGAGTTAATTAATCCAAATTAGATTAGGAAAGGATGTGAAATTAGGCAATTTCCTAATTGGATTCTATGTTGGCTGAAATTTCCTAAGCTTATTTAAAAGCTTATTTTCAATGAGAAATCAAGCTTCAATTTTATATAGAAAATTATTTGTAAGATTGAATTCTCTTTATTCTTTTGAACACTTAAGTGTTTTAGTTTGACTTATCAATAGGCCTTCCATCACCTATTGTGGCGTCTTCATTATATACTAAGGTTTCTAACCACAGGTTGGTTAGGGATCAAGGTGACCATTAGAACTTGAACATAATTAGATCCGGGCTAATATAATACGGGTTTAGGAGCAGGTCGTTTTAAGTTCGTATCACAAATTTCTTAAACAGGGTTAACATTCTTTGATTTGGCCCCACTCAAAATCTACCAATTTCTTAATCAAGTAATATTATCATTGTTTATTAGAAAGTGAATTGGATAATTTGGCATTAATAGATCTTAACTATTCATAAATATCAACAAAGGTCCAGAAGCAACTTTGGAGTTTTAATGTTCTTCAAAAAGTAAAGCATTTTCTATGGAAACTCTTGCAAGACCAATTTCCCATCAAGCTTAACCTTATCAAAAATCATATCATCCATGATAGTATTTATCCAGTTTGCAAGGGGGGTGAAGAATCAATGATTCATTTATTTGGAGGCTATGCTTGGATCAATGGAATTTGAATGCAACTGGGCTTGAATAATTTAATCCCCTTATCTGCTTAAGAAGAATTTTTAATTTGGCTTCATGAGATTTCGCTAAAGTTTAGTGAAGATAAAGAGAATGGCATAACAAGAGTTAGCTTTCTTTGCTATATTTGTTGGTACATTTGGACTAGTTGAAACAAAGTTTGCATGAATCCACAAATCCTAACCTAGAGATCACTTTTAAAATGGCAACTGAAGCTCACTGGGAATTTTTAAAATTAGAGGAAGTTATATCCAGTTTAAGACCCTTGCACCAACATGCTCCATAGAAAAATTATGATTAAAGGCATTCATGGAATCATCTACCCTAAAAGTTTGTTAAAGTTAATTATGATGGTATTTTTCACAAAGATGAACATAAAGGGGCGGCAGGAATCCTGATTAAAGGTTGGAAGGGTAATCCAGTTCATGGGATTGCTATTCATTTGCGTGGCGACAATGCAATTTCAATAGAGGAGCAGACCATTTTCCATGCTCTAATTATAGCAAAAAGGATGGGTTTTGACAAAGTGATGCTTGAAACAAATAATGCAAACATCTTTTACACTTTAACTTCAAGCTCGCCTGAATGTGGTTGGCAGTTAAATGTTGTCTTAAAGGAGATAACAAACATAAGAAATGGTTTTCTTAGTCTATCTACCATTTAATTCCATGGGATTGTAATAAATGTGTTGATTGGATCATAAAAAAGGCCTTTGAAGGCTTATTGCCACTTAACTAGGATCCTACCAATCAGCTAGAACCTTTTAAGCTCATTTCTTATGGTTTTTTATTAATAAAATTTTTTCTTCTTGTTCAAAACAAAAAAAAAAAAAAAAAAAGAAGAAGAAGAAGATTTTAGTTGATATGTTTACAAAAGTTGTCGTATTAGAGAAGTGGAAGTTGTACAGAGACATAGCTGAAATATATAACAGGTGACCATCAGTTTTGAAATATGGTTGGAGGGGGAGAATTGTGGGGTCTAGCCTTCTCCTGAAAGTCTAGCCCATCAAAAATCTTTACTTGTTTCCTAAGTTTAGTTAATGGTTAAGTTTACTTATAACCAAGTTAGTTTGTAAAAAAACACAACCTTATAAGCCTATAAATAAGTGCTAGACTTTTTAATTTTAGTATCACAGATAATATAGATTTTTTAGAAACTCTAGAAAGAGCTTTGAGAGAATTTTTTTTTTATTATTGTATTAATTTTAAGAGAAAAATAATAATATATCTTTTTCTTTTTAATCTTTATGTTTTTGTTTTTTTTTTTTGTATTTATGTTTGTTTTCTATATTTTTCGTGGTCAGAGAATCATAACAAGTGATATCAAAATCAGTACCCAAACAAAGCTACATGTATGCATGGGATAAAAATCTAAGGTGATCAAACAGTGTTTAGCCTTGAATGGTGGACTGCGATGGTGAATTTAAACCCCATGATTGAAGGTCGGAGTTTGATGGCATGAAATTTTATATCGAGGTGATACTGCAATGGGAATCTCCATGTCAAGGGCACATAAAGAAGTCATGCCATAAAAGTTTCATGTAATAGGGTGGATTGGGCCATGGTGGAGACATTTCGACAAAATGGGCATAGAATGGTAGTCATCAATTTGAGAGGGTGAAAAGTGAAAGAGGTGATCATTAATTTGAAAGGGTGCCAATTAGAAAAAGAGCTTATGGTCCTTAGTTTGAGTAGGTGATTGTAGGGTATACTATCATAAGTCTCACATTTGCATATTCTAAAGTGCATATATGAAGTTTATGTTACTTCTTCTATAATTAATATTTAGAGTAGAATCCCAAAACTCAAATGACTTTTGGTATGAAGTGTTCTTCCAAGGAGAAAAAAGTAAAAAGTAAAAATAAATGGCATAGCTGATGAAACAAAATTATATAATTTAATATAATAAATAGTTAAATTTTTAAGAAAACGTTTTGATGAATTTTTCATAATCATATAATAATATCTGAATCTGAAATTTAAAAAATATTTTGGTGGGGAAATAATCCAAAGATCAATGACGATAAAAAGGACCGTGATGAGAAAATTAACCGGAGAGGAATATATATATATACATATATATATATATATATATATATTTTAAAGAGGTCCTGTCCATAATGACCAAGTAGCATTTGGGAGTCCCTTATCTTTGCAGTTCAACGCCAATGATGCCTCGACTTTACAACCTCTATCTCTTCGCTTACAATTCTTTTCAGACTATCGGATGGTAATAATAATACCATGAAACCCACAACTTTCTTTCTCCGAATTCCCTCTCTTCTCCTTCCTTCTTCTTCTTTCTCTTTATCTTCCTCAATTTTTCCATGGCAGGACAATCGCTGTCTTTAGAATAGCAAGCAGCTTCATATCGAGCAGGTCCCTAAATGGAGCCTACGCTTCATCTGGGGACCTAATTTGTTAGTACTTCCTTCATTTCAGTCTCTAATCGTATTTGGGTTTCTTTCAAGTTCCCGAGAAGATTCAAGAATCGCATATTAGTTCTTGTAATCGAAATGTAACTTCTTTTTTTTTTTTTTTTTTTTTGGTACTGCAGGTTTTCTGCAGACTGCTGCGTTCTTGGAAATTATACACGGAGCCATTGGTTGGTTTTAATACATATTTTCGTTTTTAGTATAGTAAAAGATTGATTTTGAACCTTGTGTTTTTCTCATGGTTGAACATTTGGAAATTTCAGGTCTTGTGCCGAGTGGAGCTCTGCTTCCACTGATGCAATGGGGAGGAAGGACTCACTTTCTGCTGGCGATTGTTCGACAAATAAATGAGGTTTTCCCATAACTTACTTTTCCTACTTTAACTTCAATTTAAACATTAAAAGGAAAAAGGCCTTCTATATTTGATCTAGATATATATATATATATATATACAGAGGGACAAGTTTCCCTGTCTTTGTGGTATGCATTTCATGCACAAATTGATCACAACCCATTATTGTAAACTTTTTGCAGGTCCAAGAATTGCCATCGGTTTTTATAACTTTCATTGCTTGGAGCCTAAGTGAGGTAATTTTGTTTAATATATCAAGTTCACATGTTGATACTAGTCTGCTGCACTTTGTATAATTTAGGTTATGAAGCTAGAGATTTAGTTTTTAAGCTATGATTTATGGACATATGTTGCAATTTTGTGGTAGACGATATTCCGTTCTTACTTTACAGCCAATGTATCAAGTTCACACGTTGATACTAGTCTGCTGCACTTTGTATAATTTAGGTTATGAAGCTAGAGATTTAGTTTTTAATCTATGATTTACAGACATATGTTGCAATTTTGTGTTAGACGATGTTCCATTCTTACCTTACAGCCATTGCTATGTTTGAAAGCATTGAATTGAAAGGGATCTCTTGGACTATGTTAAGACAAATTTATTGACAACACCGGACCAACATAATCAATGTTGTATGGTCTTGCAGACAAGATATATGTGGAGTTTTAATGAGAACACCTGCATTTATATGATGTAGTCGAAGTTGCCTAGCTGCAATGCCATAATGAAGATGAGATTTATTTTGATAATGGGACTTGGGAACACAGGCGAACAAGATTACATCCTTTTATTTGCGGCTTTCAATGGCATAGAGGGACTTTGCACATATATTGACTTCAACCAACTGCTAGAGAAGCTTGTTTTAAGTAATAGACGCCCCTGGAAGAAATTTTCTATTTAATTCCTTACCATGCATTCATCTACATGAAGATCAAAATTTGGATGGGATTTGCATCATTAACTTGTTATTAATATGCATTAGGAAAGTTGTTTCTGACTAGGGCATTTATTTTCTATGTTTGCAGTCTGCACAGCAAATGAATTCTACCACAGCAATATCATGCTGAACTCAGCCTTTTGATGCATTATGGATAATAATAGTATTAACTCACTTTTTCTCTAGAACTTAAAGCAGTTTATTTCTGTTTGTGATGCACGCAGGTAGTTAGATATTCACATTATGCTTTGAATTGCATTGGAAGTTGTCCATATTGGATTACCTATATCAGGTACTCTTTCTCCTAATTCCTTAAGATACAGTAAGACCAGACATTATTTATGAGCAAATACATGCCCAGTAACAACAACAAAATATGACTTTTCTTGTTTCTAACACTTTTTCTTTTATTTTAGGTATACTGC
Organism: Ziziphus jujuba; assembly: GCF_031755915.1. Classification (NCBI taxonomy): domain Eukaryota; kingdom Viridiplantae; phylum Streptophyta; class Magnoliopsida; order Rosales; family Rhamnaceae; genus Ziziphus; species Ziziphus jujuba. The sequence continues at coordinate 10,281,957 of NC_083388.1, forward strand.
ATTCATCTTGCTGTATCCTGTGGGATTGATAGCTGGAGAAAGTAAGTGCATGGTTTGCGGTTTATCATTACTTCTCTTTTTTAATTTTGGTTTTAGCTGCATGAATTTGTTATTATGCAGAACCATCATTATCAAGCAACCTCTCCCCTCATTTGCAATCTTTTCTATAAATCATTAATCATCATCATGCAGTGTGGCTAATGTACCAAGCACTTCCGTACATAGAGGTGAAGAACCTCTATGCCGATTTCTTCGCTCACCTGCATTTCAGCTATTATAACTTTGTCAGGGTATGCTTCTAATATTCCCCCCCGAACATTATAGTTAGTATCTTTCATACTTTAATTTGTGTTTGCAATGAAATTATGTTTTTCCCTCCTGAACCCGGGATTATGTTTGACAACTTGTGTTTGTGAATTTAAAGGAAGTATTATTTTGTTTTGTCCTTTCACCGTCTATCAGTTGTGTGGCTATCATGATTTTTCTTGGCTATCCTGACTTGTTTGCTTTAATAAAATGGAATTGGGAAATATTTAAGAATTTTCTTGCAAGGCATCCCATTTGTTTCAGTGTTTGGTATATTTTGCAATTGGGATTGCTCGCCCTCTCCTTAATAATAAATTCACTTCATTACTGTTCTAATTCCAGGATAGGGATGGATTATTAATTTGGACAAAATAAAATGGTAACTATACATTACTTGTTTTCTTTGCCCTTTAAGTTCTTGCAAACGTCGAGGTCTTTTTTCCATAAATAAATGATTTTATAATGCATTTCCCTTGATTGAGCCCTATTCATAATGTTAATGTTGTTAACTCCATTTGCTTGCAAATCTCTATTGCTTATATATTTATATTTTCTTTTTGTTTTCAGGTTTTGCTTCTGGTTTACCCGTTCCTTTGGTTGAAACTTTACCTGCATTTGTTTAAGCAGCGGCGTTCAAAACTGGGTAAGCACCATGAGAAGAAGAAAAAGTGAAAGACCAGTTTTTGTTATGTATTCCATTTTAAGTACCACTCACCGTGGTTTTGAGACATTGAGAAGCATGTACTTATCCACACTTGCATAATTGGAAATTTTAGAAAGTTAGAAATAACTGGTTAATGGTGGAGTAGCTTGAAACACCAATTCCACTGGTCAGATTCAGAATTGTGATTTAGAAATTTGAACAGAGTGGTTTATTGGTATTTTGCCTTTTCAATTCAAAAGGATGTGTTATTTAAAGCCTTTTGCTAGAAATTATAAAGCAAAATTCTCATTTAACGCACATATTAGACAGTTTAAATGTGTGGCTATGCAACTTATATGTAAAGGTAACATATTAAAATATCTTTGTTATCCTTGTAATCTATTGATAATAGCTTGAGAATTCTCTTTAAGTTCTACAAATATCTACTGTCTTTGGACATAAATAAAAAAATTTGAAAAAAAAAAAAATAGAAGCTGGAATTTTCAGGTTCCTACCACTTTCTATATGATATTAACTGTGGAAGTAGACTGGTTTTGGGGCCTAAGGTTTTCACTTCCGGTCAATCCTAGAATAGGAAAATTGTAAATTTGTCCCTGTAAAAATGCTCATGGTTTTTTTGGCTGGACACTACTAAAAGCGCTTTTATCTATTAAAAGTGGTTTTATAAGTTTCTAAAACACTTCAAATCCTTTGTGGGTTGGAAGGCAGCCCGTAAAAATGCCACTAGCTCGAGTGGCACTTCAAGAAATGGTTTTGGGGTTGCCATTTTTTTTTTTGTTGTTGGTGCTTTTTATTTATTTATTTTTTTATTTGTATTGAATGGTTGCTTATCTTTTTATCTATATATATATATATATATATATAACTGGTTTACTATTTTATTATGTCAGCAGATGTTTTCCTATACCTGAACCCTTACTAAAATTTGGCACAAAGAAAAAGCTCTCTGAGCAAAATGATTGTTTGGGGGGGTGGGGGGTAGGAAATAACACAAAACAAAACAAAACAAAAACAAGTGGCAAATTTCACAGTGGATTAACAATTAACAAGAGCCAAATACAAAACGACACCGATCAAACCAACCACAGCATGAATTGAAATTTGAAAAGAAACCCATCCATCGCTGATATACTAGTAATCGGTAGTGGGGATCTGTTCATGTGTTGTTGGGCCAATGAAGATGGTCTCATAGACAAGCCCAGCAATTCCAGCACCAATAAGTGGACCCACCCAATAGACCCAGTGGTTATCCCATGTCCAGCTGACAACAGCGGGTCCGAATGAGACTGCCGGGTTCATGGATGCTCCATCAAAAGCACCGCCGGCTAAGATGTTGGCTCCAACGATGAAACCGATGGCAATGGGTGCAATTATCCCAATGTTGCCCTTTTTTGGGTCCACGGCTGTTGCGTACACTGTGTACACCAGGCCAAATGTCATCACTATTTCAAAAACGACTGCATTCCATACACCCACCCCTGTTGATAGGGAGAATGCCGATGTCTCCTGCATTTTTGGTTAAACAAAATTAGAAAATTATATACATATATGTACATATTTTGGAGGTGGGGAGTCTAAGTCTTTATATATATATATACATATATATGGATAGATAGAGAAAGTTTGTTGTTTATAAATCTTATAATAAAATTTTATCCAAAATTTGTGGTGTAATAAAAAGCATATGTTACATGTAGAACATTAGTCCGTAAAATTTTATATAATAAATTTTTTTTTAAAAAAAAAATTATTAAAAAGCTAATAAGTATTTGGTTATAAATAAAAAAACTACATTAATTGTTCATTAAATTGTATTAAATATTTATTAAATTTTTATATAAGATAAAAGAAAAGAACTTTTTTAGAGAAGTTCAAATTTTGTGCTTTTCTAAAACAGCTTAAAAAAGTTTATTTTTCAATCAATAAATACTTATTAATTTTTACCAAATATTTTTATTTTTGGATAAAAGGACTTTTACCTTCCAATAAAGTTTTTAAATAAACAAAAAAAAACCTGCCAAACAAAACCTAAATATGAGCAAAAAAATTTATCTAAGATTCTTAGACATAAAACTACCTCTCTCTATATATATATATATAAGATAGAAATTTGAAATCAGCAATATTATAACAAAATACTTTGGCTTTTTTTTTCATAAACTTCATTAATAGAACTATAGTCTATGCTATAGTTCAGTATTGAGGTGGCATAGAATTACAAGTCATTTTTAATTCTGAATTATGCTTATTAAAATTTTCAATTAACTACAAGTCACATTTTGAGGCAAAAAAGAAAAAAAAAAATTGCTAAGTTACATTTTTTTTTTCTTTGACCATAAACTATGTTTATGTTTTTAAAATTGTAAATTTTTATTTTTTTTAAAAAGTATATAATTAAGTGAATTGATTAATTGGTGTTTCAATATAGTTTGGAAATTTTTAAATTTTATTTTACTATTTATTGTTAAGGTTTTAAATACCATTACGAAATTGAACCTATACCCAACATTATTCCATTAACTTAAAATCATTACTCTTACCAATTTTATTTATTGAAAGTGATCTGTGAATAATTTGTATGTTTTAATAATATGTATCTTATCTTATTTTATTTTTCTGTTATGCATTTGGGAAATTTTCTTTTTTTATCAGATTTTCCTTGCTAAAAATTGATATATAGTGCCAACATCTTACCAATCCACCGGTTGCAAACTTCAGAAGCAAGCAAGCAACAACAGAACCAAGTAACTGAGCAATCCAGTACAGGACACCCCTAATAAGAGTAATGTTTCCACCGACGAAGGCTCCGAAAGTAACAGCCGGGTTAACATGCCCGCCTGAGATATTCGCACCCACGGCAACCGCCACGAAAAGTGCAAAAGCATGAGCTATGGACGCCGATACAAGCCCAGCTGGTGTGGTTGAGCCATTGTCCGTGAGCTTGTCTGTGCCAAAAATATATATATATTTATATTAGCAACCCAATTTTAAGTTACTATAAAAGGAAACATCAAGGACAACCCAAATACAGAAATGGAAATAATTAAAAAAAAAAAAAAAAAAAAAAAAAAACAACAACAACAAAATTGAGTTTTGTTTCCTTACTGAAAGCCATGCCGGCGCCTTCACCGGCAAAAACGAAGATAAGCACCGAGATGAACTCGGCGAGCGCCGCTTTCAGAGCGTCGGGTTGGCTCGCCTCAGCCGGGTTTCCCACGGCGATTCTAGAGATCGGCATTTTGGGAAAATTGGTATTGGGTTTAAGCTCAACGGTTATAGGAGACTCTGTTTTTTAAAATTTTTCTGTTTATTTTGTTGGTTTGGTGAGTGAGAGAGACTATAAATAAACAGAAAGTGAAGGTTACTGGGAACCGGAATAGCCGGTTTTCATCCGGTTACAGCTAAATTTTCAACGACAAAAAGGGAGGCCGGATTTTCTGGCGGCCACCTGTGTTTGTCCGTGGTGACCAACTAGGCGGGCCTCCCATTCGTTCTGGTTATGACACGTGTACGGACTGATGTGACTGTACCGGTTTGACCATGGGAAAGGAAAATGATCGTCACCGACTGTTTTTTGGCAGTGGTGGTGGGTCCCATTCAATGATTACTGTAGCTTTCTGCTTCACCGACCATTGGATTTGTTTATAGGCGTGGGTAATGTGGACCAACGTGATTAGTTGTGCTGGTTTCATGGTCATGCACTAAATTAACTTCAATTTTGGTTATTAAATCTTTCTCTTTTGTTTGTATAGATAGTAAATGGACGATGATATCATTGCTCCAATGATATAGATATAATAAGTTGGACTCCAACGAATATATATATTTACAGTAATCCGATGGATGATTGCTTTAGGCGGCTTTCCTTCTTACATACTAGAAATTTTAATTTTTATGAGTTAAGGTTGTGTAGGTGATAATACTTTAAAATATTATACGCCATATCAATTAATGGTGTTCACACATACATATATCAAATCTCAGTTTTCTCAAATTTCCTTTTTTCCAATCATAATTTCTCATTGGGTTATTAAGAGCTAAAGTTCATAACTTCATGATTGTAGGTCTTATTCTTCCAGCCTTTTGAAAGTTACTCACATTTTCAAGTATTGGTTTACGTTTTTTTTTTATTTTTTCGTACTTTGAAATTTAAAATTAAGCAATCCAGAAAACTACGTACCACAGGTTGAGACCTAAACAGGAAACGATGATATTAGACTATTTAAGTGTCTCGAACCTTTGTATTTCACCAATCTTCACTTTGCATTCTCTTGTATTATGACTAAAAGTAGAGAGAAAAAAATGGTGACGATGAATATTGTTTACTAACAGTCTTACATATATATATATATATATATATCCAATCGTGCATGTTGTATGCATATATGTTATTTTAATTTTATATTTTTTGGTCTATAACATATGAATTCAGATTAATTGCATGTCCTTAATTGTCTGATTCACAAGTTTTCCACATAATTTCAAAATGATTATGTATAAAAAAAATTATTTTCGAGATGGTAAATTCGAGTTTGGAATCATTTGTACGAGAAAATTGTGACTTTGGTATGTCCCCATATGAACTCAAATAATTATATTGAATTGACGTGTTTTAATAAGAATAACATTGAGATAGCCAATTGGGAAGCAATTTAAAATAATTAATATCAACAAATATTTAAAATAAATAAATTACATATAATTAATTAAAACAAAAAACAAATACATTATCAAACAACTTCTTAACAAATTAAATGTATTAAAATTTACCTTATCTTTTGTGAATAAAAAAAATATACTATAGCATTAATAAAATCTATATACCATCTAACAATTTAATTAATTGACAGTTTAAAAGAATTTATTTTTTATATTAGAATTTTAATGTAAAGAATCAATATAATTATTTTTTATCTCAAATCAATATAGAATTAAACTCATCAAATTAATATAATTATTTCAATGAAGGTCCCAAAAATGTGCAAAATAGTGACAGATAACAAAAGTGGTAATGAAAATATTCGTTGCCGTAGGAGGTTCAAACGGTCAAATTAACCCAAACCCAACTAAGGAATAACAATAATTAAAACGTCATATTTTGTGGTCATTATATTATCCTATAACTAGCTATGAATTAAGCTATAGCCTATAGCTCCATGAAAATATAAATTTATACCCACTTCTTTTTTTTTAATTTTCCTGGGAATAATTAATACCAACTTCTACATCATGCATTATGTTCTCTGCTCCTACAACGATAACCACTACCTTCTTTCACAGAATGCACACATCCACAGGCAACTGCAGTGAACATAAAACAAATGTCTGACAACAACATGTTCGCTTATATATGCCCGATTAGGGCCCTAACAAATACATTTATTTCCATGAAGCCTATAAGCTTTTTTCTGTTAATTAATTTGGGTTTGATTTTATATACAGCTAAAATGAGTTGTTAAACCTAATTCAAAAATTAAGTGAAATCAAGATATTGGACTAGGTTTGTATTTGTGGGCATATATATATATATATATATATATATGTATATATATCCTCCTATTATATATATCAAGCCGACCATATATATATGAACACCTTTTCGAATTCTAGTGACGTCTAATACAAATATAATATGGTAACGATATTAATAATGTTTGAGACAATGGCAGTAGTACTTCATCGTGTCCACAAACGTCACGTAATGAAGCTCCATGTTTGATTAAACTATGTCATGCATTTCTGTCTCACTCTCTTTTCCTATTTTATATCTTATCCATATGCTTTTATATATTGGACGGCTTGATGATCATTTCGGCTTCTCAGGTTTAGTCCAAATTAAAATGGTACCTCATCCTTAATAATATTCTTTTCTACCTTTACCTTTTGTTTACATCTTCAAAGGAGAATATATAAAGCTACATCTTACATAAGATTAGGTCGCTTTCCTATACTTGGGAATTCAAAATACCCAACTTCTTTTTTATTTTTTATTTTTTATTTTTTATTTTTTATTTTTTATTTTTTTAAGGGAATCCTAGTGATTCGTTAATAGTAAAAATAAAAATAAAATAAATTGTTTTTGAACTAATTCGTATAACTTCTTTGTTATAAATTAGAATTATGACTCATAATCTAGGGTTTGACACTTACCAATATGCCTCCATGTACCAAATTCAAATAATAAATGTTTTTTTTTTCTGGAAAAACCAAATAATAACTCAACACAAAAGCAAATTCAAAGACAAGATTTCATGGTTAGTAGTTTTGATACTATATTAAGTTAATATAAATGGTAAAAGTTTAAATTTAAAAAAAATAGTCTCAGTTATATATACTTATATATAGAGAGTCAATTTTTTATTTAAAAGTTCTGATGATTTTTCCATTAGTATCTTTATTATTAAATGTTAAATTACTTTAAAATTGAGATTTTTAAAAATATTTTGATGAACTATATAAACTTGGTGACATATTAAAACTCCAATAAGGCAAAGAGAATCCTATCTAATATCATTTAAATCTCAATCAAATCTTTAAATATTAGTTCTTCAAGCAATTTAAAAATCAATAAGTGAAATTTTAATGGAAAAAACATCAACATTTGCTAATAAGAGAATTTCTACCACACACACGTATATATTAAAACTGAGCTCCGTAGAACTATCTCTTACTTTATTTAAAAAGACATAATAATGTGGATAATAAAAATGAGACTAATTAATTAATTCATTTGGCTTTATATGCTAATTATTTTTTCAAAAAAAAAATTAATACTAAGAGCATTATGGTAAGTGAATTCTTAAATGTAAACATTTAAATTTCTATTGGATTATGTGGATTTCATTTTTAATATACACATTAGCATATCTCCCAAATAAACCACGATATGACTCCCAAGAGAACATTTATGTATACTTATATAGCAAATTATCATATAATATATTAAATATATATATTGGATTTTGCTATGATGTGGAAAGTTGCCTGCATTTGGTGGGTGACAGCTATCCAGTTGTTTGACCCTCGTCATGGTATAAATCAGACGATCATGAATGATTATTTCCTATTAAATGGTGAGCATGATTTTTCCCCACTATATAATTTTATCTATATATATATATATATATATATATATATAGTCTCGTTTCTCTTGGACTACGTCTCTTAGGAGAAAGATCATGTTTCTAATGGTGAGCATGATTATTTCCGAACGTCATGTTTTAAATCAATTAAGAAGTACTGAACTAGATGGGTAGTTTCTAATTTCCTTGTGTCTTGCAAAGTGAGATTCATTCAAATAAAATTATTTATTGGAAACTCACAATTTTAAAAAGGAATTTTGAAAACTAACCAAGGTGTGATAAACTTATCAATTATCACCCGTCCAACCCCCTTTTTTTTTTTTTTTTTTTTTTTGGCCTTTCAATCAAAGTTTATGGTTTCATAAGAGTGAGGTTTGTCCAATTGATTGTCCTTCACATTCATGCCCTTGCACACTTTAAAGTTATGGGTTTGAATTATCTCACCCTCCTTTTTAAAGTAGATTTTATTGTAATCATGATAAAAAAAAAAAAATTATATATATATATATATATATATATGTATGTATATAATTATATGTAACATAAAAAACTAAAAACCCAAAAAAAAAAAAAATGTCTGTCCAGATTAGTTGCCATAACTCATAAGAAAAATAGAATGCAGGGTGTGAAAGGTCCTGTTAGCGGTGCAATGAAAAACCTACTTCTAAAGCGCTTGAATTGCAAAATTGAAAATAGGTTTTTCCCATGAATAGCCACCTTACAACTCCATTTTAGAAAAATAGCAAAATTTTTTTTTAAAAAAAAACTAGCCACCTTAGGACAAAAATACCCTTGATAAAATTGAAAATTACACAAAAGCTTTCCTTTCTTCTACACAGCCGTTCGTTCGTGGGGGTGGGGTTTATACAAAACTGTTCGTGGGGTTTCTCTAAACTCTTTGCATCTCATCGCCTCTCACTCTCATTTTTTTGTATTTTCTCATATCTCAAACAAAAATCAGGTAAAAATTTTATCTTTTTTCTTATTAGATGAAAGTACGGATATATGTATTTTTTTTGTTTTTTCTCTTTCTATTTTTTCTTGTAAGTTTTATTAGTTTAGGGTTTTTTAAGCTTTTTATTTGATATGGGTATGCAAGAAATTGATTTATGAGATGTTCTATGTGATTTTAAAGATACTTTAGGTGGCATATGGTTTGAAAATGGGAGAAATTTTGTGTAAAACTGAAAAATCGCGAAAAACAGTAAAAACGGAGGAAATTTGGCGAAAAAGATGAATTTCCGCCAATTTCCTCCAGTTTGTCAGTTTTCGCAAATTTCCGCCAATTTTCCGACAGTTTTCCGCCATTTTTCCGCCAGTTTTCCGCCAATTTTCCGCCAGTTTTCCGCCAGTAGGAAAAAGCTATATTTGGCCCCAAAAAAAAAACAGAATCAACTTTTTTAATACAGTTAATATGTTTGTTTAATATTATTCAAAATTTTATATATTTATTGATTTAGTTTAACGTTATTCATTTAATTTTGTAGTCAAATGGAAGATGATGACATTGTAATTGCGGTTTTATACAATGGAACATTGGTACAAAATGATAGTGGTGATTGGGAATATCGAAATGGTAAAAATGTAATGGTTTCCGTCGGCAAGAGATGCACAAAATCAGAGTTAGAGGATGAGATTTTCAATTGTATTGAGATAGATCGAAATGAATATTTGCTAAAACTAAAATGGATATATGGACGATGTGCAGAAAAGTTGGATCCTACAGAAATACGATGTGATAGGGATGTGAAATGCTTTCTTCAAGAAGTGAGGAATGGAGGGATGGCAATGATGCGGCCTCCATTGTATGTTGAGGTGATTTCAAAAGTTGAACATGTATGTAGAAATGTTCATCAAACAGCATTTGCTTCGGATAGTGGGAGTAATCTTTATTCTTTTTCTTATCCTCCAATTGGCGGTCGTCTATCACAAGCTTCCGGTACTGAACCAATTCAGGCTACATCTCAGGAAATTATGGTTCAAGAAACTCAGTTTAGAGATCAAGTTGATGTTCGTGGGGGGGCCTGGACATCATTTAACATTCACGAAGGAGTTGATGTTGGAGGTGACTATGCTGAACGGTTTCCTAACGACGAGGAGTATGAGCAGTTGCATCATATTGATCATGATGAGAATTACAATGCAGCAGGGGATGATGTTGGTCATAATGATGTAGATTTTGATCATGAGTTACCGGATAATGATAATGATATGCATCCTGAAATGAACAATGAAGGAGTTGATGATGTTAGGGTTCATCGTGCTACAAGTGACCACATATCATCGAGCAACAGAAGTGGTTCTATGGCCATATTTTCGTCAAAGTTCACTGGCTGTGAGAGCATAGTAGTTGGACAATTATTTCGCAACAAACGTGACCTACAGAATAAACTGAGTATCTATTGCATGCGAGAAAATAAGGAGTTCAAGGTGACACAATCAACTACACAACGGTATGAGGTTGTATGCTTGGAAAATACTTGTAAATGGCGACTACGTGCAACCACATTTAAAAATGGAGAAATATTTGTTGTGAGAATTTTTGATAATGTACACAGTTGCTCGTTAGATATCGTGCATCGAGAACACAAGCAAGCCAGTAGCCGGGTTATCGGGCAATGTATCAAATCTAAATATGAAGGTATTACACGTGTTTACAAACCCAAAGAAATTCAACATGATTTTTTGCAGAAATATGGGGTGAATATAAGCTACAACAAAGCATGGAGAGGTAAAGAGTATGCACTTAACAGTGTTAGGGGATCTCCAGAGGAGAATTTTGCTAAGTTACCTGCCTACTGTTTTGAGTTAGTGTCGAAGAACTCTGGGACTGTTACACGTATCAAAACAGACGATAATAACAATTTTGTATATTTCTTTATGGCGATTGGAGCAAGCATTAGGGGATTTAAATCCCACATAAGACCCGTATTGGCTGTTGATGCAACTACATTGAAAGGGAAATACAAAGGGTACATGTATATTGCATCGGGCATGGATGGCAATAAGCAAATATATCCTTTGGCTTTCGGCATTGGAGATGGAGAGAACGAGCAAGCATATACATGGTTTTTCCAAAACCTGAAGGATGCCATCGGAGATTTTCCAGATTTGGTGTTTGTGAGTGATAGACACCCCGCTATTGAAAGGGCATTACGCAAAGTTTTTCCCAATGCATACCATGCGTTGTGCACGTACCATATAAGCAGAAATATTAAAGCAAATGGACATGCGAAAGATGAATCAATAATACAATGTTTCATGCTCGCAGCTAGTGCATATTTGGTTGAAGATTTTGAGTTTTATATGGGGCAAATTGAGGCAAAAAACAGTAGGGCTGCCCAGTACATTCGATCATGTGACCCTACAAGGTGGGCACGTTCTCTTTGTCCATGTAGAAGGTACACTATCATGACCACCAATATTGCAGAAAGCTTGAATGGCATTCTGCTAGATGCTAGAGAGATGCCAATAGTAGCATTAATAGAGCACATACGGGATTTACTGCAAAGGTGGTTTTATGAGCGATGTACTGCAGGTGCAAAATTGACAAAGCCTGTGACTGACCATATGGAAGAGCAACTCACACTACAAAATTTGGAGTCTATCGGACTACGTGTGAAAGCCATTAATATGCATGAATTTCTTGTGGAAGGTGGGAGTTTGAGGGGTACAGTTAATCTCCAATCAAAAACATGCTCATGCAAAGTCTTCTATCTTGATCAATATCCTTGTGATCATTGTATTGCCACTTGCAGAGACCGAAAAATTGCTCCTTATGGCATGTGTTCTCATTACTACACCGCGGATGCATATCGTGCAGCTTATGCTGAGTCCATTTATCCTTTGTTAGATGAAAAACAGTGGCATGTCCCGGATGACGTGGCAAGTCGCATTGTTCTTCCACCAAGATGGACACGTAGGCGAGCCGGTAGACCGAGGATGCAACGCATACCATCCGAAGGTGAAGATGTTATTGGACGTAGATGTAGCCGATGCGGTGGTGTTGGACATTATAGGCAGAGATGTACGAATCCATTGTCTTATGCTTCGAATTAAAAAGTTTTAATTTAGTGTTATGGTTTAATGTGTTTTGATAATTATTTCATATCTTTTTTTTTTTTTTGAATTTAATCCTAAATGAAAAGATGCTTTCTGGAATTGATTTTCAATCTTTAGTTTACATATCATTTTATGAAATGTCCAAATGATTTTGAAAATTTAAAAAAACATATATCAATTTTATTTTTATTTAAAATGGTTATTGATTTTAAATGTCACTACATTTTTTGTTAATTCCATCTTCATCTTATATAATATTTGTCTCCACTCCCAATTTTTTTTACCCTACTATTAACTTATATAATCTATTAGAAATTGATTTTCCAAGTGAAGGAAATTAGTTTCTAATAGGAGTAAAAATTATTCAACGATTTTCGCTTGGAGGAAATGTTTTCCAACAGGAGGAAAACTATTTCCGCTTGGAGGAAAATTTTTCCACCTGGCGGAAATTTATCAAGAGGCTTCAATTTTTCTTCATATGGGATTTCCGACTGGAGGAATGTTTTTCCTCCATTTTTCCTCCAGTAGGAAAATTTTTCGGCCTATAGGAAATATTTCCGACAAGCGGAAAATTTTTTAAAATTTGAAATTGAGCTCTTAAGGCGTTTGTACATAACGGAATTCTAATAAATAAACATGGCACATTTCCTATAAGGTCAATTACTTATCATTACATCAATACCACATTGTTATCTTTGTTAAATGAACATTATAAGCCATCATTATATTTACAATTAAAAGTCAAATATAATAAATAATATGCATCTATAAACATGAAAAAAGGAAAGAAAAAAGCATCACCACGCAGCTCATATGCTAAGTTCTTTGTTGTAAACCTCATATGCATACTTCTTCCTAAAGAACTCCATGTTATCTTGTGTGAATGTCAATGGTAATCTAGCATGTAAGAATTCGATGGTCTTGAGTGTAAATATGCCACAGTCACCACTACAAAAACAAACAATTATTATAACATATATTAGTATTATTAGAACCATATTCAATAGTTAATATTTATTCAACAAACATGTAAGTATTAAGAGGTTTTACCCGTTACTTTGCTGAGGGGTATTTTGTGCCAATTCACATGTAAACTCGTCAACGGAGTCTACAAGATTCGGCCGCTGCTCATAAAAGGATGCAGACCGCAGTAAATATGGTAACATTATGCATAATTTCTGGAAATAAATTTGTCCCTTGTATCGGTTACCAGCCTTATCTGAATCATATACAGTCATGCGACGCTCTTTTAAGTCCACGTGCCCTACCACCCAATGTATGTTGCGCTTGTTTAGTGGAATCAACAACTGTCAATACATTACAGAATTTCAGTTAGCACAATAAATAAAGGAAGGCACATGAATAAATGAATAGTTAACATTACACAATTTGGACATGTATATATTACATGATTTACGTATTTCCATGGCTTGGACTCCTTCATTCGAATCCCCAGCACATATTCTTGCATTGCGTATGAGAATTGGAACTTAGATGGATTGTCGATGAACTTTCCATGACATTGCTCAATGTATACCTACAACAAAATAATTTATTAGTTATCTAAAATCACAATAGCCACATATAGGACACCTGGCCGTTACTTACCCAAAATCCTCCATCTAGCACCTCAAAACTAGGATCAAAAATATCAGGAAATTGATTGGCACGTACACGAAATAGGTAAGGCAGGACTTCCATATGCTGCATTGAAAGACGAGTTAATTTTAAATTACATCCATGCAGTTGAACAACTATCTATGGAATTTATCAAATTATAAAATAAAAATCTTGATACTTACATCGTGATTCAGCCACTTCTCACTGTTTATAAGCAACTGGAAAAAGTCTTTACCCGTAGTCAAAATGTCCATATCAACCTTTGATGCCCAACCAGACTTCATAAATTTGTCAAAATGTTTTACAAGTCGCGTAGGTACTGGTTTGTATGGGTCGAACTTCAAAGTAGAAGATGCACCAGGTAAAGTGCGCTGTAGTTTTTTCCGCAAGCCTCCGACACTATAAGGAGTCGTAATAGCTGCTGCCGCCTTCCTATCCCTCCTCCCAATATCTATGTTTTGCTTAGCAGCTGCTACCTTTCTTGCACGTCTCCCGGCAGGAAACTTTGATGGAGACACTTTCTCAATAATCGTAACACTTGGTCCTGCATCGTCGTCAACATATGGCTGTGACTGTCTATCAACGGGGGTCGCATCGGGACCATACTCTCCTTTATTTTCATCCCCTTGACCGTCCATCCCATCTCCCAACCCGTCAGCACTAACTCCCACTCCTTGGTGCTTCATTAACTTATCAAGCTTGGTGTCCAAACTTGCAAACTCTCTAAGCATGGCGATTCATAAATCCTTAACGTCTTGCCGTACACTAGCCACTTCGCCTTCAAGGATTGTTAATCTCTCTCTCAAAGGTACCTAAAAGAAATAATAATTATTAATACTTGCAATAATGAAAAAAAGATAAACATTCATACAATTTATTCAAACCTCATCATGGGATGGAGTCGTTGGAGGTTGGGATGGAGTCGTTGGAGATTGGGATGGAGTCATTGGTTCAACATGAACATGAGCAGCAACTCCTGCAGTCGATGAAGAAGGCTGGTCTGTCGGCTTATGTCCCATTCGCCGCCTCCCTCCTTTTCCCATAATTTCCACAGACGCCTCTTTCCGTTTCTTACTTATTCCACTTCTTGTAAGTGGAATACCTTCATCTTTTTCATCATGACTTGCCTGTGGTGGCTTGTCTCAAACAGCAGGTGCAACATTGTATGGAGTACTGTCATGATGTACATCCAATGCCAAGTTGCCGATATATGCATGCTCAACTTCAGTCACATTCAATAGCCATGAACGGGATACTGCAAAAGACAAAAGGGATTATAATCAAGTGATTAGCAAGTAATACTAATATTCATACAAATACTGCAAAAGTGTATAAATAATATTATTATGTTGGAATGTATATTTATATATATATATATATATTTGTACATATAAGTGGAAGAACTCATAGACTTACATCACGATGATCGAAGAGTTCAGTGGCCTTCTCAAATCTTGGCACTTGTGAAAAATGCCAATTAAGAATTCGAGGGAATGCCATGTCCGGCAACTTCTTTCCGAATGCTTGACCCAACGAAGGAATTGTCTCAAAACCCCAAATCTGTCAAACAATTAATTAGTAATCAATAAGTAACGAAATATACACCATACATACAAGTGTAACAAACTTTAAATAATAGTGTAACAAACTTACCATGAAAGCCAAAGGAAACCCACAAAGACTATAACTCTTTGACTTGTTTAAAGCGATGGACTCTCTATGCTCAAAAGCACTCTTCAACGATCTAATGGTGGTAGTATACGATAAAGTACCCCATGGATAGTTATTGAAGTACTCTAAATCGTCCACCATCTCCAAGTGATTATGAGGTGCGGTGGCCATGCTTTCTTTGCCTAGAAGAACCGTCTCTAGGAAATATAATAAAGCCAACTTCAATCTATCATCGTCGGCTTCATCATTGTCTTGACACTGTGCAGTCAGGAAAGCTTCGGTTATCTCCGAATTAGTGACCTTTCGCTTTCCGCCAAAATACGTGTCACTAATACGAGTAGAGATGTTAACCTGCCTATTGGGTTCGTAACCAAACCGTAGACCTGTAATTATGGTGAAGTCCCTCTGTGTAAATCTAGCACCACGCCCTCCAAAATTGAATACCATAGAGTCCTTGTCGTCGCAAACACATTGCCTATACAGCATGCTGTTGACGATGTGGCCACTAAATTGTATCTCGTTGGCCTTCAAAAAGTGGCCAAAACAGCTATCCTCAAACTTCTTTATTTGGGCTGGAGTCAGTTTGAACTTAATATCCGACACGGCTTTCCAGAAGTTCGATCTACAATTAACCTTTGCCCTCGATATCTCCGAGTCCCAAAACCTTCGTTGGTAATCTGAATCCATTTATCTGCAAATCAAATACAACAAAACATAACAGATGGAGGAAATGTTTTTTCCGACACGAGAAAAGCCTGAAGGACAATTTTTCCGCCTGGAGGAAAAAATTTTCCGCCTGGAGGAAAAGGTTTTCCGCCTGGAGGAAAACATTTCCTCCAGGAGGAAAAGGTTTTCCGCCTGGAGGAAAAAATTTCATCCAGGAGGAAAATGTTTTCCTCCTGGAGGAAATTCGCCTGGCGGAAAAAATTTCCTCCAAGAGGAAAACATTTTCCGCCTGGAGGAAATTTTTTCCTCTAGAAGTAAAAAAATTCCCACCAGGAGGAAAAAAAGAGAAAATATTTTCCTCGGGGTGGAAAATTTTCCAGAACCAAAATAACATACACCTAACGGGATTTTCAAACCAGCGCATAATACATTATACATTAGTAGTGTACATTATACATTGCTTCGTAAAGATAACCTATAGATATATTATGGTTTCACATTCAAACCTCCCATTATATTCAAACAAAAACACAACTTCACAATATTAGTAACCATGCAGCAATCAAATTTAGCATATTATATGTGTAAGATGTGCATATGAACAAGAGCATATGAGAAATTTGGAAATTTTCCACCAACAGAAAAAAACCACAAGAAGCATAAACCCTTTTAAACAAATATAATCCATACAATTAGTTATGTCTAACCAGTCATAAGCCAGATCTCAACATGAACACCAAGAAAAACAACTAACACTCCAGTTAAAATCTCTGTTCTGGTTGCCTAAATATGACCTATCAGTATCACAATAATGCAGCCTAGATACAAGTGAATCAATAGCCTTGCAAGAAAGAAAAATAAGAATAACAAACAATTGACAGAAATCTACTAGTAAATAAAAAAATAATAACAATAAATAAAATTAAAAATAACAAAACTAAGGAATCAGCAACGAGAAATTATTTGCCTTTTCATGTTTCTGAACATACAAAATGAACAAGGAGTATACACATGCAAAAGGAATCAGTTCAATAGGCATCCTTACAGCAGGACGAAGAGAACAATACAAAGATTAAATGTCCACAATGGTGAATATTAGGAAGAATAATGCTAATTCACAAAGAACAAATTTCAAACAATGGAAAACTGTAACTTTTGCCCCAATAACTGAAGATAATTGTTACTGCAAGCCTACAACTATTTTGGTTGTACTCATGCTATAGGTGATGCATAAAAAATAAAAATTTCTATCCAATTAGTGATTAGACCAAGGACAGAGTATTATGTTGAAATGCAAGACAATAGAGCTTGAGGTATAAAGAGAAGCGCACATCATAACTATTCCCTAGTCATGTTGCAACAAATGCTTTAAGCATGCAATTGAGGTTACCGGTGGGTCATTTTGAGCACAAGGAAAAACTTAAATCCAACCATCCATATAGAGTATCTACAGAGATCACATACGGGTGCAAAAAGTAATTAAAAAATAACACAATTTACATCATCATAGCTGTAATTGAATTTGCCTTGTACTCACCTGTATTTCACCATCAACATTTGGAGAATTACTGGCAATATGAGCATCTCCTTGAGACGTGGACTTAGTTTTGGATCTCTCTGTAGCTTTGGCCTTCTCCAATTGTAAAATTTACATCATAAATGTACATACTGATCTAATCCAAATAGAGAATATATATATATATATATATCAGAATTTTACCTGGCAAAAAGCTGTAATTAATTCTGGTCTCAAGATACAAAATCGAGACCCAGGTCCAGTGTAGTTTGCATCACGAGGAGTGACTCTCATCAAGTCAAGGAGATAATGCCTGAATCATAAGATATCAAAGAGAAAGAGAAAGATAGAGTTAGATGTTTAAGTTGTTAACACTTTAATACTACACCTAAGATTTTCCCCTGCAGAGACTTCAATATTAGTTAAAACATTTAATTGCAGAAAAAAACAGCAACAAAGAACGCTAAGAAACTGAGTCTAGAAATTTTTCACCATGATGCAAACTTCAAGCATCACATGAAAGGATATATGCAAGCACTAAACTGGGGTGAAAAGCCAAATACACAGAAAGAATAAGGTTTAAGGTGATCCGAAGTATGCAAGGATTGGGATAGAGGAAGACCCAACTTCAAGAGTAAGAAGTTTTTATGATAGAAAGACAATAGATTCACCTGTCATCACTGCCAACAATACCCTTGCATTCCACTGGTGCAGCTAACTTGAAAACATTTCCAGATCCATCATGGACTGTGTGCTCCTTCAGATGAAGGCGTTTTGCAGCCTCAACCACCTAAACACTATCACACATTAACTCGCCAATTTAAACATCTAAAACTGTAATAAAAAAGCACGCAGCTATCTTTTTCAAAAAAAATTAAATAAAATCGTTATTTTTCGTACGGTTGAGAAGTGTAATAAAATCGTTCTTTCTTACTAAACTTATCAGCAATCAAACAAAGAACTTAACAAAACAGAATGAGCAATAATTTCAATCCGACCGGAATCCATAGAGATCAGCTTCGACGAAGCATCGAAGGATGCATTTTCTACGTCGTCAGGCAAATTCAAAATGGAATTGAAGCTTGAGATAATAGGATGATCAACAGGAAGAAGCAGGACGAGCTTGACCTCAATGTGATCATCCAACGCTTTGAAACTCACAGGGGATTCGGAATCGACCAAAACGCTTGGTATTGGAACCCTAAGCGAGATTTGGGTTTCTTGGCACCAGCTGACTAGAACCGAGGACTGCGAGAGACTTACACCGACCTTGAGGTTCTAACACTGAGTCGAAGGGTTAGTGTGCGAATCGAAGAGGAACAATCGGAGGGTTGGGATGTAGACTGGACTTCCCAAGCGAAACGCCATTTTCTAGGGTTTTCACCGGTGTGAAGCTTCAACGACATCCTTCTTCCTCTACTCAGTTCGCTGCACCTTCCTGTGTTTCAAAAAAGAATAGGGAAAGGGAAAGCAGAAAAAGTGTTTTGGTCGACGAAAAGAGATAAAAAATAAAATAAAAATAAAAAGAAAAATTAGTAATAGAGGGTATTTTAGTCCGGATATTTTAAAAGTGGGTTACTTTTTAAAAAAAAAAAAAATTTGCTATTCTTCAACAAATGATTTATAAGGTGGTTATTTTTGAAAAAAACCCATTGAAAATTCCTAATAAACACTCTCTTGGGCCAGGCCTATATCCCACATCCTTCATAGGCTTGGGTAAGGATCCCAATCTATGTTGGGCTTTTAGCGATTGTTAACGTACCCAATACATGCTTTCTTTTTTCTTTTATTCTTCTATTTCTAGATAATGTTTAGTTTTCATTTCTCGATTATTTATTTTCATCAGAAAATATATATATATCTATCGATTATTATTTAACGTTACAGAAATTGACTATATTTACAATTCTTTTTTATAAGAGCAACATTTAGTAATTGATGTGACAAATTTGTCAATATATTCATGGTTGAAAGAATAATGCAAACTAAATTTATAGATTACTCAATGAATAAATAAAATTTATAACAAATTAATAAATTATTACCATATTATTTGTCCTATCAATTTACAAAGATATTGACATTTGTAATACTTTTTATTTTATAATTTAATGTACAAAAAATTCAAAGAAAAAAAGTTTCAAAATTAGTAAATTGCCGACATGGGCTTGGTTTGGTGGTTGAAATGTACAAGCTAATTCATTAAAGATCTGTGGAGGAAATCTTTTGTGCAAAAATCATCCACCCCACAAATCTACTGTGAAAGCAACTAAAATTATGAAAATCATTCGCTTTCACCTCCAAAACTATATTGATTAGTCGATCCGATTGGATTTGATCTGGTTCATGGAGGCACCCCATTTAGCTTAGGTAATATTTTTGTTTTTTTCTTTTTTTTTTTTTGTTTTTTTGTTTTTTTGGGGTAATAAGTTTAGCTTAGCTAATCTACATTGATTGATGTACTCCTTCCACACACTCCAAATCTGCACTTATCCGCGCATTATTTCCAATTTGACATTCGAAAAAATAGAATTCTTTATCAAATATTTTGTTTACAATAATGCAAGTTTAAAATATCAATTAAATTTATTTATCAAATAATATTATATATAATATAATAATATTTAATTGGTTTATGTTTTTTAATTTACTTATGCATTTAAATATTTAATTATTCATATTTAGTTATATGAATATACTAATTAATAATTTATTATCATATGTTATTTGTTAAATAAATTTAATAAATATTTTAATACTTATATCATTATTGTTTTGTTTATATAAGAAAATTATCATTACAAAGATATCTAATTTAAAAGAAAAGGAAAGGAGTGTAGTATCTCCAACCTTTATAGGTGTGGGTGTGAAAATCATAATAAATTTACTTGTAGTCAATTTTTTTTTATTGATGTACTCCCTCTACGCCCTCCAAATTTGCACTTATCTGCATATTTTTTCCTATTTGACATTCAAACTACAGACTTGTATATGAGGTATTTTATTCGTTATGAAAATGATTAAGGCCGTATTTTTTTTTATCATTTTTATAATATTTAATCTAAAAAGAAGAATATATAATATTTTGAATCAATATGAATGTGACTGTAAACGATATTACTAATGGAACTAATCTTGTTTGATGATTAAATCTTTTGACTGTGATTTTTCATAAGCACTTTTATTTAGTAGTGCTTTACCTTGTAGCATCTCTATCAAGTGGCACTCCAAAAAAAGGCAGTTAGGTACTTGGTTAAAAATGAAAAGGTGCTTTTAAAAGTAAAATAGAAAAACTATAAACATTTAATGCTTCAATTTGGTGCTTCTTCTAGAAGCTACACTTTTTTTTATTGTTATTCTTCACAAAACACTTTTTGTTGTTTTTTGTCAAGCATATGTTGTTAAATGCTTATTGGATGAAATGAGTATGTTTAGCTCTATAAGGTACCACCTAATATGTACTATTAATTGGTTTTTTTTTTTTTATCAATGATATCCCATACATATATAATAATTTTTTGGTATTTTAATATTCTAAACCTACTGTCTTTAAGGCATAAATATAAATAATTTATCAACCTGTAAATTATTGCCTATCTTGTTAAAATTCAATAAATCTTTATATTTATAGTTTAAAAAATTTTATTAACCTTCAAATGAATTGCAGTGACCAAAGTTGTAGTTACTAACCATATGGTACTTTTAATAGTTAAAACGTATGGTTTTGCCACAATTATGTACAATTTGATAAAACTAGCTAGTTCTTTTATGAGAGAAACAGAGACAACTAGCTAATTATTGTAACCAAATATGATTTAGCTACAGAAATTACTTGGTGGCTAAAATGTTCATGGAAATTTATTATTAGTATTGTTGTTTTCATCAAACTATACACCGAATTTAGAATACAAGTTATACGCTTTTGTATCATGTACTACTAATTAACAACATGATAACAGAGGACTCGAGAGGATAAAGAGAAAAAGCAATATCTGCCATTAACTTGAACATTTTTTTCCTTATTTCGCTAAGACTAAGTAGCACTTTTGGCCTTGGCTAAGCACTACCCCGTATCATTGTGATACATAGCAATAATTTTGTTGAAAGGGACCTAGTTTGACTTTTCTCTTAGGACTGCAAATCTCCCAAATGATCCTCAGATTTTTGTCCCTTTTTTTTTTTTTTTTTTTTCCTTCTGTTAGGTGGTCTTCTTCACAAAGTCGGATCATCTGGGGTCCAAAAATATCTGCTTTTCACAAAATTTTATACTGCTTATTTATTTATTTATTTTTGTCGCTGAATCATAAAATTTTATATTACTACTTCACAAAAATCCTCCTCCATTCCCCCACTAAATCTAATCATTAAATTTGTAGGCAAAACAGAAAACTACATATTACACGCATAAGTCAAACTTTTAAGAATGAAAATGCTTTTATTATTATAAAAAGAAAAAAGAAAAAGATGAAAATGCTTTTGGTTCTCTCTCTCTCTCTCTCTCTGTGTCTCTGCCGTCATACACCTACTCATTCACCAAACTGCCTCCCCGCAACATTAATACACAGAAGAAGAGCCTTCTCTTGATTGTCCAGTGCTTTTTTCTACAAAAAGAGCACGTTGAGCTTGCTCCCTTCAAACTTTGGACTAGCTTTTTACTCCTTTTAAAGCTTGCATTGGCATGATACCATCCATGCCGTTTTCAGTCAAACCAAACACCAACCGTCTTTATTTATTTATTTTCTTAATGTAGTCAAATCCATGTTGAAAATGGAAGCATCTTTTTTATAGAGAAAATTGATTGATTTACACTTTAAAAAAGAGAATCCTATGATTTAATATCAATGATCCTTTTAACAGCACAATGGATATATATAATAAGTTTCTCATTATATCATTTTAGATTTTTTACCATAATTTAGCTTTTATTATATAAATTTAGTGAAATATTAAAATTTTAAAAAACAAAATAATTTTTTGTTAAAATTAATGTAAATCTCAATATATTTTTAAATTTTAATTTTTAAAAAGATTCAAAAGCTAATAAGCGAAGTTCTGATGAAAATTTCATCACAAAATATATATGTGTGTGTGTAATATGCATGTATATATGCCTAGCTAAATACTAATAAATTTTTAAACCTGTGCTTTTGAAGCAATTTTAAAGATGGTAAAGGATATTCTGATTTTAAAACAGTTAAGTTGACTTGATTTAAAAATTATATAAAATCTCACTTTTTCATAGATTAATGCATAATGTTGCATAATGTTGCTTAGAACCAAAAAAGCAACTTGACTAACGTTTTTTTAAAAAGCCTAATTGTTGTTATAATTAATATCAAAGCCATAGCTTGACTAGAATAAAATCTATAAATCGACTAATATTTGACAAATTATTTCTGTCATTGAAATGGTCACATTTAATGGTGTATAATAGATTGAAGCTTATAGCTAAAAAATCTTAACAATTAGCACATACTGGGTCAGCCCTGAGGGTGTGCAAGATGCAGGACCGTACAGGCACTATATTTATATGTATATAAAAGGTTATATATGTATCTTTTTATAATTAATATAAAGAGTTTTCTTTAAAAAAATTATTTTTATCAAAATTAAATGGCACGAAGTTTGGGGATAAAAGGATTCAAAAAATTATATAAATATTATATGAATATATCATTTTGGAAAGAATAGAGAATATTAATTAACAAGTTTTTTTTCTTATAATTGTTGAAGTCCATATCACAATTAAATATGATCGAATATGATTAAGGAACCTATACAATAATGCATAGTAAATAACATCAAAACTAATTAATAAAAATATATTTGTATTTTATTTTATGAAAGATTAGTGATTAAAAAAATAAAATAGATATTTTATTTAGATTTAACAAACATGAAATAATATAAAAATAGATTTTTGGAAGAGACTTACATATATATATATATAGATGAAAAGAGAGAGAGCACTCTTTTGAATTTTGTTCAGGGCACTTCAAATTTCAGGATTGGTGCTGAGCACATAGAATGCCTTTCTACATACATATATATAGTAAGTTTTTTATTTAGTTAATCTAATAATACCATATGGATTAAATGCACTTTAGTACCTTCAAATTGAAAAAATTTCCATCTTTGACTTTCAAATTTAAGATGTTTCAATTTAGACATTCAAGGTTCAATTTGCTTATATTTTGGTCCATTGAATTTTTAGCTAACTCTGCAATCAATGGTTTAGGATATTAAGATGCAAGTTTTTTAAACTAAAAGACCTAAATGGCAATAAATTCAAACTAAATAACCTAAATATTAATTTATAACTAAATACAAAATAACTTTTAATTAGTGTTGACCAAAAAATCTAATTGGGCCAAAATGCAATAAAGTGAAACTTGAAGCCTAAATTTGATTGTTAAATTTGAAGGCCAAAAGTGTAATTTTAATAAGGTTCTAAAGTGTTATTAACCCTACTATTAATACTAAAATTTCTAATTACAATCATTGGACGTGGTTGATTTTATTTTTTAGATTAAAATGTAAAAGGTTAAACTAATAAGTTTTGTTTTTTTTTTCTTTTTTTTTTTTTAACTATTAGACCAAACCTGTAAATACTAATAGGTTTGAAATAATAATATCGTCTAAGTCAACTTGATTTTAAAAAAAAAAAAAAAAAAAAAAAAAGTGGCTACATAAATATTTACACACACAAATGACCAATGAAATAGTAAATCTATAGAACTTGTGAGATTCAATATCTTATGCATGATGACATAATGGTTCAAACTAATCATCATAATTTTTTTTTTTTTAAAGAATACTAATCATCATACCTAAAACCCTTATTTTTTTTTTTTAATCAGTTTTAATCTTTTATTACAATTTAAGGAGTGGTTTACATCCCTATTGTGATTTGAACCCTACATGTGGAAATGTATTTGTAGAATTTTTACCAGTAAACTAATCTTATGAATACACAACCTTAAAATTAATCATGCATTTATACCCCTAAGTCATAATGTATGGAAAATTTTTATATCTCAATTGGTAATCTTAAAGTAATTTTTTAGTGATTTCCATGAAAAAACCATTCTGATTGCTTGTTATTATGTTGCTAAAAATGGGTTATAGCCTTGGAGGTTTTTAAGGTCACCTATTTTAGTATGGCTTATACTAGAATATGCTTAATTCTAGAGTTTTTTTAAACTGTGAAGCTAAACACTTTAAAAAAGGTCTTAGTTGTTACGAGAGTATTTACTTTATATTTGGATCATTACTATTTCATACCTAAATGATATGAGATTAGACACCAGGTAGTTTTTGCCACTAAGGTATCTTATCAATGCCTCACATTTACGTACACTTACCCTAGTAGCCTCATACAGTTTTGATCTTAGTTGTCACAATCTACCTAGTGTCTTGTTTACTGATCTCGCCCCTTTGTAAGAAACCTAGGTAGTCTCACCTAAGGAAGTTGTACTCAACAATATTTAAGAGAAAGCTCAATGGAACCTTACCCAAACCACGAAAAACTAATGCATGCAATATAAAATAATATCTCAACAAATATAGATAAAGCCACAACAATATACAAGTACCAAATACAATCAATGACTACTGCCAGTCATATTATAGGCTATATTACAAAAACTTATGAGGGTTAGTACTATGTTCATACTTTAAATCAGAGAATTCTAAGAGTACTTATAAATACAGGTTATACAAACGATATAATTAAGTCTAGTTAAAAATAAAGGTAAACAAGGTAAAGATAAATATTGTTGCTGTTTTGGAAAGATATGGAATGACAAATGATACTTGACGTAGGCTATCCACAACCTATCTGGACTAGGGAAAAGAATTTAAACAACTAAAACATGAGATAAAGATATCTCAATAAGTAGTATAGTATAATAAAAATAATATTTTATTCTTGAAAATCTTTTCTCTCATTATCTCTCATTCAACACTTTTAAAATATTATCCTTTTAAAATCATTTCCAAAAATTTAACGTGTATCCTAATTGTAATTAAATCATTTAAAATATCATTAACCAACTAAACCATAAGTTTAATGCTTGGCAATAAACAATATAATATATATATATATATATATATGTAACATCCGATACCAAAAATACATATGTTTTAACAAGTTTGACAAGATTTGATCAAGTTTGACCAAATGAATAGTATGTGGGGTCAAAGTTGACTTTTTCTATGGATAATATTTTTGGTTTGACTGATATACCATTGTGTAAAGCTCTTCGATACGAGTTCATAGACTGGCGGCATGCCAAATTCCAAATTACGGATAAAAAGTTATGGTTCTGAGAATTTTTAAGCATAAGTTTTATATCAATGTCCAAACCAGTCCCTAGTTTTTGTCTGTTAGTGACCCAAGAGTCTATATAAGCCTTAGTAAGCGTGCCAAATAAAAAAAAAAATCCAAAATATCCATTTCATCCCCAAAATCCTAGAAATCCTCCCTAGACTCGTGGGTTCGAATTGGGTCGTTTTGAACTGTTTAACGGCGAACCAGGTCACTGCTGTTTTTGCCCATTCCGACCACCAAGTTGTTACACGTGCCAGCCAGAGAGGAAGACCATGTTGAGGTGAGCTTGGCTGTGAAATTTCAAGGCGAACAACAGCGGGATGTGTCGGGATCTTGCCCAAGAAGGTGGCGGAGGCCGGCGAGGTGGGTCGTCGGATTTTCATATTTTTCGGTCGTTTAAGGCCAACCCATAGACTTTTCCTACCATTTTAGACCCTCTGAACTCATTTATGTGGTCATTTTGCAAAGATTCCTCACCGTTAAAGAGATAAATCATTGTGGAGTTCTATCGAGTATTGTGATGAGTTTTTGGGCCACCAAAGGAACCATTGGACCGAGGTGAGCATACTGATGGGTTCCTTATCTCTTGGGCTTTCTGTTGATATAAATTTTGTAAATTTTGGAGGTCATTTGATAATTTTTTCATTTTTAGGTCAATTAGTTAAATTTCAGATAAATTCGGATTGTGTTTGGACAAAAATTGATCAATTTGGTTAAAATTGGAGATGGATTAGTAAAATTGGATATTATTAGGACCCATTAGGAGGTTCAATTTTGAAAGATTAGGCTTCGGTTGAAAATTTTTAATTTTGGATACCGGATCCTAAAGATAAGCAGTAGAATTGGACCGTTCGATGTCCAATTTATGTAATTTTATAGTAGTATAAAACAATTTAGGACATTTGGTCATACTAGTGTCTTTGGTTTAGTTATTTGGAGCTTGAAGAATATTTTATTATATTACAGACACTCGAATTGAGCTTGGAGGCGATCCTGCAGAGGAGCAGAAGTAAGCATCTGCAGTAATGTGAGTGGTTATTATTTTTAAAATATTTTGGGTATATAGAATAATATATATGTGTGGTTGGATATTTTACATATATATAAATTGATTGAAATGTTTATGCACATATAATATCTACTTTCACTTACATAAGTTATCATTTTGTGAGGATTTAAATAAGATTTTTAATGATTTCAAATTTTGATGAGTTTATAGTAAACTTGTGAATTATGTTAATTAAATATTCTGCTATTTGAATTGAGATTTTAGATCATTTTGGAAAATATTTGATCTGAAGAGCAGATTAAAAATTTATATGATTTTAAGCATGTTTAAATATTTTATAATTTTTAAGTGCTTAAAATTGGTTTATTGGTAAATATATTTCACTGTGTTATTTTTTGTTTTAGCATGAAATGGTATTTGAATTTTTTTTGAAATATTTAAATAAGTGATTGAATTTGAATATTTATTCTGAACTATGATACGGTATTATTTGAGAAAGTATATATAATCTTAAAATATTGTTTTAAGGATACTGTATTGGTTATTTTTAATTGATGTACCATGTAGTGCCAATATATTGAATCAGTATTATATTATATTATATTATAGCGTGCGGGTTTTGTCATCGTACCGTGAAGTTGGGTTCAGCCCACAGGATATTATTGCCATGGTACCATGAGGTTGGGTTTAGTCCACAGGATATTATTACCATGGACCGTGATGTTGGGTTTATCCCATAGGTTATTATTGTCACGGTACCGTGAGGTTGGGTTCAGCCCATAGGATATTATTGCCACGGACCGTGAGGTTGAGTTTATTTCACAGATTATTATTGCCACGGTACCGTAAAATTGGGCTCAACCCACAGGATATTTATTACTACGGACTATGAGGTTAGGTATGTCCCGACGATTTACTATTTCCACGATATCTTTCAGATATTAAGGATCGTAAGGTGGGTGTATCACACAGTTTACAGATTGGTACATCGAATAGTACATGGTATACGTTTGAATATACTGTTGGTTTCAAATATTGTCGTTATTTCTGCATTTTCATATTTATTTCATGGAAATATATTTATAAGATTTTATGCTCAATATTTATATCTTGTTTAAGATATTTTTATAATATTACATTGATCATTCACTTATTCTTTTGAGCATCGGTTTTATGATATTAAATTGGGGTACAAGTTCAGATTTTGTGAAATAATTTTAAACGGGAATTTTTCAAATGAGTGGAACGAGAGATCTTGTGAGAAATATTTTTACGGAAATAAATTATTATTTTTTATTATACTATGTCACTCACTGAAATTCCTTTATTTGAAGTTTTATTATTTTAAATTCGTTCCCCTAGGTCCAGACAATTAATAGCAGTCTACCTCGCACACCGCTTGTTATTTTGTTTCTTTCGCGACAACAGCAGTATTTATCTTTTCTTATCTTACCTTTATCTTTCCGGACTCGTTCATTACTTATTTGTACTTGTAAACTTTGTTAACACTCTTAGAATGCTCTGATATATGTTTTGGATTCACTAGAGACCATAGTACTTATGTGTGTAGTTATGGTATGTGGTACTATAGGCCAGTTGTGAACTTGTGCTTTTGTGGATTTATTTCATATTCATATATTGAGGTATTATTAATATTACTGGTGTTCATTATCCATGTTTTAAGATGAGGTTTCATTGGATATTCTCTAGAGATTATCTTGTGGAATTTCACTAGGCGAGATCACCCGGAAGATCCTAGAAGGGTTTCCGAGGCAGATCCTGTCAATATATATATAAACAATTATGAAAACATAATAAACCCACCAATACATATATATATATATATATATATATACTTAGGACTGTAAGGTGGTACACACAGCATACCCGAACACTATAAAATAGTAAGAAAGATATAAAAACAAATCATCATCACTATCCTTCAATGTCCCAAAGGCGTCCACTACTTTAAAAGAATGGTACAAATCACAATCATATTCTCTCATATGCCAACTAATCATAGGATAACTAACCTGCATGAAGCTAATAACAAAAATTAGAGTCATCGGTACTATATGATACATATTTTAAATACAAAAATATATTATTCATAAATGATTTATTTAAGATCATGCTTTTCTATTTATCTAAAATGAATATGATACCATAAATCAGAATTTCATATTTAAATACGATCATTTGTTTAGATATTTTAAAATTCCAAACCAACACATAAATATCAACAGTGAAATATATATTATAATAAACCTTTTTTAAGCATTTAAATGTACTTAAAAATAACTCATTTTCAATTTATTTTTTTAAAATCAATTATTTTCTGAAAAGATTAAAACATCAATTTAAATACTAAGATATACAAATTCATTATTAATTTATTAGAATTTGAAACCATTTAAAATTTTATAAAAAATCACGTAAAATAATAACGCATATATATAAAAGTAAAAATTTATATATACATAAAATAGACATTTAAATTAAACAATATATATATATATATATATATAATTCAAACCATTTATATATTATACTAGTATGTCAAAAAATATTTAAAATATAAACAACTCACAAATCCTATCAATATTTACTTCTACTCCTCTACATAATATCTTTACATAAATCTATAATATAGTAAAATATTTTTCATATTTCAAAAACTAAACTAAAAATATCAGTGCTTACTAAATATTTTAATATTTCAACGAGCATGTTGTCATATCAATATCATTTTCATCAATTTTATTCGATCCGCGTCGGGTTTCACCGCGATCACGACCATGACTAATTTACTCTTAGCAATAATTAGACGAGTAGTAGCAAATACTTACGGCACTTCTTGAAACACAATCTTTCTTAGTCTTAAAACACTTCCACGTGGCCAAAAAAACAGATCCTGAAACCAGTTACTTTTATAGGAGCTCCAACAGCAAGAAAATAAGTTTGGCAATATACACAAAAACACAGGTAATTAGATACTATAAATTAACGATGAAATATTCTTCGCCATGAGGGACACAAGTATAGAGAAGGTACTCAAGGGGGAGTGGGGGACCAATAAGCATAAATCATTGAACGTTGCTCTTTATTTCTTCCCAAATGTCAATTTCTTGGTTGGAACTCGGTGTGTTTTAGCTAGTCTAGCACAAAAAGAACGGTATAGTAAGAGCCAAGAGAGGGAGAGACAAAAAGCAACAAGAATTTTGAGGCTTGTTGTGAGTAAATTACAAGTTAAAAAAAAAATAAATGAAAAATGGTATTGAATTCATTCAAATTGACTTTGAAAATGGAGAGAATTTATCACCAAAATTGCAATTAATATTTTTTTCATATGTCAATTTGGTTTACAAATTAATATTCATCAAGCAATGGGGTACAGCAAAATACCTTGTGCAATGGACCAATTTCATGTGTCACACTCTTATAGCATATATATACCACCACATGACTTATCAAAATCATGTTGAACAAGTTAAGAAGAAAAAAATGACCCATTACTCGTATATATCCTCAAAAAATCTTGACATCTAAAATGCTAGTCCTTTTAGAGACAAAAACTAGGCTTTGTTTTTTTGCAATATTGGCAATGCCGTTTCAAGACCGATTTCCTTGTTAGGACTCCTATTAACCTAAAAGAGCAAGCAAATTTCTTTTGGTTTGTATTTTTTGAGGGTCAATTTTGTTAGTATATTTTAGTAGGAGGCTTGTGGCACGTGCAATCTACCCATGGCCGATGGAAAGAGGGCACATTGGCATGTGCCTCGCGGTACGGTGGTCGTGCCAAGTGTCGTGCAAGGAGGGGCACGTGAGTGTCTTTGTCTTTGCCCAGTTGGCCTTTTTTCTATACGTGTCCAATGGTAATCTCTCTCACATGACTAGTACCTAACTACCATGTGCAACTGAGGAAGAGGACAATTCCATTGGCTTGCCGAAACAGTCCTTAAAGCCCCACATAAAGGATAGGGACATTTTAATTAGATTTTAATTATAAATATTATTGTCTATAATAATAATAATAATAATAATAAGATAGGAACAAAAAAGTACTTAGAGCAAGATAGATTCTCTCCCAAGTGTCATTGAACACGTGGCACCGTATAATTATGAGGGGGATATAGTGAATTTTTATTTAATTAAATATATTTTTATCTCTACGAAATTTATATGATTTGGTCGACAGGTAAAGTCGTTACCAGTTAGGGAACTGAGGAGGTAAAAAGGTAGGCTGGTCTGCACTTTTCAGGACCATCCTTCAAACTTTAAAGTTAATTTTACGTAATTACGTAAATATCCCTACTATGAGGCATCTATGCCCCTAAATTAATAGGGATGCTTAATTAGTTCTGCTTTAGGGTCGGTTTGTTTAATTAGCAACTCAAAAATCAAAATTACAAAATCTCTCTCTCTCTCTTCTAGCAGTATGTTGTGGGTATTGTGAAAGTAAGCGCAAGAAAAATTGGGTCTGTGTTTCCAAAGACACTGGAACGTCATGCTCACAATTTTAGGCGTCATTTTCCAATTTTAAGCACTAGGTAAAATGTTTTGTCAAAAATTTCACTTTTATAACGTTGAAATTAAGCATAATATGGTTTTTGAAGATAATATCAAATTTTCGCATAGGTAGAGACCAGCTAAGAAGTATCTATCAAAAAAGGTTTTACTTTTGTTTGACAATTAACAGTTGATTTTAAGTTTTATTTAGTAATAATAATAATAATAATATATGTGAAGAGATATATAATAAACTTCCTTATTTCAAGTTTGTTTACCATTAAAAACTTCTATGTATTTTGATATATTTATCTAAAGGTTAATAAATAAGTTGAAACATAAATTTATTTATTTTTTTACTCATAACTTTTTTAAAATTTTTTTAAAACTTTTTAGACATATAGATATAAAAACAAGCATAAAAACACGAAATCACATGTACCTTGGATTGTATCCTTATAGAAAAACTCAGATAAGTTGATCATCCAGCATATAAGTTATAATGATTAAGTCCTTTTAACTTTATAAAATTTTTATAATTTTTTTTTCTATTAACAAACAAATGCTTTTTTTAAAAAAAAAAAAATAGTCAACAAGCGGCGGTATCTAGGTAATCGATAATGTGAAAGATTAAAGAATAAATACATATAATTTATCCACTCACTTGCACACGGTGTAAGCAAGTAGATACATTGTACTTAGAAACCAAAAATATATTTTTTAAATAAGTAGTTTGTCCTAAACAAGCTACTTAAAAAATATACACATTTGTCGTATTCCTAGTTAGAAAAAGAATCCAAAAACAAATCATATAGACAGTACTAATTAAGATTACGATAATACATACAGTGGGAACACTGCAAAATTTTTCTTTGTGCATGTGGTTGTATACTCCATGAATACTACTTCAACACTAGCCGTTGGATTAATGAAAAATGACGTGTTTAATAGTACAGGTAAACATCATAAATAACCAATGAATGAAATGGCAAAAGGTTGAAGTGGTATAGAACTTGTATATTACATTGGTTATTTTTATAAACCCTCTCAAATAGATGATCAGGTCCTGAGGAATTCCATTTCAATAAAATTAATTTATATAGAATTTTATTTCTTTATCCCCGACAAGCGGTTTCGGCACTCTTTCTCTATTTATTTATAACCTCTTATTATATATGATTCATCCATGTGCATTGTCTTTGTCAGAAGTCAGAAAACTTAGGTTATGTAAGATCAGGTTGGTTTTGTTATTCAAAGTATCAACAAAGTTTTGTATGAAATAAATATAAGAATAAAAATAAAAGATTATTAATATTTTTTTTGGTCGTAATCTAACCCTTATAGCCATAAATATTATAGTATAGCTGTAGCATGTGGATCTACACCAAGCAAAGCTGTTTGCGTTAGATTGAGTCGCACAAAGGAATAAACTCAAGTACAATACAAACAAAAAATAAATAAATACAATCCCAGGTTTAAACTAACTTTTAGTTATATATGAACTTATTATTTTGAGAGAGAGCTCGAATCATGACCAAAATAAAAGGATTGTTTGCAACACTGTCCCTTTTAACTATAATAAAGTTGCAAATTTCCCCATTAATTAAATATGAGAAATTAATAATATTCCTCTTTTGAACTTTCAAATTAACGATGCTCCATAAGGACAATTGTATGACACCCTATATTTTTGGCTTAGTGTCATGTGACAAAGCAGTGAGATACCAGATGAGGGGCAATATTGATATTTAATAAAATTGTATTAATGTCCCTGAACTATTTTGAAAGTGGTAAATTACCACATAAACAATGTAATTAGCACGATTAACCCTTTTCACTTTTAAAAATTTGAAAAGCTATGATTTGTTAGGAATATATTCCTAATATCACAAGAGAATGTGCTAATTTGTTAAATGTATACATGTTACACTAAAAAAAAATAAAATTAAAAATCTAGACAAATAATAACCTTTGACACTTATTATATCAATGGCCTTCCAATGTAAGATGTGAACTATATTCAAAACATATCAAAATTATTGATTATTTGAGATCTGTTATTTTGAAATGTTTTGCAAATGGAATTACGTTCTAATTAGCAATTTTAGTCTAACGTTCTTTTCTGTGTTTTCCACGTAAATTAAGATAAAAGGGACAAAATTTAAAAAATTAGATGGTGCTCAATTATGGGAATCAGATAATTAATGTAGGACACAGAGTAATGGAGCCTCTGTTAATCAACATTAGTCTGAAAAGTTCAATTAGACTATATATTACAACAAATTTTAAAATCAAG
Organism: Ziziphus jujuba; assembly: GCF_031755915.1. Classification (NCBI taxonomy): domain Eukaryota; kingdom Viridiplantae; phylum Streptophyta; class Magnoliopsida; order Rosales; family Rhamnaceae; genus Ziziphus; species Ziziphus jujuba. The sequence goes on from NC_083388.1 coordinate 10,315,690, forward strand.
AGTTCGTGGTTACCCTATTGAAACTAAAAGATCTAAACCGAAAAAAATTAAAATTTGATGGAACTATTATTGCATTTTCTTAACATCTAGTTGGTTGGAAAAATTTCATTTTTTTCCTAAATTTAAAATGTAATAATTTAAGTTCTCAATTTTCAATTTATTGCATTTTAATTGTTTTAATCTGACTTTGGGGGTTAATAATTAAAGAATGCTAATATTAATTATTTGGACAAAACAAGATTTTGTGGAAAAATTTAAATACTTAATGATACATTATTATTTTATCTTGAAAATTTTAAAGCTAGAAAATCTAAATAGCAAGAAATGGAACTCAAATTGTATTTGAATATTAATCTCATGGAAGCCACATGAGATGGAGTCAGTGAGTCACTAATCATCATTAACCAAAATATCCAATTAGATTAAAACAATACCTACAAACTAAAAATTTAAAAATCTAAATCGCAGCATTTTAAATTTGAAAATTAAAAATGTAATTTTTTTAAAAAAAATTATAAAATACAAAAATGCAATAAACTCAGAAAAACTAAAATGCATTTAACCCAATTTGTTTTAAATTCTTGTGTTATATATGCGAGTGCAACTTCAATGTCACATGGAAGAATTTCCTCATGTCGTTCTTATGACTCAACCAACTTGAGAGAGCTATTTTGACGTCATAAAGATCTCTCTCATGATAATTTACTGGTCCCACTGAGACTACTCCTATCATTATTTTCGTGTGAGTAGTTCTATAAGTGTTATATTCTAAAACTAAATTAATAAGAATAATTCACCATTTGGTTCACTCTGTCCTTCAAATCTTTAACCTATTAAAAAAAAAAAAAAAAAAAGTCTAAATTTTTGTCACTGATTTGGATCCCTAGCACTTTAGATTGTTTTTGAAAGAACTTGTGCATTGTCAATTGAAAAATAGAAGATAAAAAGGAGCAAGTCTAATTCACAAAATACGTCAAAAAAGTCTATATATGTGGCAAATAGTATTTTGAAAATATAAGAGTTACTTTATGGAAATTCGATATTTCTCTATACATAGGTAATACAATCACGGATCAAATTTTAGAGATCTTTTGTTTTATTCAGGAAATTAAGAGTTCGTTTTTGAAAATATTTTTGTTATGTAGTGTTTTTTCCTATTGAAAAACATTTTACTTAAAAATTCCATCAGCTAGTTAAGTTCACTGTTTTTTCCCCCCACAATTGACTAGTTTTTTTTTTTTTTTTTTTTTTTTTTTTTGGGGTTCCTCGCTAAACATCTTATTGAATTTGTCATAGGATTTTGGAAACATATCTTAGAAATAAGAGTTTATTTATAGATATTCAATATTTCTACATGTTTAGGCAATACAATTACCCATCAAATTTTAGGCCTTTCGTGTTAAATTTTTATGCAGGAAATTTAAGAGTTCGAATTTGAAAAGTATTCATTATATAGTTTGACTTCTCTAGTTTATTGAAAAATCCCATCAGTTAGTTAATTTTACTTTTTTTTTTTTTTTTTTTTTTGGGCAACCAAATAGCTAGATGTCAGTTTCACAATAATCGTACTAACAGCACATCAAATCATAAGGTGCTTTGAAGGTTTCGATGAAATATTCTGTACATTTTTTTTTTGGTCACCGGTAACGATAAACATGTACAATTTATATTGAACAGATTATTATTATTATTACCTCCAATTTGAAACATGCCATTGTATGTAAAACAGGCCGTCTCAACAGTTTTTGAGGCCCTAGGCAAAAAAAAACAATATTTGGGGCTTAATTGAATATTACTTTTAATAAAATCGATTTTTTGATATAAAATCTATCATTTTTTTATTTTTTTTAATGCAAAATTACTAATTAGATTTTATATTTAAAATTTGATAATAAATCTTTTTTAATGGATAAAATTGCTTAATTATTTAATAGTTGAACATAAATAAAATTTTATTATTTTTAATTTTGAAAAATTTCTTTCCACGTAAACTACACTAACATAAAATAATAAATCCACGCATTGGGAAAAAAATTTAATTTTTTTATGAAGTTTAATATCTTAGGTGCTATATTTTTTAATAAATTTATTTTTTCTTTTAGACTTTAGTTCTCAAAATAAGTTTAATCAATTATTCGAACTAAGATATAAATAAAAAAATGAAAGTGAAAATTAAAGAAACACAAAGTCTAATATTTTATGAATAGGAAGAACAATTAGTAACTAATTAAAATTATAAATTTATAGAAAATAAAAAAAATAAAAATATTATAAGAATGAACAATATAAATTCATTAAAATTAATAATAACTTACAAGTTACTTTTTCTTTTAGAGTCATCTGGATCAAACTTGCAAATTATATAGGTTGAATATCAAAATTCAAATATAAAAAATGAGTGAATGAGAAATGATAAAAATAAATAAATCAGGTAAGTTAGGTAAGAAAAAAGCATAAACAAATTAGAAAAAGTTTATAAATAAAAGAAGTATTTAACATGTTTTTCTTTCTTTTTTATTATTAAAATCTAATCAATTATAGAATATAAAATATTTAATTGAACTTAATTGGAGTTATTTTTCAAAAATAAAAATAATTAAAAATAATTATCGCAATAAATAATCAAATAAAATTCATCTAAAAAAATAAATAATCAATTAAAGATAATTTAAAACTCTTTTTTTAAGTTAAAATTCTTATATTTCAAAATAAACTATAATTATATTTTATTTGATAAACACATGTACATATCTATATAACTCTATTTAATAAACACATGTATATATCATATATATAGAATTTTATTTAATAAACACATGTATATATTATATACCCCTAATAAAATGGGATCCTAGGTATAAGCCTTAGTTGCCTATGCCTTAAGTCGGTAAAATCAAAATTCTATATAAGATAGTATTTTCATGGAATTTAAATGTTGTTATAAAATCATCAAATAAACTAGAGAATTTCAATATTATCCTAAATATTACCATTGATAGAAAAACCAGGAAAAAAAAAGATCAAATATAAAAACAATAATAATGATAAATAGTAATAATATAGTAAAATACTTTTTCTATTTGTTGATAGATTAGCAATTTTTTTTTTTTTTTTTTTAAAGCTTGAATAGATTAGCACATTATGATTGATCGTGGTCCATCACCGCATATAATAAATACTATACTCTTCTTCCATTGACTCCACGAGCCGACGGAGAGAAATTCTAATTAAAAGAGGGGTATATATGGAAAGTTATCTTAAATAATAAACAAAACCGCGTAAACCACATCAGCTGGCTTAAAACCCTCGGTAAACAATATTTTTTTGGCTGGAAAATTATAGCCGTTTTAAATTTTTTCTTATAGAAAATTTATATATATAAGGAAAATCCAATCGAATATAGATATTGACCAAACAGGGAGTGAAAAAGAGAAAAAATAAAAATAAAAATAAAAATAAAAACTTCATTTTGGTAAGAGACAAAGGTCCTGAAATAGTGGGAGGGGTTCTTTTTTTTTTGAGAGAGTAAATAGTTTGTAAAAATGGAAGGTTTTTAGCATTCCTTAATTTTCTACGATGTGGACTGCTTACTCTGGAACTTTGTGGGAAAGCCATCTCTCTCTTTCTTTTTTTCTTTTTTTATACGGCCACATTGTTCTATAAATGAGACATATTTCACTTTGTTTTAACTCCTAATTCTCTGATTTCTCTCTCCTTCAAAATTTTTCCTTCTTTCTCACCACAAGCATTGATACTATGGAGGAGTTGGGCTCTGCATGGAGTTATCAAGAGGTGAGCACCACTCCTCATTTTCTTACTTCTCACTCGCATTTTCTCTTCATTTTTTCATCTGGGTCTTTTTTGTTTTGGTGTTTCAAAGACTTTTTCAATTCTACTTTTTTCTCCCATGTTTAATCGGGTTCAGTTCAATTTTCTTTCAGGGTTTACTTCAGTTTTCATCTTCTGCTGTTTTCCTTGAAGTTGAATCTTATTGTTAATGCTACATACCCACCATGTCAGGCTTAATTCGTTTCTTTTAATTCTTTAATCATTTTCACTTTTCAAAATCTTCAAAACAAAGAAGAAAAACAACAAATTTTCCCAGCAAAACATAGAATTTTCTGTTCGAGTTCCGTAGTACATTTTTGCTTTTGCTTTTCTCTTTCATCCATGTCAAAGACCGCATTTAAAAAAGTTTGAGCTGTTCACTAAGTTAGAGTCAAAAGGAAGAATGTCAATTTTTTAGAAAGGAAGTGCAAAAATGTCTCTATGTCAATTTTTTAGAAAGGAAGTGCAAAAATGTCTCTCTTTCCTTTTTTCTCTTGGCAATTTTCGTTGCCATTTTTTAGAAAGGAAGTGCAAAAATGTCTCTTTCCTTTTTTCTCTTGGCAATTTTTGTTGCCATTTTCGATACCCAGTTACAGTGAATATTTGCATAGAGGTTTAGATTTAAGAACAATGAGAGTTTTATGTAGTACTGCTTTGAACAGAACATATATCTCAGCTCAAACTTTTAACTTTGGGTAACATGTAATCGATTGAAGATTAAGATATTTCATGTCTTTAAACTTAATTAGGGGCCCGTTGAACAATTTTGATGTAGAGGTAGGTTTAATGGCGACTCTCTCTCTCTCTCTCTCTTCTCTTCTCTTTCTTTTTCATTTTTTCCCCATTTCCTTTTCCTATTATTCAAAAGAAAAGTTATGGCTTTGACCAAAAGGACTTAATTTCTCGATGGTCCTATTTTGCTGTTCTACTGTTCCTCCTAACTTTGAAATGGTTGTTTCAGTAATTGGGTTTATTTTGGTACCACTGTTTCTGCCAATTGGGATCTCTGATTTTTCCAAATGTTTGGTGTCCATGTTTTTCACACTGTATGAAAATTGAAAACCCTGTTTTAGTCTTTATCTTTTATGATTTTTGGTTCTTGGTATTATTTTTATATTAAACAACCTGTTTTTATTTTGACAGAACATTGATGAATTGAAGCAGAAACTTCTATACACCACCATTGAGCTGGAATCTGTAAAATTGCAAGCAAAAGAGCAAATCAGAAAGAGTGAAGAAAATGTCAAGAATTTACTTGATCTTCTAAATGTTGCATACAAAGAAAGAGATGAAGCAAGAGATCAGCTTCAAAAGCTTTTCAATAGGATTTTGCCTTCTAGTCCTGCTGAATTACCTGCGGTTGTTCCTCATCCTAAGCCTGAAAGCCCACTCCTTATGCCTGCCAAAGCAGCAAACTCAAGTATTACAGAATCAAACAGTCTGTCAGAGACATACAATCAACAATCACATGGTTCTTCACCTGTTGACTCTTTCTTTGATGCAGTTTCTTCCCCAGATTTCTCAACCATTAACATGGCAGATTCAAGCACCATGGCTTTTGTGAAGCAACAATTTGTTCAAGACTATAATGCTTCTCTGCCCACTGGTTTGGTATCTTCAACCATGGCGAAAACCGATCCTAGTTCTGCTGTTATTGACAATCTTGTTAAAGGAAAAATTCTTCCCCAGAAAGGAAAATTGTTGCAAGCAGTAATGGAGTCTGGTCCACTCCTTCAAACACTTCTTGTTGCAGGTCCTCTTCCTATGTGGAGAAATCCTCCTCCTGTTCAACCTTTCAAAATCCCACCAGTTTCTATCAAAGGCTGTGAAACTGGTGGTTTTAATCAGAAACCAGTGGAAAATCCTTGCTATATTGCCCAAAACTCTCTTAATTCGTTTTCATATCCTGAAATGTCTCGTGGTCATTCACAAACTTGCTCAGCTTCCTTGTTGAGCTTTAATGGTAGGCCTTCAAGTTCATGCTTGAACAATTCAAGGCTGCTGACTTCAAGTTCAAGTTTTGGCAACCAAATCCCAATTGGCAAACGACAAAGGCTGCAATAAAAATTAATACAAGTTTAGCCTTTTTTTTTTTTTTTGTGTAAAAAATCAAATTCCTGCGATTGATGGTGTAAATTGGATACTTCTGCTTCCGGCTTTGAACTTTTCTGGATGACAATAGCTAATTTTAGGTTTATTCTATGCATACTTGTGTATCAAATTGTTGCATTTGCTATTTCTTTTGTGAAAGGAACATTTACCCTCAAAAAACCAGATTTATCTTTTACGTTTTGTATTTATGCTTGAAATTAAAGTGAAAATAGATCATAAGTAAATAATGGTACATCTCAAACAAGTATTAAGTTCCTGTAAGCTTTGTGAAAAATACTTCTATGCTAAATAGAGATAAAAGTGCTATCTCTAGACCTTTGTTGTTATGCTTATGGATTTTGTCTCTCAATTTTTCATTTTGATCTCATATAGTAATTTTATATTTTTTTAGAGAACTAGTCTTTTTGGCCGAAGCCAAGCTGAAATTTTCTAACATCGAATGCTTGAAAAGAACAAAAAATATAGACTTTTTTTTTTTAGAAGATTCTGTAAATTTTGATAGTAAATTGACTATAATTGGCGGTTTATGCAATGAATTATTCTTATTATCATCACCAACATTGCTCGTCTCCATCCTCTTAATTCCTTGCTTTCATCGTTTTCAAACTCTTTATACCAAGTCAAAATCCCAAAAGCAATCTGGAAATGTAATTCACACGAAATTGAATCCCACAAGCACATACATGCCTATGAATCCAGTGACCTCACAGGAGCTTAAACCTTCGCATTGGAATCCATGGGTGATCACTTCGGTTGCTACGATCTGCATTGTCATCATGTTATTTGCTTACTTGAGGATTATAAAGACTTTTTGCAACAATATCTCAAGAAACCAAGATGGAAGGAGGCTTTTGAATGTGTCGAACCCCGATGATCCATCCCTACAATTTCATAGCCATGGACTCGATTTTTCCTTCGTTCATTCCCTTCCAATCACCCAGTTCAAGAAAGATAATCAAGGAAAGTCAGAAATGGCTCAAAGCAATATGGATTGCGCTGTGTGTTTGGGAGAGTTTGAAGAAGGAGAGTGGCTGAGACATCTAACAAATTGCAAGCATGTTTTTCACATTTCTTGCATTGACACTTGGTGTCTGACCAATTCCAATTGTCCAATTTGCAGATCAGAGGTTTATGGTCTTGGTTTGGACCATGAATATTCTGCTTCTATGTACACATTGTTAGAGACTTTGACGAGGGAAGATTTCTTTCGAGAAAGGGCAGAACATTACCAGTTTCTTCGATCAACTATTTTACAGAACTCTGTATCTTCTATTGATCCAAGACATGCTAATTGACTTGGTTTCTTTTTGTTGTTTCGTGGGAAAGGAAAAGTCAAGAGAAAGTTCTAATCTGCCATGTCCTATATAAATCATACCGAGGTATTTTTCTAAACCGCTAAGATGTTTTCTGCGATTGAAAGCTTGAGCCCCAAGAAACACGAATAGGGTTAGGAGCTATATGATGACTGAGTCAAGAACAAAATGTTGGGGACCCTCATTTCCATGAACTTCAAGCTAGCAAGCTAATTTCAATTGAGTGATAATTATTAACTGAATTCAAGTATTCAACACAGCCGCAAGATCTCTGACTTTTATATTTCATCCAATGGAAATGATTTGCGAAGAGAACTTTTCCCTTTGGGGGGTTATTTACAGGTTTTTATTGAAAAAAAAATAAAAATAAAAAATAAGTAAATGCGATTATCATTCTTATAGTGGTCTTCATAGAAAATGTTATCATTAATATTTTATAATTATTATTTTTTTAAATAGAAGTTAGAAGTTATCTTATCCTTGGTTATATTCATTTGTTAATCAGGATATTTTGGTAGACTATTTGGCCATTTGGTGCTCACGGCACTGCTGAATCAGATTGCGTGCCAAAGTCAGTGAAACTTTTTTTTTCACAGTGGCCATTCAATCTCCGGAATTCTTCTTACCCAATAACGATCTAACATTTTACATCAAACTGAAAAATTCAATTTCATCAAACCCACTCATTTGTGTTATTAGTCATAGTTTTCAATCATGGCATCTTCCCCCAACTTTTTTGGATTTTAACGGCTTTGTCTACTACAACTTTGGGCGTTTCTCCTGCGGATTTTGCGGGTCAAGAAAAGGTTGGGGCTCTTTTATGGCTGTATCTGTAATTTGATCAATCTTTATCAATCTTTGTAGAGAAGAAAGACTTGGACTATTTGTCTACAATCGTTCTAAGAAACAACTTCTAGAAAGTGCAAAAATAAAAAACCAACACCACTTGGAAAAAGAAACTACTTTCGTAGAAAAAAAATTGGGGGGAAATACAACTTGCTTGATAAACACATTTCACTAGTTTCGTTATTTCACAAACTAGGAGCGGAACACACGACATCAAAAATAAAGCAGGTGTATTCTTGATGATAATTATAAAATATCTTTGACAAACTGACAAAATTTGACCAATTTAAAGACCATAAGCTACAAAATGTCACAACAATGACGAAGCTTATAGCCTGCTAACAAACAGTCTAAGGTACTCAAGCTTTGCTTTATGAAGATTGCCCATAATTCACATACATTATGCTATATCATATTATATATCAATTTTGATCAGGTAGTCATAATGATGTTCAAAAATTTTGGTTGGCAATCAACGACCAACAAAATGGCATTCACGTAAGTATCAGTGAATGTTTTTGTCCAAATGATCAAAACACTGAAATAACTGAAACAAGTAAATAAAGTTTTCTGTGCCTGCATGTTTCAATCTTCTTGTAACCAGAGAATTGAGAACAATAATCAGTAGCGAACCAAATATTACATCTTCAAAAATCAGTATGACCGAGCTCAAAGTTCACTTACTACAAATAGAAATTAGAAAAAAGAATCTCGAATGAGAGAGCCTTAAAACTACCTTAGATAATTCCAATTTTGTTTGCCACATCCAATGCATCATAGTCGGGTGTCAATCTAACATATGCCTTCTTAGTACCATCAGGCCTGGATCACAATGATTAAATAACAACGTTGAGAATTTCAGTATAAAAACACATAAACAAGTACATGTCACATGCTTGTCAAAAAAATCAAAGGCTCACCTGATCAAGGTGTTCACTTTCTTGGCCTGAATATCATACATCTTCTTGACAGCATTCTTGATCTTCTTTTTGTCAGCACGAATGTCAACAATAAAAACCAAAGTGTTATTGTCTTCGATTTTCTTCATTGCTGACTCAGTAGTAAGGGGATATTTGAGAATCTGATAGTGGTCAAGCTTGTTCCTTGGTGTAACACTGATACGTGGATATTTGGGATTCCTATCTTTTTTCAATGTCCTTGGCCTATGAAATGTAACTGATGTCCGGATTTTCTTGGCTTTCTTCTTAAATAATGGACCTGACTTTACAGCTTTTGCAGTCTTTAGGGCTTGTGCCTTAGGATCTGCTTTTTTCGAACCATCAGCTGCATATGACAGCAGCGATCAGAGAGGGAAACATAATGGAACCACAAGCTATATCCATGCATAATATGTGTATTTTGTGAACGTGTATGGATATATGTACAGAGGTTTCGGTACGGCACCTATTCAACAGTTTAAAGACCTAAATGGACAAGAACATAGGGGTGACAGAGCATAACTATCATCAATAGCAACTGATTACAATAACCAGTCAATCCAGCAGTTGTTCTTCATTATTTCGTTGAGGTATAAACCATTGAAACAAATCCCATTTCACGAAAACTGCAGAATGTGTATGTGTGTTACATATTGATGGAATTACGGAAAAGAAAGATGAACTTCAAAAAACTGTTTTAAGCTACAGTTCTGCTAACAAACTGGCACAAAACTAGGATATTGACACATCAATACACAAATACTCCCACTCCCAGTGGTACACATATACGTATGTGAATTTCCTTCATTGTCCAAAGTAAAGGATGGAGATAAGAGGACTTCAAAGTTTTATAGAAAAATGCACCATCAACTGGCTTATCACCTTATCTAAGCCAATCTGGTAGTAAATCCATAGAATAGCTGTAACTGCCCTACATAATGAAAAGAACTCCTCTTGCACACAAAGAATACGACAACCCACTTTTGTAACCCATGTAAGCATGATTCTCCAACCATCAACTTATTGGTAACAATGAGAATGGCCACTGTTATCACCGATAAATACAGCCTAATTATTCATTTTTCAAGGACTAAATCATAAAAAATGCACCATACACATATGAATGCGAGGTCAATATGTAGGAAATGGAGGAATATTAGAGGATATACGACATAGCTTAGCTTTGTTGGCTATATATAATCATCTGGGAGATAAATCTTCAATACTTTAATATATTATTTGAATGTTCACCTATCAACTGACTTCCACTTAACATTGCCAAAAAATTAAGCACGGTCCCAAATCGTTCCCATTAATTTTTCTGTCAGAAACTTAAGTTTCAACTTTTAACTAATTTGGTTTCCAGAAAACTACTAGCAAAGTATAATGGACACAGTTTAAACGCTAACAGTATCAGCATTACCGGTGGAAGAAGGAAAGAAAGGGAAAAGATCTACCATATCAATGCCGCTAGCAAAAGCATATTATAGAACAACCTATATACTACAACAAAAAATTGTGTGAATTTGAACAAATTAACTGTGATTTGTTTCGTTGCTAAGATAATTTTGCAAACAAAACTAATTTCTAAATAATGTGCTTAGTTGGAGTTACTATTCATCCACATTAGTCTGAGAAAGCTTAAGAACACAAATAGCACTCCAAGTTCATTGCCATGTTTCCCACGGTTTTCTCATCAACCAAACAACAGTTAAAACTAAAAGGCAGATAAAAACAAAAAATAAAAAATAAATAAAAAGAAGAGAACAGTGAACAACGCAGAGCGACGACTGAGTTGTACCTTTAGGAGCCATTGCGAGAAGAAGAAACTCTGCCTAGTACTCGCTGTGAAACCCTAACAGAAACCGAACAGAAATGTAAAAATCGTAAATGCTTTGCAGTTTCTAAGTAAAGAAATAGAGGGAAAATGAAAGAAGAAGAAGAAGATAAGAAAGAGAGAAAACCTGTGGTGAGAAGCGTATGGAGGGCTCTAGGGTTTGGTATGGCCATAGAGGAAGCCAGGACTATATACTGAAATTTGCTAAAATTACCAGAATGTCCGCCTCTCCCTACAATTTTTTTTTTTTTTTTTTTTTTACGGGCTTGAGCTTTTTCTAGCCCATGTTGTCCTCTGTTGTGCCACGCCAGGCCCTGATAGTGGCCTACTTAACTTCTTCTAAATTTAAGTTGTTCTTTTTACACCACCAAAATTTCTCATTACACATCCAAATTTTTGTTCGATTATCATATCATCATTAGCCGAACAATTTTGAATTCTTAAGCTTCATATTACCAACAACGTTTTATAGTCGGTCATAAACTACAAAGCTGATCTAGCATGTTTAAATAGAAGTTCCGCACTATAAAAACTTACAAAAACATAAAAACATTAAAATTTCAAAATTATTGTTTCGGGAAAATATTTTTATATCTGTATCAACACGATTTTTATAGTACGGAAGCATAGAAACACCATTTCAGTTTACATATTTCTACACTTGAACTATCCATTTATGCTTTGTTCGGTAGATTATAGGATTAACAACCTTAATTTCTAATGTCTAATTAAGAAAATAACATAACCAAAAAATGATTTTTTTTTTAATTTTTATTTATTATTATTATTATTTTGTTCTAATGAATTACTTTATTACGCTTGCTCATCTTATACATATTATAAGGAAACTACGGAAGAGAGCTTGAAAATCATTAGAGTTGTTCAGCAAAATCATATCCTACTAAAGGTTTCTTTTAAAAGCATGACATTTAGACCAATTGATGCACCGGAAATTACGATAATATGTACACAAATATTGGTCCAAAATATTAAATTCAGTACTTTCATAATTCTTTATATAAATAAAAAATTCTAATAAAAATTACTCTAAAAGATTTCAAATATATATTACATTGCTGTGAATAGTTTTCTTTGAATCGAATTGTTTGCTGTTAGTATACAAACATTAAAAAATAATCATTAATGGTAAATAACCACCAAAAAAAAGAAAAAAAAAGAGGAAAAGTTGAAGTATTCATTGGTAGAGAAGGAATTGCATTCATAGTCCAGAATGAGTTTGTATCGTTTCAGCTTTTCATATCTGGTAGGTCTAAATTATTCACATTTGGGCTCATAAATCCAGCTAATGGTCCTTGAATATCAGAACCATAAACATGACCCATCTTGGTCCTTTTTGCTTCTAAGTACCTCTTATTTTCCTCTGTTATCGGTGTTAGCACAGGCACCCTCCCAACAACAGCCAACCCATATCCTTTTAGGCCAGTGAACTTGGCAGGGTTATTTGTCATTAGCCTCATAGTTTGAACTCCTATGTCTCTCAGAATCTGCTGGCCATAAAATTTAACAAAGTTCATAGCAGAGAAAGACAAGTAGCTACACTACTATTTAGGAGTGCGTTTTCATCCTGTTTCACTTGAACCTCAGAGTAGTTTTTCACTGAACTTCTTAAAAATAGAACTTTTTTAATTCTTTAATTTTGGAAAAATGGTTTCTAATTAGGACTCTTATATTTTTTAGAATCAGATAACAAATTTTGAGTACTTGACCATCCTAGTTTCCTACTTATTCTTCTCTGTTTGGTTATTTTTGCTTACCGGAAATGTATAATTTTCTGAAGTTAGTGATTTATCAAACTGACCTGGGCGCCAATACCATATTCGCGGGCATCGATAGCTAATCCAAGTTCTATATTGGCCTGAACCGTGTCATGACCTTGATCCTGCAAATTATAGGCTCTAAGTTTATGACCAAGTCCGATCCCTCGTCCTTCATGACCACGGAGGTAAACTAGAATCCCTCTACCAGCTTGCTCAATTAACTGCATTGCTAAATCTAACTGGTTTCCACAGTCACATCGAGCGGACCCAAATATGTCCCCAGTTAAACATTCTGAATGAACTCTTACTAGGACATCTTGCCCGTTTCCTATGTTTCCCTGTTGAAGTGAAACAGCAGTGGCTTAGCAAGTTTGGACAGTTCCAGTTTACTGAAAAATAAATAAACATAATAAACCTCTTCGTAAACAAACACAAATACCTTCACAATAGCAATATGTTCAGTTCCATCCAGCTTTGAGCGATAGCAATAAGTCTGAAACAGACCCCATTTTGTAGGTAGACGAGAAATAGCAGTTCTTTCAACAAGTTTTTCCCTTTTTCTCCGGTACCTATGATCAGAATGCATAGTATGAATCATTTAATTGAATTCAAAACATTGGAAACACATTTTTTAATTACATTTAGTATATACCAATCTATGTTGATTTCAATATGACAAACTCCTTCAGGTAGACTTGTAAATCGATAAACCTACTTCAATCAAAAGGAATATCTAAAAGCCATCTTGACTTTCACTTCCTCTAGGCACCAATGAACCTAGGCTTTCCACTTTGACCAATCATTGTTGAGTCCTGCTGTCTTCTTTGGATAGAGATTTACCAACCAGGAGTCCTTGGAATCGAAATATCATGATGATGTCGAAAGAATAGAATTCAGTTTCAAGTTACATGCATAATAACTACAATCTCATTGCTAGCTCATACTTTTACTCAAATTCAAGGATCAAAACGCTAACAAGCCTATTTGCAAGATACATCAGGAGACATCCTTAAACAGTATACCAGTATCTCACCTAATCAAATCAGTCAGGGAGACTATTGGAATGCTGAACTCTAAGGCCAACTTTCTTAAGTAGGGCAAAGTGGCCATAGAGCCATCTTCTACATCAAAAACAGCTGAAAGAACAGAGACTGGTCGCAAGCCTGCTAGAACAACCAGATCAACAGAAGCCTCAGTATGACCAGCCCTCCTTAGAACCCCACCATTTCGATACTTGAGGGGAAAGACATGGCCTGGCCTTCGAAAGTCTTCTGGTTTAGACTCTGGAGATGAAAGAGCAAGAACTGTCTTTGCCCTGTCTGATGCAGATACCCCAGTAGATGTGCCAGCTTTTGCATCCTAAACAAGCAGAAAATATCAGGTTTGAAATGCACCTTTGGCCTATCCAGGTGCTTCAAATCGTATTCATGAGACTGTAAATATAACCATAAATTGCAAAACATTACCACTGTGATTGTGAAAGTGGGCGCAGAAGAATCTACATATTCAGTATTTTTGGACATCAGAGGAAGCTTCAATCTATCAAGATCCTCCTCCTTCATTCCCACTGAGACAATCCCTGACCCATGCTTTATCATGAATGCTATATCCCTTGGACTTGTAAGTGATGCTGCCATGATAATGTTTCCTTCAATATCCGCATTTTCATCATCTACAACAATCACAAACTGAAAGGAAAGGTAAAAGCAAACATATAAGTTAAGTTTTAACATGGGAATTTTATCAAACTGATTCAAAGCAACCCATTTCTTTACGGAAAAACCTCAACTGGCACAGACCCATGATGAAATTCAACTTGAAAATCAGTTATTAATTGTATTTTTCCAAATTTTAAAATTATGACAAACTATAAACTTGTACCAATGGATTGTTAAGAACAAGAATAGTAATTCTTACAGCTTAAGCACTAATGAACTCAATAGGAAACGCGTAAATTGAGTGAAGATTACCAACCTTTCCTTCTCGTAATGCATTAAGCGCCTGGTCAATCGATGAGTAGCCCTCAGAAGGGCGATCAGGATCACCTTCTGCATCACTGACAAAGAAATCAATGGTTTCTGGGGTAATTTTAGCATCAACGGTCCCAAACGGAGCTATAGAGGACTCGTCCAAGGCACCCAACAGAGACCCATTTTCATTTTCCTCCAAAGTATGATCGTCAAACAGGTTTTCAGCACCAGTTCCAGAAACCCCAACAGCCCAACAAGTGCAATTCAACCACCTATGCCTATAATAAGGTCCGAATCCTATGCTCAGAGGAGCCGCAAAAGAGCTATGCAATCTGTGACAGAGTCACCAGCGCATATAGGCATATAAGCTCAAACCAAATTACAAACAAAACAAGTTCGAGAGAAAGACAGAGAGAGAGAGAGAGAGAGAATACCTTGAGCTGGCAAGGATTTTGGGAAAGATGCGGTGAGAAAATAGTGCGGAATCCATGGAAACAAGCCTTGAGACATAAGCTGATGATGATTATGTATCATAATTTGCATGTTACGTGCTGCATAAAGGAAAAAAAGCCCACCTCTGGTTTTGGATGTGTCTCCCCTGCAACGTTGCCGTTATCCAAAAAAAAAAAAATATATATATATATATATATTATTTGGGTACTTATTTTTTTAAGTCCTGGTTTAACTTTTTTGGTTTATCAACATGGTTAATTACCCTTTTTGGGGGTTTTTTTTTTTAATTTTTTTAAGAAATTTGTCCACCTTATTTTTCTTATTTATTTCCCATCTATTGAAGAATTTTTTCGAACTTCCTTTTTTTTTTAATGGTCTAATTCAATTTTTCTAATTTTGATCTTGATGAAGTAAAAAAGTGAAATGCAGAAAGGAAAATACAAAAAGTTCTTTTCGGTGGTGACTTAAAAATTAAGTGGTCTATAACCATATTTAGAGGGATGTATTCAATTTAGAGTTTGATGGATTTAAAATGAATTATAGATTTTAAAATATTTGATGGATTATTATGGAATTCTACAGGTTCCATAAAGATTTTATAAAAATCCAATGAAATCTTTGGATTTAAAGCTGGATTTCATATTGACAATTTTCTTTACAATTTTTCTGTTAAAATCCTTTCAAATCCATTAAAATCCATCATTTTTTAAAATATTTTAAAATCAATGACTTTTTGAATACAACTAGATTTTAAAAGAATTCTATAAAATCCTAATTGAATACATCTAGATTTTAATGGACTTTTATAAAATCCATCAAAATCTAAATTGAATATCATTAGACTTGTATGGATTCCTTTAAAATCTAAATCGAATATCTCAAAACTTTAAAAGACTTTTAAAATCCTTCAAATTCTAAATTGAATACATCCCCCTTAATTGCATATTTTAATCCAATGTCTCACTTGGCTCGGTGGGTCTTAAAAAAAGCATTTTTTTTAACCACTTGTATCATTGATTTTTATTTGGTGGGTAAATAAGTAAACCTCCAAATAAAACTTAAACAGTATTTCTTTTTTTCGGTCCGATTTATATCATCTATATAATATATAAATATATATATATATATATATTATTTTTATTTTTTTTATTATTTGTTATTATTTATTATTTTTATTATCTTCCACATATGAATATAATCAAATATATATAAAATTAATTTTTATAATTTTTCATAACTACCAAACAATTGATATTATTATATATAGTAATAATTTTGAAATAAATTTAAAATAATTAAAATATTTTATTTTATTTTATTTACCAAATATATATTTTTATTTTTTTAAAATTATATATTATTATTATTATTATTATATTATATTATATAATATTAAGTGATGCAGGAATTATGTATTACCTTCCTTTTTAGAAAGCATCGTGGTTTTTTTGGCTAAATATATATTATATACTATCTAATAAAGGAATTATAATCAAATTATGGCCTAATATATACCATAATAATGTATAGTAAGATGTACTTTCATATTTAATATTTAATTTTATTTTATTTACTAAATAAGTTAAACATATTTAGCTATAAATATATAAGTGACATCTCCCGATTATTTAAAATTTCAGTATTCAATATTTTGTTAGTTTTTAGTCTCTCATATTATGTTTTAGTTGTTCAATTTTTTTTTTATTCTTTAATTCCAATATATATATATATATATTTTTTTTATGGATCCTAAACATGATCATGTTAATCATAAAGATGTATGTAAGCTATGCTATGGATTTTTGATTGAAATTGAAAATGTTGAATCAAGACATGATGATCAAAAAGAAAAAAAATGCTTTTGACAAAGAATATTTAATTATTGATTCACCTTTATCTATCAACTTTTTCAAAACGATAGAGAAGAAAAAGATAAAAAAAGAAGAAGACACAAGAGATTATTCAGATAAAAGGCATGTAAGAAAGAGAAATACGATCGTTCTAGCAATCAAGTGGTACTGGAATTCCCTGACTTCGGGATAACTTCATTGAATAAGAAGTAACTTAAAGAAATTAAACGTTTGTCCTAGATATTATAGTTTTTTTTTTCTTATTAAGCTTTTTTTATTGGGTTTAAAATAAAAAATAAAAAGAATGTTTTTATTTTAGTTAGTATAAATTACAATATAGTTTTTTTCAGGCAGACAATATTTTTGTTTTTGTAATTGATTAATATAATTATTTCGATATTCAATATTTTGTAGTTTGTTTTTGTTGTTTTGCTTAATTTTCCTCTATTAAATATCCTTAATTTTTAAGAAGAAAGTATTCGGAATAATAACAAATAATTTTTTTATTCGTCTATAGACAATTTTCTAATCCCATCCAGTTGGTAAGATGTGTTATGTGGATATTATGATATCATCTATTATATTTATCTTAATTAAGGGCTGAAATAGGAGAATACCCAATACCATTCGTGATTTGATTATATTATATATGTTTCAACTTTTTGAAATTTTATTTTTATTTTTTTGGAAAGGACTCTCTCAAATTAAAGACCATAGATTTGACTAATTGGATAATCTTAATTAAGTATTCATTTATTTCCTTTGAACATTAACTTTTTTTCCTTTTTAATTATGTTGACTGTTAATTAATTTAATTGATCCAATTAAGTAAAAACTTTATTAACCTTTTTTATATTTAGCATAATTACATACAATCAGCATCATTGAAATTGAATTTTAACTTCTACTTAATTAGTATTAACTTAACATTCAAAATAAGTTCAACTTCATATATATATAATGCAAATTAATTAAATTCAAAAATAAAGTCTAATTTCTAACTAACTAGAATTAATTTAAGGGAAAAATCTTTGTCCTTTAATTATGGAAAATAACATATATTAATTTAAATAGAAACAAATTCTCTAATGACAATTAGTTTTGAACAATGGTATATACAAAATTAGAAATATTAGTTATAATTTTCCTTTCTGATTAAGGTGTCTTAATGCCGTGATCCTAATAGCTTATATCCTGAATAGTAGTTATATTTTCAAATTAGTTTAAGGTTCCAATTAGTTTTTAAAAAAAAAAAAACAAAAAAAATTCCAATTAGCAGTGCATTTTACTTAGCAATAATTCTTCAGAACATATTATAATTTTTCATGATAGTGTTTCTTCATAACATATTAATATTAATATGTTAAATTTGTACACAATAACAGAAAATCTAATAATTAAACTATTTTATAAAAGAAGAAAATCATTTTAATATGTAAATAACAATATATGTACATATTGTTCACCGTTACTTATATGTATATATAACATATTTTTTTTCTTCCTTTTTTAGAATATATAATTTTTTGAAAATATAAAAAATAAAAATATATAAATAAAATAAGAAAACTAACTACTAATAAGGAAAATGTTAACCTATTTAATTAACTCTAAAACTATTGGTATAATTATTTTACTTGAGGATAAATATCAGTTTATCCCATAAATAACCTTTTTCTATGATTATAGTTTTAGGGTTAGTTATCCTCTTTTCATGATTATAGTTTTAGGGTTAATTATTTTAGGGTTAAATATCTCATAATTTGATTATTTGATTATCTAATAGAAATTATTCTGCATATTTTTATCCATGACTTTACCTATATATTTTTCACTGTTCCTTCCATTTATAATATATTTATATAACAATATATTAATGGCAATTATATATGTATGACAATTTTACACTTGAAAAATTGAAAAATTGCAAAGTATAAAAAGTAAAGTATCGAATCGCAAAATAAATTGGTAAAGTAAAATATAAAAAGTAAAGTATATATTGGAAAATTGCAAAGTATCAAATACTAAGTTATATATACATATACATATCTTTATTTGATTATCTAATAAATTATTTTCCATTTCTATGAACTTAAAAAAGTAAAAAAATATAGAATATTTTTTATAAGATAGTCAAGTAATCAAATTATAAGATATTTAACCCTAAAATAATTGACCCTAAAACTATAATCATGGAAAGAGGTTATTTATGAGATAAATTGATATCCATCCTTAAGTAAAACAATTAAAATTTAAATAGTTTTAGGATCAGTTAAATTGGTCAACATTTTTCTTATTAGTAGTTAGTTTCTTTAGTTTATTTTTTTAATTTTTTTATATTTTTAGAAAATTATATACTCTAAAAAGGAAGAAAAATAAAAAGAAGAATACTATATTATATATACATATAAGTAACGGTGAACAATATATACATATATTGTTAAATTGGTAAAGAATGGCCCCTGATTCCTAAATTGATGCCAATATCTTGTTTCTCAAATTGAATCTATGAATTATGTTATTACTAAAAATATTTTACAATTAAAATTTGAATAAGTAGGAATAGGAAAATAAATAATCTAATAGACAGCATTACTCACATTATAATAAATTTAGTATTTATAAGTTATCATTGAATGCGTTTGCTTCTTCATTTAATCCAACTTAATTATTTTTTATATATTTGTCAACTATTGATAGTAGGTTTACAATGTCTATTGTTTAATCTAATTTGTTATTTTGCATTTACTTTTTATATTTTATAATTATATTGAATTGAAAGTTTTGGTTTAATATTGTTTTTATGATTCTTTATATATGATTTGATTACAATTTATTTTTACAATTTAATATCAAAATAAATGTATGACAATTATATATGTCGTGCGTCGCACGGGATATGTATCTAGTAAAAAATAAAAAAGTTAAATTGAATGTTTAGTTGAATAGTTAATTAGGGAGTTCTTATTAAAAATACATTAAACTATTGAAACAAGTTATTCATAAGTTCTTAAATTTTTGTAAGGAAAATTTTTGGAATTTCAAATTATTTCCAAATGATATATCATGACTTATAAGATTTTTTTTTTTTTTGGTGAATTAAAAATGGGCCTCTTGGTAATTGTTCTCGATCAAGACTTTAGGGAACTATAGTTCCTATTAAAAATACATTAAACTATTAAAACAAGTTATTCATAAGTTTTTAAATTTTTGTAAGGAAAATTTTTGGAATCTCAAATTATTTCCAAATGATATATCATGACTTATAAGTTTTTTTTTTTTTTTTTGGTGAATTAAAAATGGACCTCTTGGTAATTGTTCTCGATCAAGACTTTAGGGAACTATAGTTCTTATTAAAAATACATTAAACTATTAAAACAAGTTATTCATAAGTTCTTAAATTTTTGTAAGGAAAATTTTTGGAATCTCAAATTATTTCCAAATGATATATCATGACTTATAAGTTTTTTTTTTTTTTTTGGTGAATTAAAAATGGGCCTCTTGGTAATTGTTCTCGATCAAGACTTTAGGAAACTGTGGGCCATTAGCAGCTGTAGCTTTATAACCATGCAGGAGTCTATAGACTGCTCAGCCCACCAACCTGTAACTGTCCCTATTGCCCTTTGCTAAAATGCTCAGCACGTGGAACCCACACTAAGACTTAGATGAGGCTTACCAAGAATCCAACCTGCAACTCTTGCAAACAGGTATGATGGATTTGTCAGTTTTCTACCATTTGATCCACCCCTTGGATGTTCTCCGGGGCCGACTTAAGGCATTGGCCACTAAGGCCCATGCTTAGGGCTCCCATTTTCTTGAGGCCCCTGAAAAAAAAAAATCAATATATATAATATATACATATATTAAATAGAATATAATTATTAATTTATTTTAAAAGTATAAGAATTTTGATTTAAAAAAATTAAATTATCTCTAATTGATTATTTGTTTTTAGGTGAATTCTAATTGATTATTTATTACAATAATTATCTTTAACTATTTTTATTTTTGAAAAATAATACCAATTAAGTTTAATTAGATTTTTTATATTTTGTAATTGATTATATTTTAATAATAAAAAAAGAGAAAAATATGTTAAATATTCCTCTCATTTATATATTTTTTCTCATTTGTTTGTGCATTTTTTTTCATCTTACTCACTTATTTTCATCCTTTATTACTCACTAATTTTTTATATTTGTTTAATTTTAGTATCTAACCTATATCATTTGCAATTTTGGTGCAAATGATTTTAAAATAAAATGTAAGCTTATGAGTGATAATTTATTTTAATGAATTTATATTGTTCATTCTCATAATAGTTTTAATTTTTGTTTTTTTTTATAAATTTATAATTTTAATTATTTACTAATTGTTCTTTGTAAAAAATTAGACTTTGTATTCCTCTAGTTTTTACCTTTATATTTTTTTTATATCTTAATTCAAATAAATTAATTAGATTTATTTTCAGAACTAAAATTAAAAAAAATA
Organism: Ziziphus jujuba; assembly: GCF_031755915.1. NCBI lineage: Eukaryota > Viridiplantae > Streptophyta > Magnoliopsida > Rosales > Rhamnaceae > Ziziphus > Ziziphus jujuba. The sequence goes on from NC_083388.1 coordinate 10,337,106, forward strand.
TATTTTTTTTCTATGCATAGATTTATTATTTTTGTTAGTGCAATTTATATTGAAAGAAGTTTTTCAAAATTGAAATTAATAAAAATTTATTTATATTCAATTATATCTCAAAAATATTAAACAATTAGCAATTTTATTAATTGAATTCAATTAGTAATTTTATATCTAAAAAGGCAAAAAAAAAAAATTTAATATTTGGATATTAATTTTTGAAAATAGTAATATTTTTATACCCTTTTTTTTTTTTTACCTTTTTTAAAATTATATAAGATACAAAAAAGATTAAATAAACATAATATTGTTTTTTGCAGTTACGATTAATTGTTTTTCATTACCATGATGTATTTGACCAACTTTCCATATTGACTTTCGATGGGGATGGAAACCACTGCATGTCCATTGCGGATGATAGAGATGAACCAATAATTGAAAGCCACATGTCGCTGTTTTTGACCAAGTTAAAGTGAAAGGAACTACCAGTACGACTAGTTCACCCGCTAGTGGGGTCGAGGTGAGCTGACGTGGAACGACTTTTTAGAGCCCAAAAAAGAAACGAGACTAAGACGCCGGCGATTTCGAAGCGCAGGTGTGACTGTTACCTCTCTCTCGCTCTCAGAGACTGCTCTCTCTCTCTCTCTCTCTCTCTCCCCCCCCAGAGCTCTACACCTTGGAAGCTCACTCTTCCTCTCTCTCTTTCTCCCCCTCAATCCCTCTGGTTTTGCTAATCCATTTGCTCCCGATTTCGGACACCGTAAATTTTCTCGGAGGTGCTCCGGCGAGAGCGTGTCTTTGAGCATTCAACGACATCGTTTTTGTATAGCTTTTTCTCTGAGAAAGAATGTAAGCTCCAAAGCCCTCTTTCTGTGCCTTAAACTTTTGCTTGATTAGTCTGACTATTTACCATATATATATATATATATATATTTGTTATTTTATTTCTTGTTTCTTTTAACATTTGATTTGGTGGTTGAATAATCAGATTGCTGGTTTGAATTGGTTGGCTGTGGATGGGCTATGGCCGAACCAATATCGACGGGTGCTCTTAAAGACAACAAGTTATTGAAAGGGGTTTTTGCTGTGGCTGGAATCATGATCACTCTCGTTAGCTATGGTGTTTTACAGGTTTATATGGCATTATTGCCTTCCTTTTTTGGCCACTTGCAATTCAGTTTTGCTATTTTCTCTTTCGATTTTGGGTTTGAATTTTGAAAGGCAAGGCTATTTTCTCTTTCGATTTTGGGTTTGAACTCTGAAAGGCAAGAAAACCATAATATGACTGATGATCTGAAAATTTTCATTGTAAGGACTTTTAACTGATGAGGGTCCAATTTTAATAGAAAAGAAATGGGAAAGAAACAATGAGCATATTGGCTTCGGTGAATGTTGATTGGTTGGTTTCTTTTGATTTAGAGACCATAGAATCTTTCTTTTGGCCATATGCCATTTTGGTTTTTTAATGTCTGGTTGAAGTTTTAAAAATTTTGGTAGGAGTTTGGAAGACTGTAGTGCGGTTAGCCACACATAGGGGTGTTTAGATAATTAACCCGTGGTTGGAGTTTTAAATATTTTGATAAGAGTTTCGAAGATTGTAGGGTGTTTAGCCTCACATAGGGTGTAAATTACATGGCCGCGATAAGTAGCTTGGACTGTAAGGGTAATGGAACTACGGTTTCCAACTGTTCAATAGGTGCTCTTTTGTATCCATGATTTATACATGCTCTAATTTATGTTATCTAATATGTAACTACTTAATTTGTTCTTAAGTAAAATGGACTCTTTCACAAGTTAGTCTAAAGTTGGTCAAAGGTGTTTTCTGGTGTTGATGAAAGTTTGTTTCTTACAGGAGAAAATCATGAGGGTTCCTTATGGGTTGAACAAGGAACCTTTTAAGTTTTCATTATTTCTTGTTTTATGCAACCGCGTTACCACATCTGCTGTCTCTGCTGGTTTTTTATTGGTAAGTAGCTTTTATTGGGAAATCACTATAACTGTCTTGGTTGGACATGATGAAGTTCGAGTTTATTCACAAGTGATCAACTTCATAACATAAAAATTTGAATGGGTTTTGCATTTTCATGCTAGCAGCCATTTTTATGTGGGAAGTTCTTTTAATTTTTTCATTTTTTTGAATATGTATGATTTTATTCTACTCTTTTCTAGGCGAGTAAAAAAGCCTTGGGTCCTGTTGCTCCAGTTTACAAGTATTGCCTTGTCTCTATATCAAACATACTAACCACAACATGCCAGTACGAGGTAAGCCGTCTCTATTTCGAATATCACTTACAAAATCCTTTTTGATTGTATTTTGGTAAATTTTTTGAATCAGTTGTTCCACTTTTATTTTTTTTGGCCAAAAGTTTTTCCACTTGCTATTTGAGTAGTAATGTCTGTTGTTTGATCACTATAGCGACTACAACTATTCTTTCAGGCCCTTAAATATGTCAGCTTTCCTGTTCAGACGCTTGCAAAATGTGCAAAAATGATACCTGTTATGGTAAGATAGCCTTATCTACTTAATCATTGTGGTTATCAATTTACAATATGTGTTCCTTTTAATCACTTATGTCTGGCAAACTTTTGGTTGTCTTATTTAAGAAGCTTTAGTCTAGTAGATTGAATTTTCTCTTTGCTTTCATTTTTGTTTTGTTTTGTTTTGTTTTTGTCTCACATTATGTCAGATATACAGTTTTTCTTGAACAATAGAAAACCTTCTGTGCTTGCTCTGTCTTATGCCTTGAACTGCAGGTGTAATGGCTGAAAATTTTCCCATTTGGATTTACACTTACTATACTTAATCACCAATGTTTCAATAAAAATTTGCCAGGGTGAGTAATCTTTTGTTCTAATTTGGAGTAGGAAATCTCTGGGGAGCACAAGGCTTAACTGTTCAGTCTTCTTTAACCAATGGGTATACCATGTGTGCCTCCTAGAATACAAACAATAAAATGGGTAGACCAGTTGCTCCTGGTTAAGTGAATATCCATTTTTGTGATGTCTGAGAAACAATAGGTTTAGTTGGAATGACTTGACTAATTGATCTGATGTTAGGTAATCCATGGATTGAGTTTTAGTAATATGGAAAGGAAAACTAGAGGGGGTGGTTTAGGTTATAATTTTTTTTATTTTTTATTTTATTTTTTATATTCCTGATAAAAAATATGTAATAAAGTTTGTCCAGAAATTATAACTTCCAAAATTCATTGTTCATTGAAATTAATTTGAAGATGCACTTTGCATGAATGTTTATATGTGCGAAATCTTATTAGTGCTGCAAATATGGTAGTCATTATTCTTTAGTTGGCTTATATATAATATTTTTATTATTGACGCAGGTTTGGGGCACTGTCATTATGCAGAAGAAATACAAGGGAAATGACTATCTGTTGGCTTTTCTAGTGACTGTAGGCTGTTCAATATTTATTCTGTATCCGGTAATGACTATGGCCTAGTCTCTGATTCCTGTTCCAATTCCACTAATGTTTCATTCAGGCATGCACATGTGAATGGTCATAACTAGGATATGGTCCTAAATGCTGATATCTTACAAAACATTTAGTTTGAATTTTTTGTAAATTAATTCATTGCTTAAACAAAATCAGCAATTATAGTTACTGCCAGATACTTTTGCGTTATAGATGTTGACATCTTACTATGCATTTGATTTGAATTCTTTTAAATAATCCCACAAAGAAAATGATTCATTCAGAATTCTTAATTATTCCATGGTTAATTCATTGAAAATCTTGAATGTGTTATATTCCTCAATCCTTATGCTTATGTATTATCAGTTTATGACTCTACCATGTGAAACTTGACCTTTAAGTTTAATGTATTCCAACATAATTCGTGAAATTCTCTTACGGCATGTTTGGATAGAGGTAAAGTTAGTGGGAATCTAATTTCCTTGGGAAAGTGATAACTTTTTTTTGTTTGGATATTTATTGTAAGATGGAAAAATGTGGGTCCAGGAAATTAAATTCCCACAAATGTAGGAAAATATGTGGGAAAGTTGCTCCCACATACATAGGTGTCATTTTGAGAATCTCAGATAAAATAGTTTTGAAATTTTTTTAGAATACATATTTACCCTTAATTTATAATACAATGTTAAATTTAATTACTTATAAATTTCAACTTTTCTATTACTTACCAAACAAACCAAGAGAAAAATTAATTGTCAGGAAACTAAATCCCAGGAACTAAATCCCGAGAATCATTTTCCCTCTCAACTTTAACACTTCCCAAACGGGGCCTTACTTCAGTCTCAAAGACTTCAGGCTTCCTGTCTTATAAATTGGGTAACTGCTGGAAGCATGCCGCCTCTGTATATCTGACTAAATGTAACCCCCAGTTCCGTGGACCTTCAATTATGACTGCAGTTCTGCTTATACATGGTTATACTGATATTACTGACAATATCATATAACAACCCATAATGTTTATACATGACTGAAAAGGAAAGCTATTTCTGGAGTAATAAAGTGACGACGAGTATTATCTTGCTTGCATTCCTGCATGGTCTTCTTCTGAATTAGTTAAAAAGGCACTGTCATTTATTCTGTACATGAGGCTCTTGTCAAGTATCCTTTTGTTGATGTTGCTCAAGTACCTTGACTGGTAGTAGTGCTATGCTTTCATATAAGTTGTACTAAATACTCATTGTAATGTACTTTTGATTGTAGGCAGGAACTGACATTAGTCCATATGGCAAAGGAAGAGAAAACACTGTTTGGGGAGTTTCATTAATGATTGGTTATCTTGGGTATCAATTTGAAACTTACTTCCTATGTTTATTTGGTTGACATTGATATACTCTGATTTTGAAACATTAGCTGCTAAGTTCACAATTAGATCATTTTTTTCATTGTATATAATTTATCCTTTCTGATTATGATGTGCTCTTAAAATTCCTTATGCTCTCATGCTGACAAGCCTGTTTGGTATGTGACACTCCTATAGTGCTACAATCTTATTTCTTGGATATTAAAGATTCACGATGGCAATGCCACTTAATACTGCAGACTACATATTAAGCAATTATATCTCATCCAAAATGAGTTATTTCCTCTAATCTTTAGTACAGTCATTCCAATAATCCGGATTTTATGATGGGTGCTCCACTGAGACTGTATTCTTAAGTTTCACATGTGTATGTCTACAATGGAAAAATAAATAAATGAAATTATTTTTAACATTGATAATGCACTTTAAAATGATTCAGAATAGATGCTGAGTCTGGAGGTAGTTCATTTGACTGTTTTGAGATGCTCATTTATGTATATTATAGGTTTGATGGCTTTACGAGCACATTTCAAGATAAACTATTTAAAGGCTATGATATGGAGATACACAATCAGATATTCTACACAACGTTGTGTTCTTGTCTTCTCAGCTTTACTGGTAACATTCTTATTGTTGTTTGTTTTTGACCTTCATTTTTATATCAGCTTTCATCTTGTTGTCTGAAGTGTCTTATAAGATGGTTCATTTGTGTTGGTTTAGCCAGTTGGGTTGCAGAATATTTATGGCCTTGTCTCCAAAATCATTTAATATGTTTTGTGGTTTCATTTTAAATTTTAATACTTAGTGGAATGCGGTTGTTATTCAAGATCTTTTTTTCATGCTTTATGTGATGCACTTCATATCATCTTCTTGATCATACCTTACATCATCCAAAGTAAAGAAAATGTATATATGTCTTCTCTAGCTAGCATCCTTTACTTTTATCATATTTGATCTTGCATTTTGGTTATTGATTGTTTATATTTTTACTTCCTTAGGTCTAATATTGCAAGGCCATCTACTGCCAGCAATAGAATTTGTTGCTCGCCATAATGATTGTTTCCTTGATGTTGTGTTGCTTTCCACTGTGAGTGATCTTTCTTTTCTTTACATCCTCTATTCACTAGGTACTTGAAAAAATGTTTGTACGTTTTAGCAGGTCTTATATGCCATTAGTTCCTTCTGCATATGTATTATGCACTTGTAATGTGTATGCATCAATCCCTATACCCGCCCTTTTCTTGTATTTCTTTCCTTTTCACTTCCCTGAAATTGAAAGAGAAGCTTGTCATTGCTAATGATATCTGTTGCAGGTAGCAACAGCTAGTCAGTTTTTCATTTCTTACACAATTCGCACATTTGGTGCTCTTGTATTTGCCACAATAATGACCACAAGACAGGTAAAGATTGATTCTTCAGAACAATATTTTTACTCTGTTAATCAACCATGCGTCTGATATATCATGCTTTCTCAATTTCTCTTTGGTGATGCAGTTGGTTAGCATTATGCTGTCATGCATTTGGTTTCATCATCCCTTGAGCTGGGAGCAGTGTATTGGAGCTGTAAGTCTCAACCTCGAAAAATTTTCTTACAGTTTATTTAGAATTTTCAGCACAAAAATAACATCAATTTTGGATGCATTGCCAGGTTATTGTCTTTGGTTCCCTGTACATGAAAACCTTCTTGAGAAAAACACCTCAGAAACCTCCACCTTCAGAACAAACGAAAAATGGAACTTCTAGTCCTCTGAAGGAAAACCCTTAGTTGTGTTTCAGGTTTATGATTTCTTTGATATCTTGGACTTGGTACACTAACGTTGAGTGGTGGCGAGCAGCTTTAGTTTTTAGAGTAAAGAGCTGCATGCTGAAAACTATGAACAAATGCTCGAATGGTGGTGATTAAACCTATTTATAGGCCAGTGCATGCAAATGGATTTTCCCGTAGTCAGTGTTTCCGTTGGAGACCCGTGAAGATCTGTTATGCTCCCATTTTCAAGTAACCATAAATTTCATAGAGTAACTAAAGCAAACATTATTTGAAAGTTTTGTTGGAATAGAAGCAACCCACAAAATATGTATAATTCATTTGCGCAAGCAACGTTTGTTTTTGTTTTTGTTTTGTATGTAATTCCGTGCATGGGTGGAGATAGAAGAAAGTCTTGAGATATGTTGCAGCAACTCACCCCTCCTTCTCTTTCTTGTTTCATCCTTTATTTTTGTGTTTATTTTTCAGATTTTGAGGGTCTATTAAATTTAACCTGTGAATTATAAAATAGAAACTACATTTTCGTTTTGCCATATAGTATCAATGAAAAGTGACCTGTTAGTCATCCTTCTATTGTGCACTGGATTGCGATACTTTTTGACTATGCACCTGTATTTGTCAAGACTTTCATTAATGTCAACACTGCTGTGTTGGTTCTATTCACGTGGTTTTGGCTTCCTGGTAATGGTTTTGCTGGTAGTGGCAGCTCTTGTTGGGGAATTTCTACATTCATCCCACTTTTTGTGAAATATGGTAAGATCACTCCAAAAAACGAGGAACATGATCTATAAATTGTGTAATTTTATCCATAAAATGAGTTACTACCGAAAGTATTGTAGAGAGCTCCGCTCCAGTTATGTGATTTTTCATTATTTTCAGTTTATTTTATGTATAATATATATGGGTGTTATGATGGATTTGACCGTATACACACAATATGAAAAATATGAAGCCGCCCGGTAAGTACTTGTGTTTCCCAAAGTGTTGTACTTTTACAACTTTTCTAATTCATTAATGTAACAGGTATGATTTGATGTGATATTATTTTATTGATACAGTATTAAGTTTCTATGTTACATATTTAATTTTTTTCATATTAATTTCTCAATGAATAAAACAATATTACATTAGACATTAATTGATAAACAATCTAAAACTTGTTGGATTACTCTTTCTTACTGAATAAATGTATAGTGATATTTTAACACTGTTTTATGGGTTTGTTTTCAATTTACAAATTTTTTACTCTTATTTCTTGGTAAATATATAGTCCAAGTGGCTACCTTTAAAGAGAGCTTATTGTTGAAGATATAAATTACTGTTGTGCATAGATTTCTTTCTGCATGGTTTTACTATATATATAAAGTCAGTTTTCTATCAATGACTGTCTGACGCAAAATCATTAGAATTTTTTTAATCAATTATTTAATTTTTTTAAAGACTAAAATGTAAAAGTGTATTTAAATTTTATATAAATTTAGTAGAGTAAATGAACCCATGAAAATTTATATAAAATCAAAATATATTTTTAAATCTTAGTTTTTGAAAAGATTTAAATATTGATAAAAAAAAACCATATAGATAGTTTTGACATGAAAATTTTTATAAAAAAAAATTATATATATATATATATATATATCAATATACGAAAGAGATTCATCGAGGTGGTGCTCGAACAGCTTTAATACTATTTCTATTTCTCCAAAGAATTCTATATTTCTCTCATAGTCTTTATTTTAAAAAGTTAATTCTTGAAAATTGACTCAAACAAATTTTTTATTTTGCTTTTTTTAATATAAATAATTGGTACCCACCGGTACATCTTTAGTTAATCAAAATTATAAACGGGAGGTGGGCAAGCTTTCTATAGCATTATTGTATGTATATATATATATATATATATATATATATGTATGCATAAGAATTATTACATTAGGATATTTTGTTTAAAATCAAGATATAATAAAACCAAAATATAGTTCGTATTAGTCAGAATGCAATGTAAATAACCAATCTACAATGATGATTTGCACTTTATCTTAACTTTATAAACTTTTCTTTTGGTAGATTCGAATAATATGCTAATGTCCTTAATCACACTCATTAAATTTGTTTGAGATTGTTTAATTGTGTTGGACTTATTTTTAAAACTAATTTTAAACAGATGAATTCATAGGCTTTTAGTATAATATTATCACATTGACTTTATCGAAGACTAAATATATATATATATATATATATATATGATGAAGTTCGAGTGAAGATATTTTCAACTTTTTAAGTTAAGAATAAATGAACAATGAAGATATTTTCAACTTTTTAAGTTAAAAATAAATGAACTTAATCATTTAAAATTTTTGGATTATATATAACTTATCCTCAACTTGATCTAGAATATATATATATATATATATATATAAAGTTTTGATATGGTAAGGACATTAAAGAATATGAGTGATAATTTGGGTCATAATATGATAACATGATTTAAAAATGGCACAAAATTAATGGGTTTAGATTTACTATAAACCAGTTAAGATTAAATTCAAGTTAATAAAAATTAACATGGCAAAGAGTATTAAAGACCTAGAAATTTGAAAACATGATTATTAAAGTTTTTTTTTAATGTTATTTTTTAGAAAAAATAGTATTAGTTATATTATAAGCATATATATATATATTTAATAACTATATGAGATTTTTTATGTTAACATATACAATGTGTAAACTTGTAAGTGTAATTATATATATGTACATCCATATATATTATATATATATATATATATATATATATATATATTAACTTAGGATTAATTAATGATTAAATGGGTTTTAGTTTATGAAATAATTAACTTAAACATGTTAATTAATGTAATTGGGTCAATTTTATGTAAATAGGTCAATTTTGTATAATGGGTCATGTTAACTAACTTAAATTGACTCGTTTAATGATAAAAAAATAACTTGTTTAATAATTAGATTACATGAATTGTGCCGAATTACCTGTTTATTAAACAGATTGTGTTTGGATTGATAATTTATTACGCGGTTTAATAATAGATAGTATTTAAATTGAGTAATTTTGACATAATTAATAAACGAATTGCAACAACATGAATTATCACCCCTGAAGGACTTATGGAGAAAGGCATGTTATTTAAGCTACCACATAGTAGTGTATCTCGCACACTTGTTATGAGTTACTCTTTTTTATATTTAGTTTTATTTATTTTTAAAAAAAGCAACAACAAATATTTAAATATATGTAATTATTTATTTAAGGTGATTTACTATATGGACCTCATAGAATTCTTAATTCATAAGTTCCTCGTAATGTTCTCAGCATATCAAATCCTTATATATATATATATATATAAATTCTCTAATCAAGGAGTCTCTGACTTTATTAAATTAAAAATTCTTATATGGTAAATTTTGAAAATTATCATATCTTTTTTTTAGATTTTTAAGAGTTCAGATCAAATAATAATTGATAATACAATTAATTAATAAATCTTTATCACATAAGCCTTTTTTATTTAATTAAATCAAAAATTTGCTAATCAAGATGCGTTCCATTTCTTGTAAAATATTCCTTCAAAACGTTCGTGTTTCCACTCTAGGAAGATTGTTTATATTTGATATTTGTTAAAAGGACAATACAAACAAGCAGCAACATGATTTATTTCCCATTAATTATGAGGTACGAGGTTAGAATTCAATTGCTTAGAACATCTACCATGATTCCTTAGATTAATTTGGTTGGCGGAAAGGGATTAATGGAGAAGTTATTAACTTGTAATTTTTGCCTCCTGGTAGTATCATAGGCATCAGGCCATAATTCTACACTACGCAGCATTGCAACATGGGACCATTCGAAGCAATAATATGATTTGTCAATATTCGAACCTTAACTTCCAAACCTGCAAATATAAAAACCGAGTGATTTCTTTTTACTAAACTACCATCCTCGGTAATACTTGCAATTCTTTTACTGTTTCTAATATAAGTAGACTTATGCATAATATTTTTCAAATTTATGAGATTCAAAGAAGGAATTAAAAACAATGATACCCATCCCTTCGGGCAACAACGCCCATTGAGGCTAGGGCGGCCTCTCCCATTTTCCGTCCTATGAGAATTTCCCATCCTCATTCTTGCTTCATTTCCCATGTATTATGAAGTTGAGGTTGGGGCGGGGATTTTTTAGGGGCGAAAATCTCTGTTCCCCATCCCGTTTCTCTATTATATTATTTTTAAATTTTTTAAAGAATATATTTGAAACTTGTTAATATTTTTATATTTTTTTAAAATCAAATAAAAATATATACATAAACTATAAAAAAATAATAATAATAATAGAATTTTTTTATTATATATATATATAGAGAGAGAGAGACAGGACATAGTAGAGGACATTCTTAATCCCTCATGACCTTGATCCCAATCCGGGATAAAAAAGTAATTTTTCCATTCCCACCCCGCCACCCCGATTAACCAAGAAATCCTCAACGGTGGAGCACCACCGCAAGGACCGAACGAATCAGGTAAATTGCTATTTCTTTGTTCCAATATCAAAAATTTACATTTTTTTTTTTTTTTGGAAGCATACTTGAATTGGAATTCTCACTCCAAATTGTATGTACATTAAATAGTTTCAGCTACGATAGCATTGGAGTAAAATGTAAATTGGGAAAAGAGTAAAGTCCTGTAACTTTTTGCTCTTAGATATTAATATTATAACTGTAATTTGAACAACCTTGTGGGTGTAGTTTAGTGGTAAGAATTCCACGTTGTGGCCGTGGAGACCTGGGCTCGAATCCCAGCACCCACAATGAAACCGTTTGTAAGTACTTTTATTTATGTAGCAGAAATGTGTGCGTAGTTGTATGGTCAGAATTCCATGTTGTGGTCGTGGAGATCTGGGTTCGACTCCCATTGCTCACAATCAAAAATTTTTGAAATGCTAAATTTTTTTCAATTTTACAACTATTATTTATTCCTCTATTACCGAAAAAAGGCTATTACTCATTCCTAAACAATCCAATATTATTCTACTTTAATTTTCCTTTCAATTTTATTTCCTTTCTTATGGTGTTTTATTTTGAGAATTATTGTTGATTAATGCTATATCTTTTTTCTTGTTCCTTTTCATTTTTTTTTTCTTTTTCGTTTTTGGTTAAGGTTCCTCTCTTTTGAAATGCTATTATTTTTTTCAATTTTACAACTATTATTCATTCCAATATTACCAGAAGGGAGAAGGAAAAAAAAAAAAAAACTATTATTCATTCCTAAACAATCCAACATTTTTATTCTTTATTTTTCCTTTCAATTTCATTTCCTTTCTTATGGTATTCTTTTGTTTTGAGAATTATTGTTGATTAATGCTGTTTCATTTTTATTTTTTCTTTTTCGTTTTTGGTTAAGGTTCCTCTGTTTTGAGGACTATTATTCATTAATGCTCCTATTTCTCATTCCTAAACAGATCCAATATTTTATTTTATGTTTCTTTTACCTATTCATGTTTTTCTCGTTTCTTAGACTTTTTTAAGGCATAGGGCTACTCTGTTTTTGGGACTATTCTTCATTATTACTATTTTTCATTTCTAAATGGATTCAATGTTTTTCTTTTTTCTTTTGAGGACTATTCTTCATCACTACCATTTCTAGTTCTTAATAGACCCAAAATTTTTCTTTTTGGTTGCATTTTGCCATTTCATGGCAGGTGGTCTTCGGTGTATGGTAGGTGACGCTTTGGTTTTACAGCATGAGTGTCTATTCACATCAATAATAATAATATAATATTAAACACATATTGGATAATATCCCCCACTTGGATACACCTTTTGGTACAGTGAATATATTCCCCACAGGTAATTTGCATTAGTAGTTTTTCCAATATCTTGATCACCTTTGTTCAAATTTATCTATTATAATTAAATCCCGTGATAAAACATGCACCAAATACTTAATGGGATTCAACTAGTGATGACATGCCACCACTAAGTATTTTAATAGTTTGTAAATTTAATCTTTTTTTTTTTTCCCCCCTCCAAATCGGAAAAATTGGGATGTGATGATTCATTCTGGCAATCATTGTCTAAATAAAACAATTTTCCCGTTTAATCATAAACTTAACAATACCCCTCTCTATATTTTATTAAAGAAAAAATTTATCCATTAAGTTATTTTTTCATTGTAAAATATTCCAGAGAAAAAATTGTACATTAATGTATAAGTTTCATGTCAATTGTCTAAATTTCATGGCTTAAATATGATCGTCAAAGGACTCACTCTCACTTTTGGGTGGCTGTATTGGCCACTTTGATGGCTGGATTTCAATATTCAAGGGTAATTAGATTTGGCAAATTTAAACTTAATCCATTAGTATGACATTAGCATGACATAAGCATGACACAAATCCACCTACATTTTTAATGAGTTTGAGTTTAGACGAAATATATCAGGTTTATAACGGATCAATCCATTAATGATCCGTTAAATAACAAATTATGATAAAGATTAATTCTGTTTTAATTCGTTTCAACCGTTAATAAATGGTTTTGAATAATTTAGTAAATTATGATTGAATATGTTTATATATATATATATATTGTTGTTATTTTATTTCATACAATCTTATTAGTTTTTTATTGTTGTACTTTTGACTTGTAAAAGTAAATAAGTATTAAATATGTGTACATGTTTTATTTGAATTCTTTTTAATAGGTATTAATATTAAGCATGTTGTTTTAGTTTTTTATTGTACTTTTTGTTTGTAAAAGTATATAACTAATAAGTACTAACTATGTGGGTGGTATATGTGTATGTTTTTTTTTTTTTTTAATAGGTACTGTTGCTGTATTTGTGTAGTTGTATGTTTTTTCTTTTACTACAATTATTAACAATTATGTATATGCATTGGATTTATTATAGTTATTATCATTTATTTACTTTTGTATTATTTATTTAATTTTTAATTTTTATATTTATTACTATTATTTTTTTTTTTCATAGTATGTACTATTAGTTAAGTAGAATTTTGTATTGATTGCATGTATGCATTTATATATTTTTTGTTATAATTTTTTATTTTCTTTTAAAAAATTAATTTTATAATGACGTTAAATATGTTAACGAGTTGGATAACGGATTACATATCAATTTAATGAATACGTTTGGATTTACATATTTTAACACAAAAGCTTAAAGGGTAAGATTTGGATGAAAAAATTTTGAAATAAATATGACACGAGCAGGACATAATAGAACATGTTGCCAAGTATAAGGGTAGTCGAGGACCTGTTCTTTTGGAGACAAGCCATATGAAAACAAATCTTAGTTCAATTTTCACCAAAAATAAATAAATCATGGTTCAATTAGATTCACAAAGAAGGTAAAAAAAAAAAAAAAAAGCATTAAGGCACTAAAGTACACAAACTAAGCGGAGAGAACTATTAAATAAATTACAATATATATTTATTAAGTAGAGTAAGGCTAAAGGTAACAAAATATAGAAATAAAAAAAAAAATCTATCAAATTGTTTATTAAATGTACGTGTGCTATTATTTTATTGGTTGAAACATTAATATTACTTAGTTATAAATAAATGAATTTTTGAAGAGCTAAGTTACGAAATATAATCAAATCTATTAATGACACATGTATATTTGGTAAACAACCTGGTAGATTTGTTAATACTTTAGCAATTTAATTAGGAATAATGTTAGAAGTATTATTTAAAGCACCTCTAGTAAAAATGTAGATTGTAAAAATTAACATGTTATATAAGCAGCAATAGACATTGTTTTAAAAAAATATTCTCCAATAATAATATTTAGAATGAATACCAAATTGATGTAGTATAGACATTGCCAATGTGAATGTATACCACTGGAGACTCTACTAGACATTATGTATTTTCCATAAATAATTTGTTTTAATAAAATGTCAACATTTTTCTAAAATAAAATAAAAAAAGTTAATAGAATATACAATTAATTAATAAACACAAATAATTTTCGTGCACATACCATTGGAAAGTAATTTTTCATTTGATTATGCATTTATGATACTTAGATATTAATATTGTTAGATCTTATGTGATATTAACTATTGGACATGTCATATAAGCAGCATAGACACTGTTTTAAAAAAATATTTTCCAATAATAATATTTAGGATGGATGTCAAATTGATGTAGTATAACATTGATAATGTGAATATACTATTGGAGACTACTAGATATTATGTAGTTTCCATAAGTATATATATATATATATATATATTTTTTTTTTCTAAAATATCAACATTTTTCTTAAATAAAAAAAAGGTTAATAGAATATATAATTACTTAATAAATATAAATAATCTTAGTGTACATACCATTAGAAAATAATTTTTATTTGATTATGCATTTATGATACATAGATATAATACTGTTAAATTCCATGCAATATTTACTATTGGAGATGTTTTAAGTATACCAAAATATTTACCAAATTTATACATATCATTATTTTTTATTATTATTAAATATCATTATTTTATTGACTTATATTTAAGTTATACATTTTTTTTTGTGGTAAATATATTTAGTTACATATATTTTGTATATTTATTTATACATAGTTTAAATTAATATGTTAATCAATTAAATAATAATACGCATATACTTAATAGGTATTTTGATAGATTATATAATGTCTCTTGCATTACTTTTTTATGAAGTATTGGCAAGGTAAATGAATTTAGTACTTTTAAAATTATTTAAAAAATAAAACTTTGTCGTCCAATCTAAAGATACCAACCAATTAATCTAACAAAATATTTATCAAATGATAAGTGTTATTATATTATTAATTTATATTTAGTTAAACTTAAATAGTTTATTTATCTATATTTATGTTGTATTAAAATTTTGATGAATAAAATAAAAACGTCTCCTAATATTTTGATAAATTAATTGGTATTTCTAACATTATCAATTTACAATGCAAAAGGAACCCAAAAAAAAAAAAAAAATAGTGCTACAAGCCCAAAATTGTTTACCAAAAGTATAAACTGGTATAGCCACATAGTAATGTGTCATATATTATTGTTTTTTGATTGAATATGAATATCAAATAAATAAAAAATAATTTAATTAAAAAAATAAACTAAATAAATATGATCACTGTACCATTTTAATAAAAATTATATGATAAACATTAAACTATATGATTACTTTAGTATTATAGATGAAAAAGAAAATAGTGGAGAACCCTTTATTATTCGGTTTGATTATTAAAATATTGAATAGTGAAAAGTAAGTGCGTCATTTATTAGCAATAAGAAACAAATAAAGTGCATCATCATGTTTCCTTGACGAGCACGTGTGCCACGAAGAGTTACAGATTATCAACAAGCTTAAATTTCCTTTTTATCTCTTTGAAGATAAAAAGGAAATTTAATTATATATATATATATATATATATGTATATTTGCAATATAAAAAAGATTATTCTTTCGTTAAGATAGGATAAGAATTTTCGTTAGAATAGGTAAAATACCTAACAAAAGATTATTCTTTCTTCTAGTTCTTCCTAAAAGATAAAAACAATTAAAGAATTTATTAATTTCTTAAATTATATGCAAACAATATTTTTTTAAGAAAATATTTTGTTTGGTGAAGGAAAAAAAATGTTTATTATCTATAATCAATGTTGAAATAAATAAATAAAATAAAATCTAAATTATTAGCTTAGTGATGGGTAAGAAGTGGTAACATTATAATATTAAAAAATATATATAAAAAATGGAAATTTTTTTTTTTGACGTATCAAAATTCCACTCTGTCAGTGACGTGTCAGTATACGATTAACCGGTTTCACGTCCCTCGTCTCCTGGGTGACTTCGAAATACACACAGCGCATGAAAAAGAGGTAATTAGGCAACAACTTTAATTCATTATTTATCTTCAAACTAAAAATCCAAATATTATCTTTAAAAGATAACCAAATTTTCTCAGAATCTTTTCTGTTGCGACGCAAATTTTGCGTTCTTATCTGTTAGTGCTGTGTATATATATATATATATAGAGAGAGAGAGACACTTGGCTTCCTATTCACAGTATCTTTGGCATAGAGTTGTTTTTATCTCTGTACCCTGTTCTGTTTTTGATTTTCTTATTTGGGTCCTGTGATTTGTGAAGAAAGTGAGGGAAAATTATTTTGTGAGATGGATATTGATCTTTCACCCAAATTGGCCAAGAAGATTTACGGAGGTGATGGTGGGTCATACTATGCTTGGGCTGCTTCTGAACTTCCTATGCTACAAAAGGGTAATATCGGTGCTGCTAAACTTGCTTTAGAGAAGAATGGGTTTGCTCTTCCTCATTACTCTGATTCTTCCAAGGTTGCTTATGTACTCCAAGGTACTCTCTCTCTCTCTCTCTCTCTCTCTCTCTCCATTCATCTTTCCTTTTTTTTTTTTTTTTTTTTGTGGGTTTTGTTTAAAATGGTTTTGGTGATCAATTTGTGATCAATTTGTTTGAATGGCTTTAGTGATCAATAATTTATTAGACGACAAAGATTTTGGTGATCAATTTGCTGTGTTTGCCGTTACTGTTTTGTTTTTGAGCTCTGATCATAGTAACAATTACAAATACTCCATATAATTGTGTTGATTGTGATAGCTAAGAATGAAATCACTCCAATCGGCAAGGTGGAATTGGATGGAATATTTTTATTTATTCATTTTTAATTCTTTTGCACATTGAAATTTGCATGAGCAGGTTGATTTGTTTCATATGTGAATTTGAGTTCCTATTTTATCAGTATTAATACTTTCTAGTTTACTTCTTTCTCTTTCTTCTAAGGCCCTTTTTTTTTTTTTTTTTTTGTTTTTTTTGGGTAAATCTCTTTTGAGGGTTTTGTTTCTACATGATATGTATATAGTTCTCTGAAAACCTCATTTTCTAAAAATCTGTATATAACGAATTGAACCAAACATTGTCATTCTAAATAGTTAATTTATAACTTTGATATAATGGATTTGTTCAGGAAGTGGTGTGGCTGGAATAGTACTTCCTGAATCTGAGGAGAAGGTAATTGCAATCAAGAAGGGTGATGCAATTGCCCTTCCATTTGGTGTTGTCACATGGTGGTTCAACAAGGAGGACACAGAGCTGGTAGTTCTTTTCTTGGGCGATACTTCTAAGGCTCACAAGGCTGGTGAGTTTACTGACTTCTTTATTAATGGATCCAATGGGATTTTCACTGGATTCTCTACTGAATTTGTGAGTAGAGCATGGGATTTGGAAGAGAACGTAGTCAAGTCCCTTGTTGGTAAACAAACTGGTAAAGGAATTGTCAAGCTTACTGGAAGTGTTAAGATGCCTGAGCCGAAGAAGGAGCACCGTGATGGAATGGCCCTGAATTGTGAGGAAGCTCCACTGGATGTTAACATTAAAGATGGTGGAAGGGTTGTAGTGTTGAACACTAAAAACTTGCCTTTGGTTGGTGAGGTTGGACTTGGGGCTGACCTTGTTAGGTTGGATGGAAGGGCCATGTGTTCTCCTGGATTTTCTTGTGACTCTGCACTGCAGGTGACTTATATTGTTAGGGGCAGTGGCCGTGTTCAAGTTGTCGGTGTTGATGGCCGCAGGGTATTGGAAACAACTGTGAAGGGGGGTAATTTGTTCATTGTTCCTAGGTTCTTTGTTGTTTCAAAGATTGCTGATCCAGATGGTTTGGAATGGTTTTCTATTATCACCACTCCCAAGTAAGTGTTTCTCACCCTTATATATTAGCTTCATTATCAGAAATATTACCTATTTGTCATTGTTATTGCCTATTGGAGTATTACCATCACAATTTTGACAAGTTGGAAAGTTGGAAGAAATTTTGCACCATTCTCGTTAGGCATGCACCATTAGATGCTTTAACGCAAATTCTTGTAATATATATCCTGTAACATTTTGAAAAAAAATGCCCTGTTTGGTTTCATATTTGTCATTTCTGGGATTTCCTATAATGTTGCTATCTGAGTTTCTGAAGTACTTGTTTATAACGATTTTGATTTTTGTTGCAGTCCAATTTTCACTCATTTGGCTGGAAGGACTTCAGTGTGGAAGGCTTTGTCTCCTGAGGTGCTCGAGGCTTCCTTCAATGTGCCCTCTGATACAGAAAAACTGTTCCGATCAAAGAGGCTCAATGCTGAGATTTTCTTCCCTCCATCAAACTAGATACAACGTTACTACATCAGCTAGCTATTCCATCCCAATAAAGGCTTAGTCTTCTTCAGGAAGACCAACTGTTCTTGCTCTATAAAAGGACTGGTTTAGTTTACGGTTGCATTTGGGTTTAAGAAGTTCATTTGCTGTGTGCTTTCTTTGTAAATGACAATTCTGCATAATGGGTTGTTTAATTGAACTTTTCATATCTCAATAGTTTTCAAGTTGAACCATATATAGGCTCATATTCCACCCATTTGAAACTTTCATACTTTTGAGATATGTTAGAATATACACAGAGCTGGTGACTTTAAGCAATTGAAATCCTTAGTGCTACCAAACAATTTATTATTCAATCTTAATATCATTTTCAACCAACAAAGAGTGAACCATATCCCTAAAGAGATGACCATTTTTCCAAAGATAAAATAGTTAAAACTTTAAGCAAAATAGCATAAGACCATACAACTTTTAGACGGTGATAGTGTCCCTGAACTCTGCTTTGAACTCTGCCTCGTTCACCATAGCCTATATTGTTTCAGGCAAAAGCCAAGCTTCAAAATCTGTACTTCCTTGTTCAGCACCAGCAAACACATTCATCTTTCCATTCCTCATGTTTGCCTGCGAGCTTCTAACTGCAATTGGTCTTCCCCAGCCGAAATCATTACCATAGATGTTGTATCTATGCGAGCCACCCAAAAATAACGTTGTATTATCTGTGATCTTCGTACCTTTGAACATTATTGGATTTTTTGCCCAATCCTGCAACAACTTCCTTGCTTCTCCTGATGTATATGAATCTATTAGCTTGTTTATCTGCCAAGCCACCCACCCTAATCCTTTCTTTAGGAGCTCGCCTGCAGTGTGCTGTACAAACGCAGGCTGACACATATTTCCCAGGTACTCTTCTGCCAAATACTTGGGCTCCATTCTATTTCTCATGCCTATCATAATCCCTAAAGAAACCTCTTGATTCGTCTTGAGATTTCGACTATGAGTAACGCATAACCAAAAATGAGCCAATAGTGCTTGAAGAGACGAGATCTTATCGGTCCCCATCTCAGCGTTGGCTTTGGCTTTGAGTTGTGAAATGGTTTGCTTGGTAAAATGAAACACACTGTGTTGGAATATTGGTGGCAGCGGAGTAAAAGTACTCTGAGGGATTTCAAAAGGAATGTGAAGTGGGAGTTGAATGATGCCGTTGAGATACTGACGGGCAAAAATGGGAGGCGGTTTTGAAACTTGAGGTGCTTGATGATCATCATCTCCATCACCATGGCCGCCTCTTGATATTTGAGACCAAGTGTTGAAGAAATGCCAGAATGGTGTGCCATCTGAAACACAGTGGTTGATGGTGCAAGCGATGAAGATGCCGTCGAGTAACTCAGTTACTTGCACTGAAAGCAATGGTCTGTAAATTCCTTCATAGTTGGGGATTTCACTCAATGGAAAGAAAGAATGAAGGATATGGTCAGGAACATTGAGGGGGTTAAGTATATCAGCCACCGAGACGCCATCAGCAACTGCGTGAACAAATTGGACTCCTTCATCATTGCAACAAAGGGAAAAAGAGGAGGTACTATCGTGGTTTACAGTCCGGGCAAGACGACCAGCAAAGGGATAAAAAGTATCCAATGTGGAGGAGAGGGTGGCTTTAAGGTGTTGTATCAAATTAGTGTTGGTCTCGGATATTTGAAAGCTGGATTTGTTGAAGAGAAGACCTCTTTGGAGAGGTTCTACAAAGAGGAATTGCAAATCCCATGGAGTTAACTCGATTTTTTCAAGTGACCCATTTTCATGATGATTTTTTCTGGGTCGAATGGTGGTGGTCGAGAGGATATGTATCGGTGGTGACATATTGAAGCTTGTTCGTCGTTTATGTGATGAAACCAAGATATATGCTGGCTTATTTTATTTATTTATTTAATTATTAAAATATGTAGTGGTAGACATTAATGAATATTGCATTGAATTGTAGTCGACAAGTTGTCAATTATATGTCGTGTCAAGTTTATATGATTGAAGTATGTTATCGTACATCAAACAAAGTGTGCGTCCACAAGAAACTTATAAGTATAAGAACAAGTGTATGGAAATGAGCCTGCCTTTTTTATTTTTTTATTTTTTGTTGAGATGGGGAAGAAGATCAACTTCACCTCTTTAACTTTCACGTTAGAGATGTTTCTGGACAAAGTACAATGAAAACCCTAAATTACCCTCCGACTCCATAACATGCGGACCCATCCAATACTAGTTGAAATTTGTTCGAGAAAATAGTCTGGCCTACGGCAATTAAAAAAAAAGAAAAAAAAAAAAGAAAAAAGAAAAAAAAAAAAACTTTCTCGAAACAAATCGTTAACGCTAACAATTCATTCCTCCTCCGTTATTATCAACATTTTTGATTCTGAATTTAGTAATGATGCTTCATGGTTTATGCCATAACTTCTTTAAATAATCCTAGTCACTCTAGACTTTTTATTTTTATTTTCATTTTTTTCTTTTCCTTTTTTTAGTTTCTTTGGTATTTTAAAAGATTTATTTACTGGAAGCAAGAAAAAGAGCCCAGATCAATTACATATCGAAAGAACAACTCAGATTGTGTTCTTGCTTGCGATGCTCATGCACTACATCGACTACCATTTAGGTGCTAAAACAATTTGTTCATTACCTTTAGAATATATTACACAACTTCAAAAAATAAAATAAATAAATGAATCAGGGAAAATCGAAAATTCCCTAACAATCATATAGAATCCCATATTACAATAAATTAATTGGAAGATTTCGGAAATAATGTAGAATTGCGTCAGCCTTGGCTTCGCTTAATATTTTCTTACTACGAAGTTGCCTGAAATACCTAAGATGCCAATGAGATTTTTTTTTTTTTTTGAATTCTTGGATGTGTTTTTAATTTGTGTCAGCCTTGGCTTCGCTTAATATTTCCTTACTACGAAGCTGCCTGAAATACATTGATGCCAATGATCTTTCTTTTTTGGATTTTTGCTTGTATTTTTAATTTTATGAATAAAATTATTCAATATTAAATCTAGAATCTCTTAAATATCATTTTCAAAACTTTAAATCTATAAAAAATAAACTTCTATTTCATTTATATTTTTTCTCCATCAATTCCTATTATCTAAATCACATCTTGGAAAGACTTGGAAGAGTACCACTGAGGCCTTTGCTTTTTCGTAATCGTGGAGACAATATCTGTGGTGTTTCCATGGTAAAACACCCATCCATGGTACATATTTCCTTGGGCACTTTTTTTTTTTTTAATTAATGCTGAAGAATACATATGTAAATTGTTTTTTCGTACTATGCTGACATACAGTACTAAGCTGAAACATTTTGACTACATACTTTTTGGACCTGCTTTTTAAGGCTTCTGGCAAGTATTCATTTTTTTTTTTTGTTTTTTTTTTTTGGGTAAATCTTCTGTCAAGTATTCAAGTCTTATGATTTATGGGTAATAACATTTTTATTAGATTTGTGTCCGCGGATTGTCTAATTAGAGTGATAAATTATGTCATAAAAGTAAGACAAGAAAGTATTTTGAAGGTAATTTTCCTCAGAAATAGTTAATGGCAATTATGACGGTACTTTGCTGCTTTGGCTGTGTGGTTTTGTAAATCCGTTTATTGTTTTGTCATAATATAGGTTAAAGTTCTAACTTTTTGCCTTCTTTTTCTTATTGAGTGCTTGTCAAATGAAAATGACTCATCATAATATTTTCACGTTGAATACAAATTTCAGAACGTGGCTCATGAAAAGGTACAGTTTTCTAGTTGGAATATAGTTTAGCATCCAAAGCAAGATTACTCAGAACCCAAAAAATAAAAAAATAAAAAAATAAAAAAATAAAAAAATAAAAAAATAAAAAAACTTGTCAGATATTGTGGTTTGAGAATACTTTATTACATGTTGAATTAAGTTGTTAAAACATTTTATATTGTTTGTGTTTCACATGTTAATATTTTTTCAATCTCTTATAAAAATAAGTGAAATATTTTAATTTTTTTTCTGCATATGAAAAAACGTGAGCTGCTTTTCCAATCTCAAAGTCTATCCGCTAGATATTCCATCCCAATGAAAAGCTTATGGCTCTATGGGAAGACAAGCTGTCCTTGACGCCTATAGTATTAGGCATGCTGATTTTTGGCTGGTTTTGGTTTAAGAAATTTCATTCGCCGTGCTTTCTTTGTCAAATGACTATTTTGCATAATCAGCAGTACGGATGAACTTTTGACATACAAGAAGGCTTTCCAACTTTCATGTAATTTGCCGGACATCTGGCACAGCAACCACATGTAATCGTGGTTGTATTAATCATATATTTTTTGTGTATAAAAAATGAATCTCCTGATGATTGTTCTTAACCTAGACAGGAAGAAACTGTAGACCATTAATAGGTGAAACTAGATAATCCGAATAGGAATCCCCACACCATCCAGTCCACCACCACACGGCTGTTCCTATCGCTCTCTCTCACAGTACGCAACACACGTGGAACCCAACGATGAATTGAAATCATATTTGAATTATATATAATTTGCACCGTACATACATCGCCCATCATAACAGGACTAATGTAATACAATACACAACAAAGTTTGTGACATAATTTATTGAAATCCTTAATAATGAAACCAAACACATCGTTTCACACAACCAAGTGAACTACATCCTTATAGAAACGAACAATGCTCCAATTTCCAAAGATAAAACCAGTTAAAACTTTAAGCAATAGCAACAAAAGCCGCACAAAGACAAAAAAGAGTTTTAGACGGTGATAGTGTTCATGAACTCAGCATCATTCACCATAGCCTGTATTACTTCAGGAAAAAGCCAAACTTCAAAATCTATACTTCCTTCTTCAGCCCCACTAAACACAGTCATTTTCCCATCACTCATGTTTTCCCGTGAGCTTCTAACTGCAATAGGTCTTCCCCAACCAAAATCATTACCATAGATGTTGTATCTATGCGAGCTACCTAAAGACAATGTTGTATTATCTGTAATTCCTGCACTTTTGAACATAATAGGATCTTTCGCCCAATCCTGCAACAACTTCCTTGCTTCTTCTGATGTATGTGAAACTGTCCTGTGAATCTGCCAAGCAACCCACCCTAATCCATTCTTTAGCAGCTCGCCTGCAGTGGTCTTTACAGAGGCAGGTTGACAGGAATTACCTATGTACTTGTGAAGTCCAGCCGCACCACCACTGCACCGACAGTGTGAAGACTGCACAGCCATCATGTTTGACACCACTGCACCGACAGCCACCATTTTTGACAATGGCCATTGCTGCACCGAAAATGGATTGTTCAACAATTGTGGGCTCTGCAGAGGCTGTTGAAGATTGTGGCCATGCAACCGACCTTGTAAGCCTATAAATAGGCTCCATCCCGTTGTATGCAGGTCAAGCCAAGAGAGCAAGCTCAATATTATCCCAAGTGAGGAATATTGAGAGAAAACTCCGAGAGAGAGAGTGTTTAAGTTCCAGAGAGAGCTTGAGAGAAGAGTGAGCAATTCCAGAGAGAATTGGAGAGTATAGAGAGAGGTTCCACGTGAGAATCCAAGAGAGAAGTTTTTGTATTTTTGTATTCTATTTCCAAGAGAGTAATAGAATTCTTTTTTATTTTTCTTCTCATATTTCTTCTCTAAAGTGGTCAGAGAACCACAACAAGTGGTATCAGAGCTCCATGTCGAGAGCTTGGGTTCAAAATTTGAAAAAACAAAGCTACTGTTCTTCAAGTTGGTGTTTCGAAAAGTTGCTCAAATAATTAATTTGACAATACCAGGTGAAATTACCCGACGAGACGAGAACAACGAAGTTCGCCGGAGAGCAAGAGAGCGTCTCACGCGCCTGCACGCGCCGCCTGAAGTTTTCTGCAACAGTTCACGCGCCTCACGCTCCGCACAGCCACGCGCCTGAAGTTTTCTGGAGGTTGAAGACGACCACGTCAACAGCCACGTCAGCGCACCCTGCCACATCATCTGCCACGTCAGCCGACACGTCGTCAGCCACGTAATCGCCACATCATCTGCCACGTGTTGGCACGTCAGCACAGTTTGCCACGTCATCAATATTTTCTGAAATTACGGAACAGCTCCTGAATTATTGGAAATTATAGATTGACCCCTATAGTTTCTAAAATTATGGAACAGACCCTGAATTATTGGAAATTACAGATTGACCCCTGTAGTTTCTGTATTTGCAGGTTGACCCAGAAATTTTGTGAAATTACATTTTTACCCCAAAATTTCTGGTAATTATATTTTGACCCCGGAAGAGTCAAGTCCACCATTTTCGACCGTTCCGGACGCAACGGTTAACTCCTTTTTGCCAAATTCAGCTCCATTTTTGGTCAAGCCATAATGTCAATGGAAGAATCATCTTCGGGAGCTATGGTTAAGCTCACTGCCACAAATTATACACTTTGGAGACCTCGGATGGAAGATCTCCTCAATTGTAAGGATCTGTTTGATCCTATAGAAGCTAAAGGAGAAAACCCCGATCCCAGCAAAGTAGCAGAATGGAAGAAATTAAACAAGAAAACGATCGGTCAAATCAGGCAATGGATCGATCATAGTGTCTTCCATCATGTAGCGAAGGAAACGGATGCATATGCCCTCTGGACAAAATTGGAGGACATGTACCAGGCCAAGATTGCTCGAAACAAAGCCCTGTTGCTTAAGCGATTGGTAAATTTAAAATTACAGAGTGGAACTTCTGTAGCCGAGCATACCAGTGAGTTCCAGAGCTTGGTAAATCAACTATCTGCTGTGGATTACCAACTAGGGGATGAGGATCAGGCCCTCCTACTTCTAAGCTCTCTTCCAGACAGTTGGGAGACATTGGTAGTCTCTCTCAGCAATTCGGCCCCGAATGGCAAACTTACTATGTCTATGGTTAAGGATGCCCTATTTAATGAAGAGGCCAGGAGAAAGGACATTGGCATGGATCAGTCACATGCCCTCGTCACAGAGAGAGGAAGACAGCAAAGAGGTGGTCGAGATAGGGGGAGAGGCAGGAGCAAGAGCAGAGGCAGATCTACAGACGGTAGAAAATCATCATATAAGTGCTATCATTCTGGCCTGGAGGGTCACATGAAGAAGAACTGCAGAAAGTTGTTGAGAGAGCAGAGACTCCAAGGTAATCAGCCGAAGAAGGATGGAGAGACACTAGTCACTGTTACAGGCGAAGTGGCGCTGTGCTCCACCGAAGAAGAGACATGCCTTCATATATCAACCCAAGATGTTGAGTGGGTAGTCGATACTGCAGCATCCTACCATGTCACTCCACACAGAGATTTCTTCAAAACGTACAAAGTAGGAGACTTTGGTACGGTAAAGATGGGAAATTCCAGTTTTGCAAATATTATGGGAACTGGTGATATTCAAGTAAAAACAAATGTTGGTTGTACAATCACTTTGAAGGATGTCCGTCATGTTCCAGATCTTCGGCTTAATCTACTTTCGGGAGCAGCCTTAGACAAGCAAGGCTATGACAACTACTTCAGCAATGGCACATGGAAAATGACGAAAGGTGCCATAGTTGTCGCCCGAGGACATATTTGTGGAAT
This sequence comes from Ziziphus jujuba, assembly GCF_031755915.1. Taxonomy (NCBI): domain Eukaryota; kingdom Viridiplantae; phylum Streptophyta; class Magnoliopsida; order Rosales; family Rhamnaceae; genus Ziziphus; species Ziziphus jujuba. Next base: position 10,363,460 of record NC_083388.1, read on the forward strand.
GCTATACAAGACTTATGTGAAGATATGTGTAGATAGCCTCAATATTGCAGAAGGAGAGGCGTCTCAAAATCTGTGGCACCAGAGACTCGGTCACATGAGTGAAAAAGGATTGTCCACTTTGGCAAGGAAGAAGCTTATCACTGTTTGCAAGGATGCTGCGCTAGATCCTTGTAATCACTGCTTGTTTGGTAAGCAACATAGAGTCTCCTTCAGTTCCTCTGCATCGAGAAGATCAGAGTTGCTTAGTCTGGTGCACTCTGATGTTTGTGGTCCCATGGAGGTGGAATCATTAGGTGGCAACAAGTATTTCCTGACCTTCATTGATGATGCTTCTCGGAAGGTGTGGGTATATTTCTTGAAAACAAAGGACCAGGTATTGGATTACTTCAAACTGTTTCATACCATGGTAGAGCGTGAAATAGGAAAGAAGCTGAAATGTCTCCGCTCAGATAATGGAGGCGAGTATACTTCCAAGGAATTCGATGCCTACTGCAGAAGACACGGCATTCGACATGAGAAGACGGTCCCTCGCACCCCACAACATAATGGAATAGCCGAAAGAATGAACCGAACCATTATGGAAAAGGTCAGAAGTATGATCAGTATGGCTAAGCTGCCAAAGCCATTCTGGGGAGAAGCTGTTCGTGCCGCCTGCTATTTAATCAACAGATCACCGTCAGTACCGTTGAATTTTGAAATTCCGGAAAAAATGTGGTCGGGTAAGATTCCCTCCTATTCTCATTTAAGAGTGTTTGGTTGTTTAGCTTATGTACATGTATCCAAGGAGCTCAGACAGAAGCTCGATGCAAGATCTACTCCATGCATCTTTATAGGATATGGAGATGAAGAATTCGGATACAGGTTATGGGACCCAAAAACAAAGAAGGTTATTAGAAGCAGGGATGTAGTATTCCATGAAAACCAGAAAATGAAAGACATTGAAAAGCCCAGAATGTCTCCTAATTGTAGTTCTAGTGCCGAGAATTTTTGTCCTAATCCAGCACTAGCACAAATAGCCACAAAAGATAATGAGGTGCATGAAGATATACCAGAAGCAGGCCAGGAGGAAGAAGGGGATATTGAGCAGGGGGAGACTCAATCCTCTCAAGCAGCTGCAGGGCCATCACAGCGGTCAGATGATGGTACATCTCCTGAAACCAGTGGTTTACAAGTTCGGAGATCTGAGCGAGGCCGAATTCCATCAAAGAGATTTCCAGAATCTGAGTATATTCTGCTTACTGAAGAGGGGGAGCCAGAGAGTTTCCAGGAAGCTGTTTCTCATCAAGAGAAGGAAAAGTGGCTGCAAGCAATGCAAGATGAGATGGAATCCTTGCAGAAAAATCATACTTATGAGTTGGTTGAGCTTCCAACAGAAAAAAAGGCACTAAAGAATAAATGGGTGTTCAAGCTCAAGAAAGATGGCAGCGGAAAGGTGGTGAAACACAAAGCCCGATTGGTGGTCAAAGGATTTCTTCAGAAGAAAGGAATTGACTTTGATGAGATTTTTTCACCAGTGGTAAAAATGACTTCAATTCGAGTCATTTTTGGTTTAGTAGCAAGTCTAAACCTAGAGCTTGAACAGATGGATGTGAAGACAGCATTTCTTCACGGTGATTTACATGAAGAAATCTACATGGAGTAGCCAGAAGGATTTGAGATTTCAGGGAAAGAAAACCTCGTATGCAAACTGAAGAAGAGCTTGTATGGCCTCAAACAAGCACCAAGACAATGGTATAAGAAGTTTGACTCGTTTATGGTGAGTCAAGGCTATAAAAGGACTGCAGCAGACCAGTGTGTTTATATTCAAAAATTTTCAGGTGGAAACTTCATTGCACTTTTGCTATATGTGGACGACATGTTGATCGTTGGACAAGATGCAATGAAGATTAGTCAGCTGAAGAAAGAATTATCTAAGTCTTTTGATATGAAAGACTTAGGACCAGCTCAACAAATTTTGGGAATGCAAATAATCCGAGACAGGAAGAATAGAAGGTTATGGCTATCTCAAGAGAAGTATGTTGAACGGGTGATAAAGAGATTCAACATGGATAAAGCCAAACCGGTCAGCATTCCACTTGCAAATCATTTCAAGTTGAGTAAGAGATTGTGCCCCTCATCTAAAGAAGAGATAGAGGAGATGGCTTCAGTACCATATTCTTCAGCGGTAGGAAGTCTGATGTATGCAATGGTGTGTACCAGACCAGACATTGCTCATGCAGTAGGTGTTGTGAGCAGATTTCTTTCAAATCCTAGAAAGAAACACTAGGAAGCAGTCAAATGGATTCTCAGGTATCTTAAAGGTACATCGAAGCTGTGCTTGTGCTACGGGGGAGGTGACCCAATCTTAGAAGGCTATACAGATGCAGATATGGCCGGAGACCCTGATAATAGAAAGTCTACATCAGGTTATCTCTACACTTTTGCAGGGGGAGCTGTGTCATGGCAGTCAAGATTGCAGAAGTGTGTTGCTTTATCCACTACTAAAGCAGAGTACATTGCCGCAGCGGAAGCGGGTAAGGAAATGTTGTGGTTAAAGCATTTTCTCACAGAATTGGGCATCAAGCAAGAAGACTACAAGATACATTGTGATAACCAAAGTGCCATGGATTTGAGCAAAAACTCAATGTATCATTCCCGTACAAAGCACATTGACATCCGCTATCATTGGATACGCGAAGTAATAGATCAACAGTTGCTGAAACTGATGAAGATCCACACAAAAGAGAATCCAGCAGATATGCTAACAAAAGTTGTTGCTCAAGAGAAGCTGAAGCTATGCAGAGACATAGCTGGAATAGATGGCAGATGACCATCAGTTTAAATGCGGCTGGAGGGGGAGAATTGTGAAGTCCAGCCGCACCACCATTGCACCGACAGTGTGAAGACTGCACAGCCATCATGTTTGACACCACTGCACCGATAGCCACCATTTTTGACAATGGCCATTGCTGCACCGAAAATGGATTGTTCAACAATTGTGGGCTCTGCAGAGGCTGTTGAAGATTGTGGCCATGCAACCGACCTTGTAAGCCTATAAATAGGCTCCATCCCGTTGTATGCAGGTCAAGCCAAGAGAGCAAGCTCAATATTATCCCAAGTGAGGAATATTGAGAGAAAACTCCGAGAGAGAGAGTGTTTAAGTTCCAGAGAGAGCTTGAGAGAAGAGTGAGCAATTCCAGAGAGAATTGGAGAGTATAGAGAGAGGTTCCACGTGAGAATCCAAGAGAGAAGTTTTTGTATTTTTGTATTCTATTTCCAAGAGAGTAATAGAATTCTTTTTTATTTTTCTTCTCATATTTCTTCTCTAAAGTGGTCAGAGAACCACAACAGTACTCACCTGCCAAATACTTGCTCCAATCTGCTCCTCATGCCTATCATAACCCCTAAAGAAACCTCTTGATTCGCCTTCAGATTTCTGGCACGGGTAACGCATATCCAAAAATGAGCCAAGAGTGCTTGAAGTGAAGAGATGTTATGGATCTCCATCTTGGCGTTGGCGTTGGTTTTGGCTTTGGCTTTGAGTTGTGAAATGGTTTGCTTGGTAAAATGAAACACCCTGTGTTGGAATATCGGCGGTGGAGGAGTGAAAGTCGTCCGAGGGATTTCGAAAGGAATGCGAAGTGGGAGTTCAATGATGCCGTTGAGGTACCGATGGGCGAAAAGAGGAGGCGGTTGTGATGACACTTGAAGTGCTTGACGATGATCATCTCTATCGCCTCTGCTACCTCTTGAGATTTGAGACCAAGTGTTGAAGAAATGCCAGAATGGAGTGCCATTGGAAACAGAGTGGTTCATTGTGCAAGATATAAAGATACCATCGCGTAACTCTGTTAGTTGCACTGCAAGCAATGGTTTGTAAATTCCTTCATAGTTGAGGACTCCATTCAATGGAAAGAAAGAGTGAAGGATATCATCAGGAACATTGACGGCGTTACGAATGTCAGCCACCGCTATGCCATCGGCAACTGCATGAATAAATTTGACTCCTTCACCGTTGCAATGAAAGGAAAAAGAGGAGGTACTATCATGGTTTACAATCCGAGTAAGACGACCAGCAAGAGGATAGAACGTATCCAATGTGGAGGAAAGGGTGGCTTTAAGGTGTTGTATTAAATTAGTGTCAATCTCGGAGATTTGAGAGCTGGATTTCTGAAAGAGAAGACCTCTTTAATTAGGTTCCCTGAAGAGGAATTGCAAATCCCATGGAGTTAACTCGAGTTTTTCAAGTAACCCATTTTCACTATGATTTTTTCTGGGTTGAATGGTCGTAGTGGAGATGAAACGGATCTGTGTCTGTGGCATATTGAAGCTTGTTCGTTTATGTGAAGATCTAGCTCAAGATCATTTTCCTTTTAGAGTGAAAAAGATAATTAAATAGTGGATCTTTTACTTTTTTTTTTTTAATTTTTAATTTTCAAAATTAATATATATATATATATATATATATGTAGTGGTTGGTGGGACATGTTGAATATTATATTAATGTATATATCAAGAAATATTTCATATCAAGTTTATTTGATTAAACTATGTTATCAAAAATAGTCTATGTTCAAAATAAATATATAAATATCAAAAGATCACGTGCTTGCAATTGAACCTACCCTTTTTTTTAAAAAAAAAAAAAAATGGAATAAAGACTTTATTATATCTTAGATTAAGTTACTAAAAGATTTCGCATTTTTAATATTTTTTAATCTTTAGTGAAAGTTAGTGACATATTAATTTTAACTTTTAAAATCATTTTATATTATTTGTGTTTCACATTTTAAGATTTTTTTAATCTTTAATAAAAGTAAGTGACATATTAATTTTAACTAATTTTTTTTATTTAATTTTCTTTTCTGCATCTGAAAACAGGTGAGCATTTTTTCCAATATCATTGAAGTCTCAGAAAATGCCCTTACAAAGGCAGTTACATTTGCAAAATTCAAACCAATATCATCTATTCATAATTGCCGCCCTATATCACATTCTATACATTGAACAACTTAGTAAGATTGTTAATACAAAAGATTGATGGGGAGTACTTATGTGAATAACTTAGTGACAATGTCCTACTGTTCATATATAAGCTTCTGAGTTCAAATAATTCTAATGGTTTAAAAAAAAAAAAAATACTAACAAGAAAAATAAAATTGATGGGGAATTCTATCTGTATCCTGCATTTTCCAAGTATTATTGGATCAGACTCCGGATTATTGGGGCCATTGACTTTGAACTATCTGTGATGATTAACGTATGCTATCAAAATGAGCAGCAAAAGTCCAAAAGAAATATGTAAATATCAAAAGGACTGTCCGGAAATGAGCCTGTCTTTTTCTTTTGTTTTTTTCCTTTTTTTAATGAAACAAAGACTTTATTATGATGGAAAATATAAAGGATGGAAAGGAAGAGATGAAAAAGCAGGGGATCGAAGAAGTTATTGTTGTTTGATATGGATGAGAAAAAGGAAGGATGGAAAGTTGGATGGAAAATTTTCCATCTAAATCAATCCCTATGATAGACCAGGATCTTTTGTACCCTCTTTCCTATCTTGAATCCTGTCCCATTAATTACAAATTGTCACATGTTTTAAAATTTCACTTCATCTACCCTTACCTCTCTTTCTCTTACTCTATTTGCTCTATTACTTAACAATTCTTTTGAATGTTAGGAATCTAATTTTGTTTCTTTTGCTTTCCAAAAAAGCTACCTCTATCATTTTTACTTTTTGTTTTTTTCCTTCCCAAAACACTTTCTGTACTGGCATTGTTTATTAACTGTGTAAAAAAAAAAAAAAAAAAAAGAAACAGTGCTAATGGCTTCTTATCCCTTCTTCTTTCCTAAACTCTTTTTACTCTTGTACTTTAAATTTTATCCATTTTTATTTTCATATCTTTTATTTTCCTTCTCTTTTCTACTCATCTTTTATTTTCCTCTTTTCTTTTCTTTTTCCTTTATTTTTTTTTATTTTTTTTTATCTCTTTTATGTCTTTATTTTCTTTTCTATAATTTATATATATATATATATATATATATTTTTTTTTAAATCTTTTTTTTTCTTTTCTTTTCATTTTCCATATTTTTCATTTTTTTTCCCTTTTCATTTTACTTTCTAATCCAAAAATTTGTTTAGATTCATATATGAAAGAATTTCTCTCTCTCTGTCTCTCTCTCTCTCTCTCTCTCTCTATATATATATATATACTCGTATATTTCTTAATAATTTTATTTTATTCATTTTTTTTTAAATTCAAGTCTTTTACCATTGGTATCTCTCTCTCTCTCTCTCTCTCTCTCTCTCTCTCTCTTTGTGTTAACCTCGTTGTCAGTGTTTTTTAATTATCGTCTCCTTTTTTTTTTTTTTTTTTTTTTTAAATTCCTCCAGCCATTTCGTTTTGGTATTTTTACTCATTTTTGTTTCCGAACTATAACATTTTATATTTCTAGCTCAATTTTTTTTTCTTCTAATTTCACATTTTTTTAAGTATTGATTTTATCTTATCTAGCATGTCTTTTAGTTATTTGTTTTTCTCTCTCTATCTCTCTTCACTTTTTATTTTTTAATATAGCAACAAAACACCAATTTCCATTTTAATAAAAAAATTCTTACTCTTTTTTTTTTTTTTTTTAAAATTTTTGTTTATAATGTGTCTTTATGTTATTATGATGTAATTATGATTTTATCAATTATATTCTTTATTCTAACTAAGTTCCATTGTTGCATTACTCTTTCTTTCTTTCTTTTCTTTTTACTTTCGTTATCTTGTTCTTTATTTTTCTTTTACACAAAAGGGTACAAAAAAAAAAAATAATGAAAATTAGAATGCATGAATAAGTTAGAAAACAAATAAAAAACCAAGTAAAGGGGAAAAAAAGGTAGAAGATATCACAAAATGAAGAATTAATATGAGTTATTTAAAGAAACAAAACACATAATTAAGTAACAAAATAGGTAATACAATACTTTGTATTTAAAAATAAAAATAAAGAAAAAGAAGAAGACATGAATAACGGTGAAAAAAGAATTTGAGTAAAATTAAAAACACTTTAATTACAAAAAATAGAGTTAAATGCACTTTACTACCTTTTCAATTGTGACAAAATTTGATATATATTAAAAAAAATATATTTATAAAATAATATATCAAATTTTAATTATAATTTTGTATATAAAATCATATACCAATTAATGAATTTATTAAAAATTTTATATGGAAGGTGAATTTGGCTCCATATATTTAAAAAATTAAATGTCATTTTATTTTAATATTTCAATTTATAGAAGCCATTGAAATGGTTAAAAAAGAGACATGCCTTAAAAATAATAATAATAATAATAATAAAAATCATTTCTCAAAACCACGTCGTCTAAAGGAGCGCTGCTAAAATGGAGCACCATAAAAGTCCCGGCCGATTTATTCTGCACATAGAAGTCCTTCCTGGGTTGTGATGGAGGGAACGATAAAGTGAGAGAAATGGCACCATTGAAGTCTCTGGAGCCAGAATTCTCAGCAATAGACTCCCATTTTCAAATGTTTTGTGTTTCTCTAGGCATTTTCACAGGTTCTTTATTTTCCTCTCTGTTCTGGAGTTTGCCTCACTCCCCTTTGATAAATTCTTCTTATTCATCTATTATCATTATTATTATTATTATTATTATTATTTTCTTAAATTTTTGGGTGCAGTAGAAGATTTCCTACTCTACGACCTCCATAAGTTAACTGGATTTGCAGAACAGAAGCCTAATTCCGAAAGATTAAAGCAGGTTTGCATTCTCATTTCTCTAACAACGAAGATTGCAATCCAATGTCTTACCCTTATCACATTATTTAGTAATTTAAAACTTTGTATATTATGGGCAATTAGGGAATTACCCAGCTTCTTTCTGTCGTTGATGGTCTGCATAAACCATGGATGAATGGTATGGATCTATTGGAAGATGCTAAACAAAACAAACATATATTGTCAACTGGGTGTGAAGGGTATTTTCCAATACAAACATTGTGTAATTCTTTTTTGCTTGGGTCGCTTTTAAGATGCTTGATTCAATGGTTCTCTGGGATATTTTCTTCAGGATTGATATGTTGCTTGGAGGTGGCTTACGCGAGGGTCAGTTAACAGAAATTGTTGGCCCATCTTCTTCTGGCAAAACACAAGTACAAACTGCTCTTTGTAACTACAATTAAATTTCATAATTTGTAGATCAAATCGAATAAAAACTACAATGATTAAACGTCTAGGTGTCATAGTCATCATATAAGAATGGGGTATGATTTAACAGCTTAAGCCTGATTTTGATCATTATTCCAAGCAAATCTGTTAGTATGTATTTCTGTGATACCATGAGTGATTTTATATTTTTATTGCACGGATAACTATTTGTATTTGTACAATATAATCAAGTTCTTGGTAGTGTTCAGGTCTGTCTGCAAGCTGCATCAAGTGTTGCAAAGAAGCATATGGGAAGTGTTGTTTACATAGATACATGCAACTCTTTCTCACCCCAACGTGTTGCTAGCTTTGTTGGTTTGGTCTCAAACCTTCCATTTGATCAGGTTATAGAAAACTAGAAAAATACAGTCTATGTTTTTGTTTGAGTTAGTTTAATCTCTCATTCTGATCTTCTTCCTAGTTATGTAGGGTGCTAAACACAAAATTCTTCAGAATGTTATGAGCAACATCTTATGCCACTCTGTGTTTGACATCTTCGCAATGTTCGGTGTGTTACATCAGCTAGAGTTCAAACTGAGATCTCAGGTTTGACATGTTTCATGAGGCAATATGTCTAGTTTATGTGTCCATATTGACTGCTTTTTATGTTTTCTTTTAACTGAGTGCAAATTTTCCTTATGAAGGATCTAAATTTTTTCTGCTGCAGAAAGGAGATAACCAGGTGCAGTTACTAATTGTTGATTCAATCTCGTCACTTATTACCCCAATACTTGGAGGCAGTGGTTTACATGGTATATATCTATATATATATATATATATCATATTACAAGCATTACCTCTTTTTGAAAAGAAATTTGAAAAATCTTCAGTATTTCTGAGTTTGTTATGGTTTTAAATTCTTTTAGAGTATCCCCTTTACTGTCTTCTGGAGACACTGTATTTGCTTTTTTTTTTTTTTTTGATTTTTTTTTTCTCTCTTTTTCCATTACATTTCGCCAGATTCAAAAAATTCTACACTTTCAGATGCTTCTTTGTTCAAACATCTGACATCATAAAAAGTTAAGAGTAAGATGAAAAGTTTATATGCTTTTTTATGAATGATTGCAGGACATGCTTTGATGCTATCTGTTGGATATCTGCTGAAGAAGTTAGCACATGAGCATAATATTGCAATCCTAGTGAGTATTCCCCTTTAAAAATTTTTATCAACAATTTCTAATTCCAGCATTTCAATTTTGTTTTCTCATTAACTGATACTTCCAATTTCACTTAGGAGTGCTCAATGCTATGTTTTGGTATGTCCTGAAGTTCCCCTTGATATGTAGGATCATATAGTTAACAACTAAGAAGTGATATAATAACTTAAAAATTGGAAAGATCCCATATGGGCCATATCTACTCCAAACTTTTATTTTTGATAAGGTATAAATTTTACATAGAAAAGAAAAAGGAACAAGGATCTAGTGCAAAACAGTCAGTCTATTACAAAAGCCTAAGACAAGGTTGACACACATAAAAAGGTTAAAGACATGCTCACTTGTTTAGAGATACAGAAACGGGAAATTTCCACTGGGGATAGCATTTTTATAATCATTTTACTCCTTGCAGCTACCCTTTGCTTAATGTCTCAGACAATATGTTGAAAATGGTTTCTTTCTTAAAACATTTTTGATAATTTGATTTTGAACATTGTTCTCTCCAGATAAGATAGACTATTTTATTACCTCATGACTTCTAATTATTCAGCAAGGGATATACTTTTACGGGAAATTGAGAGTTTGTAGTGTTATTAAGATTTAATCCTTCATTCCAATTTGTTATAAAAAAGTATATCAAAATGTTCTCTTCTTTACACAAAACGGTTGCTACTAGTACAAGAACTTTCCTTATGAACCCATAGGAGATGCGTGTCCCTAGTTGTTAGTTTCTTTTGATTGAACCTCAAAAACTGAAGTGGGATTTGGCTAATGCTCCTGGACAAAGTGAATTTGATTTGAGAAGCTTTTCGTTAAATAGTGATTTTGTTGTCCTTGGTCTAATGCAGTGAATTGAACATATGTTGAAGGTAACCAATCACACGGTGGGAGGGGAGGGAGGTATTCCTAAGCCAGCTCTTGGAGAGACTTGGAAGAGTATCCCACATGTAAGGCTTCTGCTTTCTCGTGATCGTGGAAACAATATCTGTAGTGTTTCCATAATAAAACACTCATCTATGGTACGTATTCCCTTGGCCACCTTTACTTTTTAATGCTGAAGCATACATAGATAAATTGCTTTTGTGCACTATGCTGACATACTTACAGTACAAAGCGAAAACATCATGCCTAAATACTTTTTCAACCTGCTTTTTCAGGCTTCTGGCAAGGCTGCAAGTTTTATGATTTATGGGTAATAACATGCTTATTTGATTTGAATTGGCCGATTGGCTTTAAGAAAAGGTGGATTTGCTATAAGAAAAGGTAGATATGGAGGGATGTAGTATGTCATAAATGTAAGGCAAGAAAGCAATTATCAAGGTAATTTGCTTCTTTAGAAATAGGTCATGGTGAGCATGGGGGTGGGGGTGGTGCTAGTTATCTGTATATTCTTTCGTAGTTGGGCAATATTATTGCTAAAAGTTTCGATTTTTTGCCTAGTTTTCTTAGCGAGCACTTCCGAATGAAAATGACTCAGACGTTGATAATTTTCACATTGAATACAGATTTCAAAACTGTTCACGGCCCATGAAAAACGTACAGTTTCCTAGTTGAAATTTGTTGTAAAATCTTCACTCCAATTCTATATTATCTAACGCTAAGTTGCCACAGACACACTTACGCGAGCTCAATTGATAGAAAGCTGAGGTTTTAGATTCTAGGTGACCAAGGCTGAGTCCTGCTGGTTTGCTCTGATTCTGTTTTTAATATTAAATTTTAGACTGTTTAACTATAATATTTTTGCATTATGAACTATCATTATCCTAGCAATTAACTCCAATACATTTCGAAAGATGAATTTTATGAAATTAATCATACACAAGTCACTTAATTTTGTTTAGAAACTAGTCAACTAGTCATTTAATTTTGTTTAGAAACTATTCTATTTTATTTTTAGACGCTGTATATGATTCGTGTTGCCCAATTTATTAGAGAAAATTAGGACGCTGTACATGATTAGTTTTGCCCAGTTTATTAGAGAAAATTACGTGAGTGGTTAAAATGATAGGAAAATAATAGTTCAGAAACAATGTGAGAGGTTTAACAGTTTGGGTGGGGTACTGCAAAATATATTATAACTCAAGGGAGTAAAATGCAGTCACCTGTTTAATTATTTTATTCCTTTTTTGTCAGTGTTAGTAATAGAATGCAAACATCTAGGCCTCTAACTCCAGGGATAGACAAAAGGGTTTCTTCTCTAACTGGTTTTTTAATTTTTTAGGTCAAACTCTCTTAACTTTTTGTGTTACTAATTAACTTTTTAAAAAAAAAAAAATTTTTTTTTAGGCAACAAGATTCTCCATGCTGCATCAAATGCTTCGCATGCATTGTATACATAAAAACTACTAAGAATTAGAATTAGTATACAAATAGTTTAAGGACCATATTGCACCAAAAACATAATTTTAAATACCAAAGCACTGAAAAATAAAAATAAAAAATAAAAAAAGGGGTTCAAAAACCAAAACGCAACTTCAAAACAAAGTTGAGAACCCTTTTGGCATGCACTTACAATCATTAACGTCGAATCCATACAGCGACATTTCACTGGTTTGCAATTGTTTCCTTCAACAATGTTTTCAAATTTGAATACAAACTCCAAAATTATTAAAACAATAATAAAAAAAAAGGAACATTAATAAGAAAAAGAAACAAGTTAAGTCTAATTTACAAACTGAATGAAACGACGGACGAGATAAGAGATCAAACGTATACTCTGGACAGCAGAGACTAAGATTGTCACTTGTTAGCCATGCATGCAGTGCAGTCTAGCTGCATCCTGAGAACCTGTCAGATCTCGTCCTTTCAGAAAAAAAATTTTAAATTTTGGACGTTGGATTCACATTAATATTGCATGTCTTATGACACGTGTTTGACCCACAAAATGTCACACGTTATCAACAAATTGGGTCAGTCTGCCACGTTCTTTTGAACTAGTAGCAAGCTACGAACTACACACTGTTGAATTACCATTTTTCAACATTTCTCTAAAAGCTTAAACGATTTCCTGGTGCATCACCATATGCTTATATCACCATAACAAATGCTAATTCATGATTGGTTCAAACTTGTTGACCCCGAAAAATGATTAAATACTATGTTGGTTGTTGGTATATTTATGAGACCAACCTACTTATATTAAAAAGAAAAAAAAAATCAAATGTTGACAATTCCATTCAAAAATAAAAGAGAAACAGGGAAGTGTTATAATGAACCTGTTTTTAAATGGTTTAAGAGTGCCAAAAAAGATTTTTAAGATATTTGAGATTTTTGAGATATTTGGTAGAAACGATAATTCAATAAATCACATTGCAACTAAGATATTCCTTATAAACGAATAAACCTCGAACAATTTTGTTCCTACTCCAATTTTCTTCTTAAACAAAGCCATGGTAGTAGAGCTCCTAACCCTCTTCCTTCTTGTAGCCCTGCTTCTTCGATTCATTCTACTTCAACCAAATAATGATGACCTCCCTCCAACCCCCTTTGCCTTACCAATTATCGGCCACTTCCACCTCCTCGGCCCTCTCATCCACCGCTCTCTTCACAACCTTTCACTTCGTTACGGTCCATTGTTCTCATTCCGTCTTGGCTCTGTTCCATGCATCGTCGTCTCCACGCCAGACCTCGCTAAACAATTCCTCAAAACCAACGAGCTCTCTTTCATCTCTCATGCCTACTCCATTGCCATATCCCGTCTCACATACGACTCGTCGCTCGCGTTTGCACCCTATGGACCTTACTGGAAGTTCATCAAAAAGTTAACCATGAATGAACTTCTTGGAAGCCGTCCTATCAACAACTTTCTCTCTCTTCGAGCTCGCGAAAATCGCCGGCTTTTGATATATTTGGCAAAGAAATCTGAGCTCGGTGAGGCTGTTAACCTTACGGAAGAGCTTCCTAAGCTTTCGAACAGCATAATCGCTCACATGATTCTCGGAACGCGGTGTTCAAGCATGGAAGGAAGAGTGGAGGAAGCTAGGACTGTAATACGTGATGTGACGAAGATTTTCGGTGAGTTCAATCTGTCGGATTATATTTGGTTCTGCAGGAGGTTAGATTTGCAAGGATTTGGGAAGAGAATCGAGGATATACATAAACGGTTCGACACGCTGCTGGAGAAGATTATTGCTGAACGTGAAGAATTTAGAAAAAAGAAGAAGGAAGATGCTGATCAGGAAACATGCAATGACCAAGAAGAAGAGGAAGTCAAGGATTTTCTTGACATTTTGCTTGATATCACGGAGGATGATAATGCTGAGATTACACTGACAAGACTCCACATCAAAGCCCTTGTTATGGTAATATTACTAACTATATTCAACTAGATTCAGATTATAGGATAAATATTGTATAAATTTAGTTTGTCCCATGTGACATCTTACTAATGAACTCTATGTGATGACTATGTTCACTTTTCCGCATTAATTTTTTTTTTTTAAATTTTTTTTTATGTTTATTTTTTAATGAAATCAACATAGATTCCACTGGCAATCAATTATAAGAAGTCACAAATTAAGAGTGTTTCAGAAGCATGTTTTGTGTCTTTGTTTATAGGATTTTTTCACAGCGGGAACCGATACAACAGGCATTTCAACAGAATGGGCTCTAGCTGAGATCATCAACCATCCAAAGGTTCTTGAGAAAGCTAGAGAGGAGATCGATCGAGTGGTTGGTAAGAAACGGATAGTTGGAGAATCCGACGGTCCAAATCTTCCATACATGCATGCAATCATAAAAGAAACACTTAGGCTGCACCCACCAGTGCCTTTGGTCACAAGGAGATGTGTAGAAGCATGTAAGATAGAGAAATACATGATCCCAAAAAACACTATGCTGTTTGTAAACGCTTGGGCTATTGGTAGGGATGCAAAGTATTGGGAAAACCCATTGGAGTTTTGTCCCGAAAGATTCTTAGAGAATAGGGATGGAGAGAAAACGAGTCAAAAAATAGATGTTAAAGGACAGCATTTTCAAGTTTTGCCATTTGGGTCTGGAAGGAGGATTTGCCCAGGTATGAACTTGGCTTTGCAAATGTTGCCGGGTTTGCTTGCGGGTATGGTCCAGTGCTTTGATTGGAAGGTCGTTGGTGGGAAGACTAATGACGACGACGATGATCATCATCAAGTTTTGAAAATGGATGAACGGCCAGGAATGACTGCTCCAAGAGCTCATGATCTTGTTTGTGTTCCGGTTGCGCGCTTTAGCCTTTTTCCTATCCTTGATCCCTAGGGGTTGTTCTTTGCGTATGTCTAGCTATTTGCTAGTTATAGGAGTTTATTTATATGGTCCTTTTCTTCTTCTGAAAACTTTGCGTGCTTTTTGAATAACCTAGCTTTTAGCAATTTCCCCCTCAACCGATGATAACAATCTCACCTCATATTAAAAAAGGCAATCATTATTATTTTTTTTGTTTTTACTTAGTTTATTACTGTTTTGCTAATAAATGTTTTTAAATATTGCAACATTATATATGATTGCAGAAGACGGATGGAACATGAAAGAGGGATAGAAAATTTAAATCCTTTTTTCTTGTTCAAAGCGCAAATCAAAAGTAGAATGATGGGTCAGTTTCACAAAGTGACTGATTTAAATGGATAAATATTAATACATTAATTATTTGAGCAAAAATAAAATAAAATTAATATATTAGTTTTCGAAAGTGTTATTTGTTACCTAATAATCACCATTAGTGGAAAACCACATGTCTACATGGCATTTTTATTAAATGGGTCCTATTATCAATAGACATGTTAGCCATGGGTTTCATTAGTGATTACAATTGTAGCAACACTATTAGACTCTCCCCGCTTTTATTTATCTCAAATTCTTTATTTTAAAGGTTTAGCTCTTAAAAATTTAAAAATCTTCCTTATTCCTGGGAGTATTACTCCCACGACGAGGGAAAATTTGCTCTATTAAATGGGCTCGACCCATTTTGCATGTGTTTTAACTTTTAGAATACAAAGTTTGTTTAACTCTACACAATTTAAGGGTTAGGATCCTACACAATTTAAGGGTGAGGATCCTCTCAACTTGAAGGGCATGGAGGATCACCAAAAGGAGCAAAGGGACTTGTTAGATGTTGTTTCTCAGGTAGAGGAGGAGATGCAAGAGTTGGATTTTGAAGGAAATTTGCAAGAAGAAATGGGTACATCCCAACCTTGGGGCATCACCATCTTCATACCATATTTTGACAAGGAGAATCATATATATGAAGATCCCATGTGGCTCACTCAGATTCCTAAGCCTTTAGTGGACATTCAAACCCACCAAGCTTATGTTTTAGAGCCAAAAGTTGTTAAGTTCATGAGCCAGGTAATTCTTCATCTAGCCAAAATGAGGGCATCATTAATTTTCCTCCTTTTGTAGTATCTTTTGATACTTTAAATGGGAGGAAACCACTCTTTGAAGAATGTTGGCTTGCTTAAAGAATAAGTGAACCTTAATGACATAATTATGAAGGAGGTTCACATTTTCGTAGAAGTTGCTAGTTGAACAATTGAGTTTTGGGCTTTTGGAAGGTTTGAAATGCAAGTTATGGAGATGTTTTTGGTTATGAATGAAGACTTTGATGATTGAGGACTTAAATTCATAAGTTTGGAAGTTATATGTGGTTTGGATGGGTTTTGAGCCCAAAAGATTAAAGATTCAGGAATTTGCAAATTGAAAAGGAGAAGTTGGAAGCATTTAGAGTCATTTAGGTGATAAATTAGTATGGAAGCTTGAAAATTGCTTTGGAAGATGAAAGCATGCTTAACTCATTACAAGGAAACTTATTATGCATGAGCATGCTGCCAAGCCAGCTATGATTCACACACATGCCACCAAGAAGCTCCACAACGAGCCCAAATCAGTAGCCACAGTAACTTCGGGTCACTGATCGCAACTCCAATCGCTGTCTTCCCTATGGAAACTCCAATTCACTACCATAGCAACTTGGCACACCATAATTAGCATGCATAACAACTTGAACACGCTCCCATGGTGAGTTTAAAGCTCCACAGTGAGCATTAAGGAAAATATCTCACGAGAGGATGCAGTTGCTGTAACAACATTGATAACCGAAGGATCAATGGAGGCGAGGAGAGCACTTTGCAAGAGATGGTCTTGCCGAATCCAAAGGAGTTTTTCCAGATCAGTGGGTGGACATAAGGACGTGCCAGTCACAAACCACGTGAGATCGTTCCCAATTAATAAAGAGTACCATTGGGCATGCCAGGCTGTATAATTATCAGCATTGAGTTTTAAAGGAGCCTGTGTAGAAATGTTAATGTATACTAAAGCACAAGAAGAAGAGTTGTTAGCCGATGAGTGATGAGTGTTAGTTGAGTGTGTTTTAGACATGGTAATGGGAAGAGAAAATGAAAAGGGATGCAGTGAGAATAATAGAGAAGGAAATAAGGCGCTAATGTGGAAAGAATAGTGGAAAAAGAGAAGAAAGAACGAAAGCAGGGTGCAACGAAAAGAACAAAGAAGGAGAGACAAGAAAAGAAAGAAAATTTTTTATTAAAAATACTGTTCACACAGGAATTGTTGATGTAAGGCTACTGTTCACGCATGAACTGTTGATATAGGTCAGCTATTCACAAAGAAAGATTAGATCATGCTCTGATACCATGAAAAGAATTGAGTGAAAATAGAGTTGTATTATTCATTGATGTATAGACATGGTTATATACAATTACATAACAAAAAGTATATGGCAATATAGCTGTCGGTGAAAGTATACCAATTGAAAATACAGCTAAATATGGAAAATAATACAAGAATAATGTTGGATTCGGCAAGACCATCTCCTGCAAAGTGCTCCTTATTAATTGGGTACAATCTCATGGGGTTTGTGACTGGCACGTCCTTATGTCCACCCACTGATCCCCAAAAACTCCTTTGGATTCGGCAAGACCATCTCCTGCGAAGTGTTCTCCCCGCCTCCCTTAATCCTTCGATTATCAATTTTGTTGCAGGAACTGCATCCTCTCGTGAAGTATGGAAGAATTTGGCAACCGTGTATGCCAAACCTTCTCATGGGCACATCATGAGTATATGCGAAACGTTAAGTAAGCTTAACAAGGAGGAAAAATCCATCTCTGATTACATGCAAACTGTTCAAAGCCTTGCCGATTCTTTCACTTTGGCCGGTGAACAACTAAGCCAGGATGAAATCACATTCCATATCCTTAATGGTTTGGGGCCTGAGTATAAAAAAATTTCTGCTGCAATTCAAGCCACAGACTCCTCCATTACCTTTGCCAAATTACATTACAAACTTGCTGACTATGAAGCTTTTCTCAATAGAAATCGTACTATACATGGCTTTCTCTCTCCCATCACAATCCATTACGCATCATGTGGTGGTTCCTTCTCCTCTCACCTACGGCAAGAGTCCAACTCTACACCAAGAAACTCTAATAATAGGTCTTCTTCTCTCAACAAGGGTGAGCATCGCTTATCTCCAATAATTATTTGTCAATTTTATGATCTGCCTGGTCATAGTGCTCGTCATTACCGTAAACTCCTAGCTGCCACTCCATGGTTGTCCACTCCAAAGTGGAAAACTAAACAATACAGCTCCTCTTCTCCATCTCTGCTGGGTTCTCCACCTTGTTCTCATCATCCTAGAGCACATTTTGCGTCTCATTCCAAGCCCTCTTCATCCAATTGGTTGGTTGATTCTGGTGCTTCCCATCATATAACTAATGATCTTAATAATCTTTCTCTCCATTCTTACTATGAAGAACTAGAGGAAATCATGATTGGTGTTGGTAAAACTTTAAAATTTCTTGTCTTGGAACTTCATCCCTTCCCTAATCTTCTCATAATCTACATTTATCTAATCTTTTTTTATGTTCCTAGCATGAAAAAAAATTTATTATCTGTTTTTAAACTTTGCTCCACTAACAATGTATCTATTGAATTTTATCCCTGTTCTTTTTTGGTGAAGGATCTTACTACGGGAGCAAAGTTGATAGAAGGCCATAATAGAGATGGCGTTTATGAATGGTCTGCTATTGGATCTTAGTCTGATTCTCCTTCTCTTAGTTTCACATCAATAAATGTTCCCTGTCAGGAGTGGCATAATAAGTAGGTCATCCCTCTTTTAAAATTTTGAGTATGGTTCTAAGTCAATTTAAATTACCTATTTCTTCTATGAATATTCAGTTGTGTAACTCTTGTCAATCTAATAAAATGCACAAGTTGCCTTTTTCTATTTCTTCACTGCAAAGTCATTCTCCACTTGAACTTATTTAGTCTAATGTATGGGGCCCTGCTTCGATTCCTTCCATTGATGGTTTCAAATATTATGTAATCTTTATTGATCATTATATCAAATATATTTGGTTATTTCCTTTAAAACAAAAATATGATATTTCCTATATTTTTCCACAATTTAAAATTTTGGTGGAAAAATATTTTCATGTCAATCATCTCTCTCTACACTGATAACGGTGGGGAATATATGAAACTAAAAGTCTTTCTATCTACTAATGGTATATCTCACTATCGGACCCCACCTCATATCCCTCAATATAATGGCACATCTGAATGTCATCATCGTCATCTTATTCAAACTGGCCTCACCCTTCTACATCAAGCTTCCTTACCTCTTAGTTTCTAGTCCTATGCCTTTTCTACTGCTGTCCATCTTATTAACAGATTACCCACTCCCATTCTTAATATGGCATAACCTTTCTCTTTACTTTTTCAAACTCCTCCAAATTATGGGAAATTGAAGGTTTTTGGCTGCATGTGTTATCCTTGGCTGAAACCTTATATGACACATAAACTAGAAGCTCATTCCACACCTTATGTCTTCCTTGGCTATTCCACCTCACAAAGTGCTTATTTATGTCTTGATCCTAACATTAATAAACTATATACATCTAGACATGTTAATTTTGTTAAAACACAGTTTCCTTATGAATCTTTACTCCTTCCTTCCAAATGAGCCAAAACTTCTTCCCCCATTCAATGGGTTCCAGACTGGCCTAATCCATCTTCTCATCCCATACCAAGTTCCCCATCTGTTCCTTCTTTTCAGCCTATACAAAATATTTCAACCCCTTCGTCCCTTTCACGTGACCCACTTAATGAAATTTCCTCTCTATTAACGTCTTCTTCAAATGCTCCTTCAGTAGCCCAGTCCTCCCCACCTATTTTTCCTGCTGTCTCACCCTGGTCATCTTCCTCTTCATCTATGTCTTACTCCATAAATCAGACTGATGATCTGTTGGCACCCACATATGCTTCTTCACATTCTGACCTTCCCACCAGTTCGGCATCCTCTAGTGAACCTGTGCCACCTCCTTAAGCTGCTTTACCTTCTTCTCTTCCTCCTCTACCTACTTCTACTATCATCACCCATTCCAAAAATAATATTCTTAAACCCAATCCCAAATTCTTTTTAGCCTCCAAAACTATTGATCTTACCAACATTGAACCTACTTCTGTCTCATAAGCACTGGCCGAACCTACATGGCGAGAAGCAATGTCAGCTGAATACAATGCTCTTCTCAAAAATAGAACATAGGAACTGGTGCCACCTTCTTCTTATCAAAATTTGGTTGGTTGCAAATGGATTTCCAAAATTAAAAGGAAGGTCGATGGTTCTATTGAACGATACAATGCCCGATTATTTGCCAAAGGCTTCCATTAATGTCTTGGTCTTGATTACAATGACACCTTCAATTCAGTGATTAAACCTATAACGGTACGTATTATTCTCCGTCTTACTGTAACATCCAATTGGCCATTACATTAATTGGATGTCAATAATGCATTTCTTCAGGGTCATCTTAATGAGGATGTGTATATAAGGCAACCACTTGGTTTTCTTGACAAAGAACATCCTCACTATGTTTGTAAGCTTTAGAAAGCTATCTGTAGTTTGAAACAAGCACCACAGGCTTGGTATAAGGAGCTTTGCCAGTATCTCCTCTCCTATGGTTTTCAGAATTCCTACTCTAATAGCTTTCTATTTATTTACAATGGTTAGTTTATTATTTTTATGCTTATATATGTTGATGATATTATAATTATTGGAAATTCTTATGCTACCATTGATGAGTTCATCGGATGCCTTGGTGATCGATTTTTACTTAAAGATTTAGGCCCTCTTATTTACTTCTTAGGTATGGAGGTTACTACTACCTTGTTAGGTCATTTTCTTTCTCAACATAAATATATCAAAGACTTGTTAAACTCAACTCATATGTTAGGTGCCAAAGCTGTTGACACTCCATTCTTTTCAGGAAGTAACTTATCTATCACTGATGGCACTAATCTTGATGATCCTACCTTTTATAGAAAAATTGTTGGTAGCCTATAGTATCTTTCCTTTACAAAACCTAATATTGCCTTTGCTGTGAATAAATTATCTCAATTTATGCATAAACCCAAAATTATACATTAGGATGCTTTCAAACGGGTTCTACAGTATTTGAATGGCACTATCTCTCATGGAATCCTACTTAAATGGAACTTTCCACACACTTTTCGTGCCTTTTTAAATGCCGATTGGGCTGGTAACAAAAATGATCGGACATCAACTGGTGCATTCATACTGTTTCTTGGTTGCAATCCAATTTCTTAGTCCTCTAAGAAATAACGCTCTGTTGCACGATCATCCACAGAAGCTGAATATAAGGCAGTGCTCCACTATGACTGAATTTTGTTGGATTAAATCTTTGCTTCAAGAGCTCTCTGTTCCTCTTCCTAATGCACTTGTGGTTTATTGTGACAATGTTGGCACTACATACTTATGTGCCAATCCAGTCTTTCATTCCAGAATGAAACACATCTTAATTGACTTTTGCTTTGTTCGTGATTTAGAATGGCTATCCAAAGATCTCACATATCTCCTCCTAGGATCAGCTTGCAGATGGGGTTGCATATTAAGAAAAATACCTCACTGAATAATATTATTCATATTATTGTATTATTTTTCATATTTAGCGATATCTTCAATTGGTATACTTCCATTGGCAGCTATATTGCCATATACTTTTTGTTATGTAACTGTATATAACCATGCTTGTACATCAATGAATAATACAACTCTATTTTCACTCAATTCTCTTCAATGAGCTTAATTCAGCAACCATAGCAACTCTGGCTCGTTGTCAGCAACTCCAACTTGCCAAAGGCCACCTGTCACATGTTGGTCACATGACCAACTTAAAATGCTACAAGTCACATTTTCTTCTCCTCTTCCCCACGAAAAATTCCTCTCTTTTCTTTCTTCTCTCTCAACCTTTCTTTCAACACCTTGCTTCAACTTCATTTTAAACGAAAAATCATCAAAATTTCTTGTTCCAAATCACCAAAACAACACTTCAATTCCTCTTGAATTTAGTCTCCAATTGTTCCAAGATTCTTGGTGATTGGAGATTCAAGTTCCAAGTTCTTGAGGTTTTGGATTAGCTTCAAGGAGTTGTAGTTGATAAATTAAATGAAATGCTAGAAATTAACTATACAGATGCATTATTTTTGACAATTTGCCAAAAATAGCATAGAATGAATCAGGAAGCATGCAAGATATGAATGGAAAGCTCCAGATGTCTAGTTTCTATAGAAATTCACTTTACCTCATTTGGAGGTCTGCGGAGAAAGTTTTTTCATTTTGGTAACTGATGTTGAGTGCTGGAAATTTTTTTTTCTCTTCGTTTCCACCTCTTAAAACATTCTCCACTTCAACCAAATCTTTATCTTCCATTCTCAAATACAAAAACTCATTCTAAACATCAATTCCTAGCTCACCATTTCATTCATACTCCATTTAAAAAAAAAATAAAATAAAACTCATTGTCCATATTCACAACCTTTGATTTTCACCTTTTCAAAAATCAAGAACATGGAGTTCTTTCAATAAACTTGGAGAAAAGATTTGGGTGATCTAAAATGGAAAGAATACATCTCCAAAAGTTTCAAATGGAAGAAATTCAAGCCAAGTAAGTGCTCTTTCTTATTGAAAACAAAAATGTGGTAATTGTGCTACAAATTTCATATTGTGAAAATTGGATGGAGTAGGAAATTGTTTACATGCAATTAGAATGACTGGTTCTTACACTGAATTAGCAGGAGGAATGTTTGTTGACAAAAAATGTTCATTTTTGGGGGTTGTAAATGGAGTTAGAAAGACTACAAGCTTGGAGTTTGCGTTGAAATTATGCATATCAAGTGTTTGATAATTTTCTTAAGTGACCTCTTGAGGTTCAAACATTCTAAATTTTGCTCAAAAAGTTTTTAAATGAGGAAGCAAAGGCATTTTATTAAAATTTTTAGAAGAAAATTGCAAGTGCTAAAGAGGGTGATGGACACAAATGAACAAGGGATTGAGATGCATCTTCAGTTTGAAGGCTTTGAAAGTGCTAATTTGGTCAAGAAGCTAGGATTTTGGATATTCATCATTGAGAATAGATGGAATTAAGTTAAAGACTATGCTTAATCACCATAAGTCTTGAGCTTGATCGTTAGAGCTTAAAAAGGAGCAAGATTTTATTAAAATCCCAATTTCTTTGAAGAACGTGGAGAACCTTTGCATCTCACAACTATAGTACTCCGTCTCAAAGAAACCGAAGCAACCATGTTTGAGGATGAATTTCACTCATCCCCTAATTATGTTTTCTCTAACCCTATTCTCTTTAATTTTAAACAATGGGAACAATGTTTATTTTAAATTTGGGGGAGAGAATTCAAATTTTTGAGCCTTTTTGAAAATTGGGTTGAAATTTAAAAAAATTTTGTGCTTATTTGTTGAAATTTGAATTTTCCAATTATCTTGTTAGAATTTTAAATTAGGTTTTTAATAGTTTGTTTAGTTCTAAGAAAAATTTTTGAAAATCCATAAAATTTGGAAAATTTTGAAAAAATCCAAAAATATTGTATTTTCTTTTATGTTAGATGTTTCTTCTTGAAAAATCCAAAAAAATATTTTTAGTTTCTAGTTTTTAGTAGTTCTTGGTTTTGGTAGATAAAGAAATTGTCCAATGATAAATAAATTAATGATTGAATGCATATTCTTATGATAACAAATTTGTGATTTGGCTATTTGATTACCGAAAGATATACTTGAATGTTATTGTTCCAAAGAAATTACAGCACTTATTGATTATTGGCATGATATAGCTTACATTTTTATGAAAATTTGCAAGATTAGTGTAAATTATTGGCCTAAGCTGTAGAACAATTTGACTCGAGGCAAAATCCTAGTTTTATGTCATGCTTTGGATATGATCTAGGCTTTCTTTGTTAAAGTTTGAATTATTTTGAAGCCAACCTTATCATTTTAATATCACTAGTTCTCTTTTTGAGCTTTTAGGATGCATATAGAGATGCATTTAGAGCCTTTTGCTGTTAAACAACATTTACCTACCCCTATGAGCCTAAATGAGATCAAATCTTCTACTTGCTTAAGGAAGTTAGTATTGAACTGAGATGATTTTCTTTGAGTATGGATTAATTAAGGTGAGTGAACAATTTAGTTTGGGGAAAGAGATGTGAAAGATTAGGCTTTAATGCATTCTATATGAGGATTCAATTTGGGGAATGAAATGAGAGTGATGATAGGGAAAGTTTTTGAGTCTTGTTATCAAAGAAAAGTAAAATCCTTAGTTTTCTCAAAGAACAAGAATTAAAAGCTCAAGGAAAAGAAATGAATGTGTAGAATAGCTATTTTCCTCTATAAAAAAATAATAATAATAAAATTAAAAAAACACAAAAAATAAAAGAAAAATAAAAGTTCAAAAAAATGATAAGAAAAAAAAAATAAAGGGCAAGCTTTCTTGATTTGTAAGAAAGAGCTTTCTTGAGTTATAAAGATATGAAATTTCAATATTTTGGGCTTGTTCATTAAGAAATTGAACTCAAATATTTGGAGAGAGCTTCACTTGAGAGAAATAATGGCTTACTCTTCAATAAGTGAGAGTGAGTTGATCATGAAAAAGTGGAAAGTGTGTCAGTGAGAGTTTGAAGTAGAAAATGGAAATTAGGGGAAAGAAGAGCGTAGAATTGAAATTCATGGATTTTTGGTGCTAAGAATTTTTCTTGGTTATAATTATTATTTCTCTTTCTTTCGATGAATCTCCACCCTTAGCCTTTCCATTACAAGCTAATAAAGTCCTTTTGATCCTAAGCATTGCAATAATTCTAGAATAGTGGAGAGCTTGAGCTTCTATTTAACATATGAATCTAAGTGCTAAGTTTTAAACCCTTAGTTGTGTGAACTAATTCAATTGTTTGTTGCTAAATGCCTAAATTTATTCAAACACACACCTTGAGCACAAGGATATGCAGAGTGGAAAATAAGGCAATTAGATGACATTTTGCTTTGAAGTTCTCATTTAGGGTTGTATTTAATTATTCCTGAGGCCATCTTTTTATATTATCTACCTTAAATTTGCATTTTATGGTTTTTAAATAAAGTCTAGCTTTTCTTATTATATCTTTAGTTTAATATTTCTTATTTTTGAATAACCATGTTGCTTTGCTTGAGGGCAAGCAATTGGCTAAGTTTAGGGGACTTGTTAATTGACCTAAACCTCACTTATTTAGCCTTTAAATAGATTAGTTTCTTGGTTAGAACTCTGCTTTTGATTGATTTTGTGCACTTGTTGTAGATGAGCAAAAAGAGTGTATTATGCCTAATTTTAATGGAAATGTTAGGGGTTTGAAGTAAGCATCATTAGCAACTCCATGGGTGTTCAAGATGCTAGCTTGGTGAGCTATCATGGCCAACTTGCAACCATTTGATGCAACTTGCTATCTAACAAGACTAGCTTGCTAAAGCTCACTCAAATACACTTCAACTCACCATCCAAGCATGCCAACAGCTCCAAATCGCCTTTAACTTGCACTCCATAGTTCAATCATGCATAGAAAGTTCAACAGCAACTCCAACGCTCCAAGGTTGATTTCCTTTTATTCGAGATTTTCTTAAGTTAGGAGCCACAACAACTCCAGCACTCAATGTGGAAAGTTTGAGTTGCCATTCAGATTTTCTCAATAAAAGGGCACATGCCTCTCTTCCCAAGTCATATGCTGATTTATTCTTTGATGATGTGACAATTTATGAAGCCTTGATGAAAAACTAAATGCCAGATTTCCTTTTCTATTAGGGTTTTTAGAATACCATTTTTAAAGGCTTTATTTGGGTGGCTATACAAAGTGGGGCTTGGTGTAGAGATTTAGGGACCACTATTATAGAGAGCTTGGAAAAGAAGCTAAAGAGCAACACCCAATTTAAAGAGAGAGACAAAGCTAATTCTAGAGAGAGAAAGCTTGGGTTTGGAAAAAGATTGAAGAATTGAAGAGATTCATCTCCAAATTTCTCATACTTTTGAGTTTTCTCTATTTCCTAATCTTTCTAAATTGTATTTGAATATATATATATATATATATATATTGTATTTGACATGGATTAAATGATAAATATATATATATATATATATATATGTATATGTATATGTTCTATTTTTAATTTGGTTTATATTTTGTGCATGGATTGGTAGATTTATTATCTAGGATTTTTATAGAACCTTTTCCTTGATAATATTTTATTGATGTGGTTAATTACTATTTTATTTTTATCCAATTTTCTTGTGTAAATCTTGCAATAATTACTTAAGAGATTCTTGCATTTGGAAAATTGCCTAGTTGTTGGGTAGATTTACTATTTTATACTTGGAAAAGTTTAATTTGATAAATTAGTCACTAGATTTACATAACTTATGTCCTAATTGATGTAAAGAAGCTTGATTGGGAATTCGATTGCCATAGAAGAGAGAACTTAATGCATGAGGACTCGAGAATTTTAGGAAGGGATTTCTAATTTTCATTAAGGACTTATAGTTTCTAGTTTTACTTCGGAAAAATGGACTAGATTGATTTAAAAACATTCTAGCTTAGAATTTGGATAGAATCGGTCTTCTGTCAACTTACTTATTCAATTATATGAAGGATAGAGGGGATGTCAAAGTCCTAGAGCTTAGATTATAATATTATTACAATGTGTGTTTTTTCTTTTGCATTCTTATCCTATTATCTTAGTTTAGAACTAGGTTAGAATTACATTAGTATTTAAATGTTAGTTTAAGTTATTTGTATTTGATTGCTTAAATAAAGTTGAGTTGCGATTATTATCGTATATAGTGCTTAAACAAGTCTGCAAGCCCTGTGGGTATGACATCCAACTCATATGAGTCCACTTTATTATTTGAAACAACCCATATACTTTTGGAAATTAGTAATCAATGGCAAATCCATGTATACTTCTTCTAAATCACGATTAAAAAAAACATTTTTAACATAGAACTGTTGCAAAGGCTAATCTCAATCAGCTGCTAAGGGTATAAGAATATGGATTATATTGATCTTAGCTATAGGAGTAAACGTTTCAACTAGTATGGCTTTATATCTATCAATGCTACCATCTACTTTAAGCTTTATAGTAAACACCCATCAACATCCAACTGTCCTTTTCCTTCAAGTAATAACACAAACTCTAAGTAGCATTCTTTGGTAAAGCCTCCATTTCTTCATTCATTGCCTTTTTTAACTCTAGATCTGCTAATGCATTTTGAACACTGTTAGAAATAGCCACAAAGGATAATTGATTAAAAGTAAATGCATTCAATTCAGACAACCTATGACTATACACAAGGTTGCTAATTGGATACTTAGTCTTGGTTTTAAGGTCAGGTTTAGATTTATTTTATTTTATTTTTGGTTCTCCTTTGTTTGACCTGTATGGGAATCTAAGTAATATGTCTTCTACAGGTAAAGTTAAACTATTAAAGTCATTAATAATGGGATTTGAGATTATTTAGGGATGAACATGTTGGATTGAGTCTTTAGTTACTAGAGTGGACACAAGAAACTTTATCATTTGATTAAAGGATTCAAGAGAATTAGATTCAAGGATTTTAAAAGCACCATATTCGAAACCTTCAGGTCTATCACCAACACCATATTTATCTAATGGTACATTCTTGGATTCAAGTCCTCCAAACTCCCTATCTATGTCAAATTCATTCAATGAAGCACTATTTTCATCTAGCAGAACACTGTTGGATTCAAGATCATCCAGTAAAACACTTCCTAGTTGTAGATACCATGTAGAAATTCCTTTTTTTTTCTAATGCTCTGATAACATATAAAAATTCAAGATAAATAATATTTTTTAGATATGTTTATTCTTCTCCAGCTAGGAGGTATATAAAGGAACATAATCATATAGAATAAGGAAACAAAATCAATTAATTAATAGGTACATATTCGTATAATAACTCCAACTAATTATAAACAAATATTTCTAGAATCACTCTATCAATTAATTTATGGTCAACTAATCTCACACATTAATTGCTCCTAAAAATAAACAATTATTTACAATAATTAATATTGACACCTCATGTTGACATTCTTTTTCCTCCTCATTTTTATTCAAGTAATAATTTTATTCCCAGTTAATTATGATTAGCTTCCGCTAAGCCCTACTGCTTTACCAATTATCAACCACTTCCACCTTCTTGGCCCTCTCATCCACCGCTCTCTCTACAAATTTTACGTTTTTTATGGCTCTTTATTCTCTCTTCATCTCACCTTTGTCCCATGCGTTGTGGTTTCCACACGAACATTGCAAATGTGGGAAATGAAAGAAAGCTTATTGGTCACCACAGACATTGCCCATATCACCAATGACATGTCGATCACTTTCGCATCCTACGGACCTTATTAGAAGTTCATCAAAAAGCTAACCATGAATAAGCTTCTTCAAAGTCATTGCGTCAACAATTACTTTCGCTTCGAGTGAAGATTATCATCAGCTTTTGGGATTTTTCAACTCTGAGTTCTGTAAGGCTATTAATCTTTCAGAGGAGCTTCCAAAGTTGGTAAATACTATTATGGTGCAAACAATGCTTAGAACTCAGTCTTCGTCTATGGAAGGCTGAGTTAAGTAAGCAAAGCATGTGATATGTGAAGTGACGAAGATTTTTGGCAAGTTTAATTTGTCCAATTATATTTGGATTTGCAAGATGGATTTGCAGGGTTTTGAGAAGAGAATTGATAACATCTAAAATATACATAATAAATTCCATTAAAGCATAAAATACTAATATCCAAGCGCAACCATTGATAAATTGAATCTTTAACCCTGCAAAATAGAAAACAACATAAAGTAGCTCTTATGGATACACTACTCTCAAACCACTCTCAATGATCTCTGAAAATCCTAATATCAAAAAAATGATCTATATCTATTTGCTTGCCCTAGACCTTTTATAGTCTCTGCAAATTAGACTTACGCATTAATTTTAACACACACAAAATAATAATAATATAATAATGTAATAATAAAAAATATGGGTAAGTTAGTGGGCTTATAAAGAGAGTTGGTTCTCCAATCCAATGGGTCAACTGGAGTATTACAGAAAATGTGTGACCAAAAGCCCAACTACAAAATAATAAACAAGTCAGTCCATTAATGGCATAAATAAGCCTTATAAGTGAGTAATTGATTATGCTAAGTCCACAAATATTAATTTATCTAATGTTCTCCCACTTGGACTGCATAATCATTATCATATATAATCCAAACTCACTTACTACAAAATCTTCCGAACCATAATACCATTTCATATAAATATATAGCATATCGACAGGGCACAACAATATATTAGACTAGGTAGTAGAGATTCTATCAGTAAATCTCCCAAAACATGATACCAATTCAACTAAGTACTTTGCATGCCATAAACTCAGTCTAGGTAGTAGAGATTTACCTAACCATGTGTAATCCCCCAACACATATTTCATTCGATTACATTTTATATCGACAGGATACAACAATACACCCAAACTAGGTAGTAGGAACTCACCATAGCACTTGTGGATCAACATACACATATATATAAATATAAACTAAAAGCCTCAACAGGCCTATAAATATAAGGAGTAATAATATGTGTAATAAATCATCTCATAAATAAATAATGATCCACATACATTAGTGTATCAAAATACTTAAAAATAAATAATACTCAACATGGATATTACTGCAGAATACATAACAAACTCCCACTGACCCATAGCAATCTCAACTGCTTAACAATCCCATACGGGATCATGCTCCTCAAATATGCCTATTGGTAGGGCCTTCGTCAGTGGATCTACCACCATACTATAAGTATGCGTGTGAACAACAGTAATGAGGTCCTCTTTAACTTTCTCATTTACCACAAAATACTTTACATCAATATACCTTGCACCAGAGGTACCTTTTAAATTATTGGAAAAAGACAATGCTGCAGTATTGTCACAGTACATCATAATAAGCCTCTCAATGGAGTTAACTACTCCTAATTCACGAATAAAATTTTGAAGCCAAATTGCATGGCAAGTAGCTTTATAACACGTCACATACTCTGCCTCCATAGTTGAGGATGCTATCACAGGCTGTGGCACTCCGCCAAGACACAACACCTCCTGCCATGATAAATATATATCCAGTGGTAGATTTCTTATCATCTACATAGCCTTTATAATCTGCATCACTATAACCAACTACATCAAGAGAGTTGGTACATTGATATGTCAACATATGATCTTTAGTACCCTGAAAATACCTAAAGATCTTTTTAACTGCTTGGTAATGAATAAGATCAGGATTGCTCATAAATCTACCAAGCATACCCATAGCAAAAGCTATATCAGACCGTGTACAAACTTGAGCATATATTAAACTACTCACTGCTAATGAATAGCGAACATTCCTCATCGCCATCCTCTCTTTATCATTCTTGGGACACTGATCCTTAGAAAACCTTTCACATTTCGTGGCTGGTACACTTTTAGGAGAACAATGATATATATTAAATCTCTTAAAGATTCTATCAATATAGGCTCTCTGAGACAACTATAACACATAATTAGTTCTATCTCGAACAATTTTAATGCCCCAAACAAAAGAAGCCTCACCAAGATCTTTCATGTCAAAATACTTGCACAACATCTGCTTTGTCTCAGCCAATAAATCAGTATCATTGGTAGCCAAAAGTATGTCATCAACATACAAAACCAAAAATATAAAACTGCTCCCACTGACCTTCATATATATGCACCTATCAACAACATTCTCCTTAAAGCCATTTAGTGACAACCTAATCAAACTTAAGATACCATTGCCTCGAAGGCTGTTTAAGACCATAAATTGACTTCTTAAGCTTACAAATCAAATTATCATTCTCTGTTTGTTGAAAGCCAACTTGTTGAATCATATACACATCCTAAAACAAATCACCATTCAGAAAAGCAATTCTAATATCCATCTGATGCAACTCTAGATCATAATGTGCCACAATTGCCATAATGATTCTAAAAGAATCTTTTATGGATACAAGAGAGAATGTCTCTGTATAATCAATTCTTTCCTTTTGGCTATATCTTTTGGCTACAAATCTAGCTTTATACCTCTCTACTTGACCATTAGAGTCTCTTTTAGTCTTAAAGACCCATTTTCACCCTATAGGCATGCTACCCTCTGGTAACTCAACTAAATTCCAAACACCATTTGATGCCATGGATTTTATTTCATCTTCCATTATATCCAACCAAAAATTTGAGTGCGAACTGCTTATGGCCTCCTCATAAGTTATTGGATTTGTATCATCACTTATGTCAAAATCATGCTCCTGCAAGTAAACCTCATAATCATCAGGAATAGCTGACCTCTTAATCCTTTGTGATATTTTCAAAGGCACATCAACATCTACAATAGCTGAAATATCCTGCCCTTCAACAATGGATTTGTCCTGATAAACTACTGATTCATCAACCACTGGATTAATAATATCTCTTTCGGGAACAACAACACCAGGAATGAATACACGTTCTTCTCTAAATTAAGGCTCCTTTGAACCATTATTGTCATCAAACCCAAAATCATCTTCAAAATAAACAATCCTGTCTGACTCCATAATTCTGATGGTGTGAGATGGTCAAAATAATCTTGAAACCTTAGATCCAATACAATAACCAACAAAATATCCACTTATAGTTTTAGAATCCAACTTTTTAATTTAGAGATTATAAATTCTTACTTCAGCTTTGCAATCCCATACTCGAAAATGGTCCAAATTAGGCTTTCTTCCTGACCATAACTCAAAAGGAGCCTTAGGAACAGATCTACTTGGAACTTTATTCAAAATATAAGCCACCGTCCTTAAAGCCTTTCCCCACAAGTAATCTGGCAAACTAGAATTTGCCAACATAGATCGCACCATATCTAACAAAGTGTGATTCCTCCTCTCAACTGTGCCATTATGTCAAGGAGTACCAGACATTGTATATTGTGCATCAATGTCACACTCACG
Source organism: Ziziphus jujuba (assembly GCF_031755915.1). Taxonomy (NCBI): domain Eukaryota; kingdom Viridiplantae; phylum Streptophyta; class Magnoliopsida; order Rosales; family Rhamnaceae; genus Ziziphus; species Ziziphus jujuba. Next base: position 10,395,183 of record NC_083388.1, read on the forward strand.
TAAATATATTGCAAATGGCCCTGGGTTCCGTTCAGTCTCATCATATATACCATAAAACTCAGCATCTCTATCAGACCTCATGGCCTTTATTTTCTTATTCTTTTGAAGCTCCATGTTTACTTTAAACTATTTAGAGGCAACCAAAGAATTCAACTTCTCACGGATAAGCTTAACATATCCATAACGTGAAAAATCATTAATGAAGGTAATAAAATACCTATAACCATCCAAAAAAGTTGGTGTGAAAGGTCCACAAATATCAGTGTGAATTAACTTCAAAACATCTCCACACCTTGCTATTTTATCTTTTCTAACCTTGGAAATTAACTTCCCTTTCACACATTCAACACAAGTCGATAGATCGGAGAAGTCAAGATTAGAAAATATTCTATCCTTCACTAACCTTTCCATTTTGTGGCTAGAAATATTTTCCAAAAGCTTATGCCATAACATTGAGGAATTATCATTAACTCTTGGATATTTAGAAGCAACAATAGGGGCAACAACAAAATTAATAGGAGAATTGAGACCATTATTAAATAAATCAAGTCTATATAAATTGCCACATAAAGTTCCAAAACCAACAACCTTACCATCCTTATACATTTCAACTTTATTATTTCCAAACAAAAAAATATAACCTTGACTATCCAAAAGGGAAATAGATAATAAGTTTCTTCTTATTGAAGGCACATAGGAAACTTCTTATAATTCTAAAACATATCCAGTGGCAAGCTTTGCTCCCATGATATCCACCTTCACTCTTGAGCTATCTCCCATATAAACATGTGCTCAAGATTGGTTGGCCTCTTTTGACTTATCATCTCCTTCAATGAATTAGTAACATGAATTGTTGCTCTAGTATCAAACCACCAAGTATTCATAGGCACATCAATTATATTGACCTTAATCATTAAAGTATTACCTTTCTTCTTAGCATTCAAACTAGACTTTATATTATCAAACTGAGATGGAAGACTCTTCATTATAAAATAGGTTGATAACTCCTCTCTAATTCCATCTTAAGGTCCCTCAGCTTGTTATAATAAGAAGAAAGTAACGAAATATGGTCCCTCATTCCTTTAACACCATCATACTTAGTATTATTCAAAAGGTCCAAATAATGACACTTCTTATTCATATCAAACTTGATAAACTTCTTTTCTATCTCCTCAAGAAGTTCCTTTGCAGTATCAATCTTAGGAATACTAGCATATATAGCTTTATCCATGTAATTATCCATCATCATCATGCAGCACTAATTAAAATGCTTTCAATCCTCAAGAAGTTTCCTAATTGTCGTACTACTCTCATCAATTGGTATCTCTGGTGGATCTATCTCCAAAATCAAATCTAATTTCGTAAATATCAAATTTATAACTAAGATTTTTTCCACTTCTGATAGTTTATCCTGTTAATTTCATCATGGCATTCATAGGTAGAACATTCGGGGTGTTACTAACTGTAAAATAGTAAAAACAATAAAGCATTTAATATATAAAATAATAATTATTTTTCACCCCCTCAAAACATAACATAAAATATCAATATCGCTAAGGTCTTTGTAGCACTAAAGATATCCTTTCGCGGGCCAGGAATAGTCAACCAAATAACCACAATCAAATATATTTAATTAAATCATCAACAGGGTAACTTAGAACCTGTGATTCATGGCATTCAATCAACTTCCACTGTCATTCCAAACGTCATACAAAGTAACTAAAACCACTGACATGGTAGCCTAGTTACCCGTATAGATCCTGGTTAAATAAGTAGCATAAAATCAACATTTGGAAATTTCATAAAATAGACAAATATAAAATATCTCATCCACTATGCCAACATACATTACATTGGTACACATAACGTAGGTAAAATAAGTCTCACAACAGGTGAGTACCTCAAATCCTACACTACTATACCAACTAGGCATAAAGCCTCTTTATGGAAAGCTAACACAATTGAATTCACCAAACATAGATATTTAATTTAATTCAAGAATATTTTGGAATGGAATAAATAAGAAAATATATAATTGAACAAGAAATAAATAAATATATAACATATATATTTTTTATAATAAAATTAAACAATAGACAAATAAATAAATCATCAACAATAAATAAATAAATAAGTAATAAAGTCATACAAAGAAAGAAAAAAAAGTTTTTTTTTTTTTAATATATGGCTGCTGACGTCAGCAAACAACACGCTAACATCAGCAGAATGCATCAAACGACCTATTGTTCAAGTCACCTTCCTTGGCAGTCAGAGACATGGGTCGACCCGGTTTCTCAGGTAACGAGTCACACAACCTGGTCCCTCACCAGGCCAAATCTCACTGTTCCGGCCTCTGTTTCTGATGATACCAGTGGCATTGCAACCATCCGGTGACAGCCAACGGTTTTTCCAGATCAATTTGGTTCAAAATTAACCCATTACAAACACCCAAACAAGAATAACATCGGCTCCAAATGAAAAAAAAAAAAAATAGCTTTTTTTTTTTAATTAAGAAAAATTATATATGTAGTACATAAGTAGGGCTCCAAAATTATTCCATTCAACTAAGAAAACACAATCCCACAAAGCCCTGAGAATTTAAGAGAAACAAATTTTTTTTTCTTTTAATGTAAAGCACAACCAGTTTTTTTTTTCTTTTTTTTTAAAGAAAATAAATGTAGGACTCTTTTTAGTTGTACATGTATACTCGGGGAAGAAAAGTAAAATAAAGAACATGCATATATATTTGGATCACATAGATCAATTAATGGCTGCATATACAGTAACATTCCAAACATAGTCAACAACAAATCACAACGAAATTTATTATGCATATTAACCATGCTCTGATACCAATTGTTAGCATTTACAAATCTAAAATATACATAATAAATTTCATTAAAGCATAAAATACCAACCTCCAAATTCAGCTATTTATAAATTGAATCTTTAATCCTGCAAAATAGAAAACAATGTAAAGTAGCGCCTATGAACACACTAATCTCAAATCACTTTCAATGATATCTGAAAATCCTAATATCAAAGAAACGATCTATATCTGTTTGCTTGCCCTAAACCTTTTATAGTTTCTGCAAGTCAGACTTATCCATTAATTTTAACACACACACAAAATAAAAATAATAATAATTCAATAATATAATAATAAAAAATATGGTAAGTTAGTGGGCTTGTAAAGAGAGTTGGTCTTCCAGTCCAATGGGTCAATTGGAGTATTACAGAGAGTGTGTGATCAAGATCTCTACTACAAAATAATAAACAAATCAGTCTCATTAATGACATAAATAGACCCTGTAAGTAAGTAATTAATTATGCTAAGTCAACAATTATTAATTTATTTAATAGAGAATTGATAACATCTATATGAGGTCTGATAAGTTGTTAAAGATGATTATTGGAGAGCGTGAATAATTAAGAACAATAATACAGAATGAAAGTGGTGGTCCAGGAAGCAAAAATGATGTCACTGGAGACAATGTGGTCAAGAATTTTCTTGAAATTTTATTTGATATAAAGATGAAAAATGCTAAAATGAAAATCACAATAATTCATATCAAGATTCTTATTATAATAAAAAATTATTTCTTTCTATATATCCAATTTGAATAATTAATAATAATTATTTAACTTATTAGGAAAACAAAATTATATATATATATATAAACAAAAACAAAAAAAAAAAAAAAAACTATTTTCATAAACACGTTTTTGGTTCCATGCTTTCCTTTTTAGTAAAACTTCATAGGAGGTAGAGATACAATAGCTTTTGCAACCAAATTGCCAATGGGAGTGATCATTAACCATTCAAAGGTGCTTGAAAATGCAAGGGAGGGGATTGACCGAGTGGTGAGGAAGAATCGCTTAGTCGAAGAATCAAAGGATCCAAGTTTTCCATCCAAATTTTCCATATATCCAAGCCATCATAAAGGAAACACTTCGATTATACCCACCGGTTCCTTTGATAAAAGGAAATGTGTACAAGCATGTAAGATAGAGAAATATTTGATCCCAAAAAACACATTTGATATTTCTGAAAGTTTGCCCATGGGAAGGGATCCAAAGTGTTGGTAAAGCCCATTAGAGTTCTGACCCAAGAAATTCTTGGAGCCTAATGACGGAGACAAAATGGGCTCGATAGTTGTAAATATACAACATTTTCAAGTCTTGCCTTTTGGGTTGGGTAGGAGGATTTGCCCCGCCAAGAACTTAGCCTTGCAAATATTGTCAGGCCTGGTTGCAGGTTTGATCTATTGCTTTGATTGGAAGGTTGTTGAAAGGTGGTCGATTGGAAGATGAACATTGATGATTTTATCATGGAAACGAAGAATGTCCAGGAATGATGGCTCCAAGGGCTCACGATCTTGTTTATATTCTAGTTGTTCGCTTCAGTCCACTTACCATCTTTAACCCATAAGGCAGGTCCTTGGGAAGCATAGAATATCAAGTAAAAGCGTCATATTTTGAAAATAATGTTCATGTAGATAAGGATGTAACTCTATCTTGTTAAAATAAAATTCTCTAGTTTTAAGTGGCAGTGAAGTTGAAGAATTGTTTTATTTTTAAAAGAATTTTCCAATTCAACCTCAAATGAAGTGTTCTTTTTTTTTTTTTTTCTTTTGGTGTTTTCTCCTCCTCCCCTTCTTCTTAATGGCCGTCTTCTATGCACATTAGCAACGAAGATTAGTCTTCAACAAAAAGGAATGAAGTAATGAAGTGTTTTTTATTTATTTATTTATTTATTATTTATTTATTTATTTATTTTTTTATGGAAGAAAGTTTAATCTTGCACAAAGCACGGCTGCGTGGTCGACTGTTGAATAACGGGCCCGTGGGCTGATGAAAAAAACATAAATATGGCTAGCCACACAAAAAAAGTATTTTACGTAATTATTACTTCATATTATCAGTAAACACTCAATTGTCAGGGACACGAGTCCCACCAAAACGAAATTATTTTAAATGTCCAATGACTTTTTCTTTTTCTTTTCTTTTCTTTTTTTTTTTTTGGTCGAAATCTCATTATAAATGATATATTTTTTTTTTGGGGTGAATAATCCCATTATAAATGATTTGTTATATCAAAAGCGCACTAACGCTAATATAGAAAAACTTTTCTAAAATAAAAAAATATATATATAAAATAAAAGATATTAAATTTCCATTACCACCCCCCCGCGCGCCCCCCCTCCCCCTCTCCTTATGTAAAGGCTTCTAAAATTTGTTGTAGTTGGCAGATTTATTGCTTTTGTAATCACCTTTCCTAAGACCGATTGTCGCAGATCGTGAAAAAATAGGAATGTCCATGCGACCATCAAACCAAAAAGAAAGAGCGGTGACAGTTCAAAACTTACTTCGCATCTTTCCCTCAAAGACAAAATCCTACCAGACAAACCCAGTTTAAATAGAGCTGTTCACTCCTGCTTCCATGATCCATTCAAGAACAAAAGCTATCGGTCAAATTCAAGCATACGTAATCAAACTCATAGATGCTCAGCCGTTCCACACTCTTCGTTCTAGCAAAAGGAACGCCAAGCCTTCTTCAGAACGACCTCGCCGAGCTTATCCCAAGCGTCGCAAGCCCATTCCTTTCGTTTCCAATGTTAAAGAAGTACAAGACCCAGTTGAAGCCCTATCTCTCTTTGATGAATACCATCAAATGGGCTTCAAACACGACTACCCTTCGTACTCTGCTCTGCTCTACAAGCTCGCTCGGTGTCGCAACTTTGAAGCTGTTGAGGCGATTCTTGGTCATGTACAAGACAGAAACATTCATTGCAGAGAAACCCTTTTCATTGTTTTGATTCAGCATTATGCTAAAGCCCATTCGGTAGAGAAAGCCATTGAACTTTTTCACCAAATTCCCTCTTTCAATTGCGTGCGTACGCTGCAGTCCTTCAATGCATTCCTTAACGTCCTCATTGAGAATGATCGGTTTTGTGAAGCAAATGACATCTTTGGGCGATCATATAAGATGGGTTTCCGTCTCAATACGGTTTCCTTCAATATAATGATCAAGGGGTGGCTCGAGAAAGGTGAATGGGAAGAGGCATGCAAGGTGTTTGAAGAAATGCTAGAGAAAAAGGTGCAGCCTAGTGTTGTGACCTATAATAGCCTAATTGGGTTTTTATGTCGAAAGGGTGAGTTGGATAAAGCTATGGGTCTGCTTGAAGACATGAGACAGAAAGGGAAATACCCAAATGCTGTGACATATGCATTATTGATGGAAGGTATGTGCTCTGTGGGAAAGCACTCGGACGCCAAAAAGATGATGTTTGATATGGAGTATCGAGGGTGTAAACCACAGCTTGTGAATTTTGGTGTTTTGATGACTGATCTTGGAAAGAGAGGCAAAATTGATGAGGCAAAATCATTACTTAATGAGATGAAGAAAAGGCGGTTTAAGCGGGATGTTGTGACCTATAATATATTGATAAATTATTTGAGCAAGGAAGGTAGGGCAGCGGAGGCATATAAATATTTTATTGAAATGCAAATTGGAGGTTGTGTACCAAATGCAGCCACATATAGGATAATGGTTGATGGGTTTTGCCGGGTTGAAGATTTTGAGGGGGCTTTGAAAGTTTTTAATGCAATGTTGATAAGTAGACATTGTCCCCGTTTAGAATCATTTGAATATTTGGTTATGGGTCTAATGGTATGTGGTAAACTTGATGATGCTTGTTTTGTCTTGGATGAGATGAGAAAGAGAGACATGCAACTGGGTTTGGAAGGTTGGAAAAATCTTGTTATAAAAGCTTGTGGTGGGGGTATTGTTGCAGGTGGTCTGGTGACTGAGTTGATCTCTGTCCATTGAGAATTAAGGAATGACCACGTGATATGCTTTTGTCCTTCTTTAGCTCTTACAGCAGCATTGTACATAAGGAGTATCCTAATCACCGTAGAATTGATGTTCAGGTTTAACAAGTGATGAGTATTTTTAGGCTGGAGTTTCTAAGCAACCTATGACTGTTTTGTTCAGCAGAAACAAACAGCTATGTCCAGAAGAGGATATCTTGGAGTTATATGGCTGTAGAACCAGGTGGGCGTCTTTCTCCCCATATAATAGAGGGAGGTTTTCTCTCAACTGTAGGCAAGGGAGTAAGCGTAGGGTAACTACTCTCGTAGCATGGCCTACTCTGTCTTATTCTTCTAAAAAGGAAGCCAGCGGCTTTATTCTCAATCGGAAATGCATATAAAAAGCTAAAGATGAAAACAGTTTGAATTATTGAGTTGTTCAATTTACAGAATGGAATGGAAATAAGTAGAAGCCTGAATGGGAATTTTACGTTTGAGGTTGCTCCGGTCTCTGTTATTCTGTTGTAATGTTTTTTTGACTTCTGAGCAGATATTGATGTCTGGCTTGAAGGGACCATGATTTATTTGAAACAATTTGTTTTCCCAGACACCTTGTGGTCAACGTAATTTTAAGTTCAAACTAAAATAATATTTTTTCTAGAAGACGATGCTTAGGTATTTTATGCTCCAACCAATGCACCAACATAGCATCTGAAGTACCTACTCCATCTCATCAACTCCATCTTTATTAATCTAAATTTCCCTCTCCAATTCTCCTAGTATATAAACTCTACCATACAATCTCTATCCATCATCAATAAAACAACAACTCTAAAAAATCATCAGGAAATCTCAAGTTTTCACCCATTTCCCAAAATCATGGCAGCCCATAAGTCAATTTCTAATCCCCTCATTGCCATCATCTGCATATTTCTCCTAGCTTTTACAACCAAATTTACTGTCTCAGCTCGAATGCTAGACGAAGAGGAACCTGATACAGCTGAAACACCCTTATCCAATGTGCCCCCTGTTGTGGCTGCCACTCCAGCAGGCCCAGCTTCAGCTACCACTGCTGGTGCTGGTGCTGGTGTTGGTGTTGGTACTGGTGCTGGTGTTGGTGCAGGTGTTGGTGCAAGTGCCGGTGCCAGTGCCGGTGCCACAGTGGCCAATTCAGATGGCCACCATGCGCTTTCCTTCTTCATGCATGACATAATTGGTGGAACAAACCCCTCAGCAAGAGCTGTTACTGGGGTGGTTACCAACCCAGCAGTCAACGGCCAAGTTCCCTTTGCCAAACCCAATGGAGCAGTTCTCCCTGTAGACAATGGTGTTCCCCAGAACAACAACAACAACGGAATTATCAACAATAACAATGTTCCTTTCTTTACTGGTCTTTCTGGTGTTGCATCAAATGTGGTACAAAACAGCGGGAACGGCATCATTGGTGGGAATGGTTTTCCTTTCCTGAATGGAGCTCTGCTCCCTTCTGGGACAACCCTTCAGAAGCTTACCTTTGGGACATTGACAGTCTTCGATGACGAGCTGACTGAAGGACATGAGCTGGGTTCGGGTTTGCTTGGTAAGGCACAGGGTTTTTATGTGGCAAGTTCTGTGGATGGGACTAGCCAGATCATGGCTTTCACCACCATGTTTCAGGAGGGTGGATATACTGATAGCCTCACCTTTTTTGGTGTTTACCGAACGGCTGCTTCAGAATCTCATCTTGCAGTCATGGGAGGCACTGGGAAGTATGTGAATGCCAAGGGCCTTGCCACCGTCAAGACATTTCCAGCCTTGAATCAGCATAATACTGACGGGATTGAGACTTTGTTGCAATTCACCGTGTATCTGAGTTACTAGTGTGTTTAAATCTAGTGGTGTTTATTTGGATTTATTCAAACGAGTATGTTGCAATATCTGAAAACCGTGTTTGTGAATTAAATTGCAGAAAGTTTATCTATTACTAAATGCAAGGGAAAGTGTGAAACCATGTATACATTATTATCTAGATCATTTTCTTTTGATGGTACTGAAGCTAGCCCTATAAATTCATGTGGACTAAATCAAGTGGGACAGTAGCTGTTAAATTCGATAGCTTGAATGGAAGATTGTGAGAGCTTGCCAAACTGACAGGGCTCACGAAAATAGGATTGGTTTGTTTTATATTTGCGCTCCTGCAAAACCTGTTTCCTTATTTGATCAAAAGGGTGTCCAACTCTTGTTTACATCAGACAGCAATGGTATGGTTTAAGGGTGTGAGGAAATTTTTTGTTTTTTATTAATCAAAAGTATTTTCATCAAAGAAAAACAGCGTGAACTAAAGTACCAATTACCGCAAAGTAAAAAACTTTGCTTCAGAACTTCTCTTAGGACCTCGTAAGTCTCCGTTGTTCATGGATTGGTTCTTGAAGGTAGATAACTGGTAAAAAGATATCTCTAGAGATACACCACCCATAGTTTTGTCCGAAAATAAAATAACAAAAAAAAAGCTAGAAATAAACAATAAAAAGGAAAAAAAAAAAAAAATTCATCTACGGGATTGTTTGCAATAGTGAACTTAGCAATACTCAAAAACTTTCTTGTATACATTTAGAATTATAGAGGAAGAGATTTGTGCGTTACCAGATTGAAAACCATAATTTTGATGATTTGGGGAATCACCATCAAATCTGTAATAACACATTGCCTCTGGCCTGTGAGCTCCATTTTCCCACTGATATGGCAATTAATAAGTTTCGAATTGTCGCCTTGTCCTCCACCGCCATTGAAGCCAAAATCGTTGTAATTTGGGCCAGCATATTGATTCACGAATTTTTTTTTTCTTTTTTTTTCCCAGTTATTTCCAGCAGAAGCAAAATTCTAAGCAGAGTGATGAGTAAGATCAAATGCACTTGGAGATATCCGTAATTCTAGACGATTCTCACACAACATGGATATTTAGAAACTCGCGGAATTTATACCAACAAGAACAGAAGGATTATATTTTGGATCCCAGACCTTCAAGAATGTGCCAAATGAGATCTGTTTCCGATACATGTAAGTCCAGAAAAATCAGTGCCCTACACATTGAAGAATTCAAGTCCTATAATGCTTCCCAAACAGCTTGCGAAGAACGTAGACTATGCATATGCTCTCGAACACTTTCAGATATCGATGCCAGAAACCAATTGCAGTAGGATTTGATCATCTTCTTCTTCTTCTTTGCTTCATGAATATATGCTTGCTTCAATCTGTATCCCTTAATCGCAGGTTTTCTACATGCAATTTGGAGAGATGGAGATAGACTCGCTGTTCGAGAAGATTGAATGTGTACGGACGCCATTGAAGCTCTGGTTAGCAAAGGTGAATAAAAGAGGGAATTGAAGAGTGGAAAATGAAAAGACGAAGAGAAACAGAGAGAAAATAGCCAAAGAAAAGCAAAGGAATTTTCTGAATATTTTTGCCAACCAATCTTGGATTCCGTTGGGGCAGATTATATACAGAGTGCGCACGCTAACTACTCGTATATAAGCACGTAACTAACGAACTGTACGAACCGTAGACTTAAAACAGTAACACAGTGGGCCAAAGATTAGTCTGGGCATCTTAAATCTTAAAAGAGAAAGCCCATGGGTAGCCCAATCATTGGCTGAAGCCCATAGGCCTTAATTTCAATGAAATGAAATGAAATTTCTGTCTAAATGCACCACAAAACTATCTCACGGACCCTCTTTTTTATTTTTTATTTTTTATGTTTTTAGGATTGCAATATATTTCTAACCTAAAGGGAAGAGGGCGTAGATCGAGCCCACAACCTATTTTTAAGATTTTCTCCGCCAAAAAAAAAAAAAAAAAAACTATTTTTAAGATTATGACTATTAATAAACCAAAAAAAAAAATGAAGAGTGCATCTTTCTTGTATTTTTATTTTTATTATTATTATTTGTTTCCGGAGAGGATTTATTCTTGCGCTTTTATTTAGCAAATAAGTTTCCAAAAAAAAGAAAAAAAAAGAAAAAAGAAAAGAAAAGAAGGGAGCTAAAAGAAACAAAGAGAGAGGTAACTTTGTTAGCTCCCTTTTAAATGTGACATAAAAACAACTAATTGACATTGGTTTTAAAATTCAGTAATTAGCACTACTATAGTTTTAAGATTCATCAGTTAAATCCTTTATCACTGACTACAATCAATGAAATTGTTAAGGGTGTCAAAAAATAAAATTTAAAAATATATAGTAGTTAATTTCTTAAATCATTTTGGTTTTGGTTCCAAGCACTCACTGAGGCTTATCTAAACTTTCGCCTTAAGTTAGAACTTGAAAGCACTATATACATATTGTTGGATGTGACTTTTCTATTCTGCCTTTTTTTTTTTTTTTTTTTTTTTTTTGGTCTCTATTTTTATCTACTTAAGCAATACAAACAGTTATTTTTACATGTTTAGTTTTTTTTTTTTTTTTTTTTTTTTTGCTATATATATATTTTATGAAGTGACATAATTCAGTGATTTGATAAGGATGAAAACAAAAAAATATGAAACGGAAGATCTCAATCCCATATTGTTAAAGATAATCCTGCACAGTTCCAAAAAAGAAAAAAAAGAAAAATTGAAGTAATCATATATGAAAAGCATGAAGTTTCAATCCTAAGCAGGATTAAAAAAATGTATAATGTCTCAAAAAGAAGATGAAGCCAACTAAACCGTTTGGATAATATGAGGATATACGGCTAATATTTTGAATCTCGGGGCACTTTCCCATTGTCATTATTTTACACTCTGTCTCTGTACCCTTGCTGGGTCGCATCGAAAATCTCAATTAGAGCCGCGCGCTACTTTTTCACATAATATATTCTACCTAAAATAATTTCAATTTCATATCACAAACTTGTCCTCTTAATTAATCTTCATTTCCTTCATCTTTATGCTTTCTTAAACTTAGTTAAACCTATATATATCTTCTAATCAATGGAAAAGCATTTAAAACTATACTTCGTTCCTCCAATGAAAAAATAAAAACTATGTTCATATTATTTATTTTGTCTTTGTAGTGTTCGGTCAACAAAAACCATGGTAATATATATCAAGAAACAAAGAAAGAAGCTCATTTCATCAACATTGATGAATATATGAAGATTAGATAAATGAAAAACTCGTAGATCGATATATAAAGCTTGAGATTTAAAGTTTTTGTTTAAATTAATTTGTATATTGTAGTGCTTATCTGGTAACGTTTATATATACTTTTACCTTTTTCTATTCTCTATTGATGGATAAATATTTAAATCTAGAGAAAATTACACTTTAATATTTTGAAGTTTAGGTTTTATACTCTTTCGGTTTTGAAATTTCAATTTCAGCGATTTCAGTTTTAAAATTTCAAAACCCTTGCAAATTGATCTAATTGCTAACAATACTATTAAAATTAACGGCGTGATATCAGCATGACATCTAATTCATAATTTTTTTCAAACTTAAAAATATTTTTTAAAAAACTAAAAAATAAATTTATTATTTTTCATTTTATATTTATAATTTTTTATTTGAAAAATTATATCCATTGTTTTTCATATTTAAATTAAAATACCTATAATCATAATTGAATGTTTTACAACTGAAATTAGACCAAAAAATTAAAATTAAAAAAATTTGAATTTTCGGTCTAATAAGTCTTATTAGTCCAAAAATTAAAAATATTTTTTACACCAAAACCAAAAAAATATATATATATACCGAAATACCAAAATACCAAAATAAAAATAAAACCAAAAGTTAGATTTTTGTGGGTCTAGTTTTTAATTTTTAATTTACAGTTTAATAAATTAATCCATGCTGATAAATAAAAAAATTTCCATTTTGAATTATAGTATATTTTTTCGTTTTTGAAAATTTTTTTTTCCATTTGAGCAAAAACTTTACCATTCAAAAATGGAAAAATAAAAATTAAAAAAATTAATCAAAAAAATAAAAATGGAAAAATAATATTTTCCAAAAAAAAAAAATTAACGAAAGTATGCCATATATACCAAAATAGAAGCCAAAAAAAAAACAAAAGAATTGGAAAAATGAAAAATTAATTAGAATAGACCAAAATGGAAAAATGGAAAAATGGCCTACATTTTATTTTTTTTAGTGTAATTTTTTATTTTTCCATTTTTGAATGGTTTATTTTTTGGTCAAATAAAAAAAGCCAACAATGAAAAAATTAGATATTTTGGTCTTTTTTTTTTGTCTATGAAAAAAAATAACAAATGTATTTAAAAATTAAAAATATCTTTTATTTATAAAAAATAAATTATAGCATCAGCATAAATTAATTTATTTGACAAAAAATAAAAATTATAAATTATAAAAATAATTTTATTTCTATTTAAAATTTTTCATCTAATTCTTATTTTTTATTTTGATCTTTTTCTTTTTTTTTTCTTTTTTGGTTCGGGTATAAAAAAATTATTTTAATTTTTGGTCTAATAAAATTATTTTTATTAGACTAATTTTATTAGACCAAAAATTCCAATTCAATTTTTATTTTTATTTTTGGTTTAATTTCATATCCAAAAATATTTAATTATGATTATAAGTATTTTAATTTAAATAAAAATGAATAGATATAATTTTTCAAAACAAAATCTATGAATATAAAATGGAAAAATAATACAATTATTTTTTTTTTAATTTTTTAAAAAATGAATCATGATTTCAATATGTTGTCAGCACAATCAATTGTAACAGCACTGTTACAATTGGACCAATTTGCAACGATTTTGAAGAAATCGTTGAAATTGAAACTTTAAGACCAAAATCGCATAAACCCTAAACTTAGTGCAATTTTCCCTTTAATTTTACTTATGTATAGTGAAATTTTTCACCTATCGCTAGATTAAAATAAATAAATAAAGCTACCAGATTAAAAAAAGAAAAATAGAAACACCAATAAAAAACCATTTCAATTTGTTTATAAAAACGAAGAAGGAGAAAAGAAGAGCAAAGAAAACCAAAACCATGAGCATTACGAGTTCATATTTAGGTTGCTAACATTTTTGATTTAGTTGATTAATAAATCACGCATTATTATTAACACAAAACGGTAATAAAATTGGTATATTAATCAATAAAACTTGGTATATATCACGGTGAAGAGTGAAGACCCAAGATGGTTGCATCAAAAATAGGCTAGGAATGATATGGAGAGAATTACTCCTTTCTATCCAAGTTCAAGCATGAAGGCATCATATTAACTCACTTATAATTGGGTAGAGATCAACAGAGAGCCTCTTATGTGTTACAGAACAAAAAATTAATCCATCTCATGCATGTATTGTAGTTAAAAAAATAAATTCTTATACTATAATTGATTTTTTTTTTATAAGGTTATACTATAATTAAATGACTATATAATAATATCATATAATAAATGTACATTAACCCACTTCAAATTCTCTTAGGGACAAAAGTAATCTTAGACTCAATATGAAATTTGTCTTGTATGGAGAAAGTTTACAATAATCATGGATAATAAATCTTAAATTCTAAGTTAGTCTGGTACTAAAGGCCAGTTTTATTCATACTACAAATTTTATTAAACATGACACATGCTTAATGATATTTTTTTAATAATTCAAAATTTTCATCAATAAAAGGTCACAAGTATACTTAATTACTTAAACAAATATCATCCAAGATACGTATACCAAGCATATTAATGCCACATTCGTCATGGTAGCTGAAAATAAAAATTCAGTTGTATAAACCAAAGAAAGGTAAGCATTTCTATATACATATACCAAATGGACTAATATTGTTTGCATTACGTACACTCCAATCTTAACAACAGATGAAAACAAAAGTTTGAATTATATAAACGAAAGATTTTATGCATTCCGATATACATGTGTCAGGCAAACTTCTATAGTCTAGTTTATAATATATATCGCACTCTTAAAGATAAAATTGATTTATTTTATAAGTATAAAAAGCAAAAATGAGATTTGATATAGGTGTGTGTAATATGTAATGTGTCTAATTGTAACGTGAATAGGAGAGGCAGAGCTAGGAAATGATCTTTAACGGGGGGAATTATTTTTAACAAATATGAATTTACTGAATAAGATTTTCTACATTCTTGTATACCCATGCAATGTAAAATATCTATTATTATAATATTATACGGAGAATATACAAAAAAATTTAGATCTCAAACTAATTAATAGGTTAATAAGACAAAATCTTTTACCAAAAAAAATGTTGCTAACACAAATAAATCGTTAATTGAAATTTATGAAAAACGAAATAAAATTTTACGGACTGTTTTTTAAGGAGAAAAATAATAAACTAAGATTAGATCAGTTTTATTTCAAATATTTATATTAACATTAAGCACTATTCCCTAGCTGATAATTAAAGAAGAGATATAAAACACTCCTAGATAATTTCAAAAAAAAAAAAAAAAAAAAAAAACTATATACGTTGAAATTAAAAGCATGTATAAGGCAGAAATGTAAAAATTTCACTTTAATAATAATAACTAATGATAACATAATTATATTTATGTATTAACTTTCAAAACTTTCATAAACAATAACTACCTAATTAGATAATATAATAACTTTATTTAAAGGGGCAAAAAAAACAAAAAACATTTGGAAAGAAATTAATTAAAAGAGTACATATAAAATAAAAATTTTCAAAAACGTTGCAGGGGCCATGGCCACTCAAGCCAAGGCACAACTCGGCCACCTCTGGTGAATAGAACTACTCTCTTCGCCCCTCTATATATATATATATATATATATGACTGAATATATTTATGGTTTTTTCAACTGATTTTTTTTTGGTATATATTTTTCTTTTGGTCTAATGAATTTCTATTTTAATCCTCAATTTTTTTTTTCTCACAGCTAAGGATGATCCTATGTCCAAACAACTTCCTTTCTAAGGAATTCAGCCAATTTTGCTTGCAAATTAATTTCCTATCACCAAAAGTTGCGCCGACCCAAATACCAAATTTATATACAATAACATTATTATGATAATTTTTAAACCAAAAAAGAAAAAATTATTATTATAATATATGCCCTAATGGGTGGATCATTTTCCAACTTTTTTTGTGATATTTTCTTTTTTTCCAGCCGCCCTACAGTGTTAGTCAAAGCTATTAAAGATATCAAACCAAATAAAAGAGAAGAAGATAAGAAGATTTACCAAAAGAGAAGAGAATAGTAAGGAAAAAAGAAAAAGTTAAATTCATGGGTAATGTTGGAAGGATTGGAATTTTTTTTTTTTTTTTTTTGTTGGATAAATAAGATTGGAATTTGCTTGCTTCAACACTTATATGATATTCTAATACTCTTTTGTCTCATGGGTTGGTGAGAGAATAGAAATAAAGCTTTGAAAGAGAAAAACAAAGGAAGAAACAAAAAAACATGAAGTAGCCCCACCATTGGAAATTTTGAAATAGACCTGCTACCAAAAAGTATACCTTGCTTTCATCATTTGGTTCTTTTTTGTGGTCTTGTGGGGGAAGGAATACGCACACATTAGCAAGCAAAAATGGATCAGAACTGCCACCAAGACTGGAGCAGGCAATAGTCAAACTTGCTAGGATTATACAATCCCAATACATTAAATTCCTTTACCACTTTTGTGAAAATATTTAAGAGCTAGAGCATCGATCAGTAAGTAATATTATATATATACAACAAGTTTCTTATCAAATAGAATAATATTATACTAAAGTTTCTTGTCACAACTATTACACTTGTTAGAATTTGTATGAATATATTTACCCAAAAAAAAAAATGAATTTGTATCCAGAAATCAGAATTTTTATCAATCTTTGTGAACTTTGATAAGAGAGCGTATGTTCCAATTTATTCCCAAGAATATTGTGTTTCACTTCAATTCTACTTATTCCCCTTGAAATGTGAGTAATCAAATAGAGTATTTTTAATTAAGAGATTATAATATTGTTTTTTTTTTTTAATCTGAAATTACCATCCAAATATTGACCAGCATAGTACGGAATTACCCACATATACAAATGGGGGCAGCATTGTAGAAGACAGAAGAAAAAGAGAAAAGGGTAAAGCACTACTTGTCCCAAACTTCCAACAATATTCTAATATATCCTTGAGTGCCGACCATTTCCACCGCTTGAATTTTCCAAGTTTTCTGCACACCTTACTCATTTCGACTATTTTATTACCACACACACCAGAGACTATCTTCGTCATCAAATTAAGCCACAGGAAATTTCTCTTATATCCCAGCTGAAGTAATTAACTTTTTTTTTTTTTTTTTTACGAAGAGCTAGAGTTAATTAACTAATTAAAACATTTTGTTTATATTGTTCCCTTTAACAAACATTAATTATTGATTAGGGAAATTCGTTTGTTTTAAATATTAGGTAGGTAATCTTCATGCCAAGACGACAATATGCAGAATTTGGTGCTGCTTTAGTAAAATAAAAAAATAAAATAAAGGAAATAATTCAGCTTATCAACAAGGTTCTTTTTAGCCACTTAACAAGGGATTGCAAGTGTGTAGACAATTGATTATCCTATTTTCATATTACACAAAAAAAATAATAATAAAAAAAAAAGAAAAAAAAGAGACATACATACCTAGATGTGCAAGTACCGATTGGTCAGGTTTTGGAGACTATAGTACTACATTCGATTTTCTTTCACATGCTTTTGAAACCCCACATAACCATGCCTTATTACATTATTGACCAAAAAAACATTGAAAATTGTAAAGAAGAAGGACCTTGGCAGAGTTTGCCTGCTTAAGAGCAGTCCAGAATTTCAAATATAAACAAAAGCAAAAGGGGAACATTTAGAAGGACGCCATTGTTGCCTCCAAAAAATTTTGATGACAAGAGAGAGCATATATTATATACATATATATATATATATATAGATATGAATAAAAATCAACAACCCCATCTTTTGCTTTAACTTTCTTTTATAAATAAACAAACACCTTGATTCCAGATACCATTAAGTAACCTAATTTATATTAGTACTTTTAAACAACTAATAACAATCATACAATACAAACACACCCTACTGGAATCTCAATAAAAATATTACATTGATTAAAAAAAAAGTGATTAAATTTGATCATATATGTAGCTACTCATGCTGACCATGGCAAAGATGTCGACGATGATGATGATGATGCTGTCGGAGAAGGCCAGAGCTGGGCGTTCTTCACCTTGGACACACTTGAAAGAACACCTAAAGGGGTTACATCTCCAATGACCGTCACTTTCTTTGTTGGTAAGTCTATGCTGAATGATGTCACTCCTGCCAGAATTATTTTAGCAGATTTTAATAAGAACCAAAAATATGTCACTATTCCACGCATTAATGACAAATTAATTAAACTTTAAATTTTATGTTTGGTGGTTAGTTTTCTCGGGAAAAATAAATAAGTAAATAAAAAGTGAAAAAAAGAAAAGAACAATAATAAACCTTCCATTTTAGACAGATGTTTTCTTAGCTTCCCTTCACAGCCTTTGCAATGTAGTGACACCCTCAAAACAACAACCTGTAGAGATTTCAAACACCAACAATGTCAAAAAATAAATCCTTTTATGTTCTTGTTCAATTTTCTCACAAGAAAATGAAATATATATATAAAATAAACCATCTTTCTTCAATAACAATATATATATATATATACACAGAATAATAGCAAAAGGGATTTATATATATATATATATATTTTTTTTTAATTTTATTATGGAATGGGAGATTCGAAAACAGACTCATTATCTAGAAAATAAAATGAATTTATTACCTGATGACGAGAGCGAGTTGAGGCAGAAGACTTTAAAGCAAGAGAGTTTTTTGCACTGAGGCTTCTATACTTCATAGCAGGTTGATCAGCAGGAACCAATGCCGAACCATGATGATGATGATGTTGGTTATCATCGGACTTCGAGAACCAATCGACGAAGGGGGAATCACTCAAGAGATATCGAGAAGAATCATGATCAGGAGTAGCAGTAGTATTTAGGTCATGAATATCAGCGGAGCTTTTTCTATGTAGTTCATAACCTTGCTTTGAGTAAGTACCCCTACTACTTTTCTCATAATTATAAGGCCGAGGATTGATTGGTAAGTGAGACGAGCAAGGAACATGAGGCAGCGGGATCTTTCGACGATCGCGAACATGATGGCTTCGGCGGACCATGGAATGGTCTACCATGCTTGAGCAAATAGCTGTGGAAGCTGGAGAAGCACAGAAAAGGTCCATTCTTTTCATGGTAATTGGTTGAAGGGAGGATAACTTGGGAGTTGGGAGAAGAGGCTTTTGCTATTAGCTAACTTCTTTCAAAGTTGTATGAAGTAGTACTAGTTGGTGGGAAATAGAGGAAGTAAGAAGTAGAAGTAGAAATCTCCCGAATGAGGCCAATTAGTCTGCCTTTAAAGTTGGTTTGGATGAGATAAGTAGGACCCACAACGAGAATGAATAATAATAGCTTGGAAGATTTGTGATTAATCTGGTCCTTCAAAGCTGTCTTTCAACTTTTTCATGCATATGTTTTCTTTTCATGCTCTTCAGTTGTTTGAGAGGCGGTGGGGTTATAAACAAGTTGTGTTGGTCTAGATCTGTTTGACATGATTACTCCCACTATTAAGTAGAGTGAAGAAAATTAAAGTAATCTAAATAGAAGCAATTCATATTATTGCCACATCATTGTCCCATTCTTCAAAAACCTATTTCAACCTTTTTACTGTTTAATTGATAATCAAATTGCAAAATAGCATAATTTCTAGCTTATATATGCCTATGGTTGACTACGGCCTATGAGTGAGTGACTATGCTTGCTCTCTTTCTAGGGATAGTAGACATTCATAGATTATTTTTATTATCATTATAATAATAATAATAATAATAATAATAATAATAATAATAATATATTATTATTATTATTATTATTATTATACTAATAATTTCATGCATTTTGATTCTAGCTAGCCGGCTATATTTAGTTTAATTGAATTATTATCTCTGAGTCATATATAGAACTTTCCTTGTCCAATAATTGAATTGCTTTTGATAGCTATAGAGGGGTAGTACTACCGGTTTTGAATATATTGAAAAATTTGTTAACGTGTGTATGAAATTTTGCATAATTTTTATTACCATTTCTAGCTAGGTATAGCAATAGGATTGGGGCCAAGTGAGATACTGCAAACGTAGAATTTTCCTTGTACTGCTCCAACAATATGGATAATAATTAGATGCATCTCCACCATTCTTTTTAGCCTACATTTCATTGGCTTTCCATTTAATTTCTCCAAGAAATTGGTTAATGTTTCTTATTTGTATATCTTAAGCAATATACTTGCTTTCATCCATATGATTCTCTGTCTCTTGCACATATACTTTAGATCTTTTGACCGAAAATCTTCGATATTAAATATTGGATTAGATCAATCGGCTAGAGCGGATGCGGCCGCATAATCTGTGGTCTTTTATTATTATTATTATTTGACATATTCCATCCCACTACATATATTAGATATAATTAATAGAAATTCAATTGATTAATGACTGATATAATTCTCTACATGCATCTTCCAAAATATTTCTTTCATTTACCTGTGACATTCATGAGAACGTACAGAAACCTCATATATATATATATATATATATAAATAGAACAGAAAAGACAGTTCGATGTTCATTTGGAATTAATATATCTGTGAGTTATTTTATGGAAATACATAAGAAATGTTTTTGAGCTCTATATTCATATTTTTTTTGGGGTGGAAAGCTCTATATGCGTGTTTGTATATGTAGAGTATTAACAAAACAAAAAATTAAATAAAAAAAAAAGTTTGTATATAAAGAAGAAGTTAAATTGTTTTGAATATTGTGCCCAATGAATTCCGGGATAAATTAGAGAAGAGACAAAGAAATGGTAAAAGGAGTCGGTAATGGTCGGCTAACCTACATAAATTGAGGATTAATTGAATTCACATACGCATCAATTGGTTAATCATACATTTACATATTGTTTTTCTAATCTTAAAAAAAGAAAAAAAAAAAAATTGGGGTTCGTGGTAGCCAAACAAACTCTTTAATTGGACAATGTTGTTATGCCCTTTAGCATTGGGAAACTTGAGCGAAATGATAGTTAGAAAGTTAAGGGACCGATATTTTTCTAACTAGACAGTAATTAATTATGAGCTTTCCTTTTCCAAAAATAATACTAATAAATAAATAAATGAAAATGAAAATGAAAAAGGTGGAAACTTGACAATTAGGAATCATTGGATGCCTCGTCTTTATGATTGTGTAATGATTTCTGTAAGCCGTTCAAGATATATATAGCTCTTAATTGATATCCACACGAAAGCAAAGATGGATAGAGTTAATAGTACTTCTCGTCTTGCAAATTAAAGACCAAGATTCTGTTTTAATGATGTTGCCACATATTACCATAATTAATTTTCTTTCTAGGGATTTATTACCACAATTAATTAAATATATAGATAATTAAAATGGTCGGACTAGTTAGCCGTAATGTCAAGGTGAAAATAGTCCTATTGGAAAGCTACTTTTCTTTAATAATAATTTTTAATTTAAAATTTTCATTCCAATATATATAAAAAGATAAAAAAGGAAATCTCCTCTGGCCTACCACAGGATTATTGCACCAAGGCCTGCTTGCTTATCAGGGTCCAATCAGCCATATAGCTACAAGTGCATGTGATTTTTTATTTTTATTTTGGTTGGGGTCGTGCTCGGCATTTTATGCTTTTATTTTCTAGATAAGCATTAATTGTTGTTTAGTGTGATTAGTAGAACATGTAATGGTTGTAATGATTAAAGGTAGAAAATGGGTGAGTTGGGTTCCATCAAACTGCCAAACTGCAGCATATATTAGCGGGTCCAAGCCCTTTTTGGTGACATTTTTGAGTGGGGGGTTGTTTCAAAGCTGAAAACCACAAGTACAGCCATCGATTACCATCTGATTAGCGCGGGATCCACGATTTTAACTAACTAAATTCTCTAAGTACCATTGATTTGCTTTTTCATGGAAACCTTCTGTACCATGCCTATAGTGCGTGCAAAGATTTTGATCATTATCATTTTTCTTTTTTCTTTTTTCTCTCTAAGTAAACGATTTCCATCATTGTCTTGGTTATCACAAAGTTATAATTATGTCCCTCGTTTTTTTCCCTATATCTCTTTTACAATTTTTTAGGTATTTCATTTTCGCTAATGTGGGCTAGAATCTAAGCTTAATGTGCAACTGACTATTAAAATATAGACCAGATTACTTTTGACGCTCAATTGGATTCTTATGTATTTCTATCAAAAACATTGGATTCTTATGTATGTTTTTGTAGGAATATAGACTGGTGGTTGTTATATATATTAAGTTGAATTACAATACTTTCGAAATGATTTAAGCTAAAATAAATTATCGTTATATTTAAATTATTTTAAATAAAATTAAAATTTTAATATATATATATATATATAATGATTCTAAAATTTGAATTTTAATATATACTTCAGTGCATCTAATTGCTGGGTTATCCCTCCAACCTCAACATGGTGAAAAAAGGTGTCTCCTCTCTCACATGACAAAATCGGTGTATGTAGAGTATTTATGGACCATTGCGGTCCAGAATCCTCTGAAAGCGAGATTTTAATTTTGTATGGGTCCTATCTCCTATGTAAACCGATTTCTTTTATAATCACGCCTAAAAAGATGTGGGACTTTGATTAGTGGTAGGATTAAAGGAGCTGTTAAAGATTTTTCTTTACTTTATTCTTTGTCTATATATGCTCTCTTTTTTATTTTTTTATTTTATTTCATATGTATGTACGTATATATGTAAGTATATGTAAAAGAATACTAAAGTTTACTGCCTACACATTCCTCGAAGCTTCTTGTTCCGATATGTACTTTTAATTTTTAAATAATCGGTCTATTTAAACTTCACTTTTTCCTTAATTTGTTATGTAGTACGGTTGGTGATATCCTACTTGTTTAGATATTAATTACTATATTTAATTTATAAAAAAAGATTATTCTAATATTTCTATTGAATTGAGTACTTATTTTCAAAATATAATATTTTAGAATTTTATTTCATCCGTCATATTTTTAAAATATTTAAATTTTGATATAGCATCTTTAACATTTGACATATCAATTAAGACTATATTTCCAACATAATATAATAATTGAGTCTAATTCACTACTTTGATACATCAATATGTTTAATATGTTTCTACCTTATATTGAGAACACGTTTCTAATAAAACATTGTATTGAGTCTAATGCACTATCGCATCAACGTATTCTAACCTTATATTGAGAGTATACTCCAAGGATAACATTTTTCTAAAGTTGCTCACTAATTAATAATTTAGAATTAAAAGCCTAGTTGGTCAACTGACAAACCTTAACAATTAACACATTAATAAGTGTCAGCACAAGGTGAAAATTATGTTGCTAATGGATTAGAACTGTATATATAAAAAATTTGACTATGATGGGCATCAACACCCATATCATGATCGAGGTCAATGCCTAATTATATGTATTTTGGGATAAATACATGAAAATGCACTATGAAATGAATGTAATTGGATGCAACGTCACCGAAATACAGGCATCAATGCTCACCTGTTTTACAACTATTTGTATATATGCATATATATATTTATGAATATAATTTGTGATGTCATATTGTTTTTAAATAGCTGAGCAATGCAAAGATTGTGATCTTTTAGTTTGAACAGTCAAAATAGCAATGAATACTGATGATAATCTTAGATCCTAAATTTGCAACAATTTGCAACTCTACGATGGCCCTTAGATGGAAGTGCAAATATTGTGTTCCCTTGGACGGAAGCTACTTCTTTCGGGGGTTTCGTGGACAATAGGGTTAATATAGTGTTATTGTGAATAATATGTATCATTGTCATGTAAATATTTTAAAATATAGCTATCACAGTATTGAACAAATGTACTATCAGTCTACAAACTAACCTTCCTACAATGGGAAACTCGACTCAACTTTGTTTCTTTACTTGAGAATCTTCGTCATTTGATAAGAAGCAAGGAATGGAGACGTGAATGGGGAAAAGTTAAGGCAACAGGGCGGCGTACGACGAAGGCCACCTCACCCCAATCATGCAGTTGCCATTTATATTTAATGTTTTAATTAGGATTTTTTACTAAAGAAGATTTCTCTGTTATCCATATTAATTATGATTTAAGTTAAATTTACTACATACCCTTATTATTTAGAAATATTAAAAAAAAAAGATTTTAGAAGAAATATAAAATATGCACTAATAATTTATTGCATGCCCATAATTCTTTAGGGATCAGACATAGAAAAGATGTAATAGTTTTTTATTTTTTTTATTTTTACAATAACTAAAATAGCTATTTCAGCAAACCATTGAACACTAATGTGGATTTATTTATATGTTTAATTTCAGCAGAAATTTTAATTAACTCATAATTCTCCTCCAGGCTAAGAGAAATTATATATAAGTGGTTTTACTTCTTGTCACTCATATAACAAATTAATGGATATTTCTCTATATATTTCGTCCTGCATGCATTAAAGGAAAATTTCTAAAAATTCACTGTTTCTAATAGAGTGTTAATCTTCTTTGATCATTTATAATACCCCTCGCATTTATAATAATTTCCCTTAACTTTGATATTTTGAACCCATAACTTTTCAGGTTTAGTTTGAATATCTTACCAACCATGTCTATCTGACTACTTGATCTAATAAAGTGTTAGTTGAAACTTTTCATTTCTGATTTAATAATAATAAAAAATAAAAATAAAAAAAGGAAGAAGAAGAAATTCTTAAGATCCTCAGTGCAAATGAATCTTTATGGATCCTTCAATCACAATGAATGAATTTTAATTAATATAATAAGACTAGGACAAATTATAGGAGAGGACAAAGCCGTGATACGATGGTTTAAAGGTTGTTGTGGAAGATAGGCAGCCTTAGGAGTAGAGGACTAAGAACGACTAAGGTCCTCATGATCAGCTTTCTTAAAGGCCGACCGGCATGAGCCCATCTGGTGATCTTATTGTAGATACACCCCCATTGGTTTTTGGAAAAGAATGACAATTAATTAGGAAAGCAAAGCTATAGCTTTTTATCGCTTTGTAAATAATATATAGGTTTCTTTATCGGTATAGTAGTATTAACTTATTCCTTTGATTAAAATCTTCTTTTCTCTTTAGTGTGGGTATGGATATACTGTAAAGTGAAAATTTATTTAGTAGGCCCAAATGGCTAAAATATACATGGGTTAATTTCACTTTAGTTGCACTTTAGTTTTTTCGAGTTTTAAGAAATTGCATATTTTGAATTTTTAAATTTAAAATATTTTGATTTAGGCATTTAAATTTAAATTTGTTACATTTTGATTTATTAATTTTTTAGCAAACAACAATTATGGTTTCAAGGTATTAAAATATAATATATATATATAGATATATATATATATATATATATATATATATATATATTTAAAGTATGGAGTCTAAATTACAATAAATTGTATTTTGATATTTTGATTAAATATTAATAGAACCTTCGATTATTGTTGGCAAAAAAAGAAAATCCAATTGGACCAAAATATAATAAATTAAAATTTAAAAATATAAATTGAAACGTGTTAAATTAAAAAAAAATTCACAAATTTAAAATTTTTTTGGAAACACACAAATTTAATATTATCAAAGTATAATTAATCAAAAATACAATATATAAGGCCTAGCTAACAATTTTTCCGAACTTATTTACTGTTTCAATGGTCCATATATGTATGGTAGTGGCGGTGTTATTTTATTTATTTATTATTGTTATTATTTCTTTTTTTCTTTTCTTTTTTTTTTTTTTTTTTTTTGGGTAAAATAGTGGCGGTGTTATTTGATGGGAGACAAGGTGGGCCAAAATGCAAAAGTAGTGCTGCAGGAATGGCGACGGGACCTCTGTGACTTCTCAAGGTATATTGTATACTCTTTCCAAACAGTTAAAAGCAGTTATATTGCCTGATTGTAACTTTTTATAAAGAAAGGATATTATAGTAATTTGGTTTTAAAATTTCGCATCTTAAATTCTATAAATTGAGGAGTTTAGAAAATCACTTAGGAAATAAAAAAATGAAAAATAAAATGAAAATATGATCAAGTTGACATGAATGATGGTGGCAATAGACAGATATATGTCAGGCTGAAAGGCGCTGCGCATATGAATTCATAGGACGTGTCAATTTTTTGCTCTAGAATTTGCTCCGACTAGTGACTAGAGTACTGCCAAAGCATGTGCTTGCAGAGCCACTCACTTAGGGATTGCAATTCCTATTGGTGTATGATGTTTTTGCCAATTTGTTTATTAATTTGTTAAAATTATTTAATTTAAATTTAATTTATTATTAATTATGTCAGAAAATTTTAAGTCAAATGTGATTTATTTAATAAATAGATTAATTTTGATCAAAATAATTTATTTATATATAATTGATTTGTTTATATAAAATTAATCTGTTTATATAAATTTAATTTATTTATATAAATTTGATCTATTTATACTAAAATTTATCTAATTAAATAAATTATTTTATTTAAATTAATTATTTCATATAAAATAAAAATAATTTAGTTATTAATTAATCTAAAATTAAAATATATATGTAACTCATATAATTATAATTATAAATTTATAATAATATAATAATTTTATATAATACTTAAATATATGTATATATATATATATATATATAAATAAATATATAATAAACCTGATATTATTTTTCTAAAAATAATATAAAAAACTTAATTAATAATTATATTTTTAACTTTTTACATCTTCAATAGTCTTAGGTATATTAATATTTATTTTTTTGATATCCATAAATCTATACATGTACTAAATATATTATATTTAAGTAAATAAATATTATTTTAATATTTTTTATTTTTTTAATTAATAAAAAATTAATAATAAAATTTTAAATAAGTTTATAATTTAGTAATAAAAAAGTATTAGTTAAAGTTTTATTAATGGTAAATTTATTATATTAAAGTTATAATTTAAATGGATTATATTCATGTCGGGTTGGATTGATATGTTAATTTAGACCTTTAGTTAAACGGATTAATTTAGATCAATTTCTTATTAAACAAATCAATACAAAATTAATATGTTTAATAATATAGGTCAATTTCAGATTAAGCAGGTTAACTTGAAATTGACATATTTAATAATTATATTAAATGGGTTGATCTGAATTTGATTCAATCCCATTTATAATTAATTCAAATCTACTAATTTCTTGTCATTTTCGAATTATATCACCCTGCCATAACCTAAATTACACCCCTACACTCATCATCACTACCTAAATGCAAAGTGCATTCATTTTCAGCATTTTCATTTTTTTGCTTTATTTGGAGTGAATAACTTCAGCTTAGACCTGCATATATGCTGCACTAGTACTCTTCCTTCCTTACATAATTTTCTATTGATCAAACTTTACTTTCCCAAAGGAAAAAAAAATAAAAAAGGAAAAAGAAGAAGAAGAAACCAAATAACTTCTTATGTGATTTCCTTACTAATGATTGTGTCATTCCCTACAATGTTACAACATTTTTCAGGAATTTTATCTTTTGGATTAATTCACATAACAATATTATAGTTTATTGGTTTTACTCATAATTTTTGGATAGGAGGTGGAAAAAACAAACAATTTATTTGTTTGATCAATTGGGTTTCATTTATTTTAAAAAATGTATTAATTTAAATGAAATGAATAGTTGTTGGCCTCTAAATATTTATTAGATCCATTACAATTTCTATGAAACAATTAGAATTTATTTTTATATGCTCATCCTATATATATATATATATATATATTTATCTCTTTGAGGCTTTTTGTCAATTTGGACAGGTTTTGATACTTTGTTGTTCAACATCTAGGTCAAATAAAGTTAGTTCAATTAATAAACTATTCATATTTACAGTTAGGATATCGTAGATTCAAAACATAAAATGAGTGAGAAAATTATTATAAATTATGAAAAAAAATTTTAAAATATCCTTAATTTTTATAAATTTTTAAAAATCTAGATTGAATAAAATATGAATTTTCAATTTCTTAAAGATCAATTAATATCTTGGATTGTACCTGCAGTCAGTGAAGCAAAAATCGGTGACACAATGGAAATATCGGCGATAATATTGTGTGTCGAACACCGATGGGGGGGGGGGGGGGGGGAAGGAAGTAATTTCTGTCAGGGATGCCGGAGAAATGTCACCGGAGTCGAAAAATGTAGGCGGAATCATCGAAAATTGATGGGAGTGTCAGATTTTTTATGGACAATGGTGGAAACACAGAGGAAAAGCCGATTGTTGGTGGAGATCTTGGATGGAAATATCAGTTGGCCTCTGTCTCAAGAAGAAGAAGAAGAAGAAGAAGATGAAGAGGAAGAAGACCTACTGTCAGGACCCGTCCAGAATTCCTCCTCCGGAACCCTAGACAAGCCCTAATCCCAGGGAAATACCATCGGACCCTCCAACGGAAAATCTGGCCCCTAAGGGATTTACTTACCACAAATTACCTGCACTGAAAACGCACTTCTATACTCATCCCCTTATTCCTCCCACGATACTACAAATTGATTCCACAAATTTCAACACTTCAAATAACAACAGCAGCAACCCAGTGCATAAAAACAACTACACGTCCAATACAGTATACAGAGCATCATACAACAAATGTGGAATTTATAAAATGACAGATCAGAAGTAATACAAGACAGAGAGGAAAAAGGGAAGAAAAACTTCTTGAACCTTCGGCAACGAACTGAGACGTTGGGCTCGTCCCGGACAATCAACGTCTCCAACCTGGACCTAGGGGAACGGAATTTAAGAGTGTGAGATGCTAATCATCTCCGTGAGTGACCCTAACTACTGAACACCTTTAATAATAAAATAATATTAATAGCAATTAAAGAATAGAACAAATACCAACAATTAATAAATAAATAAATAAACAATTGAAGTAATACTTTCTCTCAAAATCCTCACTAGTCACTCCGTTGGAAAAGTTCCCCTTTTAAAACCTTTTCGCAAAACCCGATGTACGTACTTCCCGAAATCCAAGGAACCAAATAATTTAATAAACAACAAATAAACAAATAAATAAATAAATAAATAAATACCCCAAATATAAATAAACTGCAATAAATTATAATAAATAATTTTAGAACACCTTTGGGGTTTAAAACATTATTTGCAATTTACACCGACGCACCACACCATATACCGGTGATGCCCTCCGATACCCAGCGTCCTGAGCACCGACTGGCGGGGGGGTTAAAGAGAGAAACCTGCAACGATCACTTCGGCGTCCCGACAGTACCGCTGCTAAAACCATCAACCCGGCCAAGAAGGGGGGCGGCTGTGCACAACAATAACCTTGCCTGCCGACGGTCCAATGGCAACTCACGGGTGAAGTAATAACCGCACGCTAAACCACATAATAACCGCGTGCTACCACGTGTCCATACACCATACACCAGAACACCAATAATGTATGAGTGCGTCTAAAAATAAACAATAATAACCAACCGTACCGTTTTTCCAAAATTACCGTGGGAAATACATTAAATTCTCACACTTACCATCCCACATATTTTTATTTAACAACCCGGTACGAAACATTGATAACCAACAAACCACAATTTTCTCGAAGTACGAGATGCAACCATAAAAATACCACGGGCATAATTTATAAAATTTAAACAAATATTTTCGTAAAATATTTAATCCAATTATGCCCGAAAAATATTAATTAAAATCACGTACAATTAATTCCGAAACATACTTTGCTCATGCATAATAAATAAATTAAACCACAATAAAACCATAACCAAATTGTACCCCATGAGCATAAATTAAATACCAATTAAACATAATTAATTGCCCAAAAATGATATAAAATCCAGACACAATCAATTACTGAAAATACTTGCTCATGTGTAATAAATACCGTTTAATCATAATGAAATAATAATCGGGAATTTTCTAATGACTCCAAAATTTCATTTAACACCAATGGGTAAATATATATAAAAAATAATATTTTTCCCTGTTATATTTAAAATACGCCACATGAGCACAATTTACAGATATCAAATTAATACCACATAAATACAATTAATTACCCCAAAAATATTTTTAAAGGTGGGTCACTCACCTGGAGCACACAATTAACCCATGATCCACCACGGGATCAATTCTACGACTCACCGATGCTCCTAGAACAAAATTCACAGACAGTCAAATAAATTAATATTTTAATCGAGTAAATAATACCCGGTACCCGGGGGGTCAAAACACAAACGTTAACCAAAATAGGCGAATAATATACCGAATCGAAGCTCGTGGGACGAGGATCACCAATCCGGTCTCCATCGACCTCAATTCCGCCGGAGGTGGCCGGAATTTGGTCGGGAAGTTTCGGCCGGTTTTGATCTTGAGGGATCTTTCAAACGGTGGGGATTTTGGGCAAACTAACCCCGGAAATGGACTCGGAGGGGTCGAAAATAGTGGGATAGAGGTATGGGACGGGCTGGGTTGGTCGGAAACGGCGAGAATCGCCGGAAAAATTTCACCTCGCCGCCGCGACTTCGCCGGCCCGATCTGGGCGCGTCCGGCGGCGGCTGGCCGGGAAATTTGGTGGTTGAGATCGCGAGGTGGCGGGCTACACCGGTGGCCGGCGCGTGTAGCATTCCGGCAACTGCAATCCGGCGAAACGCCGGTCAAACAGGGAGAGGGAGAGAGTCAAAGGAGAGAGAAAAAGAGAGAAAAAGCTGCATTTTGTTTATCTGTCGGGCTCGGGGAAGAAGGGAAGGAAAGGGAAAGGAAAAAAAAGAAAAAAGAAAAAAAGATAGAGTTTTCCCATGTGGGGAAAAAGAAAAAGAAAAAGAAAAAGAAAAGAAAAAAAATATATATTAAAATAATTAAATAATAATATTATTATTTAAAATAATAATAAAAATAATTTGATTTTACACATGGTTGACATGTGGCATTTCACCATGGTGACACATGGTCACCTTCATTAAGTCACACGTGGCACATCGTTATGCGTGTAAAAAAATAATATTAAAATAATACAGTATTTGAAAAACTTTACAGGTCCATAACTTTCAAACCACATGTCCAAATCGGACGTGCCGCTAGTCTACGGAATAGTATCGACGAGCACTTCACAACCATGCATGAGTCAAAGCTCAACCTTGCATGAATAAAAAGTCAACTCCGACACCCCTTGGACAGTTTGGACCTCAACTTGTTTTGCTCATAACTTTCAAACTGTAGCTCCGTTTTCAACGTGCTACCAGTCTACAAACTCGTGCCAACGTGTACTTCGTAACAGTACCTCAGTCAACCTAAAATTCCAACCGGGTCAAAAAGTCAACTTTTGACCCCTTCGTTCAACGGTCAACAGTCAACCTCGGTCAATGTGCAAAAATTCCGATATGGTTCGGGACGGGGTGTTACACCTACGATCTGCTTCTTCCTATGATCTGCCAGAGCCTAGAGAGAAGAGAAAGAGAGAAGGGAAGGGAAAGGAAAAGAGAGAAGAGGAAGACCATGCCGGAAGGAAAAGACTAAAAGAGATTGGTCGGCCGGGTAGTAGAAAGGGAAAGACTAAAAGAGATGGGGTAGGCAAGGAAAGAAGAAGAGGAAGGATCTGAAGAAACTTTTTTTTTATTATTTTTTAATGTTTAAAAAAAATATTAATTTTTTTTTTGTTTAATAATTAAATTGTTTAATGAACAGAGCCTGGTCAAGCTTACATGTGGCCCTTGGCAAGATAGGAAGATAGGGCCTCATAGGAATTTGCTTTATTTTTATTTTTTTTTAAATTGTTTATATAGAATTTATTTTTATACTCAATGTTTTTTAGAGTTTAACACTAAAATATTTTAAAAAAAAAACAATTATACACTAAATATATTATAAAATATGTAAAATAAAATTATAATTCCATTTCAGAAGAAGTTTAGAAAAAAAAATACTATGATGCAATACATTAAATTCTCAATTTATTTTGAATATAATGTTTTTTTAAAAAAAAAAAAACACCTTTGAATATAATGAAGGCTTTTTTTTTTTTTTTTAGAAGTATTTGTCATGTTACATAATAAAAAAAAAAAAAGAGATACCAATTTTTTTTTTTAATGAAAATATATATTCTTAATTATTAAAGGAAAAACTTAAAAATGCATTAAAGTAATTAACAATTATTTGCCAACAAATTAGGTTGGTCAAACCATTAATGTATTTATTGCAATTTTATTTTTTCAAGACTTGTCGAAATTAATCCACCAATTTATCATCTATAAATCTATTTCATCAACTCATATAAATACTAATCTTATTAAAAATAAAATAAAATAATAAATTAATATTAAAAAACTCGCATAAATATTATTACTTTCATTTCTTTATTTTAAAATACTTGTAATAATCATTTGTAAACCTTTTAATTGGGAGCTTTGCTTTTACATATATATATATATATATATATATATTATAAAATTACGGGACCTAATAATTTGGGGGCCTAAGGCAATGGTTTGGTGGCCTTACCCTAAAGATGGATCTGTTAATAAAAGTGCAGAAAATGGATAAAAGTGCATAAATTGTTTATTAGTTTGATTTTTTTTCCATTCAATGTTTATGGATTTTCAAAATATTAATCAAATAGTACATCAAAAGAAAAAAAAAAGTTTGAAATGAAATCAAAATAAAAAAAAATAATAGTAAATATCATCAAATATTGGGAATTATATATTTGAGAATTTTTTATATCTTAATATTATCTATTAAATTATTCTATATTTTGGTATTAAATAACATTATACTTTATTCACTTATAATAATTTAAAATATTTATGAACTATTTTATTATTATTGTATTTTTATATTATTTTACTATATAATTATTTCATATATCAAAATTTGTATTCTAAATTAAAAATATACATATTTTATAACCTTATCGATATTTCTATAAATTTATATTTTTAATATTTTAATTGACATCGATATTTTCTTCGCAGTTTATAGTTAGTTAAAAAAAAGCTTTATCATTATGGATTAGAATTAGGCCTTAGCCACATGGGCTCTCCACCAACTGGGGCTTCAACGTTGACATAAACCTGTTGGGTCAAATACGTACTCTGTTTGGGCTACAAATTTTACATTATTTTGTTGGGCCAAAACCAAAGAGCACTACTGCTCTGCTCTCAATGCAAATTGGGATTTTAGGGATGCAGAAAAAAAAAAATAAAAAAAAAATTTGATTTCAAGTTGGTTTGTTACTTCGATTTACTTAGTATTTTTTAGGAAATGATAATTGAATTCCCCCACCAAAAAAAAAGAAAAAAAAGAGAAATGATTTTTAAAAAGTCACCTAATTTTTATTTCTTCTACAAATTACTAAATAAATGATTTTTTTTGAAATAAAATCACTAACAAAATCACTTTAGATTTTTTTTTTTCTCTCCAAACACTATAGAAGGTGCTTTTAGTTCCTTTGCAATGCTTTTAGCACTTTATGAGTCACTCCCAAACAGATTCTTAGTAGTTTTAGTTCATAAATACTACTACCATATAGGGGGCCTACATGAGTACAATGAATGAACATAATTTATTTAGGTGAAATAAAATGATAATCGGGCTAAATTTATGGTTAAATTTGTAGTAAGGGACTTGATAGGAGGTTAAAACTACCTATAATGTTTACTTAAACATATGATTTGTCCAAGTAGAGCGTACCAACCTGCCAAAATCACAAATCTTTTTACAGTCGCAGCTGTTGTCATACTCAACAAGGTTGAAACTTCCAACAAAAAAGGAACAAATTATTCTATTCATAAAAGAAAATGAAATGTATTCATGCAATAAATTGATATCGTTTAATATTCTAGAATGTCATGTATTATTATCCAATTGAAGTAACAATTTTGATAGATATTATTCTTTTACCATTTTTTACGAGGTACCAAGAAAAATCAATTTAAAATTTAATTTGACATCTATATAAATTTAAAAAATAGAATATTATCAAATAATGGGAAGAAAAAAAAGTAATAATTGGGCCTTGGGTGCCCTAGGGAGTCCTTAGGCCGAAACCAAAAAATGGCCCAGGCCTCTAGTGCTTTGCTCTGGAGCCGAACTAGGGTTTTGGGATACGAAACATTAAGGACCGCCAGCCTCGTTGTAACTTTCGCTCTCTTCTCCATCTCGTAGTCGGACCAAAATCCATAGCCATGGGTACGAACGGTGATCGAACCCTGATTCTCGTTTTCTATTTTTATTTTCCGTAAATTTTTCTGAGATTCAATGACTGTGGTTTTTGATTTATGTATTTATAATTTTTTTTTTCATTTTTTTTTTTAATTGTTGAATTGGATAGCGAGGATTAAGGTTCACGAACTGAGGAACAAATCGAAATCTGAGTTACTGGGCCAGTTGAAAGATCTAAAAGCAGAGCTCGCTCTCCTCCGAGTTGCTAAGGTCACCGGTGGTGCCCCAAACAAGCTCTCTAAAATGTACTCTTTCGTTCTCTCTTTAATTAAACATGCTTGGAATGTGTTTGTGAAAATGCGTGTATTGTTTACACAATTTTCTGTGTGGCGGATGCAGAAAAGTAGTGAGGCTTTCAATCGCTCAGGTATTGACGGTGATTTCCCAGAAGCAGAAAGAAGTTCTAAGGGAAGCATACAAGAAGAAGAAGTACATGCCACTCGATCTCCGTCCAAAGAAGACCAGGGCCATTAGAAGGCGCCTAACCAAGCACCAGGTATGCTTTCCTTGTTTCCAGTCGAACCCATTTCTTTTTTGCTTTAATTTTACCAATCGGATATGAACAGTAAAAACCCGGAGAAGCGTATTTGAAATTGATGGCTAATAGTAATTGTTTATTGTTCAACAAAGTTTCTTGGAAGAAAGTTTTAAATTTTAGATGATGATGATGAATTTTTAGTGCATTGGTTTGTTATGCACTTCAATTGTTGTTATTTCGTTCCATTATGGGGTTACTGTAATCGTATCTTATATTTTTCATTGTTGCTGTTCTAACCTTGTAAATTTTAATGATTTATAATGATAGTAATAGAATGTGCAGACTAGGAGTTTTTGTTTTTTCACTACTCCAATAAAGCCAAAATTATGTGTTTCCACGCGTAGTGGTAAAAATTAACCGTGTTTCCATGGTGGTTGTTTTAAATCATCTTTAGAATTGCTATAGCCCCTATGGTGTCCGCAATTGCTCTTTTCTTGTTTGTCATATTTCCTTACTGAACATAATGTTTGGTAGTAGAAGAGAGATGGTTGTTTAGGGGTATTAAATATGGGAGGGAACCGGCATGTGGAACTTGAAATATTGTGATTAACATCTTAAGCTGCTCTACATGGTAAGTTCCTTTGGGATACGGACACAATGTGCAAACTGAGGCCAAGAAAAATGAGTGTGATGAGAGTATGAGTTTAATGCTCTTACCATATAAAGAGAGCTCGACTATGTTATGAACATCTGCAATTGTAAAGGAAATTCAACAATCTTACCATGTTGTGGTATGAAAATGATAACTCTTATACAGCTCTGACATTTCCAATTCAAGTGCTCTGAGAATTCTAGTAACTTAAAAGTTGAATAAGTAAACGGGGATTAGCTTGTAAAGCTGTTATCACAGTATTGAGTCTGGTAGAATCATTATGAATATAGATGCTTCATTGTTTTCCCCTATTTTTATGCTTACTGATCAGTTATTGATTGCCTTTCTTTTTCCTTGTGTATCTGACAGGCATCCTTGAAGACTGAAAGAGAAAAGAAGAGAGAAATGTACTTTCCCATGAGGAAGTATGCAATTAAAGTGTAGAGTAGCATCCGTTGGGGAAGTTCGAGCTCCTTTTTTTTTTTTTAATCACACTCAAGGTTATTATTTTGAGGCTTTTAGCATCTTTTAGCAATTTGAGATCCATAATTGAGGTTTTGTTAATCCACTCGTTTACTGCTGATATTTTCTAAATTCATGAATTTTTGTCAGAATATTGTGGCTATCATTATTTTGCATTATTCATCATCGTAGACGAGTTGTTTCAAATTTATCACCTAAGCATGAAGCATTCATAAATATTATCATTGTTAAAAGTTACGTGTCACTCTTTTTAATTGGAGGTTTTGTCACGGCTCACAGGTACTATAGAATTTGTATCTCGTGCATTTTTTAATGAACGCTGTATATTAATGTTAGTGGGAAATAGGTCACATTACAATTTGGTAATGAATATTCCTCCATAATTATTTATGGAATTGACAGTTTCGACTTGATCGTATAAGAAAGAGAGGAAGGAAGAGAAGAGGAAAGAGTTTGGTCAGATCGTATAAGGAGGAGAGGAAGGAAGACATGAAAGTGTTTTTAAAACCAGCAAAAATTGTAAAGCAATGGTTTTCTAAACTTATAACTTGTGAATCTGTGTTTTTAAAACCAGAAAAATTTAGATGCATCATAATTGAATTTTTTTGTTGGCTTTCCTCATTCATGAATAAGAATGAAAGAGATATAAGTGTTTGCATTGTTGGTTTTTATTTTTTTATTAATCTACAAATTAGATGTAATTTGCTTATTTAAAGAGTTTGTCAGTAGTAGTTAGAATTTATTAAGTATTTAAATTAGTTATAAAATTAAGGAAGGAAAAAGAAATATAAACACCAAAATAAACACAATTTCAAATTGTGTTATTTTTTATTTTTGTTTTTCCTTTCATATTCATGGTTGTTTAAGATATTCAAAAAACTATAAATCATTAACTAGAAATAGAGTTAAGCAAATTATATACAATTAAAAACAAAAATTAAAAGATATATATACCCAAAAAAAAAAAAAATTACAAACCAAAAACTTTAACAAACAACACCTTAAATGATGATTTTTTTGAACCTAGAGGAGTTGAGTGATTATTTTCCATCCTTAATTAGCTGTATTTTTTAAAATTTCGAAGTCGAAAAAATATTCTAAAAAATTTTAATTATTTAAGATAATTATATATTTTAGCCCTATATATTCCCCTTTAGTTTAATGATTGGTTCATATAAAAAAATGGTTTGATGAATGGATCCACCATTGTCCGACTATTCTCCATTTAGTTTTTGCCTACAAAGATAAAAATAAAAATTTAAAATTAAAAGAAAAAAAAAAAAAGAAGAAAAGAGAACATTATATTCAAAAAATCTAAATGATTGTATCCATTTATTCTCAATTTAAAAAGTTAGAAATGCTTTTATTGTATATATGCCTTTATTGAATATATATACAAATAAGAGCTCCAATGAGGAGTGGGAATATTCATAATTCTTTAATTGGTATATATATTTATACCAATTATTTTGAAACTGTCCAACTATATATAATAAGGGCATTTTTTTTAATTAAATTTTTATGATTTTTTTTTATTTTTTAAATTTTTAGTCCTTTTGATATCGATATAACAACCACTAGAAATAACACACAAGGTTCAATAAGATCTTGGTTTTAAAATTCGGTTTGTTTTTAATTGATATTTTTGAACATATTATATATATATATATATATAAACAAAAAGAATGAGTGAATATTATATATATATGTATATATATTTGCTAATAAAGATAGAATAATATATGGTGGAGTGGTATTGAGGTTGCTCAAAAGCGGCCATTAGAAATAGATACGGTCACAGGCACAGCTAATGTAATGGCACACAGCTATGGAAAAGACGATGGCAGGCGCGACGGCATCCATGAAGCTGGAGCCTGGGGGACTCAGCATACACAGGCAGTTTCCTCTAGCAGTTCCTTGTTATTGTGTGCTTGAATAAATCCTCGATACCAAAAGTTTTCTTCAACAAGCCCCTCTACACCGCTGTTGGTCTACAATGTATAGCTCAAAACAAATTTGATGGACTTGACTTCTTCAAGTAGCCAGTGGGCCAAATTTTCACACAAAATAAATAAATAAAGAAATAAAGGGATAACATAAATAAATTAGAAGGTTTGACTTTGGATACTCGAACCCAATCTAAAAGTCAAACGCTCTAATACACTGTGCTATAAGATCTTATATTTTTTAATCATGATATGTTTTTAATATAATTGACATCTTTTGTCTTCTTCTGCAGCTTAAAAACCGTATTGTGAACTCAGGTGAAAATATGAGCTTATGGAGAGGCCTCACGACTGTTTTTGTTTCATTAGGCGCTCCATTTTATATTTTATTTTTTGTCAATATACGGACTTCTTATTTATCAATGTACAATCAAAGAAGTTAAAAAACAAAGCAACAAATTAGCCGCTTGCACCTATGCTTCCAACCGAGAGAAAATATTGTAAATAATCAAAAAAAGAACAAGAAAAAAGAAAAGAAGTACCTCACTTTTCTTCAATTCACAACAATTGTCCATGAAAATTCGACATTGAGTGCATATTGACTTGCACAAAGTATGATCCAAAATAACTGATCCCTTTATACAATAATTCACAAAGTGTAATGGAAAACCCTGGATTATTGAGGTTGCATTTTGACTTCGGACTCAACACCACGAAAGTCCACACAAATTACAACGAAAGTAAATGAGCTTGTCTGCTTGTGACTTGTCTACCCTGTAACACAAACTAACTATGGTGTGTCGTTTTCAGTAGTTTGAATGTATGGAATAAAAACTACACCCAGGAATTTTTATCTATAAACACGAACTATTAATGTATTTGACCCTTCGAAAGACTAGTATTGTTTGTCCACTGTTTCACATTAATTTTAGTTGGCCATTGAAAGAAAAGGAAGGGTATATTTAGGACCTTTTTTTCACCATCTCTACGCGGTGAGGGACACTGTCAACGTTAACTTAGAAATTAGCAGGCCAAAGTGATTATTTTGGTACCAAAAATTTAAAATTTATTAGTTTTCTTTAATGAGTAACATGTTCAGAATTAAAGGTATGGTTGAATATTTCACATCTATATTTTAAAAAATTATTAGTTTTTCCAAAAAGAAGAAGAACAGTTATTTGTTTGTTATTTAATTTCATATTTGGTTGAGGTTATTTTTTACTACAACAGCTAGAGAAAGTTTGATGTATTTCCCTGCTGTTTTTGTAATTAATATAAATTATATATATCATATTACAATAATACATACATATATGTAAATTATATATCATGAATGTACTGGGCCAAAAAAATTAAATATCTATTGATAATTAAGAAAATTATATCTTAATACTTTTACAATCGGATGCGTGTTTTGTGTTTTTTTTTTTTTTAAATTAACTACGAAAGCGAGACTATTGTAAATTAGTTTCGACATATGAATCGAGAATTGCATTTTTCCGTTTACAAGATGGGTGGAAAGTCAATGACAGTTGAATTGTAAAAGTAATAATCAGAAAAGAAATAATGAGCAAAAATGCCAATTTAATTTTCTGCAGTAAATTATCTTTGGAAATATTTGGGTTTCGTTGACTCATTATATCCGCAAAATTCATGATTTTTATAAATGATTATGGGAGTTTCAGAGAGATTTAGAAATTAGAAGGCGTGATTAAACAAAAATAAAATATTAACGACAAAACAAATCATAGCAAATAGAAGGGTGACAAATTCAAAACGAAGGACGGCAGATCCTGTTTTGCTCATTATTTTAATCTTCTTAGACTTCAAACTGTCCAAATAAAATATTCGGAACTTTTTGTCTTTTTCAAATTTTATGCAAAATAATAATAATAATAATAATAATAATAATAAAATTAGCCTCGCTTTATTTTTATTTTTTTCCTTATATTTGGAAATGCTACTTCATTGGGAAAACATTATAATTATTATTATATTTTTGGTATAGGAAACATTATATTTTTAGAGAGAGACTAATTCAACCTGTATCACATGAATCAGATAATTGAGCAACACTTCAACTAATTCAATTGAATGTTTAGTGATAATTAATTAAGATAACAATTAACAAAGCTATTTCTATGTGATCCCATGATTTGCTTAATCAGTTTATATACTTAATCAATATATCTTTTAGTAATTTTGCAATTGTCTGGTACTTCGTCAAATTAAATATTTTTATTTTAGGAACGGATCAACTGCTTCTTCTTCTTATTTTTTATGTTTCACTGTAAATTAATTAAAAAAAAACCCAACTTGCAAATAAATAATTGAATATATTATTTGCCTTTATTTAATATATAATGTAGTTTGTTAGAGGGAAATTTTAAATATATATTATCATGTGCATTTTTAATGTGTAAATTACACATGATAATTTAATTTGAATATAATTTAAACTATAATAAGATATATACTTACGATCTAACCAATTTCCTTGGGAAAGGAATTGACCTGGTCCTCTGATGACCATATCACTTCAAAACCACCAAATCACTTATAAAACTTTCTAACCAAACTGATTAATATGCTTGCTAATTAAACTCAACACATTGGCCTGCAATATCTTAATAATTACTATTTTTTCGTAAGATCTTAATTATTATTTATTTATTATAATTTGAAAGGAGTATATTAATTTGCATAATATTATATTATTTTTAAACATATTATATTGTAAAGAATATAATAGACAAAATAATACAGATACATGGGGGTGCGTGTTTAGGAAAATGGCCATAATTAGGAAATAAAAGCGCTTTTTCTGACCACATGCATTAATGAATAGAAGCTTGATCAGAATACTATCATACTATCTCAGATGCAATATTCAACAAAAATATAATACCCTGTCACATGCAATATTCAAGAAAAATTTAGCTCTTTATTAACCAAAAGAGGATGTGTGGCAATTTTCATCTCTTTAGAGTCATTTTATTTCTTGGCGTTTCATACTAATGGAAAAATGATACAAATTGTTTTATTTTTCCCAGGTAATTTTTCGGTTAAAATTGAAAAGAAATTTAAATAAAAATCAATTAATATAACTTTGACATGGAAGCTGTTACGTCTTTATAAGCATGATAAATATGGAATGCTATTTGTAAATTGTAATATTGTATATATATATATATATATATATTTGTTATAATAGGCACCTGTCGTCCGTTACAATGTGAGCATTTAAAATTTTTACACATCAAGCCATATATTTTATGGTGGACACTAATGGCTACTTTAACAAAATTTTATACAAATATATAAGCACAAGCAGTTTTCTTGTTCATAGATATATAAAATTATTTTTGTTCAATTATGTTTTAGTATTTTACACTATTAAGTCAGAAATAGAACTTGGATAATTATGTGAGAAAAGAGCAGCTTTGCTATTTATTCTTTTTTGTGCTTTTTTCCAAACATCTTTCCTCGGCAATCAGAAGTCAGACTAGCTTATAATTTCTTTAACTGAACAGATAACACTATATTAATTCGATACCATTATGACCCACATAATTAAGCTTGCTATTAGACTAATGTCCCGTGGTTTGTGTTTTCAAATAAATTATATATATATATATATATATATATATATATTTGCTTTCATTAATCCAAGAAAAAAAAAAAAAAAGATATTGGTTGACTGAGGGTATGAAAACAAGTATTAAAAGTAAACGAACTTTGAAATGTATGATGTCTGATACTGCCTGCTCTCTTCATGGCAGACAGAAACCATGAAAATTTATAAATTTGTTGAACGCGTAGTTAATTTTGCCTTTATTTTCCACCATCGTTACATTTTCTGAATATGGTTATACTTCCAAACCGAATAACGCGTTTACTTTAAAAGTTGGTGTCCTACTGCCCTTTAATTTTTTTAAGTTACACGTACATATATGTTTGGAGTTTTTACGTAGAAAAACTGAACAAGTCCTAAATCTTCCAATTTTCACATGATCAATGATCAAGCTGGTGAAAGAGAAAAAGAATAGGATTCACATTGACAATGATAAATTTTTTATTAATCTGCGACAATGCAACATAGTGGAGACCCTTTTCTATGGGTTAGTCAATGGTTGCGTAATTATAATTTATTAAAGTTATATAATTAACCATTAATCTGGTTCCATCCCTTATAAAATTGAGCTCAATTTTAGAAAAAAAAAATAATGGTACTTTAACATTGTTATCTAATATTAATTCTCCTTTCTTTCTTCTATGTACAGCAAGGTTCCAAA
Source organism: Ziziphus jujuba (assembly GCF_031755915.1). Taxonomy (NCBI): domain Eukaryota; kingdom Viridiplantae; phylum Streptophyta; class Magnoliopsida; order Rosales; family Rhamnaceae; genus Ziziphus; species Ziziphus jujuba. The sequence goes on from NC_083388.1 coordinate 10,437,236, forward strand.
TGAGAAAAGAAAGGGAACCTAAGATCCCAAAGATTATTGATGGAATATGAAACTTAATTTATCTTTATTATTTGTCCCTTTGATGGATTTGAGATTCCATCAATGGTTTTCTCCTTATTTATCTTTCATTTTCAAACGGAAAGTGGTAGTTGAGCTGAAAATAATCAGAGATTGACACTCAAAACTATTGGAAACTTTACTCGTGCATGGCTTATAACTTAATATGAACTCTTTGAAGATTGAAATCATTTGAGAAAAGCAGAAAATATGCACACACAAAAAAATCAAAGTGCAATGAATTAAACCATTTGAAAAGTAATTCACAAAATAATAATAATAATAAAAAGATAAAAAAAAAAACATTTAAAAAGCAAGTGGGTTTCAGTACATTTTGTGAAAATGTCTGTCGCCATCAATTAGACTTACAAGTCCTTTGCGCGTTAGCGCTGTTTGCAGGGAAAATATTAGGTAGGTCAGGTTTATTATATCAACCGTAGAACTATCTAATTATATTACACATATTTATTAAATATAATATATTATTTGTATTATTTTAAAATTTTAATACAACTAAATTCTAAATTCAAATCAATTTTTTTTAATATTTTATCCAGAAAAATTAATTCCTTTATTAATATGTTTCTTTTCGTTAAAATTTTTTTTTTATCTCATTCATTTTGTTTTTCAAACAATCTAAAAAAAAATTAAAATATTATTTCTTATTATTATTAATTTATTTTAGAGTAAAAAACATTATATATGCTAATGTTCCATTAAGCATTTTTGGAAAATTGGTATAGGCATATATATATATATATATATATATATATTAATATTTATCTTATAAAATAGTAGCAACAAAAAGGAGAATAAAAAAAATTATTTCTTTCATTTTTAAAAATAAAAGATATCCCTCTTAATTTGTCATATTAAGCTCAAAAGTATGTGTTTAAATATATATATATATATATATACATATCTAGTGGATGGAATACAAAATACATAGCAACATTTTCTTAATGTTTATATTTTATTTTGGTAAATTTTTGAAGGTTTATATATATATATATATATGTATTTTGGATTGAATAGGAGATGCAAAATAACATTTTTAAGGTATTTTTGGATGAAATATATATATATATATATATACATATAAGATTGTTTTTTTAGAAAAATAAATAAATAAATTAAATGATATTATTTTTTACATACAATAAAGTAAATGATATAATTATTTTTTAGAAGAAAAAATATATTAATAAATGGATTAAATAAGGGAACTTATTTGATGATAAATAACTTACCAAATTTAAGTTTAATTATACTAATTTAAAAAAAATAGCGTGAATAACGTATCATGTTTGATGATGGTATAATATAATTGAACGATTCAACGACTGCTGTGGTAGATCCATCCTACTAAATAATTTTTTCTGTTTGCATACTATCTAGCATTTCCAATTGCATAAAATATGACATTTCTTTACCATTTAGCTCATTTCAAAATTTGCCAATAATAAATTTGATGTCAAATTTGGCATGAAATTTGCAATCCGTAAAATTTAAAATTGGGACTTCACTTTTATAAAATATGTAGATTCTATGTCATTTAACGAATTAATTAATATTATTTTATTTTTAATTGTTGAAAAAATTCAAAAATGTTACTATTAATAGAATCTAAAATTTTGCATTATTATTTTTTAGCATTTGTATGGTAAAATTTGACTTTTACTTACAATTAAATTGTTCATATCAATGTCAAATTTTATAAACACTAACGGCAAAATAGCATTTGCCAGTGATTTTACTATTTATCTTTGCGAAAACAATATATATGCATCCGTTTTAAGCCACACTAGTTGAGAATGTGCATGCAATGTGGACAAATAATTAATTTTCCTTGATTAATATTTAGACCTGAACTTGTTTATTAAATTTTTGTATTATTTATTATATTGAATTTCAATTGTTTATTTTAAAAGTTACTTAATTATCTCTATTTAGCTTAATTTTTAAAACATTAATATATTGGCATATATATATATATATATATACACACACATATATCACATTTACCACGTCACAGGGAAGAAAAAGAAGGGTAAACACAGTAAGGACCAACAGCATTTCTCTTTTTACATTTTAAAATATTAAAAGATAATAAATTTTTTATATATGAAAAATGAATTTCGTATGGGAGATAAAACTTGTTGAAAATTTAAAAAAGATTATAATAATTATTTAATACTTAATCTTTAGAAATAAAATTTATTCAGCAATACAATAATTTTTTTTTGAGTAACCAAACAAATTAATTCTATACTTTTTTTTCTTTTGTTTTTTCAGGAGGTGTATATATATATATATATACTGTTTTGTTTTTCTTTTTTTTTTGGGTTTCCGTGTAATTTATAGATAACTAAATTCCTTCCTCTTTTGACGTCTTCAATTCTCCCCTGCGAGTTTTATAGGAAATTTAATATTACATTTTAAAATAATTTATTGAACGAACTTGTAGACTTCCTACGGTCAAAGTACATTGTGTAAATTAAACAAAGAAAATTAAATACTAGAAGAATATGATAATTAGCCGAATAACATTTTTCATCTTTTTTATTAGTAAACTATGATGTCAATGATTAGGATATTCTTGGTCCTTCGGTATTTGATCAAAGCTCGGTCATCAGAATATAAGAAATTAAACGGGGATGAGGAACCAAAGGTTTTATATATTCTGCAGTCTAAGATAGTATTAATTAAATTGGTGTAGCAAGGAAGAAACAAAGAATGAACGCGTAATATAATATTAATAATTCCCATATTTTTAGTAATCTTTTTGGGGAAGGAAGTGACTACTGGGCTGTTTCTTATCTGAACTACTATATATTTCAGATTTTTTGACCTTATAATGATCATAATTCAAAAAGGGCAACAAAAATTGAGCTTTTTGAAGTCAAAGATTGCATGATTTGTAGGGACACAGAAATGAAAGGAGGGAAACATAGACCGATATGGTTCGATTTGATTATGACCACATAAATTATGAGGTTGGGATCATAGGAAATGCATGGCTCCAAGAACATAGTATATGCTGTCTTAATTATTAGACTCCATATTGGATTTATCTTAGATTTAGGAATCGATCATCTTAACGTGTGTCCTATAACGTTTTCCGAAATAATTTAATTTGTTGCTTTAAACATGATAGGAGTGTTACAATTTTAAAAACATACTATCAAAATTCATTCTTTATATATATATATATATATATATATATATATATATATATAAAATATTTGTTTTGAATTGAATCCATAATATGAAATTAATATATAATTTATTCACGATAAAAAGAAAAAAAAAAAAAGAAACTAACGATTTTTAAAATCCAACAAAAAACAACATGGTAGGAGTGTTATAATAGTTTAAAAGAGACATGCTATCAAAATTCATTTTAATGTTTTTCTTTAAATTACATTCATATAATGTGAAATTAATCATGCTTATGACGACCAAAAAAAAAAAAAAAAAAAGAATAACAGAAGAAATAAACTAATGATTTTTTGAAATTCAATAGTTAGTTTATTTATTTTCTGGTTAATTCAAACGAACATGGTAGAAGAATCAAATTTTGTACAATGTAATTAAAAAAAAAAAAAAAACAAAAAGAGAAAACAAGTTAATTAGTTATAGTGTCTTGAACTTACAACCTAATGTATATGAATGTGAAGGGCATTACTAATTAAAGCAACCTTATTTTAACATGAACATATATAAAAGATTTGAATATATCAAATTGAATTGCATTAACTAATTATATTTATAAAATGTATTTTAAGATTGTTGCCCTTTTTTAAGTGAGTGAGATGGTATTCGCCCTCTCTCTGGTTCTTTCTCTCAATTGGGAATCTATTATTCCCTCTGATAATATTATAACTAAGTCTTAATCACAACAGTTGGATTTTTTTTATTTGTTTATTAATTAGGCTCAACCTATATTAAAATTAAATCCAAATGGCTAATCTCATAGGTATTTAGTATAATACCATGGAGAAAAAATTAATTTAGAATTATTTTGTGGGAGCAATAGCAAGTGAAACAAGATTTCAGCATCAAAACAAAACCGATTATTATCATAATCTTGAGTTTGTCTTTCCTTTCCATATGATATATTAATAGCAACGTGAAAAAGCTAGAAAATTAATTTAACTAGTGAAGAATTGTTCTACGAAACATTTTTATAGATAAACAAGAATTCCATAATTCTTGGCATATATTCTTTACCTAATTATTACACATTTGGACAAAAAGTACATATATAATTTCCTTTATTATATTCTTATTCATATAGTTTTCATTTTGTTTGTTGGTAGCTTTTCAAGTGGACCGATGCTTCCCTGACTAGATGGCACAATAAAATTCCATCCAGAAATAGATAATTGAGAATATTTCAAACATTGCTTAATCATAGAAACCCAATTTTAAAATAATTAACTAGCAAAGGCAGATGCAATTTTCCAGGGGATTTGCATGTCGTTATTTCTATGGAAAAGTCTCTCTCCCTTTTTTTTTTTTTTTTTTTTTTTTAATTTTTGGTTTTCTTTTCTTCCTTATGTTTTTGTTTTTGTGGTAATACTATAGAAAAGTCTCTTAGAAGTGCATAGAATGAGTTTTGTAAAAATTATTTGCCGTGGACTTGGCAAAGGACTCTCTAAGAATTTTATACTCTTGCAATATTATTAACCATGAGATTTGCCTACGTAGGTAATTTTTATTTGGGACAATTAACTACGTTTTGTCTTTTCAATTATATTGCATTTTGCATTTTTTCCTATAAACTACAAATTAAACTTTTAATATTACCCCCTTCAACTATTATTTTTCTGTCAGCTTTGTTCAGTCATGCATTTTTTACAAAAAAATTTAGCAAAGTTAGCCATATATATCGTCAAAAATAAAAAAAATTAAATAAAAACATTTCTATGAAAAAAGTTTCATAAATTATGTATGTTTAATTTTATCAAATTTATCTGTCAAAGAAAATGATTGGATTTACTGATAAGAAAAACACAACACAATAATATGAAGCAAAGAAAAAGACTTTTATAATTTATTCTTCTATTATTTTTAAGGAAATCTAAATTTATAATATGATTCATTGATCCAATACATCAAGAGGACAAGTTTTTTTAATTATTTTTGGTTTTAATAATAAGGAATTAATTGAATGATTAAGAATGATTAGGCATGAAATATTTTTTTGCTAAATAGGGGCCAAGAAAACAAGTTTCTTTATTATTAACGTTATAATTATTATTTTTTACTCTAACTGCAAATCGTATCAAGTAGAGAGTGTAAAGATTGACCCAAAAAAAAAAAAAAAATTAGAGCATAAAGAAATAAAACAAATGAATTATATTAAATTATAATGAATACCTTCCGGTTGATTAGACCCGCTGCAGTAAGGTGATCACTTGACTTGGTTATGGAGTTTAATAACTCCATTTACTACGCTACAAGCGCAACATTCTATAATTGTCTTCATTTCATTCTAATTGTCTTCATTTCATATCCCTAATATTGCATTTTAATTTTTGTTCTTTTATTTATTTTATAGGACATATTGTATCCCTTATTGCTTGTTGGATGACCGAGCAAGGTACGAAGCTAGGATATAATACTATTCCTTTGTCTTTACATTACAATCCAAAGACGTTATATATTAATTAAACCTAAATTATAAAATTTTAAAATACTTTGTTGGTAGTAATATTAATTAAAACCTAAAAAAACATATTTTAAAATAATAAACATTTAACGGTCCTGATATTTGATGTTTCCAAGATTCGACAAATGATATATATATATATATATATACTATAATATTTTAGGATAAATAATAATTTTTTTGGTTTAGACTCTTTCAATTTCAAGCATCAGGCAATACAAGAGAGCCAATGGAATTGCATTTCAGTAATCCACGTACCAAGAATTCCATTTTTTATTACTACACCAACAAAAAGAGAAAGTACGAATAAATATATATATATATATATATATATCTAAGACAAAAAGAGAAAATTTCCGTTCTAATATACATCACAGTTGTTTTCTTGCATAACGCGGCCGTTGTATTTGATAAGTGCATTGTTTTTCTCTTGTTGTCAGTGCTTCAAAATAGACGGCATGTACCCTGAATGAAGAAGCCAGCTATTATAAAGCGTCGTAAATCCTTAGCAAAAAATTAAATTACAAGTCCTGCACAGCAAATAAAGTCAAGAAGAAATTAACTTTCTAGTTTTGGTAAATAATACGTTTGATTAAGTACTTCCCAATTATAACCTGCCTCAATGTGCTTATAGGTAATGAGTCAAAACATTTTGGTAATGTTTTATTAATAATAATCATTTTATATACCTCGATCGGATAAATGGACTTGGTCCGATGGCTGGTCCGGCTTCAAGCTGGTTCTAACTGTTCGCATTAACAAAAGGCTTTAAGGGCCTTAAGGCATTTGGATTCCGGAAGCAGCTCCGCCACCAGGACCACCACAAAATTTGTCAACATATCATTGTTTGAAAATGAACTACAAGTAAAACCGTTGAAGAAATACGAGTACTTTTCTATCAAATACATGTATTTTTTTAAAAAATAAAATAATAAAATAATAATAAATAAATAATTAAAAGAAATCCATAAGTATTTTCATTTGTATGTCTTAATTAATCAGTCGTATATCCACACGTTCAAACATTGAAAAATAGCGTACGTTATATAGACTGAGCAAAGATTTTTATTAAGTATATAACGCGTTCTTCTTTTTACCCACGTTATGTAAATTCAAAAAAAAAAAAAAAATAATAATAATAATAAAAATAAAAATTAAACCAGATTTCGACTCTCAATCGTTTGGGTGTGGAAATTTCCAAAGGACATTCGTTTTGACTGGTGAGTTTCGCTTTTGAATTTGGTAACGTAATTTCATACCCAAGCACCTCTCGCACAACAAAAAACGCTGACGAGACCGCGTGCGTAGGCTCGCGAAAGCCAACAAAATATAAATTTATCACATAGGGTCAACCATTTACGCTTCAATCTCTCACTTTCTCTCTCTCCAACCTCTATATATACCCCTTCAAACCTGTAGTTGCCTCCCACAAAAATCTCAAAACTTTCCAGATATTTCTCTTCCCACTAAATTGGATCTTCTAAGCTCTCCTCCCACTCAATTGCATCTCAAATCTACATTCTTCTGGAAATTCAGAAAAAAGAAGGAAAAATTGTTTGGATCTTTGCGATTTTTTTTCTTTTTGCTTCATCATAAATTGGAATGCCAAGAAAAGGAATGAGGAGCGTATTCATGAAATCTTCATCTCCATCACCTTCTAATTCCCCTTCAAGAAGTAGTACTATCCCACCTTTATCACCTCGACACACTTTCTCCGAATCTCTAATGGAGGAGAATATTGAAATCGCTCAGTCCCTTATTACCAAATGGGATTCGAATTCTCAGCTATCTGAATTCTCAAACATCAATTCTCTCTTCAATGGCGATCGGTCCGAGGCTAGACAGTACCTGAACTCCGTTAAGGATTTGCAAACCGCGATGCATTACTTCATTTCGCATAATTCATCTTCCGAGAACCTAGTCCGAGCTCAGTTTCTGATGCAGACCGCCATGAAAAGGTTGGAGAAAGAGTTTTATCGGATATTGTCAACTAATCGGGAGTCTCTGGATCCGGAATCCGTTTCTTCTAGAGGTTCCACAATTTCCAGCTTGTCCGATTTCGAAGAGGATTTGGAAGATGAGTTACGAACGGCCGGCGAATCGATTTCCGAGGTGGAGAGGGTTTCGATGGCTGCCATGGCGGATTTGAAAGCTATTGCTGATTGCATGATATCTTCTGGTTATGGAAAAGAGTGCGTCAAGATTTACAAGATAATTAGGAAATCCATTGTCGATGAGGGACTCTATCATCTTGGCGTTGAGAAATTGAGCCTTAATCAAGTGCAGAAAATGGATTGGAATGTCCTGGAGCTGAGGATCAAAAACTGGTTGAACGCTGTTAAAATCGCCGTTAAAACATTGTTTTACGGCGAGAGGATTCTCTGTGACCATGTTTTCTCGGCTTCGGCTTCCATTAGAGAATCTTGCTTCACGGAAATCACCAAAGAGGGTGCTATGACCCTGTTTGGATTCCCGGAATTGGTTGCCAAGTGCAAGAAATCTTCGGAGAAAATGTTCCGCACTCTCGATTTATACGAGGCCATCATCAATCTCTGGCCGGAAATCGAGTCCATCTTCTCCTACGAATCGAACTCGGCTCTCCGAACGCAAGCCATCAATTCACTTGTCAAACTCGGGGATGCCGTACGAACTATGCTAACCGATTTCGAATCATCGATTCAGAAGGACTCGTCCAAAACCTCGGTCCCGGGAGGTGGGGTCCACCCACTCACACGTTACGTGATGAACTACATCACGTTTCTTGGCGATTACAGCGAGATTCTCGCTGACATCATGGCTGATTGGCCTCTGACGTTTCAATCGCCGTTGCCGGAATCTTACTTCCCGAGCTCCGACGATGACGGTCCGTTTTCGGCGATTTCTGTAAGACTCGCTTGGCTCGTCCTCGTTCTCCTCTGCAAACTCGACGGCAAGGCCGAGCTCTACAAGGACGTGGCTCTCTCGTACCTCTTCTTGGCCAACAATCTCCAATACGTCGTCAACAAAGTTCAGAGCTCCAACATCAAATTCCTCCTTGGCGACAATTGGGTGGCCAAGCACGAAGAGAAGGTGAAGCAGTACGCTGCGAATTACGAGCGCATGGGATGGAGCAAAGTCTTCTCGTCGTTGCCGGAGAATCCGAAGGCCGAAATCTCGCCGGAGCAAGCGAAGAGCTACTTCAAAAATTTCAACGCCGCGTTCGAAGAAGCTTACAGAAAACAGACATCGTGGATCGTACCCGACCCGAAACTCCGAGACGAGCTCAAAATTTCAGTGGCGAGGAAACTGGTTCCGTTATACCGAGAGTACTACGAGAACCATCGGGTCGGACTCAGCAGAGAGTGCGGGTCGGAATCGTTGGTCAGATATGCCCCTGAGAATCTAAATAATTACCTGTCCGATCTGCTTTACGGTAACGGAGGAGGTGGAAGCATTTCGTCATCATCCTCGTCGTCTTCCTCGCCATCTCGTTCGCATGGTCGGCATGGTCGTTAAGACGTTGTTGTGGTCCCTACCTCGCTTCCAACTCCAATTACCGGTTTATACATGGAAAAAAATTGGGATATTATTTGGAGCTATTGAATAACAACAAAAATATAGAGTGTAAATAAGACGAACTTTAGCACGTGCATATAATTTTTGTTTTTTTTGTTTTTTCCATACGTGTATAGCGATTTGATACGTATAGTGATAGAGGGTACAAAATACATAATATGTTTTATTGATTAATTTTTCTTTAATCACTATTGAAAAAGTTCATCTTATTTATTATTATTATTATTATTTTTTGTTACGATTACAATATCTAATCCAAAACTGCCTCATAAAAATAATAAGAAATAAATTAAATCAAAGGGGATGAGAAACCTAATAAAGCTTTACTATATTCCTTGACCCAACTTGGTGCAAAAAGCAACAAAGTTTTGGATTATGTATGGCCGACCTATCTTCTCTCTGCTAAATGCCAAGAATATATAGGACGACGGAGGGTGTATATGTAGTATACATGTAAGTGAATGACAAAGCAAGGATATAGCTGTATTTTGGATTTTCCGAGATATTCTAAGCGTTTACACAAGAAATTTTGTGGTTGAGCTTGATAGCTGCTTTGCATTTGTTCAATCAAAAGGTTTTGACGAAGAGTAATTCACAGAAAACAAAATTTGGGCTGGGGTTGGAGTTGGAGTTGGAGTTCAGCCATCGGCCAATATTAATTCTAGTGTGTAGAGGTTTTGTTCTTGTTATCCAAAACACAGACCTCCTCGGGCTCAGGAAAGAAATATCTCTGGAAATCAATGGCCCATGTATTTCTTAGATATGCAACAAGTGGAACCGAGCACAGAGAGTACTTCTAATGAAACCAACAGAGAGCCCATACAACCTCTAATGGGCCTAAACTTTTTTAGTTTTTCGGCAACTTTTTCTTAAAGCTTAATTAGCGAAGCTGTTCACTGTATTGATGACTTGTAAACAATTGAGAATTCATCAAACAGTTTAGGTTAACCTTTTGAAGTCGAGAATTTCCGATTAAATTGGTCTTAAGAATTGTTAATTGTCTTGTCCTACCAGCAAGCTTAAGTGTCTCTCTAATTGTCCCTTCAGGTTTAAGCATCTTGATAATGATATATTCATTTAACGGATTAGTTTGTGCCTCAATGTAACAAGGCAGGCTTCAACTAATCGGGTTGATGATTCACTGGCCTTTGATAAATTTGGGCTGTCTAATTGTATTGGGTCATTCAACATTTGTGTGTGTGTGTGTGTGTGTTTTTTTTTTTTTTAATAAATTTGAAAAGGATTCAAAAATCTTTATTGGAAAAAAAAAAAAAAAGCAGCTTTATTGCCCTATGATAACAAACTTGAATTACTTATTATTATTATTATTATTATAATAAATAAAAAAAACTTGAAGTTCTTGAAGTTGCAACTAGTACTACTAACAATTTTATTTATGACCTGCCCAATGAATTACATCAACCAATGAACTTAGAACCTATGTGCATCACGTGGACACTTTTATGCATATGATTAGTGAGATTGTGATAGAGAAGTATGACCCTGAACAAAGCATATACACCAACGATAATCTTTTTCTTAATTTACTTTGTAAATGCCATAAACATAAGCTTATCGGAATACAAAATATAGGTGACATATGTTGAGCTCGTAAAACCTGTATGCATTGATGTACAGCTAATTGTTGCGACCAAATATCTCTTTTATGTGTCCATTTTATGCTATTGAATACTTCTTGTCGTTTCTTTCTTTTCCCTTTTATTTATTAAAATTTTTTTTTTGGGAAATAAATGAAGGTGAAAAATGCTCTTATACGGTTAATTTGATTGAACATAAAAATTAATGTTAATAAAATGATTGATGAGAATATTATTATCATTGAATTTTGTACTTAATTACTTAATTCAATTTTGTAATTATAATATATGTAATTTTGATAAAGTTATAAGATTTATATTAAAAATTTATTAAATTATAATGCCCACATTATTAAATTCGGTTGTTATCTTGAGAATATATACATTTTGGAAAAAAAAAAAAGAAAAAGAAAAAGAAAAAAGAGATATATGAATGTTTAATCCTTTCTCCTTGATTATTACAAAAAAGAAAAATTAAAAAAAAAATTCCGTTAAAAACAAAAAAAAATCCTTTCTTTTTTGTATCATACATTGTCATATTTCCCGCGGTTATGATCATTATAACATCAGACCAGTTTCTTATTTCCTCCAGCTTGTTAAGTATCTTATTTTGGGTTTATGTTAAAATTTTTTGAGCGAATTATATTCACCTTTAAACTGTTAGTTGCTTAGAGTTATCAACCCTTCAGGGACAGTCCAGCAATAAGGCCCTGAGCTCAAATCTCTACATCCCCAGTGATTAAAAAAAATAATAACAAACGAAAAAAAGAAAAATAAAAAAAGATCCTCTCAACTTATAAAAATTGTATAAATATCTAAGACAAACCAGTGACTTTTTTATTATCAATTATTTGAAATAATCAATCATATTAGAGGAAAAAAAAAAAGAAAGTATGAAACATAATTTGAAAAAGCACTTTTAGTTCATATGAATTGTTGCGGCTAAAAGCACGGTTGGCAATAATAAATAGCTTTTAACAATGACAATCAGTTTTAACTATAAATTTTGTTGTTGCAAAAAATAGGGTCAAAAACTTTTAACGACAATATATTGTGGCTAAAACTTTTAACAACAGAGTAATTGACCACAACCAGATAACAACATTTATTATAGTTAAAAATATTTAATCACAAAATGTAAACTTTTAGCTGCTGCTTTTGTTATGGCCAATAAACTGCCTTTTATAGAATGTTTGAATAATTTTATTGTATGCACAAACCTGATGTACACCATTTCTTAATATACCAGATCATATTATAAATAATTTAAATTTTAATTAAAATTAAATCCCAATATTTAATGCTAGGATAAAATAAAAAATAATGAGTATTCTTGTCATATAAAGATTTATTGTAGTCAATTTCTTTCAAGGAGTTATTCGTAACCATTTGATAAATTAAGTGTATTAATACATTTTACCCATACCTTTATAATTTCGACCATTTCTTGTCTACCAAAAGGAAAAGAAGTCAAAATCATTTTGGAAAAAAAAAAAAATTCCTGCAAGTTATTGGCTATTTTGGGGCCATAATATTCTGTTGGTGTAAAGGCGTGTCACAGACATTTGCCAATAGATTCATACACCTGGACCAGTTGGTATTTATTTTGTGGTGAGAACTTTATAATATTTACTTACAGATTTTTCTCTTGGTTTCTGTTCCTAACATTGAATATCACTTTAAATTCTAAAAGCATTTTATGGATTAAAAAAATCTCAACCCTGTGGAGTTATTTATTGCCCTGCACATAATTATTATGTTACGCTGTCAAGTCTGAGAAGGTTCACGAAGAAGCGTCTCGTCATGCTATTTCAATATTGTTCATTCTAATTTTGGCGCCAAAAAAGGGCCAGACGGCCGAGTTGGTCTAAGGTGCCAGATTAAGGTTCTGGTCCGAAAGGGCGTGGGTTCGAATCCCACTCTCAACATAAATCTTCTCAAATCAGTTTACCTTCTTTTTTAATTAATGGTTTACGCACTGTAATCTTCGCAACCATGTTCTTTTCATACTTTTGTCTGTATGTTGATACATTATATTTGAATAACAGAAGTGTGTTATTTAACTAACCTTGTTTATTATTCTCCTAATCTTCCCTAACTAAATCATGGTGTTCGGTGAATAAGCGAACTAGCTTTTTTTAAGAGATCATTGTGCGGTATAACTAATGTTTCCCTAATATGAGTATATCAAATTTATTCATGTTTTTGTAATAACATTCTAATAATAATGTCTATACTCCTTCATATATAAAGTATCCAGGTCAAGTAATTTTAATAAGGATGATGATGATGATAAACTATTCATTAGTCCAAATTTTTTTAGGATTTTAAAGTGAATCATATGATCAAATATATAACTTAGCACAAAGAATCTACACTTTGTCATACCAAAATAATTAAAATTTTTCATTCTATTAATTTTTTAGAAAACTTTATTATTGTACATTCCATTGCAGGTTAAAAACTAATAAATTATTTAATAGTCCAAATTTTCTAGAATCTTAAAATGGGTATTATAATCAACCATATATCATAGCACAAAGAACCTCTAACACTTCATCATAAAAAGTCAAAATGTATATAAATTTTTTCATTTTATTAATATTTTTTAGAAAAAAAAAATATTATTGTATTCCTTATTAGGGTATAAACAATAATTTTTTATTATTATTTTTTTTTATGGATGCAAGTTTAAGATCTTAATAATTAACTCTTTTAACATGTACTTTTGAACAAGGCCGGATTGTTAATATGATTACAACTTACAACCTAATCAAATTTATTAAGTTTTTATCATTAATTTACATAAATGACTCATATGAAAAAGTATGGATATTGCGATTAAGCTATCCCTTTAAGAATAATATAATAATGTTCTTATAAGTCATTGTTGAATGAAAATTAATGGAACAATTAATTAATTTTTATGGATGAATGTTAGATAGTCATTTTCATTAAACATAAGGATCAATTTCACGTTGGATCAACGTTAGATAGAGACGGTGGAGTGCAAAAGGGAAAGTTTGCATACCAAAATTGATAGTCATCCAAAAACAGGCTTGAGTTTTTATATCATTATCTCTAAAGTAAAATTCAAAAAATATACATCAATGATAATGGGGTATGGTAGATGATAAATCAAAATTATTGTACTTGCACTAAACTTTGTCAAACTACAGGTGGGTTCTGCTAATATTCATAAAATTTTGACTCGGCCGATTTGAATAAAGACTTTTTCTGATCTTTGGACAAACGAGCAGTTTTATTTATTATCATTAATGCTATATGTTTATTACACCCAAAAAAAGAAAAAAAAAATCAATGCTATATGTTTACAGCTTACAAGCATATGTAATAGAGTTTGCTAATTTTGGACTTAAGTCAAATCAAGAATTTTTTATGTGATTTTTTTTTCAAAAAAACTTTTTAAAGTAAAATCGATTTAACAGGTAATAGAAGCATAGGAAACATAAATTATATTGCTAAATTAAAATTAATTTTCATCACAGAAGCGAATAATTTGTAACTACAAAAGAGTCCTACTTTCTTTCTCATTAACTTAGTAATTATGAAAATTAATTAATTAAGATTTTTCATCACGAATAATTAGACAAGACTAGCAATAATTCAGGGATGGAAAAGAGTGACTTTGAAGGAAGAAAACAAAGTTGGTGGTCTAGGCATGTCTCGGAAATCAATTGGAAAGCAACATTTAGCCACCATGGCGGCTTTAAAAACACTTAGTTGTGTCCCATATCACATTCTAGTTGATAAGCGTAGATATTTGAGGAAAGTTTTTTATTAAATATGACCTTAATTATCATTTTTGTTAGATATAATCCTAAGATGGATAAGCCATGATCTTCCTAACTATCCATACTTCATTGCTTATTTATCTTTGAATCTTTACTCAAAGTCCAAGATAATTTGTCAAATATTTTATTTCTTCGCATACTAGCTCCTTATATTTATATAAGGAATCGTTCATTTGAGAGCTATTTTTATACATCAGGAGGTAATTCTAGGATCATATTGTTTGATAACCAACTTTTTTTTTTTTGCCCCCTCAATCATTAACTGAGATATAACTTATACAATTTGTTACGTCATTATATTGTCCATTACAAACTAAGATGGACCTTAGAAGAATAGCCTTATAGATACAATACTTGTCATCTTAGGATGTCTCTCACCAATATAAGTTGGAGAAAGGATTAGGAGATCAAAATTAATGTTATTGTGTTGAAGTCATCCACTAAGTAGTTGACAACAACCATTTATTATTGTTCAATTATCATGATTGAAATTTGTAAAATTTTGTCTACCGAGTGATACCTGTCTACCATATAATAAACGACCTCGCTCATAATGGCAAAATTTTGTGCGTGTGTATATATATAAATATATATGTATAAATGTATCATATGTTGCTCAGCTTATATCGAATGTAATCTCTTAGCACTTAAATATTGAAAAATTTCATATAAATTACATGCAATTTGATGTTAATATGGTGGCATGAGCTATTCCACCGTTCTAGCAAAAATTTACGAAATATAAATTATGCAAACACTATGTATAGCTGTTTGTTAATTATTGTTAATTATTAGAGTTGGGTCAGTTGCACTGCTTGGACCCCGAAATTTAAAAAATAAAAATTGAGGTCATTCTAATATTTTGATAAATATCTTTGGATCCTGTGAACCGTGAAGGTGTGAACGCTTTTTTTTTTGGTTGGTTATGAGCGGCTTATACATCATGCATGTGATGAAGAGACTTTACTTTAGATTAAGTCGTGGTGATGATCAATCCATGCTTTAAATGTTTTATCGTTATGGAAAGATGGTTTTCCATGCAAAATCCAGCTGCCAGGGAAGCTGAAAGCTAATAAGTGTGGTTTTCGGCATTAATGGTTGAACCGCTTTTAGTTTCTTTCTTATGGAGGAGAAACTTAAGAAGGTCTAAAATACAAATATCTAGCACTATTTTTGAGGCTAATTGAGGGAAATGTCCTTTATAATCCAAAGCTTTATTGGAGTTCGATGGAATTAACTCGGGAAGCATGGCATGCATTTTAAAAACTGGAGGATACTAATATTATATAAGTTATGTTTTGTTGGGAACATTATTCCCAATATAAGGTGGAATATGTGCAAAAATACCAAAGTGACATCAATTAATGAATTAAATCTAAAATCTTAGTTGAGAAAGTGGCACCCCTGTCATGTAAGTAGTTTTTAATATATATATATATATATATATATTTTTTTTTTTTCCATTAGATGCATGCATGTATCTGGATTTGTTGTCCGATTGACTACATTCAAGCTCTTATCGGCACCTTTAAGTGCTTGTATGCAGCTAGTCGGACAACAAGAGTGAGGCCGCCTAGTAGAGAACTTCTTTATATACTCTTTCTTCTATCAAGAATGATATCAAAAGGATATCATTATTATTTTACCATTATAACCTTTATTATAATTAGTTCTTGTATTGCTTAAAGTTAAAAATGTATTGGTGACCTATTGAATTAAGTTGAATATTAAAATCTTAAAAAGAAAAAGTGAACTGAGTATAAATTTATATAATTTATATAAATTCTCAATACATTTTTTAAATCTTTATTTTTAAAATAATTAAAAAACTGGTAAAGGATATTTTGATGGAAAAACATCAATTCTAATCTTAGAATTCTTAGATATATATATATGTATATATATATTTACACATACATACACGTGGGTGCATGATAATGTATTTTACATTTTCAGCAAAGCTAGCCAAATGTCAATGCTGAAATTAATAACGCAACAGTCTTCAATAAGTTGCAAGAAACAAACTAGTTGAACATGCAGAAGAGGTCAATATTAATCGCTAGTCGCAAGTTTAGATAGAATTATTTGGCGCCATAGATAAGAGTCCAATAAAGCGTGATTGGTCTTTTCTAAAGAATTAATCAATTAAAGGAGGTGGTGATAAAGACCATTTCTGTCCCAAGAAGGAAATTGTAAAGGACAACTTGTTTATAATATCTTTATTAATTTTGAATGACACATTGATTTGAAATCAATTTATTATGCATCCTTAAATATATATCCACTTATATTAATTAAGCTTTACTTTTAATCCAAATATGTAACTGTATTAATTTCCTTTTTATATTATATTTATCTTTTTACATATGGTATGATGCTTCTTTATATTTTATTTAAAAGAAGAATAAATTGCTTGTTTATCTTCCGTATGTTTTTGTACTCTAAAATTAGAAATTTTTTCCTTTCCTCAAGACATTTAGTGTAAGTTTTGATTTTTGAAAAATTAATGGAAAAAGAAGGTAAGACTCAATTCGGTAAGCAGTAAAGTTAGTAAAAACTTAAATTTTTAAAAAAGTAAAATTTTTTCTACATTTGTATAGTTATTAGGAATTTTTTTTTTTTTTTTTTTTTTTTTTTTTTTTTTTTTTTATGTTATCATAGTAGGAAACTCGCAAGAGACAACTACATAGAACTTACATGTGAATCTTACAAGTGTTTATGTCTAAGAAGTTTGTTATTTTTGAAGCACTAAAGATTTCCTCTTTATTTGGAGATAGGTAAGTGTAGCACGAAAAATCAAAATTTTAAATAGGTGGAAAGGATGTTCACATCTATATAGATATCATTTTAAAAATTTTTTAAAAACTAATTATTTGGATTTTCTAGTAAAACAAATTTATCCTTAATTTGTATTCCAAAATTTAATTTAATTACTCTTAAGTTCTAAAATTTTTATTATTAGCCAAACATTATAGGAGGAAAACTAATTTCTAAGAAAATAATTTTTTAAAAACTTAATTCTTGAGAATTAAATTTCTTTAAAACTTTTACGTTTTTCAATCCGAGTCTAAGAAAAAAAGCCAAGAGACAAAAATGAAAAAATGAAATTTTTTCTCTAACCTAACGTCTCTGAGTGTCCTTTAACATTGAGCCACGATGAGAGCAAAATAAGAGGTTGGGGGAATAAAATATAGGAGTTGAATACTTTTCTCCATTGAGATTTTTTAAGATTCTCTCACTTAATTTTTGGGAATCCCTTATTTAAATAAATTATTTTCTTGTATTCTCTTATATATACATTTATTTTCGTATCATTTTTTTCTAAACCAAATAAAAGAAAGTAAATTTCCTCTCCTTGTAACAACCTAACGATAAAACTAGTACTTCTTTTATGGCAAATTGTCCTGAGTTTGAACCCTTTCATACAAAAATAAATATAATAAAAAAATTATCTACCTTTAATTTCCTTTTCCCTCCTAAAATCCAAGATCCAAATATAGAATTACTAAATTATTACTTATTAGTACAAAACGAATAAAATGCATACATAGGGTGATACGTATATTATGGTGAGCTTTTTAACATATTCAAGCGGATAAAGGCACCCAACATGCGGAGACCGTCTATATACATAGGTTTATATAGTTATACGTATATATATACATAGGTTTATATAGTTATAATCATTTTTGATAAATGCTTAAAACCTTAGTGTAAGCTTGTAGAATGTATTTATGTCAAGGCCATAAAGTAAGTATTCATAGCTTTGGCATACAGAAGATTGCGTCCCGGCAGTGATCCGTCTAATCTGTGCTGACAGGTTGATACAGTCTTCCGAAATAACTATGTCTCAGTAACGACTCATCTTGATCATGGCTGTTAAACTATGACCTCAAATAATCTTCTAAGCTTTATTAGTCCCCTCAGTATTTTCAATCTTCTTAGCTTTCTTTGTCTTCTTAGCTTCATTGTTACAAAGTCAAACCTTAGGTTGATTTTTAACCACAAATCTTATATGCAAATATAATGCATGTCAACGCGTTGGGCGTTGGCTTTTATTGTTGATCTTAAAGACAGAGGATGACCGAAGTGTTGACCCAGACACCTTTTTTAGTCTCTGCAAGTCTTCTTCATTTTCCTCATCCTCACGTTTTCACAGGCATATCAATGGTTTTCTTATTCTGAATAGTCAAAGGAGGCTCGAAGTGAAGAAAGTCAGCTTTCATTCTTTAATTTGCCGCCTTTGTAAAGGCACAAAATAAATAGATAGACACATACATAACAAAGACTTACACAAGTGGGTTTTCGTTATATACATAGTATTTCCCCCCCCATAATTTGGCATATATATATATATATATATATAGACACGTAGTTATGGTTTATGTGTTATTTTAATAATAAGTCCATTCATATTAATTATGTCATCTAGATTTGAGTCTTACCTCTGATTTAGAAAAGAATACTCTAATTTTATGGTCATGAGCCTAGATAATTAATGAATATCATGAAAATTAAAGTTCTAGATTTTGGGTTTACTTTTTGACCCTTGTACATTATTTTCCTAGTTTTAGAATGTATTTGGAAGTACTTTTTTATAAACCTTTATTTTTAGTATCATTTGTTTTTGTAACAATTTTGTTAATAAGTACTTCATAAAATAAGTAGTAAAAAGTTTTGACTGTACACAATTTTTTCTTTTCCTTTTTCTTTTTCCTTGAAGTACTTATTATGAGAAATACCAATCGTGGTACTTTTCTTAGAAGTACATTTAGTATTTATTTTTTGCTTAAAAACTCAGTTTTTTCCCAAACATGATCACATTTTTTTTTTCTTGGTTTTTATAAATACTCATTGGAGCTCCAAAACACTTCCAAACAAGCCTTTATACTCAGTTCGACATTTTTTATTTTTACAATTAAGTGCCAAAATATCAATATAGGCTTGCAGATTTATTTTTTTCCCGATTAATTTTAATTTTTATTTCCATTTTTATTAGAATATAATGAAAATTTCAATCAAAATATAGGGTTCAACGAATTATATTACCTTAAAAAAATTAAGTCCTAGGTGGCATTGTTTAAGAAAAATCCTATTGAACAGTCATGCGGAATATTTGGCAAGACTTCCCCCAAATTAATGATAACCCAAAATATTCACAAATAAACACACTCCAATTATAGCCACAACAACAACCCAACCTTCAAATTACATTTTGTTAAATAACGTCCACCACTATATCTCTAACTTAGCGCAAATTTAGTATTGCCACTATACAAACATAACTACAACATTGTTTAGTGTATATCACAGCATACTAAAGAATTTTATAGGGATGAAGTTGATATATGCGGAATGATCAATATAAGTAAGATAAAAGGGATAAAAGAAATAGGGGATAATGTTGATGTGGATAATAAGAAGAAATGTGATGCAGGAGGGAAGCTGCCAATTAACATTCAAGATCAAGGGGAACAAATTTGAAACAACAAACATGAGATATGGATATGTCAGTAAGTGTATTATTAGTATAAGAGAATAACTATCTATTTTTTGAAATTCTTTTCTTTCAAAACTTTACACTTCCGCTTTTAAAAGGTTAGCCGTTTTGAAAATTCTTTCACAAAATCCATATTCATAACATCAAAAGTTTTATTGACATAACCCATTCTAGGAACCTTTCTAGGAATCTCAGGTGGTTTACCAAGGAAAGTTCCACCAAGCAATCTTTAAGGAAAAGCCCAATTGCATTTCACCTGAACCACAGACAACTAACAAATGCACTATAAAATAATATATCTATATATAGATAAAGTAAGTCTTGAATTGTAGTCAACAATTACAGTTTTTCATATTACAGTCTATTACTAGACATACATTTTAACCCCCCACTCTTTTGTACTACCAATATTATTATCTTCAATTTAGCCATCATCACTCTCTTGCACTACCTATTTTATTTTCAATTTAGATGTTGTACTTTAGAAGGTATGGGATTTTTCATTTAGACTTTCTGGAGATTACCCATCATAAGATTGCTCCTACTAGAATACGCTTAACTCTAG
This sequence comes from Ziziphus jujuba, assembly GCF_031755915.1. Classification (NCBI taxonomy): domain Eukaryota; kingdom Viridiplantae; phylum Streptophyta; class Magnoliopsida; order Rosales; family Rhamnaceae; genus Ziziphus; species Ziziphus jujuba. Next base: position 10,458,003 of record NC_083388.1, read on the forward strand.
AGTTCATTCAGGCCTTGAGGCCAATTACTTTGAAAAAATCTCATTTGTTAAGTGAGTGATGAGAATCCACCTACACCTGTACAATCTACAACCCGCTGGGGTGCTGATTTTGTGCTATTGAAGACTGTACGAATTATAAAGGCACAAACTAAGAAATTTAAGGACAATTTAGTTATCTTCATACAAGGTGTGATTAAGTTGCAAGAAGACATAATTATACACGAAGATTCTAAGTCAGTGCTGAGCATCCAAGTCGTGAAGGCAGAAATGGACCCGGGAAGCTATTTTAGTACATTTGTGGACTCAGGACAGTAAAAGATGGATTTGTTGGCCTATGAATATGATGATTAAGCACACCAAGAGGCCATGAAATCATGCCAAGGTAGAAGCAAGGTTGACCAAACACATCATTTGTGCATACACTTCAATAATGGTCGGTTTTGCTTGTTCTGGCGTAGGGAAGATGGTTTCTTGTAATCCAAGCAAGTTTTGATCATTCCAATCACTGGTAATATGTGAGGACCAGTTCTAATCCTACTAGGCATCCTATAAAGCATATTGGATCTAATTTGGAGTTTAAATTAGATGGTAATTGGACAAAGATAGCTTATTTGGAAAACTAATCAACTACTTTCCAAATCTGAAATTTGACTTTTTGTTTTAGGAAATAGTCTTTTGTTTTGGTTTTTATTTAATTATTTGCTGGACAAATTTATTTAGGAAAGTTGATATTTTAATATTTTGATTGTAAATTAATTAATTAATTTTCAAAATTAAGGAATTAATTAATACAAATTAGATTAGGAAAGTTAAAGTCAAATTCGACCACACCATTGTTTCAACATCATTGGCCGGTTTTGACCTAGTTGATTTAGGGTTTTTGTTTTCTAATTCAACCCTATTTAAGCACTTATTTTTCAATGAAGCACACATAGAATATTATTCAGAAAAATTATTTGTGAGAAAAATTCTCTTTGTTCTCTTTGAACACCTAAAATACCAAATAGAGATCGAATGTTTTAGTTTGACTTATTAATAAGACATCCATCACCTATTGTGGCATCTTCATCATATTCCAAGGTTTCTAATCACAAGTTGATTAAGGATCAAGGTGACCATCAGAATTTGAACTTAATTACAATCCGATTTAATATAATACAGATTTAGGAGTAAGTTAACCTAGGTTAGTAGAAGAGAATTTCTACTTCACAAATGAACCATCAACGTTCCATATTCGAGTGACATGGGATTGGCCACCATGTGGCCTTTTCTAATAAGGTAGCCTACCAGTGTCTCTTACCCACTCATGTTTACTCTGGCAGCATCATATTGGTTCACCTTTGGTTATCACAATCCACTCCAATGTATTGTTTATTTACCTTTTATTTTCTTGCTTTGCATCCTTCAGGGTTGGATAAAGATTCTCTACTGTAAAGTTGTAAGCCAATTAAAAAGGATGTAGCATAACTTGGTAGCATGTTGGTTCTGGGTAAAAAATGTCACGGGTTTAAATCCTATCATCCCTACCTTTTACTTATGGGTAGTAACAAAGGATCAATTTCAATTGATTAAAATTGGATATACAAAATCAGTCTTTAATTTTATTATATATATATATACTATATTTTATGATTGTATCAGGTCATAAAATTATTTTTATGATAATAAAGTGGTCTTGTTTTAGTTTGGTAGAATATGGGTCTCCAAAACCCAATGTTGTAGATTCAAATCCTATAGAGTGTGATTCCATTCTTGTTATTTATTATTTGTTCAGTTGAAAATTACATTCAAATACTTAAACAAATCTTACAATTAGATTGTGATAACTTGTCACTATAGAGCCTAAAATTTTAAAATCTTGACCATGTTTGACTAATGGATTGTTTGTGAATACTAAGTTTGCCAATATGAGTTCATAAACTGGGAGCAGGCCAAATTTCGAGTTACGATCGAAAAGTTATAGCTCTGAGAAATTTTTAACATCAGTATTATATTAGTGTGCAAAACAATCCAGGATTTTTGAACCATGCCTTCATCAAGAAAAATGAAAAATGCCCAAAAATTCCAAAAACACCTTCAGACCAGATAGAACATAAATTGGCTACCATGACCTGCTTGAACACCAACTCAGGTCAATCGGATTTTTCTATCTCTAGCCACTGTTAAGTGGCACATGAAGCCAAAATTGAAGCCCATTTTAAGGTGACCTCAGTTGTGAAATTTCACTACAATCTATTGTTGGACGTGCCGAGATTGGGCCCCAACATCATCAATGTTAAGCTACAGGTTTCTAATGAGTTGGCCGGATGTGGCCATTTCATGCTGACCCACACATCCTTTTCTCCTATTTTAGACCCTCTGAGCCTGAATTTAGCCTTTCTTCGTTAAAATTCATCATAATTTGAGAGATCTATCAACATCAATTTTAGTTGGAACTTTCCTTGGATTTTCCCATCACATGAAAATTTTTTGGAGCAAGTGAGCTTACCATCTTGTTACCCATTCCATAAGCTTTTCATAGACATATAATTTATGAATTTTTTATGTCATTTGTATATATTTTCATTTTTGAATCAATTAGTTAAGTATCGGGTAAATCAACTTTGTTTAGATAACTTTGGACCAAATTAAAGTTGCTTTTATATAATTAGATGTTAACAAGATCCACTGAAAGGTTCAGTTTTATAAAATTGGTCATTTGATGGAAAATCATTATTTTGAGTATCGGATCCTAAGACTTACAATATAATTGGACCATTCAGTATTCAGTTTATGTAATTTTACAGTTTTATATCTTAATAAATTATTTTAAAATATTTGGAATGTATCAATGTCATTGATTTAATTTTCGGAGCCTAATAAATATTTTATATACTATAGGTACCTAAAGTATGCCTAGAGGGGATCCTACGACGGAGCAGGAGTGATCACTAGTAGTATCTATGCATGATTTATATTTTAAAATGGTTATGGGCATATTTGCACAATATATAAATGATTTGAATATTACATATATGATATGATTTAAATGCTTATAATGCATATATGACTACCTACGTTTACATATATGTGTTATCATTTATATAACATTTAACAAGATTTTAAATGGTTTCAAATTCTAATGAGTTCGTAGTGAACTTGTGATTTTTGTATTTAAATGTCTTAGTATTTGAAGTGATTGTTTAATCAATTTGGAAAATAACTGATTTTGAGAAAGTAGATTGAAAATTGTATATTTCTAAGTATGTTTAAGTTATTCATATTTCAAAATATTTAAAAATGATTTATATAATATATTTTTCACTGTTGGTATTTATGTTTTGTTATGAAATGATAATTTGAAAATTTTGGAATATTTAAATAAAATGGTTGGATTTGAATATTAAATTTCAGTTTATGGTACCATATTTGTTTGAAAATATAGAAAAGTATGATCTTGAAAAAATTATTTATGAATATTGTATTGTTATTTTTACCTAGTGTACCATGTAATACTAGTATCTCAATTTTGTTATCATGTTATTAGTGTGCTGGATTGCCACGATACTTTTACTATACTAGGGGTCTGATACGAGTTCTTCCCATGGTTTCTCTATTGCCACAAAGTCTTTAATACGTTAAGAGTTGTAAGATGGGTTATTCCTGGTGTTTATCTCTCGTCTCGATGCCTTTGGGCTGTTAAGGATTATAAGATAGGTTCAGTTTATGGTTTTTTTTTCTCTCTCTCTCTTTACTATCTGTGGTGTTTTAAGATATCGTGCACCATTTGACAGCATTATATATAATGTATGGTAAATTATTTATTTTTTTGAGTACTTTGTTAGTTTACTAATATAATTATGGTTTTATCACATTTTCCATAATTATCTTATGAAATTATATTTATATTATTTTATGTCCAATAATTAAATCATGACTAATATGGTTTATAATATTTTAATGGTTTATCGATTTATAATATTTAAACACTTGTTTAATGATATTGATTTCGTATATAAGTTAAGTTTTTTGATATGTTTTTCAAATGGAAATTTTTCAAAAAGAGTGAAATGAGAGGTTTTGAGAGAAAGCTTTATATAAATAAAATATTTTTTTCAATTGTATTATGCCATTCAGTGGACATCTTTATCTCAAATTTTATTTATTTTAAATTCATTCCTCTGAGTTCAAGGTGTTAGCGAACAACCTACCTTACATATCACAATTCTTCCATAATTTCTATAGCCCCAACAATATTTTATCTTTTCTTGCTTTATCTTAATCTTTCCATGCTCATTCATATTACTTTTATAACGTATATTTATAATTACTCTTAGAGTACTCTTGTCTAAAGAATAGACACATTGGTAATCTAATACATATATTAGTAATTGTCATAGTATGACAGACTGTAATTGTTGAAAGTATTCAAAAACTTGCATATTGTTGTGGCTTTATCTATATATTACACTATTATTTTACATTACATGCGTTGATTATTTTTTGTTTACATGAGGTTCCATTCATGTTTCCTTAAGGATTACTTATTGGGATTTCCCTAAATGGGATCGCTTAGGGCTCTTAATCGGGGTAAGTCCTATCATACATACTAAGGTCACTACTAGATTTATGCCTTAGATAAGAGCATTTTAAGAGTAATTATAAATATAGGTTACACAAATAATACGAATGAGTCTAGAAAGATAAAGACAAAGTAAAGAAAGATAAAACACTTTTTTCAGATAAAACACTTTTGTTATTATGGAAAATGCAAAAATAATAAGTGATGTGCAAGATAAATTGTCCACTAACAGCGTGGACCTAGGAATATGAATTTAAAAACAATAAAATGTAAGATAAAAATATCAAAGTGAGCAATGTAATATGATAGTAAAATCATGATTTTATTTTCATAAACCTTTTTCTTTAGACCTCACATTCTACTCTTTTAAAAAAAATTCCCTTTTAAAACTATTTCACAAAACCTAATTTTTACCCTAAATCAACATTATAAAATGAGCATTTCATAATTAAAAAATTTAAAATATTGTTAACCAACTAAAAATAAATTTAATGCTGGCAATAAAGAATATGATCATATAGGCAATGTTTGGAATCCTATAATACCACTAGATAATAAGAAGATACAAATAAACCATCATCACAACTTTTTAGCATCCCAAAGATATTGTGGCCAAACTATCATCCTTTGGTCATGGGGGAGTGACACAAAACTCAGTCATTACTCTGCGAAAATAGCATAAAACCCAATCATCATTCTCCCATATTCTGATTACACATAGAATGTCTAAATCTATGAATGAACATCGAGTAGTTCAACCAAACTATACCCCTAAACTTAGGTATTCTCATTCACACAAGTAGCTAGGGTTTTGCACCATACAAGTCCTTTTAAGGCCACATTGGTATTAATTTTAACATTAGTAAGATACTTAAATATAAAACTTTACAAATCCATAATTTTCAAACAATGACTTAGGATTAGACTGTAATCAATTTATAACTTTGTGTTGACAAGCACTACGTAACAATATAATGATTGAAAACCAAAACTTGATCATATGAACCTTGGACCTATACATAGTCCAGTGAGTTAAATCTAATCAAACTTGTAAAATTGAGTATTATTTGGCATGGACTGTTACAACTATATATTTCTAATGTTAAAAAAAAAAGCTTATAAAGTTGGTAAGAAAAACAAGTAGAGGATTTGGATCCATTTCATAATTCATAAACTTTACTACCTGAACAATTATAATTTGCTAATTAATAATGTTTTACTGCATTGAAATTTCACTTTTTTCATATTTTTTCTTTTCTTCTTTTAGGTTAATCTATCATGTTAAGGGTAGCTATATTTTTATTTTTAGTTATTAAAATTTTCTCATAGTGTTAAGGTTTACTTAAAAAAAAAAAATCATAAAATGATAGGACCTGCCCCAGTAATCCCTCCAGAAATTCCAAGTGGTATTGTCTAGGGAAAGTCTCACTAAACAATCTTATGGATAATCCAAAACATTTTGCAAATAAAACACACTCCAAAAATATATTTACAATAGGAACTTAATCTGTGACAGTCCAGACCACCCGCATGCGATATTATCCTCTTTGGGCTTGGAGAATCCTCTTACAACCCAGTCCTCAAGGTTTTAAAAAGCCTCGCAAGGGAAAGGTATCCATATGCTTATAAGCCATGCTTCGTTCCCCTTTTCAACCGATGTGGGACTTCACAATCCTCCTCCCTTGGAGCTTAGCGTCCTCGCTAGCACATCGATCCGGGACCGGCTCTGATACCATCTGTGACAGCCCAGACCACCCGCATACGATATTGTTCTCTTTAGACCTGGGGAATCCTCTTACAACCCAGCCCTCAAGGTTTTAAAAAGATTTGCAAGGAAAGGTAGCCACACACTTATAAGCAATGCTTCGTTCCCTTTTCTAACTGATGTGGGACTTCACAATCCTCTCCCCTTGGGACCCAGTGTCCTCGCTGGCACACCGATCTAGGTCCGGCTCTGATACAATCTGTGACAACCTAGACCATTCGCATGCGATATTGTCCTCTTTGGGCCTGGAGAATCCTTTTACAACCCAGCTCTCAAGGTTTTAAAAAGCCTCGCAAGGGAAAGATATCCACACGCTTATAAGCCATGCTTCGTTCCCCTTTCCAACCGATGTGGAACTTTACAATCCTTTCTATCGGTTAGAATTTCACAATCCTCCCCCCCTGAGATCCAGCATCCTCGCTGGCACACCGATTCAGGTTCGGCTCTGATACCATCTGTGACAACCCAGATTACCCTCATGCGATATTGTCCTCTTTGGGCCTGGGGAATCCTCTTACAACCCAGCCCTCAAGGTTTTAAAAGGCCTCACAAGGGAAATGTATCTACACGCTTATAAGCCATGCTTCATTCCCCTTTCCAGCTGATGTGGGACTTCACAATCCTCCCCTCTTGGGGCCCAACATCCTCATTGGCACATCGATCCTGGTCCGACTCTGATATCATCTATGACAGCCCAGACCACCCGCATGTGATATTGTCCTCTTTGGGCCTGGGGAATCCTCTTATAACCCAGCCCTCAAGGTTTTAAAAGGCCTCGCAAGGGAAATGTATCCACACGCTTATAAGACATACTTCGTTTCCCTTTCCAACCAATGTGGGACTTCACATAATCTCCAAACTAGATTTTATTAATCTACGTCCGCTACTATATCCACAACCAAATATAAACTTAATATTACCAATATCCAACTATAATTACAACCATGATTAATGTATATCAAGACATAATTAGAGATCTTATAGAATTTAAGTCAAAACAAGCAAATAAATAGACAAGTAAGATAAAAAAAAAAAAAAAAGAGCATAAAAACTACTAGTGTGGATAACTGCAAGAGAAGTGATTTACAAAAGAGCTGCTAGCTAACAGTTAAGACTTAGGAAAATTGATTAAAAAACTAAAATATGAGATAAGGATATATCAATAGGTATATATTTAATACAAGAAAATAGTTGTTTAAATTTTGAAATTTTTTTTCTTTCAAAATGTTACATTCCATTTTATAAGGTTTTTCATTTGAAAATTCTTTCGCGAAACCAATATTCATAACTCCAAAAGTTTTATTGAATAAATTCAATATTTGATGAGTAAATTGACATTTAAATCAAATTAAATTTAAACAACTAATTAAATTAAAAGCTTAATCATCCATCTTCATGAAGTACAGAAAACCAAGTGCGTAACCATATGTGTAACATTATGACAATAAGTTAATAAGATAATTAAAGTAAACAATTAATTAACTCAAAAACATGAATAGTTTCATAAATAAATAATCATCATAAATATTAAAGCCATTTTTTGATACTTATATACCATACTATATATCAAGTACTACTAACTGGTCCTTAGCATCCCAAGACACAACAAGATAGTGGAGGAGAGGGAAAACTCAACATGATAGTTGGCATTCCAAGGAGCTGTGGTGGATATCATCATCACTCTTTATGGTAAATAATGAACAAATATGTGTAAAATAACCATATATCCATGTCACATGAAATTGTATGGGACATTAATCCACTCATATCCAATATCACCATTTAATCATATAATCTACATATATAGATATATATATATATATATATTTATTCCATAAGCTAAATTCTTGACTTCATCAATTGCTCTATATATATAAATCAACATTTTCCAGTTGTACTTTCTTAACTCTGGTAATTTACATTTCATTAAACGAAGCTAATAACAATTGGACTAAAATATGAATATATATATATATATATATATTCCACAAGCTGAATTCTCCATTTCATCAGCTGCTCTATATAAATCAACATTTTCCAATTTTACTTTCTTAAATCTAGTGACTTACATTCATAAAACAGAACTAATAACAATTGAACTAAAATATGAATTTAAATACCAAAACATTTAAATATCATGATTCATAGTTTTACCATGAGCAAATTAAAGTATGAAAATAATTAAAATCTTGCCAAAAATTATATGAAATAATATATACATATACTACCAGTTGCAATATAGATGATGTCCATTCCTGCATAGTTACAAGATTGCTTTCAAATTCAATATGGGAGATAAAAATACACAAAATATTATTGGAGCTTCTAAAAATTTATCAAAAGATATTGGTAAATCTAAAAATCTTAAAAGTATATATGATTAGTGCTACTATAGGCAGTTCAGATCTAGCTTGTGGAGGAGGGACTTTCTCTAATAATCGTGGCTTCGTTAGTGGTTATTTTACTATATGTTCGGCCATAGTTTGGGATTGTGAAGGTAAATTAGCAACTGCTAAGCTTTTAGAGTTAGCTAAATTGTTTTCTTAGACTAAAATTTGGTTAAGTGTGGCTTAAGGTTTGTGGTTCATTTATAAGTATTGAGCTAAATGGTCGAATTGTTTTTCATATCCTTCAAGAAGGTAATAGGGTTACAAATATTATTTTGAAGGCTATAGTTTCTTCAAATTCTAATAGTTGGAGATTTTCTCTTTCTTCTTCATGCTTTAAGGATAATCATGAGGATTTGATAGGGGGTCATTCTTTAAATTCTAATGATGATTGTTTTTTTTTTTCAATAATTATTTTTCTTTTTTCATTAGCTGTCTTTTGGGGTTGGTATTCTTGTTGCATTTAGTTTCTTGGTACTTTCTTTCCTACTATAGGTTTCCTATTTCAGGATTTTATTCCAGCAAGCTTTAATGAGGCTAGGTAGATCTATATTTAGACTTTTTTATTTCCATTAATTTTCTTTTGTATTTTTTCTTACTTTAGTTTTATTTTGCTTGTTTGAGTCTTGAGTTTTTGGTGGGTGCCAATCTAGTTGGTGTTCACTAATTTTCTCCTGCGCTATTAAATAATTTGTTGTTGTTATTATTATTATTATTATTACTACTACTACTACTACTTAATCGTAAGGTGGTGTTGAAGTTATTTTAGATTTACGGGGAATGCTTGTTTTACATATGTTTTGGAAAATATATTAATTATGAATGCCAATCTACTTTGCTTGCATAGTCAAGTTTAAGTTGGAGGTAAGCTTCCATTTGTTTTTCTTGGTGTTCTTTTATTCAGAGGCCATCCTTTAATGTTTATTTAAAGCCTATGGCAAGTAAAATTATTTCTCATTTGGAATCTTGGGAAGGAAAGACATTCTCTCTAGTAGAAAGAGTTTGTTTAGTGAATTTCAGAGGCCATCCTTTTGATGTTTATTTAAAGCCTATGGCCAGTAAAATTATTTCTCATCTGGAAGCTTGGGAAGGAAAGACCTTCTCTCTAGTAGAAAAAGTTTGCTTAGTGACTTTGATGATCATATCCAAATTTATTCACAATTTTATTTGAACATGTGATATTCATTTGAAGAAGTCGATAATAGTTGCCCATAAAAATTATTGTTTGCCGGCTTAGAAGGTGGTCTTGACATCAAGGACTTTGTGTTTTTCAATAGGGCTTTTTTGAATAAGCTTGCATGGCAGTTTATGTTGGATAATTCTTTTGTCTTTTCTTTTCCATAAGCCTTGTACATGGAAAAGTTGAACCCAAAGTTTCATATTATGTCCTTTATTTGGCAGCCTTTGAGAAGGTTATATCATTTATTAATTAAAGAATCTTGCTTGATTATTGGTTGTTTATTGATTAAAGAATCTTGCTTGATTATTGGTTGTCACTTAAAGGCTCGTTTTTCAACCAATAATTAGGTTGGTGTTCTTCTCATTAATATTTTTAATTTTCAGCATTCTATATGGGACTCTATCATTCTTTTATGAGTTATTTATTGAATTCAAATAGAAATTGTAATCTTCCTATGAGTTTCAAGTTAGCTTTCCTAGAATTTACATAAAAGAAAAAAAAAAGTTTTGCCTTTCCGAAGTTATCTTCTATTGTTAAGGAAGTGCCAGTTTTGAGGGACGAGTTGGATTCTCTAGTTTCGACACTCTCTTCTTCGAGATATCTTACTTGTTAAAAGGCCTCCAAGCATTTGCAAGATTTTTCTTCCCTTGGTTTAGTTTGGACACTCTCTTCTTCGAGATATCTTACTTGTTAAAAGACTTATGGTCTTCTTTTATTCCCCCCTCCATTTTGGGTTGGAGCCTTTTGGATAATCACTTGCCCACTATAAATGTTTTGCCTAATCAGGGTGCATTGGTTGCTTCTCTTTGTTTTATTTGTGGTAACGAAACAGAATCAACATCCCATCTTTCTATCCATTATTAATATGCTTAGGATTTATGTGCTAAGATTTAGTCGCTTTTGAGGTGGGATTAAGTCTCGTGGATTCTTTGGGTTTTTCTTCATACATGCTGTGCAACTTCATTTGAGTGCCCAAGTTAATGATTTTCAAAAAGCTACTATTTTGGCCACCTTTTCTATTATTTGGTATGCCAAAAATCATAAATGGGTCCATGGTGCTTTAATTTATTGTACTTATACTTGACTTTTTGTGTGAGAGCTTTTCGTGAGGCTAATTTGATCCAAATCATCTCTACAAATGATTTAAGTCATGATCTTTCAGTTTTGTGCCAACTTGGTGTAGTTGGAAGGCCATCTAAAGCTTCTAATGTGCTGGAAGTTACATAGTCTTTGCCATGTGCAGGTTGGATAAAAGTTAATACAAATGGAGCTCCAATGATTTTCCAGGTGTAGGTGGTTGTGGTGGTGTCTTCCGATCAAGTCAAGGATTTATTTAATGTTGTTTTACCTATACTTTGTATATTATTTATGCTTTTTAAGTATAGCTCTAGACATTCATTCAAGCTATTGATTTTGCTTGTAAATTTTAATGGATCATATCTAGTTAGAATCGGATTCCACTTTTATAGTTCATCTTTTGGCTCATTGCTCATTCTAGGACTCCTTGGAATTTTAAGGCGTGTTGGTCTCAATGGTAATCTTATATTTCTTATATTCATTTTTAAGTTTCTCACATCTTTATTTAGGGGAATTAGGATGGTTTGTCTTAACATGCATTGGTTTTGGCTCAAGAGGATTGGTGGTTTCATTTACTAGTATTCTATACTACTTTTTATCATGCTAATGTTCAAAGGTTTTTGGCAATTTTGTTAAGCTTTTTGGGGTCTTTGTTGCCTCTTGGATTCTCATTGCCCTTTAGAGTATGTTTAATTGAAAGAATGATTATTCTTGAATAATCAAAGAAATAAAGATTAATAATTCTTAGGAATAAAAAATGGTGAAATAGGATATTTATTCATATTCTTTAGTTTGGTAGTAATAAAAAACGAAAAAAAAAGAAGAAAAAATATAATGGAATAAAAAAAATGGAATAATATGAAGCATAAAAAAAGCGAAAAGTGACTTTTTTTATTCCTTTATTTTTGGGAATATAGATTTTAAGGTTTTTGAAATGAATAATAATTTTTAATTTTAAGTAACTGGGATTTCATAAGAATAGATAAGCCTAATTTTTAAAAATCTAACCAAATAAAAGAATATTACAAATTTAGAAATACATATTTCATTCCACTGTTTAATCTATAAACTAAACATGTCCTTAGTGTTGTATAGCTTAGGGGTTTTGAGGATAGGTTTTTGGTTTGCTTCTTTTTGAGGTTTTTAATCATTTGATTTCTTGTGCTTCTTTTCTTTTCTTTTTAGTATTATTTGATCTTTTCGAGTTATTATTATTATTCGAATTATTATTATTCTTATTTGATTCAGTTAGTAAGCCACTCACACCTATACTTGGAAGGTCGTAGATTTACTAGGGTATGAGGGAAATTTTTGTATTTTGTGTGTGCAGAAAATTAATAAAATTATTATTATTATTATTATTATTATTATTATTACTATTATTATTATTGAGGGTTTTTCAAACTTGTCGAGGGTCCATTAAAGGGTGTTTTGTTATGCTTTTTGGTGAACTATATGCTTATCAAGCTAAGTTATTAGTCGTGATCTATGTGCTGGATTTTTCCTAGACTTTATGCTGGGGATTTTCTCTGGCTTGAGTGTGATTCCACTTATATGGTGGAATTACTTGCTAAGCACTCTTCTCTTGTTCCTTGAAGGCTTAAGGTTTGATGGTCTCATTGTCTTCAGTTCATGCCTTTTATCTTTTTTCGAGTTTCTCATATTTATTGCGAAGGAAATAAAGTTGCGATCAACTATCAAAATTTGCTATTATAAATGATTCCTCACTTTGGTTTACCCTCTTTTTGCTCATCTCATTCGAAGGATGTTTTAAGGGTTGGTATTTTAGATTTCGCATTTAGCTTCTTCCTTTGGTTTTGGTTTTCCTTTTTTCCTCTCATGTATTTTTTTAATTAATTTTTCTAGCTCATGTGCTAGTTTGTAGATATGCCAACCTTGTAACAGCTCAGTCTACCCACATTAGATATTGTCTGCTTTGGACTCGGCCCGTATGGTTTTGTCAAAACGTGTCTCAATGGTTAGGGATCCCACCCCTTCACTTGCCAGTTTCAAGGCTTAGAAGTTGCTTCTTCTTAGTGTTATTATCATTATTATTATTATTATTATTATTATTATTATTATTATTATTATTATTATTATTATTTCGATATTTGATATCTTTTTAGGTCTCCAAAGTATGCAAGGTTGACCAAACCATTAAATGGTAGAATAAAACTGTAATGGTTCATCCATTTTAAACTTTAATCCTTTTTTTCAAATTTTCTAATCATTAATTAATCCCAAATAATAATTAAAAGTCACCATTGTGAGAGTAGGATTTGTTCTGAATAATAAATCCTTCCACTGATGTAATAAAACTATAAATAAAGGTTTGAATATTAAGTTCCAAGAGGAATGCTTAAAGCAGAATGGTTGACTAAAAAAATAATTTCGAAGGAACTGCCAAGAAAAGTGTTTGGAAAGATGATCGTCTTTTCACGTCCAATAATAAGGGTAGTTTGTTTTAAATAACATATTCAGTGAATATTCTGAGAATTTACATCTGAGACTAGCATGATGGCGATTCAAAAAAGAAAATCTCCATAAATATGTCTAGCAAGATGGTCTGAATCAAGATAAATTAGAAAAGTTACTACTTTCTTTATTTTAGACCTTGTGGTCTAACCTTTTAGGTTGGTAGGTTGGGTCTTTTAAGAACAAGAAAACCTAGTGCCAAAAATCTATAAATACTCCGTTGTCTTTTATAACCAGTATGCATAAAAAACCTAGAAAAAATTTAGATTTCATCTTTGGCATTCAAAAAGGACTATTTGACTTAGGTGTCAAAGTATCTTTGGCGAGCACCACACCAGTGCTTTAAAGATCTTTACATTCTCTTTGTTTTACATATGGTATCTAGGTTTCAACCTTTTTACTAAACGATTCATGGTAGATCAAATTATGTGCATCAATAGTTTGGCATGCCAAATAGGGTACTCTCACAAAAATTGCATGACTTATACATAGGAAAGAACTTAAAAAGAACCGAAGATTGGTTCAACTGTTGATAGCACATTCTCTTTACCACAACAATGTCAATTCAAATAGTAAGTGACCTTCACAATTTGTACCCCTTAAATCAGAAGCATATATTTTGACACTAAAAACAGTTTAAGCAGACATACAAGAAAAGATTAATTCCATGGTTCCATTCATAACACAAGCGAATTAATGGTTAGAGAAGGCCAATCACATTAAGTAAGAGCTCACAAGGTGGCTATTCCCTTGTTTGTCTTACGAACAAGGTTGGACTCATTTAAGAAGACTACCAATAAATCATGACCCAATACCACTAGAAGCTCTTTAGATCATCCATGTGAGAAAGGAGCAAGAGCAAGAGAAACAGGGAGATTTATCCTTAATACAAGATAAGCAACACGATGATTGAGATTAGAGGAATTTATAGCTAGTACATTCTCACCAACCCAAACTTTGTGAGAGTAGCCATGTAGATACATCTCTGCAAGTGGATAATTCTAGTAAGCAAACAAAGCAGCATCGTCAAAGAGCTCAATTCGGGGAGCTTAACTTAGGAGACATCCAAGAGAAATGTCAGGAGGAGTTCCTAAAGAGATGAGAAATGTCTAAAAGAGAGAGAGAGAGAGAGAGAAAGAGAGAGAGAAAACTAAGAGACTTGCACATGACTATTAAGGGGCTAAGGAGAATTAGTACAATAAGAAGTAAAGTTTTTTAGAAAAGAAGATCAATAGATGGATGAGACATGGATAAAGAGCTTGGTTAAGACACTTTTCTCAAATTGGATAATAAATATGAGTTTCCATCTCATTTTGTTTCTTTAAATTTAAGCAATATTGCAACATTATAGGGCAGTTTAGAAGCATAGAAAGGAGAGAAGCAGCTATATGTAAAATCTTATAAAATCTTCTCCACTAGTCTGAAAAGACCAACTTGATCATAATCTACAGCATGAAAGCTAGCTTGATAAACTTGTTCAAGAAACTTGTGAAGCTCTTCAATGCTTAATTCATCTTAGTCATGAGGGTGAGAAGAAAGTCAAATTTCTTATTCACCATCAAATAAAGAAAGTGAGAAACTTTCATAACCTTTACACAAAGGTTCAATAAGGAGAAGATTAGCATCATAAATTGCAATAAATCCACTGCTGTAGAAGTTTTTTGCAAAGGCCTATTCTGAGATAATCCTTTCCATAATTTTGTCACCATGAAGACTCGTTTAACCATAATAGATGCCCTTGAAATAGCCAATGGGTTTATCAAATTAAAAAAGGATAAACGCAAAGATAGAAAAGAGAAAGTTAGGGAAGCAATGCAGATTGTCTCAACTATAGAAGTGTTCAATACCTATAAATTCAAGGCTCCATAAGATGAGAGATATTTGGTTCCTCAACCTCACATAAAGGGTATTTATTTGTGCGATCAAATGGAAGCATGTATGAGAGACCCATTTAAGATGTACTCCTATAGCATAACTCCTAGACACCAAGGATGTACACAGATCCAAGTTTTAGAGATAGCATTGAGTTTTGCACCTTCCATAACAACATCATAAAAATAACCTAAGATTGCCCGTGACTCAAGTGAGAGATTGAGAATTTGATTAAATGCCGCTATTTGAGGGAATTTATGCCCTCTAAGAGAAATTTGCACAAAGAGCAAGGGTTAAAAGAGAGAATGGTCACCTAAGTATGACTAGAGGAATAAGGATTAACAAAGGGACAAAGATGAAAAGAAACCTCCTCAATGTGTAATCCACACAATTCATGGAGAACATGCAAGTGGAGGAGTAACCATGGCTATGAAAAAAAGACATATTAAGCTTGTAGAGGTTGATTTAGTAAGAATAGTCAGTCCACCATCTTTAAGGACTCCAAACATTTTCTTTACAAGACAAGATGAGAAAGGCTTGGACAGTCCCTATGACGATTCTTTGGTGGTAAAACTCTCAAATGAGGATTGCATGGTGAATAGAGTACTGATAAAAAACAGAATCTTGGCTGATATAATCTTCCTTAAGACCTTAAAAAAAATGAGATATGATATAAATAACATCAAGAAAGGGAAAGCTATGAATCTCATAGTCAATGCTGAGCCAAGCACAATACTTAAAACAATGTTAATGCCAGCAACTACCAAGGGAGTTACTATGTACTCAACAATGATGGTGGTAGATTTACTGTCGACATACAATGTTATCCTCAGATGTCCATGCATTCATGACATGAAAGCCGTCCCATTCATGTATCATCATATACTAAAGTTCTTTAATGGGAGGAGGATTGCACTGTTAAGGAGCAATAAGAATAAAAGACTCGATCTTGCTAAGTTACTACAATGAAAGGCAAGACGTATAAAGATAGATAGCAATTGAATAACCATGGGGTCAAAATATATAATATGAATCAGCATGAAGAAATCCCATTGAACCTTAAAAAACTCGAGCAAACTATGAGGATTGGCACCAAATTGATTCTCGAGTTGAGAGAAAAGTTGATTGACTTTCTAAGAGAACTTAAGCAATGCTTCACTTGGGATGAATTTAATATGCTTAGGATAGACCCCTACATGATTACTTACAAACTGACCATAGATCCACAGCATAAACTAGTGAGGCAGCAGAGGAGAAAATTTGCACCCGAGAGGAATTAGATGACTAATGAGGAGGTTGATCGACTGAAAGCAAATGACATGAATTGAGAAGTTCAATATCCAAATTGGTTGGCCAATGTTGTCGTGGTGAAAAAGAAGAATGGAAAAATTAAAGTTTGCATCGACTTCATAGATCTAAACAAAGCATGTCCTGTTTTCCTTTTGTTATGATTGATATCTTAGTGGATGCAACGGCTAGATATGAATTAATGAGTTTACTGGATGCCTTCTTAGGATATAAAAAAAAATTCTAATGCATCCTAATATTCAAGAAAAAAACGTTTTTCATGACTGAAAAAAAGGATTTACTTTTACAAAGTGAAGCCTGTCGGCTTGAAGAATGTAGAAGCAACTTATCAACGACTTCTGAACAAAATATTTAAGGAGAAGTTTGGGAAGACCATGGAGGTATACATCGATGGCATGCTCATGAAGTCATTGAAAGCCAAGGATCACATTGAGCATTTGAGACAAAAGTTTGAAATATTAAACAAATATCAAATTATATTAAATTCTGAAAAATGCACTGGCAAAGTCTCAACTGGGATGTTTCTTTGGTACATGGTGATACAAATACGGATAGAAGCCAACCCTAGACAGATAAGAACTCAAATGGAGATGCCATCTCCTCGAAACAAGAAAGATGTGCAATGGCCAAATGAAGGATAGCGGCTTTGAGCAAATTTATTTTAGGTCGTTTAATAAGTGTCATAGATTTTTAATGTCTTGAGATGATACAAAGATAGAGTAGATGAATGAATGTAAAGAGGGATTTAAAGAATTAAAAAGGTATCTCAACTCACCTCCAGTGCTAATGAAGCCTAAACTACGGGATATTCTACAATTGTACCTCGTCGTCTTGGACAATGCAATTAGTTTGATGTAGATAAAGACAGATGAAAAACAATATAGACAAATTTTCTTCTTCAGCAAGGTGTTATTAGTTGTCGAGACCTGATATGGCATGATGGAAAAATTGGTTTATGCTCTCATTATGCCTTCTTGAAACTTGCAGCCTTACTTTCAATGTCATTCTATATAAAGGTGGTCATAACTTTTCCTCTCAAAACAATCATGCATAATTCAAACTTAGTAAGAAGGCTAGATTTTTAAGCCACCGAGTTAGGAGAGTTTGACATAAGATATGCTCCTTGGATAACAAAAAGAAGGCAGAGGTATTAGGGCATAATGGATCCTCTATGTTGATGGTCGGTGCTAGGATCTTGTTCAAAAGTCTGAATGATGACGTGATAGAGCATTCTCTTAGATTTAGATTTCAAGCCTCAAACAATAAACTGAGTATGAAGCTTTAATAGCTGAACTTAGGCTCGCTTTAAAATGTAAAGCAACATCCTTGTAGAAATTCAATGACTCTCAGCGAGTGGTCAACCAAGTCAATCAGAATTACATGGCTAAGGAGCAACATATGATGAATTACCTTAATGAAGTGAAAGAATTGATCCAGAACTTCGAGAAAGTTAAACTTTGACAGTTGCTAAGGAATAAGAATAGCCATACTGATGTATTAGCAAATATTGCCTCAACCATTCAATCAGCTGAGAAAAAGGTTAATTCCAGTAAATGTGTTATCACGGAGGAGTATTTCTAAGGAAGATAGGATTATGGATGTGGAAAAGGGTGAGAAGAATTAGACTAATGAAATCGTTAGCTACATTGTTGATGGATATCTTCCCTTAGACAAATCAAAGGTGAGGAAGCTAAGGATGAGAGTAGAGAAATATTGTGTGGCGACTAGTGTGGGCCGGTGCAGTACACTGGCAAAAGCTACCTGAGTGTAGATCAGAGGATGATTCACATGTAATAATAGCCATTCTCATAACGCTGAGGCATCTTCAAAGTGGCTGGCTTCAGAGTTTGAAAAAAATTCTAAAGTTAAACATGCTTAGCAGAGAGCAATCCTAGGATGAGTGACCTCTTAGAAAGTTTTGAACAAAAAAACTCATATCGAGTGCAGTGGCTGAATTAAGAACAATATCGATAGGGAGTGATAAGTTTGCCAGTAGATGTAGGGTGTTACATATTGTATGATTGGATACAAACTTCATAGAAGATTGTAATCCAGAGACTTACTTAAGTTCTCCAACCAAAGAACATTGTTAAAGTAATGGCTGACATGCACAAAAGACAATGTAGAAATCACATTGGAGGAAGAGCGATGGCAAAGGGAATAATGCTATATAGTTTCTATTGGCCAAAAAGTGCTCAAGGATTTTGAAAAATATGCTAAAAGATGTGAGAAGTGCTAAAAGTTTGCATTGATTTAATAAAACTATAAATAAAGGTTTTGAATATAGAGTTTTTAGAGGAATGCTTAAGGTGGAATGTATGAACAAAATATAGTTCTGAAGGAATTTCTAAGAAAATTGTTTGGAAAGATGATCAGCTTATCACGTCCAATAAGAAAGGTAGTTTGTTTTAAAGAGTGTCTTCTTTAGATGTATTGAGAAGTAATATTTAAGACTAGCATGATGGCTATTCAAAAAAGGAAATTTCCATAAACATGTCTAGCAAGATTGTTTGAATTAAGACAAATTGGAAAAGTTACTAACTTCCTTATTTTAGAAAAGTTACTAACCTTTTAGGTTAGGGGGTCAGTTTTCTTGAAGAACAAGAAAACCCAATGCCAAAAATGTGTAAATACCTCCTTGTCTTGTATGGCCAAGTACGCCTAAAATACCTAGAAAAACTTTAGATGTTGTCTTTTGCATTCAAAGAGAACTAACTGACTTTAGCGTTAAAGTGATTTTAGCTGGCACGACAATGGTACCCTAAAGATCTTCATATTCTCTCTGTTTTACAAGTGACATCTAGGTTTTGACTTTTTTACATGGCTACTTGTGGGTATTCAAATTTTGTGCATCAACAATCGTTTGGTGGGGTAAAAATAGAAGAAAAATAATAGAATTAAGGGTTGAAAATGAATTAATCATTAGGATTCCATTCGTATTTGACGATTTAGTTACCAATACATAATTTTTTAAATTCAAAGGTACCAAACAGAAGAAGAAAAAAAATACTAAAATAAAATAAAAATTAGAGAGCACAAAATGAATTTTGCCCAAATTATATGTCAGGACCCGTCCAGAATTCCTTCCCCGGAACCCTAGACAGCCCTGATCCCAGGGAAACCCTACCGGACCCTCCAACGGAAAATCCGACAGAGCCTCCCTTAAGGGATTTACTTACCACAAATTACCTGCACTGAAAACACACTTCTAAACATCCCCTTATTCCTCCCACAAACTACAAATTGGTTCCACAAATTTGCAGCACTTGAAAAGAAACAACAGCAGCAACCCAGTGCAATAAAAACAACTACACGTCCAATACAGTATACAGAGCGTTATACAGATACATGCGGAATTTATAAAATGACGGATAAAGAAATAATACAAGACAGAGAGGAAAAAGGGAAGAAAAACTTTTTGAACCTTCGGCAACGAACTGAGACGTTGGGCTCGCCCCGGACAATCAACGTCTCCAACCTGGACCTAGGGGAACGGAATTTAAGAGTGTGAGATGCTAATCATCTCAGTGAGTGACCCTAACTACTGAACACCTTTTTACGATAATAAAAATAATAGTAATAGCAATTAAGGAATAGAACAAATACCAGCAATTAATAAATAAATAATAATTACTGTTGGAAAATAATAATTTCTCTCAAAACTCTTACCAATCGCTCCGTTTGAAATGTTCCCTTTTTAAAACCTTTTCACAAAACCCAATGTACATACCTCCCAAAAACCAAGGGATTAAATAATTTAACAAACAACAATTAAATAAATAAATACCCCAAATATAATAAAAATGTAATAAATTATAATAAATAATTTTAGAACACCTTTGGGGTTTAAAACACTATTTACAATTTACACCGACAATTACACCTGACGCACCACACCATATACCGGTGATGCCCTCCGATACCCAGCATCCCGAGCACCGACTGGCGGGGGGTTAAAGAGAGAAACCTGCAGCGGTCACTTCGGCGTCCCGACAGTACCAACTGCTAAAAAAAAAACCATCACCCGGCCAAGGAGGGGGGCGGCTGTGCGCAACAATAACCTTGCCTGCCCACGGTCCAATGGCAACTCACGGGTGAAGTAATAACCGTGCGCTAAACCAGATAATAACCGCGCACTACCACGTGTCCATACACCATACACCAGAACACCAATACTGTATGAATGCGTCTAAAAATAAACATTAACAACCAACCGTACCGTTTTTCCAAAAACTACCGTGGGAAGTATACCATATTTTCACAAAACACCATCCCACATATTTTTATTTAAACAACCCGGTACGAAACAGCGATAATCAACAAACCACAATTTTCCTCGAAATACGAGATGCAACCATAAAAATACCGCGGGCATAATTTATAAAATTTAACCAAATATTTTCATAAAATATTTAACCCAATTATGCCCGAGAAATCACATTTGAAACCACGTAAAATCAATACCGAAACATACCTTGCTCATGCATAACAATTAAATTAAATTAAACCGCATTAAAACCATAATTAAACCACACCACATGAGCATAATTTAAATACTAAATTAAATACCAATTAAATTTAATTAATTGCCCAAAATAATTTTTGAAGGTGGGTCACTCACCTGGAGAGCGCAAATCAACTAAGATCCTCCTCGGGATCAACTCCGCCACTCGTGCGTGCACCTAAACAACCACAGTGCACAAATCAAAAATATTAATATTTTATTCGGGTAATTCCCAAATGGATACCCGGGGAGCGAACACCAAGCGACATCTAAGGGTTACGAGTTATATACCGAATCGAAGCTCGCGTGATGAGGATCACGGATTCGGTCTTACTTTCCGGTGATCGAACCCGACGGGGTCGGAATCTCGCCGGAAAGCTTTTCGAGTTTCGGCTCCGCAATTCTCCCAAACCATTGCGAATTGGTGGAAACGGATGCCGGATTCGGATTCAGGAGATCGAACACTACAGACTGGAGCTGGCCGGAATTTCGGGTACTCGCCGGAACAGTAATTTCCGGCGAGCCGCCGCGGTCACCGGCAACCGTCGCCGGCGGCGGCGCGTGCGGTGGCCGTTGGTGGTGAAATTTTGCAGACTTGTAGATCTTGAGGAGAGCAACCCAACGGGACTGGCGGTGAGCAAAACGGAGGTCGGACGGCGGAGAAATCACCGTTTGAAGATTTCCGACCCCTCGCCGGAAAATGCTCCGATCCCGGTGCGTCGGTGGTCCGATGGCCGTGATTTTTGGTGGGTCGGCCGGACTTGAGGAGAGGATCAAGGGTGTACGGCGCGTGTACTATAGATCGGCCGGAAATGGGTCGATTCACGGTGGCCGGTGGTGGAGGGGAAAAATCGCCGCCAAACTTCGGAGCTCCGATCCGGGCGCGTCCGACGGCCGTTGGCCGTGAAACTTGGAGGTTTTGCCGGAAATGAGGAGAGCAAGCTTTCTGTCCGGCGCGTGTATGGTAACTCGGCCGGAACAGTGGAAAACTCCGGTGGCCGACAGTGGCTCTCTCTCTCTCTTTCTCTCTCCTCTCTCTCTTTCTCTCTCTTCCGCGAGACTTTTAACAAATAAAAACCCTTGTGTGACACTGTTCATGCCACATGGACCAATCAGCAGCTGACATGTGGTATTTCACTGTTCACGACCCAAAAATATTAAAATAATACGGTATCCGGTAAACTTCAAACGTCCATAACCTTTTAACCGGATGTCCGTTTTGAGCGCGCCGCTAGTCTGTGAACTCGTATCGACGAGTACTTCACAACCATGCACGAGTCAAAGCTCATTTCCCCAAAAACAAAAAGTCAACCCCGGCACCTCTTGGACAATTTGGACCGCAACTTGTTTCGCCCATAACTTTCAAACCGTAGCTCCGTTTTCGACGTGCTACCAGTCTACGAACTCGTGGCATCGTGCACTTCGCCACGGTATCCTGGTCAACTCGAAATTCCCACCGAGTCAAAAAGTCAACTTTTGACCCCTTTCGATCAACGGTCAACGGTCAACGTGCACGGATTCCGGTGCGATTTGGAACGGGGTGTTACATTATATGGTTCTAAAATGTATTTAATCCATAATTAAATCAATGATACTAATTTCATTATCACCATAAACATAAAGAAAAATTCCATTATAATACCATATCATGAGAGTATACAACTTGAGAGTAGGTTGCAATTTCATTGGGCACAAGTTGTTTCTAATATACTTAATGCATGGATTAACTGTTTAGAAGTTGACTTAAAGATGTCGTTGTGGGGAAAATGACTCATCATTCACAGCTTAATGTCATTAAAAGCTTGTCAATGTGGTTTGGGGATCTATTTTCATTTAACTATATATTCGCAGCAAAGTAGAGGTTACCTAACGCTAATCAAACCAAATTATTATTTTCTTTTAAAAAATCACATTATTGTTTTCTACCTTGGAAAAAATTGTCATATTGTTACATATTATTAATAAATTGAATGAAGTCGAGCCATAAATGCCAAGTTGCCAACCCTTCAAATAATATTGCTGGCAGAGGCCAACCCAATATTCCCAAATACCTGATACTTGCCCATCAATCGAGCCACAGCATATGCATAAATAAATAAATATAATATATTTGTATGTATATATATATATTTGTAGAACAGTTTAAAATATTCATGGGCAGGCTTTGGTTCATCTCACAACATATATGACACAAATTTGGTTTCAATACGAAAATTTGGAACATATGGTAAATGGGTTTTTAGATTAATATATGTGTGTGTATATATATATATATATATATATGATTTTGCTATAGAGAAGACTAAACTCATTTTATAAGATGAGAACTTAGCTCTCAATATTATTTTAGAAAAGTTAATTTTGCTTCAAACAGTCGCTCTATCACATAATATGCCTATAAAATAAATCTATAATTTTTTAAGCAAAATTAATCCTCCCAAATTGATATTTGCGCTTTAAGTTTTCACCTTATAAAGTTATTTTGATACTCCTATAACAAAACTATATATATATATATATATATCAAGATTATTGTTACTTTAATGATAAATATTAGCAAGATATTGCATGGACCGCAGGCTGAACAAAAGCTGCTTAATTCCATATCCGCAGTATATATATACAACTCTTAACAATATTATTCAGAATGACGCATCTTTTATTAGAATAATTCTCTTCTAGCTACCACACCTTACCATACTTAAATGTGGGTAACTACATTGGGTAACCTACTAACTGTGAACTATAATTAGCTTTCCATATTTAAAAGGGCATATAAATTAATTTAATATTTTCCATTTTTACATATAAATCAATTTAATAATTTTGAATTCAGAACTCTCTCGTTTTCTTTCTCTGACCAAACTAAACAATCAAAAATGTTTTTAAATGGACCATATGATTGTCTTATTCGTCTGAATAAGACTTTGGCACTAGTACTAGCTTAAACTTTTTCTTACACAAAGGTTCAATTAAGTTTTACCTTTCTTATACATTCCACTTGACTTTATAGTGTGATTTGTATTAAAGATTGAGATAAAAAAGCATACTCAAAACTATCTTAGTTTGTTGGGAGTTGAGGGATATGGAAAAATGGGTCTTAAGTATTTTCACATGTAGTTTCCACCAAGTCCAACTCATACCCTCACTTCCCCTTATAAGTGTTCCATTTCTTGATTCTCCTCCATTAAGCTGAGGTTCCAAAAAACAAAAACCCATCTCTCTCTTTCTCTTTCTCTTTCTCTTTGTCAAATGGATATTCTCACTTTCTTCTTTGCCTTTCCCTTCTTCTACATCCTCTTCATGATTTGGAAATATTTTGACCAAAAACGAGATCAAGAGTGCTACATTTTGGATTATCAATGCTACAAGCCAACGGACGACAGAAAGCTAAACACAGCTTTCAGTGGGGAGATCATAAGGAGGACCAAGAATCTGGGTCTCCGGGAATACCAATTCCTCCTGAAAGCAATCGTCAGCTCTGGCATTGGGGAGCAAACTTACGGGCCGAGGATCATGTTCTCCGGTCGAGAAAATTGTCCAACATTGTTAGATGGGATCTCGGAGATGGAGGAGTTTTTCTATGACAGCATTGGGAAACTTCTTTCCAGGTCAGGCATTTCTCCCTCGGAAATCGATGTTCTCGTGGTCAACATCTCGATGTTGGCATCAGTTCCTTCCTTATCAGCGAGGATTATAAACCTTTACAAGATGAGGGAGGACATCAAGGTCTACAACCTCACTGGAATGGGTTGCAGTGCTAGTCTCATTTCAGTTGATATCGTCAACAACATTTTCAAATCCCACAAGAATCTATACGCCCTCGTCATCACCTCCGAATCTCTAAGCCCGAATTGGTATTCGGGAAATGACAGATCGATGATCCTCGCTAACTGTTTGTTCAGGTCCGGCGGTTGCGCCATCCTTTTGACTAACAAAAGGTCTCTTAGAAACTCCTCCATGTTCAAGCTCAAGTGTCTCGTTCGGACACACCACGGAGCCAGAGACGAATCCTACAATTGCTGCTTACAAACCGAAGACGGAGAAGGAAAGCTAGGGTTTCATCTCGGGAAGACACTTCCCAAGGCAGCTACAAGGGCTTTTGTCGATAACCTTAGGGTTATATCGCCCAAGATCTTGCCTGTGAGAGAGCTTCTCAGGTTCATGGCCGTGACACTTTACCGGAAATTTATCCAGCCGAGCACCAGCAAAGGAGGGCCGCTGAAATCCGCCGTGAACTTCAAAACCGGAGTGGATCATTTCTGCATCCACACCGGAGGGAAAGCGGTGATCGACGGCATCGGAATTAGCTTGGATCTTGACGCTTATGATCTCGAACCGGCGAGGATGACGCTTCACCGGTTCGGTAACACGTCGGCGAGTAGCCTGTGGTATGTGTTAGGTTACATGGAAGCTAAGAAGAGGTTGAAGAAAGGAGACAGAGTGTTCATGATTAGCTTTGGTGCTGGCTTTAAATGCAACAGCTGTTTGTGGGAGGTAGTGAGAGACTTGGGAGAAGGAGATGGAAATGTGTGGAACGATGATATTAATGACTACCCACCACAGTCATTGGCTAACCCTTTTATTGAGAAATATGGATGGATTCAACAAGAAGATCCAAACACATTCAAAGTTCCAGATGACTATCGCTGCATCTAAATATATATATATATGGGTAAAGAAATTTTTATTTATCATGGTCATGATCTCTCTTTTCTAATTTTTACTTTTCAGAAGAAAAAGGAAAAAGAAAAAAAAGTTTTTTTTTTTTTTTTTTTACATCACTGTATTTTGATTATTTTTCTGTATACTATAAGGTTCTTCTTATTATTGTTAAATCCCTTTGGTGGATTTCGTAACCCCAATAAGGTTTGCAGCTTCCAATAGGATGAAAGAATTGAAAGGCTAGCTAGCATCCTTTTGGAAAGCTCTATATATATATATATATATTCATTTTATATTTTTTTTCCTTTTGTTTTTCAGATTGGTAATTGTACTTCTTTACTTCTTTGTTTGATTGGGGGGAAAATTATGAAAAGCTTTGTACTTTTTAGTTTCGGCTCTTTATAAATAAAACTGTTTAATAAAACACATTGTGGCGATATGCAACACACTTGTCCCTCGAACACATACATATATGTTTTTAATCAAGGCCTTGCCCTTTATTGTTATTGTGATTTTCTTAAGGTTTAAAATATATAATATCTTTATCTAGAAAACAGTGGACTTTGGGACTCCACTGTTCCTAATGACACGATATATAACGTTCATATTGGATATAGTTCGGTCAAACTAGTAAATATCAATGGCAAAATAAATTGTAAAGAAATTGGACCTACATTGTGGCAATTTTTCTCTCTCTATATATATTGTATTCGTTGCTTATTTGTGAGGGAGGGTACAAGAGAAATTACCACTTCTACATATCTTAGAAAAAGGGTTATAAATGTTGTAAAGCAGAAATATTAAGAGCCAACAGTGATTAATTGCTGCCAGTTGTGAAGTCCAAAGGTGGGGATAGAGACCTGCAATTGCACTTCCTCCAACCCCATTTGACCGACTATTTCCTTTCCCAGCTGTAGCTCCTTTTAGGCATTAAAATTAAAATAGTCAAATGGGATTGGGTTAATTAATAATTGATAAACCATTTACAAATATATTTGAAAGATAACAAATTTAAAGTAAGGTAAAAAGTCGAAAAAATTATTGTAGATGAAAAAAAAAAACACTTATAAAATAAATAAATATAAATTCAGAATTCAAGCCAGGAAAAATGCCCCCTTTCCCGAGTTGTGTAATCAAATAAACAAATAAATAAAGGCTGCAGATTAAGTATCTAATAAAGAAAATGACCATTTGACTAGTTTTACAAAAAGAATTACTTTCGGATCTGACTCCTATTCTCTAAGGATATCTTAAAAAAATATCTAATAGTTATTTTGACAGCAACATGAATGAAAAAGAAACGAAGACATTAATATTTTTACCAAAAAAAAAAAAAAAGAAAAGAAAAAGAAAACACGGACATTAATATGTATGTCTGTATTGAAAAATTGATGGGGTTGTCATTCTCATACCGATATACCAGCAAATTAAATCCTTGCCTTTTACAGTCAGATCAATACAACTTTTGTCCTTTAATATTATTTACATGTTACTTATGCTGCCATTGACTTATTAAAAATGCTAATCTTCAAGACTGGTGATGTAACATTAAAATTCAATTGATATTGAATTTTTATTTTACTAGATAGTGGGCCTTCCATAATATGGGCCCTAGTTTTCGCTTACAGTTCATATGCAACTGGATTAACCTGAACCCAACAGGTGACCGACTTTACAATAAAAGCCTTGAATTAATTTTTAACACTTTTTACAGTAAAAATTTTAAGATAAAAATAGAAAAATATTGGATATCTCTTTTTCTTTTTTTTCTTTTTTTTGGATCATCTTGTAAAGCTGAACCATCATGGAAGAAAAGTCCTCAACATATTTGTAGAGAAATACTCTGGAGAAGTGTCATTTTCTGAATTAAATTGTGTGCCTTGTGCAAATAAAATGATTGGAAAATTAGTAGAGTAAATTATTTCAACCTTCTTTGTTCACCTAATATTGTCGTTTATTAAAAACAAAACAAAATAAAATAAAATAAATAATCAATAACTGAGCTCAAGATTAACTAAGAAAACATGTTATACATATCCAAATAATTGAACAAAAACAAGTGCCACTTTTTTTTTTTTTTTTTTTTTTTTTGAAGGAAGTGTAATATTTTGTTGTAAAGAAAAAGCTTTTGGGCCGCGTAAATTTAATAATCTAACCAGTCTTATCCTTTACAATGACAACCAAACAAAACGTTACGACAATAGACTTAATTGTCCTATTGGCCATATTGTGCTTCCAATAAATTCTATGAAAGTCAAAGGCCCTACCTTCTCCTTTATTGTCCCCTGTCATTTGCCAAATTCACTGAAGGTTTTGGTAATGTAGGCACCCATCATAATGTATTTAAAAAAGAAAAACAGCACAGAGAGAGAGAGAGAGAGAGAGAGAGAGAGCTATATGACTTTCTTATTTTGATCTTTGATGTGAAGTAGTGTCAAGGTTATACAAAATGTATGATGATCTACTTTTTAGTGGCATAAACTTTTAGGAAAAATAATAACCCAATATGATATTTAAAGTCAAAGATTTTTGAGAATTCAAAAAGATAAAATATATGTAAGAATACAAAAAACGGAAGGACCTAAATGAGATCAGGTTTACATATAAGGTGGAGTTATAGAAAATATATCTATATATATATATATGAATAATGAGTCACTTTTTATTCATTTAAGATTTAGTTAAAAATAATAACTCAACAACAAAGACTTGCATACGGTGGCACCACATCATCCATTACCACTTCCAATAATCACATGCCATGAAACTCAATCATCTATTGATAGCATATCGGATAAGGATGCATAGTTGGTTTAGATAAAGTTGTATATTATTTTCCCTTTCTCTTTTGTGACATATATGTGTATATTGATATACATCTTATAAACGTATAGAGGCTCCACATAAGCCTACCTTATGTAATTATTGGTGCTACGCATATTTAGTAATACAAGAGTCAACATTACTTTATTTTTATTGTTCGAAGAATTCTTGTATGGTAATAGAGCTTATCCAAAGCTCAAATGAGTTTCTTTTTGATTCAATGGTTGACACCTCATCCTCTACTATGAACTGTGCTGTAATTTCTATTTGAACCATTCCCAATCTATCATATGTCAATCTGCCGAATTGGAGGAAAATAATTATCTCATCTAGAGATCATAGATGCTGCCTTATTGGAGGTAACATGGAATCATTCATTGATGGAAGCTTACCCCCGGCACTGATCACTATGAAGTGGATATGATATTGTTCCCAATTTTGCCATCATATTCGACATATGGTTTTTTTGTTCAAAGCTTCCTAGAAGGTCAACCATCTTTAGACTACTCTCGCTTGAGTAACTTTAGAGTTCTTACGAATCTTAAAGTCAACCGCTCTAATTATGATAGTGACTATCATTACATTTGAACCATATCTTGTTCTATACCCTAACGATGTGGGATTATGCATCATGTAGCCTGCCAATGCCTCTTGCACCCGCAAATACTAATTGTCACAATCGATCCCCTTAGGACCCAACGTTCTTGGTGGCATATTTCCTGCCAGATATAGGCTCTGATACCATTTGTAGCATTCTGTTTTCACTGGCAGAGCTATAACTCTTTGCTGATAATGTCTCCAAATTAGCCACCACACTTCATATGAGATTTTTTGTTTAGAGTTTTTCAGAAAGCCACTCATCCATGTACTACTTTGGCTTGAGCATACTTGACTCTGGATTTCTTTTAAACCCTAAAGCCAACTGCTTTGAAAAGGCCTCGACATTATAAAATGACTATTATTATATTTGAACTATCCCCTGTTCCATATACAGACGATGCAAGATTGGGTACTAGGTGGCATGCCAGTGTTTTTTACATCTGTCCACACTAATTGTCATAGTTTTTCCTACCAACAATGGACAAACTATGCAAACTACTACAAATGGTAGAGACTTGACCAAGCACTTCTCGAGTGGGTACTGTCTTCTATCTCACCTCATACTCAGATCTCCTAGGTTTCAAGAACGATAACATTCCATGAACTTTAATACTCAATTGAACGTCTTTTTGAAATCAATTATGACCAAAATCATGCAACTGAAAATTCAGTTCCAAACAACAAACAAGGAATCAAGTCCAAGACAACATATTTCACCAAAATGAAAGGTAAAATAGATTTTTTGATTTTGGATGGTTTTAATGTTACTGATGAGGAGTTTTTTAAGCAGCTCTTAGTAAGGCTACCATTGAAGTATGATGCCATAGTTGCCAAAATTAACTATAGTAGAGCACCTCTTGATGTTAAAGAAATACAGTCCCTTTTATTGAAACACAAGGTGCAAATTCTTCAAGTGAATCCTCTTGAGTTTATGTTTGCCTAAGTTAATGATAAACAATAAAAAAAAAAACCATTCCAAGCCAAATTTCTACTTTTGGTTGCAATACAGATTCAATTTGAGGCTATGAGAACAACATTAATAGTGGGTCGTTTAATACTAAAGGTAACAATTCCTCACGTGGATATGGCAGGGAGCATGGAAGAGGTCAGTATAACAATAATAATAGACTTTTCTGTCAAATCCACAAAATACTATGTCATAATGCAGATAGATGTTGGCATCGTTACGATAAGAATTTTCCTGCCTCTAATAGCAATAATGCTTTCTATGCCTATTCGAATGTAATTGCCAACCCCGAATGGCTGGTTAATAGTGGTGTTAGTAGCCATATCACCTTTGAACCCTCAAATATAACTAAGAAAACATTTTACTTTGATGATAAGATTATCGGCAGTAATGGGCAAGGTTTGCAAATTAGACATACTAGATGTTTAAGTTGTAATACTCTTTCTGGTTCCATTCGATTAAATAACATGTTGCATGTTCCACATATTACAAGAAATTTGCTAAGTATATCTCACTTAACCAGTGATAATAATGTCAATAAAGATTTTAATTTTCAGTTTGTTTTTATGAAGGAAAAAGGATTTGAACAAGGTACTGTTCAAAGGAAGGCTTAAAGATGGATTCTATCAAGTGTTGCTGCCCAAACTTTCTAATAAGTTTTGTAGGATTTCTAGTTTGTTTTTAGCATCTTTGAATAATATTCTAGAATATTTTTATTGCTTCACTTCTAAATTTTCTATTTCTAAATTATGGCATTTTCAACTTGGTCATCCATCATATTTTATAATGAATAAGGTTGCAACCCAATTCAACATTTCTTTTTCTGTTGATTTTTATTGTGATCTTTTTGCACTTCCTGTCAATTAGGCACAAATAAAAGGTTATTTGCCCTACCCTCTAATACTGTTAGTCATGCACCACTTAAATTAATTTTCTTTGATGCTTGAGGCTTAGCACATGTTGAATCAAATGAGGATATAGATACTAAGAGATCTTATTAGAGGATAGTTTTACAAGATTTTCCTAGATATATTCTATTGAACTGAAATCAAAGATAACCAATATTTTTCTACATTTAAAAAAAAATGGTGAAAATTTTATCAAATAAAAAAATTGAGGTTTTTTTTCAGACAAATTGAGTTGTAAATACCATCCCTTTAAACAAATTTTAAATAACATCGGAATAAGAATTCTTACACCTATAATTCTTTGCAATGTCATGCAATGATAAAATAAAACATATGGGCCTATAGAATATTTAATTAATATCGACTTACAAACGGTTCGTTGTACTACTAACCATACAACATTTATATATTAGTTTTTGTTTAATTCAATATCTTATCAAATCTAAAAGATATTTAAGATGATTCAAGCCTAGATAACATACAAAGAAAAGCACATTAAAGATCTAGCATGACTCCAAAATTATTGAATCTATATGTGAATGGAGTGTTAAAATGATGTATAATATATAATAATCCACCTCATAATGACTTAAGCTTCTGAGAGAATGATAATTCAACATCCTTTTTAAAAAATAAAATAACATTCTAAGGCTTATATGACCTGTTTGGCCTGATCTTTTATTGCTGCAAAATTTTAAGTCTTGGGCCTTAATTTCTTTAATCGGATAAAAATTTTGTTTTTTCTTATGTATGAATATTCTACACACTTTGAAGTTCAGGTTTTTAGCATTGTAGAAACTAGAAAAAAAAGATAATAATAAAAGAAAAAAATTATTGTGTTTCCTATATCCGGACGTAGCATTTTCTATGTTAATTTTTATTTTATTTTATTTTTTATTATAATAGGGGGAGGAGATATTTTATCTTAGGTTTCACAAGGTGTAAGATGGTGGCATCAAGCTTTAAACCCTATGAACCTCGGTGTAATAAGGCATTATATTTTTATTATTATTTTAATTATATAAAACTAGTAAATAATAAAATAATTCATATTTTGGAAGTCAATATATACGGAAATTTTATGGTGAGGACGGTCCGCATAAGAACCGCAGTATTAGTGATGGTTTTTTATAGTATTAACGACGGTTTTTTAGAAAATCATCACTAATACTATGAAAAACTGTCACTAATACTGTGGTTCTCATGAGGACCGTCCGCACCATAAACGGACTGTAAATATATATATATATATATATATATATATATATATATATATATATGTGTGTGTGTGTGTCTGTATCATGTATTATATATAATCGACATAGATTAGTAAATATAGATTAGTAAATATCTATTCATAATAAATTTATAGAACTTTTATACATTCTAAATTTCTAACATAAAATTTACAAACATATATTCATAATAAATTCATGAAAACTTCATGATTTCTAAGTTTTGTTTTTTTTAAAAAAAATAGTCTCATATATATTATAAATCTATCATTACCTAAGAATTAATAAAAATATAAAATTTACATATAACCATAATTTAACTAATTCTTTTTTATCGTTTTATCAAATTCTTATATAGAAATGTACAGCTTAATGCTTATAATTTATTTTTTTTTTCTTTTAAACGAGTGAACCATATAACCATAATGCAAATGCCTAAGGATTTTGCCAAATAATTTTTTTTCCTTTTTTAATACTATTTTTTTCATTTTTTATTTTTCAGATTTCTTATATATTTTTCTTAACTTTTCTTTTTTTCCTTTAAAAAAGAAAATTAATCTTAAAAAAATGAAGAAAGAGACTTATGGCTTATGACACTAAGACAAGCATTATGCAGTTAACATTGCATTAATCGCCTCTTCTAAGCTTTGCTCCAAAATAGTGCATTTTTTCTAAACATGGAGCTTATGTAAGTCGAGATGAGACCTAGATGGACGTTTTAAAATACTAACTTTATCCAAGTTAAGAATTGAAGGTTAGAATTAGAGATGTACTCTGACCATGACCAAGTCTATGACTGCCATTTTTAGTGTGAATTTGACAGCCAGAATTAAATACCTGACAGTGGCTACTGGAAAATGGTCATTTAAGAGCACATGTCCATGTTGCGTGACTACATGAAATTGTTTGTTATATACATATACGTACAGTAATTTACTATTTTACTGGACCTTATCATCCCGTCAACGTGGAAAAACGTAAAAGAAAAAATCTTGCAAGACATGTAAGTCTTGTCAAAGTAGTTGGTGCGATGGCTCAATTCAAACTTTATTATATAGTACAAATCATTACCAATAAAAAAATCATAAAGACATCATATACTAATATGATAATGGCTGATTAGTTTTCTTTTGGATAATAATGATAATTGCTGATTATATATATATATATATATATATTAGGTAAATAATAATTGCTCATTATATAGATATACATGAAACAAATGACATTGTCATCTAGCTCTGCTCATTAATCATTAAAATAAAAAAATTATATTGTTTGGATTGTTACATTATCGTTTGAGGCTTTATTTACCCCCGAATTATTGCATTATCATTTGGGCTTTTAGTTTTGAACTTTTCTGAATTGATGCTTAGTTATGGTGTAAGTCATCATATAGTACTGCGATCAGAAATAACAATGTTTATTGACCTAAATGATAAAAAAAAACAAATGTTTATTGACAAAAAATAAAAAAAATAAAAAAATAAATAACAATGCTTGAAAAAGTAGTCAAAATAAACCCTTAGAAATTATGAAAGTTTATGTTCAAAATTCTTTTCTTGAAATTTAATTATTATAGCATCTTTAATGGTAGTGGCTTATCATCCATATGATATAGAAATTTTTTTTTTAATCAAAATATGGATTCAAAATTGAAAGACTTATTATGCATGTGATATAAATATTTACTTAATAAAGATTTAATCCTAAAATACAAAAAATCTTAAATGTCTGTGTCTAATTAGTTATATGTCAATTATTATTTTTTTCAGATTTTTCCTATTAATAAAGATTGTTTTATAGATTTTTTTTTTCTTAATAAGTATTTTTTTTTTTTAAATATTTGTTGCATCATACAGTCAATTGAACCCTTTAAAAATAGATTCTCTTCTTAATAGTTTCTTCTTCTTTCCCCCCCCCCCCCCCCCCCTTTTTTTTTTTTGTTTTCATGGCTATTTATTTATTATTATTATTTTTTTTTTTGTTTTATGTGACAAAATTTTTAGCAACCTATAAAACGGTTAGAAACGCCATTAGACTCCTAAAGAAATTTCCTACTAGTTCGTCAACAAAGTCTATGTTCTCATGAGATCTTTGGCCGGTGAAAATGTCAAAGATTTATAATGAAGGCTACATTTATTATTTTTAAAATTAAAAAAAAAGGAAAAAAAAAAGGAAATTGAGAGATTAAAAGTCATTATCTATTTACATTGTGTATACAGAGACGGAACCAAGATTGTACAGGTAGGGTGGTCAAAAATTTTACGTAAGCTCCTGTTGTTTTAAATCTCAAAAATTTATATAACTGAATTAATGTTATTATTATTATTATTATTATTATTATTTTTTGTTATGTACCAAAATTCAAAAATATTTTTCTACAATTTGTCAATAATTGAATGATCAATTCATCAAATTCTACAAAATTTTAGATTATAAATTAAACAAAACATATTATAATTAAGCTTATAAATTATAAATGAATAAAAATAGAAAATTTGGTTGGTCTCCTTATATATAAAGAATTGAAAAATAAAAAAGACTTTGGATATGAGAAACCAACCCCGATTTTTTTATTTTCTTTTTAATTACAACGTGTATAAGAATATTATTGATAATATTACTTTGGGGAAGAGGCTTCAATTTTTTGTTTGGACATAATGATTGACTCCCCAATTCAAATTCTTAGTAATGAAACAAAAAATTTAAATGTTTGAATTCTCACTATTGATTGCTCCCACTAGAATTGTTTTTTAAGCAAAAAATATTTTTAGCTAATTAACAAACGTTTTTATTAAGAAATTTAAGAGTAATTGAAAGAAATAATAAATTCTGGAAAATACCACTAAATATGCAAAATTATAGGAAATAAACACAAACACCAACAATTTTATGTGAAAATCCAAGGATTTAAACACCTAGGACTTTGGCTTCACCTAAATCTCTAATGTAATTCCTTAATTGGTAATTATAACTTCCTTCCTTTTTAATTATCAACCAAGAGTTCTTAAATTCACTAACTTTCTTTCTCAAGATTAAACTAGATTCAAAGGTAATTAATTATAAAATTGAAATCTTTTCCAGCTCCTATAAATTAATTACACAAGCAATTAAGCTATCCTTTAGTACCCTAACCTTAAATGGTTCCAAAATTTATCAAGACTTGAATTAAGGTTATCCAAAATATAATAGGCTCTCTCAAACTTAATTGGTTTTTATACTACAAGGAAAAAAAAATGATTTAGTGACTAACTTTTTAGCAACAAAAAAAATTTTTTTTTTGTCACTAAAAGAGACCATTAATGACCAAACATTGGTCATTGAAATTTTTGGTAGTTCATATAGGAAAATGGTAATGTTCCACTTTCAGCTACCATTGTTTTGGTCTCTAATTTCAATTTTCAATGACCAAAAATCAGTTGGTTACTGAACATGAGAGTAGGAAACTATTCTCGCCTTTTTTTATGGTGGGAAAATGACCTATCGGCAATAAAAAAACAAGTCGGTCATTGAAAAAAGGTATCAGCTATAATAATTTTTGGTCACTTATACAATTTGGTCATTGATAGTCTAAGTAATTAAAAAATTATTAAAAAAATGAAAAAAAAAACATAAAATAAAAGAGTTTTAGCAACCAAAATTCTTTGGTCACCAAAATCTATTAATACTCTAATCTCAAACATGGATTAAGCCCATGCTCAATTAGGTATGGGGACACCCTATGATCGAAAACCAAAAAAAATTGACATAGTAAGGACCTTGTAATAACTTTTGGAATAGTACATACCATGTCCATTGTCGTATAAGAAAAAAATTTGAATCAACTTTGATAAGATAAATCAACCACAAAAAATAATTAATAATTTAATATTGGTCCCCCACAGATTCATGGATTGGTGTTTTGCCTATCTAGATGTCATTTTTTAAAAATTAGAATTTAATTGATTTGTCATAAGTGTGAATTGGATTGACACATAGGACTCTCTCTTTATAAGTTACTTATAATATCCTGACTATATTATAATATATATACCTATACACATAAATATATATATATATATATACATATATATATATATATATATATACATAAATGCATATTTATTTGATATTTTAGAAATAAAATTTTATATTTAATCACATTATTAATATCTACTTTTTTTTCTTCTGAATTTGTTATTAATTTATTAATATTTCAAATAATTATAAATATATATTTGTTAATTTTAACTTTAGCTAACTTTTCTAAAAAAATACTTTTTTTTAAATGATATTGTTATGTAAAAAAAAAAAATTATGTTAATTCATTTTTAGTATAAAATATATTTTTTTTTGCTAAATAAGAATAAAAAACCTGGGGTTGTTGGCAAAACAAAATAAGAAAAAATATTCATTTTGACTTAGGCGGGAAATTCACCACCACATCATTTTTAGAGGTGGCAATCCAGGTCATGATAAGGCGACACGACTAGAAAACGACACGAAATAAATAGGTTTGGGTTTATCATAACTGGGTTTAGATCATAATTAGATCAACCTGTTTAACACGATTATTAATCGTGTCATTTTTGGATTGACCCGTTTAACTTGAAATTGACACACTATGATCCATTTAAATTTAATTTTAAATTATAATTTTAGCCATAATATATTATTTAATAAGTAAAAAAATATTACAAATTTAAAAACTTTATAAAAGTAATTTTTTTATTATTAATTTTTTAAAGACAAATTTTTAAGATGAATTGTTTTATTAATAGGTTAATTTTCAATAAATAGGTTAATTTTTAGGTTAACAGGTAAATATTCAGGTCAACACAATCTGTTAAAGTAATTGTATTAAATATGTCGTGTCAAGTTGACCTGTTTATAAACAGGTCGTATTAGTGTTTTAGATACTTGACACGATTAATAAATGGGTCGGATTAGGATTGAACATTTTTAACACGATTATTAAACGGGTCGACACGAACCCGACATGTGAACACAAATTACCATCTCTAATCATTTTGTCCTTTTTTTTCTAATTATTAAAACATTTTTCCCTAGCCTCATTCAAAACGCTACAACCCTATCCCTATTCAACTAGCCTTGCAACTCGATCAACGCCATCCCCCTAACCGGCATGTCCTCTCCGACCAGCTTTTGCTAGTGTTTCCTCTCTCTGGCCAGCTTCTTGATCGACGACGCTCTCTCACACTCCCTCTCAAGTATGCTTTCCCTTTCTATTTTTTCACTTTTCCTTTCACTCACTCTATTTATCCGTCTTTTGTTTGCAAGTCTCCAAGCGGCCAAATTTCAAAACTAGAAGCAATTTTGGCCGAGAGTTTTTGTTTTTTTTTCTCAAGAACTTCAAATCCACAGCCATCCCCAAACCTCACAATCCCCATCTATAGAGTAAGCTTAAGCGTAAATCTAAATTACCAAAGTAACAATTTAAGCAAAAAAAGAAAGGAAATTTTCGTAAAAGGGAGGAACATCCTATTTGTTTCCTGAGAGAAATATGCAAGATTTTTTTTTTGGGACAATTGTGTTTTTTGTTTTGTGTGTACCTCTATACGAACATGAAGAGATCGACAAAGATGATGATTTGAAGGCACAATTTCTTTATCCATTTTGACCTGAGGAACTTGATGATGTTGGGCTTTGTTGCAAAATTGATGGGGACCATCTTGTGGAGGCTAAGAATGGGGTGAAAAACTATTTTTGCTTTTTTATGAATAAGGTCATATATATATATATATATAGCAACTTGCTTGTTGTTTATTTATTTATTTTTATTTAATCACATGAAAAATGGGGAACTCGTGCAAATTTGTTGATTCCTTTCCATTTGACTAAGCTCACATAATTTTTTTTTTCTCTTTTATGCTTAAATGTGTATTTAGATTGCACTTAATCTTGCTTTATAGGTAGGGGTTTCGTTTAGTGTTGACTTAAAAATGTTTTGTTTTTAAAAAGAAGCTAGGTCTATGTATGCATCTGTTTGATGTGAATTTCGTAAATAAAATTAAATGTATGGAAAAACTTTTAGGTCTAAAAGATGGCATTAAGTTAGTATTGCTTAAATAACTTAGTTCGATATTGTGTTGGGTTCAAATAGTCATTTTTGTTTTCCGTGTTGCAACCTTTTGCTCACATAAATTTCTTTCTTTTCTACTTAAATCATGTACTTGGTAATTTAGATTTCCACTTAAGCTCAAATCCCAAAAATTTGTAGCCCCCATCCAATAAATCCTATGCTTATATAAGCATTTAAGAGTAGAATCTCTATTTTTTTTTTTTATCTCTTAATCATGAATGCTATATAATAAATCATAGTTTTATAGTATTTTAACATGTGCTTCAAATATTATTATGTTAATGTTTTTTGGGCATTCCTATCCTAAATAAAACCCCTGAAATTGAAGATAAAACTGACTAAAGTCTATCAGGATTGACTCTTTAACAGAAATTGCTCAATTGTTTATATTATGTTTATTCATTATTGTTGAAGATTAACATGCACATGTGGTAAATGTTTTATTTAACTTAACCATGGTTATGTAAAAGTAAAACGAAAGTTAATTATGTATTGTTGTAGAGTCAAGATATTGCCACCTGTAGGGCTTTGATAAAAAGCTCTAGAAAAATCTACGAGAAGCCTTTTTTAGGTTTTGGCTGTTTTAAGAACCCATAAAGAAAGGGAAAAAAATCGAGAAAGGTGTATGTATTAATCCGATGTCCAAAATATAACAAAAAGATGCTTTTTCTTGTCCCCTATTTTTTATATAGCTGATCATTCCTCTGTTTTTATGTTATATATCCTTACAAATATATTAGCTAAGGTGATGTTTCTCCTTGCCGTGAATAGAGTCTAGTTGCTACAAATTATATTTATGCCTATTTATTTTCACTGCAGGTCACACTGATACGAACCTAGGTCGACTTGCTCCTAAACCAATATTGTATTAACCCGGATAACAATTAAATTCAAGTTCTAATGGTCACCTTAACTGTCAGGACCCGTCCAGAATTCCTTCCCCGGAACCCTAGACAGCCCTGATCCCAGGGAAACCCTACCGAACTCTCCAACGGAAAATCCGGCAGAGCCTCCCCTAAGGGATTTACTTACCACAAACTACCTGCACTGAAAACACACTTCTAAAAATATCCCCTTATTCCTCCCACAATACTACAAATTGATTCCACAAATTGCAGCACTTCAAAATAAATACAGTAATCCAGTGCATAATAAATACAACAAGAATGAAAGAAATATTACAACTGCAATAAAAGAAAAACAGGGTACAGCACGAACTAAAACAGCGAGGAAGATCAAGTCCGCTCCGAGTGAACGCCGACAACCTGGTACCTAGAGGAACGGAATTTAAGAGTGTGAGATGCTAATCATCTCAGTGAGCGACCCTACTACTATACAATATAATACCACGGTAATAATAAATAATAATTATTTGGAAATAATAATTTCTCTCAAACCCTTACAATTCTCTCTGTTGGAAAAGTTCCCCTTTTAAAACCCTTTTCACAAAACCCTTTATTCATATTCCCCGAAAACCAAGACATCAAATAAATACCAGAACAGTAATAATTATATTTTTAATTCCAATACGGTTTCCAAACATTTTATTTTTAAAACACAGTTCTGAAAATCAGTTGATGCACCCACTA
The DNA here is from genome assembly GCF_031755915.1 of Ziziphus jujuba. Classification (NCBI taxonomy): domain Eukaryota; kingdom Viridiplantae; phylum Streptophyta; class Magnoliopsida; order Rosales; family Rhamnaceae; genus Ziziphus; species Ziziphus jujuba. The sequence continues at coordinate 10,498,004 of NC_083388.1, forward strand.
TATACCAGTGGCGCCAACAGTACCCAGCGTCCCAAGGTACCGCCAGACATGAGGTTATAGAAAGAAACCGGCATACGGTCGCGTGGCGTCCCACTGCGCCGCTGCTAACCTGGTGTCCCGGCCAAAGGGGGGTGGCCACCCTCTCCGATGGCATCCACAGGACACCCTCATAATATCACCTGCGCGCTACTCACACCCACCTGCGCGCTAATCATATCCGTGTGCACAATATCCATATCACATATACCATATCACATAATCAGAACACCAGTACGTGCACGGTGCATCTAAAAATCATAAAATCCACAATTTAAATTATAAAACAAATTTCACATTTTTCATAAACATAGCGGGCATAATCCATCCGCTTGAACCGGGAAATTCTCCACAATTTCCTTATAATTAATACCATAAATCTCATGATTTTCAAATCCACCAACTCCCAAATCCATCAATTCAAATATCCACATTTTTTCCAAGCATAAATAATTTCTCGAAATATCATAATCAAATCCCATAATATTTTATGGGCATATTTCATAAAAATTAAAATCACCAACATAACCAAATATTTTCCTTGAAATATTTGAAAATCGAATCGTGCCCAATTTACCATTAAAACCACACCAATTTCAAAATCCTCAAAACCATAAAATAATTCCACATGGCATAAATTGGTGAAATACACATTTTCTTAAATCCGATAAATTCACAAATAATTCCACAATAATTCAAATAAATATTTGGCACATAGAAATTAAATTCCAAATATTTAAATCACACATTATATATTCACCAATTAAATTCCCAAAATTAATTTGAAGGTGGGTCACTCACCTGGAGCACGCAATTAACCCATGATCCACTACGGGATCAATTCTACGACTCACCGGTGCTCCTAGAACAAAATTCACAGACAGTCAAATAAATTAATATTTTATTCGGGTAAATAATACCCGGTACCCGGGGGGTCAAAACACAAACGATAACTAAAATTTACGAATCATATACCGAATCGAAGCTCGAGTGATGCTAATCACAGATCCGGTCTTAATTTTCCGATGATCGTACCCGACGGGGTCGGAATTTTATCGGGAAGCTTTTCGGGTTTCGGCTCCGCAATTCTCCCAAACCGTCGCGAATTGGTGGAAACGGAAGTCGGATTTGGGTTCAGGAGGTCAAACACTGCGGACTAGAGCTGGCCGGAATTTTCGGGGTACTCGCCGGAACAGTAATTTCCGGCAGGCCGCCACGTCACCGGCAACCGTCGCCGGAACAGTAATTTCCGACGGTGGCCGTTTGATGTGAAATTTTGCAGATTTGTAGATCGTGAGGAGAGCAATCCAACGGGACCGACGGTGAGCAAAACGGAGGTCGGACGGCGGAGAAATCACCGTTTGAAGATTTTCGACCCCTCGCCGGAAAACGCTCCGATCCCGGCGCGTCGATGGTCCGATGGCCGTGATTTTTGGTGGGTAGGCCGGACTTGAGGAGAGGATGCTGGGTGTATGGCGCGTGTACTGTATATCGGCCGGAATAGTGCCGATTCGCGGTGGCCAGCGGTGGAGGGGAAAAATCGCCGCCAAACTTCGGACGTCCGATCCGGGCGCGTCCGGCGGCCGTTCGCCGTGAAATTTGGAGGTTTTGCCGGAAATGAGGTGGGCAAGCTTTCTGTCCGGCGCGTGTACAGTAACTCAGCCGGAACAGTGGCAAAATCCGGTGGCCGGCGGGTCCTCTCTCTCTCTTTCTCTCTCCTCTCTCTCTTTCTCTCTCTTCTCTCTCTTTCTCTCTCTTCCCCGAGAGTTTTTCAAAATTAAAACCCTGCGTGACACTGTTCATGCCACGTGGACCACTCAGAAGCTGACACGTGGCATTTAACTGTTCACGACCCAAAAACATTAAAATAATACGGTATCCGGTAAACTTCAAACGTCCATAACTTTTTAACCACAAGTCCGATTTAAGCGTGCCGCTAGTCTATGAACTCGTATCGACGAGTACTTTACAACCATATAAGAGTCAACTCACAATTACATCACAAGAAAAAGTCAACTCCCGGCACCTTTTAGACAGTTTACACTTCAACTTGTTTTGCCCATAACTTTCAAACCGTAGCTCCGTTTTCGACGTGCTACTAGTCTACGAACTCAGGGCGTCATGCACTTCGCCACGGTACCCTAGTCAACTCAAAATTCTCACCGAGTCAAAAAGTCAACTTTTGACCCCCTTCGGTCAACGGTCAACGGTCAACCTCGGTCAACGTGCACGGATTCCGGTGCGATTTGGGACGGGGTGTTACAGCCTTCCCCCCTTACAAAAATTTCGTCCTCGAAATTTCCGCACGTCACTGGAACAAACAAGGGTTCTGATCATGCACCTGCGCTTCGGGCTCCCATGTCGCTTCCTCGACTAAGTAGTTCCTTACCAACCAATCCATGCCCAACACTACTTCAAGTCTGGATAGATCCAACAGGATCAGGTCTGCTTCCATCACTTGATCTGTGAAATCGTCGGGCGTAGTCCTGGCTCCCTGCTGCGTCATAGCAAACACCCGGCCTTGACTTGTCTGTTGGGGTCTCCTTCCTCTACCTCGACTCGATCCTGCAGACGGCTGGACTGATCCCGAAGAAACTCCTACTGGCTGACTCCCCTGGGAACTCTGTCCTGGAAATATCCCCGTACGCTGTGTCCGTCGACCTGCTTCTAGCACACTGCTGCTACCATAAGGGCAATCCCTCCTTATGTGACCTGGCTGCCCACACCGAAAGCAGAACCCATCCATCTGACATTGCCCAGAATGATTCCCCCTACAAAGTGGACAAATCCGCGGAGAACTAATGCGTGACTGCTGATACAAGCTTGCATCCACACTGATCGAATGGCGAGCTGGCTGGGGCATGCGATAACTATCTCTCCTCTGGAATCTGCCTCGTGGGCTTAACCCATCACTGTCTGAGCCTGAGCTATGGCCTTTCTTAGCTGCCCCCTGTCGAGGTACTCCGCTATACGAACCTTCGAAAGATCTGCGCCTTGAGGGTCTGTGTATCTCCTCCTGTCTCTCTAGCTCGAGCGCTGCATCCCTGGCGGACTGATAGGTGGGATGTACTGATCCGGAAAGGGTGTAGCCGATGCTCTCTTTCAATCCGTCTATGAACCTCACCTTCTTCGTGTGATCGTCGGGAATCAGGTGCATGCAGAATTCTGATAGTTCTCGGAATCTCCTCTCGTACTCGATCACTGTCATGTTCCTCTGTCGCAGTTCCTCGAACTCTCTCCTTCTTGCTTCACGGTACGCAGGAGGACAAAACTCTATCAATGGCAGTTGTTCATCCCAGCTACCACGAAACTGCATAATGCAAGACCTTAGCAGGTCTTCTAATGTCCGAATTGTGCACTCTGCTTGTCCATCAGATTGCGGGTGAAAAGCGGTGCTGTAGTTAAGTCTTGCTCCTAGTGCATCAGCCAATTTCCGCCATAGTCGTGAAGTAAAGCGCGGATCTCGATCGGAGACGATGGCTAACGGTACTCCATGAAGACTTACAATGCGTTGCACGAACAACTAAGCTAACTTCTCGGGTGAAAATGTTCTCGTACCGGTAGGAAGTGTGCCGACTTGGTGAGACGATCAATGATTACCCAAATGCCGTCGTACCTTCTAGGTGTGGAAGGAAGCTTGAATACGAAGTCCATGTTGAGTTCTTCCCACTTCCACACGGGAATCGGTAAAGGTTGGAGTAGTCCCGAAGGCTTCTGTCTTTCTGCTTTCACTTGTTGACAAATCAAACACTTTAATACGAAGTCTGCCACTTCTCTCTTCATACCAATCCACCAATAATACTTAACAAGCGTCCGGTACATCTTGGTACTTCCCGGATGCATCGCATACATCGAGCTATGCGCCTCCTCCAAAATCTCCTTCTTGAGTCCTGGGATATCCGGAACGCAAAGTCGTCCTTTATACACGAGGGCTCCATCCCTCCTTATGGAAAATTCCGGATCAAGACCTTCTTGTACCTTGCCCTTAATTGTCCTCAACTTAGGATCTTCCATTTGGGTCTCTACTATACGATCCACCAACACCGGTCGTACCTGGAAGCTAGCCATGAGAACTCCTGAAGGATGCATATGCATTAACACCCCCATCTTCTTCAACTCCACCATGAGAGGTAGTTGGATGACTTGGATGTGAGCAAGGGATCCAGTAGCCTTCCTACTCAAAGCATCTGCCACTACATTCGCCTAATAGTGACTTTAACTTCCCTCTTGTGCAACTTTCCTTCTCATGCCCACTAATTAAGGATAGTCAAATTGGTCCACGAGAACACGATCTGCAAGTCTTGGTCATAGTCGAACGCTAACCATAAGGTGCTTCTAAAGCATGCATCCTTAAACCAACAACCAACTCTCGTGACTCGATCAGCACTTTAAAAGGTTAGATTAGAACTTAAGTCTAATTTCCTCAAATACTGGTATCACCAAGTTAAGGTTGAGATTAATTCACTTATCTTCGATTACCCTCCTAGTACTTACAATTATAAAACCCTTGCTCCTCATTGATTAACCAATAGTCTTAACCTCGACAAACATCAATCTTTCTTTTAACTAAATTCATCAAGGTCATGAATAAAATTCTCAACATCCAAATATCATTCTTGAAAACCCTAAGTTTCCCTTATTTCAAATAAATTCCATGAATCCACACCTCAAGCAATAAGAAATTTAAATCTTAATTCTAGCATCACCACCAATACTATGAACAAATCACTAGATCCTTAACCCAATAAAGTATTCCACACTTCTTAAATTCTAACTCCGTCCCAAAAATCATACTCCTTATCATTGTAAATTATCACCAACAATATCAACCACCTTGAATCGATAAAGCACCACCAATACGAACCTTAAATCTCCAAGGAAATAAGATATCAAGATCTTAGCTTCTAGAATGAAAAATAACCATGCTTAAACATCCAACCATGCCTAAGGAATCATCCTCATCTCATTAACCTCATCAACCACCAAGTAGAACTTTAGTCGCTATCCGGATCTTGCTTGATTCTCTAAACGCTGTCGTACCTTCTCTTTGTGAACGAAAGTTTAAGCACGAAATCCATATTTACATCTCCCTACTTTACTTGTCGGTGACTTAAGTACCTTTATTCGGATCTTGCAACTTCCTTTATCATGCCAAACCACCATGTCATCCAGTGAGCATTCCATACGTCTTGGTACCCTTGGGGTGTATCGCATACTTTGAATCACGTGCTTCCTTTAAGATCTCCTTTTTGAACTCAACGATACCCTGCTTTGGATTCTTAATTGGCGATACTTAACCTTAAGTCGCTTTTGGAAAAACCATAACAATAAACAAATAATAAAATATATTTTTCAAATATACCTAACTTGCATAGGCAATTGTTAAAACTCCACATTGAAATTCATATCTTAAAATCCATAGCATAAAATAAAATATGCACGCTTGTAATGGAGGTACGTACGACACCTTCTACATGTTACGTAATCCATGATTCCAACTGTCGCCGACACTCTGCTACCAATACAAACCAGGGTGGTTGCCTATATTGGCCGTCCAATTCCCCGGGCTCGTAGGCAACATGATCATGGGGCTAGCTCTACATGGACCACATTGGTTCGCCGCCTCCATATGGTGCAGTATAATATCAACAATATAACATACAGATACATGTACGAGCACAAACCAAAAATACTTGAATAAAACACCTTTAATTTCAAATACCACTTTGAAAAGCATTTAAATTTTGATAATCGATCGAGAAAATATTTTAACGCCTTGAAATCGATCGACACACATCCTTAGGCAATCATCATTCTTCTCCATGAACGAAACGGATACCATTCACGATGATAAGCTTGACCTTCAAAAAGAAAAGGCATCCTCGACCATCGACTAGGCCATAGGAATTTCCCGTTAGGCTAGATGATCCTAATTGACACCCTCGAAGATTAGAGTTATTCAAACTCGGGCAACGAATTTACTTCGAGACAAACAGAAAGAACGCTTTCACACGGGTAAAACGAGAGATTAAACACGGATAGGATGCACAACAATGCACAGTCCCTTAGGAATACTAGAACCTAGAGCTCTGATACCAACTGTCAGGACCCGTCCAGAATTCCTTCCCCGGAACCCTAGACAGCCGTGATCCCAGGGAAACCCTACCGAACTCTCCAACGGAAAATCCGGCAGAGCCTCCCCTAAGGGATTTACTTACCACAAACTACCTGCACTGAAAACACACTTCTAAAAATATCCCCTTATTCCTCCCACAATACTACAAATTGATTCCACAAATTGCAGCACTTCAAAATAAATACAGTAATCCAGTGCATAATAAATACAACAAGAATGAAAGAAATATTACAACTGCAATAAAAGAAAAACAGGGTACAGCACGAACTAAAACAGCGAGGAAGATCAAGTCCGCTCCGAGTGAACGCCGACAACCTGGTACCTAGAGGAACGGAATTTAAGAGTGTGAGATGCTAATCATCTCAGTGAGCGACCCTACTACTATACAATATAATACCACGGTAATAATAAATAATAATTATTTGGAAATAATAATTTCTCTCAAACCCTTACAATTCTCTCTGTTGGAAAAGTTCCCCTTTTAAAACCCTTTTCACAAAACCCTTTATTCATATTCCCCGAAAACCAAGACATCAAATAAATACCAGAACAGTAATAATTATATTTTTAATTCCAATACGGTTTCCAAACATTTTATTTTTAAAACACAGTTCTGAAAATCAGTTGATGCACCCACTATATACCAGTGGCGCCAACAGTACCCAGCGTCCCAAGGTACCGCCAGACATGAGGTTATAGAAAGAAACCGGCATACGGTCGCGTGGCGTCCCACTGCGCCGCTGCTAACCTGGTGTCCCGGCCAAAGGGGGGTGGCCACCCTCTCCGATGGCATCCACAGGACACCCTCATAATATCACCTGCGCGCTACTCACACCCACCTGCGCGCTAATCATATCCGTGTGCACAATATCCATATCACATATACCATATCACATAATCAGAACACCAGTACGTGCACGGTGCATCTAAAAATCATAAAATCCACAATTTAAATTATAAAACAAATTTCACATTTTTCATAAACATAGCGGGCATAATCCATCCGCTTGAACCGGGAAATTCTCCACAATTTCCTTATAATTAATACCATAAATCTCATGATTTTCAAATCCACCAACTCCCAAATCCATCAATTCAAATATCCACATTTTTTCCAAGCATAAATAATTTCTCGAAATATCATAATCAAATCCCATAATATTTTATGGGCATATTTCATAAAAATTAAAATCACCAACATAACCAAATATTTTCCTTGAAATATTTGAAAATCGAATCGTGCCCAATTTACCATTAAAACCACACCAATTTCAAAATCCTCAAAACCATAAAATAATTCCACATGGCATAAATTGGTGAAATACACATTTTCTTAAATCCGATAAATTCACAAATAATTCCACAATAATTCAAATAAATATTTGGCACATAGAAATTAAATTCCAAATATTTAAATCACACATTATATATTCACCAATTAAATTCCCAAAATTAATTTGAAGGTGGGTCACTCACCTGGAGCACGCAATTAACCCATGATCCACTACGAGATCAATTCTACGACTCACCGGTGCTCCTAGAACAAAATTCACAGACAGTCAAATAAATTAATATTTTATTCGGGTAAATAATACCCGGTACCCGGGGGGTCAAAACACAAACGATAACTAAAATTTACGAATCATATACCGAATCGAAGCTCGAGTGATGCTAATCACAGATCCGGTCTTAATTTTCCGATGATCGTACCCGACGGGGTCGGAATTTTATCGGGAAGCTTTTCGGGTTTCGGCTCCGCAATTCTCCCAAACCGTCGCGAATTGGTGGAAACGGAAGTCGGATTTGGGTTCAGGAGGTCGAACACTGCGGACTGGAGCTGGCCGGAATTTTCGGGGTACTCGCCGGAACAGTAATTTCCGGCGGGCCGCCACGTCACCGGCAACCGTCGCCGGAACAGTAATTTCCGACGGTGGCCGTTTGATGTGAAATTTTGCAGATTTGTAGATCGTGAGGAGAGCAATCCAACGGGACCGACGGTGAGCAAAACGGAGGTCGGACGGCGGAGAAATCACCGTTTGAAGATTTTCGACCCCTCGCCGGAAAACGCTCCGATCTCGGCGCGTCGGTGGTCCGATGGCCGTGATTTTTGGTGGGTAGGCCGGACTTGAGGAGAGGATGCTGGGTGTATGGCGCGTGTACTGTATATCGGCCGGAATAGTGCCGATTCGCGGTGGCCGGCGGTGGAGGGGAAAAATCGCCGCCAAACTTCGGACGTCCGATCCGGGCGCGTCCGGCGGCCGTTCGCCGTGAAATTTGGAGGTTTTGCCGGAAATGAGGTGGGCAAGCTTTCTGTCCGGCGCGTGTACAGTAACTCGGCCGGAACAGTGGCAAAATCCGGTGGCCGGCGGGTCCTCTCTCTCTCTTTCTCTCTCCTCTCTCTCTTTCTCTCTCTTCTCTCTCTTTCTCTCTCTTCCCCGAGAGTTTTTCAAAATTAAAACCCTGCGTGACACTGTTCATGCCACGTGGACCACTCAGAAGCTGACACGTGGCATTTAACTGTTTACGACCCAAAAACATTAAAATAATACGGTATCCGGTAAACTTCAAACGTCCATAACTTTTTAACCACAAGTCCGATTTAAGCGTGCCGCTAGTCTATGAACTCGTATCGACGAGTACTTTACAACCATACAAGAGTCAACTCACAATTACATCACAAGAAAAAGTCAACTCCCGGCACCTTTTAGACAGTTTACACTTCAACTTGTTTTGCCCATAACTTTCAAACCGTAGCTCCGTTTTCGACGTGCTACTAGTCTACGAACTCAGGGCGTCATGCACTTCGCCACGGTACCCTAGTCAACTCAAAATTCTCACCGAGTCAAAAAGTCAACTTTTGACCCCCTTCGGTCAACGGTCAACGGTCAACCTCGGTGAACGTGCACGGATTCCGGTGCGATTTGGGACGGGGTGTTACATTAACCCCTAATCACTTGTGATTAGAAACCTTAGTGTATGATGAAGATGCCACAATAGATGATAGATGTCAGGACCCGTCCAGAATTCCTTCCCCGGAACCCTAGACAAGCCCTGATCCTAGGGAAATACCACCGAACCTTCCAACCGAAAATCCGGCAGCACCTCCCCTAAGGGATTTACTTACCACAAATTACCTGCACTGAAAACACACTTCTAAAAACATCCCCTTATTCCTCCCACAATACTACAGATTGGTTCCACAAATTTCAGCACTTCAATATAAATACAGTAATCCAGTGCAAAATAAATACAACAAGAATGAAAGAAATATTACAACTGCAATAAAAGAATAACAGAGTACTTCACGAACTAAGGCAGCGAGGAAGATCAAGTCCGCTCCGAATGAACATCGACAACCTGGTACCTAGAGAAACGAAATTTAAGAGTGTGAGATGCTAATCATCTCAGTGAGCGACCCTACTACTACACAATATAATACTACGGTAATAGGTATATAAATAATAATTATTTGGAAATAATATTTTCTCTCAAAACCCTTACAATTCTCTCAGTTGGAAAGGTTCCCCTTTTAAAACATTTTCACAAAACCCTTTATTCATATTCCCCGAAAACCAAGACATCAAATAAATACCAAAAACAGTAATAATTAATTTTAATTCCAATACAGCTTTAAAACATTTTATTTTGAAAACACAGTTCCAAAAATCAGTTGATGCACCCACTATATACCAGTGGCGCCAACAGTACCCAGCGTCTCAAGGTACCGCCAGACAGGAGGTTATAGAAAGAAACCGGCATACGGGCGCGTGGCGTCCCACTGCGCCGCTGCTAACCTGGTGTCCCAGCCATGGGGGGTGGCCTACCCTCATCCGATGGCAACCACAGGACAACCTCATAATATCAACCGCGCGCTACTCACACCCACCTGCGCGCTAATCACATCACCTGCGCGCTAATCACACCCACCTGCGCGCTAATCACAACCGTGTGCACACTAACCATATCACATATACCATATCACATATAATCAGAACACCAGTACGTGCACGGTGCATCTAAAAATCATAAAATCCACAAATTTAAATTATAAAACAAATTTCACATTTTGCATAAACATAGCGGGCATAATCCATCCGCTTGAACCGGAAAATTCTCCACAATTTCTTTATAAACAATACCATAAATTCCATGATTTTCAAATCCACCAACTCCCAAATCCATCAATTCAAATATCCACATTTTTCCAAGCATAAATAATTTCTCGAAATATCATAGTCAAATCTCATAATATTCCATGGGCATATTTTATAAAAATTGAAATCACCAACATAACCAAATATTTTCTTTGAAATATTTGAAAATCAAATCGTGCCCAATTTACCATTAAAACCACACCAATTTCAAAATCCTCAAAACCATAAAATAATTTCACATGGCATAAATTTGTAAAATGCACATTTTCTTAAATCCAATAAATTCATAAATAATTCCACAATAAATCCAATAAATATTTGGCACATAGAAATTAATTTCCAAATATTTAAATCACACATAATATATTCACCAATTAAATTCCCCAAAATAAATTTGAAGGTGGGTCACTCACCTGGAGCACGCAATTAACCCATGATCCACCACGGGATCAATTTCATGACTCACCGGTGCTCCGAATCGAAGCTCGTGGGACGAGGATCACCAATCCGGTCTCCATCGACCCCAATTCCGCCGGAGGTGGCCGGAATTTGGCCGGAAAGTTTCGGCCGGTTTTCAATCCCTCGTATCTCGCACACCGCTTCGAATTTTTAAGATTGGAGGCCATTTTTGAACTCAGGGGACCCAAAATAGGGGGAGAGGAGGCTTAATTGGGACTGGGCTGGCCGGAAAACACAAGAAAAGAGGAGAGAGAAATTTTGCCGGCCGGCGGCTTCTCCGGCCCAATCGGCGTGCGTCCGGCGGCCGGTAACCGTGAAAATTGGCTGCCGAGCTCGCCTCCTTCCTCCGCTCATCACTGGCCGGCGCGTGTAGTGTATGGGTGGCCGGAAAAAGAAAACACAGGAGAGAGAGAGACGGCCGGTGGGGGAGAAAAAAAACTACTGTGCGTGTTTTGGTGCTCGGGGAAGAAGAAGGAAAAAAAGGAAAAAAGAAAAGAAAAAGAAAAAAAAGAAAGAAATGGTGTTTTCCCACGTGGGGAAAAGAAAAAGAAAAAGAAAAGGAAAAAGAAAAAGAAAAGAAATAAAATAAAATATATAAAAATAATTAAATACTAATATTATTATTTAAAATAATAATAAAAATAATTTGATTTTAACACATGGTTGACATGTGGCATTTCACCATGGTGACACATGGTCACCTTCATTGAGTCACACGTGGCACATCGTTATGCGTGTAAAAAAAATAATATTAAAATAATACAGTATTTGAAAAACTCTACAGTCCATAACTTTCAAACCACATGTCCAAATCGGACGTGCCGCTAGTCTACGGACTCGTATTGACGAGCACTTCACAACCCTGCATGAGTCAAAGCTCAACCTTGCATGAATAAAAAGTCAACTCCGGCACCCCTTGGACAGTTTGGACCTCAACTTGTTTTGCTCATAACTTTCAAACCGTAGCTCCGTTTTCAACGTGCTACCAGTTTACGAACTCGTGCCAACGTGTACTTCGTAACAGTATCTCAGTCAACCTCGAATTCCAACCGGGTCAAAAAGTCAACTTTTGACCCCTTGGTCAACGGTCAACAGTCAACCTCGGTCAACGTGAAAAAATTTCCTACATGGTTCGGGACGGGGTGTTACAATAGATGTCCTATTGATAAGTCAAATTAAAATACTCGATCTCTATTCGATGTTTTAGGTATTCAAGAATCCAAAGAGAATTCTTCTCATAAAATTTTTTTGAATAATTATCAAAGCTGTCATTCCACTAAAAAATAAGCCCCTAAATAGGCTAAAGTTACAAAACAAAAATCCTAAATTAAGTGAGGTAAATTCGGCCAACATGAATTAGGAAACAAACGTATGGCCAAATTTCCTAACCTTTCCTAAACTAATTTGAATTAGTTAATTACTTAATTTTAAAATAGGAATTAATTAATTTAAAATCAAAATAATAAAATATCAACCTTCCTAAAGTAATTTGTCCAGCAATTATATAAATAAAAATCAAAATAAAAGACTAATTTCCTAAAACAAAAGTTAAATTTCAGATTAGGAAACTAGTTGACTAGTTTTCAAACTAAGCTATTTTTGTCTAATCACCAGCTAGTTTAGGCTCCAAATCAGCTCCATTATGCCATATAGGATGCCAAATAGGATTAATATTAATTCCCATACGTTGCCCTTAATTGGAATAAGAAAAGCTTGCTTGAACAACAAGGAAGAGCAAAGCCAGCACAAAAACCATGCATTTTCGACCTAATTGAACTCCATGAGCAAATGATGTGTTTGAATGCTTTTGCTTATACCTTGACATGATTTTATGGCCCCTTTGAGTGCTCCATCATGTTCATAAGCCAATAAATTCATTCATTACTGTCGAGAACCCATAAATGCACTAAAAAAGCTTCCCGGATCTATTTCCTCCTTCATAACTTGGATGCATAAAACGAACTTTGGATCTTTAAGCATTGTCATGCCCTCTTGAGAATTAATAACATCTTGCATGAAAATAATCAGATTGTTCTTAAATTTTTTAGCTTGTTCCCTTGTGATTGGCCTCGTCTTCAATTGTACAGAATCAGCACCCCAGTGGGTATTCAATTGTACGGATACAGGTGGATTCTCATCACACACCTGGCTGTTGAATCAGCCAACAATTATAAATTATCTAGTCCAATTACCATTATAAAAATTACAAGCTTATCTTTTTTGAGGAAAGAAAATAAAGAAAGTCAGTAGATTGTCTTAGTAGTTGGCAAATTGTGTCCAATCCATTCCATATGAGAATGGTGAGCCCACATCTCCATAACAACATACAACTCATAATGTTTAAATACATTTTGTAGATTGATCATAAAATGTCTTATTATGCTTTTGAAATGTGACATTTTGGTTAAGAATATACATTGTAGATATGACTTATCTTCTCTGTTGAATAGGCACTTAAAAGGTCCAAAAAAACTCCTGCAATAAATAATAAACTCTGGGGTGTCCTTACTAGAGAGTTAACTTTAGGGTCAAAAAGACCAGCACATTCCTTTTGGTAATTACATATAAACTATCTCATGTCATTTCAAACAATAGGCATGCCTTAAGAAACTCGAGCAAGTCTGTACATTATGCGCTCTTAGGTTAATTCATAGATACTTCTCTCAAATACTGAGGTTTGCTTCCATAGGTGAGCTTTAAATCAACACCCAATTCATTTGCAATACTAAAGAGTTCTTTTACTTCAGTAATCACCAGCACCAGAACCATAAACACCAGTAGCCATTGCAGAAGAAGCAAAGTATGTCTCATCTCTTCTATATTTGTGATGTAAATGTATCCATATGTTTTTTATATATATATATATATATAATATGGGTTAATAAATGAGAGATCAATGAATTGACAAACATTCCTACATATTTTATGCAGATTTAGTGGAGAAGCTTGAAAGATATGCTTTTATATTAATGTTTTTCCTTATCAAGTTTATTTGGAAAGGAATTTTGGGTAAGTAAAGCTGATAATAGAAACTTATTAACTTTTCTATTCCCTAGTTGCATTTGAATACATTAACTGTATTTGGGTTTTTTATTAATCAATATTATAACATAGAGAAACATTAATGTAATAGCACAAGCTCTTAATTGATAGAATTGGACAAGATAAATATGGAGGTTCTACTTTTTGCTAATAGACGATGCATATAAAAGTTAGTAGGATTTTTATTTTTGAGGTCTTTGTTCAAATATTAGATTTATGACCATTTGAAAAATATTATTCAAATTAATCCCTTGTCTGAGGCCGTAGACCCCATATTTTTTCCAACTTTTCCAATTGCATTTTGTTGAAAATCTATAAAAATCCGTACCAGCTTTATTCATATCATACACTCCTCATCCATGTCTCCAATGTAATTCATTGAAGAACAACATTATTAAGATGAAACTCGCTTAGAATTTCTAGTAGAAGTAGTTGTTATTAGCTATGGTAATGTGTCTCAAGATCATCATCCTTTGGACTAGCAGTGAATAGTCAAATCAAAAAAGATTATGTGGTAAATTTTCAATACAAGGTCTTCTTGGGCAAGAAATTAGTTCAAGTGCTTTTATATATCATTTGACATCCCAGATTTTTATATTGATGGCACATTTTATCTTTTTATCTTGTACCATGAAGTTCAACTTTATGCATAGGGTTTTTTTTTTTTTTTTCCCCCTAGTTTAGAAGTTCTTAGTTTTATTGTTTTATGGTTATCATCATTTCCATGTTTTTGTTGTGCAAATGTTGAGAAATTTGTCAACAATTTTGTCCGAGCTTCAAAATTTTCAATTTAAAGTTGTAAGCAATGTACTGTATTCTTTGGCAATTCTTAGTTTATTTTTTTATTTTTGTTTTTTTGTTTTTTTATTTATTTAAAGTTTTGTTCCTAGTTTTTTCCCTTCATATTTTGGCTAGCATATCGATATCTTAGAACTGAAGTGGTTTAGGATTTCATTTAATGGTCATATAGCTCTTTTTATCAATAAAAGTTAATTAATTAAAATCAAATGAAATATTAAAGCATTGTATAAATAGTATTCCACAAATAAAGCTTTTAACTGGAATATATGTAAATTTTAAAAATTATAAATTAATATAACTTTTGAATCTTTTGGCATGATAAATATGATAATTATTTCAAGATAATCATTAATCTCACTTACAAATTCACTCATAAAATATATTTAAACTTGTTTTATCGAAAAAAATGAAAAAAATATATGTCAAAACCCATCCAATGATATATACAAATAAGATTATCAGTTAACATTTAAAATAATTATGGATAAAATAATTTCTAATTCTGAAGAACAATATCAATGAACTTGCTCGCCTTTCTATAAGATTCTTAGCGCTTAATATTGTCTTTAACAACAACCTTTTCAATTATATTTTCAACAAAATTGACCAAAAAAAAAAAAAACAATTATAGAACCATAAATCATTGCACAATCAACTTTAAACTTACCAAACAATTCATATTCATAATGTTCAATCGCACTTAAAATATCGACAAATAATTTGAAGATAAAATTTCACATTAAAAAATCTTCATTTATAGCATCTACAACATTAGACTTTTGCATAACACATATATATATGTCAATATAATTTTTTTTTTCTATACTTGTCCTTCCTTCCTTTTTCTTTTTTCACTTTTTCACTTCTATATATATTTTCAACCTTTTTATACTATTTTCTCAATATTTTTTTCTTTTTTGTTTTCTCCCTTTATGATAGAGTTATGACACTTTTAATAAAACGTAATTTTGAATTTCAATTTTTTTTTTAAATTAAATTTTGACTTTTGACTTTTGATTCTTGAAATTTATATTTTGAAATAAAACTTAAAATATATATTTATCTATCCATCAAAATATAAATTTCAAATATAACTTATTTCTCCATATAAAATATTTAATTTGATTAGATAAATAATTTGATTTAAATGAAATAATTATATTCTCCTTAATCTCTTCCATTATCTAATATATTTTTTTCTTTAATTTTAGAGATCTTTTCTTTTATATGTATTTTAAAATATTCTAAATAAAATAGTTATTTTCATTAAATTTTATAGTCCATTGTTTATATTTACAATTATTTATATCATATATAGAATATCTTACCTTGTATATATTAGTCAAACCCTATATAAATATGTATAGTTATGATTAATAAAAATCATGCCTTGATATATGTTCCTAAAAATCTTCAATTCTCTTTTATATTAAATATTAGATATTATATAATTTAATATTGACCATTAAACGTTTAAATTATATATAATTATCAAATTTTGAATTTAAATTTAAATTTAATCAATATCATTATAGTACTAGTTTTCCATTTTTTTATTTAAGAATATAATAATATAATTATAAAAATAATTAAATGGTAGAATAATTATTTAATAATATTATTATTCTTGTTAATAAAATAAAATTAGTACGGAATAGCAATCAAAATTCAAGATTGAATATGATCATAAAAATCAACTAAATCATAATTACAAATCAAATTGATGATAATTAGTCTTATACAATTTTCATCATATTATATAATTACCAAAAAAAAATTTATATTACCTTAAACTCTAAACCAAAATCCAAAAGTATTCAATTATACTTTTTTAAATACGAAAATGCACATTTTATATAAAATCGATTTTATTGCTCTACGTTATTGAAATCTTGTCACACATATATATATATATATATAAGTACATTTTGAGCACTTTTTAGAAAATATTTAAAAAAAAATGCATTATCCACTTTAAATTTTTGATAAAAAAGATCAATTCATTATTAATTATCATATATTAATTTTATTATTTTACAATGAAATTACATTTATTTTGTATAAAATTTCTTTGATAATAAAAATATTTTTAATCATATACATGTTTTTTTTTTTTATATATCTTTAAAAAATTCAAAAAGAAACCAAATAAAGAGAAAAAAAATTTCCTCTTGCCAAGTTTCATTTTATCACCAAAAATAAAATCTTCATACCCACATATTATGGAAATTTTTAAAATCAAAATCAAATTTTTCCTTCCAAGCTTTATAAAAAGTGTGGAATATTTATTTGTGAAAATATTGATTATATAAATTATTTGTGAAAATATTGATTATATAAATTATTTGTGGAGATATTATTTATATAAATTACGCTAAAACCATTGTACACATTATTGCAAATATTTACAGCCAAATCTTGATAATATCCACACGTTATGGAAATTTTCAAAAATTAAGATCAGATTATTCATTTTAAGTTTTATTAAGATTGTGAAAATTTCTTTGTAATGCCTTTGGAAGGAAATAAAATGAATATTAGGATACATATGGCAAAGATTTTAAGATTGTGGAATTTTTCAATCAATTTTTTTTTTTTTGAAATTTTTTTTTTTGGTAATGCTTTTAGAGGGAAACAGGATAAATATAAGGATGACATGTGGTGCTGATCCGCCTGTACCCGTAGAACCGACTACCCGCTGGGGTGCTGATCTTATACAAATGAATATGGGATCAATCACAAGGGCACAAGCTAAGAGATTCAAAGACAACCTAGTTAGTTTCATCCAAGGAGTGATTCAATCTCAAGAAGACATGACAATACCATAAGATCCAAAGCTTGTCTTCTACATCCATGTTATGAAAGCTAAAATGGACCCCATAAGCTGTTTTGGTGCTTCTATGGACTCCGGGCAGGAAGGAATGGATTCAACACTTTATTGACCTAATTGATTACTAAGAGGCCATGGAATCATACCAAGGCACAAGCAAAAGCATCCAAATTCAGTTTGTGCACATAAGCTTTCTTTTTGGCCGAAAATGCTCATTTTGGTACAGATTTTGATTTCTTTTGTTGATCAAGCAAGTTTGACTTATTCCAATCAAGGGGCAGCATATGGAAATTAATATTAATCCTATTTAGTATCCTACATGTCATATTGGAGCTAATTTGGAGCCTAAACTAGCTAGTGATTTGTCAAAAACAGCTTAAATGGAAAACTAGTCAACTAGTTTTCTAATTTGAACATTTGACTTTTGTTTCGGAAATAGTCTTTATTTTGGTTTTTATTTATTTATTTTCTGAAAAATTTACTTGAAGAAAGTTAGAAATTTATTATTTTGATTGTAAATTAATTAATTTATATTTCCAAAATTAAGGAATTAATTAAACCAATTTAGTTTAGGAGAGGTTATTCGGCCACTTTCCTAATTCCAATCCATGTTGGCCAAATTTTACCCTACTATTCTACAGTTTTTGTTTTGTAGTCTTAGCCTATTTAAAGGCTTATTTTTCAATCGGAAAGCATCTTAGATTATTATTCAAAAATTATTTATAAGAAGAATTCTCTTTGTTCTCTTTGAACACCTAACACATTGAATAAAAATTAAGTGTTTTAGTCTGACTTATCAATAGGATATCCATCACCTATTGTGGCGTGTTCATCATATGTCAAAGTTTCTAATCAGAAGTTGGCTAGAGATTGAGGTGACCATTAGAACCTGAACTTAATTATGATCCAGGCTAATATAATACAAGTTTAGAAGCAAGTCGACCTTGGTTCGTATTATTTGGTATCAGAGCTGAATTTTGTTCAGGTTTGATCCATCTTATTTGCTTTATCTTGTTTTGTGTTATTTTACAATTTTAACATTAGGTTAAGGTTTCTTCTATCTTCTTCACGTTCCGCATTAAAAAAAAAAACTAATTTTTTTACATAGCCGAATTTGTTTCTTTGTTTAGCCAAATTTTTTGCTTCCTAATTTGTTGGTTGTTTGCATTTTAGTTGGCTTATTTTTTATTTTTCCTTGCTGTTTTTAATCTTAATTGGTTGCATTCATATATTCAAAAAAAAAAAAAAAAAAGGGAGTTTGAAAACATATTGCATAAAACCTGCAAATTTTTGCAATTTGTTTTTGTTGAAAGTTTGTCTCGAGTTTGGTGGAATATTGGCATTTGGAATTGCAATTTTGTTGTTGATTCTTGCTACTAGAGTTGTGATTATATTTTGTGAATGATTAAAAAAAAAGAAAAAAAAAAAGAGGTCGACTTGTGGAAGTTTGAATAATCAAGTTTGTTTGGTGTGAAATTTCAATTGAGGTTTGTTAAGTTGCGATTTGATAATTCTATCTTGTTGCTGGATATTTGAAATTTGAGTGCTAAAATTGTTTGAATTAAAATTGGAAAAGGATTTGGAACAAAAACTTAAATTACAAGAACTACGACCAACAACTTTTCTATATTTTATTCGAATTGTTTCTTGTTTCTTGTTTGAATCTCTTTTCTAAATTTTATCCTTGAATTATTGGTTTCTCAATATTCTGGTATGGTCCTTATTGATTCTGAAAATTACTTGTTGACTTATCTTGTTTTAGGTTAGTTAAGCCAAGACTAGGTTTTATTAATTCACTTAGTATTTGCTTGTTTTAGTTGTTGTTTTATTGATAAGTTTAATTAAGGCATACTTGTGATCTAGTTGCTATTTTATGTCTGTTTTAATTAGAAATTTGAGATAATTCTTTGAGTGGAAAAATGCAAAAGTGTGTGAGCTTAAAAGAGGGTTAATAGCCAAAACTAGTGTGCAAACATGAGTGTCGAGATCTTATTTGAGTGAAACACATAAGAGAGTGAATTTGGTGAGAATTTTTGTATTATTTTTTCTAACATGATAGATCCAAGGATGAGAAGAGGAGATGGTTCATTAAGGAATTCAGAAGAGGAATCTGTAGGGTTCAAGGGTTAGTTTCGAGCAACGAAAAATGGAGGTGAACCTACCAACATGGTGGCGATCTTGAAACAACTCCAAAGGATGAATGCTCATTTTGATCACGTAGATCAAAGAATGGACAGATTTGAAAGCTCACAAGGTTGGCCGAATCCTAGGGTGGATTTACATGGAGGCTGAGGACGAGGTCGAAGATGCCATGGACGTCTTAGAGTAGGATTTGAGGAAGGTAATTTTGGAGACAATTTAGAGGAGGAGTTTGATTATATTTTTGCATTCCAAGGGAGGCAAATCCATGGAAGGCAAGCTATAAATGAGGATGATGACCTTGGAAATGTTAAAGTGAACATTCCACCATTTTTTGGGAAAAGTGACCCAAAGGCATATCTAGAGTGGGAGGAGCATATGGAGATGATATTCGATTGCCATAACTACTTCAAGGAAAAGAAGGTTAAATTGGCCGCCTTGGAATTTGGACATTATTCACTCCAATGGTGGACTAATGAGCAATGTACTCGAAGGAGAGTTGGTGATGAACCTATTACTACTTGGTGACAAATGAAAAGAACCATGAGAAAGAAATTTGTGCCGACTCACTAACATAGGTTGCTGTATCAAAAGCTTCTATCATTGTTACAAGGAAGTAGGACCATGGAGTACTACTACAAGGTGATGGAGATGCTCATGATGAGATTGAGCATGAATGAAGACCAAAAGACAACCATGGAACGATTTTTAGGTGGTTTGAATAAAGAGATAGCCAACCAAGTAGAATTACAACAATATGTAAAATTGGAGGAGATGCATCATGTGGCCATCAAGATTGAAAACCAATTCAAGAGGAGGGGCACAAGCTCATGGTTTGGAGGTGTTTTAATGGTGGAAGTGGATGTTATATGAATCCTCATAATCTGATGATTTCAAATATCATATTATTTTCGAATTCAGAAGTGCGAGTAAAAAGTTATCGTCATTTAAAATTTGGAATTTATAAAAGGAATATTTTAGTTAAATCTTTACCATTGATTAAAAGAGGGGATCAAGGCAATTCAAGGGCCAAGATTAGGACAAATGGAGATAATTGGTTAATTTATCATTAATAAGGCACATGCCATGTCACATGCTTTATTAAGGATAAATTAGACTAATTAACTATTTTTTTAGAAGGAATTGAAGAAAATGAAAGTAGTAGAGAGCAAGTAATATCAAATTTCCTTTTTACACAAGAAATTCATCCAACACTTTTGATGGCTTAAAAAAGGTATCATCCAAGACTCCCACATTGAAAATAAAGAGAGAAAACGGTTCCCAAAGTCCTATATATAGCCCCCACTTCATTGAAGGAAGATATACAAGTTTAGAGTGTTATTTAAGAGCTTTTAGGAGGCTTGAATAAAAGCAAATGAAATTTTAAAAGTTTCTTAAGTTCTCCTAAGGGTTATAGGATTTTAATATTTTAGAGTTTTGGGCGATCAATTGGTGAGCTTGGAGAAGGTAGAGATGTGGGCTTGCTTGGAGAAGAAGGCCACGACTTGGAGAGCTTTTGGAGTATTTCTTAAATAATTTTTACTCGCTTCTCTTATCTCTTTAATTATGAACCTTATTATTTTTAATACTTATGGATGTTGAATTTATTTTTGCAATGAACTAGGGCTATTAACCTAACTATGAAGGTTTAATTACTATAATATATGTTGAGTTTTATTTAATTAGCAATATATTTTGTTAATAAATCATTGGTATGTTTAATGCTTTCATAGGCTTGAAGGAATAAATTAGGTTATGTGAATATTATCAATTGTGAGTGGAAACTACTTTTGATTAATTTTGTGATTAATTGTGGTTAACAAAATTACTAGTTAATTAAATTCACATATTTAAGTAATTAAATAGGAATATTTAGTAGTGAAATCAAATGCTCTAGTATTCATAATTATTAAATTCACTCTTGAAAATTGATGTAATTTTAATTGCTTGCTTTTGTTTAATTTAGTTTATTTAATTTTTACTTGCCATCTTAATTGCTAGTTTAAATATTACCAAAATCTAATTATCTTTAGTACTTAATTCGTAATCCCTTGTATACAACAACCTTGTTTTTCCACTTTATTACTTAAAAATAATTCGTGCATTTGCTAGTTGATTTTACACATCAGTCATGGTGGAGGTTTAATGGATCATTTTAGTGTTTTAAAAACTTTATCCTTACTGCAATAACATTTTTATTGGCCTAAGATGAGGAGAGAACTTGTGAGAGGTGCCTTAAATGCCGAAAGTCCAAGTCTAAGTTGAAACCTCATGGACTTTACATGCCTTTGCCGATTCCATCCTTTCCTTAGGTAGAATTATCTATGGATTTTGTTCTTGGTTGACCTACATCTAAGATGGAACATTTTATTGCATGTAATAAAACTGATGAGGCATCTAATGTAGCTAATCTATTCTTTAGGGAAGTAATAAGATTACATGGAATGCCTAAAACTATTGTTTCGGATAGAGATGCTAAGTTCTTAAGCTACTTTTGGAAAACATTTTTGGCTAAGTTAGGAACTAAAATTTTATTTTCAATTACTTGTCATTCATAAAATTATGAATAAACTGAAGTAGTAAATAGAACTTTGTCTACATTGTTAAGAGCTTTAATGATGAGAATCCGTCCATTAAGGCATGTCAATCATTAGGGCACAAGCCATTAGGGCACAAGCCAAGAGATTTAAGATAAATCTAGCTGGTTTTATACAAGAAGTTGTCAATTCTCAAAAGGGCATGTCAATACCTGAAAATTCAAAGCCTGTTTTAATCATCTAAGTGGTAGAGGCCGATATGGACCCGGGTAGCTGTTTTAATGCATTTATGGACTTCGGGAAGCAAGGAATGGATTCAACACTTTTTGAACTCAATTGATACCACTAATAGATCATGGAAACAAGTCAAGGCAGAAGCAAAAGCACCCAAAGAGGCCATTTGCGCGTGGAAGACATTTTTGGCCGAATTTGTTGTATTTTGGTGAATAAGCATTTTCTCTTTGTTCCAATCAAGGAAAACCTATGGGATTCATTATTAATCCTATTTGGCATCCTACATGGCATATTGGAATTGATTTGGATCCTTTACATGCTAAAAATTGGTCAAAATTAGCTTAGTTATGAAACTAGTCAACTAGTTTCCCAATTCAAGTTTGACTTTTTGTTTTAGGAAACTATCTTTTATTTTGTTTTTTATTTAGTTATTTGATGGAAAAATTAACTAAGGAGCTAGTTTCCTAATTCAAGTTTGACCTTTTGTTTTAGAAAACTATCTTTTATTTTTATTTTTATTTAGTTATTTGATGGAAAAATTAACTTAGGAAAGTTGATATTTTATTATTTCAATTGTAAATTAATTAATTTCTAATTCAAAATAAGGGAATTAATTAATCCAAATTAGTTTAGGAAAGTAATCAAAATTCAGCCAACACTTGGTTTCCCAATCTCTATGGCCGAATTTACCTAGTTGTTTGGGGTTTATTGTTTTGTGATTTTAGTCTATTTAGGGGCTTATTTTTCAATAAGAATACAGCTTGCATAATTTACATAAAAATATTTGTGAGAAAGAATTCTCTTTGTTCTCTTTGAACACCTAAAACATCATTAGAGAGTGGGTATTTTAATTTGACTTATCAATAGGACATCGATTACCTATTGTAGCTTCTTCATCATATACCAAGATTTCTACTCACAAGTTGGTTAGGGGTTGAGGTTCCCATTAAAACTTGAACTTAATTAAGATCCAAACTAATATAATACGGGTTTAGGAGCAAGTCGACCTAGGTTCATATCATTTGGTATCAGAGACAAGATTTTGTTCAGATTTGATCTATCTTATTTGCTTTATTTTGTTTTGTGTTATTCTACAATTTTGACATTAGGTTAAGATTTTTCTTAGCTCATACACGTTTTGTATAAAAAAAAATATATATATATATATATATATATATATTTAAAATCGTTATTCCTAGTCAAATTAGGTTTCCTTGTTTTACCATATTTTTGCTTCCTAGTTTTTTGGTTGTTTTTCATTATTGTTATTGTTGATTTGGCTTATTGTTGATTTTTTATTTTCTGGTTTAATCTTAATCATCTGCATTCATATATTAAAAAAAAAAAAAAAAAGAGTTTTGAAAGCATATTGCATAAAAACCTAAAAATTGTGCAATTTGTTATTATTTGAGGAAGGGTCGGGTTTAAGCTCATGTTTGGTTTTGATTTGTGGTTTTTGTTGTTTTTGGTGCTACTGATTCATTTGTGTTTTAAAAAAAAGAACAAAAAAAAAAAAAAAAGCCAAAAAGCCGAATAAAAAAATTTTTTGTAAAAGGTTGGTTTTGGTAAAGTTTGGAATTTGAATTTGTTTGAGTTGGAAAATTGAATTTATGATATTTTGAGTTTCTAGAATTCAATATTTCTTGCTGGAAATCTGAATTTGAGTGCT
Source organism: Ziziphus jujuba (assembly GCF_031755915.1). Taxonomy (NCBI): domain Eukaryota; kingdom Viridiplantae; phylum Streptophyta; class Magnoliopsida; order Rosales; family Rhamnaceae; genus Ziziphus; species Ziziphus jujuba. The sequence continues at coordinate 10,522,041 of NC_083388.1, forward strand.
AAAATTGTTTGGATTAAAACTGGTAAAGGATTTAATACAAAAACTTAAATTACAAGAACAACAACCAACAACTACTCCATATTTGTTTGAATTGTCTCTTTTCTAAATTTTATACTTGAATTATTGGTTTCTTAATATTCTGGTTAGCTCCTTATTGATTTTGAAAATTGCTTGTTGAGTTAACTTATTTTTGGTTAGTTAGGCCGAGACTAGATTTTGTCAATTCACCTGGTATTTGTTCAGTTTAGGGGCTGTTTTGTTGATAAGTTTAATTAAGATATACTTGTGATCTAGTTGCTGTTTTGTGCATTTTTTAATTATGACTTAGAGATATTCTTGTGAGTGGAAAAAGACAAGAGAATGTGAGTTTAAAAGAGGATAAAAGTCGAAACTAGTGTACAAATATGAGTGTCAAGACCTTGTTTGAGTGAAACATGTGAGGGAGTGATTTTGGTGAAAATTTTTGTGTTATTTCTACTAACATGACAGATTCAAAGATGAAAAGAGGAGATGGTTCATTTAGAATTATTGAAGAGGAATCCGTTAGGTTCAAAGGTGATACTCGAGCAATGGGAAGTGGAGGTAAACCTACCGACATGATAGTGATCTTGGAACAACCTTAAAGGATGAATACTCAATTTGATCACCTAGATCAAAGATTGGACAGAGTGGAAAATTCTCAAGGTGGATCGAATCAAAGGCAAGAAATTCATGGAGGCTGAGGATGAGGACAAGGAGGTCGTGGACGGCCTAGGGAAGAATTCAAAGGTGGTAATTTTGGAGATGATTTTGAAGAGGGGGTTGATAATATTTTTGCTTACCAAGGAAGGCCAACCCATGGGAGGCATGGAAGAGAAGAAGATGATGATCTTGGAAACATTAAGGTCAACATTTTGCCATTTATGGGAAAGAGTGATCCGGAAGCTTACCTAGAGTGGGAGGAGCGAATGGAGATGATTTTTTATTATCATAATTATTCAGAGGCTAAGAAAGTTAAATTGGTAGCGCTGGAATTTTGACATTATGCACTCCAATGGTGGACAAATGAATAAATACCTGAAGGAAATTTGGTGATGAATTGATTACTACTTGGCACCGAATGAAAGGAGCCATGAGGAAAATATTTGTACCAACTAACTGTCATAGGTTATTGCATCAAAGACTCCAATCATTAACTCAAGGATGTAGGACTATGGAGGATTATTATAAAGAGATGGAGATGCTCATCATGAGGTTGAGCATGAATGAGAATCGTCAGGCAACCATGGCAAGGTTTTTGGGTGGTTTGAATAGGGAGATAGCCAACTAAGTGGAGCTTCAACAATATGTAGAATAGGACGAGATGCTTTATGTAGCTATCAAAATCGAAAACCAAAGCAAGAGGAGGGGTACAAGCTCATGATTTGGAGGTGTATCAAACAGTGGGAGGACAAATCCAAGTGTTTGGAGAAGCAATCCCACCATTGATTCAAAGCTAAAACCCAAGCTTCGAGAAGAAAGTACTAATCAGCTAAGGAATGAAGTAAAAGCCAAATCTGTCCAAGCACCAAGAATTGAAGGTAAAACTGATCCTAAACTCCTAGAACTCATGACACTGTGTGTTTTAAGTGCCAGGGATAAGGACACATTGCTACTTAATGCCTGAATAGGAAGATCATGATGCTGAAAGGTAATGATGACTTGGAATCCGAAAGTGAAGAAAGTTATGCTGAAACCGAATTTGGTGTTGAAGAAATTGGAGGTAAGGATCATGAGGAATCTGAAACACTCAAGGCTTCAAGGGCTGAATTGAGCTTGGTGGTAAGAAGGGTTTCAACTATGTACAAAGTTGAGGACAAGTTCAAAGAGAAATTATCTTCCACATCCGATGTGAAATCCAAAGTAAAATTTCTAGTATAATAATTGATAGTGGAAGTTGTGCTAACGTAATTAGTAATGTAGTTGTTGAGAAATTAGAGTTAACAACCATTAAACATCCCGAAACATATAGATTACAATGGCTTAATGATAATGGTAATATGAAAATAAACAAACAAGCTAAAGTAAAATTCAATATTGATAAATATGTGGATGGTGTATTGTGTGACGTTGTTCTCATGCATGCTGGTCATATTTTATTAGGGAGGCCATGGTAATTTGATAAGGATGCCACACACTATGGAAGAGAGAATTTCATTATTTTTAAATTTAAGGAGAAAAAGGTTAAGCTGGAGCCATTAACTCCAACACTTCAAATGTAATAAAGGAGGAAGGCTAAACGGCTTAAGAAGAAAGCAAGCACGGCACCCATGGTTTCTCCAACCATCCAAGAAGGTAGGTCCAAACTTGTTATCCAAGGTAAGTCCTCTAAAACTCAAATTGAGTGGAAACATCATGATAAACCCAAGGGCAAGAAAAAGCATGAAAAGCCGAAAGTGAGGGAAAATGAGTGATGTCCATGAGTGAGAAAGAATTTGAGAGAGAAAAGAGAAGAAAAAGAAAAAAAAATGTCTTAGTCTTAGGGAAGTTAAAAAGGCATTTTTGAGTGATAAACCCTTGCTGGTCATGATTTACAAAGATGCTTATTTAAATGATCAAGCTAACCCTGAAGAACTTGAATTGCCAAGTTCTATCTCTTCTCTTTTACTGGATTTTGAAGATGTCTTTCTAGAGGAGATTCCTAATGGTTTACCACCTATCCGAAAGATTGAACATCAAATTGATTTTGTGCGGGGAGCTGTAACTCCTAATAGACCTGCATATAAAAGTAATCCCGAGGAGACAAAGGAGCTACAAAGGTAGGTAAGTGAGTTACTTGACAAAGGTTATACTAATGAGAGCATGATTCCATGTACTGCTCTTGTTTTATTAGTACCTAAGAAATATGGATCATGGCATATGTGTGTTAATTGTAGAGCTATTAATAATATAGCTATTAAATGTTGGCATCTGATTCCTAGATTAGATGATATGCTTGATGAATTACATGGTGCATGCATGTTTAATAAAATTGACTTTAGGAGTGGGTATCATCAAATTAGAATGAAAGAGGGTGATGAATGGATAACCGTATTTAAGACTAAATATGAATTGTATGAATGGATAGTAATGCCTTTTGGTTTAACTAATACGCCTAGCACTTTAATAAGGTTAATGAATCATGTCATGCATCCATTCATTGGAAAATTTATGGTTGTATATTTTGATAATATTTTAATGTATAGCCGAAATCTTGAAGATCATGTAAAACATCTTAGGTAAGTTTTAAATATTCTTAGGAATGAAAGATTATTTGCTAACCCTAAGAAGTGTAATTTTGCTAACCTTAAGAAGTGAAATTTTTGCAAAGATGAGCTTATGTTTCTAGGATTTGTTGTGATAGTGTTTGACCCAGGAGATTAGGTTTAGTTGCACCTAAGAGATGAGAGGTTTCCTAATCTTTATGGCCGAATTTTACCCAGTTGGTTAGGGTTTATTGTTTTATGACTTTAGCCTATTTAAGGGCTTATTTTTCAAAGAGAATACAGCTTACATAATTTACAGAAAAAAAATTTGTGAGAAAGAATTCTCTTTATTCTCTTTGAACACCTAAAACACCATTAGAGAGTGAGTGTTTTAGTTTGACTTATCAATAGGACATCCATCTCATATTGTGGCGTCTTCCTCATATACCAAAGTTTCTAATCACAAATTGGTTAGAGGTTGAGGTTTCCATTAAAACTTGAACTCAATTGAGATTTAGGTTAATGTAATACGGGTTTAAGAGAAAATCGACCTAGATTCGTATCATTTAATTAATAGAAATTTAAGAACATAGGAGGAATGTTTACCACATGTGGAATTTGCTTATAATAGATCTTTGCATTCAACTACTAAATATGCTCCATTTGAAATTGTTTATAGTTTTAATCTTTTGAATCCATTAAATTTAACATCTTTGCTTTTAAGTGAACTTGCTAATCTAGATGGAAAACAAAAAGCTGATTTTGTAGAGCAGATTCAGGAGAAGACAAAAGCAAACATTCAGAGGAGGACAGAACAATATGCAAAGAATGCAAACAAATGCCGAATAACAGTTGCATTTGAACTTGGAGATTGGGTTTGGTTACACCTAAGAAAAGAAAGATTTCCTGAACAACGAAACTGAAAGCTTATACCGCAAAGGGATGGACATTTTCAAGTTTTAGAGAGGGTTAATAAAAACGCCTACAAGCTTGACTTACCAGGTAAGTATAATGTGAGTGCTACCTTTAATGTTGCTGATTTATCTCCATTTGTTGCAGGCGATGACTTTGATTTGAGGGCAAATCCTTTTCAAGAGGAGGGGAATGATGAGAATCCGCCCATACCCATACAACTGACTACCCGCTGGGGTGCTGATCCTGTACAAATGAAGACAGGACCAATCACGAAGACACAAGCTAAGAGATTCAAGGACAACCTGGTTAGTTTCATCCAAGGAGTGATTCAATCTTAAGAGGGCGTGACTATACCAGAAGATCCAAAGCCTATCTTATGCATCCAAGTTATAAAGGCGGAAATAGATCCGGCAAGGTTTTTTGGTGCTTCTATGGACTCCGGGTAGCAAAGATTGGATTCAACACTTTATAAACTCAATTGATATCACTAAGAGTCATATCAAGGTAGAGCAAAAGCATCCAAATTCAGTTTGTGCACATAAGCTTTCTTTCTGGCCGAAAATGCTCATTTTGGTGCTAGCTTTGACTTCTTTTGTTGATCAAGCAAATTTGACTTACTCCAATCAAGTGGCAACCTATGGAATCAATATTAATTTTTTTTGGCATCCTACATGTCTTATTGGAGCTGATTTGGAGCCTAACTATCTGGTGAATGGTCAAAGACAGCTTAGTTGGCAAACAAATCAACTAGTTTTCTAATTTGAACATTTGACTTTTGTTTAGGAAATAGTTTTTATTTTGGTTTTTATTTATTTATCTGCTGGAAAAATTACTTTAGGAATGTTAGAATTTTATTATTTTGATTGTAAATTAATTAATTCTTATTTCCAAAATTAAGGAATTAATTAAGCCAATTTAGTTTAGGAAAGGTTAGAAAATTCGACCATTTTCCTAATTCCAATCCATGTTGATCGCATTTTACCCTACTATTCTAGGGTTTTTGTTTTGTACTCTTAGTCTATTTAAAAGTTTATTTTTCAATGAGAAAGCATATTAGATTATTATTCAAAAATCATTTATGAGAAGAATTCTCTTTATTCTCTCTGAACACCTAAAACATTGAATAGAAATAAAGTGTTTTAGTTTGACTTATAAATAGGATGTCCATCACTTATTGTGGCATCTTCATCATATACCAAGGTTTCTAATCATAAGTTGGTTAGGGATTAAGGTGACCATTAGAACCTGAACTTAATTATGATTTGGACTAAGATAATACGGGTTTAGAAGTAAGTCAACCTAGGTTCATATCAGATATATCTATCTATCTATCTTTCTATATATATATATAAATGCATGTTATGTTTCTAATAAATTGGATTATATATTTATAAATATGTATATGAACTAAAAAAAAATATGAACTTTTGTCAATTAGTATTATTTTACATTGCAATTGTTATTAATGAGTATTATTTGGCAATTGAGGTAGGTTACTTTTCATTTTACATTTGATTTTATAAAGTTTTATTTTTGAATATGACTACTGCTACATAATGTGCATCATCTAAAATTATTTTATTGTAATATTTGTGTGAATAGTTATACGTGTTGTGATCAATATATTTTTATGATTATATATATATACACCTAAGATCAATATACATATTATGATCAATGTGAAGTTCATGAATCCAAGTTCATTTTTGTTTTGGCATTTGAGTTCTTTTTATTCCAATAGGATGTGTCGAATTGTTAAAACTTGGATAATTTGTATATTTCAATAAATAATGGCTTTTGTTTTCTCATTTACATGGCCTGTGATCCATGTACCATAGGTAAATTCAATGTACGAGAGTCTCATACTATAACGAGTGTGAAGGCTCCTGCATTTTTGCAATCGATCCAAAGGGAAAATTATTGGTCAATTCATCCATATTATGGGCTACTATGAATAGTTTATCTTTTTATTGATGCTCCAATATAAATGATATGCTTTGGTGAGAGCTTTCGAAACGTGGCAGCATTATTTAATGCCAAAGGAGTTTATGATTTATATGAATCATGAATCTTTGAAGCCCATTAAAGGTTAAGGGAAGCTCAACCGAAGGCATGCTAAGTGGGTTGAGATCATTGGAACTTTTTTTCACATCATCCGCCACAAAAAAGGTAAGGAAAATGTGGTCGCCGATGCATTATCCCAAAGGTACGTACTATTTTCTATCTTAGATGATAGATTGCTTAGATTTGAACAATTGAAAGGACTTTATGAGCATGATAGTGACTTTTGAAGAAATATTTAGGAACTATTCAAAACTGGTTTTAATAAATTTTACATTCTTGAGGGCTATTTATTTAGGGAAAACCAACTTTGTACCTAATTGTAGTATTAGGGAATTGTTAGTGAGGGAAGGTCATGGTGGTGGTTTAATGAGTCATTTTGGTGTTTCAAAAATTTTATCCTTACTGCAAGAACATTTTTATTGGCCTACCATGAGGAGATATGTGGAGAGAACATGTGAAAGATGCTTGAATTACCGAAAAGCTAAGTCTAAATTAAAGCCACATGGTTTGTATCATCCTTTGCCAATTTCAACATTTCCTTGGGTGGATTTGTCGATGGATTTTGTTCTTGGTTTAACTAGATCTAAAACAGGTAAGGATTCAATTTTTGTTGTTATGGATATCTAAGATGGCACATTTTATTGCATGTAATAAAACTGATGATACATTTAATGTTGCTAACTTATTCTTTAAGGAAATTGTGAGGTTGCATAGCATGCTTAAAACTATTGTTTTAGATAGGGATGCTAAGTTCTTAAGTTACTTTTGGAAAACTTTGTAGCCTAAGTTAGGAACTAGACTTTTATTTTCAACTACTTTTCATCCACAAACTGATGGACAAAATGAAGTAGTAAATAGAACATTGTCTGCATTGTTAAAGGCTTTAATTAGTAGCAATGTAAGAACATAAGAAGAATGTTTGCCACATGTTGAATTTGTTTATAATAGATCCTTGCATTCAACTACTAAATATACACCATTTAAGATTGCTTATGATTTTAATCTTTTAACTCCATTAGATTTAACACTTGTACCTTTAAGTGAGCGTGATAATCTAGATGGCAAGCAAAAAGCTGCTTTTGTGAAGCAGATTCATGAAAAGACAAAGGCAAATATTGAAAGAAGGACCAAGCAATATGCAAGGAATGCTAACCAAAGCCGAATAAAGGTTGTTTTTGAACCTGGAGATTGGCTTTCGTTGCACTTGAGAAAGGAAAGGTTCCCTAAGCAAAGAAAGTCGAAGTTTATACCACATGGAGATGGACCTTTTCAAGTTTTGGAGTGGATTAATGAAAATGCTTACAAACTTGACTTATTGGGTAAGTATAATGTTAGTGATACATTTAATTTTGCTGACTTATCTTCTTTTGCTATAGATAATGATTTTGACTTGAGGATAAATCCCTTTCTAGAAGAGGGGAATGATGAGAATCCATCCGAAGCCGTCCAACCAACTACCCGTTAAGGTGATGATCCAATACACATGAAGACCGGGCCAATCATCAGAGCACAAGCCAAGAGATTTAAAGAAAACCTGGCTGGATTCATAGAGAGAGTTATCAATTCTCAAAAGGATTTATCCATATCCGAAGATACAAGACTCGTTTTATGCATGCAGGTGGTGAAGGCTGATACGGACCCAAGTAGCTGTTTTTGTGCAAACATGGACTCCGGTCAGCATGGAATGGGTTCAACACTTCTTGACTTCAATTAATATCATTAAGAGGTCATAAAATCAAGACAAGATAGAATTAAAAGCAACCAAAATAGTGATTTACGCATGGAGGGACTTTTAGGCCGAAAATTCTGTTTTTGCCGCTAGCTTTACTATATTTTGAGGATTTAGCATTTCTCTTTGTTCCAATCAAGGGAAACATGTGGGAATCATCATTTATCCTATTTAATATCCTACATGGCTCATTGGATCTGATTTGGAGCCTTTAGTCAAAGTTAGTTTATTTGTCAAACTAGTCAACTAATTTCTTAATTTGATTTTAACTTTTTATTTTAGGAAACCAGCTTTTATTTTGGTTTTATTTAATTATTTTTTTGGATAAATTAACTTAAGAAAATTATTATTTTATTATTTCAATTGTAAATTAATTAATTCCTAATTCAAAATAAAGGAAAGAATTAATCTAAATTAATTTCAGAAAGCATTGAAAAATTCAGCCAAGCTTGTTTCCTAATTCCTTTGGGCCGAATTTTACCTAGTTGTTTAGGCTTATTATTTGTGACTTTAACCTATTTAAGGGTTATTTTTCAATGAGAATGCACCTTTAATATTATTCAGAAAATAACTTGTGAGAAAGAATTCTCTTTATTCTCTGTGAACACCTAAAACACCATTAAAGAGTGAGTGTTTTAGTTTTGACTTATCATTAGAACATCCATCACCTATTGTGGCGTCTTCATCATATACCAAGATTTCTAGTCACAAGTTGATTAGGGGTTAAGGTGACCGTAAGAACTTGAACTTAATTTTTCAATCTGGGCTAATATAATACGGATTTAGGTGTGAGTAAACCTAGGTTCATATCAGTGCTGCATAACATTTCGGAACAATATCAGACCGCAAGGAAGGAGAGGAAACACGTGAGATGAACGTATCTCACAACCCTTAGTATCTAAAAGACACCGTGGTAACACTAACCGTATAAAATGAACCCAACTCACAATCCTTAGCGTATTACAGGCGTTATGGCAAACTTTTACGTGATCATATAATACTAAACAAAGACTCTAGTATTCTATGATAGATCAATTTAAAAACAACAGTATAATATTCTTAAACAATCTTTTTTAAAATCATACCTTCCATTTTCCACAAACAAATATCGTACCATAAACTAAACCTTAATATTCAAACCAATCATTTAATTAAATATTTTAACGATTCTGAATCAACATTTCATGCTAAAATATCACTTTAAATACCAACATTTAGAAGTTCAGTATAAAATCATTAGAATTTGAAACTATCAAAAATTTTATCAAAATTCATATGAAATGATAATACATATCTATGAAAGAACTATTCATATATGCATAAAGTAGGCATGTAAATCAAACCATACATACAAAATATTCAAATCATACACACATTATACTAAAATACTAAAATCATTCAAAAATATAAACCATTTACATGTATCCTTAGTAATAACTTCTATTCCTCTACACGGTTACTTCCTAATGCAATATAAGTACCTAGAATATAATAAAATATTTCTTAGACTCCAAAAATAATCCAAAGATATTCTTTTTTACCAAATGTCTTAAATAATTTACACAGCTATAAAATTATATAAATTTAGATATCAAATGGTCCAATTATACAACGAACCCTTAGTATCCTAGTACTCAAAATTGGAATTTTTCACCCTAAGATTAATTTTATAAAATTGAACACTATAATAGGTCCTAATAACTTCTAGGAACATTGATGTAACATCAATTTGATCCTAAATTGTCCAAACATAATCCAATTTTATCTAGTATTTAACCAATAGACCCAAAAATGGAAATATATTCAAACGACATCCAAAATTAATAAATAATATAACAATTGAGAGTTTATGAGATGGGGATCACATTAGTATACTCATCTTGGTCTAAAAGTCTTGCGATGATCGAAAAACTCATCGAAATGTTTGGCAAAATTTAAGGTTGACGAATCTCTCAAATGATGAAGAATTTTGACAAATGAAGGCCGTAAATGAGTTCAAAGGGTTCAAATTAAGGGCAAGAGGTGTTGATACGAACCTAGGTCAACTTACTCCTAAATCCGTATTATATTAGCCCGGATCACAATTAAGTTCAGGTTCTAATGGTCACCTTAATCTCTAATCAACTTGTGATTAGAAACCTTGGTATATGATGAGGACGCCACCATAGGTGATGGATTTCCAATTGATAAGTCAAACTAAAATACTTGATTTCTATTAAGTGTTTTAGGTGTTCAAAGAGAATAAAGAGAATTCTTTTTCATAAATAAATTTCTGAATAAAATCTAAGCTGCTTTCTCATTGAAAAATAAGCCTTTAAATAATCCAAGAGTACAAAACAAAAACCCTAGAATATTAGGGTAAAATTTAGCCAACATTGGTGAACAAAAGGAAATTTCCGAATTTCACACCCTTTCCTAATCTAATTTATATTAATTAATTCCCTACTTTAAAATAGGAATTAATTAATTTAAAATCAAAATAATAAAATTTTAACTGTTCTAAAGTAATTTTTTCAGCAAATAAATAAATAAAAACCAAAATAAAGACTATTTCCTAAGGCAAAAGTCAAATGTTCAAATTAGAAAACTAGTTAATTAGTTTTCAAACTAAGCTGTCTTTGTCCAATCACCAACTAGTTTGGACCCCAAATCAGCTCCAGTATGCCATACAGGATGCTAAATAGGATTAATATTGATTCCCATACATTTTCTTTAATTAAGTCAAACTTGTTTGATCAACAAAAAAGGTCAAAGTGAGCGCCAAATTGGATGATTTTCGGCCAAATGGAGTCTTGTGCACAAATGTGATGTTTGGTGGATCTTGATTCTACCTTGACATGATTTCATGGTCTCTTGGAGTGCTCAATCTCATTCATAAGTCAAAAAATTAATTCCTTGCTGCCTGGGATCCATAGATGTACCTAAACAGCTTGTCGGGTCCATTTCCGCCTTCGTAACTCGGATGCACAAAACGGACTTTGGATCTTCGGGTATTGTCATGCCCTCTTGAGTTTGAATCACACCTTATATAAAGATAACCAAGTTGTCTTTGAATCTCTTAGCTTGGTCCCTCATGATTGACCCTGTCTTCATTTGTACAGGATCAGCACCCTAGCGAGTAGTCGGTTGTATGGATACGGATGGATTCTCATCAGGTGTATGGGTTTGCCTAGAATGATTGAAAAAAGCTGGTTTTCTAACATCCCATTCAAATTATCATTGCCAGATTTGTTAGCCCAATACAAGCACATTTGGTAATGATTTTGCCAAAGATTTTAAGATTTGTTCGATTTCAAGTGGGCTACATAACTAGTAGGCATGTGTGGTGGTAGCTCGCTGGAAAATGGTCAAAACCATGATAGGTCTTTCTGCATTAGTAAGGGTTTGGGTCGATCCTATTTGTATGCATGAGTCTAGAAGGGGTTCCAAATATTTTGGGGATAAAATAGCCATTTTGCTTTCCAATATTTATAGATGGTCTTGGATCACTAATAGATAAAAATTAGAGATTGGTTAGAACAAAATATAGTACCGATATTAAAAACTTTTAAAAATCATTACTTCTTAACTATAACTTGAAATTTAGCATGCCACCGGTTTATAAACTCATGTACAAGCTCTACACAATAATATACTAGTCAAATCGAAACCTTGACCATAGAAAAAGTCAACTCATGACACATATGTGGTCCACTTGTTCAAACCTTTTCAAACTTATAACACAAATGTATTTTGGTATGGATTGTTACTACCTACCCCTTAAAGAAATTTTGTCTACGAAATTCATATCTTAGTTTCGGAAAAGGTACGGATATTGTCTTTGCATCTGGTCCTCTTGCTCCTAAGTTGCCTCGTTTTCTAAATGATTCCACCAAAGGACCTTCACTAAGGAAATGGTTTTGTTACAAAGCTATTTTTCTTCCCTTTCTAGAATCTATATTGGCTACTCCTTATAGGAAAGGTAATCACTTAGCTCATTATCTAATGCCTTTAACAATTTTGGTAGGTTTGAATCATACTTGTAGACCATGGAAATGTGGAACACTTCATGAACTAGAGAAAACTCCTTCAACAAGTCTAGCTCGTAAGCCATTAGACATATGCTTTTGACTATCTCATATGGTCCAATGTAACAAAGACTTAACTTTCCTTGATTTCTAAAGCTTACGATGCCTTTTCAAGGAAAGAGTTTTAAGAACACCTGATCACTAACCTCAAACTCAAGATGCTTCCTACACACGTCTACATAGTTGTTTTGCTTGTTCTATGCTGCTTCCAACCTGGCTCGGATGACATTGACCAAGTCTATTTTGTCCATTTCATTCCAACATAAGGGAGTTCAACATTGTTTCCCAAACAATGACTCATCAGATAGCATTCCAATGCTCGAGTGATAAATGTTTTTGTAAGGGAACTCTGCTAAGGTAATTAATCATGATAATCTCCCTTGATTTATAGTTCACGTGACCTTAACATATCATCTAAGGTCTTAATTGTTCTCTCGGATTACCCATCAAACTGAGGGTGGGAAATAGAACTTAAATTCAACATAACACCTAGTTCCTTCATTAATCTCCACCAAAGCCTGAAAACAAGCTATGGATCTCCATTAGATAAAATTGATAATAGTAGCTCATGCCAACTTACTACAGATTTCATAAAAGCTCTGCTAACTTCTAAGGAGAAAACCATTCACAAATAAACAAGAAGTATGTGGACTTGGTGAGTGAATCCACTATCACCCAAATACCATCATGTCTTTAAACTATAGGAGAATGCTTAAATATAAAATCCATATCAACGTGCTCCACTTCCATTCTAGGATAGGTAGAGGCTATAGATATCCAAAGGATTTTACCTCTCCACATTTACTTACTGACAAATGAAAGACTTGAATACACATTTAGCAACTTCTTTTTTCATCCTCGCCCACCACTAGTACTCCTTCAAGATACATACATCTTAATGCTACCAAGATGCATAGTACAGGCAAAATTGTGGCTTCTTCCAACATTTATCTTTTCCACTCTTCGTTGGCTGAAACATAAAGCCTATTATCAATCACCAAGACTCTATCACCTCTCCTCCTTGGTCAACTTTCATTCTTCTCTCATTAAGTAAGGGTCTTCAATCTGAGCCTCAAGAACACGATATACAAGCATCAGTTGTATTTGAAAGCTAGTAAAAGCACTTCTAAATGTATGCATCCACAAATCAACACCTAACTTTCTTAACTCAACCAACAAAGGAATGTATACTATAGGCACATAAGCTAATGAACCTATAGCCTTTCTACTTAAAGAATCCATTACAACATTTGTCTTGCCCAAATGGTAATTAATGGTACAATCATAACCTTTAAACAACTCCATCCATATCATTTGCCTAAGTTCAATTCCCTTTATGTAAATAGATAGTTAAGACTCTTATAGTTGGTGAAGATATAAAAAATAGCTTTATACAAGTAGTACCTCTAAGTCTTCAATGTAAAGTTCACTACTATAAGCTCTAATTCATGGGTAAGATGATACAGCTCATGTTTCTTCAACTGCACAAAAGCATAAGTAACTTCCTTCTTATGCTGCATCAATATACAACTCAAAGCCTGATGAGAAACACCATTTTAAATCACGAACCCTTCGTTGCCCTTTGGTACTGTCAGAATAAGAGTTGAAATAAATTTCTTTTTCAATTCTTAGAAGCTCTACTCATACCTTTCAGTCCACTCAAAACTTAACCCATTTCCTAGTCAAATACTAAAGTGGTCCTAATATCTTTGAGAACTCTTTTATGAACCTATAGTAATACCCTATTAAACCTAGGAAATTCCACACCTCAATCACTATAGTGTTCCGTCCCAATTCAACACTACTTTCACTTTTTTAAAATCGAACTAAATGTTGTTGATAGAAACTACATGCCTAAGAAATCTCGCTCGATCCAACTAGAACTTACATTTGTTGAACTTGGCATATAATCGGTGTTGCCTGAAGGTCTGCAACACCCAATCTAGATGCATCTCATGCTCTACTTCACTTTTCAAGCACACAAAGATATTTCTCTTTTTTCTTTTTCTTTTTTAAATATATGAATGCAACTATTTAAGATTAAAATAGAAAATAAAATTAAAAATTAACCAAATTACTAAAAACTAATATGCAAAACAACCAACAAAGTAGGAAGCAAAAATTTGGCTAAACAATAAACAAATTCGGCTACGTAGAAAAAAAAAATTTTTTTTTTTTATGGTAATGTAAAATGCAAAGAAGATAGAAGGAACCTTAACCTAATGCTAAAATTGTAGATTAACACAAAATAAAAAAAAAATAAGATAGATCAAACCTGAACAAAATTCGACTCTGATACCAAATGATACGAACCTAGGTCGACTTACTCTTAAACCTATATTATATTAGCCCGGATCACAATTAAGTTCAGGTCCTAATGGTCACCTTAACCCCTGATCAACTTGTGATTAGAAATCTTGATATATAATGATGATGCCACAATAGGTGATGGATATCCTATTGATAAGTCAAACTAAAACACTTGATTTCTATTAAGTGTTTTAGGTATTCAAAGAGAAAAAAGAGAATTCTTCTCACAAATAATTTTTGAATAATAATCTAAGCTGTTTTTTCATTGGAAAATAAGCCCTTAAATAGGCTAAAGTTACAAAACAAAAACCGTAAATAGTTAGGTTAAAAACCGGCCACCACAAGGGTTTCCTTAATGTGGTTGAATTCCACCTCCTTTCCTATTCTAATTTGGATTAATTAATTTCTTTATTTTTAATTATGAATTAATTAATTTACCATTGAAATAATAAATTATCTACCTTCTAAAGTGATTTTTCCAGAAAATAAATAAATAAAATCAAAATAAATGATTAATTTCCTAAAACAAAAGTCAAATTACAAATTAGGAAACTAGTTGACTAGATTTCAAACTAACTTATCTTTGACCAATCACCAGCTAGTTTATGCAACAAATCAGCTCCAATATAACATGTAGCATGCCAAATAGGATTCATATTGATTCTCATATGTTGCCAATTGATTGGAATAAGTCAAACTTGCTTCATCAACAAAGGAAGTCAAATTCAACACCAAAATAAGCATTTTTGGCCAACATGAAGCTTCATGCACAAATGTGCTGCTTGAATGCTTCTGATTCCATATTAGCATGATTTCATGGTCCCTTGTAGTGCTCAATCCCATTCATAAACCAAAAAATTCACTCCTTGCTGCCCGGAGTCCATAGAAGCACCAAAACAGCTTGTCAGGTCCATTTTAGCATTCATAACTTGGATGCATAAGATAGGCTTCGGATCTTCTGGTATTGTCATGCCCTCTTATGATTGAATCACTTCTTGGATGAAGCTAACCAGATTATCCTTGAATTTCCTAGTTTGTGCCCTAGTGATTGGTCCCATCTTGATTTGTATAGGATCAGCACCCCAACAGATAGTTGGTTGTATAGGTACGGGCTTATTCTCATTTGTAGGATGCATAGTAGGATTAGAACTGGTCCCCACGTGTTGTCATTGATTGGAATGATCAAAGTTTGCTTGGATTACCATAAATCACATTTTCAATGCCAAAACAAGCAAAACCAACCATTGTTGAAGTGTATGCGTAAATGATGTGTTTGGTCAACCTTGCTTCTGCTTTGGCATGATTTCATGGCCTCTTGATATGCTCAATCATGTTCATACGCCAATAAATCCATCATTTGCTGCTCAAAATCCAAAAATGTACTAAAATAGCTTTTTGGATCCGTTTCTCCCTTCACAACTTGGATGCTCAGCATGGGCGTAGAATCTTTGGATATAATCATGCCTTCTTAAGACTTAATCACACCTTGTATGAAGCTAACCAAATTGTCCTTAAATCTCTTAGCTTATGCCCTTGTGATTGGTCCGATCTTCAATTGCACAAGATCAGCAGCCTAGCGGGGTACAGGTTGCATAGGTGTAGGTGAATTTTCATCACACATCGTCATAGTGGCATCCTTCTTCTTCATGAATAACATCGGCGCACCCTAAGGTAAGATACTAGGTTTGATAAACCATTTATCCATTAATTCCTACAATTGAGTCTTTAACTCTTTGAACTCAATTGGGGCCATCCTATAAGGTGGTAAAGATATAGAAGCTATACTAAGGATTAAATCAATGAAAAAGTTTATCTCCCACTCTGGAGGTAAACTTAGATTAGGAAACATATCTAGAAAGTCTCTTACCACTAATACATCCTCCAAACTTAATTCACTGACTTAGGTATCAATCAAATGAGCTAGATACCCATACAATAATTTTCCTTTACTCTTAATAGAAAACCACTATTGGCAAACTGTATTGTTTGAATATCATTTCCTTGTAAAAATAATCCATAGTTCCAAGCAAACTAATCCATCCCAAATATCATATCTAACTTTTAGATATCTAACAAGTTTAAATCTACCTCCATAAATTAGCCCTTAATAAAGAATATACTGCTTCAAAGCATCTTACTAGGCCATAAGGGCCCTTCTATGGGTATGGAAATCTCCAAACAATACCTCAAAAAAACTGTAGCCATCTAGACTTACTCAATATATTCATATGAAATAAAAGGTTAATAAGAATAAATGCATCACCACCAAATATAGATGATGTACCTATCTCAATATTAAGGGTGGCCTATGCCTTTTACTTGGTCATAGTATACACCTTGCCTTAAGAAGGTGGTCATCCCTTCTAACCTCCATTTTTGGGTACGGATGCAGATTGCAGTTAAATGCTGTTAGAACTGCTTGAAGTTTGGCCTTCTTATGCACCTTGCTCTCTAAACCCATCAATCAATTGAAACAGAGCACTTGATCCAAAGGCTTTAACCTTGTTGTGTCTTTAATAAGGGCAACCTTTCTTGAAGTGTCCAAAATGACCACAATGAAAGTATGCTCCATTCTATTGGACCAGTCCATCATGAACTTTCTGATGTTTTCTCATCTTATGGGTCTCTTGTAATATTTACTACCACTACTCACTATCTAATGTCCTAGGCCCTGAGTGTGTCCACCTTTCTAGGATCTATTACCATAATGCTATGCCTGCCTTCTATGGATCCTCCACTACCTGAGGATCTTGAGCTAAAACTATCCCTCTTAGAATATCCCTACTGAGGTTTCAAAGATATGCAATCAAATGATTGATGCTTAAACCTGCACATCAAAGTCTACCTCCCAACCTCAAAAGTAGCATCTTTCATGGGCTAATGAGATACTTAACACTATGGGCTCACTCAAACCATCAAGAAACCTATCCTCTTACAAACCTCATTAGATATCAAGTTAAGGTATAACCTGATAACTCCCAAATCCACTCTTACACAAAAACTTTCATGCTACTTTGAATAAGCATCTTAAACTTTAGTTTCTTAATCTTAATGAAGGTTGTAGTCTTTTACTCTTAAGAAGGCTGGACGACAAAACTCAGTATGAAAAGCATCCTTGAACTGAGCCGAAGTATGGCATACATTGGTCATCCCATATGTCCTCCACTTTCATAGCATACCCTCATCCAAAATTTTCTCAATGTCAACTAGCCAAGATAAAGCTACAATAGTGTCTATAGAGCCACTAGAACCCATTACTTCAAATTTATAAGCCTGATCAACAAAATGTTTAGTAAACCCTTCGTAATATCCCGCCTCCACTGGCGAACTTATTGTTCTCTGCCGATAATATTCCCAATTTAGCCATCATGCTCAATATGAAATTTTTAAGTCAAAGCTTCCCAAAAGATCACCCATCCTAGGATTGCACTCAATAGAGCACGCTTAACTTTGGATTCTTTTCATACCTTAAAACCAATCGATCTAAAAAGGCCTGGGCATTATGAGAGTAACTATCATTATATTTAAACCATTCCATGTTCCACACCTGAGAGATATGGGATCGGACACTAGATAACTTGCCAATGCCATGCATCCGCCCATATTAGTCATCACAATCCACCCACTTTGAAGCCTAGCATCCTTACTGGCACATTTAATAGTATACAAGATATGATACCATTTATAACACCCTCCCTCTGCTAAGTGAATCTGTCACTCTCTGCTGATATTATTTCCAATTTAGCCACCACACTCGGTATGGGATTTTTATTTTAGAGCTTTCTAAAAGGTCACCCATCCTAAGATAGCACTCGGTATGGGGTTTTTCGTTTAGAGCATTCCAAGATGTCACCCCTCCTAGCATTGCTTTTGTCTAAGCACGCTTAATATCAAAGTTCTTTTGAATCTTAAAGCCAACTGCTCTAAGAAGATCTCAGTGTTATGAGAGTGACAATCATTAAATTTGAATCATCCCATAATCCACACTCAGGCAATCTGAGATTAGACACTAGGTAGTATGTCAATGCTTGGCATTTTCCCCCCACTGTTGTCACGTCCATTCCTTTCGAGTGATTGAGCCAGACCCTTAAGAAAATGCTTTTCAAAGGTGGATGCATCTATACTTCCAGCTCAAATTTGATGAGAACTATGTTTACTTCTTCGTGGCATAAGAAAAGAGTACTATTCAAAAGAATAACAACAATATAATCAATTTCAAGGAAAGGTTATGTAAGAATTGGGAAAAAAAAAAACACACAATTTGAGTTGTACAGAAATGCACAACGCCTAGAGAATTTAGAACTTAGAACCTTCATATGAATCAGAGGAGGTCCCATCTAGAGAAGTTCAATAAGACAATTTTTAGAGAATATCCAATGGAACTTTACCTGAACCATGGACAAACACACATACAATACAAAATAATGCCTCAATATAAAGATAGAGCCATAAAGCATGCAAGTCCATAACTACAATCAACATAGATAGTTCTTCATACTACAGGCTATTACTATGCATGCATAGTAGGGTCACTACTATGTCCATAATTTATATTAAAGCATTCTAAGAGTATTTTTAGATTAAGTAATACAACTAATGTGAATAAGTCTAGAAATATAAAGATAAACAAAAAAAAAAGATAATAATATTGCTGCTATAGAAAATACGAAACAAAAAGTGATGTGCAAGGTAAATTGTTGACTAACTTCCTGAACCTAAATGAATGAATTAATTACAAATAAACCTTGAAACAAAAATATCTCAATAAGTGACACAGCATAATAGAAAAATAATATTTTATTTTCGCAAACTTTTCTCTTTATACCTCTCATTTCACTTTGTTTAAAAGTTTCCCTTTTAAAATCTATTTCACGGAACCCAGCCTATGCCCCAAATTAATATCATAAAACAAGTAAAGAATAATAAATCAATTTAAATATTATAATTTAAAGGTTTATTTACAATAATATCCTTTGACCTTTGGGATTATTACAAGTTGCCTTTTAATTATGAAACTGGCCGTTGTATCCATCGCAATGGCAAAAAGCTGAGTCAATGTTCCTTTCCATTTATTCCCATTTATTTTTGCCAATTGAGTACACCACGTGTTGTGCACGTGGGTTTCCATTGCCTTAAATGGGGGTATTTGTGTCTTTTCAATTTTTTTGTTTTTATTCTCTCCTTCTATCTTACTTTCTTTCCCTGCTTCCTTTTTCCTTCTGAACTCATTTCACCTCCCCCATTTCATTGTAGACTTTAAAGAACCACTGACCCAACCACTAAAACCTTGATCTTTCCCTCCATGGCTAATGAATTCACAGTTTAGTTTTAGTTTAAGGCATTTTTTTCAAATACCCACCTCCATTCAAAATCTCTGTTAGAGATCTAGTTTTGTCACAATTGTTTTTTGCCACATTATCAATTCTTTTTCTTCTTCTTTTCATGATACATAATTGGAATCACAATAACACACCTAGAGAGTAGAAAAAACAAGTAAATCATTTTACCAATTTGAGGAACTTATTGGAAAAAAAATAGTAAATTGAATTTTTTTGACATAATAAATCAAAAAAACTCCATATAAAACTTTTGAAATTAAAGAAAAAAAAAACTTTTAATTATACAACAAGATAAAACTCCCAAATGAACCAAAATAAGAACCAGGCTTTGAACGATTGTATGCACTTTTTTAGGCTTCAACCAAGTTGAAATTCACTTTGTATATGGGGATTTGATTTGCTCATGCTATATATATATATATGTGCACATATTGTTATAGAGCGAAAAAGGACTTTTAAAGAGCGAAAAAGATGGAAAGAGATTTCTCAATTCAAAATCAAAGCAGAGGAGGTGGGGCTTCATCCTTGTTCTCTGTGGAACCATCAATGTCGAATGGGCCCATTGTAACATCATAGAGATTCAATAATAAATCAATTGATTGTTAATCTTTCACTATCTTCTACAAAACCCAAATTTCAATTCTTTCCTTAAATGTTGATCTTTCACCATTTTTTAAACATTACATGTATGTTCATTTTTTTCTTCCTTCGACTAGTGTGCTTTTGAGCTCGTAGTATATTACTGGTTTAAACTTCAAGATGAATGAAGAGGGGCTAGAAGAGAGCAGAGGAAAGAGAAGGTAAGCAAAGCAATGGATTTTTCAAATCAAATCCAAAATGGATCGGTTGAATAGATAGTAGAAAGGTATAGAGGAAGAAGATTGAATTGGATTTTATTTACTTCAAAAAAAATTGAAAGAAAGCAAGAGATGAGGTGAAACTTTAAACAATTGAGGAAGAGAACTTCTATTTGGGATTTTAGGTGATTCAATTATCGTTGTTTCACATTGATAGGTCCAAGTAGAGGGTTTAAAATGAGGAAGAAGACAAAGAAGAAGCTTGAAAAAATAGCTTAGAGTGCTAGGTCTTCGAAGGCAAGTCCTAGTTTGGTGGGATGATTTTTCAAGAGAATTGATGGAACATTTTTCTATAACAACGAAAGAAATTTATACCAGGTGGCTATGGAATCTATTAGGCTTGATCATGTTTCACTATTTTAGCATGGAGAGAGAGAGAGAGAGAGAGATAAAAATAGAGTGAAAGGACTAAATATCCATGTTTTAGATGATGGAAAGGCATATGTGTGGCACCCTGGTGTCCAAATTACAAAATTAGACGAGGTCCCACAGAAAGGAGAACTTCTACAATTTTTCATTGTTACAGAGGGTATAACAACTAATTTCATAACTTGGGGGGCAACTTGTAACAAACTCCAAAGGTTGAGGGGCATCATTAAATCAAGCCTAATTTAAACCACCATGCTATCTATACTGACCATAAAATAATATCCTTACAAATTTATAAAATAATCATGGAAAATTAATAAAAATCTACAAACATATCAAAAAAATGAACAATGTAAAATATAATATATCTGGCCCTGTCAAATGGTGCATGGCATCCTGAAGCACTATAAGACAATAAGTAGAGAAAAAGCAACCTATTAGATAAACCCACCTCACAACCCTTAGACATTGTGGCATTACAAAACCCATAGGATAAACTCAAGTTACGAACTTTAGGTATGAAAAATATCATGGTAATAATGAATCGATGGGATGAACCAAATTCATAAAGCTTAAAGTACTACATTCATTATGGTAAACCTGCGAGCTATAATATAGTATTGAACAGAAACACTAGTACTATATGATACATCAATTTAAAATCAATAAAATATTCATAAATAATATTTTTAAAATCATACTTTTTCGGTTTTCTCTAACAAATACTGTACCATAAATTAGAACTTAATATTCAAACTCAACCATTTAATTAACTATTCCAAAGATTTCAAATCATCATTTCATGCTAAAATATCACTTTAAGTACCAAAATTCACAATTTCTCTATGTAAGTGATATATGTTGTTTTCATTAGGGAGAGCAAAAAATTTATTGATCTAGTAAATTGAACCTAGAAGGCTTATTATTGTACTCATTTTCATTCGTGAAGTTTTTATCCCATGATGTTTTCTTGATCAAAGGTTTTAATAAGGCAATATGTTCTTTCCAAAATAGCGTATGAATATGTACTTTTTTTTCCTTAGCTAGAATTTTCTCACTAAGTTTTATAATAAGGTTTTGATCAAGGCATGAACATGGTGCAGCATCGTCCAAGGAGGAGTATTATAAATATGTGAATAAATGTGAACATTACTTAAAACAATAAGGAGTTATATTACTAAAAGGCTCTCACTAAGAACTCTTATTCACATATAAGCTCATCAAGCTTACAAACTTAGTGTATGGACATGTACTATTTTTTCCTTAGCTGGTGTTTTCTCACTAAGTTTAATAACAAGGCTTTTAACAAGGCATGAACATGGCATGGTAATGTCCAAGGGGGAGTGTTATAAATATATGAATAAATATGAACATTACTTAAAATAATTTTGAGTTATATTACTGAAAGGTTTTCAACAAGAGCTCTTCTTAGCATATGAGCTCATTAAAATAAAGTCATCAGCATTTATTTTATTCATTTTGGTGACAAGCTTACAAACTTAGCATGTGGACATATAATATTTTCCTTAGCTGGTTTTTTCTCACTAGGTTTTATAGTAAGGCTTCTAATAAGGCGTGAACATGGAACAAAAATATCTAAGGGGGAGTGTAATAAATATGTGAATAAATATGAACAATATTGAAAACAACAAGGAATTATATTACTGAGAGGCTTTCACCAAGATTTTTTCTTCACATATGAGCTTGTTAAAGCAAATTCATCAGCATTCATTCTCTTCATTTTGGTGACAAGTTTTCAAGCTTATTCAGAAATGAGCTTCTTACTTCAATATTTAAAAAGTTTGTACACAAAATCATAATGTGTCAACTGAGAGATTTGAAGAAGAGTTAGTTTGTACACAAAATCATAATGTTTCTCCCTCACTAATGATTGTTATGGCTTTTCGTCGGTGAGAAGAGTAAATAAAACCACAGAAAAGAAAAAGTTTTTAATCTTCTTCATCACCAATGAGAAGAGTAAACAAAAACATGGAATATATATATATATATATATATATATATATATATTAAATATAGGCAGATTTTCCATCTCCACCATTTTTTTTATTTCTTTCCATTTTTTATATCTTTTTTTAGGATCCTCACAGATAATCAACGGCTTTTCCTTCTTTTCTTTTTTTTCCCTAGTTTCTTAATTTGTTTACTTCTCTACAAGGCCCATATACATATATGTATATGTTTATATATATATATATATATATATATATATATATATATATATATATTTCTAATTTATCTAAATCTCTGAAATTTTCTCTGTTTGTTGTTTAGTTTCGTGATTTAAGTTATTCTTATAGGTCATAAACCAATGGTCCTTGGTATAAAATCCAAGAATTAGAAAAATACAATGGTACAAGTTGATTACTTAATCCTTATGGTGGAGATTAAACCATGGACCATATCAAAGTTTTCCTAATGAGAAAATTGTGATAAACTTTTTTGGTCATTCACATCTTGTGTTATAGATGAGAAGATTTAGTTTGATGAGTCTTTCAAGCTTCCTACCATGTTATGCAAGCAAAATCAAAAAGAGGTGAGAGTTACCAGAAAAATAACTTAGAGTTTTCGTGTTGGAACCTCAAAATGATAAAGGGAAAAAAGTTCAACTTTTAGGATAGGCTATAATAATTCTTCAAGACTATGGGATTCTCAAGCAAACCACCACTTTTTTCCTTCTATTTTTCGAAGTTATAAACATGGAATAATGATGAATAGATGTATTATTTTATTATTGTTAGAAAAAGGTCAACACAAAACCTTATTTAAAGAAAAGCTTATGAGAGCGCATGAGGAGGATGCAGATCGAAGACGAATGGTGAAGTCAAAGTTGTGTAGATAAGGAAAGTGCTAAGTTGAACGATGCCTGTGGTGATGAGAAGTGGCACAAAGATGTAGATGCAAAAATGTTGACTAGTAGTGATAAAGGTAACTAGAATAAATGCAAAAATGTTGACCAATAGTGATAACAGTAACTAGAATGTTGACCAACAATGGTGAAGGCAACCAAATTTTTTTTATTCTTTATTTTTTAGAGAAATTTTTTTTAATGATTGGAAAGAAGAAGATATTGAAATACCCATTCTACCTTTTAAATCATTAAAAAGAAGTTGGATCATGTGCATGGCATGTGACACTTAATGAGTTAAAAGAAACAAAGTTAAAGTCCTAGATAGATTCTGCCAAAAGTTGTTAACTTCAAAGGGCATAAGTGCCAAACATGAAGTACAAGGTGCAATTTATAAAGACATGAAAAGTTCATAAGGCAACAGTGCCAAATACCCTAAAATAATGATCTAATGGGATGTACTAATGTGATCAATATTGAAGGCATCATCTTAATTAATAATTTAAAATTAAAAATCTAGTTGGATAAATGGAAACCCTTAGCACTTATCACTTCAATATGTTCTGAACATAATAAAAGCCATGTTTCCAACATATCAAAATACTATAGAAGTGAACTCTTATCCATATTAACCAATGAAGTTGTTAGGTTATCATGTGGGATTCAACGTATAGATGGGTTGGTTATTATTGATGACAATTAACATTTTTCAAAACAAAAACATACGCATTTTACCTTGGAATTTGAATTTTTGATTTTTGCTCCAAAAATTCGTCATGGTTAAAAAATCTCTCGCTATACTACGATATTTTATAAACAATTTTTGACAAATCATTTTGGGCATTGAATAAGTGCATATAATGGTGCATAGTCAATGAGAACTTATTGGTAGTTGAAATAAGTGTTTTAAAAGTCATGGTCAGGATACCTCAAAGCAAAACATCCCAAAAAAAAAAAATGGCCTACAGGTAAACCTTTAGGTATAAATTATAAATATATTTTATATTGTAAATGTATTTATAATTTATTAATTTTATATTTATGTAAATTTTAATTCATTTATTTTACAATCTTAAAACTATTATGTATTTAATTCTTAAAATTTTATATAAATTCAAATATATATTTACTTTTTTTAGTATTATAATTTAATTTCTATGAAGCATAAGCCCCAAGGTGTGCGGCATATACTTCACCTCATAACAGTCCAAATGTTTTATCTTGTACTTTCACCTTTTAAAATATTGGTTGAAATCATAATTTATACACCATCAACTGCACAATTCAATGGCTAAGATGATACTGTCAAATAGTTATATATTTATATATAGAAATAGACTCCAATCAAGTCAACCTGATGATTTTACCATTATAACTTTTTTTTTCAACTCTTACAGTGCTTCATAGGGGAAATTTAAAAAGTTAGTTATAGTCATCAAGGTCCTTATAAGGTTCATATGCTAAATTTGACAACCGACTACCCGCTGAGGTTCTGATCCTATACAAATGAAGACGGGACCAATCACGAGAGCTCAAGCTAAGAGATTCAAGGATAACCTGCTTAGTTTCATTTAAGAAGTGATTCAAACTCAAGCAGGCATGACAATACCAGAAGATCCAAAGCCCATCTTATGCATCCAAGTTACGAAGACTAAAATGGACCCGGCAAGCTGTTTTGGTGCTTCCATAGACTCCGAGCAGCAAGAAATGGATTCAACACTTTATTAACTCAATTGATATCACTAAGAGGCCATGGAATCATATCAACGTAGAAGAAAAAGCATCCAAATTCAGTTTGTGCACATAAGTTTTCCTTTTGGCCGAAAATGCTCATTTTGGTGCTGACTTTGACTTCTTTTGTTGATCAAGCAAGTTTGACTTATTCCAATTAAGGGCAACATATGGGAATTAATATTAATCCTATTTGGCATCCTACAAGCATATTGGAGCTGATTTGCAGCCTAAACTAGCTGGTTATTAGTCAAAGATAGCTTGTTTGACAAACTAGTCAACTAGTTTCCTAATTTGAAACTTTGACGTTTGTTTTAAGAAATAGTCTTTATTTTAATTTTTTATTTATTTATTTGTTGGAAAAATCACTTTAAGAAAGTTATAATTTTATTATTTTGGTTGTAGATTAATTAATTCCTAATTCAAAATAAAGGAATTAGTTAATCCAATTTAGATTAGGAAAGTAAAGGAAATTCAGTCACATCATGTTTCCTAAACCTATGGCCGGTCTTCCTAATGTGATTTAGGGTTTTTATTTTGTAAACCTTAGCCTATTTAAGGACTTAATTTTTAATGAGAAAGCAACTTAAATATTATACAGAACTTTATTTTGCAAGAAAGAATTCTCTTTGTTCTCTTTAAGTACCTAAAACACTTTATAGAAATCAAGTGTTTTAGTTTGACTAGTCAATAGGATATCCATCACCTATTATGGTGTCTTCATCATATACCAAAGTTTCTAATCACAAGTTGAAGGGGTTAAGGTGACCATTAGAATCTGAACTTAATTAAGATTTAGGCTAATATAATATGGGTTTAGGAGCAAGTCGACCTAGGTTCGTATCATTTGGTATCAAAGCCAATTTCTATTCAGGCTTGATCTATCTTATTTACTTTATTTTTTTTTGTGTTATTCTACAATTTTAACATTAGGTTAAGATTGTTTCCTATCTATCCATGTTCTATGTAACACCCCGTCCCAAATCACACCGGAATCCGTGCACGTTGACCGAGGTTGACCGTTGACCAAGCGGGTCAAAAGTTGACTTTTTGTCCCAGTTGGAATTTCTAGTTGACCAGGGTACCGTGGCGAAGTGCATGATTCCCCGAGTTTG
Source organism: Ziziphus jujuba (assembly GCF_031755915.1). NCBI lineage: Eukaryota > Viridiplantae > Streptophyta > Magnoliopsida > Rosales > Rhamnaceae > Ziziphus > Ziziphus jujuba. Next base: position 10,548,606 of record NC_083388.1, read on the forward strand.
TAGACTAGTAGCACGTCGAAAACGGAGCTACAGTTTGAAAGTTATGGGCAAAACAAGTTGAGGTGTAAACAGTCCAAAAGGTGCCGAGAGTTGACTTTTTCTCGTTGTGTAATTTTGTTTTAACTCTTGTACGATTGTAAAGTACTCGTCGATACGAGTTCATAGACTAGCGGCACGCTTAAATCGGACATTTGGTTAAAAAGTTATGGACGTTTGAAGTTCGCTGGATACCGTAATATTTTATTATATCTGGCTTAAGTGTACAGTAACACCACGTGTCATCACCTGATTGGTCCACGTGGATGAACAGTGTCACCACGGTGGCTTTTATTTGACAAAAATCTCGGGGAAGAGAGAGAAAGAGAGAGAGAGAGAGAGAGAGAAACCGACCGGCCGCCAGAATCTTCAAAATTTCCGGCCGATTCTTGTTACACGTGCCGGCCAGACGGAAGCCTCTCTCCATTTCCGGCCAAACCCTAAAATTTCACGGCCGTTGGTCGCCGGACGCGCCCGGATCTCGGCGGCGATTTTTCCCTCCACCACCGTTTGCCCTGTTTCCGGCCATTTTCAGGCCACACGCACCAGCCACCCCTCACCACCTCCTCAAGTCCGGCCTACCCACCAAATTTCACGGCCACCGGACCTCCGACGCGCCGGGATCGGAGCTTTTTCCGGCGAGGGGCCGAAATTCTTCAAACCCCGATTTCTCCGCCGTCCGACCTCCGTTTGTCTCACCGCCGGTCCCGTTGGATTCCTCTCCCCTCGATCTACAAATCTGCAAAAAATCTCAGCCAACGGCCACCGCACGCGCCGCCGCCGGCGAAGATTGCCGGTGACCGCGGCGGCTCTCTGGAAGTTACTGTTCCGGCGAGTACCCAGTCGAACCGCCGATCCTTGTCCACTGTGTTCAACCTCCTGAACCCGAATCCGGCATCCTTTTCTGTTAATTCGCGACGGTTTGGGAGAATTGAGAAGTCGAAACCCGAAAGCTTTCCGGCGAGATTCCGGCCACCTCGGGTCCGATCACCGGAAAGTAAGACCGAATCCGTGATTCTCATCACTTAAGCTTCGATTCAGTATATAACTCATAACTTTTAGTTGTCGTTGTGTTCGCTCCCCGGGTACCCATTTGGGAATTATCCGATTAAAATATTAATATATTTGATTGGTATACTGTGGATGTTTTAGGTGCGCGTACGAGTAGTAGAGTTGATCCTGCGGAGGATCTTAGCTGATTTACGCGCTTAAGGTGAGTGACCCACCTTCAAAAATATTTTGGGCAATTAATTATGTTTAATTGGTATTTAAATTATTCTCATGTGGTACAATTTAGTTATGGTTTTATTGTGATTTAATTTATTTATTATGCATGAGCAAAGTATATTTCGGTAATAGTCGTACGTGGTTTTAAGTATTATTTTGGGCATAATTGGTTTAAATATTTTATAAAAATATTTGTTAAATTGGTGGTTAAATTTTATAATTATGCCCACGGTATTTTATCTGTTGAACCTCGTATTACAAGAAAATTATGGGTTATTTGTTATCGATGTTTTCGTACCGATTTGCTAAATAAAAATATGTGGGATGGTAAGTGTGAAATTTTGGTATATTTTCCACGGTAATTTTGGAAAACGGTACAGTTGGTTTAATAATTATTTTAGACGCATTCATACAATATTGGTGTTCTGGTATATGTATATGTGGTTCAGCGCGCAAGTATTATTATTTCTCCCGTGAGTTGCCATTGGACCGTGGGCAGGCAAGTTTGTTATTGGCCACAGCCGCCCCCCTCCTTAGCCGGGATGATGGGTTCAGCAACAGTACTGTCGGGACGCCGAAGTGCCGTTTGCAAGTTTCTCTCTTTAATCTCCCCGCCAGTCGGTGCTCAGGATGCTGGGTATCGGAGGGCATCACCGGTATATGATGTGGTGCGTCAAGTGTAATTTTCAGATAAAATTTCACACCCCAAAGGTGTTCAAAAAATTATTTATTATAATTTATTACATTTTAATTATATATTGGGGTATTTATTTATTTATTGTTTATCAAATGTTTGATCCCTTGGTTTTCGGGAAGTACGAATATCGGGTTTTGTGAAATTGTTTTAAAAAGGGAACATTTCCAACGGAGTGATTGGTGAGAGTTTTGAAGGAAAATTATTATTTCCAACTGTTATTATTTATTTATTAATTGTTGGTATTAATTAAATTCCCTTATTTGTTATATTATTATTATTATTATCATTAAAAGTGTTCAATAGTTAGGGTCACTCATTGAGATGATTAGCATCTCACGTTTAAGTTTCGTTCCCTTAGGTGCAAAGGGTGGTAGACATTCTTTCGGAGCGAACCAATTCTCCGCTGCTATCGTGTTTTGAGAAGTACCTTTGTACTCATTCATTTCAATTGTATTATTTCTTTCATCTTTGTTGTATTTCTGTTGATTAGCACTTCATAAAACTCTGTATACTATTTGGACACTTATGTTTTATTTATGCACTGGGCTGCTGTTATTGTTGTGAAGTGCTGTAAATTGTGGAACAACTTGTAGTTTTGCGGGAGGAATAAGGGGGTGAATATAGAAGTGTGTTTTCAGTGCAGGTAACTTTTGGTAAGTCCTATCCTTAGGGGAGGTGCTGCCGGATTTTCCATTGGAAGGTTCGGTGGTATTTCCCTGGGATCAGGGCTTGTCTAGGGTTCCGGGGAGGAATTCTGGACGGGTCCTGACATTCTACATATTAAAAAAAAAAAAAAAGACAACTACAGTTTCTTCATAGCCGAATTTGTTTCCTTGTTTTATCCAAATTTTTGCTTACTAGTTTGTTGGCTATTTTACATCATTGTTCTTAGTAATTTGGTTTATTGTTGATTTTTCTTTACTGTTTTAATATTACTTAGTCCCATTCATATATTCAAAAAACAAAAGAGAGAGAGAGATTTGATGACGTATTGCATAAAACATACAAATTTTTGCAATTTGTTTTTGTTGAAGTTTGGATCAGGTTTGTTGAATTTTGGTATTGGAATTGCAATTTTGGTGTTGTTTGTTGCTACTGGAGTTGGTTTTTATAATCTGTGAGTGATTCGAAAAAAAAAAAAAAAGCCGAATATAAAAATAAAATAAAAAAATTTGCACAAAGCCCGATTTTGGTAGATTGTTATTGGGGATTGTTTGTTTTTGGGAAATTATAATTACTGAGTTGCTGATTATTTAATCAATATTTGGTTGCTGGATATTTGAATTTGAGTGCTAAAAATTGTTTGGATTAAAATTGGTAAAGGATTTAAAACAAAAACTTAAATTATAAGAACTACAACCAACAACTATTCCATATTTTGTTCAAATTGTTCTTGTTCGTTGTTTAAATCTCTTTTCAAAATTTTATCCTTAAATTTTTGGTTTCTTAATATTCTAGTCTGCTTCTTATTAATTTGGAAAATTGCTTTTTGATTTACCTTGTTTTTAATTAATAAGGCCGAGACTGTGTTTTAACAAGTCACTCGGTATTGCTTGCTTTTTTGTCGTTGTTTTATTGATAAGTTTAATTAGGACATACTTGTGATCTAATTTCTGTTTTGAGTGTGTTTTAATAGAACTTTGAGATATTCTTGTGAATGGAAAAAGGTAAGAGAATGTGAGCTTAAAAGAGGGTTAAAAGTCAAAACTAATGATCAAACACAAGTGTCGAGACCTTGTTTGAGTGAAATATGTGAAGGAGTCAATTTGTGAGGATTTTTGCATTATTTTTATTATCATGATAGATTCAAGAATGAGGAGAGGAGATGGTTCATTTAAAAACACTGAAGAAGAATCCATGGACACTGAAGAAGAATCCATGGGATTCAAAGGGGATTTATGAGCAACGAGAGTTAGAGGTGAAACTACTGATATGATGGCGGTTTTGGAACAACTTCAAGGGATGAATGCTCACTTTGACCACCTAGATCAAAGAATCGATAGAATTGAGAATTCCCAAGGTGGGCCAAATCCAAGACATGAACACCAAGGAGGCCAAGGTCGATGTCGAGTAGGCCATGGTCGTTCTAAGGAGGAATTCGAAGGAGGTAATTTTGGAGATAATTTCAAAGAGGAGTTTGACGATAATTATGTGCTCCAAGGAAGATAATACTGTGGGAGGTAAGCTAGAGAGGAAGATGATGACCTTGGCAACATTAAGGTCAATATACCAGTGTTTATGGGAATTAGTGATCCGGAGGCTTACCTAGACTGGGAGGAGTGCATGGAAATGATTTTTGACTACCATAACTACTCCGAGGCAAAGAAGGTTAAATTGGCTGCTTTGGAATTTGGACATTAATGCACTCCAATGGTGGAATAATGAGCAAGGTACCCGAAGGAGAGTTGGTGATGAATTAATTACCACTTAGCGTCAAATAAAAAGAGCCATGAGAAAGAGATTTGTATCAAGCCATTACCATAGGTTGCTGCCTCAAAGGTTACAATCCTCATCACAAGGAAGTAGGACCGTGGAGGACTATTACAAAGAGATGGAGATGCTCATGATGATGTTGAGCATGAATGAGGCTCGTGAGGCAATGATGGCACGGTTTTTGGGAGGTTTTAATAGAGAGATAACCAAGTGGAATTACAACAATACATAGAGTTGGAAGAGATACGACACGTGGCCATCAAAATTGAGAAACAATTCATGAGGAAGGGTGCAAGCTCACGATTTGGAAGAGTTCCCAACAGCGGAAGGATTAATTATAGTGTTTGGTAAAGCAATCCCTTATTTGAATCAAGAACAAAGCTAAATCTTGAACATGAGAGCTCCAATCGGCCACGGAGAGATGTAAGGCTAGATTCAACTCAAGCACCCAAGTTGGAAGGTAAATCTGATCCTAAACCATCAAGAACTAGAGATATTGTTTATTTTAAGTGTCATGGCAACCAATGTCCAAACTAAAGAACTATGGTGCTGAAAGGAAATGGCAAGTTGGAGTCCAAAAGTAAAGAATCCGAAGTTGAAACCGAATTTGTTGATGAAGAATGATGAGAATTCTTCTATACCTATACAACCGACTATCCGCTGTGGTGCTAATCCTATACAAATGAAGACGGGACCAATCAAGAGGGCACAAGCTAAGAGATTCAAGGATAACCTGGTTAGTTTCATCCAAGGAGTGATTCAATCTCAAAAAGGCATGACAATACCAGAAGATCCAAAACTTATCTTATGCATCCAAGTTATGAAGTCTGAAATGTACCTGGCAAGCTATTTTGGTGATTTTATGGACTTTGGGTTGTAAGGAATGGATTAAACACTCTATGAACTCAATTTTTATCACTAAGAGGCCATGGAATCATATCAAGGCAAAACCAAAACCATCCAAATTCATTTTGTGCACATAAGTTTTCTTTTTAGCCGAAAATGCTCATTTTGGTGTTGGCTTTGACTTCTTTTATTGATCAAGCAAGTTTGACTTATTCTAATCAAGGGGTAACGTATGAGAATCAATATTAATCATATTTAGTATCCTACATGGTATATTAGAGCTAACTTGGAGCCTATACTAGCTGGTCATTACTCAAAGACAGCTTGTTTGACAAACTAGTCAATTAATTTTCTAACTTGAAACTTTGACTTTTGTTTTGGGAAATTGTCTTTATTTTGATTTTTTATTTATTTATTTACCGGAAAAATTACTTTAGGAATGTTAGAATTTGATTATTTTAGTTGTAAATTAATTATTTCCTAATTCAAAATAAATTAATTAATTAATCCAATTTAGATTAGGAAAGTAAAGGAAATTCGGTCACATCATGTTCCCTAAACCTATGGCCGGTTTTCCTAATGTGATTTAGGATTTTTGTAAACCTTAGCCTATTTAAGAGCTTAATTTTCAACGAGAAAGCAACTTAGATATTATACGAAAATTTATTTTGTGAGAAAGAATTCTCTTTGTTCTCTTTGAACACCTAAAACACTTAATAGAAACCAAGAATAATGGTGGTAGTTTAAGATTGTATATCAATTACTGACAACTTAACAAGGTGATTTATAATTGTTATCTGTTTCCAAGAATAGATAACTTATTCGATCAATTCTAAGAATTTAAATGAGGTTGACAACTGCAACTGTTCTAATATTACTCAATGGGAATGAAATCCTCGAGGTCTATTGTGATGTATTCCATCAAAGGTTAGGATGTATATAAATGCAGAATCAAGGGGTGGCAGCATATGCTTCGAGACAATTGAAATAGCATGAGTATAACTACCCCATGCATGACTTAGAGTTTACTGCGATTGTGTTTGCTCTAAAGAGATGGAGACACGATTTATATGGAGCCACATGCCAAATCTACACCGACCACAAAAGTCTCAAGTATATTTTGACTCAGAAGGAACTAAATATGAGGCAAGGGAGGTGGATAGAGTTGTTGAAGGACTATGGTTGCGTGATTGATTATCACCCGAGGAAAGCGAATGTAGTAGCAGATGCTTCGAGTAGAAAAGCTACGGGGTCCCTTGCACGCATACAATTGGTTCAACCCCATCTTATGGTAGAATTGAAGAAAATGGGGGTGGTGATGCACATGCATCCTCCTGGAGTCCCCTTAGCTAGTTTTCAAATGCGATCAGTGTTGGTGGATCAGATATTAGAGACTTAAATAGAAGATCCTAAGTTGAGGACAATCAAGAGTAAAGTGCAAGAAGGTCTTGATCCGTAGTTTTCTATAAAAAGGGATGGAGCCCTCGTGTATAAAGGTAGAGTCTGCGTTCGTGATCTTCTTGAACTCAAATGGGAAATCCTAGAGGAGGCACATAGTTCAATATGTGATGCACCCTAGAAGTACCAAGATGTACTAAATGCTTATTAAGTTCTATTGGAGGATTGGATTGATGGCTTACAGACTAGCATTATCGGAGGAGTTAGCTAGAGTACACAATATGCTTCAGGTTTCAATGCTGCGAGAGTACATAGTAGGTCCATCACATGTGCTCAAGACTCCCAACACCGAATTGAGAGAGGACCTATCATACGTGGAGTAACCAGTGTAAATTCTAGACCGTGAGCAGCGAGTACTACATAACCAGATGATTCCTCTAGTCAAAGTTAGTGGCGGGATCACTGAGTTGAGGAGGTAGTATGGGAACCTAAGGCACATATGCGTTATCAGTACCCATCTCTGTTCCAGTGATGTGTGAAATTTCGATGATGAAATTTTTATAAGGGGGGAAGATTGTAACACCCTGTCCCGAAATACATCAAATTTTCACGTTAACCGAGGGTTGACCAAGTTTGACCATTAACCAAGTGGGTTAAAATTTTGACTTTTTGCTTCAAAGGGAATTTTGCACTGACAAAGGTACCATTGCAGAGTATGCATCAATCCGAATCCGTAAACTAGTAGCACATTGAAAACAGAGCTGCGGTTTGAAAGTTAAGAGTGAAACAAGATATGCTCCAGATTAGTCTACGGGCTCGGAGTTGACTTTTTATTTATATGGATTTCAATGTTGACCCATAGATTATATGAAAGTGTTTGTCAATATGAATCTGTAAACTGGTAGCACGCTTAAATCGGACCTACGGTTGGAAAGTTATGGGTATATAAAATTGTGACTGTGTTTTCCAAGACTGATTTTACTGGGTAGCAAAATATTAAAGGAAGTCCTTAAAGTTGCGCCATGTGTCACCACTTGAAAGTTGCCATGTATCATGGATAAAGAGAGCCACGTGTCACGATGGAAAACTGCCATGTGTCGTATTAATTAAATATTATATTATCATTTAATTATTTTAATATTATTTTATTTTTATTTTTTCTTTTCTTTTTCTCTTTCTTCTCCCCATGTGGGAAAAAAAACAGCCCCCCCCCCCCAATTCCTTTTTCTTGTTCCTTCTTCTTTCTTCCTTCCCTTTCACCCTTGCCGATCTCTCTCTCTCTGCTGCACCTCTTCCAGTCGTCGCACAGCCACACGCGCCGGACGATGTGATGGCCCACGACTGGACAAGCCTGGGCATTGAGTCGCAGGTCGGTTGGCCGGCAGACACGCCGAGATCGACACCCAAAGCAGACGATCGGCGAGGTGGTGGGTGGCCAGTTTTTCGGCCACCACGGGTCTCGAGGTTGGTCCCTACCCCTAGTTTTCGATCCCCTGATTCCAAAAATGACATCCATTTGCCCAATTTCGAAGCCATTGGTGAGATGAATGGAGGGGGAGTCCGACCGTAACTTCCTAGCCATTTTCTGGCCAACTCCGATGGTTCCGAGCCAAACTAAGGTTGGTTTTACACTCATCGTCTCCTTAGCTTTCATTTGGCACATTATTTGTGAATTGTCATTGAGTATTTTGAAAGATGCCATTTTTGGATAAAATAATATTATTTTAATATGGTAATCTGAAAAATATATGTTTAATATTTAAATAACTGCTATTTATATTGATGATGTCAAATTGTGTTGAATTGCATAAATATGGGTTGAATTAATGTTTCTGAAATTTGGAGAGCTGTAGATTTTAAACTGCTGTTAAACTATTGTTAACTTTACTGTGAGGTTACTGTGAGGTTATGGTATCTAATAGAATGTGAGGCTATGGCATCTAATAGAATGTATCTTTATATGCTTAATTATTTATGGAATTGTTTGTGGTTCTATTGACATTTAGTGTGAATTAATTTGAAGGTTTGAGGAATTAATCATATTGAATTCTTGTGATCGAAACTATACTTATGTGTTTAATTATTTATTTATGCATGAAATTTTATGGATTTGATAAAAGTGCATAAATTTAAATATATTTTATTAAATTCAAATTTTCTAATATTATATTATATTATTATAAAAATATAATATTATAAAATTTTATCGTTTTTTAATGTACCATACACGTACCGATGTTCTGTAGTTGTGGATGTGATTAGCGCGGTGGTGGAGTGTGATGAGCGTGCAAGTTTATACTCTCTCATGGTTGCCATCTGACCAAGGGCAGGCAAGTTTGATATTGGCCATAGCCGGCCCCCTCCTTGGTCGGGATTGAGTTTTTAGTATCGACGCTGCTGGGACACCAAGGCGGCCTGGATGCCAGTTTTCTCTCTTTAACCCTCCTATCAGTCGGTGCCTTGGGACGCTGGGCATCTTCGAGCGCCACTGGTATATAGTATGAGCATCAAGTATTTTAAATATAGATATATATATATACATATTTATGTTATGTTATACTATGTTTTATATACCACACCGTACGGGGCGACGATCCGATGTGGTCCATGTAGAGCTAGCCTCATATATATGTTGCCTACGAATCCAGGGGATCGGATGGCCAATTTAGGCAACCACCCTGGACTGTATGGGTAGAAAAGTATCGACGAATCATGGATTGCATAGTATGTTAGTTGGTATCGTATATATCTCCATTACGATTGTGCATATTTTATTATGTGTTACGGATTTTAAGATAATATTTTATCTTATGCTACCTTGTCTATTCGTAATCTGATTTTTTACTATTGATTTTATTATATATTCTTATTATTATTAATAAATTTTATCATCGTGATTATCATATGGTAACTTTGAACAAGTATTACAACCTACAGGTGAGAAAGATAGCCTTTAGGCAGGTGTGGTTATGTGATAGCCATTGGGCAGGTGTAATTATGTGATGGCTATTGTGCAAGTGAGGCTATGTGATAACCTTTGAATATGTATGGTTATACGTAACCCTCAAACGAATTGTACTAATATAGTTATTATTATCATTAAAATGTTTACTATTATTATTGTTGGTTTGGTGATTGGTTTTTACACCTTTTTCTATATTACGCATTGGCATATTTGTAAAATGACATTTGAAATGTATTTGAAATTTGCAGCACTAAGTGGGTGGTGTGGGCAAACGGAAATCAATGATGGTATATTCTGGTTGGCTATTTACTAAATTACTTCCATTGTATAAATATTTTATATAAATGTACTATTAAAGTGCTGCAATCTGTGAATTTTATTGTAGTAAGGAAGGAGGGATAAGGTGGCATGATATAGGAGTGCATTTTCGTGTAGATAATTTTTAGGCATGCTTTACCCTTAAGGGAGATTTTGTCGGATTTTCCATTGGAAGATTTGGTAGAGTTTCCTCGGAGTAAGGGTTGTCTAGGGTTCCGAAAAGGGATTCTAGATGGGTCCTGACAGATAATGTGTCCACAAACATAAATTTGAGATCGTGATAAAGTCCTCGTATGCAGAATTTTAATACATCTTAATGTTGAAAAAATGATACAAAGCCACACTTACAAAGTGAAGCTTATTCCCCACCTAGCATTTAGATCACTAGATATGACATCAAGTATTCTCTCACTATGAGAGAGCAAGCTTGTGAAGAAAGGAAAAGGAGGCGTGCTTAAACTCAATCTCCAAAGGAAGGAAAGGATGAAACAAGCTTATTATTAAGTTCAGGAGGAGAAATGTGGTGAAAATCTAAAGGTGTTATAGTCCCTAAAGACATTCTAGTATGAAGACCTCACGAATCCACCAGAAAAAGCAACTCGTGATCCAAAACTCCAACTTTTGTGATAGATGAGTTCACTTTTCACATGGGAGATTTTTCAGGTCATACTTCCTCATAATTTTAAAATCCTTATCTAGGAGAGATACAAGGGAAATGAAGACTCTTTTGACCACCTGGTAGCTTATCGTGCTTCAATAAAGCTCGATGGACCTTCCTACTCACTTTGGGAAGAGCAATCAAAACATGGTTTACACAACTTGAGCCCATTTATCAACTCGTTTACTCAACTTGAAAGCTCATTTGCACTTGTTTTTTGTAAGTTTGTTTAGTAAAAAAGCCAATGTTACACTTATTGTCTATAATGCGAGGAATTAATGAGCCATAGAATCATATGTATAAAGGTTCAATAATGAAATCATTTATATTGTTGGTTTTACATATGCTAAAGTTATATAAGCAATGTTAGCTAGCCTACGAACTAAGGTTTTATTACAAGCTATCACTAATGACACCTAAGACATATTAAAAAATGTTGGCCTAAGCTTAAAAGTTCATCCCAAATGAAGAACTAATAGTTATAAGAAGGCAGCTCGTGAGGATAGAATAGAAGATAAACTCTAACAACCTTAGTTTGAGTTTACAAGCTTCTCAAAGCAACTTTGAGAAGTACACTCTTCTCAATGCTAGTTGTACAGAGATCTTTAGGTAGATTAAGGATAGCTATATATTGAAAAGCCTTAAACTATTGGAAACTCCAGCTGGCATGAGAAAGAATAGAAAGAAATTTTGCCACTTACATTGAGACCATAAGCACAACAATAATAAATGCTTCGAGCTCAAAGAGGAAATTGAAACTCTCATTCATCAAGGTCACCTCCATGACTTAATGGCAATATGAGAAGGTCAAGATCAACCATGACGTCACCACGAGATGACCTCAGGTTGTTCTTGACCTCATAAATGAGCTGGTCTCAGAAAATGAAGAAAACAAAAATGTCTACAACTTAATATTTATCTTAAAGAGCTCTTAACATTGTTGTTAGTAATGTAAACACCTTTTTTAGACAATTTAACTCATTTATTTATAGAATAAAAAAGGTCATTTTATCCTAAAAATAATTGCTTACCTACTTCAATATTGTGCGACCTACATTATGTTTCGGTACAACCTGTTAAGGGAATGACCTAGCCATAATCTAATGGTGTCGAGGCAATTACCTCGCCATAGCTCAAGTGGTGTCGAGGGAATAACCTTGCCATAATCTTAATAGTGTTAAGGAAATAACCTCGCTATAGTTTAAATGGTGTCATGGTATGACCTCAGGTTACGGTATGACCTCAAGTCACGATACAACCTCGTCATAGTTCAAAATATGTCAAAGAAATGACCTTGTAATTACTTTAATGATGCTAAAGGAACAACATGGCCATGGCTCCAGCTCAAAAAGTTGAACGACCTTTATTCAACCCATAACTTTAGGAAATGCAAATTGATGCTTAGATGTCTAGCCATCTCCAGCTCGTGAAAGTCTTCAACATCATCAACAAGTTTATCCCTAGGCTCAGCCTCATAAACGACAATTAAGGAATCTAATTATCAATTAATGAATCCTTTAGTAGCATTAGCTCAGCTTTTTAAACTTGGAGAATCGAGCCTATAGATAATGCCTTCAAGCTACTTGGAAAACCTGCTCATCTTATGATTGGCTGAGGCAATATATGGTTCTGATGGTCAAATATTTTCAGTAAAGTGTAGTTAACCTGCTATAGAAGAAGATCGCCAACCATGAAAAGCATACACTAAAAAAGATGTAGGTCGAAGACAAATCAAGTAAAAATCGAGGAGGCAAAAACCCATAGTAAACCTTACAAAGGAAGTCCTAAGTAAACAACTTCATAACCTAAAGATCTCTTTAAGGTCGGGAGCTATCGAGCAACAAGGTCAAAATCTATACATATTCAACCATTTATTTTAAAAAAATAAATGAATAAATAGAGGGTTAAATGGGACAACTGTTATGGGTGGATTTTCACCCAGCCATCTAACCGTGCTTGGATAAAGAACAACCTCAAAAGTAAAAGAAACAATGTCAAGTCATGGAATGGCCTGAACAACCTCAGGTCGTGAAATGACCTAATTAATCTCAAGTCGTGAAACAACCTGAAACAACCTCAACGAGCTTAATGACCTCATGAGCTCGGCCTCATAATGTTTCATAATGTTGAAGGAGCTCATGGCGAATCCCACATAAAGGAACTCATGATGAACGACCTAACAACATCCTAATGTCAGGAATATATCATCAAGGCAAGTCTGAAGCCTAAGAAATGGTGAACAGTGAAGGACACAAGTTGAATACGTGGATCAACTCAGAATGAGGTTGGGATAACATTGTTTTAGCTTAGGTTACCATAAATTCAGATTATGGAGCCTAAAGTTAGATGAGGATTGCAACATTCGCTTGTACAAAAATTCAACAAAAACAGTGCTAACATTTAGTTACAAGTAATATTAAATTTATATATGGTTTGTAGATATGGTGTTGGATATTGACCAATTAAAATGTATAATGGATGTTGAGTTGTTGTTGTGGATGTATTTGAAATGTATTTTTATCTACATGAAATTTTTGGGTTATCCATAAAGTAAAGGAAGTTCTACCAAATATTTTATAAGACTATTCAATAAGAGTTTTCTTAAACAAGGCCACCTAAAACTATTTGATAGGAAGAATTCTTAAAGCTTGTCCTATCACAATAGGGTTTTAGTAATCTCATTAAATCTATATTCAATTAACAATTAAATTTTAAATTCTAGTATTTGATGTGATTCAAAGCCTAATAATGGAAGATCTGAAACAAAAAACCAACAAATCAACTTGATATGGCTCTATCTCTAGGTGTAGAAAGGTTTATTCTCCTATCAAAACCATCCTAAACCAAAAAAGTAGACAAGTGTAAGAAAAAAAGGATATCGAATGATGCTTTGTGTTTGACCTAATATCCATTCCAAACTCAATATCTAGAATCATATTATGAAAAATTATTGTTTCATGTTTAGGAGACATTCTTTTATCACATGATAAAGGGTTCTAAAATAAAAAGTCGTTTTCTTTTCCTAAGTGGCATAGAAATAGAAGAACAAAAGCAATATTGAAGGGACAAGGCAACCTGCCCTACCATTAAGGCTAATAGGGATTCACTAATTAAAGTATTGTTCAATGGGTGGAGGCCTCCCTTGTCCATACGAATTTAGTTATTATAGTTGATCCCACCAATATAATAGATTGGCATGTCGCAAGTAAACATCTCTCTATATTGTTGGTTGGTACGTAGATGATGAAAAGAGACCATAGAGTGGCCTTTACTGCAAGAAATTTCTTTCTCACCAAAATGGAACAAAAAACATAAAAAGAATTGGTCCATACTGGCAAGATAAGGATAAGGTTGTGAATAGTATAAGATTGATTTGTCATGCAACAAACCAAATGTATGGATTGACTTTTAACATTAGCTTTTAGATTTCTTTGAAAACTGATATTTAAAGATATATTTGGAGTTTATATAAATCTAATAACTTTTAAAAAAATAATACTAAAGGTACGAACTAACCTAATAAGTGTCATCATATTATTACTTTATATCTAGTTAAACTTATCATCAATCAATATTTAGATTATATTAAATTTTCATTTTTTAATTAAAAAAAAGATGCCTTTTATACTATCATAGGCATTAGGTTGGAACTCTATGCGGCACAACAATGCAACATATGAGACCTTCCAAACCAATAAAAGGCTTGCCAAGACTGGATCTAGGTTATATTAAATTTTTAACGAATAAAAGAAACATATCATTATCACATTATTTTGATAAATATTTTAATAGATTAATTGGTACCTCTAACACTACTTTTAATTAAAATAATATAATGTATTATTGAGGCAAAACACTTTTCATAAATCCTAAATTAAAACGAGTGGGGGTCATATACATATTCAAAGTCGAATGGGTTGAAACCCAACAAATATACAAAGATTAGACAATCTAGATCTTTAATTTTTTTTAATTTTTTTATTATTATTATTATTATCATCATGGCCAGGTACTTTTTTTTTATTCATTTTTTTATGGTAAAATCATAGTTGGATACTAATTTTCATAAGGATGTAGCATTAAACTTCACCAAGAATTGGTGGCGAATATGACCTCATTGCTAGCCAACATTAATAGCCCCTCCATATTGATTAAGACAATCAAACTAATATTGTGTGCGAGCACCCTTCCTCCCTTTTTTAATGTTCCAAATTTTGTTTGTTCTACTTGTCATTCACATATTATGTTGTGTGATATAAGGATCCGAATACAGAGTTAGCTTTGGGGTGAAGAGACAAACGTAGACGCCTTGGGCCCCCAAATCACTAAGGCCACAAATTAATAGTTGATAAATGATTAATAGATTATTTTAAAAGGAAAAAAAAAAAAAAGATAAAATAATTATATAATATTGAAATCCAATGATAGATGATTGTGAATCTTTTCAACAAGTTTTGAAAAAGTTTATACATATATATATATATATATATATATATATATTTACGCTTTGACCAATCTAGTTTTTACCTTTCAATTTAATTTTAACGTATGTGATTTCTTTTCTTTACTTTTCATTTTATATATATATATATATATATATATATATATATATATTCACACTTTGATTCTTTACTTTTCATCTCCTTTAAAGCCTTCTCCTACAAATTGAAAAATTTTTGGACTTAAACTTTTCAACAAGTTGTTTATTTTATTTTATTTCATTTTTACCAAAAAAAAAATAAATAAATACAAAAAGGATCTCTTCAACAAATTAATTAAATGAATGCATTTTTCAATTCTTCCTTCAATGAGAATAGATTTTCATTTGATAAAACAAAAAACGAAAAAAAAGAAAAAGTTTTCAATTTTTTTTTTTTTTTTCCAATTGATATATGTTGGCATCAGTGCTTCGAGGTGGATGCCAGAATTTGTTTTTCGAAAGTCCAACAACAATAATGCCTTAAATAAACTTCCTTTGTTTTTTTTGTTTTTTTATTTTTTATTTTTTGGAAAACTCTATTTAATTCTCTTTCCGAATGAGAATTCGCCCCTCAGCCTCATTTGGGAAGTGTTAGAATTAGTAGTAACTTGAAATTCCATGGAAAAATAAATTTTTCTGTGTTTGGATGGTTTTTAGAATAAGGAAGTTGTGAGTCTTATTAGATACAAAATCTCAAATGTAGGGTAATAGGGTGAAAAATAAATCCTCCAAAAAATGTTTCACTTTAAAATTTTCTTTTCTAGGAATTAGTTTTTTATTTTTTTTATTTAAAGATAATTTTATCCTCAAATTTTAAAATATAAATTAATTAATCATTTGTAAGTCCTAAATATCCTAATACGAACCAAACATCATTTAAAATAATTCATAAAAAATTGATTTCAAGTTGCTAATTCGCGAAAATTAATTATCTTCAAAATTTCAACTTTTTCCCAAATACACCATAAAGAAAACTATATTTTTGAATGAATAAAGTGCAAGACGTCAAAAGGGTCAATAACCAAAACTATCCTCAATGATCTAGAAATAATGGTGGATTCGAGATTACAGAAATACACTGATATTATAGACACCATATGAAAGTTGCATAATGCATGAAGAACTTACACTAACTATCAAATATATAAGGATTAATGTCACAAAAACCCTATAAGGTTTGGTCTTATTACAATAATATCGCTGCGTTTTTATGAAAATTATTAAAATCCCCTATTTTGTATTCACCAAAAAATCCTATTTGTATGTCTATTTTATTTTATTTTATTTTTTTTATCTTCTCTCTAATGTAGTACTTCAATTACCTGTATACCCTCAATTATCTTTTATGTTGTTTTAAAAATAAATTGTTAAATTGATTAAATAATAATAATAATAATAATAATAATAATAATAATAATAATAATAATAATAATAATAATAACAGCAGCAACAATAACAATAACAATAATAACAATAATAATTACAATAACAAAATTATATAAAATAATTATATGCAATGCTATAACACATATATATATATATATATATCATTTTTCTATAAAGCATGTCATGGACCATACATGATGCACACCATATAATAGTATAATGTTATCAATACATTTGTATTTATTATTTAGAAAAATACAATTTTATTTATTTATTTATATTTACATATATTCCAACTTGAAATTACTACCAGAGGAAACAATGGCAAAGCCACTGCTGGAAAATATTGGGAGATTAGTAGGCTTGGAGATATCTACTTTCCTTTTTTTTAAATTTTTTTGGTAAAGTAAATAAAGTTCAAAAAAAGATTTTTTTTTTTTTTTTCCTTTTACTAAAAAGTAGGGTATAAATTTGGACTATCCATCCCGACTCAAATCCAAAATTTCAAGTTTGGGTTGAAGAGAAAATTTGAATCAAACCAGGTCAATATTATAAATATAAAGCTCATTACCCGATTTTATGAATATTGAGCTGAACTTTGAGCCTAGGCTCAAACTTCAGATTTAAAGTTAAGATCTAATTTTGGAGCTAAAAATTAATTTTTATTTTTTGATTGTCCTAAAATTTTATTCAAAAATACTTTCTTTTTTCTTTTTGGCTTAAAATATCTAAAATTTTATTCAAAAATACTTTCTTTTTTCTTTTTGGCTTAAAATATCTTTATAATAATAATATAAAAATAATAGTTTGATAAATAAGCAATGTTATATGTACCAAATTTATTAACTAAATTTTTTATATCAATTAATGTGCCTTTTTTTAATTATTTATACATTAATAGATGTTCTAAAATGATAGAAAATAAATTCAATGAATATTGCAAAGTAATTGAAGACAAAATATTTGGTTGATAAAATTTGGTGAATTTAAAGTTACTCTTATCAAATTATTTTATCTTATGACAAATAATAAATAAATAAAATTTAACATAAAATAAATATTTATAGTTAGAATGGATACTACAAAGGTGGTAGAGAAAAGGACATATCAATGAAGTTGGCACATAATATATATTTATAATATGAATAAAAATAGAAAAATAAGTATATAACATTATATCTAACCAGCTACAATATTGAAAGTCCAAACCTTGAACCCAATCAAAAAAGAAATTGGACCTAGTTTCCAGTTTAGGCTAAATTTGGGTCACGTTTTCGAGCGAATTTTATGAAGGTTTGTGCTTTCAAACTTTATCAATATTTTTTTATTTATTAACTAAAAATACTATGTTATTTATTTATTTTTATATATATGGATTGAGAATTTTAAACAATGAAAAAGCCACTATTAGAACACATTGAGATATTAAAGCATCTCTAATGCAATACCAAAAATTTAGTATAGGTGTAGTTTTTTAACTTATCTAATGGCATAGTTTATAATTTGGCAATTGTATTATCGGTGTCAAATTTGATATCAAAAATATAATTGTCAAATTTTGATATTAGATTCATTATAATAAAATTTATATAATTCATCATTATTTAAATAGATATAAATATCAAAATATTTACCAAATTTATTTACTAAATGATATATTTTAAAATATTATTATTTGAATATTTGTAAAATTTAAATATAAAAAACTGAATTAAAAAAATAAACCAATTAAATATTATTAATTTTCTATCATACTATTTGATAAATATATTTATTTAAATATTTTTAAAAAAATTAATATTTAAATTATTATAATTTTATTTTTTATTGATTAAAATAGATGTTATTATCATTTAATGATATTTATAATTTTTTTATTTTTTTATTTTTTTTTTTGTGTAATGATATTTATAATTTTATTTATTTTTTATTTTTTATTTTTTTTGCTATGAATGATATTTATAATTTGAAATTGACATATTTAACAGGTGGTGGCATGGAATAGCCAATGCTTTCAATCCCGTGGCCAATTTTTTCCAAGTGGCTGCTGATTTATGGGCTATTTGATAAGAAATAAAAATGAAAATAAATCATATGCCCTGATCTCGTGGATTTGCTTCTGTGAAAATTTTCATCAAACACTTGATCTGCGCGCGCCATTGTAATGGAGAAAGCGGAAACCGGCGGCACCACCAAGCCCTTCAATGAACCTTCTCCTCACTTTAAGCTTTTGCTCTCGTGCCCTTCCGGTCTTTCGCCGTCACAGGTTCTATTGGTTATCATTCTCTCATTCACAGCATTGTAGCATACTCAGCCGTTTGGCAACGTTAAGGTTATAACTTACGCCATTTTTAACATGACGCATTTGTTTCCATTGGCTGTATAAAAGGTGTCAGTTGTTTTTGATGAAACTTACGATAGAGTTCCTCACCCAGACATGAGCTTGGAAAACTCCATTTCCGAGGTGGGATTCTATTATCATCGCTACTATTTGTTGTTGTTGTCCTTATTCCTAATTGTACGCGTTTGTCAGATGAGGGTGTTTTGATTTTTCTTTGAATCACTAAGAACTATAACACTTTTGGATTATGGGTTGAGTAAATTTTGCGTTTAAACTAGGTGATCTTATCATAAGCAAGGTGTTTTTTTTTTTTTTTATTCTATTTAAAACAAATTGAATAGGTTTGAGTTATAATAGAAAATTAGTTTCTTCCTATATTTGTTTTAGATAAAATTTTAATATGAGTGGCATTTGTTCTTGTTTTAATTGAATTAGATATGGGATCAGAGGATTCAGAGAAGTACATCATTGTACAACGGTCAAAAGTTCAGGGTATGTGGATCTCCTTTGAGACTCAAGTGCTTATCTAAATTATGTTCCATTTATATTTTGTTGTCTGGTCTGACTGTTTGTACACTTGATATGGTTTTTCTGTTACACATTAATGACCGGATTGTCTAAAATCCTAACAAATGCTGCTAGTCATCATATGACAATAAAACAATTAGGGATCCTACTATGATAGGATGCTACCATTATATACGCATAACACACACAGATCATTTGTGAGAGCAACTCGATTGGGAATCATACAGAAGTTTCTGATGCAGATTCATTTCACAGTTCCTCTTAATGGGTTGGTGACTAAATTCTTTGTGACCATTGCTCCTTTACACTGTCAAGTTAGAAAATATGGTGCATTCAAATTACCAATTGGGTATGGTAAGGGTAGTGAATAATCAAATCAAGAGACATTAGCTAACTTGTAAACAGCAACAGAAAAGCTAAGGGCCTGAGATAATAAGATTTTTTTTTTCGTTTATCTAAAGCCTCTACAGTATCTGTCTGCTTAACAAGATGTATCCCTATATATACCTGCCAATATATTGCTTTTAAATGCAAATTTTCATTTATAATTTTTTCGCTAATTTTTGACAGTATGGAGGACATATGTTGTGTAATGGAGATGGATGTGACAAAGAGTCTCGTGTATGCCTCCACCTTGGTTTGACGGATTATAGGTTGCTCTCTTTTTCCTTCTTTTTTTTATTATATATCATATATACGTTTATCAATAGAGTTTGGCATCTTGAATAAACAGTGGACTTGTTGCGGCATTGGTTATCTTCACAATGTCCTGGTCAAACTTAGATCTGCGTTTAATATAAGATTTTGTCATATCATAATTGATGTTACAACTTCTAAACAAGTCAGAAACATATGCTGCATTTATTGAACCCTTTCTCCATAATCAGCTTTAGTTCTGAACTCAAACAAAGCTCATAACAGTCTTCCATTATGAGAAGTTATCGTTCTGTTTTTCTGATCCTATTAATTATATGTATAGGCCCTAGCATTTGAATCGAGAATGTCATTATTTTTTATTTATGTTTTAATCAATTGTCTTTATGAATGTTTAGATAACTAAAGTTCGAATTTATAGCAAATTGTCTTTTTCTCTCATTAAAGAAAAGACTACTATAAATAAACACTTCCTCAGTTTCTAGCTGTCTAGATTAAATTCAAAATGTTCTACAAAAATTTAATTCAATGAAAATCATCAGTTCTCTTCAAGGTTGCAAATTTTGAAGCATTTTTTAGCCAGTTCTAGTCCTGCTTGAATGAGGTCCTCATGAGGTGTCAAGGAAGTGACAGAATCTATATTGGTATGTGAAAGAAAGACCAATCCTGGCATTCATAAAACCAAATTTACAAACTGTGTAATATCAGACAAAATTTCGGTTAACTAGTAATGAGATCAATTTGGGAAAATCCATTGAACTTGGAGATTAATTTGGGAAAATCATTTAAACTCCCACATTGTTATATTATCTCAACTATTCTGTCTCTTTTTCCTCTTGAGTTTTTCAACTTTTATTTTGCACACCTCTTGAGATCCCAACTTGTCCCTATGACTATCTTTCATCTTGAATTTTCTTTTTCGTCCACTTTACCATGGTCCATGTGAATCTTAACTATGTATCTTAGATTTGGATACAAAATTTTGAGTAAAAGAACTAGGAATATGAAAATCTTAGACGCATTCAAAACAAAAAGAAATTAGGAATATGAAAATCTTAGACACATTCAAAACAAAAAGAAATTCATAGTTTATACAAAGGACATTTTTATTTCTTGTCTACATAATGTGGAATCTTTCTTCTTTTATTTTTTTAATTTTTTAATTTTTTTGGCTTTTCATCTTGTTCTAAATTTAAGCCCTTAGTTATGGTGATCATTTTTCACGCTGGAAATTTTCAATTTGGTATTTTCCTTCTTGTTGATGCACTTCTATTTAATTAACAAGCATCTATAATCTACTTGCCATGCAGGACTTTTGTTGGAACAAACTTGAATCCTTTGTGGGAAAAGTTCTTGGTTATATCAAAAGGTATATTAAATATTCACTTCATGAGCTTTCCTCACACCTTGCTTTCTTCTTTATTCGCTCAAAAGCCGCACTTTTGCATTCTCTATTCATCTTGGATATTTAGTTTTTGAACAGGGTGTGCAAAAAAACCAACAAACCGATGAAACCAACTGATCCAATCCTATCTAATTTGTTTGGATTGGTTTTTTGGTGTAATCAAATTGGATCGGTTTGGAAAATTAAAAACCGACTATCGGTTTAGTTTGGTTCAGTTTTTGAGATGAAAATCCAATGAAACTAATCCACATCAAACCAATTAACAATATATATAATAAAATTATATATGTGTATATATATATATATTTAAATTTTATATGATTATTTGCAACTTTGTTGGTTAGTTGTATGATCATAATGTAATATGCTAAACTTTAAGTTAACTTATGTTGTTTTATTGTTTTAATACTTACGAATTTTATGTATTAGTTTTTTTTTCTTTTTCTTTTTCTTTTTCTTTTAAGATAATTTATCCATTATAGAAAAATATTTTATATAATGAAAAAGTCAGAAAGCCAAAGGCTCCTGTCTAAATTTAAAATTTAAAAAGCTCAAAAGTTTTTAATAAAATCCCAAAAGTAAAAATTTTAAACTAAAAAACAAAAGAAAAAATCAAGCTCAAAACTGATCATCCAAACCGATTACTAATTGGATTGGTTTGGATTAGATTTCAAATATAGATCGGGTCGGTTTGAATTGAAAAAAACCAATTGAGTATTGACAAATTAGGTTGATTCTGAACTGATGAACACCCCCATTCTGAGTGAGTCATTTGGTTGGTTTTTATCTTATAAATTTTGTTAAAGATTCTATATCAAGAAATTCAAAAGAGGAGGTAGACGTGCATATATAATTACTATGGTTATCCAATTTAAACCTTGAGGTTTTTAGAGTTATAATGTTATTTGATATCTAGATATTAATTTGGTTGGCCAAATAATATTGTCTCATTTTTTGAATTCCTATTGATGTAAAATATATCTTCTGATGACAGCTTTGCCCTGTAGATGACTCTATCCGATGCCAACACACCTCAAGTCCATTGGGTAACGGTGCTATTGTGGAGACATCTGACAAGAAAATACTGGTGTTGAAAAGAAGTAATGATGTCGGGGAATTTCCTGGACACTTTGTTTTCCCAGGGGGGCATCCGGAGGTATTAATCCCGAACATAAAAAATATGCAATCTTCCTCTTTTTGATATTTATGCAGTGCTATATCTGTAAATTCAATTGGGCAGAGTGACTGAGGTAGTTAGCTCTGCGGTACTAGGCTGCTAGGGAACTATTAGAGACACACACACACGTCACTATCAGTGGCAATAAACACTTTTCTGCTCTTACATTCTTCTATAAACTGATAATACCAAGGTCATTTTAACCTGCTGGTACAATTTTTTTATGATCAACAGCCCCAAGAAGTAGGAATTTCATTCCATCAGCATGAAATAGATTCAGAGGCCATTAATAAGAAGGTTTCTCTGGAGATGTTTGACAGCATTATCCGAGAAGTAGTTGAAGAAATTGGAGTACCTGCAGCATCCCTTGTAAGTTAAAAATAAAAGCAAACGTTTTTCTTTTTCCTCATTAATTGTTCTCTATAATACTTGTATCTTGTTTTCTCTCTCTCTCTCTCTCTCTCTCTCTCTCTCTCTCTCTCCTGGTGAATGATACTTGTTTGTTCACCGTAAATATGGTTATATGACATCTTTCTATGGTTTTGACCATTTATTGTAAACATTTTCAGAATCATTTTATTTTAGTATTTTCAGTATAGCTGCTGATAGAGGTTGTTTCTCCTATGGAAGTATTTGATAAATTGAGCCTATTAATTGGCTGTTCCAGTTATTGCTGGTTGGAGTAATATCTATAACATTCCTCCATTGAAGCTTTTGTTTTATTCCTTAATTCTTTTTTTAACTTATCAGCATCATCAGATAGATATGTAAACTTAAATTAATTGGATTTTTTTTTTTTTTTTTTTGTTGAATAAGTTGATTGGAGTTTTCTATTGATACACATGGATGTTAAATTCTGGAGAGATTTATACATTTAATGATATTTAATTTTATGGACCAGTGCTAGCTTTTAAAGGGTGTTATAGTGAAAAAAAAAAAAAAAAAAAAAAAAAAAAAAAAAAAGGAAGGAGAAACCCTTCTTGCCATTATGATATTACTCATTTTCGTATGCTATTTGGTAACCCAGTCTTTAAAGGTGCCATAAACTTCGTTACTTTATACATCAGATAAACTTTGTTGCCTCCTTTGAAGTGCCTAATCCAGACATTTAAATCCTCATGCAGTGCGAGCCAGTTTTCATTGGTATATCACGCAGAGAATTGAATGTTAGACCAGCTGCATTTTTCTCCATCAAATGCAGTTTGGATTCAATGGAAATTCAACAGATGTATTCCAGTGCACAAGATGGTTTTGAGTCAACTGAACTGTATATGGTCTCAGTGGTTAGTATGATTTTTATTTTTCCTAGAGGCATCAACATGTGATTGTGAGATTCTTCATGAGTAGGTGTAATAGGAAATAGTTTACGGGGAAATTTATTTGCTTGCATCAAATGACACTCTAATTAATTTAGAAATCTCAAAATTCATACCATATTTAGATTATGTACTCATCAGTTTCTTCATATGCAGAGTGACTTAGAGAGCATGGGATCTAGAATGCCTGGCTGCCATCAAGGTGGATTGGCTCTCTATATGTTGATGGTAGAAGCTGAGAAGAATGTTTGATGGAAGTTCATGAGTACTACTTATAAGTGTCTGTGAGGAGTATCCCGCTAACTTCCAAGGCTTTAACTACCTTTATTTTGTATGTGAAGTTGAAAACCATAGTTATTCACCAAAAAATAAAAAAGTTGAAAACCACAATGGAATCAAAAGACTCTTCGTTTACCTTATATTCACTAATGCATCATTACGTGATGTATCAATCTGACTTTGACCGTTTAGTACTGAAACATAAAGATTTATTATTTCCCATTTAATTACATCTTTGTCTTCCCTTTTTTTTGGAAACATTTTAGATGAAAGATCTAATCTATTTTAATGAGATTGTGTCAATAGCGAGCATCCTGTTTGAATTATAACCTGCTATAAGCAGGACGTATTAAAGTTTTGATGAGATGATGCCGGTGTTTCATATTTGTTATAACGCATCAATATTTTTGTGGATATTATTTACCAAAATGTTGATGATGGTATGCCATAATATTGATTTTCAATTTTTTATGATATCATTAATATAAATGCCTGTACGCAGTAGAACGGAGAATTCCGGCGAGAGGAGCCTAGGTATGTGGCATCAAAAGCTATTTTGGATCTTTGAGTCGTATATTTGGTAGGATGGAAAGGCAATCATGTTTGCTATTAAGCTATGATACCTTTTCTCTCTATAAAGTTCCAATCATCTTTTTGTGTCTTTAGTTGTAATTTTGCATATATAGCAAGGAGAGAGAAAGAAGACATTTTCTACTTGTTCATGAAAGCTAAGCAAGATTCCCGTTGGATGATCCACGTTAAAAGTGCCCCTACGAAGGAGTTGGTGGAGTCAAAATGTAAGGGAAAGAAAGTTAATGCTTGATAAGAGGTAACATCCTGTATTATTATTATGATTATCCTAACAATTACCATTCTTGTAAATCTACCTTTTATAAATGAATATCTATTCAACTATGAAAAATTATTCATTTAAAAATGTTATTTATTTAATAATATTTATCAATTTAAAAAGAATTTTATACTACTTTTAGAGAAATAATTTTATTAATGGGATGTTTGGGTAATGGTAAAGTTAGTGGGAATTTAAAATTCTCTAGGAAAATGAAATTTTCTTTTATTTGGACAATTTTTAAAAGGAAGAATTTATGGGCTCCAGCAGAAAATAAATCTCACAATGTGGAAAAGTTCCCAAAGAAATGTCATTTTAAAATTTCTTTATGGGGTATTTGGTAAAAGGAAAAGTTGAAGGCAGTTTTTTGGGATTCAGTTTCCTGAGAATAAGTTTTTTTAGGATTTTTTTTACAGTGTTTGGTTAATTATAGAGGAAAATAGGATTTACAAGTAATTAAATAAATTTATACATTAAAATTAGAGAATAAAATTGTATTTAAAAAAATACGTAATATTAGTTTCTCAAGAAATTTTAGAATGACACATAATTAGTAGAATCCACTTTACCTGTCAGTTTTTCACATTACGAGATTTATTTTCCACTGGGATCTACAAATTCATTTTCTTAAAAATAATCCAAACAGGAGAAAATTTCATTTTCCTAAAGAATTTTAGATTCCCTCTACCTTTGCAACTACCCAAACACCCCATTAGAAATTAGTTTTATATTTTTTTTTAAATACAATTTTAACCTTTAATTTTAATATACAAATTTATTTAATTACTTATAAATTCTATCTTCTTCTATAATTAACCAAATACTGTAAAAAGAATCCTAAAAAAACACATTCTATGAAAACTAAATAACACATTCTCTGAAAACTAAATCCCAAGAAACTGATTTTCGAAAATCAGTTTCTTTCAATAATTTCTTTTTTATCAAACATTTCATAAGTATATAATATATATTAATAAAGGAAAAGATCAATCAAGCTAGACCAAATCTATAATCATAAAATTGATCGCCACTTATTCAAGAAATAAAGTAAAAAATAAAAATAAAAAACCCAAAGAAGTTCACCATGTAGAGTTTATTAATAAAAGAAATACCACTTATAAGTGTAAAAAAAAACCATTGTTGAATTAGTTGATATCTACTTATGAAAAACTATTTTTAATTATAGATAAGTAGATCAATTGGTCAATTCTTAATTAAAATCTCATTTCTTTTCGTGTACATTTGTAAAAAACAAAAAACTTTATATGCATATTTTGAAAACAAAATAAATAAAAGCTAAAACGAGCAAAAAAAAATTAAAAAATGATTAAGTAAAATTTAATAAAAAATTATTAAGTAAAATTTTCTTATTATATATGGTAATTTTGTATATATATTATTTATTTTTTACAAGTTTAACTAAATATTAATTTATTTATTCATTGGGCTCTAAAAGATTTTTTTTAAAAATTATTATATTATATATTAAGTGAATTTATTCGTTTAGTACACTGATTCAAATTGGGATCAAAAAATTTTATTTATTTAGCAAGATTATACATTTCTCGATCAAGGTTAGTTTACTTGGTACCTAGGCTTAAACCTGTAACGTCTTTTTCCTTGTGGTTACTTTTTGGGTTTTGACCATGAATTGTTTATTTTTTTAAACTATGTTGAAAAACATCTTGGAATGAAGAACAGTACGGCTGCTTTTTAGGAAGATCAGCAATTTTTCCTAGTTTTATGTAACGTCCTATTCTTGAGAATTAGCAAATCTAATCTCCACACTTATTTACCAAAAACAAAAACAAAAAAAGAAAGACAATCTCCAAACTTCTTTTTATTCCTCCTGTTATATTATTTTATTTTTCACTATTATTTTGGTCGATTTCCTTTTTCCAAAGCAAACCAGTGGCCGAACCTTTTTTATTGTTGAAAAAAAAAAAAAATTTCCATGTGTCACTTCCTACTCTAGATACCATTACCACAACACAAGTATTATACTTGAAATTTTAGAAAGGTGGACAAGCATGTTAGTTTACTGAATTAGAGTATTTATTACATTGGCTGTCTTATGAGTGAAATTTTAGTCTTAAAAATTGACATTTAGGGCCTGCTGGCTAACGATCATAATTTAATTTTGATATTATCTTACATACATTGTACATAGTCCCTCTATTTCCCTTCCAATAAAATTGATGAACTTTTTCTGCAACAATTTTGTTTGCCAATCAGTTTAGGCAGCATAATAAAAGAGGGACGGCATGACAAGAATCTTTTTTTTTTTTTTTTTTTTTTTTTTTTGGGTTCCCCCTATAAGATGAGTAGTAGTTGTTTGCGAAGTTACAACTTTAAATAATGACCCACCAAATTGCAGTCTTTTGACTTGGAGGATATGGCCATTTTAGCATTCAGTGGCTTTCACTGTTCATGAAAGGTGCCTGATAATGAAAGCATTTTTCAATGGGTCAACTATATCAAACACAAAAAAAGCCTAGCCAATGCCAAATATTTTCACTGTTTAGAGAACAAATTTCAAATGTGTTGGATCACTATTTTATTATATTTCTTCATTTAATGTTATATAATATCTACCATTGTGAGGATGACAGCAGCACCTAAATGGCAAGGAGAGATGCCGGACCTACCTGCCTGGAACACCACGTGCAACCCACACGTGCGGTGAATGGTTTTGTTTTTTTTAATATATTTTTGATTTAATATCATTTACCCATTAAGTTTTAATTTAAATTCAATTAGACTCTTATGATTCCAAATGTATAATCTACTCCCCATGTTGTTACATTCGTACTACTTGAATTTAATGTAAATCTCTATCATTTGCCCCTTTTATTTGACTATATTTGGCATTTTAAAAATCAGAGGGATCTTCAGTGAAATAAAGGCAAGTGTCAGGGGCTAGAGAGAAATTCTACATGCTAATTTTCATCACGTGTAAATGCTGCGTTTGGATTTGGACTTATATTGTGGATGCTTGCAGACCCCCCCATGTGAGGTAGGAGCTAAGGAAGTGTACTTTACTTTTTTATTTTTGCCGTCTTCGGAGTGCTGCTGAGGACTGAAATCTGGACAGAAAATACTGCTTTTTTTTCTGAAAAGTATTTATAGCATAATCTAACATAAGAAAAAGTTCAATAATAAATAATTGTGTCTATTTGTGATTTTTATTTTTTTTTATTTACTAGCAATTATTGCAGCTTCTTCTGGTTTCTTAGTCACGAAGTACTCAAGTATTTTTGTATAGTTTAATGAAACTAAAAAGATATGCTTGTTCTTAAAAGAGATTTTAGCTGCTTTGGCTTTTCCATATTAAAATGTGTTTGATTTGTGGTGATTGGTGTACATGTAGCAGGTTAAAAAGTTAAACAAACTTTCTCTTTATTTTGTTTGGGACAGATTTTTTTATCACCTAATGCCAACAGAGAAACTTGAGGGAAATAGGCGGTTTTTGACATTTTATATTGATGGATTATAGGGGAAAAAAAAACCTATATCATTTTCTTACTAAATTATGACATTTTTATACTGTGCTATCGAAACTATAAAAATTATCATATTACCTTCTAAATTATTTTATTTTTAATTTTGTCAATTAATTAAGTCATAGATTTTTGATAGATTAATTAATCATATACAGCTCATATCATTTGTTTATATGTTGAGTTCTTGTAATTTGGGAGGTAAGAAATACAGTATTATGAAAATAAATACTATTCTTAGAAATCATTTTTCTCAAAATCTCACTTTCACTATTTTCCTATTTGGACAAACAATTTTCAAAAAACCCTTAATTATTTGACAAACAGTCTTCAAAAAACTCTTAATTATCCCCGCATAACAATTTCATACATCATAGGATAAGAAAATTAAAACCAAATAATATTTTCCACTTTATAACAAAATAATATTTTTACGAGTTATAAATTATAACTATTGGTAATAAAAAATATAAAGAATCATATACTATAACTTAGTGTAATCACAGCAACCCTGTGTGCGATATCTATTACCATAATCTGTCGTCCGACCACACTAGCATCCCAATGTGTTGTTGACTACTAGAAGGGGGAGAAATTGTCAATGCGATCCTCAACATCCTATAAGCATTGCAAACTAGTATTCTTATCCAATCTCAAAAAACATGTGATCAAGTAAAGGATGGTCAACTAAACGTGCGTAACTATAGTCCAACAAATCAATGTTCATGATACAAATGGTACACAATAATCTACAATCCACCCATAATCATCGTATTAAAATGTTCTCACATATACCAACATAAACATATATATATATATACACTTGTATAACCATAACTCAGTATTTATTTAAGTCAAATCATTCTTTTATATATACTTTAATATGATAAATTAAATAATTATTTTATTGCACGTGATA
Organism: Ziziphus jujuba; assembly: GCF_031755915.1. Classification (NCBI taxonomy): domain Eukaryota; kingdom Viridiplantae; phylum Streptophyta; class Magnoliopsida; order Rosales; family Rhamnaceae; genus Ziziphus; species Ziziphus jujuba. The sequence goes on from NC_083388.1 coordinate 10,578,019, forward strand.
AAGCATATAATTCAAATAATTTTAAAAATGATAATAATAGAGTAATTTATATATCACATATAATCAAATACGTAATTTCTAAAACCATTTTAGAAAATAAAATTCACTTATAGATTACAGCTCAAATTAGCTCCTTCGTCGAATAATCTCCAATATGAGTCTAGGAGCCTTAAATAATAAGAAAATATTCTTTTGATTTCAACAATCAAACCAAAGATATTAGATGCATACTAATATCCTAAAATAACTTTAATAACTTTAAAATTTCTTAAATTGAACACCGAACAGTCTAATTACATTGTGAACCCTAAATACCAAATACTCAAAATTGAGATTTTTCACTTGAAGGTCAATTTATTGAAATTAAACATTCTATTGGATCCTTCGATACCTAACTACGCTAATCCAACTTCATGTTATTAAATTTATCCAATTATGTCCAAACACAATCCAAACTTATCTGGTTTTAAACAAATTGACCCATATATAGATATTATCAAATAACGTCCAAAATATATAAATTTTATATTAATGAAAATATTGTAGAATGGGTAATAAGAATCTAACATTATCTTCATCTAAAAATGTCACCAGCAAAAGAAAAATGCATCAGAAAACTTGATCAATTTTGATGTTGATAGATCTTTCAAACCGTGAAAAATTTTAACAAACAAAAATGCCAATGGATTCAAAGGGTCTAAAATATGAGAGAGGATATATGGGACCTCTTGAAATGGTTGAAAAACGATTGAAATTCCAGTGACCCAACTAGGCCTCGAAGACAGCTTTCGAACACTGATCCTGGAGCATGGCCGATTAATTGACCGTGCAATTTCACAGCCAAGATCACCAACAGATGGGCTTATTAGACTTGTAGCTCATGTTGGTGATGGGCAATTGGAAAATGGTCAAGCTCGACCGACTTGATTTGGCTCTCTTGTAGCACGTGTCTGAGGAGGGTTTTAGAACTTTTGTGATATTTTTTAATTTGCTTAATGAGGGCATAATTTTCAAAATATATAGACTTTGGGTCTACTAAAAAATATATATATAGATTGATTTAAATACATATAAAATACTAATATTTGAAATGTAACAACCCATACCAAAATACCCCTATTGTGTAAGTTTGACCAAGTTTGATCAAATGGACTGTATGTGGGTTCCTGTTGACTTTTTCTATGGTCAATATTTTAGTTTGACCAATATTTCTTTGCGTAGAGTACGTCGATACGAATTTATAGACTGGCAGCACGCCAAATTCTGAGCTACGAATAAAAAGTTATGATTCTGTGAAGTTTTAAACATCAGTTTTATATTAGTGTCTAAATCAGTCCCAATTTTTTATCTATTAGTGATCCATGATTCTATATAAGCTTTAAGAAACATGCCCAATAGGGAATAAATCTCAAAATACCCATTTTGTCCACCAAATTCGAGAAATTTCTCTCCAAACCAATGGATTCAAACCGGATCGTTTCCAACCTGTTTAACGCCTAACCTGGTCATCATCATTTTCTTAAATTTTGGCCACCATCTACCTACACACCCTAGCCATCCGCCTTACCCACCTCTAGAAGACCTTGCCAGCCAAACTGCGGGCCAATGCGCCAGGATCTGCCATTTGGCATTTTCCAGCCGTTTGACTGTTTTTCATCCGTTTCAAGCCAATCCACACACACTTCCCCCCAATTTTGAACCATCTGAACTCATTTCCATGCTCCGTTTGCCAAGATTCCTCATCGTTTGAGAGATATATCAATGGGAAGTTCATCCGAGTTTTGCGACAAGTTTTCTGGCCACCGATGACACTTTTGGATTGAGGTGAGTTAGACGATTATATTTCTTATCTTTTGGGCTTCTTATTGATATAAAATTTTTGAATTTTAGATATTGTTTGATAATTTTTTTTCATTTTTGGATCAATTAGTTAAATACAAGGTAAATTGGGACTGTATTTGGACGAAATTGGTCAAATTGGTAAAAGTTGAGGTTAGATTAGTGTAATTGAATATTAATATGACCCATTAGAAGGTTCAATTTTAAAAGATTGGCCTTTAAGTGAAAAGCCCCAATTTCGGGTACCAAATTCTAAAGATGCAGTATAATTGGACTGGTCAGTATCCAATTATATAATTTTATAGTTATACAAATCATTTTAAGGTATTTGGTGCACACCAATGTCTTTTGTTTAGTTATTAGAGGCTGAAAAATATTTTATTATATTATAGGCACTCGTGTTAAGCCTGAAGGCAGTCCTACAAAAAAGCAGAAGTGAATATTTATAATACTATGAGTGGTTATATTTATAAAATATTTTAGGCATGCTAGTATACTATAAATGTAGTTTAAAATTTTTACGTATATATCGTTTGATGTAAAGGTTTATTTTATGCATATATAAATATCAATGTTTACATATATGTATTGTTAATTTTATGAGACTCTTGATAAGATTTTAAATGGTTTTCAACTCTGTTGAGTTTATAGTGAACTTATGTATTAAGGTATTTAAATATCCTAGTGTTTAAATTAAGGATTTAATCATTTTGGAAAATAATTGATTTTGAGAAAATGGATTGGAAATCATGTGTTTTTAAAGCATGTTCAAATGCTTTATAATTTTATGTGCTTAAAATTTATTTATGGTGATATATATTTCATTGTAGTATTTTTTTTTTTGTTTTGGCATGAAATAATGATTTGAAATTTTTGGAATATTTAAACAAATGGTTGGATTTGGATATGAAATTACGTTTTATGATACACTATCGTTTAGAAATGTATGATCTTACAAAGATTATTTTATGTATAGTGTATTGTTTATTTTTAAATTGATGCAGCATATAATACCAGTGTTTTGGAACAGTATTTATATTATAGCACATAGGTTTGCCATTATGCCCGTAGTATGCTAAGGGCCGTGAGGTTTTGTTATCACATAGGTTTATTATTGCCACAGTACTTTTTTTATATTAAGGTCTGTGAAGTTGGATTCATCCCACAAGTTTATTATTGTCATGGTACCTTTCAGGGTCGTGAGGATGAGTTCATCCCACATGTTTATGTTTCCACGTCACCTTAGGACGCTAAGGGTCGTGAGATAGGTTTATCCCACAGGTTTCATTTCTTTTACTATCCAATGGTGTTCTAGAACGCCGTACTCAGCTTGACAACACTAGGTATATTATATGGTACATTGTTTATATTTATGAGTATATTATTGGTTTATAATATATATATATATATATGGTTTTACTGCACCTTCATAATTATGTTGAGATATTATGGTTATATTATTCTATACTCAGTATTTATATTGTGATTGATTCGGTTTATAATATTTTATAGGGCATAGTTTTGGGTTTTATGAAATGATTTTTAAACGAGAAACTTTTTAAAAGAGTATAACGAAAGGTCTTAAAAGAAAGTCATTCAAAAATAAAATATTATTTTCCTATTATGCTATGCCACTCATTGAGATTTTTCTATTTCATGTTTTATTATTTTTAAATTCGTTTCCCTAGGTCTAAGCAGTTAGTTGGCATTCTATCTCGCGCATTACTTGTTACTTCGAGCTTTCCACATCTGCAACTGTACTCATCTTTCTTTATGTTAGCCTTATCTTTCTAGACTTATTCATATTAACTATGCTTTTAAATTTTACTAATACTCTTAGAATGCCCTGATCTAGATTTTGGCACAGTATTGATCATTTTATTTATATGTATAGTTATGGCCTGTACTATGATAAACTGTAGTTATGGACTAGTTGTAGATTTGTATGCTGCTGTGGTTTTATCATTATATTGAGGTATTATTGATATTGCTTACGTTTGCATATTAAGTAATGTTTCATTGGGTATTTCTCTAGAGATTTTTCAGTAAGACTTTTTTAGACGGGACCACTTAAGAGATCCTAGGAGGATTCCTGGGACGAGTCTTATCATAAAAACTTTTCAAAACCATAACTTTTTAACCGTATTTTAGAATTAAACAGCTGCAAGTTTACGAATTTGTATTAATGAGCTCTATGCCAATCAAATCAAAACTATTGATCAATAAAAAGTCAAACTTAAAGACCATTAATAGTCCAACTAATCAATCCCATCAAAATAAATAAAATTTTAATTTTAATTTCTAATTTTTGGATGAGTTTTCAAACATTGAGATTAAAATTAAATTAACCAAAAAATTAAAAGAAAAACCGATTGTTCAGACTAAGCTTTTCAATCGAAATAACATAATTATAGGTAAATGGTTCAAGTATTCACTATTTTATAAGGAATATTTCATATGCATCTCCAACGGTTTGAGATAAATACAAAAATATCTCTCATATTTTTGATAAATCATCCATTGAAACATTTAAATTACTTTTATACCTTTAGTAAATTAAATTAACTTTAAAAGATTCATTTTTCTTTTTCTTTTTGCAATAATTATTTTGAAGGCTTTATTAAAAAATTATATGATAATTTTAATTACATAAGCTTTTTAAAATAATTTATATATTTGACAAATACATCTAGTAAAATATATTTGAAAAATTATAATATATTTAGGTAAATATATTTGACTAATTATAATACACTTTAATATATTTAGTTTAAATATATTGGACAAATTATCATTTAATTAAAAAAATTGTATTAAAATCATTAAATATATTTTTTATCACATGGTTTGAATAAAATTAGTTAAAAAATATATATTAACAAAATTTTCAAGTCTTCAAATATATTTTTGCAAAATCACCAAAAAATTAATTTTTATAAAAAAGAATAAAACATTTAAAGGAAATTTAATTTGACTAAGGATATAAGAATAATTTAAATTGTCATTAAAGGTCTAAATGATTTATTGTGAATCTGACAAATATTTTGGTATTTATCTCAAATTTCACAAATATAAATGAAATATTTCTATTTTATCCAAACAATCTTATGCTTCAAGTAGAGTGGTTCTTTTCGTGGAATATGCATCTTACGTCTATCCAATGTGACTTTATTTATTTATTTATTCAAAATAACCATAATTAAAGCTCAAACACTTTGGCACAAAAAAAAAAAAAAAAGGATTTTTTTTTCCTTTTTGGCTAGTCAAGAAACGAAGCCGGCACAACAACTGACCCGCACTCCATGAAAAATCCTTACCCGGGATGAGTATCCAACCAACCAAAAATAAATTGATTTTATTGTGGCAAGTAATGAAAGTGACTTCCAAAAACATTACCCACTCCCACACTAATATTCTTCCCTCACGAAGTGAATCACATGCATCACCGTGACCTCCACCCACCGAAACCTACATCATTATCCTCTTTAAAATCCCTAATTATGGAGCAAATAATAATATTAATAATCAAATTGAGCAGACAATTAAATTCCATCTCTGTCAATTCCCCTAATTTATATTAAGAAAAAAAAAATCCATTTTCTGAACCACAATCAGAGGGATATTGACAATAATAATAATCATACATTAAGGAAATTTAATTAAAAGAAAAAGAAGCTAAATCAAGGGCAATATTCTTTGAGCAGAAGTTGAGGCAATCCTGTCGGCTTTCCTTTTTCTTTTTCCTTTTTTTTGGGGGTAAAAATCTTGTTGATTTATGGTCGTTTATTTCGCATACTATTATAGTTGGTCTATCGTTATCTGTTAATTTGGATAAATCATATGCGTTTATCAGTGTTTGTCGGGGTTCCCAATCTCTTTTTCTTTAACGCGTCTTCTCTGTGCGCGTGTGTTGAACTCTCTCACTTCCTCATAAGTTGTCTTCGCAGTCAATTTGCGAAAACTTTATGATTGATGTTATAATGCTCGTGGGGTCCACTAGTGCCGGAAAAACTAAATATAAAATGGCTTTTGTCTCGGACGGACTGCCTTGCAGCGTGGGCGTTCTCGTGTCCGTCCAAAATGACTAGCGGTCTACACGCGTGGGCCCGCTAAATTCGCCCACTGGGACCTTCTCCCCACTGTTCGTTGATATGCCTTCAACGTTGCACTCATTTTCATACACGCTTAAGTAAATTTTCCCACTGGAGAAAAAAAGAAAAAAAAGAAAAAAGAAAAGAAGAAGTAAAAAATGAAATTTATTGATCTACCTCAAAGAATTTATTTATATTTTTAGTAGATAAATTTTTCTTAAAATGATTATTACGAGTAAATGTTTCATTTTAAAAAATATTAGCGTTATTTTTTTATTAATTATAACAATTTTTGTTATTTAGTCACATTTCTTAAAAATATTGATTGAATTCTAATATCGTTGTGTGATTCTTTTTCAAAACAAGATTAACTACGTTTATGTTTATAATTAAATATTTTACCCGCCAGCTTTTTATATAACTATTTACAAATAAATTAACATACTTTTTTAACGTAGTTGAGTAGCTATTTATTACCTTTTAAAAAAAGCTCTTTATGAAAGTATAAAACAAACAAAAATAGTCTTTAAAGCATTTAGAACTTTAGAAATTTTAGATAGATAATTATCAAAAACTCATTTAATTGTAATTTTTCATAGAATATTGAAGATCTATTCTTTTATTGATCACCATGTAAAACGTAATTAAGAATTACTAAACAAAGTTTGTATCCAGGAAATTTTGAGAATAGATAAATTAGATATGTTTTCTATTATATTCTTTGAAAAATACAGTTGAATGAGGTTTTAATATTTACCTTTTTTTTGGGTAAAAAATAAATATAAAAAAGGTTAAAAAGGTTGAAAGGATAGAGATTGGTGTGTCTCTAACAGTCAAGTGATGGGTCCACCCGCATCGACCCTATGAATTTGGGTATGATAGAGCATTCAATCCAAATTATGGTGAAACTTAACTTTTATCTTCTTGCTCTAAATCAAACCATTTATTAGATAGCTTTTAATATTTACTTATCAAAAAACTATCATTCTTTTTTGTATTGGAGAAAATTAATATTTAAGTAAGTGTTGTTTGAATGTATGATTCATGCATTTTAACCTAACTAAATATATATTTATTAACTTTGCTCTCTCTCTCTCTCTCTATATATATATATATATATATATATTTAAGTTTTCATGATAACAACTTATAACATGTTTGCAAGTGTTTTTTATAAACATTTATTTTTCATAGCATTTATATTTATAATATTTATATTAATAAGTATTTCATAAAATAAGTAGTAAAATGTTTGGTTAATAGAAAATACTTTAAAATTTATTTTTGATATTTTTATATTTAAATTAATGCATTTAATGCCTATGTTTTTTTAAATCCTGAAACAGTTGTTTGGAGAAGCATCAATCTTAGAAGCGTTTTAGAAGTGCTTATCTTTTTTGTTAAAAAACATTATCAAACATGACAATAGGTCTCTCTCTCTCTTGGAAGCACTTGTGAGCTTGGAAAGTACTTTTAAACACACCCTTTAATTGCATTAGCCACTTCTCAAACACCTGTAAATTTTGGATTAAAAATAACCTAATACCAATAATGTTTAATAATAAAATCAATGAGAATGCATCTTTTATTTTTTGAGTTGACCTATTGATTAAATCTCCTTTTCCTCTTGGGTTTATAATAATATTGTAATCACTGTAATAATAATAATAATAATGAAAAGACCAATAACACAATAACGTAAAAAATGCAGCTTTCATATGACTCAATTGATAATAACATTATAACAAATATGAAAATAAATGAAAATCAATATTTTATAAAAGAAGACCAAATACATCCTAATTGAATTCGTTGAAGTTTTTTTTTTTAAAAAAATTATTATTTATCACCAGGGATGATTATTATCAATAAAATCCACATTTACGCATTGTTTAATAATAACTTTATTATAAGATTCACTTTTTTATTTAGAAATTTAAATAACTCCAACTAGTAATTGGCATATAATTATGATCCGATAATAATAGTTTTTACTAACTATAAACAACAATATTCTGAAAAAAAAAAAAAAAAAAACTAAGCATTATAAAAATTGAATTATTAATTTTATCCTACAATAGCATGAATCTCGTTTATTTTTTAAAAGATGGTATATTAGGATATATAGTAACACAAAATAAAACAATAAAAGTTTTTTTTATTTTACGTTTATTCCATGATGTAAAGCATGTCGTTGATCTATTTTTAAAATAAATAAAAAAAACGGAAAAGGACAAAAGACTCCATAGGAACCATGTGCCATCCTTTATTTCTTTCCCATTGAAAAATTGAACAATTTGAGGGGAGTCCTCTGCTTTTGAAAAAACGAAAGTCCGGTGGGGTCTACCTCGGCCCCACCAAATTCGGAATCAAACAAGTTCTAGAAGAATAGAGTTTTATGATCAAGAATCCGACGGCCAATACTTAGCGTTTTACGTGGGCCATAGTCAATTTAAGATTACGATCATTTAATGTTGAAATTGACTTGGCAGTGACGTGTTGCGTTCATGTGCGTGATTAAGGGCAACATGAGTCAATAGCCAAAGGGTAAAAGGCAATATAGTTAGTTGGTGATGAGTGTGATATCCTGTAGCTGTGACCCACTACAAGCCATTGTGCTTCTGCCACCTGTCACTATAATTTTCCACCATTTTTCAAAATATTCCTTGTAATAATTAGATTATTTAAAAGGCAATAATGTGTCAATATGAGGACATATCTCCTCACGCTCTCAACGCTTTGCCATCAGCTCGTTGCCTTTTATTATTTTTTTTAATAACAACTCAAATGTGTGATAAATCTCATAAAATATCTAATTTTGAGAAATAGTATGAAGTAAAAAAAAATAATAATAAAAAAATAAAAAATACAATAAATTAATTTAAAAAGATTGTTCCTAGGCTTCCTGAGAACTTTAGTTGAATGAACTATAATTGTTGATAATGTAAGACTCATAATGTCAAATAACCTTTTTTTTTTTTTTTTTTTTTTTTTTTTTTTGTAAAATATCAATTTTCCTCCTAAATAAATTTTCTTTTAACTATCTTTTATTTGTTAGAGACCATTTTAATTTTACTCTCTTAGATATATACACAAAGCGGTTTTGAAATATCTAACTAGCTATTGTAGAAGGAAACTATTAGGAAAGTAGTGTTTCAGCTCAATTTAAAATTCATGCCACCAAACCATGTATTAGATTACCTCCAACTTTATTGAATGCAAAAATCTAAAAAATAATCTAGTGTTTATAAATGTTCAGAAGTTTTATACTGGGCCTAATCTGCATATAAAACGTTAATAGGCTTCTCTACACGTTTATATATGGATCATTTTATCAAAAAAAACGAAAAGAAAAAAAAAAATTTGTATGGATCATCAATGGCGACATTTTGATAAATATGTATATATATATATATATAAATATGTATTCTTTTAATATATTAAAATACAATTCCTTTAAAAAATGTATATTATATTATTAAGATATATAGGAGATTTTTTTACATATAACACTTTTTTATTTGGTTTAATAAAAATATTTGCGACTATTTTTATAAAGTGACAATGAATATTGACTCTTCCTCAAATATTATAATCAGCATGATAGCTATGGTTTATGGTAGTTTGATTTGTTGACTAATTTCTTAAGGAAGATGCTGCCGACTTGGTTACTATATGGCATGTTTTTATTTTATTTTATTTTATTTAAGAGATCGAAGTGGCATGTTAAGGGTCTAATAATTATCACATAAATAATGTGCAGTTATCCATACATGTCATTCTTTGAGAAAAAATGCTATTTATTTCACTTGTCCATATACATTTTAATTTAAAAAAATAATTATAAATAATCTAAATAAAACTCAATTTATTACTAGAAATGTCAGGGTGGATCTATTTGCATGCGCAATTGTAAGATAAGGAAGAGTGAGAGACAGTTTATATACCAAGAGTCAACATAACTGTCCATTTAATTCGGGCCAATAACAAATAAAAGATAAAAATAATTTTTTAAGAAAAAATAAAAAATAAAAGAAGAAAAACCTGCTATATTGTTCGTCATTGAACATTCACTCTCTCCCACATATAAGAAACGCGCGTGGTTCTGTTATTTCCGTTATTTCATAGGCTATTTTCCTCTGGTTTTGCCTCTCTTTTCCTGTATTTACTTTTTATTTTTTATTTTTACCTTCATTTTGATTCCTTGCAATTTTAATTTATATTTCATTTTTTATGTATATATTTTTTAATCTCTCATAAAGCTTCCAAATAAACGTTGTCATCACCACCACCTTTACATAGGGCCATCCTTTAGTGGTTAGATTGGTTCGTATATTACTTCTGGGTATGATTTATTAGATTCATAAAAAGTTAGCTACATACATGTGCGTTTAATATATCTTGGCTTATATACTAATATACTGTATTTTATTTCATCATTCCTTTCTTTCCTTTCTTTCTTTCTTTCTTGCTCCAAAATAAAAGGGTCTCTTACAGTTTTCTGTTTGTTTCCCGTAAATTGATTACAGGGTGTTCCACTCCTCCATGGTTTTCTAAAAACCTGATCATCAATTTTACGGTTTTTTTTTTCTTTTTTTTTTTTTTTTGGGTGTTAAATGGAGGAGGACAAAGAAGCTCAAGATGAAAGCTCTTATCTTCAAAACCAGGTAGACAATATGATCTGTTTTTTGGTTTCTCTTTCCATTTTCATTTTCTTTGAAAAAAAAAGGAGACCCAAAAAACCAAAATATGTGGAAAATATGAGGTTTTTAAATTCAGATTATTGTTCTGAACAAGGTTCTAATTTGGAATGCAGGAGATATCAGAAAGGGTAATGATTGTTGTGGATAAATAATGCGAAATCTGATCTGGGTTTTTGCTGGAAAGAAGAGAAAGATTTTCTCAACCACAGATTAGAATTGGCCTAGGAAGGAATATATATATATATTTTTTTTTCATAACTAAAATCCAATGGAGGCACAAGATGTGGCTCAGCCGCAGACACCAACGGCTCAGCCACCGACACCAACAGCTCAGCCGCAGACGCCAACCGCTCCTCGGAAAAAGATGACGAAACAGCTGACCGGAAAACGTGATGATACTCCTCTGCATTCGGCGGCAAGAGCCGGAAACATCGCCGTCGCCACGGAAATCCTTACGGGCACGAAAGAAGGAGAATTGGAGGAACTATTGGCGAAGCAAAACCAGTCTGGGGAAACCGCCCTCTATGTTGCAGCTGAATATGGCTATGTTGATTTGGTGAGGCAGATGATACAGTATTATAATCTCGCCGACGCCGGAATCAAAGCAAGAAATGGATTTGATGCATTCCACATTGCTGCCAAACAGGGCGATATAGGTATATATCCGTATCCAAAGCTCTCTCTATTCATTTCTTTTTTTTTTTTTTTTTTTTATATTTCCTTTTGACTTTATCTTATTTTTGTTTTGGAGTTGAATTGATTTAAGCTCTGTTTTTACACTGTTTCAGATGTGGTAAAATCTCTGTTTTTGCCCAGTTTGTGTAATCTTTTTTTTTTTTTTTTTTTTGGGAGTTAGAATTTGATTTAAGCTCCGTTTTCAAACAATTTCAGATGTGCTAAAGGCCCTCATGGAGGTTCATCCGGAATTGGCCATGACGGTTGACTCATCGAACACAACGGCTTTACACACGGCGGCGACGCAAGGCCATACCGAGATAGTGAAATTCTTAATGGAAGCGGGAAGCAGTTTGGCAACGATTGCGAAAAGCAACGGGAAGACCGCTTTGCATTCCGCCGCAAGAAATGGGCATTTGGAGGTTGTGAAAGCACTGTTAGAAAAGGAACCAAGTATTGCCACAAGGACTGATAAGAAGGGCCAAACAGCCCTTCAAATGGCAGCCAAAGGACAGGGTCTTGAGGTTGTTGAGGAGTTGATTAAGGCAGATCCTTCTTGCATTAACATGGTTGATAATAAAGGAAACACAGCATTGCATATAGCTTCCCGGAAGGGTAGGGCTCAGGTAAACTTTGCATTTTTCTTTAACCTTTTAATATTCTATAAGGATTTTTGTTCTAGACATGTGGAAAGGGGCTTTGAAGTTTTCGTTGATTGAATTGAATAATTTTTTTAAAAAAAAAATATTTAAATGCCATATTGATTTTATGATTGTTTTTGTTTGAAATATTTTTGCAATAGTTGCTTGTTTTAATTATACAGAAGATGGCTTTGTTAATTGAATCAAACAGCTTCATTTACGATGTGAGAAAGTCAAATATAGGAAGTAGGCTGCGTTAGATACTCGTAATTATCTTCTTACATAATGCATTAGTTTAGTCAAACTTGAAAGTCTTAGGCTATTGAAACTTTTAATAAAGAACATGATAGTTACTAAAAATTTAGGCAACTCCATGAATCACATGGTTGATTTCGGCTGAAGTTACTAATCTAGATACCCTTCATCCTCATCTTTTCAACTCAAACAGAAAAGTAATTGGATTTGAGAAAAATATTGAGAGAATTTACAACCGAAAACTTTGACTTTTTCGTTATCTTGTAAACAAGAATACAAGATGAAGCAGAAGCTTCTATAATAATATCATCATCACTAGTGATACGCAAAATGCTTACATCAATCTTTTCTAAAATGCCTATAATAGTTTTTTTTCTTAGGCTTCATTTCATTGACCAAGATTTTATTGGGATTGTGTCATAAATCTTAGTAATTTGAATTGGTCTGGTTTTGATAATGTCAAATTAGTCATGATTGGCTTTGCTAATTGGTATTATATTTTGGATAATTAAACTAAGACTCTAGTTTTCAAGTTGAATTAGCTGGTTGACATATAGAGCAGTACTATAATATTCGCCAATTTGGTTATATTATATGGTTAAGATCACACTTTTTTAGTCAATTGGTTGGCAAATTAAGTTTTGCATCAACATTTTAGAGATAAAGTTCCGTGTATTAGGTATGCATAGTACTGAAAAAAGTAGTTGGGAGCGAAAAGCTATTTTGGGTCCTCGATGTGGGAATTTCCAATAACAAAATTGGCGTGTGAACTTTTTGAGGAAAAATCTTCCACTTCCACTTCTGCTAATTACCAAATAGACTAGACAACAAAAACATCTTTAGGAATTATATAATAACCCTTCAAAAAGTATGAACTTTTCCACTAAACCCAAAAAAAATACATCTTTCTCATTATGCAGATAGTGAAGATGCTACTGGCACACAATGGGACCGACACGAAAGCTGTGAACAGGTCCGGTGAGACGGCCATCGACACGGCCGAGAAAACCGAGAACCCGAACATCTCTGTCATCCTGCAAGAGCATGGTGTCCAGAGCGCCAAAACCATCAAGCCACAGGGGACGAGCACAGCCCGGGAATTAAAGCAAACGGTTAGTGACATAAAGCATGAAGTCCATTACCAGCTTGAACACACCCGGCAGACAAGGAGACGAGTCCAAGGCATTGCCAAACGCATCAACAAAATGCACGCAGAAGGTCTCAACAACGCGATAAACTCTACAACCGTCGTGGCTGTCCTCATTGCTACGGTGGCTTTTGCGGCCATCTTCACCGTCCCAGGCCAATACGTGGACGACCCCAAAGACATCTCTCCAGGACACTCACTTGGAGAAGCCAACATAGCTCCGCAAGCTTCATTCATCATCTTCTTTGTGTTCGACTCGATTGCCCTCTTCATTTCTCTGGCCGTGGTGGTTGTGCAAACGTCGGTGGTGGTTATAGAGAGCAAGGCAAAGAAGCAAATGATGGCGATCATTAACAAGCTAATGTGGTTGGCTTGCGTGCTTATTTCGGTGGCGTTCTTGGCGTTGTCGTTTGTGGTGGTGGGGAGTCGTGAGAAGTGGCTTGCAATAGGGGTAACCATCATAGGAACGACAATAATGGCGACGACATTGGGAACAATGTGTTATTGGGTAATCAGGCATCGAATCGAGGCATCGAATATGAGAAGCATTAGAAAATCCTCCATGGGAAGTAGATCAAGGTCTTGGTCTTTGTCTGTGATGTCGGATTCGGAGATACTGAACAGTGAGTACAAGAAAATGTATGCAATTTGAAAAGAAAAAAGAAAGAGGTCTTTTTATTTCCAATTATGCCAAGATTGAGTTTTTTTGCATATTGGCGTAAAAAAGGGATCATATATAGCCCCCTCTTTTTATTTTTTGGTTCTGCTCTAAAAAGTTTTGGAGAATGTTTGTATGAAAGAGCAGAGAAATGTGAAAAAGACAAAAAAGAATTTCAAACAGATTAAACATGTTCAGATTATGTATCATATTCAATCAATCCGAGTATGATCTTCTTCTTGGCCTCTCTTTGGCTTTACAGTTTGATTAGTTGAAACATAGTTTTCTGTCCAAGACAAATGAATGATGTGCCCGTAATATAGCAAAATTGGCCAAAAAATGTAACAATTCCAAGTTATTTGATTTGGGGAATGGATGGTCTGTCTTGGCTATCGGGTTTGTTATAACACGATGTAAACTCTTGTACGAGTAATTAAGTTTATCAATTTTCATTGGAAAAAAATAAAATAAAATTGATACATAACGTTATTTGATTGAGCGCCTTTTAATTCTCTAACAGCACCTTCTCAATTTTTAAATAATAAAGAGATTGGGGTGGAGTAGGACATATTATTTACGTTGATTTTTAAAAGGAAATGGTCATGAATGACTTGTTTAATTTATCTTCAATTTAATATATTGCATAAAAAAATCATTTGATTTTTGTGGAAAAAAAAGTATTAAAGCTTTTAAATTTAATTTAGGCTTATGCATTAATCCCTGGATTATGTGGATTGTTGTACTTTGATCCTAAACTACTTTTTATTTTTATTTTTTTTATTTACATTTTGATCCTTCAACTTTAGCTGTTAGTGCACCTTGATTGTTAAATTATAATCTAATTTTTAGCAATGCTCAGCCATGTAGTGTAGTTGCTACAACAATAATAATAATAATAATGAAATTACAAAATTAGGCAATCTTATAAGGTCCCAATATGTTATATTAAATACGCTGCATGTTCTTAGAACTACTAGAAACTAGACTAAAAATAATTTAAGGATCAAACTATACTAAAAATTGAAATTTAAGGATCAAAACACCAAAAAATATATATATATATATATATACATATTAAAGTGCAACTATAGATATAATTTAAAGACTAATAGAACTTTGCGGCTGAGATTACAGTCAAAATGCAATAAGCCATTCTTGCTGTGTCTCCCTGCTCAGATTAGTTTCGATTCTGGCTGTGGGTGAAATTGAAAAGAAAAAAAAAAAAAAACAAAAAAAGACTAATATAGCTTTGCCCACAAAAAAGACTAATAGGGCTAATATACCTTTAATTCGTTAAATAGTGTGTTTAATTGAACGTGGAGTTTTTTGTTATCTAGAATGCAGGGTTTACATATTCAAAAATTAATAAATTAAGATGACTATGTAAAAGAATTCATGAAATTTTTTTTTTAAAAAAAAGGGAAAAGATAAATATTGTTCATATAATTTGTTAGTATCTAAGAATGTGCATGTCACAGATACTTACAAATTTAGCTAAAAGTTAAGTAACAAAGGGATTTTTGTCCTATCACATAAGTTTTAGCAGCCATATATAAATATATATATGTGTGTGTGTGTGTGTTTGTTAGTGTATTTATTTCAAATTTAGGCAAAAGATACGCAATCAGGGAATCTGTGGTCCGTCTCATGAATATTATCCACCGGTTTAAGTATTAATAACGAGATCTCGAGAGTTTACCATTTTATTTATTTATTTTAATTTTTTAATTTTTTTAGAAGAGTAAAGAGGTCACTTAAATTGAAAGAAAAAAAAAATGGACAAAAAAAGAAAAAGATATGGTCCGAATCCATTTCAATTTTCAACCGTAAATAAAAAGGGAGAAAAATACAAAATGAAAGAAACAAAATTATATAGTCAATTTTTTTTATTTATTTATAATAATAACAAAATGTATGGTCATGACTCATAGGCATTGTGAAGATCTTAAAGCATATAAATCAGGTGGGGCATAAATTTGGCACTTTTATATCAATGATGAGTTTTTTATTTTTTATTTTTTTTTGGGGGGGGGGGGGAGGAACATATCAATGATAAAGGTAGTAAGACAAGGAGAGGGTGTTTGAGAGAATGCAAAAAGTCTAATTATTAGCACACAAATTAGAAATGCAAGATAAAAAAAAATTAGAACTAGAAATGCCAAAATATTCTTCAAAACCCAAAATGAATAATGTTGACAACTCAGTCAGCCGACAAATAAACAGAGTAGCCAAGAATTATGGGAGATCATATGAGGAAATGACAATCCAAGAAGACATTCTAACGCTTTCAAATAAATGTTCCAATAGCACTATTTTATATATTGTATTGATGCCATTGCTACCACAAATCCAATAAGGTGTGTCTTTGTGCACTATTTTGGCGTGCTGGTTTAGCATATCATTTGGATCTCTATTTTCTCATAAAATAAATAAATAAATAAGCTGTGGATATCTAACTAAAACATAGTTGGATAGATACTTATTACAAAAGAGAGAGAATTAAAATAGGAATGTTTATTTTCTTTAAACGGTGGTTCTATTCCTCTACTATAACAACTCTAGGCACACATAAGTTGTGTATATCTAACTAAAATATAGTTGGATAGATACTTATGACAAAAGAGAGAATTAAAATAGGAATGTTTAGTTTCTCTAAACGGTGGTTCCATTCGTCTACTATAACAACTCTAGGCACAGTACCTTCTATATTTATTTACCAGCCCCTCTCTCTCTCTCTCTCTCTCTCTCTCTCTCTCTCTCTCTCTCTCTCTCTCTCTCTCTCTCTCTCTCTCTCTCTCTCTCTCTCTCTCTCTCTCTCTCTCTCTCTCTCTCTCTCTCTCTCTCTCTCTCTCTCTCTCTCTCTCTCTCTCTCTCTCTCTCTCTCTCGATATTCTCTTTGACATGTTAATATTTTGACATATTTTAAACTGGGGGAGAAAAAAGTTTCTCAAATTTCAATCGATCTTATAGGAGTATCCAATAGATTGTTAAAATATAACAAGTTTCCTTCACTTGCTTCTTCCAACAACGAATTGTAAATTTTACCAGTAGATCCCACTAATATAAATTACTTGGATCCCATGCATTCATTAAATTAAGTAACATTATTTTATTTTTGTTTGGTAAAAGTATTTCATAATTAGATGTCATCACCATTTCACAAAATATAATATTTAACATGGCTATTTTTAACATTAGCCATTGGAATATCAATTCTTTAAATTTGACCTTGCCATTGGTATTTATTATTAGAAAAATTATGCCAAAATAACATTTATCATTAGAAATGCCTTTAGAATATAAAAGCTAAATATTAGTGATCATTTGTGATGAGAATCCGCCCGAATTCACATAACCGACAACACGCTGGAGTGCTGATCCGATACGGATAAAGACTGGACCGATCACTAAAGCTCAAGCCAAGAGGTTTAAGGACAACCTATGAACATTTATACAGGAAGTAGTTAATTCTCAAAAGAACTTGTCCATATCCGAAGATACAAAACTTGTTCTAAGCATCCGAGTGGTGGAAGTCAATACGGATCCGGATAGTTATTTTCATGCAAATTTGAATTCTAGGGAGTAAGGAATGGTTCCAACATTTCATGAACTCAATGAATATCATTAAGAAGACATGAAATCCAGCCAAGGCAGAATTAAAAGCATATAAAAAGGACTGTTTAGCCGCTGACTTTGGCTTTTCTTCTTGTTTAACTTATTCCAATCAAGGGGCAACATGTGGGAATCCTTATTAATCATATTTGGGATCCTACATGGCATATGAATGCTAATTTCGAGCTCAAACAAGCTGGAGATTGGTCAAAGATACCTTGGTGGTCAAACTAGTAAACTAATTTCCTAATTTGATTTTGACTTTTTGTTTTAGCAAATTAGACTTTTATTTGGTTTCTATTTATTTATTTGTTGAAAAAATCAAATTAGAAAAATTATTATTTTAATATTTTCATTTTAAATTAATTAATTTCTAATTCAAAATAAAGGAATCAATTAATCCAAATAAGATTAGGAAAGGAGGTAAATTTCGGGCAAACTAGGTTTCCTAATATTTAGTGGCCCGTTTTACCTAGTTAATTAGGGTTTTATTTTGTGACTTTTTAGCCTATCTAAGGACTTGTTTTATCAATAATATTCAGTACATTATTCATATAGAAAATTGTTTGAGAGATTGAATTCTCTTTGTTCTCTTTGAACGCCTAAAACACCATTAGTGAGTATGTGCTTTAGTTTTAACTTATCAGTAGGATATCCATCACCTAATCTGGTGTCTTCATTATACCAAGGTTTCTAATCATAGGTTGGTTAGAGGTTGAGGTCAATCCATTAAAATCTTAACTTAATTGAGATTCGGGCTAATATAATACGGGACTAGGCACGTGTCAACCTAGGTTCATATTATTTGGTATCAGAGCAAAATTTTGTTCAGGTTTGATCTATCTTTATTTGCTTTCTTTGTTTTTGTGTTAATCTACAATTTTAGCATTAGGTTAAGGTTGCTTCTATCATCATACATGTTCTCCATATTAAAAAAAAAAAGAAAAAAAAGAAAAATCATTCCTAGTTAAATTAGGATTTCCTTATTTTACTGTATTTTTGCTTCCTAGTTTGTTGGTTTCTTTTTATCATTGTTCTTGTTAATTTTGGTTTTTGTTGATTGTTCTTTGCTGTTTTGGTCTTAAATATTTGCATTCATATATTAAAAAAAAGAAAAAAAAGAAAAGAAAAGAAGTGCGTTTGCGGCAACATATATAAGAACAAAAAAAAAAAAAAGCTGCACATTGTATTTTGTTTTGGAGGTCATAGGTTTGGTGATTATTTGGTGTTGGAATTGCAATTGTGGTGTTGATTCTTGCTACTGCAGTTGTCTTATGTTCTGTGAGTTAAAAAAAAAAAAACCGAATAAAAAAAAATTTCGTTTTGTTGAATTTGACGTTGAAATTTGTTGGTGGAATTTCTTGGAGCTGCTGTTTTGTTGATTATTTATTCAATATTTGGAGTATCTGGAGAATTATTTTTGTTTCTGGATATTGGAATTTTGGATGCTTAAATTATTTGGATTAAAATTAGTTAAAGGATTTGATACAAAACTAGAATTACAAGAACAACAACCAACACTATTCTTTAATTTTGTTTGAATTGATTCTTGTTCGTGTTTGAAATTCTTTTTCTAAATTTTTATTCTTGAATCCTAAATTTCTTACCATCTGGTTATTTCTTATTGATTCCGAAATTTTCCTTATTAATTTGCCCTAGTTTTGCCTAGAAAAGCCGAAACTAGGTTTTGTTAAATTCATCGGTATTGCTTGCTCATTTCTACTGTTTTGTTTATAAGTTTAATTAAAACATACTTTTGATCTAATTGTTGTTTTATGGGTGTTTTAGTTAGAACTTTGAGATAATTCTTTGAGTGAAAAAAGGCAAGAGTGTGTGAGCTTAAAAGAGGATAAAACCTGAAACTAGTGTGGAAACATGAGCGTCGAGACCTTGATTGAGTGAAACACATGAGGGAGTGATTTTTGGTGAGAATTTAATTTATTTTGCATTATTTATACTAACATGGCATATTCAAGGTTAAGGAGAGGAGATCCACCACTAAGAATTAATGAAGAAGAATCCGTAGGATTCCATGGTGATTCCCGAGCTACGGGGAGTGGTGAGCAAACGGACATGAGGGCTATCTTGGAATAATTACAACGGATGAATGCTCAATTTGACTAGATAAATCAAAGAATGGACAGAATAAAAACATCTCATGGTGCATTGAATTTGAGGCAAGAGTTCCATGGAGGTCGAGGTCGAGGAGGCCGTTGATGACCTAGAGAGGAGTTTGAAGAGGGAAATTTTGGAGATGATTTCAAGGAAGGAATAGATGAAAGGTTTGTTATGTAATAGAGGCTAGGCCATGGGAGACATAGGAGAGAGGAGGCAGATGATGATCTTGGCAATATCAAGGTAAACATACCACCTTTCATGGGGAAAAGTGACCCGAAGACATACTTGGAATGCATAAAGATGATCTTCGATTGCCACAACTATTCGAAGGCTAAGACGGTGAAATTAGCGCAATGGAGTTTGGACATTATGCACTCCAATGGTGGACTAATGAGCAAAACACCTAAAGGAGAGTAGGTGATGAATTGATCACTACATGGTGACAAATGAAAGGAGTCATGAGAAAGCGACTTGTACCATCACACTATCATAGATTGCTGCATCAAATACTTCAATCTTTATCTAAAGGAAATAGGTTCGTGGAGAATTATTACAAGGAGATGGAGATGCTTATGATGAGGTTAAGCATGAATAAAGATAGAGAAGCAACCATGGCAAGGTTTCTTGGTGGTTTGAATCGTGGAATAGCCAATCAACTAGAATTGCAACAATATGTGGAATTGAAGGAGATGTTGCATGTGGCTATTAAATTAGAGCATCAATGCAAGAGTAGGGGTGTAAGCTCATGGTTTAGAGGTGTTTCCAACAGTGGAAGGTCAAATCCAAATGGCTGGAGAAACAATCTGACCTATAAAAACAAGCCAAAGTCGAAAGTTGGAGAAGAAAGTTCAAATTGGACAAAAAGAAAGGCTAGAATTGAATCTGTCCAAGCACCAAAGAATGAGGTAAAATCTTATCCTAAACCTTCAAGATCTAGAGAAATTGTTTGTTTTAAGTGCCAAGGATGAGGACACATCACTAGCCAATGCTCGAATAGGAAGATCATGGTGCTAAAAGGTAATGGCGAGCTAGAATCCGAAAGTGAAGAAAGTGATACTGAAACCGAAATTGATGGTGAAGAAGTTGAAGATGATGGGCATGATGAATCCGAAACTCTCAAGGCATCTAGGCCTGATTTGAGTTTAGTAGCAAGGAGGGTTCTAACTGTGTACAAAGATGAGGACCAAATTCAAAAAGAGAACATCTTCAACACCCGATGTGAAATTCAAGGTAAGATTTATAGTATGATAATTGATAGTGGGAGATGTACAAATGTAATTAGTAACATTGTGATTGATAAATTAGGCTTAACGATTATTAAATATCTAGAACCTTGTAGATTATAATGGCTTGATGATAGTGGTCAGATGAAAGTGAATAAAACAGCCAAAGTAAAATTTAGCACAGAAAAATATGTGGATGTTGTTTTATATGATGTTGTGCCTATGCATGCCGGACATATTCTATTAAGTAGACCATGGCAATTTGATAAACATGCTATTCATTATGGTCAGGAGAATTGTATTATTTTTAGATTTAAAGGTAAAAAGGTCAAGCTGGAACCATTAGCTCCTAATGAGGTGTTTAGAGATCAACTACAAATACAACAAAAGAGGGAGGCAGAAAAGCTCAAGGAGAAAACTTGTATGGCACCTACAGCTACATCATCCATCCAAGAGGGTAATTCCAAGCTTGCTGTCCAAGATAAGTCCTCTTAAACCTAGGTTGAGTAGAAAATTTTTTAACAAACTCGAGGGTGAGAAACTTGGAGAAAAAGCCGAGAATGATGCAAAATTCAATGAAACCATGGGTGAGAAAGGAAAAGAAAGAAAAGAAAGGAAAAATAAAAAATTTATTTGAGTTTTGGGAATGTTAATAAATCCATCTTAAGTAAAAAACCATTGTTGGTCGTGAATTATAAAGATGCTTATGTAAAAATATTTTTGTTGTATTGAACTTTATTTGCGCTTTACTTTGTGGAAATTTGAAAATTAGGAAGAGATTTGTTGCTAACTTTAAAATGTGTAATTTCTGCAATAATGAGCATGTATTTCTAGATTTTGTTGTGATAGTATTTGACCTAGGAGATTTGGTTTGGTTGCACTTATGAAAGGAGAGGTTTTCAAAACAAAGAAAGTCAAAGCTTATGCCACGTGTGGATGGACCTTTTCAAGTTTTGAGTGGATTAACGAGAATGCCTACAAACATGATTTAACATGTGAGTACAATGTTAGTGCCACATCTTATGTTGCTGATTTATCTCCTTTTGCTGCAGGTGATAATCTTGATTTGAGGATAAATCCTTTTCAAGAGAAGGGGAATGATGAGAATCCACCCGAGCCTGTACAACTGACAACCCGGTGGGGTGCTGACCCGATGCGGATGAAGATTGGACCAATCATTAGAGCTCAAGCCAATAGGTTTAAGGACAACCTGGGAGCATATATACAGGGAGTAGTTAATTCTCAAAAGAGCTTGTCCATACCCGAAGATACAAAGCCTATTCTAAGCATCCGAGTGGTGGAAGTCGATATTAATTCGGGTAGCTGTTTTCATGCAAATTTGGACTCCAGGTAGCAAGGAATGGTTCCACATTTCATGAACTCAATGAATAAATCCAACCAAGGCGAAATCAAAAGCATCTAAAAAGGACTTGTATGGATAGTATCTCAATTGTGCTGTTTAGCCGCTGACATTGACTTTTCTTCTTGTTTGACTTATTCCAATCAAGGGGCAACTTGTGGGAATCATTATTAATCATATTTGGCATCTTACATGGCATATGGAAGCTGATTTGGAGCTCAAACAAGCTACAGATTGGTCAAAGATACCTTAGTAGTCAAATTAGTTAACTAATTTTCTAATTTGATTTTGACTTTTTGTTTTAGGAAATTAAACTTTTATTTGGTTTCTATTTATTTATTTGTTGGAAAAATCAACTTAGGAAAGTTATTATTTTATTATTTTCATTGTAAATTAATTAATTTCTTTATTTTGAATTAGGAAATGAGGTGAATTTCGGCCAAGCTAGGTTTCCTAATCTTTGGTGGCCAGTTGTACCTAGTTAATTGGGGTTTTATTTTGTGACCTTTTAGCCTATTTAAGGGCTTGTTTTATCAATAATATTCAGTACATTATTCATAAAGAAAATTCTTTGTGAGATTGAATTCTCTTTGTTCTCTTTGAACACCTAAAACACCATTAATGAGTGTGTGGTTTAGTTTTGACTTATCAATAGGATATCCATCACTTATTGTGGCGTCTTCATTATACCAAGATTTCTAATCACAGATTGGTTAGGAGTTGAGGTCAATCCATTAAAATCTGAACTTAATTGAGATCCGAACTAATATAATACGGATTTGAGCGCGTGTTGACCTAGGTTCGTATCAATTTGTTGATTGACTTATCCAAAAAAAATATCTTAAAATATACAACGACTCATCTTGAAAAATACATTTAATTTGAATTTTTAAGAAATTTGATTTGGATTGACCAAGTTTGACTACATTTGATTTTTTAAGTGGGATTAAGTTTGACTTTTTTTTAGAGATGAAATTTGATTTTGATTTTGATACCACTGTATAAAGTTCATTGATACAAGTGTGTGGACATGTGAAACGTCGAAATCAAAGCTACAATTTGAAAATTATGATCAAAATAAGTCAGTGACATTTTTGTAATTATAGAGCACAAAAATTAGGCTAAATAATATCATCTTCTTGCTCTCCCCATTCTAAAATGGCAGTCACCATTTTTGTCTCTCTCTAAATCTTTGTCTCCCTAAATCCACAATTTCAATAGCTTATAATTTACTTTACCATCCTCTATTTGTTTTGCTGTTTGTGGCTTTTTAAAGCTTGTATGAATAGGAATATCTTCTAACAAAAATCTGATCAGTAGTTGCCAAAAAGTTTAGAATTTCATTTTTTCAATCTCCAAAATTTGGGAATTTTTGACAATAGAAAAAATGTCCTTTCTATATTTTTTCGACATCCTGAGTTCATTTTTGGCATCTTTTAATTTTTTTAACAACAAAATAAAATTTTAACAATACTTTGATTTTTCAGTAAGCTATAGTCACCATTAGTTTCATCTAAATGTATTTTCTTATTCTACAGCTCTTAAGCTTCACTTTGATATATAGGATGCATATTTTGGTTAAATTTTAAGAAAATTGAATTTTGAGGGTTTTGAGTCAAATAAATTGACTAAATTATGCTCTCAACGGTGGTTTTTGATGACTTAGCTTGACCATTTAAGGTTCCAAATATTTCCTAAATAATTTGAAAGGTTTAATTGATTGGAATTATGGAAATAATGAAAATCCCTAATTTTGAGTTTCATAAGTTTTGAGTATTTTGATGAAATTAAATTGTTTGATACTTTATATTAGGATTTTCAAGCTTATGAAAGTGAATTAACAGGTTTAGAATGCATTTGTGGAATTGTATATCTTTTCAGATATTCATTTAGAATTTTGATACCATTTTAGAAAACTATAGCAATATTGGAGATAATCCTACTGTGGATCAAGTTTGAGTTAAAATATTTAAGTGAATGTTTATTTTTGAAATTATTTTGGGAATTATATATATTACTTTATTATTATTTATGGTAAATCATATGTTTTTTTTAATGTATTATTGAAGAATTATCTGATTATTATTTTCTGCTATGATAAATATATGGTTTGGCAGAAATATATCTATGATATATGACCATATAAAAATGTGGATTAATATTTGTGGAAATATTTTGTTATGAGTTTATGGATAATGTTGATAAATTGTATATATATATATATATATACATACTTTGAATTATGAATTGGATATTGGTTTATGGATTATTGTATAACATACTATATCATGGTTGTGGATTTGATGGATTTTGGTTACACTTTATTGAACTTGATCACGTGATTTTTGAAGTTGGATAAAATGTCTTAGTCTACGATATCTCTGACACACCAAAGGTTGTATTGATAATTTCCCCTTTCCCCGGTAGTATGCGACATCCCAGGATGCTAAATGTGTTTGTACAATAAGTTTGATATTGGTTATATTACATAGAGATATCATATGATATACTAGATAATTTATATACATAAAGAGATATGAATTTATTTTGATTATATTATATAGAAATGATAATTTACTTATGAAAATTTTCAAAGAGTGAAAATGTAGTTTTGAGAGAAAAGTTTTTAAAAGGATGATGATTATTTTGTTATTATACTTTTTGTTCATTCATTGACCTTATCTTATAGGTTTGTTTTTAAAATTTTCCCTTACACCTTCGCTGAAAGGTTACATACAGTACGTTTATGAATTTTCATTATTTTTTAGTTTATTTCTACTATTAATGTATTGTTCTTTTCTTTTAACTTTGATGATATCATGTATTATTCTTTCATCGGTTTTGATATATAAATTATATTAAGCACTTTTGATATTTTATATGCATTTATTTGTACTCCTTAGATTGCTCTAGTAGATTAACCTAATATATATTATTTTTATATCATGATATTTTATTTGTATTATGAGATTATGTTTAAATTACTAGAGGTTTTATTGATTTTCGATAAAGAATTTGGTAAAACTTCCTTAGGCAGGACCATTTCAGATGTTCGATAAGAACCCCTACAATAATCTTGTCAAAATATATATGTAAATTTAGTTTCTCCTTTTTCAACCTATCCTAAATCTTATAACTATGTTCGGATCAATCGAATATGAGAAAATAACAAGAAAATGATTTAAATCCCTTATTTTGATGTTTAAAATGTGGTGGAAATAGGAAAAAAGAAAAAAGAAAAAAGAAAAGGAAACAATTGATTCTTTTATTTCAATTGGATTTATTTTCTTCAAATAATTGACATGAAATAGATGAAACAAAAAAATAAAAAATTTGTTTTACTAAATTTGTTTAACATCTCGAAGATACCATTATTATTATTGCATGAAAATATTTATTGTTTTTCAAATCCTTTCCTCTTTTTTTTTTTTTTTCATTTAATGAATTATCCAAACAAATAATTATTAATCCATATTAAAGAATTTGGTAAAGCTTCCCTAGGCACAACTACTTAGGATTTCCGATAAGGATCCCTACAATGATCTTGTCAAAATATATGTATGTAAATTTAGTTTCTCCTTTTTAAGCCTATCCTAAATATTATAATTATGTTCGGATCAATCGAATATGAGAAAATAACAAGGCAATGATTTAAATCCCATATTTTGATGTTTAAAATGTGGTGGAAATGGAGAAGAAAAGGAAAAGGAAATAATTGATTCTTTTATTTCAATTGGATTTATTTTCCTCAAATAATTGACATGAAATATATGAAACGAAAAAAATGTTTTAATAAATTTGTTTAACATCTCAAAATACTATTATTATTGTTGCATGAAAATATTTATTGTTTTTCAAATCTTTTCCTCTTTTTTTTTTCATTTAATAAATTATCCAAACAATAATTATTAATCTATATAAACAAAAATTATTGATAAATAATTTTTTCCTTTTTCAATCCCATTTTCAACTTTTCATTTCTTTCTCTTTTCTCCTTTCAATTCCCTGTAGTTTTCTTTTATGAAATTTAATACCAATTTTTTTTCGTAAACTTTCTAATTTGCTCGTTTCCAATTAGCCTAGAAACTTTGAGTACATACAGAGGTTATAGACAGAGGCTATCATAGACATACCAAAACGCAAGGTTCACTTATTATGATTCTCTTTGAGAGTTATCAACTATGTTCCTCGAATCTTTCAATCCCAATCTTAATTGGGTTATCAATGATTTTGCTTCTTTTTGTATGGGTCCGATCATAACTAACCTGGTAATCAAAACGACTATCTTATGCATTATAGCGCATTCATGGGTTTCTTAGCCCCAATTCGATTATGATGAAAGTGGAAAGTCGGAGGACATATCATCCCATTTAATGCAATGATCAATATTAGTTGAAGAATAATTTGTCAAAGTATTTATTTGTGTGTCAATTTTTTTGTTTTGTTTTTTTTTTCTTTTTCTATTCTTTTAAAGTTGTGCCATTTATTACCAAAGATCAAATTTAAAAGCTCCACGTTTTGAATAATGGTTTAGCTTACAATATCAAAGGTTTGTCTTTAATTTGGATTAGATTTATGATGTTTTTGATAAGGGTCATTCTTCCATTTCTCTTCAACTGAAGAAGATTTCTTCATAATTAATTACTAATTTCCCACATCATAATTGGGTTCAATTTCTTAGGATGTTGGTGTTTACTTACAATGCGGTGATGAGATATAGTTTGAAGTTTAATAACTTATTTTAGATCACCTGTTATGCATTGTCATTTTGTATGCTAGCTCAGCAGTTTGTTTTACCAGCTTTACTGTTTGTTTTACCTTATAGAAATGCTTATTAATAGTATAGAGCTTGTACTATAAATAGAGAGATGTAAAGCTTCTTTTGTAAGCTAACTAGATCTAGAAATTATATATGAAACTTTTTCTCACAAATTCTCTCCGTCTTTCTTATTTTCTTTTAAATTTCTCTATCTTTCTTTGATTTTCTTGTTTTCTTAGCATATTCTTGGTTCAAGAAACTTCTCATGGTATCAAAGCACGGTGCAATGGTGGAATAGAGTGCAATCCTGATGATCTCTCCATTTCTAAGTAATTTGATTAAGCTTGATGATGGAAATTACTTCATCTGGAAATCTCAGGTGCTTCTTGTACTCAAAGATCATAAATTTCTTAAATTCATCGAGTTTTCATTTTTTGAAGAATGGATTAGCATTGAACAACATAATTATGGTATACTTGGTAGTCCAATTATCATAAATAAAGATAATTTTGATCAAGAAAAGGAAAATTGGTACATAAAAGATCAATTTTTGGTTGGATGGCTCAAAAGAACTATGAATCACTCTATTTATGGGTATTTTGTGGGAAAAGAATAAATATTTAAACTCTAGCATGCTATTGATAGTCGATATGCTACTAAGTCTTAGAATTAGGTTTTACATTATAGAAATCTATGTCAAAATGCTAAGAAAGGGAATTTACGAATTAATAATTATATCTTGAAAATGAAAGACCTAATATAAAATTTAGTTGTCTTAGGAGATGAGGCCTTAGAAACTGATCTTATTGTTTACATACTTAGAGTTCTAGGGTGACTATGAACCTGTTTCTACAATCTTTCGTATAAATTTTGAATAGTATATTATAGAAGAAGTTCAAAATCATTATTTGCATTTAAGTTAAAGCTAGATGAATTGAATACATTAGTTATTTTTGACTTGAGTAATTCATCAGCACATTTTGTATTCGAGAAATATGGTTCAAAATGGTTCAAATATGGGTATGATGAAAGTTCCTATACAGCATACTAATTCTTGTTATAAGTTTTGCAATAATGGTGAATCTAGTAATCTGATTGAAACTAGTGGTGTTACTGGTTCAATGGTTAATATGTTCAGTGGAAACAATTCAGTTTTAACATCTGTCCATCCTTAGGCAATTGGATAATCTGTCAACTTTTCTAATAATATGAATGTAAATATGTCTTCTATGGATGTGGATCATGAGAAAAATAGAACGGAAAGGACTTACAACTTTAGTAGAGGTTACAATTCTCAAAGGTCTTAATAACAACTATGTTCTATACTTTGCTGGTCAAGGCTATAACATACAGTCTTTCTTTAGAGGAACAGGAAAAGGTCTTAGAGGAAGAGTAAAATGGCAGACCTATCATAGATTAGGACACGCTGCAGATAATTATTACTATCTTATGGGAAATCTTGTTGGTAATGGTGTCATTCAATACACTAGAGTTAGAAATGTTTCAATGTTTCTTGTGTTCCAATGGCTAATGTGTCATATCTTCCTAATGTTCATGGCTTTTCTATTCTTAGCAATTTAAATAACATGTCTAGTTTGACTTAAATGGGAATCACAGTAGTTCCATATAATCGGTTGAGTGATTCACAAGGCTTTAGTTATGCCAATATTGGTGTTAACATGAGTACAGTACCTTCAAGTGGCAACTACAGCCAGAATGGTGCAATGTTTAGCTCAATTGTGGTACCTCAAGTTGGTAATCACAATCCAACTGATACAATGTTTGGTTCAGTTCTTTAAAACTAGCAATCTTAGCTTGGATCAAGTCGGGCTTTCATTACTGAACTTTAACCATTTGGATAAGGTGTTTCTACATTTATTAATGTACCAACATTAATAGTGGCTTTGGTAGTTGTGCCACAAACCATATGGTGCATGATAGTTCGAGCTTGCTTCAGTATATAGACTATAATAGTAAGAATCAATCCTTGGTTGCAAATGGTCAAGGATTATAGAAAGTTTGTATTGGTTTTACTTGTATACCTTGTTTCGAATGTTCTTATAGTTCCTTAGGTTGCTAAGAAACTGATTAGCATTTTCAAAATTTACACAAGATAATGCTATTAGGGTGTGTTTGGTAAGGTGTATTGACCTGTAATGTATTGCATAATACAGTGCTTGGTGATAAAAAACACAGGAAGGGTATTGTAGTATCTAATATGCTCCCATGTTTTTCCTTATATAACCTAATACCAACATTTTTCCTTATATTACCTAATACAGCGCTCGATCATGCCGCTTCTTCCTGCTTCCTCTCCCCCCATCGATCTCTATCTCTGGTAAGTCTTCTCCCTTTTTTTTTTTCTCTCTTCAATCAATTTGTTCTTTTTTTTTTCCTTGTATTATTTTTTTTCTCACATCTCATCTGTTTTTTCCTTGTATAACGTAATACACAGATTTTTCTCCATCTAAGCTGCTTCTCCTCGCCGTCTCCTCCCCCACGGGTCCCTATGTCTAGTAAGTATTCTACATTTTGTTTTTCCTTCAATCAATCTGTTCTGTTTGGATTCCTTTTTTTTTTTTTTTTGCCCCTCACATATCATCTATCTCAATCTCTCTTCACCAATTTCACTTTTTTTTTTTTCCTATCTTCAATAAACCATTCGATTGATGGTTTTTGCATCATTTTTTTCTAACTCATGTCAATTTTTTTTTTCTTTTAATCTGTCAACTACAATGAAGAAGCAGAATATTCGTGATCTGTTGATTGCAAGTAAGTCTTCTCATTTTATTTCTTTCTCATTGGCCTTTGCTGATCTATGTTTCTTTTCCTTCCATGGTTAATTAGGTTGCAACCACTGTTGTTTTTTTTTTTTCCCTCTTTCATAACCATAAAACAGGACTAAAAAATGGATGATTTCTGTCGTGTGATTTATTGTTTCAGTTGTATTAATTTGTTTTCTATTGTCTTTTGTATGTGGTGGGAAGAAGAAAATCATGTATTGTGAGAGTAATAGCAAATGTTGAACATTGAATACCAGCTATTTGATACATGCTTTGTCGTGTGTAAGAGTGGATGTGCTTGCTTGGCCTTATGCGTGGTCGTAACCAAATTTAGATTAATTATGTGCTATTATATTATTTTTTAGTTATTCTGAAAAACGTTTTTTTTTTTAGTTATTTAGAATTAATGTTTTACTATCATATTCAAATTGATTCACTTTAGCAGCTTTTAAAATGAGAGCCGATTGCACCTTTGAAAAATTCATTTGCTGCATTATCCTGCAATTTTAATGATATGAATTTCTGCTTGTAATTCTGATTTTTAGGTTCCCCTGGTGGTTTTTGTATGTCTTTATGGTATCCTGGTATTCACCTTCTTGCTTTAATTTATTTCATGTTAATTTAGATTGGCAGGTTCAAGTGGAATGGAAATGTTGGGAATTCAGGGATAGTATTGAAAGTGGATGCTCCTAAATATTGGTCGACCTTCCTTTTCAGTTCAGATAAATGGTGCTATTGAATTTTGATTGTTGGACCTTAAGCAATTGCTATACAAGTGTATATAGTCTCGTTTTGTCTATACAATTCCACATGTGAATATATGAATATTGTCTTTTGCTAATTTGACCCATCGCCCCAGTTTTACCAGTATTGGGGGTCATTTTATTCTATTTTATTGTTTTATTTTCTCCTAATTTTCTTTGATTTTGTACCAACAAATTTTTTGCCTTTCTATGTACATATGATGAATAGAAATAGATGTACGTAGTTGGATTTGGGTAACTCAATTTGGTTCTACTATGTTGTGCTATATCATTATAATAAATTTAATGGTTAAGATGTATGCAAAAATCATGGTGTTATGTGAGAAAATTTTCTAATGCATTTAGATGGTTTTAATGTTTTTTTTTTTATCATATTTAATAACTATCAAAGATCTGATTTTTTATGTTAGATATGATATGTTAAGATCTGATCTTTTATATTAGATATGATATGTTATTAAATATGTATTAGATATTAGTTATTAAATATGATATGTTGTTTGATATGTAATATGTATTGGAGATATGAGTTGTTAAATATAAGGAAAGACTTTTGTTTTTATTTAATTGCCAATTTAGAAATTTTTTATTTTTTTTTCAAAGGTTTATTTTATTTTTTCTAAAATGAAAATAATATGGAAAGAGAAGTATAAGATATTATTGTACTGTTTATTTTTTTAACAACAATAATTTAATAAATAATAAAAAATAATATAGTACAGTACTAAGACATACCAAACACTGTATTATTTTATACAATTCAGCACCAAACACAACATAAGTATAATATAATACATTCCAATATAATCCAATACAATACAACTTATACCAATACAATCCAATACTGCATAACAAATGAACCCTTATAGTTGAATTTCAATATAATTTTTGCTTGATTAAGGACAGGCAGTTGGGAGTAGCAGTTCTTAAAAGAGTTCTTGATGGAAGATTATACAAGCTCCAAATACCAACTGTTTTATAAGGAATCGGATCAATTTTCAACAATAGTATAATGCCATCTAGTATACTATTACGAGTTTGCAATAAATCTGATTTGTGTGATTTTCAAAACAATATGAATTCGGATTGTGTGTTGTTTGGAGTTGTTTTTGAAAGTAAAAGTGAAACTTCTACTGAGATAAATGTAGTTGTTGAAGAAAATAACAAAATATTTGCTATAACATAAAAGCTTAGAGCAGACTTGGATGTTTTACATCAACGTTTAGGTAATGTATAGTCTTTATCTGACAAAAGGTCTTACAACATTGTAATCAATTCAAAGTAATAAATAAAGAAGACATTTCATTTTTATGAAGCTTGCAAACTTGGAAAGTAATGTTTACATCATTTTCTTTCTTCTTATAGAGCTACAAATGCACCTTTTGAAATTGTGTATTTTGATTTGTGAGGACCAACTTCAACAACTTCAAAGGATTTAGATACTAACTCAAGTCAGAGGCTCTTGGTAGTTTCATAAGGTTTTATAAAATGGTAGAAAGAGCTAATGGATGCAAACCTGAATTATTTACAAACAAATTGAGGAGGAGAATTTTAAAGTTTTATGCCTTACTTAAAATAGAATGGTATAATGACCAGATATCCTTATCCCTATACTTATGCTCAAAATGGACAAGTACAGAGAAAGCATAAGTATATTATTGAAGTTGGACTGAGCCTACTTGCACAAGCTCATATGTGTATGCAATATTGGAGGGAGGCTTTCAACTCAGCTGTTTTTCTAATAAATATGTTACCAATTGTTGTATTGAATTGTTATAATCCATATTAAAAATTGAATGGTAAAATTCCAAATTATACTATGCTAAAAAAGTTTAGCTATGTTTGTTACCTTTATATCAGGTTCTATAACTTCTATAAGTTTGAATTTCACCCAAAGAAGTGTGTTTTCATTAGTTATTATACTGAGTATAAGGGATATAAATATCTAGATGCTTCTGGTCGAGTTTATATTATAAGAAATATTGAATTCAATGAAAAAGATTTTCCATTTACTAATGATTTCCCATCTCAATTGAAAGCTATAGTTGATGCTTCTCATTCTCTTTCTGGCATTTCTGATTGGGTAGATTCACCTCTCTATGTGGCTAAAGCGAAATATTCTTCTTCAATTTAAAATAATATAATTTCAGTTGATTCAAATTCTAATGATAATGACAACAAGTATGGTTGTTAATCTCACACATCATCTCCACTTTTAGATAACTTGCCTTGTTCTAAAGTAAAAGCAGTATCTCAGTTAACAAATCAACATTAATATTCAGATTTTTTTATAAATAATTCAGAATGTGATGGCGCAGATGAATCAACATCAACTTTAATTGGTGGTAGGCAATCATCAATTGTTTTTATACCAGCCTTGAAGTTACATGCTGTTTTACTAGTCATAATAAGTATTCATTCTATATAAACAAGGTCTAAAAGTGGAATAAGCAAAACCAAAGTTTTACTCACTCAACAGAAAGCATTGAATGAGACTTTTACTACTTCAACCAATTCTCAATTTAAAGTTCATACATACACAACAATCAGAAGGTAAATTGCATGAAACTAAACCTAAAACAGTTGATATACTTTACAAGATTTACTATGGAAATTGGCAATGGATAATGAATGTGAAGCTTTGAAGAAAAAATGGTACTTGTTCTCTTATTCCTTATTCACCAAATATGAATGTTTTGGGTAACAAATGAGTGTATAGAATAAAGTATAATTCAGATGGAAGTATTTAGCGGTATAAAACTAGACTTGTAGCTAAGGGTTTTCATCAAAAATTAGGATTTGACTGCTTTGAGACCTTTAGTCTAGTAGTTAAACCAACAACAATTAGAGTCATTTTAAGATTGGCTTTTTCTTACAACTGGCTAGTGAAGCATATGGATTTCAACAATACATTCCTCAATGGAGATTTTGCAAGAACATGTGTTAATGGAGCAACTTGAAGGCTATGTAAGTTCTCTCTATCCTAATCATATGTGCAAGCTTCATAAAGCTCTTTATGGGTTGAAACAAGGTTCTTGAGCTTGATTTGACAAATTAAAAAGAGCTTTGTTTCAAAAAGACTTTATAAATTAAGTTGCTCATACATTTTTTTTTTTCATTTTGAAAACTAAAAATGTACATGTCATATTATTAGTTTATGTTGATGATATAATCATCATTGGTTCAAGTCCTACATATATCTTACATTTAATTCAAAATCTGAATAAAAAGTTCTCTTTAAAGGATCTTGGAAATCTGCATTATCTTTTGGGAATTGAGGTGTTGAGAACTGCAAATGGCATGTACTTATCTCAGATAAAGTATGTCAAGGATCTGTTACACAAAACATGAATGGATAATGCTCATAGTTATTCTACACCAATGAATTTAGGAAAATTGTTGTCTCTTCATGATAGAAATATATTGAATAATCCTGAAGAATACATAAGTGCTTTGGGTGTTTTACAATATACGACAATAATAAGACCTGTAATTTATTTTTCGGTTAACAGACTTTGCTAGTTTCTCATGCTCTGAAAACAGGTCACTAGGAGGCTTGCAAAAGGTTATTCATATACTTAAAAAGAACAGTTGATTATAGCTTATACTTGAAAGTTCCAAATTGTAATAAGTTGGTATTTCATGGCTTTGCGAATAGAAATTATGTGAGTTGTCCTGATACTTGCAGATCACGTATAGGTTATTGTGTTTTCTTGGACCAAATCTGGTTACTTGGAGCTCCAAGAAACAACCGATGGTATCTAGATCTAACACGAAGGCAAAGTATGGGGCTTTAGCTAATATTACAATTGAACTTAGTCAGTTGATTGAATTGTCAAAAGAGTTGAACTTACAACTTCAAAGATTAATTATATGGTAAGATAAATGGTGCAGTTTTAGCTTATAATTCCATTTTTCATGCTCGAATGAAACATATAAAATAGATATACATTTTGTTCAATAACAGGTTCTATGGAAGCTGTTGGAAATTCAATAAATGCCAACTTCTAAGCAAACAATTGATATTTTTACCAAACCACTGGGAACATCATGTTTCTTGATCCTTCAATCAAAGTTGAGCATCCTACAACTTCTAGAAGCATAAGCTTCTTCTCAAGTCAAACAAAAGACTTAACTAAACTCAAGGTTTTTTGTTTGAAGGGGGCTGTTGGTGATGTAGTTTGAAGTTTAATAACTTGTGCCAGCTCAACAATTTGTCTTACCAACTTCACTATTTGTTTAATAGTATAGAGCTTGTACCATAAATAGTGAGGTGTAAAGCTTTCATTGTAAGCTAACCAAATCTAGAAAATATATACCAAACTTTTTCTTTCAGGAACTCTCTTAAATTCTCTTTGTCTTTCTTATTTTCTTTCATATTTTCTCTGTCTTTCTTTGATTTTCTTTCATATTTTCTTATGTTCTTAGTACTTTCTTGGTTCAAGAAACTTCTCAAAGGAGGTTGGTAACATATGATGGTGGTGCACATCTTGTATTAGTATTGTGTCAGCAACATGGACAATGAAAAACTACTTTTAATTCAAACCCAGATGGCTTCAAGTGCTAGTAAACAGCCATAAGAAATTGATTTTTCCAATGGGTTTATGTATATGTATGAATTTTATTCCTGACAACCCAAAGAAGTCTTTAGCAACTATGTAGCCATCTTTGGTTGGTTCAAATCAAAGTTTGCAGATACCAAAATAATTGTAAAAGGCAAATTGAGAAGTTTACCAAAAGTTGGCACTAGATCACTTGGAAGAAGACTTGGCCTTGGCAATAACACTAGCCTCAAAACATAGTGTAATGGTAGTCACCAGCGGTTGGAGGCCTATAGGCATGACATCCACTAGCTTGGAGGGTTGGAGGGTTAAAAAGTAATGATAAAAAAGAATAATAATGTTCAAGATATCCGATTAAAAAAAAAAATAAAATAAAAAATATTCAATATGCCAAATTATTTACTAAATGATATCACAAATAACATGTTAAATTTTTAATTAGCTAGTTATTGAGTACTACATATCCATTTAAAAGTTATCAATATCATTTAACTGTATAATTTAGTAAATATTTTGATAGTCTAGCACTGTTATAAAAAAAAATAGGAATTACTAGTATAACCGTAGATTTTAGATGTAAGACACCCCTTTCTCAATTTATCATTAAAAAAAAAAAAAAAAATCTTTGTTTGCATTGTAAATAGACCCAAGAATACTTAGAGATTTAGCCCATTGGTAAAACCATTAATCAAATTCAAAATTTGCCCCCGTTAAAGAATCCCTCTACCCAAAATTGTAATAAAAACGGAACTAGTGTATATTTGAGTAACGTTTGGTGTTAATTAATTCTTACCTTTAATTTTCAACCCAAAAAAAACAAAAAAAAAAACCCAAGAAAATAATGGGCCCACACCTTTAGATTGGGCTTTACAGGGGAGTTTTGACACTGGGGGCTTTAAAGGGGCCCAATGGCACTGGACCTTCCTCTTCCTATTAGGCGAGAAACCGATTGCAAGAAGAGACATTACAGTCGTAACGTGTCCAACATTGCAACTCAGAAATCGAAACTTTTCTATTTTAAACCTTCTAATTTTTCCCCTTTTCCTAGTGTTTGTAATTGTGTCTCTTTCTCAGTCTCAGCAGGTTGTGGCTCTGCGATCCGAAAATGGACGACGAATTGCTGGAATTGCAGAGACAGTTTGAGTTCGCACAGCAAGCCAAATCCAGCATCAGATTATCGGAGCGAAACGTCGTCGAATTGGTCCAAAAGCTTCAGGAGCTCCGTATCATCGATTTCGACCTTCTCCATACCGTTTCCGGCAAAGAATACATCACTCCAGTGCGTCTCTCTCTTTTTCTGTTTTTATTTTCAGCTTCTGTTTGTTTATCGAGAAAAGTTATGCAACTTATCAATTACCTTGTTTATACACATTTACATTATTGCTTTTATGGAAATCCAGAACGAAGAGTCAAATTCCTGGAGTTGTTGAAATGGATTTTGACTAGTAGTATGTTTAGCTTCATGAGGTTTTAAATAGTAGAGACTGGAATATCAAGAACTATTAGTTTTCCTTTCCAACACATTTTCAGTGACAAATAGAGGCATTGCCTTAAAATGATACAATTACCTTTCGTATTGACTGTTGTTGTTGTTAGTCTTGTAATTTATGCGACCTTTGGTTGGAACTGATTGGATTTTGATTGTGGAATTATACCACAGGAGCAATTGAGGCATGAGATATTGGCGGAGATCAAGAAACTGGGTCGTGTTTCTTTGATTGATCTTGCAGACAATATTGGGGTTGATTTGTACCATGTTGAGAAGCAAGCTCAACAAATTGTTTTGGAAGACCCGGGGCTTATGTTAAATCAAGGGGAAATAATTTCACAGTCCTATTGGGACTCCGTTGCTGAAGAAATAAATGAGAGGCTTCAAGAATGTAGTCAAATTGCTTTGGCAGAACTTGCCGCACAATTACAAGTGGGTTCAGAATTGATTGCATCTATGTTGGAGCCACGCCTTGGGACTTTGGTAACTTGTTTTGCTAAATCTAGTTGATTTTATGAAGTAAAAAGGAAAGTTGTGACACGGGTTGACATTGGATTTAGGTGAAAGGTAGGCTTGAAGGTGGACAATTGTATACGCCAGCATATGTTGCTCGTGTCAGTGCCATGGTTCGTGGTGCTTCCAGGGGTATTACAGTTCCCACAAATTTATCAGTGCTGTGGAGTTCTTTGCAGCACCTACTGCAAGAAATGGAAGGAGCAAGTGGTGTAGCTGTTGATGGTTCATTTTTCCAATCTCTGTTTAATGGACTTCTGAAAGAAGGTGAAATTCTTGGATCACTTCGAGCAGGAGTTCATTGGACACCAAGTGTATGTATCCTAATCTCTGCTTTATTTTTTATGTGTATTTAAATTTATTGTATAGGAAGAATAATTAGTAATTACTGTAAGCTGATTAATATGGCATTCAAGAATCATTTGTATAAAAACTATGTTATTAGCAGAATCAATTTAATAGGTGAATTTATCTATCTTAGCTAAAAAAATTGTAAAACCTTTTCTAGCGTTTATTTATAACAATGTCAAACTTGAAGTGTTTCTTTTCCCGTACATTCTGAATTCATTTCCAATCAATTACTGGTACAACATTTTATTTGATTTTAGTAGCGCAGTTACTCATGATAATGCAAGTGTAACATGTGCTTTGATTTCCAATATACTATTGCCATATACTTTCAAATTGATTAACAGCAAAACTGCTGGCGCACATATAAGAGGTGCATCTAGATGAGCTTATGGTCAATCTTTTATGTTAAAATGATTGGTAAGCTTTTTAGGTAGCTCAACACACAGAAAAGAGAGTGGGGAAAGGAACATTTATTAGACCTGAGGGGTTTATGCAGCATCTTGATTTTCTCCTGAAATGTATATGTTTCATTTTACAAGTAACATTTATTGTTGTTAACTTTAAGATTAGTGTCTTTACACTATTTAAATTATGGCGATTATTCTCTTTTAACTTATGTGTAACTGTGTTTCAGGTCTTTGCAATTGCTCAAAAGGAATGCATTGATTCTTTCTATTCACAGGTATGGGGCCCTGTTCTCCTGGATTTTTGTAATTGTTGTATTGAGATAATTTATATAATTTAGTCTGAATTTTAATATGAAGGTTCTATTTTCCTTTTCTTTTGCAACCTCTGTATATCAGAGAGTGGAATATACCAATCTACATTTTTAGTATTATTCTGTTATTGGTCTAATATCAATGCTTATACTGAGTGCCACTTCTCTTTAGCCATATTTTATTTTTGCAATGTTGTCCACTTCAATCTTTAGCCATATTTTTATTTTTTATTTTTGCAATGTTGTGTATCTTGTTGCTTCTTATAACCTTTGCAAAATAATTAATTCTACTTCTAGAGTGATCCAATTATTCTCGAAATCAAAGTTTTAGATTCATATTTTACCTTTTATTTTTTTTTTTAATTTTTTTAAAATTTTTTTCCCCCCTTACAAAAACAAAAAGGGAAAAAAAAAAATTATTGGAATGGCTCTAACTTGATTCTTTGTTTCCATGATGCACTGTAGAACTCTTTCATCAGTTATGAGGCTCTTCAAAACCTTGGAATTTCCCAGCCTGTTTCATTCTTGAAGGTATTTAATTGCTTTTATGTTTCTCAATATCTGGAGTAAATTTTAAAGGAATTGAATTTCTTAAGAATGGTATTGCATTTAATGGTGCCTCTCCTGTTTTTATCTAATTAACTTATGTGGTTGTGCACAAAAATTTAGTCCAGGTATCCTGAAGGTACAGCTTTAGTTACCATGTTTGTTCATCCCTCATTGATTGAGATGCTGGATGCTGCTACTGACGATGCTCTTGAACGTGGTAGCTGGTAGTGGAAATCTCTAATATCTTTGTATTCAAATAGTAGAGTGTCATGATTAGTCCCTTCTTGTTTCTTATTGATGCAATGAGTTGAATGAAGATGCTTCTCTTGCTGTTTTAATTATAGTGATTCTTATGCTTTGATTAGCACAAGGAGGGAATATTTCCTTCATTATATTTGTGTAAATGCATTGTATGACATTAGAATTCAACTTTTGATATTTTTCTCAGGTATTAAGTTAAGATTTATATTCTTTATAATTAAGTTGATAAATTTGCTAAGTCAGTAATGCATGATGGTTAAGAGAGCTATGATTTTTTCTGCTATCATAGCAAGAATTGTAGTATAAGAAAATAGCTGTTTGTTTCTGCTGTTGGGTTGTCTCTATTTAGATCCCTGTATTTTCTTTGAAGAATTATTGTCTAATAATAGTTACAAAATGTCATTCCTAAATGTACAGTGAGATTTATATAGACATTTGCTGTAGTATGTGTGATGTGTTTGACCCTTGAGGCAATAGTATGTTAAGATATAGATAGTAATCATAGTATTGGCATAGAAATTTTCCTGAACTGATTGGTTGGCATGGATGCAGGATTGATTCTCTTTCCGTACTACCAGCATCTTTTGGACCGCAAGATGCTTCGAAAATTTTGTCCCTTTGTCCATCTGTTCAGTTGGCTCTGAAGGTAACACTTTGGTACCATGTCAATTTTGTTGTTCAAATTGATCTGTTGATTCTCATATTGATCTATATGATGTTTCTTTTGCAGTCTAATGATGCGTATATCTTTGGAGAGTCCTATCTATTTAGTAATCGCTTCATCAAGGTATGTCATCTCCAAAACATGGCATAATTGGTTTATTCACATTGGACATACCAGTCAGTCTTTGGTGCTTCCAGACTTGTCAACATTTTCTCCTCCTTTTTGTTTTTGTATATCAACTCCTTGGGTGAAGTATATATAAGTTTGTCTTATCACTACACAGAGTATATGAGTATAAGAAGACAGCTATAATTGACACTGGACATACAGGTCAGGGTGCATGGCTGCAGGACTAGTGAACATTTCACTCCTCCCCTGCTTTTTTCTCTTTGATATCATTGATTTTTTGCTCGTGTTTGGATATTTCTTTTCTCTTATTTGCACCTTAATACCAAGAACTTAGGATATTAGCGCATATCTGCATTATTATATTAACAGCCAATACATAATATATAATATATATATATATATATATTTATATAAAGTACAATATATTAGTACCAGTATCTGATGCCTGAATGTTATTCCTTGGCTAGGATGTCTATGACTGTGTGGAGAAGGAGATAGAAACCTTTAGTGGTTCCGAATCATCTGGTATCATGCTGTCAGATGATTTCCACGAAACTAAAGTTGGTCATGGTAGGTTTGCTGAATCAAATGAAATTGTTAGTGAGACTGGTAGTAGTAAACAGTCTGTGGACAAGGGTTCAAAGAAGAAAAAAGGTAAATCTTCTGGGAGTATGGCAGCGAGTGCAACTGAAAGTGGTCTGGATAACCAGGAGAATTTTCCTATGAAATCTAAGAAAAACCAGAGGAAAGGCAAGGATAACTCTTCCTTACAAGTGTTAGATTCAAAAGCCTCTGTTAAAAGAGAACCAGTTAAAACGAAAGAACACAATCTCAAAATTCCGTCAGAAGAATGGATAATGCAGAAGCTCACATTGCTAGTTCCTGAACTTGCAGATCAAGGTTTGTTGGTTCTGATTTTGGTTCTGCCCATTCTACTAACCAGAAAATTACATGTGAATTTTATAACTGATTCTGACTGAAGCAATGAAATAAATTTTGCAGGAATAGATGATTCTGAAGCCATTGTTAGACCTCTAGCAAACTATATAAGACCAATGCTAATTAATTATTTGAAGGAGAGAAGGAATGCCTTGTTTACAGCAAATGCAGAGCGAATGAAACGCTTGATTGATAATTTGCAGAAGAAACTTGATGAGGTTAGTGCACTTAGATTGGCTTTTTTTATGCTGCATTGTGTTTATATTCCTACTTGGATATTTTTTAGATGGCGTTTATGAGTTATAATATAACCTATTAATTTGGATCTTCTGCATGATTAAATCTATTTCTTTGTCTCCTTTTTCCTTTTCCAGTCCTTCTTGAACATGCAGCTATACGAAAAAGCTTTAGATTTGTTTGAAGATGACCAATCAGCTTCAGTAAGTCCTTTCTCAGTTATTGAGGTTTGCAAAGGCTTGCTTTTGCTTGTGAAATGTTTAAAAGAAACCTTTTGTTTGATCTACAGGTCATTTTGCACCGGCATTTGTTAAGAACAGTAGTTGCAAGTATTGCGGATATGCTCTTCCATGATTTGGTAGCATTTATGACTGTTCTACTGACTTTCTTATGTTCCTATCATTTATTCTAAGTTCAACAGGTTATCTAATACTAGTGACTATCCAATTAGGATACGCACAACAAATTGAAGAATGGAGTGGAAGTTGAGGAACCTAAGAATTCAGATTTTGTTCCACTTAGTCCTGGAGAAAGAATTGCCATTGTAATTCAGAACTTGCTATATTCTTGTTTGATTGTCATGAGCTCAGTGTTATGAAGATCTTTGCTCAATTTCATCATTCGGTTAGTCATGACAGTTAATTTTTTCTTTTACTTCTTTTGGGTTCGCAGGCTAAGAGTTTGCCTGGATCACTTTCAATTAAAGCTCTTTCAGTAGTTGAAGCTTTGGAAGGGAAGGTCAGATACAGCTTATTAGAGATAATATGTTTGTTTTTGCTGTTTGTATCTTTTATTTCCTATTTACACTTTCATTAATGCTGTCAAAACCTATTACTCATCATAGTGTGATAGTGGCTGTTTCTTATTCTTTAGTGCTACATACGAGAAATTGTCATTAATATAACCCAAATCCAGGCAATGAACGGAGTACTCGGCTGTTTAAAGCCGTTATTTTTTAGGATAGTCCAGTTGACATTATGACATATGTTTTATAAACTATTTTACCTAGTTCTCTTTTATTTATTTATTTTAGCGTACCATACTAGCTTTAACTTTTGATTTCTTTTATGTAACAGAGGGTCGAAACTTTCATGTCTGCACTATGGGAAATTGCAGAAGAGAGGTAGTCATGTGCTTTGTTCATCTTATAATTGTTGCTTCTTTTTGTTTTTGGAGTTCACATGTTTACTTTTTTTTTTTTTGGGTAAATGAGTTTACATGTTTACTTAATTATAAACTTTTTGTTTCCCGTTTCAAGTGGGTTACCTTTAAGAAAGCTTGACAAGAAATTGGAAAGAACTCTTCTTCATTCATATCGCAAGGTATTCATGCTTTTCTTTTGTATGGAAATCTCAGAATTGTTTTACTTCAAAAATAGCCATGGTCTGCACCTTACTTTTAAAAATCTCATGCCTCAAGACCAGGCTGGGATTCTCTGGCATGTTAAATTAGTCCTAGTGTTTTTACAAGGATGTTGTATTACCCTGCAGTAAACCTGTGCTGTATATTTATAAAGCTGTATCATTTATTGGAGTTCTTAAATAGATTTAGCTACCGTGGGAAGGGTACTGCATGCTGTTGTCTTTGGTTGTTTTTCGAAATACAAAAAAATTAACGAAGTTACTGTTTTTATTTTTTTGCTCAATAAATCATGTGTTATTTGTTATGTTATTTGCAGGATTTGATGTCTCAAGTTTCAGCTGAAACTGATTCAGTTTCTCTTCTGCCAAAAGTGGTTTCCCTACTATACGTACAGGTTGGTGGATTTTCTTTTTGCCACTTGTTTCAATTCCATTTATAAGTAAAAGCTTGCATTGATGTCCTAACATTCGTTATGTAAAGCTCTTCAAGCAGCATGAAGGTGTATTATTCTATCAATTCACTAACATGGATTTTCTTGTGACCAGCTTTACCATAAAGCTCTTCAAGCTCCTGGAAGGGCCATTTCTGTTGCCATCAGTCGGCTCAAGGTATATTTATTCTTACTTTGTTATTTTAATGAAAAAGATGGTATTTTACCTTACTTGCGCTAAGAGCTTAGACTATGCTGCTTATTATCCTTTTACTTACAAGATAAAAATATTTTATTTTGCTATGTTTGGGGAAAATTTCTTATCTCCAACATTGTGTAACTAATGTAAACTAAAAATTTTCAGGATAAACTAGAAGGTTCAGGCTACAAGATCTTAACAGATTATCAAAATGCTACTGTGACTCTTTTATCACTAATGTCTGCTGCACCTGACGATGTAAGTTGAGATTGCAATTAGCTTGTGAGATTCCTTTAATGTGACAAGTACTTTAGAAATTTAAAAGTATATGCATATATTATAAGATTGCGCTTGAAGATAAAAGTTTCCTAGTTGTCAAACCTGACAGAATCTTTAGGTTTACTCACTCTCTCTCCTCTCTGATGTGAATAATCTTAGTAATATCCTTTTTTCTGTTTGGGCCAGGAAGAAGCTTGTGCACATGATAGAATTTTAAGCAAGAGAGAACTTCTGGAAAACCAAATGCCAGCACTGAAAGGCCTGGTTTTGGGTGCCTCTCAGTCTTGAGTCAGCTTATGTCAGATTCTACAAGGCAAAGATTCAGAGATCACCTATAATTGATT
This sequence comes from Ziziphus jujuba, assembly GCF_031755915.1. Taxonomy (NCBI): domain Eukaryota; kingdom Viridiplantae; phylum Streptophyta; class Magnoliopsida; order Rosales; family Rhamnaceae; genus Ziziphus; species Ziziphus jujuba. Next base: position 10,621,673 of record NC_083388.1, read on the forward strand.
TCTTTTTGCCTTGAACATGCTAGTCTGTGAACTGACTATTTCCGCAAAACCAACAATTTACATGGAACAACCATTCACAGGAAACTAGCGATACACGGGAAACTAGCAATACTAATTTTCATACAAATAGTTACATATATTTTTTCTTTTTTCTTTGCTCTGGCTTAGTCTAAAATGTTAATTGTCTTTTGTCTGTTGGCTATAGTCCATTGGATAAGAGTATATAATGAAATTATCGTGTATACGTTTTTTTGTTTTTTTCGGATGAAATGTAGGTAAAGAAAATGACCTGAACTAAAAAGAAGACAACGCAAAATCGTCCTACTACTAGGATAAATATACAAACAATTCCAAATTTTCAATTTAACAAAAACAATAAATGAATAAAAAGATTCCAAATCGTAAATCTGTGATCGATAATTCCTAAGACGATCGAGACGTACTAGCCACGATACGCATATTGGATTGTAACGAAAACACTTTCTTAATTTTCCTTGGAATATTAAAAGGGTGCATATAAATGATTACGTATATGCCAATTGTTTCGATACTTCGTCATAATAAAATGTGCATACGTATGTGCATAAAGAGACACATAGACGAAGGTTCGGTATATGGATGTAAGAGATTTTTATTGCACCCAATTCGCACTTTGTCCCTAGCTTTATTAACGGAATTGTGGGCAGTGTTAATGGCTTTCATGATGTTGGTGCAGTCTGGCTCTTATGTTGAGTTTTTAAGGTTGTTGTCGTTGTTATAATTTATTTATTTATTTATTTTTTTGCTGTCAACTCAACTTTCATTTCCTTGAAGACATTTCTTCACTAAAAGTTTCATATGTTAATCCTGAAGTCTACGGGTTGATGACCAATGATACTCCATTGTACCTCGAAACCAGGATCAATTACGGTGCCAACCAAACTGTTCCGTAAGTAGATCACCTTCTTCGATTAAATACTTTGTTTCAAATTTAAGACTTAACAACATTGAACTTAATTATTTTAAATTTGGTCAAATTTACAATAGTACTGTCAAATCTAATTTTGCTTATAAGGTCTTACAAAACAAAGTTTGATAATAGTTATTCAATATAATTAGCTTTTTTCTGTTTAGTAATTTTTTTTAATAATTATATTATTTTATATGATTAAATATGTTTCTAATTAAAGAGAAGTGTTATTTTTTTTTAATTTTCAAATTGTTATTCTTTTTTTATTAGGATAAATATATCATGTTACCAATTCCTCAATCTTCTTATTATAAATGTTTCGAATTTCAAATTTTTTTAATTTTAATCTACATCCATATAATGAGTCAATTTCCATGACAATTCTCAACTATTCTTAGCCTATTTTATATTCTATTTTAAATACGTACAATCGTATCTACTATCGCTGGATAGAAACAGAAAAGTTGCCATGATAGCCAGGAGAAGAACGCAACTCAAATTTTGTATCGATTTATCTGGTTAATGCTATCGGTACGGCCAAGGTTACCATTGCTCCTGCTCAGGGAGCCACAATGGCAACCATTCTCAATGCCATGTAAGTGTTTGCCGCAATTCAAATCTCCCACTCCAAACCCAATTCATCTTATTCCATTTTTTGGATTTTGTTTGGTCTTGTTCTTCTTGCATGGAATTCTCTCATGGTCTAGATATTGACAAGTTGGTCATTCTAGTATCTTATGTAACAAAGTATATATCCCTTTTTCATTTTTTGTTTGATATGTGTTGATTTAATACTAAAACCTTAAATAGAAAAGTGAACTCATCGCACATATTAATAACCAAATAGAAAAGGATACCATATGTACATGTACATGTACATGTGATAAAAAATGTTTTGCTATATCTAGATAATATATATAAATTAATTGACTTGTGTAAAAAAAGAAAGACCAAAAAAATAAAATAAAAATAAAAATACAGTTCTTATTTAAATTCATTGGTAGTCAATTAATTATTAGAAAAGTGTTGTAGTTTAAAATTTTACAACTTGCACTTCTAATTTAAGTTTAACCGAGCAGTATATCACAATTAACAAAATATTCACCAAATTTATTGATCGAATATCACATATTGAAATGTTATTAGTTGACACATTCATATAATATAAATATTGATGAGTGAGAAAAGTAAATTAAAAATATAAGTTAATAAAATATTACCATGCTATCTGTCATGACACCAATGGCAAATAAATTTGATAAATCTAGAATTACTGTTAAGCTATAATCAAAGGGTAATTGACACCTAATAGTTCAAATTAAATATTTATTTTTTATAAAGGGAATAAGTTGCCTATTATCTTAGGATATAAGTTCATTTTATTTTAATAAAATGTTTAATTTTTGATTTGGTTCATGCCAAATTTGACGGAATTTTTTTATTATTATTATTATTATTTTTTTTTTGGGGAAATATGAAGCCTTATAGTATTTGGATAATTTTCAGTATAAGAAAGTATGGGTTATCATGTAATTTAATTCTTGGGAAAATTTAGAAAAAAATGATATTTATAACACTATCATTCTTATTATTAGTATTCATAAGTTTTGAATGTGGAAACGAAACCCTTTCTCTTCTTTAGCTTTTTTGGTGTAACTACTTGAGTTGGATGAGAGGAAATTTTTATGTCCGATTTTAAGTGGGGGAGTTTTGATAGGATCCTATCCAAAATTTTCTTTTATTAGGCCCATAACGTATTGAGGAATTGAATTTAGTTAGACAATGTATGGTTGATAAACAAGATCGGTTTTCTAGCAAGGTATGAAATGTATCGTAAAATATTCAATATAATTCCATAAGATCCAATTTTGTTCAAGTAAAGGACTCTTACATCAAAATTCTACATTCTGCTAGTACTAGTACTAATCGAAAACTGAAAAATACAATTTATTTTTTAGGAATTAATTCCTAGGAAACTTGTTTTAAAAATTTTAAATTATTCCTAAATTTTAGTTTTAACTTTTCTGATATTGTTCAACAAAATGGGCTTCAATAATTGGACTCATGCCCCTAGCTATTAGGCTGAAACATGTTATAGTGATTTAAGCCCAACGTTTAGTAGCCTCTTAAACCAAGGCTCTCTTTATTTTTATATATATATTTTTTAATTTTTTAATTTTAATTTTATTTTTTTATAATCCTGAAATCCCAAGTTTATCAGGTTTCAATCTCAGTCTGTAGGACGCCTTTTACAATTTTATTATCTGTAATAGGATGAATTCTGTGTTTTGCAATTTTATTATCTATAATAGGGTAAATTTTGTGTTGGAGATGCAGATAGAAAATATATACAATAAAATTCCATTTAATATTAATAATTAAATTGTAAAAGTACTAATCTTTATAAGCAACCATTGATAAAAACTAGATCTTCAATCTTACAAAATGGAAACACATAATAACAGTGCCTATAATAGACACACTGTTTTTTAACCTCTCTCTAATTGATCTATGAGATTTTTAAAAAACCCTAACACAAATATAGCATGTATTTTTCTCACTTGCCCTATCAATAAAACTTCAATATTTTAAATATTAAATTCACGTTCAAGTTACATGATTTACCCATCAATTTAAACATATACCAAAATAATAATTCAATAATGAATATAATAATAATAATAATAAAATGGTTAAACCCTATCAATAAAACCTCAGTATTTTAAATATTAAATTCACGTTCAAGTTACATGATTTACCCATCAATTTTTACATATACCAAAATAATAATCTAATAATAAATATAATAATAATAATAATAATAAAATGGTTAAATCAAATAGGTCTTTAAAGAGAGCTGATCCTCCAGTCTAATAGAACAATTAGAGTATTACAAAAAGTATATATCCAAGATCTTAATTCATAATTTAGTAAATAAACCAATCTCATTAATGAAACAAATAAGTCCTTTAAGTAAGTTACTAATTATCCCAAGTCCATGCAATATTTATATATACGGAAATTCTATGGTGAGAACGGTCCGCATGAGGACCGTAGTATTAGTGACAGTTTTTTATAGTATTAACGACGGTTTTTTAGAAAATTGTCACAAATACTATGAAAAACCGTCACCAATACTGTGGTCCGCATGAGGACCGTTCGCGCCATAGACGGACTGTTTATATATATATATATCTAACATTCTGAACAAATTTTGTCCAAAATTTTTTCAAATAGGAGAAAAACAATATATATATATATATGTATATATATTTATCAATTCTCCTCTTTGAAAATGAAAAAAAAAAAAGAAAAAATCTCAAAAAACTAATTTCACCATATTATTCGAAATTATTTCTCGCAAAATGTATCAACATGCTTTAAGCTTTACAGTAGGATCAACAAACTAAGCTGAGAAAAGAGGGCCGGGTAATTTAAGGAGAAAAAATAATAATAATAATCCCATATACTTCCATAAAATAGAACAAAGTAAAAAAAGGAAAAATCCGATTGTATTTAATAATTAACATATATATGAGTTGCTTTGCATGTTGCACAAAATTGTGGTCCTTCTTTCAGACTAACTAATTATTACCCAAGGCCAATCAGCTATCATATCACCAATGCGTGAGCACCAAAAGAAAAAAAGAAGAAGAGACGATTGGCTCTTTTTTTGGGGTGTCTTCTTAATTCCAAAAATTTGTCTGTGCCTGTTTGGAATTACCTCGGAAAGTAATTGATACTGTTTGAGATATGTAACTGAAAAGGTAATGTAGGTGCATTAATATGGAACACATGGATGGGCTTATATGTTGGATCAAAGAGAGCCTAACACAAGATCTCCTAGCTAACTACTGAAATTTAGAAATGCACCTATTAAACAAGTAGAGTTATCGCAATGTGCATGTTTTTGAATATGATTATGGATGATTGATAGGAGTTGATTGAATTTCTTCAACATTCACCAATTGTAATTTTTGAAAGAAAATGATTATATAGTCCCCTATGTATCATTTGATAGGAGTGTTGTGCACTCTTATGCTTGATTATGGATGATTTATAGGAGTTAAAAAAAAAAAAAAACAATTAATAGATGCAAAACCATTTAACTAAATAAGGGTAAACATATAAAAGAAAATATAAAATTTGTGAGGATAATGGAGACTTGCCCGCCGGTACGCGTACTCTTTCTACTTTTGACATTTTCTACACACTTTTTTAAAAAGGAAAAACAAGTGTTATGTATTCATTAGTACTTCTTTTGTTTGGAACCATCTGCATATAGATTCTGACCAAAAGTTAATTTAATTTCTTTGAATGTTGAAATGGCGCTGGGTTCATATATATATATATATGCCAGCTGTTTCAACTTTTGTACATACAAGAATGGACTACTGCATATATATATATATATTTACACACATATATATAAATGATGATTAATTCTATATGTATTGCATTCACCACATAGTGGTCTCTATATGCAGTTCTGTAATGGAATTGTGGACTGTGGCAGTAGCTTTGATCATGTCGGTGGCACCCTCTAGCGCTTATGGTAAGTTAATTTTGTCTATCCCCTAAGAAAAAAAAAAAAAAAAAAAACTTCATTAATTCATAATCACAATATTTTAGGACCATCCTTCTCTTAGTTATAATATATTAAATGAAGGGCATATAGAACATTTTACATATATAGCATCTGCAAATTGATAAATAATTAACGGAAACATAGCAATCGCTTCTGGCGTATGAAATTCAATATCATGATTTATGGTTAACTTTTGTTCAAAAGCAGGAGTATCTCAATGTTCTCTCATCTATATACCAATGGTTACTTTTTGAATAATTATAAGATTTTTCCATTAAATACTGTTCCGAAGAGAGAACAATCAATGATTCATAACATGGTAATATCAAATTATGTGAAATATGTATATATATATATATATATATATATATTATTTTTCAGATGTTTATTGGCTGAGCATTGATTGTGGAGCAGTAAGCACATCAAAGGATGAAATCACCGGTTTGACATGGCAAACTGATGAAGAATTCATAGAAACTGGAGGAAACAATTTTCTTCCAAGGAACAACATCCGCTTGGAAATGAAAACGCTAAGAAGTTTCCCAAACATTAATTCTAAAAATTGCTACAATCTGACATTAGAAATGCAATCCAAATACGTCCTGCGTGCAGGCTTTTACTACGGCAATTATGACAACCTCTTCATGCCTCCAACATTCCTTCTTAAGGTCTCTGCTGGAAATTATTTCAATGTAACAGTTATAACTTCTCTAAGCGATGACCCAATTTACCACGAAATCATGTTTATGACAACAAATGAGGCAGTAGATGTATGTTTGATTCAAACACAAGAAGGTCATGTTCCTTTCATTTCTTCGCTTGAAGCCACATATGTTATCCCAGAAATTTCAGGTTCATTACCAATGATATGGCACTGTACCTCGAAAGCCACATATGTAATGCACTTAAATCATTCTTCGCATCTATGAGTCCAAGGCTGCTCGTTTTGTTCCATTTTTAGGAGTTTCTTTGGTCTTTTTCTCTCTTTTCTTGGAATTCTCTCCTTGTCTGTATAGTGAGAAATTGGTCATTTTCTAATGAATACACACACACACACACACACACACACACACACACACACACACACACACACACATATATATATATATATACACCTCAAATAAAAAAAGATCTTAAAAATGAAAAAAGTAGATTCCTTTGTTATTCTTATTTGCAAGGGCTAATTAAACTTTGCATCCGAAACAATGTTTTCTTCTTTAACTTTATTGTTACTTTGATATAATTGTTAAACATCCAAAATTTGGATGGAAAAAGCCAATGTATAAGTCAATAATGCCTTTTAATAAAGGAGCCTTTTGTATTAGAAAAACTAAAAATAATGAAATTGAAATATTTAATAAAAAAACACCGTTTAAAACAAAAGATAAAGTGTGCAAATACAAAAGTAGAACAATTGGTGTCACAAATGCATAATTGTATAAACATATTGAATTCACTTTTTAACAGTCAAATTTTTAGAATCAATGATAATTTAAAATGGTATGCTGAGTATAAAATCCTAGATATCTTTACTAAATTTGCATTAGCATCCCTTAAAACAAATTAACAGTTGTACGCACAAAAGTAGCCAACAAAAGAGGGGCAATGTTGACATAGCTTGATATATGTATTAGTTTCAACACTAATAGTTACCAAAACTAAAATACATGGAATCTCAAATAATCTTGATGGAAACAATATTAAAATTCATTTAGAAAAATATAAAATCAAAGCACTAGATCTGATGGGTTTATTGTCAATGGTTACCAAAACTGAATAAAATTGATTATGAGATAATCTTGATTGAAACAAAATTAAAATTAATTGAGAAACATAAGAAAACAAAGAACAAGAGCACTAGGATTGAACTTCATCAAAATATATAACAAACCAATTTTTTTACATTAATCTAACAACATCCAAATACAATTACCCATTTAGGACTCTTAATAATGCAAGTGGGAAAGATATTCCTATACAACATCTATTTTGATAAAATAAAACTCTAATTACAAAAGTAAAATAAGATTTGAACACCTCTTAAGCTTAACTTTATCTAACTTGTTAAAATTCATCCAACACAGTTCTTCCAAGCTTGATGACATGCAATGCAAAATTTTCCAAAGAATTTTTTATATAAGATCCATAATTTGGTTCGTTCTAGATTTGTTCAATTTAATCTGAAGATGCCATCTTTCTTACGATTCACAAAGAATTTTCCAAAATTGCTCTAAGAACATCTTCAATGCAATTCTTGCTTTCTTCATATGACAAAAATATTGTATTTTTGGCCTTTTACTATATCCCGTATACAATTAATCTTTATTGCTCCGTTATCTTCCAAGCTGCATTTAGAATTGATAACTAAACCCAAAAAAAAAAAAAAAAAAAAAAAAAAAGTGAAATGCAAAAGTACTTTGATTAAAAATCAAAGCAATAGCTTAGTAATGGAAAATATAAACTGCATGCAATTCTAGATTCATCACAAAGATGTCATTCACATATGGCTTGCACATGTAAATTTTTGCTCCCAAAAAAAAAAAAAAGGGGTGGTGTTTATAATTGTTACCAAAAATAGAGTAAAATAGGTTAAAAGGGAATGTGAGAGTTTTTAGAGGTTTGGGTGCAAAGTGAAATAAATTATAGTTTGGCGGTGAAAAGTGCAATAATGATGTTAGAGAGGTTTCTACAATTTGTTTTTGATTTTGATTTTACTTTTATTATTATTATTATTATAAATAACGTATTTATTTTTAATTTCCAAACCCTATTATATTTTGTTAAAGGAAGCATTATGAAAATTATGGATTTTTTTTTTAAATAATTTCAGTCTGCTACACCCGACGATGTAAGTTCAGCTTTTTCAATTGGCTTGTGAGATTTATTAGAACACATTTAATATATAGAATATCTATACCTCATAAAATAGAAATACCCTATTTATAAAAATAATAAAATAATAAAATAGAAAAATAAATGGTCATCCTTATTTTTATGTGTGGTTATATTGAATACGAATTAGGCTTAGAAATTTTTATAAAAGTTTTGGATTCAAAAATTTTCAAATTTGATAAAACTTAATTGAAAGTTTATTTTTATATTTATTTATGTAATTTTAAATATGATAATCCATCTGAATTTAAATTTATCAAAATATATAAATATATTTTTGAAGTTTATTTAAATTAGAATATAAGTATAACAATTCAGAAGTTTTTTGAAGAAATAATTATTCTTTCACATAGAAGTCTATTTATTCCCTTAGAATAAATGTTTTAAAATTTAAAAATGTACCAAATATATATAAAAAAATAAATCTATGTAATAATTATTTTATTTCTATATTTGTTCCACAAACCAAATGTGTCCATATAATAAGTAAATTAAGATTTTTAAAATTTGAAAGAAAGTTGTGCACACGATAGAATTTTAAGTAAGGAATTTTTGGAAAACCAAATGCCAGTAGCACAGGAAGGCCTAATTTTGGGAGCCTTTTAGTCTTGATTCAGCATGATGTCAGATTTTCGAGGCAATGATTCAGAGATCACCTGGAAGGCCTGATTTTCGAAGCCTCTCAGTCTTGATTCAGCATTATGTCAGATTTTACGAGGCAATGATTCGGATATCACCTAAATTAGCAATAATAATTTTCATACTAACTTTTATTTACACATATTTTTCCTTTTTTCTTTGGTCTGACTTTGGTCTAAAATGTTGTTATCTTTTGGCTATTAGCTATGGTTCATTGGGTAGAATATATGATGAAATTATCCATTATTCCTTTCTATCTGATGAAATGTTGGAAAAAGACACGAGCCGAAAGGTTCAACTGTGACTACGGCCGGGGAGGCAGGCCTCATCATGCCCCCCAGGAACCATGAGTATATTATCTTGGAACTGCCATGGACTTGGAAGAACCAAAGCAATGCAAGGCCTCAAAAGCCTCATTAGGAAATCTTCCCCATAGGTATTATTCCTGATGGAAACAGAGATTGATCAGAGTTGCTAGATGCTTACCTTTTGATAATTATGTTTTTGTCGAAGCAATTCACAGTGCAGGAGGACTCGCCCTCTTTTGGAATGATTTCTTAAATTGGAGGGTGGTCTATAAGTCGAAATCGATTATAGGGGTCTCTTATTGGTTAAATAATAGAGTAGCTAGAAATGGATGGTTCTGCTATTGTCCTCAGAAAGAACCTTAAGGAAAGATTTCTGGGACGAACTTCAGTCTGCAATCAAGCAAGGGAGTGATATCTGGGTATGTATGGGTGACTTTAACGATGTATTGTGTTAAGAAGAAAAATCCAAGGGGAGGGTAGTTAGCAGTAAATCCAATTACTTTCTCAGAAACTTCATTTCCAAAATTGGAGCCTTTGATTTAGGATTCAGTGGGAACATCTTTACGTGGCGTAATAGAAGTGTGGGGAAAGAAAATATTCGGGAACGCCTGGACAAGGTGGTGGTCAGTGCTGAGTGGCGAATCCTCTTTAATCATGTAAGGGTCCTACATCTATCTCTAGCTGATTCGGATCATCTACCTATTCAGCTATCATTAAGTCAAGATCAACCTTCAGCCCCTCACCCTTTCCGTTTCTTGGAGGCCTGGTTAAGAGACCCTTCATGTACAAAAGTCGTGGGAGAAGCATGGAACAGTAGGCTAGTAGGTTGAAGAAGGGTGCCTATAACTGCCAAAATTCTCCAAGCGGCCAAAGCTTTAAAAAGATGGAATAAGGAGCATTTTGGCTTTTGTAACTCTAAAATAAAGGATCTTGAAGAGAGCCTCGCTTATACGTATAATCTACCACCCACATAGCAGAATATCAAATACTTGCAAGAAATCCAATTTACCTTGGATGAATGGAGGTTAAAGCTTAAGTTGGTATGGCGTCAAAAATCTTGAGAATTATGGTTACAAGCAGGGAACCGCAACTCTAATTTTTTTCATGTTTCTATGGTGGACCGACGAAGGAGAAACTTTATTGTAGCTATAAAGGATGATGTAGGAAATTGGTTGGATTTCAAGTTGACATAGGAAATTTCTTAACAGAGAAATTCACAGAGATTTTCCAAGCTGAGCCGATAGTCCTTTTCGAGTGTTTAAATGAGTTTATATTAGAGAGCATCTCAGACAAAGAAAATGCCAGAATAAATGCAATTCCTACAGCTGAGGACATATGCAACATAGTAAAGAACATGCATTCCATTAAAGCCCCCGGGCCTGATGGGATGCTTGCTCTTTTCTTTCAAAATTTCTGGAGCACGGTGGGACAGGATGTGATCGAGAAGGTCCAAAATGTGTTTTGATGTACTATCTTTCCGGGTGGAATTAACAAATCTTTCATAGTGTTAGTCCCCAAAACAAAGCAAGTGAATTCATACAATCACCTCAGACCAATAAGCTTGTGCAACTCTGTTTATAAGATAATATCCAAACTATTGGCTAAAAGAATTCAACCAGTTCTTGATAGTATTATCTCTCTAAATCAGTCTGCCTTTGTGCTAGGTGATGTGATTCCGCCCGAGCCCGCTCAACCGATAACCCGTTGGGGTGCTGACTCGACACGTATGAAGACTAGGCCAATCACAAGAGATCAAATTAAGAGATTTAAGGACAACCTGGGAGTATTTATACAGGGGGTAATCAATCTCAACAGAGCTTGTCCATACTTGAAGATACAAAGCCTATTCTAAGCATCCAAGTGGTGGAAGCCGATACGGACCCGGGTGACAGTTTTGGTACATTTTTGGAGTCTGGGAAGCATGAAATGGTTCCAATGATTTATGGGTTCAATACATATGCCTAAGAGGTCATGGAATCAAGTTAAAGCAGCCTCAAATGCAATCAAAAAGGGTTTGTACGGACAGCATCAACAATTTGGCCGAATTTGCTGTATTGCTTGCTGGCTTTACTGTATTAGCCTTTTCTTATTTTTCCAAGCATGGCCAACGTGTGGGACTTCATATTCAGTTTATTTGGCATCCTAAAAAGCATCTAGAAGCTGATTTGAAGCTCAAAGAGGTCAAAGATTGATCAAAGTCAACTTGATCAAAAGGCTAGCATTTTTAGTTTCCTAATTTGTTTTTACTTTTTGTTTTAGGAAACTACCATTACTTTCTGGCTTTTATTTATTTATTTTCTGGACAAATAACTTTAGGAAGGTTTTTATTTTATTCTTTCCATTGTAAATTAATTAATTTCTAATTTAATATAAAGGAATTAATTAATCAAACTTAGATTAGGAAAGGAAGTATAGTTTCGGCCAACTAGGTTTCTTTATGTGTGGTGGCTGGTTTTCTTTATGTTCTAGGGTTTTATTTCGTGGCTTTGCAGCCTATTTAAAGGCTTATTTTTCAATATGAATACAACTTTGATTTGATTAAGAAAATACTTGTGAGATTAATTATCTCTTTGTTCTTTGAGAACACCTAAAACACCATTAGAGAATTGGTTGTTTTAGCTTGACTTATCAATAGGTTTTCCATCCCCTATTGTGGCGTCTACATTATACCAAGGTTTCTAACCACAGGTTGGTTAGGGGTTGAGGTCCATTCCATTAGAACTTGAACTTAATTAAGATCCTGGCTAATATAATACGGGTTTAGGAGCAGGTCCTCCTAGGTTCGTTTCACTAGGTAGGTGGATTAGTGAAAATACAATTTTGGTCAATGAAATTATATACTCTTTCAAGAAGAAGATGTCTGGTAATGGTCTTGTAGGCTTCAATATTGATACGATGAAAGCTTACGATAGAGTGGATTGGTGTGTCCTTACTAGAATTTAATTGAAATTCTGGTTCTCCCATAACTTAATCACCTTGGTACTTCGATGTGTTTCCCTTGAATCGGTGGAGCTTCTATTAAATGGAAGTATCTTCATGAACCGAGGACTTAGATAAGGAGATCCGTTATCTCCCTTTTTTTTCATTATATACTCGGAACTGCTCTCAAGGATGTTATTACATTTAGAAGCTAAAGGCAAAATTCATGGCATTACGTTAGGATGATCGAGCACAGCAATCATGCATTTAATGTTTGCAGATGATATTCTTTTGTTCTACCGAACCAATTAGGAAGAAGTTCAAGCAGTCTTCTCTTGCCTCAATGACTACTGCAAATGGATGGGTCAAAAATGCATTTAGCTAAATCTAGATGCTTTTTCTCAAAGAATACCCTGGGAAATACAAAGGCAATGGTTAAGAAGATCTTCAGTATAGAGGAACTGTCAAAGGAGTCTAAATACCTTAGTAATCATCTTTTCTTTGATAGGAATATGTCCAAGGCCTTTGAGGATTTGAAGAAAAAGGTGGAAGTCAAACTAGAAGGGTGGAAGTCAAAACTCTTATCCCAAGCTGGCAAGTACACTTTGGTGAAATCAGTAGTCAATGCTATCCCTATATATTCTATGTCAGCAAACGCCCTTCCAGCAAAGTGGTGCAAGGACATTTAGAGAATGGTGTGAAACTTCCTTTGGAATAGTTGCGAATCTCGAAAAACCTTAGTTCCAGTTTCTCGGGACAAAGTCTGTCGTCCCAAATTTGCTGGTGGTCTAGGTATCCGGAGGCTTAAAGACATGAACCAAGCTCTGCTCAGTAAATTGGGATGGCACATGGCTACATATGCAAATAAAATTTAGGTTCAGGCCCTTTTTTTATTTTGTAAGCCCCCTTTTTTCAAAGGAATATACTATGCTGGGATTTCATTCTTGAAATGCAAGAAAAAGAGAGACAGCTCTCGGAGTTGGAAAGGAATTCTGTTGTCCTGAAGTCTTCTTTTAAATGGACTATGTTGCCGAGTAGGGAGAGGAAATAATATCAATATATTGGAGGACCCTTGGGTCCCAAGCAACCCAAACTTTTAGCCAACTCCCCTCTCAAAGACAGTAATTAGAGACATTGCAATGGTTGATATGTTTAAGTGTATGGATGGAAGCTGGAATGTGATGAAACTTCAAACTTTGTTTGATAGGGGTACTATGAGAAACATATATAAAATTCCGTGTAACAAATTTTTTTGGAAGATCAGCTTATCTGGAGTGGCAACAAAAATGGAAGTTTTTCAGTCAAGTCAACTTATTAGATAGAATTCTGGAAAGATAGTATAGACACTCCATGGTGGAAACATCTCTCGTCCTAAAAAATACTGGAAAACAAGGGACTTCCCACTGCTACAAATTTATTAGACAGGAACGTGGTAGTTGAGAACCAAAATTGTATACATGGTTGTGGCTGCTGTGAGATGGACAATCATTTGTTTTTCCACTGCCAAGTTGCAAAGGCAATATGGTTTGCTATCCCTTGGAGCATAAAATAGGACCTATTTGAAAATCAACCTATTGAGGTGAAACTAATGGTGTTAACAAAGCCTTCTGTAGTGCTCCCGGTTCATAAAGAAGACCAGGAAGAATTTTTTGTATGTGTTACCTTAATTATGGAATTATTATGGAAGATAAGGAATAAAGTTTGGCTCAATAGGCAGCCTTTTTCCTTATCTAAGGCCCTAACTTCTCTAAACTTCAGAATCTAGGAAGCAACATCAGTAGCAAGGAGGAATTTGGAAAATATAAGTAAGTTCCATTGTAGACCAAATTGGAGTAAACCCACCCCTCAGTGCATTAAAATAAACACAAATGCAGAGGTACGACTAGAAGGAAGTTTGGTAGGAGTTGTGGCAAGGGACCAGCAGGGAAAAATATTAAAAATCAAAGTAGCTCATTGTCATTCAGACATTCCAAAGGTGGTCGAAGCTTTTGGAGTTCTACAGGGATTGATTTTAACCAAGAATGAAGGCAGGAGACAAATCAGGAGTGAGTCAGATGCCCAAACTTTAGTTCTAAGCCTTAACGATCCAAAGGCGCCACCAAGTCAATGGGCAACTACTGGATATGTTTATGATATTTTGGTCTTAAAGAAGGAGTTCCAAGAAATCCACTTTTCTTGGATCCCAAGGGAGGAAAATTTCCTAGCTTATTATATAAGCTGCTGGTGTATCCAGAACAATGCTAGTGGTTATATATCTCAATCTTCCTTTCCTCGTAACTTTGATGATTTTTTAACTCAAGAAGAGATTGGCGAGTAGCCATCTCCCTGTGTTTTTCATGTATGATAGGTTTTTTGGTTTAATACAATAGTTCCTTCCAGCAAAACAAAAGAAAAAAGAAAAAAGAAAGATGCTTGTAAATAAATTGTATTAGGGTCTTCTAAAATAAACTAAAAAGATTTCTTGAGTCATTTTTTATCCTTACATATATTTATAAATATTTTTAATTTTTAAGTGGAGTTGTCAACTTTTAAATCCAAAATGTTCTAATGTGTTATATCAGTATCATAACAATGGTCAAATATTATTAGTCAAAAGCCTTTAAGTTTTGGCTAGTGGACGATTAGCTTGCAAACATAAATTGAGAGAGCGAGCTGGAATAAAATCCCAGAACTAAAAGAACACGATGGAAAATAGATATACAAAGAATTCCAAATTCTTAATTTAGCAAAAACAAATAAAAACATTCCAATTTTAAATCCCTACGTGATCGATAGTTCCTAAGACGTTGCAAATTATCCATCACGGTACGCATATAGTTTCAACTAGTAAAAGTCATGAATATATATATATATATATATATATATATATGCCAACTACATGGATTGAGACAAAAACACTTTCTTAATTTTCTTTGAATATTGAAAGGCTAGTTGCATAAAAATAAGTACGTGTATGCCAGTTGTTTCCATATATCATAGTAATAAAATAACATTATATATGTATCTGCACATAGACACATATATGAAGATTTTAGAGAAATTCTATGCTGTGGAGGATCTATATGTGGACTTCAGTATTGATGATGGTTTTTGAAGAAATCATCGTCAATATTCTTTTCTGTATGATAATATTGATAACAGCTTCTAACAAAATTGTCATCAATACTGAAGATGCGTATGTGAACCGTCTGCATCATAGACAGACTCGAAAGTTCTATATATCTATATATATATGTAAGAGATTTTTGTTGCACACAATTCATCTTAATCCCTCATTTTATTTTGGTAAACTAGTCCCTAGCTTTATTAATAATGGAAAAGTGGGTAGTGTTAATGGCTTTCATGATGTTGGCCACCATGGTGCAGTTTGGCTATTATAGTAAGAGGGTTATTTTATTTTTTATTTTTTATTTATCCATTTTTTTTGTCAACTCAGTAGCGTTTTGAATCCCCCACTTCAATTTTTTTTAAAAATATATATTACTCTTTTGTTAACTCACATGTTAATTATGATGTTGGTATATATTATTTATATTTGGATTGTTAACTAAATAGAGAGACCCATTAGTTTATTCAATGTAGATTAATGCACGTATACAATATACAATATATATATATATTACGCAAAAAAAAAAAAAAAAAATATATATATATAGATATACGCATTGGGACCGTTTATTTTTTCTAGGTAAATAAGTTTTATGTTTTTGGGTAAACTTTTGCAGGTTCGATAAGCATTGATTATGGAGTAACAAAATTTTCTTGGGAAGAAATCACTGGTATCACATGGATTACGATGACGAATTTATTACAACTGGAGACCAAAAGTTTCTCCCCACCAACTAACTGGTTTGGAAATGAAAACGCTAAGACATATATCCTTTGTGCTGTTTTCAGTTTGGAAAGTATGACAACTTTCAGAGACCTCCAACATTTGTTCTTGAGGTGTATGACAAATTTAATGTGACACTTACAACATCTCTAAGCGAAGAACTGATTTGCCACGAGATCTTGTTTAGAACAACAAATAAGGCAGTTGATGTATGCTTGATTCGAACACAACAAGGTCATGTTCCATTCATTTCTTCACTTGAAGTTTCATATGTTAAGTCTGAAGTTCATGGGTTGATAACCAATGATTAAGTCCCTTGTACCTCCAAAGCAGAATCAACTACAGTGCCAACCAAACTGTTCCGCAAGTAGATTACCTTCTTCAATTAGATACTAATTTTGAAATTTAAGATTGAACACGATAAGATGAAATTATTTTAAATTAGTCCAACATTAAACATTCCTATCAAATCTAATTTTGCTTATAAGGTCTTAAACAAACCAGAGTGTATGATAGAATTATTCCAAAAAATTTATCTGAAAAATCAAATAATGAAAAAATATTTATAAACATAAAATTTAATTTTAGTTAATTTTGATCAATAGAGAATTTTTTTTTCCCCTTTTTAGGCTACACTTTGAATCTAAACAAGAATGATTATTATTTTTTTGTTTTGTTTTTTGTTTATTCCCATCATGTTAGCTATTTCTATTTAATGAGAAATATACCAATCCTACATATAATATTATTATGACTAATTGTTTTTTCTTTTTTTTGGTAGAATGTTATTATGATTAATAAGTCCATACTTCTTGCAAAGTTGATGACTACACACATAATGCAGGGAACGCTTTGCGCCTTTCGTTGAATTGCACGGACGAATTTGGAAGCCAGTACAAGTTTTGGAGTATCTTAGTCTATCAGCTAGTTATGATACAATGTTTTGGACCCGATCAGTATACTACCCTCCAAGCACGGTATTAGCATATACTATTGAAGCTTAAAATGGTTCTGATTACTCCATCTTCTAAATAGTCAATTTTCATGACAATTCTCAAGTACTTTATCTTCTATTCTAATTATGTATGTTAGAAAAGAAATATATAAATGAAATGAAGGCCTATTAGGTTAACCTTTTGGGATGAATGGTAATCTAATATAGTATTGGAGTCATAATTCAAGAGTCTTGGGTTCGAAACTCAATAATTTCACCACAAATAAAAATAAAAATTAAAAACATATGTAAGGACCTAGAAAGAAGCCCAAAAGAGGTAGGCTTATGTGTAAGGGAGAGTGTCAAAGAAAAATATAAATGAAATGAAACCCACCTTCTATAAGCTTAAGTTTTTGGAATCCGTGGTAATCTAATAATGTACAAGAGAAGACGAGTTGTGAGCGATTGCATCGATTTATCCAATTAATGTTTTTGGTATGGTCAATGTTACCATTGCTCTTACTGAGGGAAGCACGTTGCCTCCTATTCTCAATGCCACGGAAGTCTTTTCCACAATTCAGATCTCCCATTGCAAAACCTGCTCATCTTATTCCATTTTTTGGAATTTATTTGGTCTTGTTTTTCTTGCTTGGAATTCTTTCATGATATAGATGATGAAGATGGGTTAAACAAAACATTTTCATTCAAATTAGATCTAACCAATAGGAAGAACGTTGACATATTGGGCTTTAGAACTTTAAGCTTTGATTTTTATTTTTATCCATGTGCAGTGTAACAACTAGAAAGAATCCCAAAAGAAGTAGACCTACATGTAAAGGAGAGTGTTAGAGAAAAATATAAATGAAATGAAACCTCACATTTCATTAATCTAATAATGTACATAGACTTGTGTCCACAGTCGGCAGATTGAATTAAGAATGTGGCTATCTATATTGATGGCCAAGAGAAGCATGTGACTCAAGTTCCTAGAAGAGAAGATGAGTTATATGCGGTTGCATCGATTTATCCCGTTAATGTTATTGGTATGGTCAATGTTACCATTGCTCTTACTGAGGGAAGCACATTGCCTCTTATTCTCAATGCCATGGAAGTCTTTTCTACAAATCAGATCTCCCACTGCAAAGCCTGTTCATCTTATTCTATTTTTTAGAATTTATTTGGTCTTGTTTTTCTAGCTTGGAATTCTTTCATGATCTAGATGATGAAGATGGGTTAAACAACATGTTTTCATTCAAATTAGATCTGACTAGTAGGAAGAACATTGTCGAACTAGGCTTCAGTCCTTTAAGCTTTGATTATTGTTTTAATCCATATGCATTGGAATACCCATAAAAAAGTTCAAAAAAGGTAGATCTACACGTGAAGAGGAGTGTTAGAGAAAAATATAAATGAAATGAAAACCCACTTTTCATCAGCTTAAGTTTTTGGGATCAGTGATAATCTAATAATGTACATAGACTATATCCGCAGTCATCAGATGGAAAGGAATGTTGCTATCTACGTTGATGGCTAAGAGAAGCATATGACTCAATTTCCTAGGAGAGAAGAAAAGTTGTGTGCGGTTGCATCAATTTATCCAGTTAGTTAAGCTTTGATTGTTGTTTTTATCCATAGGCACTGCTTCATTTAGGGTAAAGTATTGTCGTTTTAAGCTTGTTCACTTAGTTTAGTTATTTTTAGGTGCTGTATCATAGATTTTTGTTTACAACATTGTATCTAGTTTGTAATTGGCTCATGTTAAAAAACCATTTTCTTCCTCTTTGAAAGGGAGATTTTCTTTATTTGCCATTATAGACATTTAGAGCTTCTTAAAGTTTTAACAATGAAAGTTTTCTTGCCCGTTTGGTTCTTAGAATTGTTGTCTAGGTTCTAAACTAGGATTATCTTTTCTTTCATTGTTTACTACATCAAATTGGTATTTTGAGCCTATGTTTTTTTCAAGTTTCTGCTAATGGCTAACTCTGATGAATGCAATAGCTGTGCTGTTCAAGAAGACCAAAGCATAAAGGCTCTTTGGGCAACCATTAGTAGTGTTGAATAGAAAATTTATAATCTCACTTTTGAAATTCATCAATCTCTACTTTAGCTTGCTCATGAGCTTCTGGTGACTTAAGGAATTGTTGGTTAAAATAAGCAATTGCTTACTCCTCCCCCACTAGTAGTTGTACAAGCTACCTTTCAATATCACCATCACCAGTTTGTTGGATTTAAGTTTCTAGATCATATAGATTCCATTCTATGTTTCTATAGCCATAAACCATCTAATGTTGCTCTTGACTTTGATAATGAAATTGAAGATAATGTGTTCGAAAAGCATCATCATCCTCTCTTTGGTGAGTGTCACAAAATTATAGCAACATTAATATTCAAGAAACTAAATAAAATCTAATAAACAACACAGAAATTTATAGGATTTTATTCAAGATTGAATCTACATCTTCAGAGCTCCACAAGGAGTTCAATGTACTATAAATTAAATGTGTTTTACAAATCAAATAACTTTCTTTTTATAGTTCTTGAAGCTAATCTAAACTCATAAACTATACACAATAATCCTTTTTTACAACTTTTCTCTCCTCACAACTCTCATTTAAGGGAATCCTAAAGAAAAAAGATAAACCAAAAAAATTTTACATGAGAGAAAACTAGCTATATCTGAAAACCAATATTGTAGAGCCTGTATATTCTGTTATTGATCGAATAGGACTGGTATATGTAAAGGCTGGTTGTTGTAACTAAAGGATTTTTGCCACCTCATCTGTCCTCATGTGACTTAACTAACATGCCACCTCATCTGTCCTCATGTGGCTTTGATAATAAGCTATTTCTACCACTAACTGATGCCATATAATTTATGCAATATTAATCAAGAAACAGATTTTGACTTTTGACTTATTTGAATCACATTACCAACAAACTCTACCTTGATTCAAATAAGTTAAATAGCATAAAGTGCAATGAACTTCCTTTGCTTCTCAGCTTAACTTCATTATTATCTTGTACCAATCTAGAGCAAAATTTTGCAAAACTCAATCTTGCTCGCATCTAATGTTGGTTGGAGTTCTTGCCACCCTTTGTTCTCTATGTTTGGAAAATTGGTAATGCTGTGGTGTATTATACAATTGTGAGATGACACATCTTTGATTTTGTTGAGGTGTTTTCTCCTTTTAAGTGAATCTGTTTCTTTTAGTGGTTGTACTTGCTGAAATTAACCCGATTCATCTCTGGATGTTGACTTTCTTTACTAATTGACTAGTCATAAGCTTCACCTCAATCGCAACAATATTTTCTTAAGTTGTTTGCCTAGAGTTTGCAACTTGGTCACTTGAACAAGGTATTATATCTTTATCAAATAAAACATCCTGACTAATAATTATTTTATAACACTTTGAGTCTTTAACCCATGACTCATACATTTTAACTCCCTCAGGATAGCCTAGAAAGACACATTTTAAAGATCTAAGCTCACGCATTCCAACACTATAGTGCATATAAGCTGCACACCCGAAAACTTTAAGTTTGATATGGTCTACAAGGTGTCCATTCCACTCTTCTTATGGAGTTTTTGACTCAATAGCTGTCAAAGGGCATTTATTAACTAAATATGCTACTGTAATAATTGCCTCATCTTCAAGCAACTTTGGTAAACAAGAGCTAGTAAGCATGCATCTAACCTTACATAATAAGGTTCTATTTATCCTCCCATTTTGCTGAGGGGAATATGATATTGTTTTGTGTCTCAAAATACCATTTTCTTTACAAAAAGTAACAATAGCAAAGCTCAAGACAATTTTCGATTCTTAAAACTTTAAGTTTATTGCTGGTTTGGTTTTGTATTAAAGCATGCCAAATTTTAAATATTGTGAAAGCTTCATTTTTATGCTTTAAAAGAAAAACCCATACTTTTCTAGATAAATCATCAACAATAGAATAAAACTACTTATTACCTTTATGATTTGGTGTTGTTGAAGGTTCCCACAAATCTACATATCCATAATAATCCAAGATTGAGATTAATTTGTGTGAGCTTAGCTTGAAACTCCATTTGTGCCGCTTCCCCAAAACGCAATATTCATATAATTATACTTTTTTTTTATCTTATTTCTTCTAAATAAACGTTATTTGTTTAGTACTTGAAGCCCTTATTCACTGATGTGCCCTAATCTCCTATTCCATAGTTGTGTTTCATCATAAGTTTTTGAACTTGCATCGGCAGAAGTACCTATTATTGTCTACCCTTGTGGAACATAGAGTCCTTCTCTTGATACCTTTCATTATTGTCAAAGCTCCCCTTGAAACCTTTTTTTTTTATCCATTTTCAAATTTGCAAGAGCATCTAATTTCATCCAATATTTCAATAAAAATTAGATTCCTTTATAAATCTGGTACATATCTCACATTGGCCATTCTAATTGGGATATTACCTAACCCAATCATATTGCAAGTTATATTGTTTCCCAAAAGAACTTGCCCACCTTTGATCCTTTTGTGGTTCTTAAACCGATCCTTTCTTAGACACATGTGAAAAATGCAGCCAAGTATCCATTCTTAACTGGTTTGATTAGTTGATACAACAAGAACATCACCGATTTTACTTTGATGGGTTTCCTAACACTATTAATAAATCCTTCTCCATATAGATTTTCTTGTTTTTCAATTTTCATATTTAACTTCTTGGATCTCAAGGCATTTATCATTATTTCTTTAGTTAAATCCTCTCTTCCATACTTCATTACATTCTTTACATCTTTCTAATTCTCGAAAATTGAGTTTATAATATCACAACATGGAGTTCATAAGTAAATTTTTCAACATAGTTTGCTAAATCTAGAGACATCTTTTTAAGCTCATCTAAGTTTTCATCTAGGTCTTTAAAAGCATTCATCTTGAACCTAAATAACTTTTCTAGAAGATATATTTTATTTGGAAAGGATTTGACAAAATAAAGTTTTCTAACTTTTTCTACACAGCAAAGGTAGTTTTAGAATCATTTACCTTTCCAGGAACAATATCATAAACATGTAAAATTGTATTGTTGTAGGCAATCTCATCCTTATTTTTCTTTTGAATTTTCATCAAGATAGGAATTGTCTTTGGCTTTTGTAACATTTTATTGAACCAATATAGCCTTCATCTTTTGCCTCTAGTGAAGAAATTCTCCTTTGCCATTGAACACTTTGAGCTCTACCTTTGAACCCATCAAGAAACTGCTTCTTGGGAATTTTATCAAACAATTTGAAAAACAAAAATAGATTCCTCTAATTCTTGAATATATTGAATGCTCTGATACCACAGTTACAAAATTATATCAACACTAACATTCAAGATACCAACAAAAAAACTAACAAACAACATAGAAATTTTACAAGGTTCGATTTAAGATTGAATATACATCCTCAGAGCTTCATAAGGAGTTCAATGCACTATAAACTAAATGTGTTTTACAGATCAAATAACTTTATTTTTATGGTTATTAAAGCTAGTCTAAACCCAAAAACCATACCCATGATCTCCTTTTACAACCTTTCTTACATCACAACCATCACCTAAAAGAATCCTAAAGAGAAAGATAAAAATAAAGATTTTACAAGAGAGAAAACTAGCTAGATTTGAAAGTTAATATTGTGAAGGCTATATATTATGTTACCAATCAAATGAGATTGATATATGTAAAGGCTGTATGTTGTAACTAAAAATTTTTTGCCACCTCATTCGTCTTGATGTGACTTAACTAATATGCCACCTCATCTGTCCTCATGTTGCTTTATTAATAGCTGTTATTGCCACTTTCTGATGCAATATAATCTCTGCAATATTAATCAAAAGATAGATTTTGATTTTTGATTTATTTCAATCACATAACCAATAATGAGCCTCATATAGGGCCATATTTTTGCAATTAAATTAGGTTTCCGTTAAACTTATCTGGTTACAATATCAAAATATCTTTTACTTTGACGGTCATCTGCACATTGAGAATTTTCTGGATTGTATATATAATGTTAAAAAAATTTTGGATTATATGAACTTCTTAGAAGTTTAGCAAGTTTTGTAGTTTATAAGCTTAGAGCTATTGTTTCTTCTTGGTGGGAACAATTTAGATGAATTGTAGAAAGGAAAGGAAAGATGTGACTAAGTCTTACCATGAAAGGAAATGGTTGTTGAAGCAAGGTTTGTACCTTATTATACCATCAATATTATTAGTGTCAATAAAAAAGGAAAGGCTAGCAATGAGTACAATGATGAATTCTTCACACTTAACTTTAGAAACAATGTTTAAAAGATTGAGAAGCAACAAGTGACAAGATATTTTAGTGGTTTAATGTACCAATTTGAAAAAGAGTTGAATTAAGTCCCATTTGAAATTTAAATGATGATGTGAACTTGGCCAATCAAATGGAGAGAAAATTGTGTGATGACCAGTGAGGACGGGTGCAAAAGGTACTGACATGCTACTTAATGTCCAATTTTACAATGTTCAGATGCAGAATGGAGAATGGTTCAAATATAATGATAGTCATTCTCAAAATGCCAAGGGTTTTTCCAAATGATTGGCTTTAGGGTTTGAAAGAACTTTGAAATTAAGCATACTTAAGCGAACACAGTCCAAAGATAGATGACCTCATAGGAAGTTTTGAACAAAAAACTTCTTATCGAATAGTGGGAGATAGGTAACAACATTGGTAAAGAGTGACATGTTTGCCAGTGGAGCTAGGATGTTATAAATAGCATCAGAGTCTGTACTCAATCGGAAATGTGGCAGCAAGAACGCTGGGCCCTAAAGGTATGAATTGTGATGACCAATGTGGACTGGTGCAAGAGGTATTGATAGGTTACCTAGTATCCAATCCAACATCAACTAGGTGTGGAATGGGGGATGGTTCAAATATAATTACAGTCACTCTTATAATGATAAAGCCTTTTTAGAAGGTTGGCTTCAGGGTTTAAATAAACTCTTAAATCAAAGTGTTCAAATGAGAGTAGTACAAAGATGGAAGACCTCCTGAAATTATAAATGAATTTGTGGATACAGGGTGTTATAATTGTGATGGTCAATATGGACGGGTATAAGATGTGCTAGTAGGCTACCTGATATCGAATTTCACATTGCTCGGTTATGGTATGGAGGATTGTTTAGATGTAATAATAGTCACTCTCTTAGTACCGAGGCCTTTTCAGTGTAGTTGGTTTCAAGGTTAAAAAAAACTCTAAAATTAAGCATACTCAAGCGAGGTTAGTCTAAAAATTGGTGATCTCCTGGGAAACTCTAAACAAAAAGCCCCATATCAAGTGTGGTGGCTAAATTTGGGATATTTTCCAGTGGATGTGGGGTGTTATAATTGGTATCAAAGTCTGTACTTGACCAGAAGTATGCCATTAAGGACATTGGGCTCCAAAGGAGATGAATTATGATGAGTAGTGTGGATAGGAGTAAAAGGCACTGGCAGCCACATTACTTGAGTGTGGTATGAAGGTAGTTTAAATGTAATGATAGTCACTTTTATAATGCCGAGACCTTTTTAGAACATTAACCAAATCATCTTTTAGACCAACTAAAAAGTGGAAAACCATAGTTAGATTTCTACTTAGAAAAACCTAAACCAAATACTTTTACCAATTCCAAGCATTGCAACTTTAAACACTTACCCTAAACACAATCTTGGGAAATTTAACAAAGTTGTTGGAAAGCTACCTTTGAAAAATCTTAAGCCACCAAAACTTTATGCCACACCATTTCCTTTGAAATGTTTTAAATGTAATCAATATGATCATAAACCTAATGATTGCTCTTAAAGAACAATCCTAAATATATATCGTAGAAGATTGTGATAAATTTGTGGGAGAAAAAGATGTTTATGGAGATGAAGAAATAGAAGAAACTAACAAATTTGGAGGGGATATGGGTGAGCCAGTTGTCTATATTTTACAAAAATTGTTATATTCATTTAAGACACCTCTTCAATTTCAAAGGAGTGCAATATTCAAAACTAGATGTAGTATTAAGTTAAAGTATGTAAAGTTATAATTTATACTAGAAGGGGTGAGAATGTGTTTTCTTAGGCCTTTTTATTTTTATTTTTTGTGTGAATAAAAAAATGCCTCATGGTAGTATAGATATCAAGTTAGAGGTCTTGCATTATGTGACATAATAACATAGGACCTTCCAAGGCAATAATGGAGTTTATTAAGACCCAAACCACAACTTCCAAATCTGCAGGTGTGTGATGGTTGAATGACTTGGTTTCATTAAACTGTCATCCTTTATGGTGTGGTTTCTCATGCCCTAGTTAAAGCTTTGTAGCTACCTACTATCTAACAAACATAACCTTTATGAAATTGGTTGGATTAAGAAAGGAACTTATATAAATTGATTGAAATGTGCAAAGCTTCATTTTCAATTAGAATACACTCTGCTAATAATATTGACTATGATATAGTACAAATCAATACTTGTCATTTGCTATTAGGAAGATTATATTAGTTTGATTGAGATTTAACTTATAATATAAAGAATAATGCTCATTGAGGAGTTCTAGTGGTTTAGTAACATTTTAGAAAAGGTTTGTTCAAAGCATCAGTTAGATAGCACAACCACTCACTAGTTGCTTAAAGAAGCTTCAATTCAAATGGAAGTAGGAATGGCAATTTGCCTCATACAGCCTGAAAGCCATAGTGCAGCACCCTTAATAAGGCAGTTTTTCCTTGAGAAATCAGGGTTACGAGGCAGGCTTAGGTCGAAATTTTAAAACCTAAATCGAGATCGGGGAATAAAAACCCTGCCTCAAACATGGCTCGGTATATATATTTATTTTTTTTTTCATTTATCTAAATGAATAAATATATTATATATATCATATTTTGTCTTACAAACCCTAACAGCGTTGCCAAGCTTCACCTCCCTCAACTCAACCTCTCTAACTAGAGTCCCCTCCCATCACCTTCATAGTAGCCTCAAACAACTATTAGCCCTCACTCAACTCAACTCTCTCAACCTCTCAAAGATTTCACCCATGCTGACTATAATATTTTGTTGACTAGAACCTTTCGCTGAAAGACAAACCAACCATAATCTTTCGCCGAAGGATGAATGTCATGCATCACTCTCTCTCAATGCAGTTGTCGCAGCCTTTAAGCCTAAAATGTAAAACATTCCAATGCCATACAATCTAGATTTTATATGCATAAGTATTTGTCTTTTATGTGTCTGGTCTTTAGCCCACAAGTAAATCATCATATTTGTCTACATCTTCGTTTGAAAACTCTACTGTTCAATTTAATTTTTGCAATTTTTTTTAACTTTTTCCCAACCTTTTTATGGACATGAGGTGAACAATATTGAAGAATTCAATGGATTTGATGGTTTATAGCCTACATCCTTTATGTTTCCAATTGAAAGTATTAATATCTGAAATGGTTCTATTCATTGTTTGCATTAATAAGATCTGAAATGTGTGATATGAGCCTCATTATATTGTGTTGTTACCCAAATAGGTCCTTTTCTCTTTGTAGCTCTGTATGTGAGTTGCCACTTTATCATTCGGTTCTGCACCTATGATATATTATTCTCTTTAATTGCATTTCTTTCTTTTCTCTTTCCCTTTTCCAAGTTGAAGTTTTGAAGTAACTATATTACTTTGCAATATTTACTTCTTTTATGCTTACTCATCTAGTTAACAATTTATGAAACTTTATTGGTCTTAGACGGAGTTTTATTCATCCATGGGAAGAGCTGACTTCATTTGTTGGAAAATATTAATTCATATATTTATATCGATTAATAATGTGTCATATTTATGTTACTAGCTCTTATAATTGATTATTTGGTATGTGAAATCAATCCATCATTCATCTAAAATTTATTTTAGGTTGATTTTTATATAAATATATAGGATATTGATATATGTTTCTTCTTGGATTAGTGATTATTTTACAAGATTTTAATATGATGAAATTGGAAAATCGAAAGGTCATCCCAAAAGTAGCCTACTTACCTATAAATGCTACTCATTCCCACATGAATTTCTTTGTAACAAATACATTAACCAGTTAACAACCACAATCCTTTCAAAATGTTTCATACATACCTCTATTTGTATTTTTTTTTATTATGGATTATACTGATTACCATTGTATATGGCATACTTTCTTAGCAGTGTCGGCTTAATTTCTTATATATCAGCTGTTACATTGAAGTAATGAAAAGAATCGATGTTTATGCAGTGGTGGAAATTCTCATTTATGCTATCGTTGATTAATATTTGTAAATCGTGTCTTAAGCATTTTTATTATTATGCTTGGTGTTTAAATTAATGAATAATTTGTCAGTTTAGATATTTTATAATATATGTATATCTTATGGATTTCATGTATTGGATATTGTCCCCATCTCAATTTTGTTCTATTATACAACATGTGTTAATTATATATTGTTTACATGGATTATAGTTATGTATATATATATTAATTAGTTATGTATATGTATATAGTTATGATTGAGGAGAATGGAATGCACTATATGTATATGTATATGTATATCAAAAACTAATTCTATATTTGATATAGTTGTGTATAAGTATATATTAATCATATATGACTGAGGAGAATGGTATGGACTATAATGATTGAGAATTTTTTTTTTAGTATATTTTTTTAGAGAAAAGTGCATGAAATAAGGCATAATAATTTTAAAAAAAGGTTCAACTGCTATTGAATTTACATTATGCTATTTTTTTAAGGTAAATTATGGCTTAAGCTAGTGGTTCGATAAATGTTAATCTACCTTCAATTGGAAGCACTCCACATGACAAGAACCAAGCATCATCAACACTTTTTAACAACATTTTGACTCCAATTAGTATTCCTCAAGAAATACCCAGTTAAGAAGATATAAACCAAACTCCAATAGAGGTATATGATGAGGATAATAGTCAAGTAATTGTAAAAAAGAAAATTAATTTTGGTTGTGTGGAATCATTGTGAAAAGGTAAAAATAGATGGGTGGATAAGGCCGTATATAATTATTATAGTAAGAAACTAGGAGGAGCGAGTAAAAAATGAAACAAGACATTTAGATGATCATTTTAAAAAGATGTTCTCTTCGAACACAAAAAAATATTAAGCAATCAATATTGAACCCTAGTAAGGAACCTAGTGTGAAAGTTAAAGTTGATACATACACTTTTGACCAAGAGAGTTCTAGAAAAGAACTTGTAAATATGATAGTTTTGCATAGGTATTCTCTTTCAATAGTTAAGCATTATGGGTTTAGGATATTTATGAATATGGTTCAACCATTGTTTAAAGTGGTTTCTCGTAATACAATTAGGAACATTATTTTTAAATTATTTGATTATGAGAAATCTAAAATAATGAAGTTGTTAGAGAAGAATTGTGGTAGAGTTGAAATTACTATAGATATGTGGACGTCTAACAAAAATAGAAGCTTCATGGCTATTACAACACATTTCATTGATGATAGTTGGACACTTTAAAGTCGAAGTATAAGGTACTTTATAAGTTTATATATTAAATTTCATATTTATTGGATTATTTTATATATTTAACACTTCAAAGTCGAATTATAAGGTACTTTATAATTTTATATATTAAACTTCATATTTATTAGATTATTTTATATATTTTAGTCAAATTAGTTTAGTTTATTATAACTATTCATTATTATTTTTTGTAGGTTTATGTATGTGCCTTGTCCACATACTTCTAAGGTTCTTTGTGATGCTTAAAAGGATTGCATATTGGATTGGAATATAAATGGTAAGCTTTCTACTTTGATCATAGAAAATTGTAGAACAAATGATGCTTTGGTCAATCTTTTTCTGGATAAGTTTTCTAATTCTTCATTTTTGCTAAATGGTCAATTTTTTCATATGCGGTGTAGTGCACATATATTGAATTTGATTGTACAAGATGGTTTGGAAATAATTTGTCAAAGTATTGAAAAAAGTTGTAAAAATGTTTATTTTTGGACATAAACACAAAAAAAAAAAGAAGAAAAATTTCTAGAATGGGTTCGTCAATTGAAAATTTTTTGTGACAGAAGCTGGTATTTGATTTTAAAACTAGGTGAATCTTTACATATTTAATGCTTGGTACTACTTTGAAATATAGGAATATTTTTCCTTGTTTGAAATAACGAGAGTCACTATATAAATATTTGCCTAGCTATCAAGATTGGGATTTAGCCAAATAGATTTGTGAAATGCTAGAGTTTTTTTATGAAATAACTAAAATATTTTAAGGAACAAAGTATGCTACAGCTAATATTTTTTTTCCCACACATTTATAAGATTAGGATGTCAAGTTCTTATGAATAAATTATATTGATGGCCTCGGGTATGATATTTAAATTTGAAAAATATTGGAGTGAAATACATTGAATAATGGCTGTAGCAACTCTTTTAGATCCAAGGTATAAAATGAAAATGATATAGTATTATTTCCTTTGATATATGGAAATGAAGGTCTGTATAAGATAGCTATTGTACGTTAAATTTGCTATGATTTTGTGAAAGAGTATCAATCAAAGAGCAATTTAAGTGCTAATGTTCCAAATGTTCATCTTCCCAATCCAATGTGCCTCCACCTGGGAAAAAAGATCATTGGCAAAATTTGATTTGGTTGTTTCTGATACTACTTGATCATTACTTGGAAGAGCCAGCTTTACCTAGATCCAATGACTTTGGCATATTGGCATGATGGAAAGTAAATGCAATGAAGTATCTTACTTTGCATAATATTACAAGAGATATTATTTATTCCAATATCTATAGTTGCATCTAAGTATGTATTGAGTAGTAATGGAAAATTTATGAGTCCACATTGAAGTAGACTTCATTCTAAAACTTTGGAAGTTTTGATGTGTGCACAAGTTTGGTTATAGGCTTGATGGTATGAAAAATAAAATTTTATATGTTATTTGCCTTGAATATTTTTTGTATTTATTATTAACTAATTAATCTTATTTTTGTTAGCTTCATCTTCTTCACTATATATTGGAGTTTACTCTTTTACTATGAGTGATATAGAAATTGATGAGGAGGTAAATTGAATTTATTTATTATAAAAAAAGTGTATATTAAATTGTCAAAAAAATTATTGATATTATTTAATACTTTTGTTTATTTTTGTAGCAATCAACTCTTACAGAACATTCTTCTGTGGAGACTTAACGAAATGACAAGTAAAACCTTATTATGTGTGTATCTTTATAAACTTTATGTTTATGTACCTGGACTTTTGGACTATATTGCATTGTATTTTTTAATGATGTATTTTATTGTACTTTTGTATTTGGACCATGATGTATTTTATTGTATTTTATACATTTTGTTTATATTTTATTCATAAAAGAATTTTTTTTTATATAAAACAAAAAAATTATATTAATTATAAAAAAAAAAGGGTGATGGTGCAAAGAATGGTTGCCCGTCTCTAATTAGAAAATCTCCATCCCTATCCTGCCTTTAAAAAGAGGGGGGAAAACCATAGGGATGGGATAGGGGATTCCCCATGGACACAAATGGCAGAATTTTAAAAATCGTTCCTAACCCACCTCATTGCCATTGCTAAATGGAAGCAAACTCAAGACACGTTTAGTTAGTTAAAGAAGAAACTTATTCAAGCTCTAGTCTTGACTTGACCTAACTTTGATGAAGTATTTAAGGTTGAAGCAAATGCTTTTAAGATAAATATCAGTAGTTTTAATTCAATGAGGCAGATTTATTGGGTTCTTCAAAGAAAAATTATGTAAATCATAGTAGAAATTGACAACCTATAAATGGGAGCTCTATGTTGTAATTTGAGATTTTGATCATTAGGAACACTATCTAGTTTATAGAGACTTTATACAACAAAGTGATTATCAACCTCTCAAATACCTCAACTCGTTAAAGAAGCTGGATTCATGAAATACTAGATGAATGGAATTTCTCTAGAGATTTCACCAATATTATAAACATAGTAGAAAATTAAAATAAAGCTATAGATGTCTTACGTAGGAAACCAACTCTGTTGGCAATACTACAATTTAATTTACAAAAGTTTGAAACAACCAAGGATCTTTAATCAACTAGCTAGTTACAAGACAAAATGGAGGATATTTACATACTATATGGCTTTCCTTTTTAAAAGTGATTATCATGTATGTATTTCTTAAACCTCTCTTAAAGAATATCTTACATAGAACCTACATTTAGGGGTTTAAACAGCTCATCCAAGCATACATAGGAGTAGAATTATTTGGTTACTAATAGGTTTTATTGGCCTTACATCAAACGAGGCATTATTAATTTTGTATTGTGACGTGGAATCTATTAGAGAGACAAGGATCGCACTCCAAAGGTTGGCCTTTTCCTCCAACTATTGATACCATCCACTATTTGGGTTGTCTATGAATTTTTGCCTTGGATTGCCTATGACCCTTGAAGAGTGAATTTTGTATTTGTTACAATGGAGAAGTTTTCAAAGATGGTACACTTCTTACCCTATAAAAAAACATTAGACGCTAGCAATATAGCAAATTTATTCTTCAAAGAAATTGTTAAGCTGCATGGTATTCCTATGTCTATTGCTTCTATTCATGATGTAAAATTTATGAGCCTTTTTTGGAAGAATTTATAGAAGAAATTTGATACTAAACTACAATATATTAAACTATAATATAGTAGAGTTATGGACTAAATAAAGTTGTTAATAGGATCCTTGGAAATATTCTAAAAAGTTTGGCTCATGACAAGCATAAACAATGGGATTTAGATTTGCCACAAACTGAATTTGCCTAAAATAATATGGTTAATCATACTATTGGATTGGCATAATTTGTAATGGTCATGGATGAAAAAATTGAACTATCCGCGACAGTATCATTGACATTATCATTTTTCATAAACTTCGATACTTAGTAAAGTAATATAGTTTTGTGTTCTCATCACTTGGTTGTACATTTATTATTGGCGATTGATGTATATATTATAATGTATTAGTTAGTTAGCACTTTTCTGTTGTTTACATTTATTAGTTATCCTGTATCCAACTTCACTCTTATATCGTATCAAAGCACTAGATACTTAAATCGAGTTTTTTCTTTTCATTGTCTCCTCAACTATGTCAAACTTTAGCGTATCTGCCTAAAAAAAAGTCCACTGTTGCTGATACTTAATCTGTAACACACCCATCTTTGCTAATTGAACTTTTATGGTTATTAAGGTTGCGACTCAAATACCATTGAAGTTGATTGAAACCACCTACTTTGCTTGGAAGAAAACAGATTGATGCCCTGCTTGTTGTGTATGGCTTGTATGTTTTTTATGATACTCTCCCTTGTCCATCACCAACTTTCCCAGATAAGTCATCCAATCAAGATTATCATTTTTGGATTTGTCAAAATTCTTTGCTTCTTGGTGCTTTCCTCTCGTCTCTCTCACTAAAAGTTTGCACTTTCGGATTCTTTATCTCCAAGAATAACTTATTCAGTCTCAAAGATCGAGACTTTTTTTGGAATACATTAACTATGTCAAGATTACTGCTAATGACCTCATTTTAATTGAACTTGTCGTCATTGATTATGATATCACATTATACATTCTTAATGGGTTGTCATCTAAATTTAATGGTACATTTGCTACCTTTCGTTTAAGAGATAATCTAATTATCTTTGAAGAATTATATAAAAAAAGTTGTGGAGAACTATAAGTACATAAAATAGCATGAACCTTTTCTCCATGATTTTTCAATCTCTGCCAATGTTGTTCAAAGGTACATCTTTCTAACCAAAAAAATGCTTCTCATTCTCAACATCAGAAGTCATCATCTATGAACTCCTTCTAGCATATCGTTCCAATCAATCCAATTCTGGTGGTTATAAAGGTTGTCGTCAGTTATGTGCTCAACAAAGATATTTGGCTTGTCATTGCTTTATCTTCAACCAACAATGGAAGTTCACTCCTAACAAAAAACATCCACCCTCTATTCCAAGGAGTTTCTCACTACAAATGTTCCATGCTAACTCCATTATAGGATTGCCACTGCAAACTCAATCATCAATCAACCCTAGCTTCTAGATTTTGGTGCCTTTTATCATGTGGCACATTGATACGAATCTAGGACAACCTGCTCATAAACTCGTATTATATTAGTCCGGATCTTAATTAAGTTTAAGTTCTAATGGAATTGACCTCAAACCCTAACCAACCTATGGTTAGAAACCTTGGTATATTGTAGAAGCCACAATAGGGGATGGAAAACCTATTGATAAGTCAAGCTAAAATAACTAATTCTCTAATGGTGTTTTAGGTGTTCTCAAAGAATAAAGAGATAATTAATCTCACAAGTATTTTCTCAATCAAATCAAAGTTGTATTCTTATTGAAAAATAAGCCTTTAAATAGGCTTTGAAAGAAACAAAACAAACCCTAAAAACCCTAGGAAAAACCGGCCACACACATAAAGAAACCTAGTTGGCCGAAACTATACTTCCTTTCCTAATCTAAGTTTGATTAATTAATTCCTTTATATTAAATTAGGAATTAATTAATTTACAATGGAAAGAATAAAATAAAAACCTTCCTAAAGTTATTTTTCCAGAAAATAAATAAATAAATAAAACCCAAAAAGAAAGAAAGTAAATCGCAAATTAGGTAACGAGTTGACTTTGACATCTAGGCTGAATTATGTCTTCAACCGAGCTAACTTATGTCTGCTTGATGTCCGAGCTAACTTATGGCCTATCCGAGCTAACTGATGTCTGTCCGAGCTAAGTTATGTCTGGCCGAGCTAACTGATGTCTGTCCGAGCTAAGTTACATCCGATGTCCTAAGTCCGAGGCAAGGCTCCGATGTTTGAGGCAAGGGTGTCCGATATAAAATGTCCGATGTATGGGTATCCGATGTATCAGCTTCCACCACTTGGATACTTAAAACAGATCTTTTATCTTCAGGTATGGATAAGCCCTTTTGAGAATGAATTACTCTCTGGATAAAGGCAGCAAGGTTATCTTTAAACCTCTTAGCTTGAGCCCTAGTGATCGGTCTAGACTTCATCCGTATCGGATCAGTACCCCAGCGAGTTGTTGGTGGTGTGAGCTCGGGTGGGTTCGCATCACACATGACTTCCAAACTCTCTCTCTCTCTTCACTCTGAATATGATGGTATAGATGAAATATTGATCGATAATGGCAATAAGCTTTTGATCACTCATCTTCACTCTATTTCTTCATTTTCCCAATCTAAATGATTTTTTATTATCCAATGTTCTTTATGTTCCACAAATAACATAAACTTTACCATCTGTCTCTAAATTTTGTCAACAAAATAAGTTCTTTAGATGTATTCAATTCTACTCAAGGGCTCGTTTATTTCATCATCCCCATATTAAATCACCTACACCTCTATCAATACCACTCTTCAAAATTGGCACGAAAGGTTTAGCCATCCATCTAATAAAATCCTGCGTTTCAACTTTCATATAATCTTTTAGACCATTATACGAAGTATACTTGGTTTTATCCCATTTAAAATAAACCATAAGTTTTATTGGTCTTTCTTAAATTCAGGTCTATTGTAGAGAAATATTTTCAACTTCCTTTAATCTCTTTTTACTCCAATAATAGGGGCAAGTTTATTAAATCAAAATTTTCTTTCAAGATAATGGCATTAGCCATTTTTTTAATCACACCCCACACACCTCAATATAATATCCCATATTCATGAACGAGCATAATTCATTTGACATAAACTAATTTGCTCTTTAAATTCTGGTCCTTTGCCTTTGTTATTGTAACTTATTAAATAAATCATCTTCTAACACCCATACTAAATAATATATCTACTTTTGAAAAACTATTTCGAAAACAACCCAATTGTAAAACTTTAAAAACCTTTGGCTTCTTGTGCTACCCTTATATAAAACTATATATTCAAATTAAGCTGTACTCTTCTCCATGCCATTTGTTTATCTGGGTCCCCTTCAAAATCAAAGTGGGTCCAAATGTTATAATCCTCAAATGGATAAAATATATCTATCAAGATATATGGTGTTTATAATCTTATATTCCCATTTAAAACTCTTTTAACCAAATATGATCTTTCTAACTCCTTATCTTCATGTACTGCATACCAACGCTCTCATGCCTCACCTCATGCTTTATTTCCCTTTCAAACTAAGAGTCCTCAAACCTAATCCTTTCTGTCTCCTATGTTATACCAACCTTAACATAGCCTACCTCCTATATCATTTATATGACACATATTAACTCTATCTCCACATAGCTCCTCCCCAACTGTTCACTCTTTGCGATGTCTTCCTTTTTCTAAGATTACTGTGAACTATTCATCATTGTTATTTTAAAGGCCATTAGGTATAATACTTGAACCTGTTCATGAGCATTCTTTAGTTTCACCTATTATCTCCCCTCACCAACCTAATAAGCATGCCCATGCCATGCATACTAGTCACTTAATCAAATATTTAAATCCAATTTCTTACCTAATTTTTGTGTTGCTACAACTTCTAATTTAAGTCCAATATTTGAACCAAAGATAATGAAACAAGCCTTGCAAATACCAGAATGGAGAAATGCCATGCACTATGAATTCAATGCCTTGTTGGCAAACAATACTTGGGAGCTTGTACCGTCACATGCTCACCCTATGTTAGTGGGCTACAAATGGGTGTTTAGAATCAAGCAGACTCCTGATGGTACTATCAATATATATAAGCACGATTAATAGTAAAAGGCTTCCATTAAAGACTAGGAACAGACTACTCTGATACTTATAGTTCGTTCATTAAATTTACAACGATGATGCTCATTTTGGCAATTGCTTTATCTAAGGATTGGAATATGTAGCAATTAGATATGAACAATGCTTTCTGACATGATAATCTTTCTAAGGAGGTTTACATGTCCTAAACAACTGGCTTCGTCTACACAACCAAGCGAACCTATATTTGCAAGTTGAAAAAGGCCATTTATAGCTTGAAACAAGCTCTCAAAGCTTGGTACACCAAACTCAAAGTGTATCTTCTTTCATATAGGTTCAAAAATTTATATGCAAACACTTCGTTGTTCATTTACATGAAGGATGGTTTGGTTCTCTACTTACTTGTCTATGTTAATGACATGGTTCTCATGGGCAACAATGACTCTTTCATGTCTCAGTTTGTAAACTCCTTATCCATTGAATTCTCTCTCCAAGACCTAGGTAATCTTTATTATTTTCTTGGTGTTGAAGTAATTCCAACTACCTTCAGTCTCTCTCTCATAGCAAAAAATATCATTAACATACTTGAGCATACTCATATGCTTGATGCTAAAGCCATCTTTACCCCCATGGCTCCATTGTTTTCTATTTCTTTAATGGACAACACTCCTTTATCTGTGACCACGAAATTGCAAAATAGTGGGTTCTGTTCAATATTTCCAATTAACATGTCTTAACATCGCTTTAGTGTTAATAAATTATCTCGTTATATGCATCGCCCTACAAATATTCATTGGACTATGGTAAAATGGCTACTTCATTTCTTACAAGGTACTCAAACACTTGGTCTCTTTCTTCATTGTCATTTCCCCTTAGCATTGTACGCATTGTTGAAGTGTGGCAATTTTGCCACTTGATGGTGCATGTCACCGGCTAGCATGCACACCTTGGTATCAAATTCTTTCCTTTTATGAGTTTATATTTCTTTGTATGTTTTTAATTGATGCAAGGTATATTTTGATAATGTTTTGTGCCTAAGTTATGTATGCAAAATTATAGGCAAAATTATGCACAAAAGAGTAGGAATGTTATGCTTGAAATGCCTATGGTGCTGGATTCATAATTTCCAGCAACATAGCTCCACTATTTATCTTATATCTCAGGTTGAAAATGGATTTTTGGGCTGAAATTTTGAGGGATATCTACAGACATATATAGAAGACTCTGTTTCAAATTTCAGGTCAAAATGACATGGGAAAGTCCATTTTCTATTCCAAACAGTTTGCTGTATCTGATGGGCCCAGTATGCAGAGTATGGGCCAGTTTTGGAGCTGTTTGGCCCATGATCCGGTTCCAGAACTTTCCTAGCTCTTGGAACAATATTTATTGATGACCCAGGATGCTTCAAACCAAGTTTCATAAGCAGATACAAAGGGGAACTAAGTAGGTGAAGCTAGTTTGGTTGTTTACCCAAACTAGTTAAACAATAGGAACTTAGTTCAAAACCATGTGCCACTTTTTACTATATTTGGAATAGACATGTTGCAGCTGGTTTTTGACTCTTTTGTGTGTGAAAAGTTAGGTGTTGACCATTTTACTTTTTAAATTTCAAATACTTTACTCATTTTGTAAGCTCACATGCTTGGCATGTGTGAACTAGTTGTAATTTCAAGCTTATATTGTAAAATGAATGAAATGGCTACAGATCTAAGCCTTATTTTCAAAAGCCAACGTGTTCCTCTTCTTCTTATCTCTTCTTCAACACCTTAGAACACTCTAGGAACCCTAAAAACCAGAAACCACCATAACCAAAACCTAAAAACACAACTCACACACAACCATTCCCAAGAGCATCACCAAAAGCTTGCTTGTCGCTAACACTTCAAGCTAGCTTGCTCTTGGTCATAACCTTCTCACCCCAACAAAGTGGTATCAGAGCAAGGCACATTTTTGTGAGATTTGTGAGGTTTTTGGGCTGGTTCGTTCCTTGAGAGTGAAGAGATACTTGAAAGCACAAATATATTTTCATATTCCTTCATACTAGAAAGCAACATTCACATGGCTTTTTCAAGTTTTTCAACTCCTTCTCCTCCTATCTTCAATGGGGAGAACTACAACATTTGGAGTATCAAGATGCAAGCCTACTTGAAGGCTTATGGTCTTTGGGAGGTCACCATAAATCCCCAAGAACCCGAGCCTTTGAGACAAGGGGCAACGGTCAACCAAATCAAGCACCATGAGGAGGAATTGGCTAAAGGTTTCAAGGCTCTCACCGCCATTCATTCTTGTATTAGTGATACCATTTTCACAAGGATAATGGCATGTGAGAGTGCCAAAGAAGCTTGGGACAAACTTCAAGATGAGTTCCAAGGGAGTGTAAGGACAAGGCAAATGCAAATCCTTAACCTAAGGAGGGAGTTTGAGACTATCAAGATGAAAGACAAAGAAACGGTTAAGGAGTTCACCACAAGGCTTCTTAATGTGGTGAATCAAATTAGGGTGCTAGGTGAAAGATTAAGTGACCAAAGGATTGTGGAGAAGGTGTTGGTCTCCTTGCCCGAGAGGTTTGAAGCTAAGATATCTTCATTGGAGGAGTCAAGGAACCTAAATGAAATTTCTTTGACCGAGTTAGTGAATGCCTTGCAAGCTACGGAGCAAAGGAGGAGGATTAGACATGAAGAATCAATGGAGGCTGCATTTGTGTCTAATCAACATCAAAAGACACATAATCAAAAGAAGAACAAGCTTAGGGTCATAAAGGAGAAAGGTGAAACTAGCAAACCCGAGAGGAAGTCCTATGAACCTTGTCACCATTGCAAGAAGAAAGGTCATCATCCAAGAAGGTGTTGGTGGAAGCCGGATGCATTTTGCCATAAATGCCAACAAAAAGGTCATGTGGAGAGAGTATGAAAGGCAAACAAGAAAGATAAGCAACAAGCAAATGTTGCTAAAGATAATGCAAGTGATAGTGAATCCGAAGAGTTGTTTGTTGCTACTTGTTAAATTTAGTAGCATCAAGAATGATGAAGGATGGATCATTGATAGTGGAGCAACACACCATATGTCTCACAAGCATGAGTGGTTCACAAACTTGGATAGGAGCAGCCACAACAAAGTCAAAATTGGAAATGGAGCCTTGATGGAAGTGAAAGGCAAAGGAGATGTGGTGATACACACCACCAAAGGTATCAAAACTATCCATGATGTTCTCTATGTACCTTCTTTATGTGAGAACTTACTTAGTGTAGGTCAAATGCTTGAGAACAAATATGCATTACACTTCTCAAACATGACATGCACTATAGTTGATCCACATGGAAATGAATTAATGTGTGTTGGAATGAAGAACAAGAATTTTAGGTTGAATATGGATGAAAATGGTGCATCGGTTGCATTGAACACCAAACTTGAGAACACCTCTCAACTTTGGCATAAAAGACTAGGCCATGCTAGCTTTAAGTCATTGGTAGGCACACATGAACTTGTTAGAGACATGCCATTGGTGGAGAAGCAAGAACATGTGTGTGAAGTGTGTCAAAAAGGAAAGCATACTAGGCTAGCATTTCAATCTTGTTCTTGGAGATCAAAGGAGAAGCTAGGACTTATACATTCGGATATTTGTGGTCCTATGAGTGTTCCATCCTTAAATGGCAGCAAGTATTTCATAACTTTCATTGATGATTACTCAAGAATGTGTTGGGTGTATTTCCTTGAAAGAAAATCACAAGCTTTGGAGAAGTTTGTAGAATTTATGAAGTTAGTGCAAAATCAATCCGGTTGCACTATAAAGGTGTTAAGGACGGACAATGGTGGGGAATACACAAGTGAGGCTTTCAAACAACTTTGTAAGGATCATGGTATAGTTCATCAATTCATTACACCATACACACCACAACAAAATGGTGTATGTGAAAGGAAAAACCGTACCATCATGGAGATGGCCAGATGTTTGTTGTTTGAAAGTGGCTTGCCAAAGAAGTTTTGGGCCGAAGGAGTTAATACATCCATCTACATCCAAAATAGGCTTTACTCCAAGTCTTTGAGGAGTAAAACCCCATTTGAGCTTTGGTTTGGATATAAGCCTTCTCTTGATCATCTAAGGGTATTTGGAAGCATTTGTTACATCCTAGTACCACAAGAGAAGAGAGGAAAGCTTGATGAAAGGTCACAAGTTGGTGTCTTGGTTGGCTATAGTGATGTGACCAAGGGATATAGAGTGTATAACTTGGAAACCAAGAAACTTGTGATAAGTAGAGATGTGAAAGTTGATGAGGAAGCTAAATGGGTTTGTAGTAAGGAGGAGTTGGCTAGTATGGATGAATACAATCGCCTTGAAGCTCATGATAACGATGAGGAACAAGGAAATAATGAAGGTGCTGCCCATGATGATGAATATAATGAGAATGAGCTAGAAATCTCCATAGGGGCTGATTTGGAGATTGGTGATGGTGTGAGAGGCACAATACCTCTTAATGAGATTTATGAAAGGTGTAATGTGGCATTGAGTGATCCAATCAATGTCCATGAGGCTATGGCAAGAAAAGAGTGGAGACAAGCCATGCAAGATGAAATCGATGTGATAAACAAGAATGACACTTGGAGCTTGGTAACAAAACCGAAGGGAAAGAATGCTATTGGGGTGAAGTGGATCTTTAGGACCAAGTACAATCCGGATGGGTCCATAAATAAGCACAAGGCAAGGCTTGTTATCAAAGGATATGCACAACAAGCTGGTGTGGATTATGGAGAGACTTTTGCACCGGTTGCAAGGATGGAAACCATAAGACTTCTTCTTGCAATTTCGGCACAAAAGTCTTGGAAAGTATATCACCTTGATGTGAAGTCAGCCTTCTTGAATGGAATATTGAAGGAGGAGGTCTATGTTGTGCAACCCGAAGGTTTTGTGAAGAAAGGAAGTGAAGAGAAGGTATACAAGCTACACAAGGCCTTGTATGGCCTTAAACAAGCTCCTAGGGCATGGTATGCCAAGATAGATGGTTTTTTGACAAAGCATGGATTTAGGAGGAGTCCTAATGAGCCTACATTGTATATTAGGACTCATGGTTGCATGGTGTTGGTGTCTCTTTATGTTGATGACCTTCTAGTGACCAGTGGTAATGAGAAAGAAGTGAGCAATTTCAAAAGTGAACTAGAATTGAACTTTGAGATGTCTAGCCTTGGAGAGATGAAATACTTTCTTGGAATTGAAGTTGTCCAATCATCCAAGGGCATCTTCATATCTCAAGAAAGCTATGTGAAGGAGTTGCTCAAGAAGTTTGACATGGAAGATTGTAATAGCGTTGCCACACCTATGAATGAAGGCACCAAGTTGGTGAAGGATGATGATTCTCCAAAGGTAAATCCTTCCATCTATAGAAGTTTAATTGGTAGCCTTTTATATGTATGCTCTACTAGACCGGATATCATGTTTAGTGTGGCTGTTTTGTCAAGATTTATGCATAGTCCATCACAAAATCATCTTAGTTGTGCAAAAAGAATCCTAAGGTATTTGAAAGGTACTAGTGATTTTGGTATATGGTACAAGGATGGCATGAATGAAGCTTTGCTTGGTTATAGTGATAGTGATTGGGCTGGTTCTTTGGGTGATAGCAAGAGCACATCGGGCTACATTTACACTCTTGGAAATGGTCCTTTCTCATGGAATTCCAAGAAGCAACAAACCGTTGCACAAAGCACCGCGGAAGCCGAGTATATTGCTTGCTCAAGTTGTGCTAATCAAGGTGTTTGGCTTGGGAAATTATTGGAGGACTTGAGCTTGAAGCAAGAGGAAGCCACGGTAATATTGTGTGACAATACTTCAGCAATAGCAATTGCACAAAATCCAGTCCAACATGGGAGGACCAAGCATATACCGGTCAAGTATCATTCCTTAAGGGAATTTGAAGCAAGTGGTGAAGTGAAGTTGGAGTATGTGACTTCCGAGGAGAACTTGGCGGATATCTTCACCAAGCCATTGGGAAAGAAGAGATTTGAGATATTGAGAGGACTTCTCAATGTCTCATACAAAATTACCAAGGAGGAGTGTTGAAGTGTGGCAATTTTGCCACTTGATGGTGCATGTCACCGGCTAGCATGCACACCTTGGTATCAAATTCTTTCCTTTTATGAGTTTATATTTCTTTGTATGTTTTTAATTGATGCAAGGTATATTTTGATAATGTTTTGTGCCTAAGTTATGTATGCAAAATTATAGGCAAAATTATGCACAAAAGAGTAGGAATGTTATGCTTGAAATGCCTATGGTGCTGGATTCATAATTTCCAGCAACATAGCTCCACTATTTATCTTATATCTCAGGTTGAAAATGGATTTTTGGGCTGAAATTTTGAGGGATATCTACAGACATATATAGAAGACTCTGTTTCAAATTTCAGGTCAAAATGACATGGGAAAGTCCATTTTCTATTCCAAACAGTTTGCTGTATCTGATGGGCCCAGTATGCAGAGTATGGGCCAGTTTTGGAGCTGTTTGGCCCATGATCCGGTTCCAGAACTTTCCTAGCTCTTGGAACAATATTTATTGATGACCAAGGATGCTTCAAACCAAGTTTCATAAGCAGATACAAAGGGGAACTAAGTAGGTGAAGCTAGTTTGGTTGTTTACCCAAACTAGTTAAACAATAGGAACTTAGTTCAAAATCATGTGCCACTTTTTACTATATTTAGAATAGACATGTTGCAGCTGGTTTTTAACTCTTTTGTGTGTGAAAAGTTAGGTGTTGACCATTTTACTTTTTAAATTTCAAATACTTTACTCATTTTATAAGCTCACATGCTTGGCATGTGTGAACCAGTTGTAATTTCAAGTTTATATTGTAAAATGAATGAAATGGCTACAGATCTAAGCCTTATTTTCAAAATCCAACGTGTTCCTCTTCTTCTTATCTCTTCTTCAACACCTTAGAACACTCTAGGAACCCTAAAAACCAGAAAACACCATAACCAAAACCTAAAAACACAACTCACACACAACCATTCCCAAGAGCATCACCAAAAGCTTGCTTGTTGCTAACACTTCAAGCTAGCTTGCTCTTGGTCATAACCTTCTCACCCCAACACGCATTCTCCGATACCGACTAGGCTATTAACAAAGAGGACAGTATGTCTACCATGGCCTATATTGTATTTCTTGGAAGTAATCTAGTGTCCTTGACTTCAAGAAAACAATGTTTAGTTTCCAAGTCCTCTATCGAGGCTGAATACCATACAATAACCTATACAAGTTAAAGTTATGTTGGATCATGTCTTTTCTTCTAGAATGATGCTTAATCAACCATCAA
Organism: Ziziphus jujuba; assembly: GCF_031755915.1. Classification (NCBI taxonomy): domain Eukaryota; kingdom Viridiplantae; phylum Streptophyta; class Magnoliopsida; order Rosales; family Rhamnaceae; genus Ziziphus; species Ziziphus jujuba. Next base: position 10,664,774 of record NC_083388.1, read on the forward strand.
TCCCACCATTTATTATGATAACATTGGCAAAACATATGTATGTGCCAATCTAAAGCTTCATTAGAAGATGAAACAAGTTAGGATCAACTTTCACTTCATAAGGGACAAAGTTATGGATGGTGCCATTTAAGTTTCACATGTCTCCACTCATGATTAGTTAGCTGATCTTCTAATCAAACCTCTCTCTTGATATGATTTACATCTTATCCATTTAAAGATTGGTGTTCTTCAAAGATCCACCATCTTGAAGGGGTATAATAAGGAAATATAGTTTTGTATTCTCATCACTTGGTTGTATAGTTATTATTGGCTAATGATGCATATATTATCATGTATCAGTAAGTTAGCACTTTTCTTTTGTTTACGTTTATCACTTATCTTGTATCTAAGCTATATGTATCTAAGCTATATATATGTACTGGTTTTGGTTTAATAATAAGATAACTTTTCTATAATTACTTCACTCTTCTAATATAAATATGGGGGTGGGAAAGTAAATATTTTCTTATAGAGAAAGATATTATCGATGATACTTATTGTCATAGTTGATTATGTCAATACATCAATGGAAGAAGTAATTTTCGACCAAAATGGAGGTTGTTGTCACAAATGATAATAGTGATAAAATTAGGTTTACGTAATAAATTTGGACTTGGACTATTAGTGTCTTAACAAATAGGCTTTCCTAACCTAAAATATTCAAGGTTTTCATGATAAATTATAATTTTCCTAATTTTATGTTAGATCTTTGTCATTCTAGTTCATTCATTATTAAAGTTTGTTAATTAATTAATTTATTTGTTATTTTTTATTTATTTTTATGGATTGATTATTATTCTGGTTCAGCAATCATTTTGGATTTCATTGGATTGGAATTGATTTTTTTTTTTTAAAGTTTTTGTGGGGGTGTTTTTGGTTCATTACCAAAAAAGGATCTATTTTGTTATGGAATTTTCCTTTTTTGCTATAAGAGGATGATAACTCTTATGCTTCACTTGGCTTATCACAAGATTTTTGCCTTTTTCATATATATTTATATATATATATATATATATATATATTTTTTGGTTTTAGGTGATATTGGGTATACGATGATTAAAGGATTTCATTTTGCTATCTTAGAAAATTATTTTGGTTCAAAGATTATGATTATTTTAGCAAAGAAGTGAAATTCTTGCTATATTTTTTTAGAATTGAATTATGAAGCAACTGTTTGTACCTGCCTGCATAGACATTAGCCATTTCATACTCCATAGGTCATGGAACTAGTATAATTGCTAGAGTTAGTTGTCTAGGTTTGGACTCAGCAACTCTTCATTTTTGTTATTTGTGTAGCTAGGGCACACATTTGGATTGGTAAATGAAACTGAAAATCCAATTGTTGAGCTTTTTGGCATAATTATAGCAACAATGGGAATGCTCAGCCTTGCTGCTTATGTTCTTGCTATGGTTATGTTTAATCCAATAGCTGATACTACACATGGAATTGTAAAGGTGATTCAAGTAACCTTTGAAATAATACTAATTCTTTTAAAGATATCCAATAAATGTTAAAATTCTTTTATTTGCTAATATATTATTTTAAAATAGTTGTCTTTTGTAGCCAAAAAGTTTACATAAGATCACTGATCTTCTGGATGTAGTTAAGAATGCTACAAAAGCTACCACTAAAAGATTTGCCATTAGATCTATAGCACTTGCTGCTTTCCTTTGTTTAGTACTTATTTGGATGAGTGATGGACTGCGTTTAGCATTAAATTACATGGAGCACATTAAACATCCTAAATATTTAGTTGCTAGGAGCTTTATGACCCTTCCAAAAAGTGTGAGATTTTGGTGATCTTTAAGCCTAATTTGAAGGGAAATAATGCCACAAATCATATTACTACCTTTGACGGTGATCAATAGGATGTCACGGTGAAATTCCATCATTTAGGGCTTCAAAAAATCAAAATTACTATTCTTGATAATATTTTAACTTACTAAAATCTTGGCCTAAGAATATTTAAATTCAATTCTGCCAACTATTTGTGAATCACGGAATCTTGGACTTTAATATTATTTTCAATTTAGAAAATTTTCCTTTTTTAACAGATTTCGTATTTATTATAATTTCAATAATTATTAGGGCATTAAGGTTTCTTTTAGCCTCTTCTTTTAAGTTTTATTTTGGGGATTGTAATGGATGTTGTAAATGAATAAAAATTTCTGGGATAATTCTCATTTCATTTCAATTCTTGGCATTCATGCACAAATTAGCGAGTATTGAGATATCGTTGCTCGTATTTAAATAACTCACATATTTCTCCTAAACTTCTGCTACGTCAACAAGGTAGTTGCATTTGTTCATGAACCTTTTAAGCATGTAAACATCAATGTTCTGTGATGATTTTTTTTCCCTTTTATTTCAATCATTTTTATACACTTTCATAATTGGCAAAGTTTTAATATTTGACAATTGATATTGCTGCTCTAGAAATTTTCATTGGTGGATTATTAGGCTCTATGTTTATAGTGCATTAACTTGTTCATCAATTAGGCGAATTGCTCAAGAAGCTTTTAATGAAGTAAGAGACAATTTATTAAGAGGCCTGGCATAATGGTGAGTACAAATTTATCTAATATATCTAATATTATATTATGAATTAGTTTTATGTTTAGATAATGAATTATAGTTACAAAGATATATATTATTCGAATAACAGACTTGTCATAGGACTATAAGGAGAAGTCGACTATAGTCGATATGTTTCAATTATAGCATCTACATCTTTAGAGGAGGGGATCAAATTTGATGGTTTGACTATTGTTTCATCTATAATAGTTATGGGTCAATCATCTTTTTTTGATAACATAAAATGTGGTTTAATGTACATAAAATGTGAAGTACCATGCTATCTATCTAATTAAGTTTCTATTTTATTATTAGACTAGCTTTTATAAGCTACATAGGATTAGTTCTGTGTTATTTTAATAAATTAAAAATATTAATTTGGAAAATTAATATATGGTCCAAACATTGCCCAACCTTGTTTTGTGATTTTGTATTAAAATATAAAAATTACAAAGTTATATTAATGAACAAAATCTTCTCAATTCTCTAATCCTTAAGTCCAAACTGCTATCTTTAATCCCATAATACATTAAAGAATTGATTAAATCATTCTAAATAGTGGTATAATAGCCATGTGGCATCTTCAATTTCAACTATAATGATATAAGAACACCAATATTTATATATATATATATGATGATTACTATATCATGGTACCCTCCATTTAAATCATGCCCAGGCCTTTTGCACTTCAATTCTTTCCAAATCTTTTTCATGTAAGCCACTTTAATCTCTTCCTTCAATAGATGGCTTCCAGAGCTTCTATAATAACAGAGATTTTACATTATCAAAAAGATTACATAATGCCAAAATTTTTGACCAAAATATATATGCATATATGACAAACCTTTCTAATTTCAAAAGCAAGACCTAAAAATTAATAGGAATTCCAAATTAAATCTTCTAAATAGAATATCCTACATATTTAATAGCATTAAATCCAATATTTTTCCTTAGCTTAGCTTCAAATAACAATTTATTTATTGGGTTAAGAGCTAGGAACAATATATTAACTTGTATATTTCTTACCAAAGAATAAGATCATTCTCCCATCCAACCTCAGCAAAATCAATTCACACTTAACCTAAAAAAAGTAAAATTAATCCACGGAATGCCAAAATAGTGGTTTGCCTTTTATTTCAGATTTACACAGCCGAAATCAATTCATACTTAACCTTGACCACTACTCCTTCATACTTAGGATTTTGTACCTACTTAATACTAACAAGGTGATATAGTTTGACTTGATTTTCTTCCTTTGCTAAAGTATCAATGCAAGTCCTCACATATACTATTAGCATGTTTAGGCCACTTTATAACCAATTTGGTGTTAATTGTTTTATTCCCAATGGCATCTTAAATGTGATATTATTTTCTTCAATTTTACAATTTTTCTTTAATTTTTTGTCATCAAGTGCTCGCATTTTACTCTCTTGTGTCCTTCAAGTATATTCTCACAACAACAAGATATTCTTCATACTCTAATATTCACCCAAACTAAACTTCACTAACCTCCAAATTATACTCTTTTGCTTGATTGTTTCAAGCCTAATATTCACCCAAATTGAACTATTACAACCTCCAATTTGTAGAAAAAAATTTCAACTCATTTTCCTTTGCTTCATTATTGTAAGTCAATCTAATCCAATGACAAGTAATCTTATTTCTATATGCCTTTTTTTTGTTTTTTTTTTTTTAATGGATCTCGCAAAAGTGACTATCTATTTGATAGATCAAAATGTTAAACCATGGAAAGTTGAACTATCTTTGCTACATTATCCTTCATTAAAATATATTTCCTCCATGCCTTTGTTTTGCATATGAAATAACATCTAAAACATGTAAGTTGGCTTCCTTTTTTTCTTATTTATTTATTTATTTTTTTTATTTTGAATGATCCCAAGTTTTATAATGTGTACCAACTTGCAGAAACAATTTTGACACTTCAATTTTCAACATAATTTCATAACACAAACCATCTTTACTTTCATATATGAATACTAAGAACCGAGCTAGTTTTAGCCAATAACATCAGAGTTGCTTCTTTTCTCCCTTCTAAATAATCCTAAATAGTACTTGAGGTAGATCATCATATTTCCTTACTTTGATTTCCACATCATATGTGCTTGATATGTTCAACTTAAACATGCATATTATTCTATTCTTTATATATATATATATTCAATAACCACTATAGATTTTCTAATCTTATTTGCAGCTCCATGATACCTTTCTTCACCATCCCAACAATTGGACCAAAGGAAGTTCCTTTTAAATTCACCTTGTTATTTTTATTTTTTATTTTTTTACTTTTTGTTAACATCCTTATATGCATCGAATTCCTCATGTTTAGCAATTGCATCTCAACCTCAACTTCTATATTATGTGATCTTTAACTGAACTTAAGTTAGTCATCTTAGTTGAAATTAAGTAAGCCACCTTTACTAAAACTAAAAAGCCACATTTGTTGAAACTAAGTAAGCCATCTAGGTCATTTTAGGAAGGAGCAGAATCCTTTAACTTGTTTACTTTCCTTTTATATGCTTGTAATTTTATTTGCTTTTAATTAATCTATGCCATGTCATTTATTTTATTACAACCATGCTTCAGCACATCATTTATATTCATTTGAGTCTATCAAGTTTGTTTTAGGTTAGTCATGGATCCTTGTCTTGGGCCTAAGTTCTTTGACTTGGCTTTAGAAATTAATTAGTTTGACCTTTCTTATTTGATTAAGGGTAATATTTCAATATTGGCCTAAGGCTTTTAGACTTTGCTAGAAAGAAATGATATAAGTTGCTAGGTAAATACATACAAAAAAAAATATAAATTAATTAGTGGTCATATAAATTTTGACTTCAGGCTAAATTCTTTTACTCAGCCATGCATGCATTTGGTTCAAAGTATCTAAGTGATTGATTAAGTTTTTTTGGCCAAATACTCTCCTTTGAGTTTTTGACTTCACAAAATGACGTCCATTCTAAATCAACCTTGACCCTAGGTTTTGTTAAGTTTAAATTGTTGACTAGAATTATGTTCACTTCGACCATTGGGAAATTATTATGATTTACATTCATTATCTCCTTCCCTTTCTTAGGGAACTTCAGGATTCCACTGGCTATCAATGCCTAGATAGTATTCCTTAAAACCACACAATAGATAGTTTCATGTGTCCACATACCATGCTACTTGTAGTATGACTTTTTCTTTATCTCTTTAGTCCATGGTAAAATATGGCCGTTAGGTAACTTAATTACCTTGTCGACAAGTGGTTAACACTCTAATTGGCCTTGGAGATGTTAAAACTATAAACCTTGTTCATCTTATACTAATTCTTCTTTGTGTTTGTGACCACTTAACGAACCTTTTGGTTGGAGTTCATTGTCATGGGCCAACAAACATCCAAGAAAATTTTTTGCTTCAATTTATGGATTATGAAAATTAATGATATGATAAATAGTGTTATTTGGATGCAAGTCTTTTTAGCGGTTTGGCTGCTTAATAGCATTAAGTTAGTTAAAATCATTGTGAGCAAAACCTTGGGAATGTTAATTTCTGTCAATATTTATACCAATAAACAACAAAAAGGCCAAGATATGACAGCTTATAAAGCAATGCCTACTAATCTGTAATGCATATGCAATACAAAAATTGTAACCATTCTATAATGAAGATGCAATCGACTCTTTATCAATGACCAAGTTAAAAAGATTTGTAATAAGCATCACAACATCTACATTTTAAACTCCAAGAATTGAGGTGTTAAATTTATATTTAATTGTTAAAGCTCCTCCATGAGTTACTATCCACATTCTTCCTTATGTTGAATTTTATTTCACTTGGATCTTTTAGGTATATGACAAATCCATAAAAAAGAAATACAATGCAATAATAAAAAGGCAAAAACCAATACAACTAGTTAATTACACAGAACATATCCTTTTTTTAATTAAACATTTGATGCCTACCTTTTGTATTTAAAATATATATATATATATATATATACTTACCATCTCATCTAATAGACTATGTAATTCAGTGTGAAAACCATTTTTCTCCTAAATGTAAAGAAAATATATTCTGCATAGTTAAGTAAAAATATATCTATTCGTTGACCCCTTTTTTCCTCATCCATTTTTACAATAAACTTCGTCCCTTGATATAATTGACAAAAACCTTTGTTAATATCTTACTTTTAACAAGATGTATAACATACCAACTTCACCTACTAATTACGTTGCACTCTAATCTCCACATTTCCCACCAATATTGCAATTAAAAAGCTATACTTTCTTAATCCAAGCCATTCCAATATCTCTCATTTTCACATTTCTTAGCAATTAAACCTTTTGAGATGCTAGGATAATGAAGTGAAATTATTGTAATGATTAAAAAAAGTATTTATTAAAATTGAAATACAAAGATTGCAATTAGTAAATTATATAAAATTGTGCATTAGAAAATTGTATAACAATAAATGACTTTATTAAAAATTTTATCAAAAAAGTGAGGTTGGCTCTATACATTTGAAGAGCCAAATCCCACTCCTTATTTTAATTTTTCAATTTAAAGAGCCTATAGTTTTTTTAATTGAGATATAATTCTATAAACTAAAGAAATAGGAAAATATGACTTTCAAAGATCCATTTGAAAATATTCTTACATAAATTGTAAATGACAAAAAAAGGACGTATAATGAAATAAATCCCCAAATCATTTTTAGTTCACTTTCTATTTGTAGTATTACTTTTCAAATTATTTTAGGCAAATTTTAGTTACACCCTTCAATTTTATAATTATTTCATTTAGACTCCACACTTTTGAAAAATTATCATTAGTATTCTTTTAGTTTTCTATATTTATTCAAATAAGTTTATTTGTTAGTTTCTAATAATTAATTTTAATAGTTAAAAGCTAAAAGAAACTTAAGAATATATATTTTATAATTGAATAACATTATAAAAAAAATACAATTTTGACCTTTAATTGCTAAAATTAGCTTATAAAACTGACAAAAATAAGTATATTAAACTCTTTATATAGTTTTAGAAAATGAAAAGAAGATAAGGATGATTTTTTAAAATTATGAGATTTAAATGAAATAATAGTAAAATTGAAAATGTGTAAATGAAAAATTTTCAATTATTTTTTGGATATTGGTACCATTGCACCTTAAACTATGCACGTTTTTGACATTTTGCTTTTTAAACTTTTTTTTTTTTTTTTGATACTTTGCACCTTAGACTTCACTTTTTTTTTTTTTTTTTTTGTTTTGTTTTAACATCTTGTACTCTTCTTATTTTTTCTATTAACTTTTTAATAGCGTCGTCACATGACTAACACATATGATAAAAAATAAAGATAAAAATGCAATTTCATAAGGTTTAAGGTGTAATATGCAAAAAATTCTAAATAAAAAGTTAATTAAAATTCAAAGAAATATTAAACAATACTGTTAATTTTTAAATAAGTTAGTAACAAAAAACCTAAAAAATTACAAATGTAATTTTGCAAAAGCAAAATAAAAATATTTGCATATAATACATATATTAGAAAACAAAAAAATAAAGACCAAGAAAAATATTTGAACATGCATTAAAAATTATTTTTTAAAAAGTAAAAAGAGTATTAAAAAATTACATGTTAGAAAATTTTATAAGTATTTTTTTTCCAAAATAATAAATAAATATAAAAATACATGTAATAAATAAAATAAGATATTTTATAAATAATATTTTTTTTATTTTTTAGATTTTATAAATACTCTTTTTTGGGTCTTTATTTTTTTTATTTAGAATTTTTATAATAAGTTTAAATTATTATTTAGATTTTATGAAAATAAAATAGATATCCAAAATAAAAATCATAAAGTCCAATAATAATTTGAACAAGTATTAAAAGAATCAATTTTATTTGAAAAAGTAAAATTTTATAAAAGAATACATGTTAAAAAAATTAAAAGTTTTTTTAAATAATAATATAAATATAAAAGATACATATAATAAATAAAATAATATATTTTGTAAAAATGATCTTTCAAACTTTTGTTTAGATTTTATATATTTTTTTCTCTTTGTTCTAAAATCTCTATAATATGTATATATTATTATTTTTTCTAAAATTATATTTTCATTTTATAAAGCTTTACAAATTTATTGAAATAATAATAATTTTCTTTAAAAAAAGTTTGTTAATTTTTTATTTGAAAAATTTTATATTTTGCATCTTAAATTATACATAAATGTACTTTACACATTTATTTTTTATCTTGTATATCAATTACTAAAAAGTTATCAGAAAAAATGAAAAGAATATAATATATCAAAAAAATAACTTTTACATACACTATGTCAAGAAAAAAAAACGTTAATAATACTAAATACCAAACTATATATGATTTTTTTTTTGAACAAATAAAAAGTGCTCAACTATCGAACTATATATAACTTGGAGAGTATTAATGTTAATTTTTCATTATTTTTTGTCTAATATTTTTTATTTATTATTCATATTATTTATTTATTTTTTTAAAAAAATTATTTTAATTAATTTTATATTGTTGGATTCATTCTTTCCGCTGAAAATATTGGGTTTATATTTTGGAACCATCAAAAACCACAGGATGTGAAAAACCAAATCTATCCTAGTCATGATAAAAGGTTGGGCCCACATTAATTTATGCGTAGTCGCCGCCGCATGCAATTTTTTTTTCTCTCTCTTCCAAAACTTTTATCATCATAGAAGGTTTACATTGCCCAATCTCTCTCTCTCTCTTTCTCTCTCTCTCTCTCTCTCCGTATCACGATTTAGGGCTCACAAACTCGTTCTTTGACTCAGAACCAAACCCTCGCTGTCGCTGATCTGCTTCTTCAGGTATTTGCTCTCTTTCCAGCTTTTTACTGGCGATTCTCACTCTTTCATTTATTCTGAGTCTCTCTCGACTCGTTCTGAGTTCGATCTCCATTTGCTTTGAGTTCATCATCCCCATGGTTTTAGATCCTTGTATTCGATCACTGTTTAACTGGTTCCGTCTTTTTTATCAGTTTCTAATCTCTCTCTCTCTCTTTCTTTTTTTTTTTAATTAAATTTTTTTATATAGGGTCTTTTAGAAGTCTTTGGTTAAGTAGGTGTTTGCTTATTCTTAATTTCTTTTTTAATTTTTTTTGAGGATTTTAGTTTAGAACAATTACTGAAAGTATACGTTTCGCATTTGTTTGGGTGCTGAGAAATTTTGGGAAGAGACAATTTATTTATATATAAATCAACATTCTATGTTTTCTGCTACCATGGTTTCCAGTCAAATGAAATTCTCACCTACACTTGACCAAATGACCAAATGACCAAATGGTGGAATTGAGTAATATGTTTCTGTGATTTAGGGACAGTCCAGGGAGCTAAAGAGACTCAAATTCTAAATTATAATACCTCGATGTTTTAAGTTAGAAACTGGAGGATTGTTAACGGGTATTTTTGAACTTTAGATCAGTACTTTGTTTTTTTTTGGGTTTTTTAATTATTTTTTTAATACTTTTCACAATGCAGAGTGGAATTGAAATTTGGAAAATGTATTAATGTTATTAGCGCTGGGTTTAAGAAATAGTTATTGCATTTGAAACAGATAAATTACGTACGCAAGTTCTACTTGGTGGTTTTGCATCTTGTATGGCAGTTTATTGATTCATTTGATTCTATGTTTTCTTTTCTTTCTTTCTTTCTTTTTTTTTTTTAAATAAAAAAATATAAATTGATTCATTTGGTTCTATGTTTTCTTTTCTTTCTTTTTTTTAAAAAAAAAAAAAATAAACAAACATAGTCTAAAATGTAATTACGTTTGATTTACATTTAGTTGTACCTTATTACACCTGAATTTTGTTTTTTTAAGGCTAAATTTGGTTTTAATTACTCAAATATATTAATGTTTTGAAATCTTCTCTACAACTTCAGCACTGTAGAAAAGCTTGTAAAATCCTTGTATACATGTTCGCCTGTTTCCTTCATCCACCCTCACTCTTTCCTCCCAACTTGAAACAGCTTTTACCTGTGGAGGGAAAGATAGCAAAAATGGAAGGAAAATCCCTACTTCTATGGTCTTACTTTCTTTTTCTAATCTTTGTTACTTTAAAGCCATTTGCGTAAACCAAATTTGGATTAGTATTCTTTTAATTCAGAAATAAATGTTTTGATGCTTGCAACTTTTGGGTCTAGTTCGTTCTCCAACTGGATTCTTTTCTGAACCTACTCCTCCCCTTTCTTTCCCTTTCCTTATTGTTGCATATTTGGGGTTTTCTTACAATCATGGTGTCTTTTCAGGCTATTATTCACAGAGAAAGCGTGTACAAATTGTTCTTCTATCTTTTGACTCAACACGAGGAGGGCTGTTTCCAAGCAAGGGATGATATTTTGCATGACATTTTGATGCTCATGCAATGTCGGGTTTACTTAATGTAGTACTTCTTGTCTGTATAATTTCATGAGTTAAATTTTGTTTTTCTATATTTATTTCTGAATTTGCTGGCTTTTAGATCCATAAGAATTGATAAATACATGTCCGCTTAGAGTAAGCAGGTTTTTCATGATGGAAAAGGTTATTTTGTCGGAGTATGAGGTGAACATGGTGATGATTTTGGGATGCTGAATTTTTAGCGGCGAGAGTTGTTTTATGAAATTAGTTTGTGGAGTGGGGTTTTCCTTAAAAATGATTGGCATACGCAGTCTCCGTGTACATTTCTTACAATCTAGGATTTTTTGTCAATATTTTTTCCAATTTATGGATAAACATGACTTTGAGGTTTTTACTTTAATGAAGGTGGAAACTCTTTCTTTTATTGGATGCATTATGTTTTAATGAATAATAACATGCATTCTTTTGGATACTTTATATCAGTTTGTTAAGAAATGTCATGTGCTTTTGATGGCAGTCTTCTCTAAACGGATCAGCTTCAAATCTTCCAGACAGTACTGGGCGATCTTTCACCACATCTTTCTCTGGTCAGTCTGGTGCCGCCTCCCCTGTTTTTCATCATACTGGTGGGTATAAATGAGTGGAATACACATTTATGTATGCTTCAGAATCTCTGAAATGCATTGTTCTTTTTGCAGGAACCATTCAGGGCCTGCATAATATTCATGGGAGCTTTAACGTTCCCAACATGCAGGGTACCCTAACATCAAGAAACTCAACACTAAATAATGTTCCTTCTGGTGGAGTTCAACAGCCTACTGGAAGCCTTGCTAGTGGAAGATTTGCATCAAATAATCTTCCTGTTGCTCTCTCACAGGTTCTGTAATATGTATTTTACATATTAATGTTGTTTGAGACTGCTAAAAAAAAGCACAAAAATGGTCTCTCTCTCTCTCTCTCTCACACACACACACACACACACACACACTCTTCTGAATTGTCTCTTACTGAATTTGGCATATCATTTTTCAGTTATCACATGGAAATACCCACACACATTCAGGAGTTTCAAATAGAGGATGTATGAGTGTTGTAGGAAACCCTGGTTTTAGTAGTAGCACAAATGGAGTTGGAGGTTCTATTCCTGGCATTCTCCCAACATCAGCTGCAATTGGTAACCGGAATGCTGTACCAGGATTAGGTGTTTCCCCAATTTTGGGAAATGCAGGTCCTCGGATTACAAGTTCTATGGGAAACATGGTTGGTGGAGGCAACATAGGAAGGAGTATAAGCTCTGGTGGAGGGTTGTCTGTGCCTGGTCTTGCATCTCGACTAAACTTAGGTGCAAATAGTGGATCTGGGAGTTTAAGTGTGCAAGGGCAAAATAGATTGATGAGTGGTGTGCTTCCACAAGGTATATTACCATGAACTACTGGCTATATTTGTAGAGGGCCCTCCTTGGGTAAAAAAAGTGCTATGCTAATGGTGCTTTTAAAATTGTTTATGATGTGTTGCATCTCAAAAATTCTCTGCTGTGAAACTTTCCTCGGATTAATGGATTAAGCCATATTTGTTCTTAATAGATAATTAAGTTAGATTCTATTTAGAGTGTAATGCTTCTTTATTGTCTATCTCAAATTTTCTCTTCAGCAACTGGTTTTCTATTGTTAGCATAAGTCAGAACTCTGGATCTTCTATCAAATCTGGGTTGGGGCTAAAATAATTAATAATATGTAGAAGAGATATTTGCTGTGATTGCTAGGGTTTCACTTTTTTGTTAATTGCTTTCAAAATTTTCTTGATTTCCATTTCCTTTTATATTAATAAATGTTGTGTTTATGTGTGATTGAGTGACTTGGATTGATGTTGCTATGGACATAAGTTTTTGAGATAATTTTAGGATGTCTTTTTGTGTTTATAAAATTTAACAAGCTGGTGAGTGGACCCTGAAATTCTATATTGGGAACAATGCAACACTATTAATTTCAGCTTTAAGGATTTCTGGAGTTAACTCATTTTTAGGAGTCAAATTTGGTTTAAAATTCAAATTTGATTTTATTTCAAACAAATAAAATAAACAAAACATTAATTGTGAGGGAGGATGTTGAAGAGTCAACATATTCCTATTTTTCTGTGAATCAATGTTTCTTGAAGATCCCACGTGGAAAGCGTGTTACTTTGTAATGCATGTTATAAAAATATATCTTTGTCATGCCTGCTGCTTGGAACCTCAAATATATGCCTTTCTTGTCATGACGGTTTCTTTCATGATAAATAATAACTTAATGACAAGGAAGACCAATGAAGTGTCCATTTAAATGATTCCTATTTTTGTTTTGGACGAGTTGCGCTGAGAACCAGACAGGAAAACTTTTTGTTGCAAAGACGCATATTTGTTGATTTATCTATTCTGAGTATTGTTAAATCTGCTTGATAATTTCAAAAATTAGATTTGAAATTTTTAAATCCTTATTATTGGTTTGGGAATGTCTTTGCCATTTGGACGTTTGTGTTATTGGATACTATATTTCTGATATTGTTGAGCTGTTTTTTTATTTATCTATTTTTTTTTTTTCTCTTTAGTACTTTTCTTATTCTGGCATGACTTTAAAGTCCATAATTAACTTTTCAGTTTACCACGATAAATTATGTGTTTATGCTAGATGGGCTTTATATCTTTCTGTAGATTAACATTTTCTGGATTCAGGATCTCCGCAGGTAATTTCTATGCTAGGAAATTCCTATCCTACTGCTGGAGGCCCACTTTCACAAAGTCACGTTCAAGCAGTGAATAATTTAAGCTCTATGGGGGTGTTGAATGATGTAAACTCCAATGACAATTCACCTTTTGACATCAATGATTTTCCTCAGTTGACAAGTCGTCCTAGTTCTGCTGGCGGACCTCAAGGGCAACTAGGTAAGTGAAGAAGGATGTGTGATTTTTAGAATCTTTATAACTATTAGGGATATAACATTAAGCAAAATTTCAGGTTCACTACGAAAACAAGGTCTTGGTGTTAGTCCTATTGTTCAACAAAATCAAGAGTTCAGCATCCAAAATGAAGATTTCCCTGCTTTACCAGGATTTAAAGGTGTGTATATTCCATTGTCTTAAGTTCTAGATTATACAAGTGGATGCTTTTCATGCCAAGTAGTGGTGGTTATCCATTTTATCAAGTGTTTTTAGGTTGTTACACATTAATAAATTTTTTTGTTATTCTACCTTGACCGCATTATTTAGATCTTGCACAGGTGGTAATGCTGACTATGCAATGGATATGCACCAGAAAGAACAGCTTCACGACAATACCATGTCAATGATGCAGTCTCAGCACTTCTCTGTGGGTCTTAAGTAGAATAATCTTATTTGTCCCTTTCTTTTGTCATTACTTTTGCTAGGTGTGTTTTATGTATGCCCTTTTAATTCCATGTTTCGGTGTATAGATGGGAAGGTCTGCTGGATTCAACTTGGGGGGAACATATTCGTCTCATAGACCCCAGCAACAACAGCAACATGCTCCATCAGTTAGTAGTGGTGGTGTCTCCTTTTCGCCTGTAAATAATCAGGATCTTCTCCATTTACATGGCTCAGATATATTTCCATCTTCACATTCAGCCTATCACTCTCAGGTTTGATCATCTATTATGTTAAATGTTCTATTGCTAATATCATTGGATCAGAAATTGATTGTTCTTTGATTTTGTTCTACATATAGTGGACTTCAAAATTGAAATTTAACATCAAGAATTAAGGCTGTAAATAATAGGCTGATGCTTTTGAAAGAGTTAGGTTTCTAAGAGATTCTAAGATCAATAGAATCTACGAATAACATAGCAATGGTTTTAGTTCGTCGCTATGGTTCCTTATGGCATTTTGAATCATTTCATATTTGGTTCAGACAAGTGGACCTCCTGGCATTGGATTAAGACCACTGAATTCCCCAAATACAGTTTCTGGCATGGGTTCTTATGACCAGCTTATCCAGCAGTATCAACAACACCAAAACCAGTCCCAATTTCGCCTGCAACAAATGTCAGCTGTCAATCAGTCATTTAAGGATCAAGGAATGAAATCCATGCAGGCAGCACAATCTGCACCAGACCCATTTGGCTTGCTTGGTTTGTTAAGTGTTATAAGGATGAGCGATCCTGATCTAACATCCCTTGCACTGGGAATTGATTTGACAACGCTTGGATTAAATTTGAATTCAACAGAAAATCTTCACAAGACCTTTGGTTCTCCATGGTCAGATGAACCAGCTAAGGGTGAACCCGAATTTAATGTGCCACAATGTTACTATGCTAAACAACCACCTGCATTACATGTAAGTGGGGCCTCTTTACTGAGATATTTGTAGTTCATTCAGAGTTCTTACATTCTTTCTGCTTCTGCTAAATTCCTTTCTGGTGGTTACAATTTGCAGCTAGGTTACTTTGCGAAGTTTACAGTGGAATCATTGTTTTATATATTCTACAGGTGCTGCTGTTTATTTGATTTAATCTCTTGTCACACGGTTCAATATGTTAAATTTAATTCAATTATTCTGTCTTGTTTTGCAGCATGCCCAAAGATGAAGCCCAATTATATGCTGCAAATGAACTGTAAGTTTGGTCTTTCCATACCATATCTTTGTCTGTCTTCACTTCTTCCTTCTTCCTTTCTTTTGTTTTTTTTTTTTTTTTTCCCCTTAATTCACTTCTTTTTTAACTGTTAAAATTTATTTTAACTTTTAGTTTTAATTTCGTCCTAATAGCTGTATGTATGATATATTTGTTTGGCAGTTACAATAGAGGCTGGTTTTATCACAAGGAACATCGCTTTTGGTTCATAAGGGTCCCGAACATGGAGCCACTGGTTAAGACAAACACTTACGAGAGAGGGTCCTATCATTGTTTCGATCCAAGCACATTTGAAATGGTTCGCAAGGTTTGGACTTTTGAAAACCTGCTCTGTCTATTTCAATATTTATTACTGTCCACCTTTTGGAAATTCCATTAATAATTTTCACCCGCATTCACAAATAATTTGATTGCAGGACAATTTTGTGCTCCACTATGAGATGTTGGAAAAAAGACCGGTTCTTCCTCAACATTGACATATTTTTACTTATTTAGAATGTAAAGCTTCAGTTGTATGGATGCTTAATTGATTAGAACGTCAGTCGGTTTGCAGCATTAAATGCCCTCAGTTTGGCAATTGTAAGCAATTGTCCTTTTATCCATCTCGTTGCAATGACGAGTCAGTTTAGTTTATCTTTTTCTGTGCTTGCGGAGCCAGTGCATTCCTCTCCCTATTCGTCCCAAACACAATTATTGGATATAATGGAAAGAAAAATTGTTATTTGTCACTTATCAGTGATTATCACTGGTGATGAATAGCAAATCTCTAATTAAAAGGTTATCGATTCTCATTGAATCAAGACGATGCAATCTTTTGAGTTGGTATGCTGGCGTACCTAAATTCCGATTGTCTGCATATAGGAAACTTACAGTACTTTAAAAAACTCAAAGTGAGACGGTACTGTTATGAAATAGGCACGTATTATTAAAATGATTACTGTTTAGATTGAAATGAAATTCCATGTGTCAATAAAATCGTTTTGAAACCGCTTTTACGGATCTTGTATCTTGTGCATCTGCAAAACTTCACATTCTCAAAACTTTGCTAACGAGATACTCTTTATTTATTTATTTATTTTTTTTGGACATTCGTCTTTGGTATGTTCATATTTATTTTTGGCTTGGTTATCCTTGAGCTTTAATTTTTGATGCACTTTGATCTTTAAACCATAGCATTTTTCATACGTGCAATGCCGAACTCGTGCAAAAGTTTTTATAGGGACTTGTTATAGGGTTGGTCTGATTTTATAATTTCATTATTTTATTATTGCGTAAGTACACAACATGTTCTATAGCAAAACAAAAAAAAAAAAAAAAAAAGTACACAACATGTTCAAAAATTGTTAAAAAGTAGACCAAAAAGAGTTTAAAAACCAATAGCGTATCAAAAATTGAATTTTAGGGATCAAAGTGTCAAAAAATTTGAAAAATATTAGAGACCAAAATGCAAAAGCTTAAAACATGAGACTTGGTGCAAAAAACCTTTTAACTATTAACACTTTCCAAGATTTTCTACCGATTACGATTTTCTTATACAAGGATCTGGTGTAGCTGTAGCCTCCCCTGTTCTGTGCCTCATCTCTGATCCATTCTCTCTCTCTCTCTCTCTTTCTCTCTAAAATAGTGGATCAGGGTAGGGATTTTCCGGTGGAAAGATATTATATATAAAAGGAGAGTTGCATTTTATAAAGGGGAGATTTATAAGATATTAGTTAGGGATTTTCTGGGGGAAAGATATTATATATAAGGGGAGAGTTATGAGATATTAGTCTAAGATTTCATCAAATTACTTTGTTCAGGCATCACCCTTATATAAATATAAGGTTTATAAAATATATTTGTGCATGCCAAAATTTTTACCCAAAATAAAAAAAAAAAAAAAAATATATATATATATATATATATATAATTAATCTCTTATCAGAACGTTCTTTAAATTTCTTCAAAAATTGACATTTAAAAGAGTGGCTAAATAATGTAAGCGGGATTTTCTAGAAAAATTCTACTTTTACGCTATAGATTCATGGGTTACTCTTGGTTTACCTACATGAAGGGATGATAGAAAGAATCAAGAAGATGGTGGGTGAAGTCCACCAAGACTCGCCATCAAGGAGGTGTATTGCTGCTCACCGATAACTTTAGGTTAAAGAAGATTAAGGTTACATTTGGTATACAGAATATGTATTCTTTTAAAAATAGGAATGATTATTCATAGGAATAGAAAATAAAAAAATAATTGATAATTTCTATTTATATATTTAGTAAAAATATTAACTTAAAATTAAGGTTTAAGCTTTATAAGTATTTTCTTTTTCCGAAAAATTCAAATTTGGTAAAAATTAATTAAAAAAATTAAATTTCATATTTTTTTATATATTTTTAGTATGTGATAATCAAATTAAATTTAAATATGATAAGGATATTTTAAAGTTTATCCAAATTAAAACATAGGAATAAGAATTCTGAGGTTTTAATAAGAAATAACTATTCTTTTAAATAAGGCACATCTATTCTCATAGAATAGTTACTGTAAAATTCGAAACCTTACCAAATATAGGAACAACAATATCTATGAAATAGGAATTCTATATGTTTATTCCGTAAACCAAACAAGCCCTTAGAGTGTAAACTCCCATTCCAAGGGGTTTTTTTCAAGATAAATCAAATGGAGACTAGACCTGGGAGCAATTCAAGTACGAAAAATTGTTTGATTTTTGCTATAAGTGCAATATGTTGAATCACATTAGGTTTACTTTTGATAAATCGGCAACCATAACCACTGATAATGGCATAACAACAAGCTCTACAGCCCTTAGATCAGGGAGGGTAGCATTATTTATAGGTGTACTTTGGATAAATTGACAACCATAACCACTGATAATGATATAACGACAAAGCTCTACGGTCATGAGATCAGGGCAGAATATAGAGGCAATATCCTATTTGTAAACCCACTAGAGGAAGGATACGAGAGTTTAATGCGAGGGTTTTTTTGAAAAATAGCCACTTGCCACATCCAAAATTGTAAAATAGTAATTTAAAGAAAAATAGCCAATTGTGAACGAAAATACCCTTAACAAAATTGAAATTTACTAAACATACCACCCTTTTTTCCTTTTTCCTCCTTTGTCAAAGAAACACTGGTTCATCTAAAAATTTTTTTTACTCGATCGATCTTCTCTCCTTGGCACTTGCTCTCACTTTTTTTTTCTTGTATTTTCTCACTTCTGAAGCTGAACTTAGCTAAAACCTTTTTCTTTTCTCTTCCTCTTAACTTCTACGTTATTTTAATTAAATGTAAAAATATTTTTCTTAAATGAATTGATATTTTTTAAGATTTTTTTTTAATATGGGTAGATAACAAATTAGTTTATAAGCTGTTATATTTGAGTTTAAAGGAATTTAGGTTATATATGGTGTGAAAATGGGGAAAAATTTTTGTACATTTGAAAAATTGTGAAAACCAATAAAAACATGGAAAAACTGGTGAAAAAGATAAACTTCCACCATTTTTCGCCAGTTTTCGCTAGTTTTCCACTAGGTTTCCATTTATTTTCTGTCAGTTTTCCACAAGTAAGAAAATGTTATATTTGGCAAAAAAAACATAATTGATTTTTTTGAGATAGTTAATGTGTTAGTATTATCCATATTTTTATAAATCTATTAATTTAGTTAAACGTTATTCATTTAATTTTGTTGTGAAATGGAAGATGATGATATTGTAATTGCAGTTTTATGCTATAGAACATTGGTGCGAAATGATAATGGTCATTGAGAGTATCGAAATAGTAAAACTATAATGGTTTTCGTCAGCAAAAGATGCACAAAATCTATGTCTTATAGGTAGAGATGTACAATATAGGTAGAGATGTACAAATCCATTTTCTTATACTTCAAATTAGAGATTTTTAATTTAGTGTGTTATGCATTTTAAATTTATGTCTTTTAACAATTATTTTGTATCATGGATACGTATTCTACTTAATGGTAATGTTCTTTTATGTTGTCATAATGGTGTAGTACGTATTTAGAAACTTTAGTTTAATAATTTTCCTTTTTTTTTTTTTTTGTTGAATCCATGAATATTTTGTCTCCACTCTCATTTTTATTTTTTTACCCCAATATTAATTTATTCTTCGATTGGAAATGATTTTCCAACCAAAGGAAATTGATTTTCAACAGGAGGAAATTTTGTCCGACAAATGGAAAATTTTTCAGTACTGTTCTGCACCTAAGGGGATTGTACCAAAATGAATCCTAATAAAAATGCCACTTTTTTTAAGAAAGTAAATTAGTTATCTTTACATCAAAACCCATCATTATCTTTGTTAAATGAACATCAAAACCCATCATCATAACTGATATCGAACTATATAAAACATTTTTACAAAATTAAGCAAAAATGTAACTTATACAAATCAAATTCAGCAAGCGCATTGGGACAATAAATATAAGAAGGTGATAATTTATAAGCTTAACCAATTAATATGCTCAACGAAAATTGCATACACTTAAGTTATGATTTTATTACATAATTGCTTTAAAAAATTCATTAAAAAATGTGTAGTAAAAAGGACAATGGTGGCAACAGCCGAATTAAATCATTTCCTCTTCCTACTTAATTCTATAGTCCAACCTCCTACTCTTCCACCTCCCTCTTCTCAAAGCTTCATCATTTCCTCTTCATTATAACCTTACATATCAGGCCTCCCTCCAACCATGGACATTAGGGCCATAGCGATAGATTGGTCTGTATTAGGTTCAGAGGGAATGCAACATGCCACCAACTTAGACACCAAAAACTGCATCAAATAATAATTAGAATAAAGCAAAGAAAACTAGAAAGAGGGGAACACTTGCCAAAAAAACAATAAAAGCATCACAAATCAAAAGGAAGATATACCTGAGCTGCTCACCAAGCACATTAACCATCTCTTTGGATGGGTTACTTTTAAAAGTATTTAGCAAATTAGAAATGATCCGACAACATTGATTTTGTAAAGCATCGCAATCAATGAATTGGCCAATCATATTGAAAAGATAAATGCATTTAAGAAATTAATGATAATAAGAAATCTGAGATTGATAGATTGCAAGATGAAAAATGTACAAAAAATTCAGCCCCATACAATATAACGACAAATAAATTGTGTAAAAGTTGCAAAAGTGTACATTATACATTAGACAACATACCAACCACACATACCATCCTCTTTTGGGTTTTATGTACAATATGTATCATAAATAATTATATTTTAATCACCAAAGAAATAGAAAGTTATATGTGACATTGCTTCCTAAGGATAACTTATTGTTCCAGCAGTCCTCAAACATTATGGTTTCACATTCAAATCTCCCGTTAAATTTAACAAAAGGCAGCTTCCTATAAAAGATAATTTCACATTCTAATTATGCAAAATAAACATTGTTGTCACACCGAATAACACAATATCATAAGCATGGCTCATAATGACAAAGGTTTCAAAATTGAGCAATTTACAAACAGATGTGTCACATTCTAAACTAATCCATTGTGAAAATTATCAACAATGCTGAAAAACCAGTCAATGCAGCACAAATAAAGGTTCAACGATAAATTTTTTACATTAATATAGAGCCGTCTATGCATAATACTTTTTATTTTGTTCAGAGAAGTAACTTACATTAATGGGGGACAAACCGCCACCAATGCTTCTCTCTTTCAGAGAAGTAACTTACATTAATGGAGGACAAACCGCCCTCCCTCCATCCCTCCTTCCCTCTCCCTCCCTTCGCCACCAATGCTTCTCTCTCTCAGAGAAGTGACTTACATTAATGGGGGACAAACCATCCTCCCTCCCTCTCCCTCCCTTCGCCACCAATGCTTCACTCTCTCAGAGAAGTAACTTATATTAATGGGGGACAAACCTCTCTCTCTCTCTCTCTCTGTGAGTGTGTGTTTTTTAGAGCTTCAAATACTTGTTTTAGTAATTTTCTCAGCATGCACTTGTAACTCGACGATCGAAAATTTTGTGTTTTAATTTTCTGCTCAGTCCATCACTTGCTCCTCCAATGTCGAAAGAAATAAAAAATCAATATTAGTAACGAAACATAAATATTTATATATTTCTTAATTTAACTAAAATGAGTTAATTAAACTAAAATGAATATTACAATAAAATCACTACAATAATAATATCACCATACAACTCCGACAATTCTTATCTACGAAATTATAAGTTAAGTTAATACATGCCCTGAAAATTTATAGATTCTAGCTTCTAGGAAAGGAATAAAAGGAACCAAAAGCTTAAATAATAGTACAAATGGACTCACTACAAAGCCCTTCGAGTGAAATCTAAAACAAAAAAAGAATGAAAATTAGGTCATCAATCCAACAAAATTTACCAACAAAAATTAATTATCAGAAGCTGTGACTGTTGGATTTAACTCTCCTTCAATCTGAATCATCTGATCAAATCCATCTCTCTTTGGTACAAAGACAGCTCACTTACTTGCCTAGCTATGCTATGAACGAATCTCTCTCTCTCTCTCTCTCTCTCTCTCTCTCTCTCTCTCTTTATGTACATACATGTATATATATATATATATGTGTGTGTGTGTGTGTGTGTTTATGCATATATATTTGTTAACTACTATTGATATGAAATAACTACCCATAAAAAAAAATGTCTTTAGTTATTAGCAATTTTATATAAATAAATTACATTTTTTTTTTTGCACGTTTATTTCATAGCATGAAATTCATTGACTTTCCAATATTTGTGAAATGATCACCAAAACTATTATTATTATTATTATTTTGTCATAGATCCAAACCATAATGAGTATCCTAATAATCCCATTTAATATTCTATAGCTACTATCTGATATACAACAAAAGGACAAAATCAATATGCAGGAAAAAAGAAAAAACATATTAAGACCACTATTACTAACCCAGCAAGTTGCTTTTTTCATTTTTATCAGTGAATGATCCACACGTATTGTACACATTTATAAAAAGTTTATTAAGAAAATTTGGTACCACAAAACATAAGGAAGAAAAATGAGTCTCTTTTGTGTCTGCTCTTCACCAATAAGTAATTAAATGCAAACCAACCAAGTCAGTATGCAATTAAAGAGTTAGATTTATATCAATATGATACTTTCTCATTACTTGAAAATACATAGGAAGTTATATGTACTATTGTAGCTAGCTAAAGAAGCTTTCTTTGCTTTTTGTTTACATGAAAAAAAAAAAATGGAGCATTGATTAACCATTTTTTTCTTCGAAAGCAAAAGAATTTACTCTTTTTTTTTTTTTTTTTCATCTTGAAAGGTAAATCATAATTTCTAGTGAAGCACTTCCAAAGTAATATAACATAAAAAAAAAAGCCCTTTGATCGAAATCTAAAACAAAAAGGAATGAAAATTAGGTCATTAAATCCAACAAAATTCACTAACAAAACCCATGATACTGCAGAAATTGAATAATTGAAAAGAAAAAAAATTCATAATTTCGTTAACTAAACAGACTTACACAACCCTCGTTTGGTTCTTCTTAGTTGGGTTGGGCGGGTCCAACCAAAAATGCTATGCTTACACACAAGACTACCCTCTTCCTGAAAGCTTCGCAGGGGCTACTTTATGATGACGGACGACCTCCCATAGGGGGTTCTCTACACAAGGCCCCTGCAGAGGAAAAGCTTTATCCTAGTGAATAAAAGATGCTTAGCTCCACACAACACATGGATTAGCATGCTTTCGGGAAGAACATAGAATAGTATTCGAGAAACAGGGGAATACAAAATTGGTGGTTGTTGCGGCACTGACATGGATGCAACCTACGGATGTGGCGACGACTAAAGAGGTTGGAGTAGAGCGATCAACAACGACGATGGTGTGCCTCTCCTCTGCCTCTGGGTGGCGACAACGATCGAGCTTTTCGAAAGGGAAAGTAGAAAGGAACCTAGTTGCATTTTGAAAGCAAAAATAGAGGGAAAAAAAACAAAAAACAAAAAACAACAAAAGGATAAAAACATGTGTGTTGATATAGAAAAAAGAAAAAAAAGAAAAGAAAAGAAAAAAAATCGTAATGAAGGGTATTTTGGTTCAGATAAGTTAAAAGTGGGCTAGTTTTTAAAATTTTTTTTTGGGTATTTTTTAAATTTTGATTTGTACGGTGGCTATTTTTCAAATAAACCCTTAATGGCGATGTGTTGGAAGTAGAAGTCATTTTAAAAAATTGGCACCACAACAGAGAAGTGCCTTCCTAATTGATGCTAGCCTGAGTCAATGCTTTGAATAGAGAGAAGAGAGTAAGAAAGAAACCCAGATAAGAATTGGATAACTAAATCAAACACTAAAGAGGCAAGCCTCAAAGCACCTAGTTGAGCTTTAGTGTGCTTTATTGAATGAAGCTAGGATTTCAAATTACGACCGTAGGTGTTGTCTCAATGAGTCATAAAAATGGTCAATAACATCATTTTGTTAAACATGGAAGATAAATGTGGGCTAGAAGGGGTTAATTTGATGCTGCTAGGGGAGATTGGGCTCGGGCCTACATTTATAACAAGGGACCAAGGAGTGAGATGCACTGAACATGGTAGCTAAGGATCAAGGTTAATGAAAAGAGCATTGCCTTTATTAGGCTCTACGGGGACATTAAAAAAGGTAGTGATGCACGTGTTGATAATATACAATCATGGATGTTTTATCTTCGTAACTCCTTGATATTGACCATGGAAGAAAAAATTGACGAAACATTCGATATGTCAGCAATATTATCGTGTTTCAGCTACCGGCGATACTGACCGGGGGGGGGGGGGGGAATAAATTTCTGTAAGGGGTGCCAGAGAAATGTCACCGATGTCGTTTGAAATCGATGGGATTTTTAGGATTCCGATGGATACTAGTGGAAAGAAAATGGAGAGGCCGGTTGTCATGAAAATCCCCGATGGACATCTCGGCCCTCTCTTTCAACCGATTTAAAAAAAAAAAAAAAAATTTCATCAAAATGCCAAAAACTCCAAAAGATCAAACTCCAGAAACTACTTATCTACTAGCTTCCCGATCAAAATTTTAGAAGCATATAAAGGGGTTTTCTTGCATAGAAACTAAATATTATATTTTAACCTACTAAAATTAGCCAATCTCACCATGAGAAAAATCAGATCTTAACTTTTCAGGATGAACAATTGAACCTCTCTGCTTGCCATTTTCTCCAAGTTCTTTCTGCAATCATGGTACAAAAATTTAAGAACTAAATTTCAAAAATAAAATAACTAAATAAATAAAAGCAAAAACACAATAGTGGTTCAATTGCAACATGGGTCCCTCGATGAACCCGCCACCGGCGAGGTCGATCCCCCTGGTTCGGTCGGAATGGGTAAGGAGGTCGATGATCACAATAGTGATTGGAAATGATAATTTTTTTTTTTTGAATTTTTGTTTCACTCGTGAAAACTACCCAAAAGGAAAAAGAGAGTTTTGGAAGGTGTGTTTATTTTTTTATTTTTCCAATAACATTGTTATAAATTATAATAATATTATAAATTATAAATTATAATTTATAACTTAAAAGAAAGAAAAAAGAGAGGACAAAGAGAGTTTGCCTTAAATTATAAATTACTTCCCAATAATATTATTAATTGCACGGTGAGGAACAAATTACTTCCCAATAATATTGTTAATTGCTATACTCCTTCTTGGATCAATCCACATTACTCTCGATTTGGACAATTGGTTGAAATTGATAGATAAAGATATACTTGGCATATCCACAATTACATGGAAAATTTCTCTAATATGATGAGTTGGAATGTCTATTGTTATACTCGTGAAATATTGAGTTATGATCATCAATTTGAAGCATCAAGAAGTTCATTTTGGTATTGATAATGTATTATGAATTATATTTGAGAATTTCATATATCTTAGTATTATCTATTAAATTTTCTATATTTTGGTGCTAACAAATATTATATTTTCTTCACTTGTAATAATTTTTAATATTTATGGACTATTTTATTATCATTGTATTTTAAGTATTGTACTCTAATTATTGTACTTCTATATTTTTTTACTATATTAATTATCTCATATCTAAAAATTTATATTTTAAATTAAATATTTATAGTTTTCATAATTTTATCGATATTTTCATCGATATCGACATTTTCATAAAATTATACCCTTGACATTTCTATCGATACCAATATTTTCATCACTGATATTGACATCCAGAATGCCCAAAGTGTTGATAAGGCAAAGTACAATTTTTCGGTGGTGAACTTTTGTGTGGGTAGAGAGGATGATATAGGGAGTGAGGGTAACCATTACAATAATGGAAGAGGGAGGCACACATATGAGAGGATCTGTTCTAGGAACCTTTTTAGAATTTTTCGAATGGTTTTGTCTTGTGAAATTTGATTGGACAATCCATAGAAAAACTCATTGAAACCTCACTTAAATCGCATAAAACAATGCATACATTATAAAATAATGCCTCATACATACAGGTAGAGCCATAACAGCATAAAAGTTCATTACAACAGTCAACATCTACAATCTGTCATACTAGAGGTTATTAGTATACATATATGCTAGAGTCATTACCGTATCTAATATTTAATTCAAAACATTCTAAGAGTATTTGAAAAATCAAGTAATACAACTTATGCAAATAAGTTTAAGAAAATAAAACTGAACAGGGAAATATAAATACTATTGCAACTGTGGGGAAAAATGAAATGACAAATGATGCGTAAGGTAGATTATCAGCTAACTATCTTGACTTAAGGGAACAAATTTAAAAACAATCAAAACATGAGATAAAAATATTTCATTGAATGACATAGTGTAATATAAAAATAGTATTTTATTTTTATAAATCATTCTCTTCCACTCTTTTGAAAGGCTTCCCATTTAAAAATTATTTCACAAAACCCAACTTATATCTCAAATCAATATCATAAAAGCGGTGCTTAAATAGTCTAAATTAATGTCCATTAAAATATCATAAACTAAATCAACATGATATAAATATTGAATACTAAATAACGTAAACATAATTTAATAAAATAATTATGAAAAGTATAGTAAAACCATAAATATCATAAAACTGACAATGTACTCAAAAACATAAATAATGTACCATACACATATCTAGCACTGCCAAGTGGTGTACAGTATTTCGGAACACTACAGGATAATAAAAGGAAAAGGAACTTGTGGGATCACGATCCTTAGCGTTCTAAAGGCATCATAGCAATATAAACTTTTGGGATGAATCCATCTCACGACCTTTAGAGTATGAAATGTATTGTAGTAATAATAAACCTATGGGATTAAGCCATCTCACAACCCTTAACATACTATAGGTACTTGCATATTATAATATAGTACTGAATTGCAATACTTGTACTATATGATACATGAATTAAAAAAAAATAGTACAATATTCATAGACAGTAGTACATCAATTAAAAAAAAAAATAGTACAATATTCATAAACAGTCTTTTTAAAATCATACTTTCCTATTTTTCCATAAATAAATATTATACCATAAATCACTATAAATAATTTTTAAGCACTTTAAAATATAAAACACTTAAACATGTTTAAAAATATACAATTTTCCATCCACTTTCTCAAAATCAGATATTTTCCAAAAGGACTTAACCATTAATTTAATTGTCAAAAGTATTTAAATACCAAGATTTACAAGTTTACTATGAACTCATTTAAAATCTTATAAAAAATAGCATGAAATGATAACATATATAGGTAGTATTTATATATGCATATACTAGCCATTTAAATCAAATCATGTATCTATTATATTCAAAACTATATATATATATATATATATATATATATATTGTACTAGCATTTCTAAAATCATTTAAAAATATAACCCTTCATAGATATCGCTGATGCTTACTTTTACTTTTCCACGGGGTTACCTCCAGGCATAGTATATGGGCAAGTAAAGTAAAAAAATAATTCTCAGGCTTTAAAAACTAAACCAAAGACATTGTATATACCAAATATTTTAAAATAATTTATACAACTATAAAATTATATAAATTGGACAACAAGTGGTCCAATTATACAGTGAACTCTTAGGACACGGTATCCAAAATTAGGATTTTTCATTCGAAGGCTAATTTTATAAAGTCGAACCTTCATTGGATCCTATTAATATCTAATTACACTAATCTAACTTCCATTTTTTGTCTAATTTGTCCAATTTTTGTCTAAACGCAATTCAATTTTACTTACTATTTAACTAACTAATCCAAAAAGGAAAAATTATTAAACAATATCCAAAATTCATAAATTTTATATCGACAAAAGCTCAAGAGATGAGGAGTATAGTGATGTTTTTATAATCAAATGTTTGGTTAGGAAACATAATCTCCATTATGTTTTCCTTATTAATGATTGAGTCAATATTAAATTCTTGATTAATCAAGTTTATTTGATTTAATCCCATAACCGCACAAATTGTTCAAGTAATGAAGAAAATTAGAAATTGGTTGTTCCCATAAGGATCGATACTAGTAGTGTGCATTAGTCGGTTTTTATCGGTATGGTTGGTTTAAAAATAATCATTGGTTGATCAGTTAATGGATCGAAAGTTATTTTTTAGCCAATAAGACTAAAAGGTCAATTGTAGTCAGTTTTGCCGATTTGGGCCAGGCTATATTGAAACTTAAATTTCGATTTTTTTTTAAGCTTAAAAACTATGTGTTGGGCTTTTTTTTTTTTTTTTCTATCTAAATAAAAGTTAATTTGGGCCTTTAGGAGATGTTGCCAATGTGATTTCATATATATAATAATAGCTGGTATGTTTATTTATCTAAAAAAAATATAAAAATGAAAATAGAAATGAAATGAGATCATAAACCATAAGCAAGGATCAAGATTGTAGAAGCAAGAAAAGAAAAATTCATGCAAAGACAAGATGAAGCAAAAAAACGTAAAAAAGGAAAAAAAATAAAAATTGAACTTATCTATGAACTTATTTATGATGCTGAGATAAAGATTGAAAAGAGAGAAGGCAAGCAATAGAGATGATTAAATAGAGGAAGATAGATGACCAAATCTCTGAACTTGTTTTTCAAAATTGAGACCAAAGATCTAAAAGAGAGATGGCAAGCAGTAGAGATGATCGAAGAGAGGAAGAGAGATGATCACAAGATGATTGAAAAGTTGATTGAGTTGTGGCCTAGCCAAAGATAGTTTGATAGTTAGAGAGAGGAGATGAGATGATCCAAGTTTAAGTGAGATAGGATTAGAAAATAAATACTAAAAAAGTCCTTATGTGATACGAACCTAGGTCGACTCGTGCCTAAACCTGTATTATATTATCTGGATCTCAATTAAGTTCAAGTTCTTATGGAAAAACCTTAACCCCTAACCAACCTGTGATTAGAAACCTTGATATAATGAAGACGCCACAATAGCTTGTGGATGTCCTATTGATAAGTCAAAATAAAACACTTACTCTCTAATGGTGTTTTAGGTGTTAAAAGAGAACAAAGAGAATTCTATCTCAAAATTAATTTTCTGAATAATATTGAAGGTATGTTCTCCCTAAAAAATAAGCCCTTAAATAGGCTAAAGTCACAAAACAATAAACCTTAGAAACTTAGGTTAAAACCGGCCACCAAAGAGAAAAGGAAACATGTTGGTCGAATTTCTTACTCTTTCCTAAACTAAATTTGATTAATTAATTCCTTTATTTTGGAATTAGGAATTGATTAATTTATAATGAAAATAATAAAATAACAACTTTCCTAAGTTGATTTATCCTGCAAATAAATAAATTAAAACCGAATAAAAGACTAATTTTTTAAAACAAAAAGTCAAAATCAAATTAGGAAACTAATTGACTATCTTTCTAACTAAGCTATCTTTGACCAATTTTTAACCAATTTAAGCTTCAAATGAGCTTCCATATGCCTTTTAGGATGCCAAATATGATTATTTTTGAGTCTCACACGTTACCCTTGCTTAGAACAAAGAGAAAATGCCAACTTAGCAAAATACAGTAAAACAACGACCAATAGAGCAAAACTGGCCATGTCTTCCCTCTATGCGCACAAGACCTTATTGTTTGCCTTTGATTCTACCTTGACTTGATTCCATGACCTCTTAGAGATATTCATTGAATCCATGAAGTGTTGGAACCATTTCTTGTTGCCTAGAGTCCGTATTTGCACTAAAATAGCGACCTGGGTCCATATCGACCTCTACCATTTAGATGCTTAAAACAGACTTTGTATCTTCGGGTATTGACAAGCCCGTTTAAGAATTAATAAAGTCATCCAGGTTGTCCTTAAATATTTTTGCTTAAGCTCTAGTGATGGGCTTGATCTTCATCCGTAATGGGTCTGCACCCTAGGGATTTGTCGGTTGTGCGGGTTTGGACGGATTCTTATCATTATGCAACAAGTATATTTAGTCGGTTTTGATCACCAATGGTTTTTGAACCATGAAAATCAACATCAGTTAACTAATCGAGCTGGACTGTCATTGGCAATAGTTAGTTGGTTTAATTAATGCATTTGGTTTTCACGGTTCTGACTTTTTTTGCACAGCCTTAATTGATACAATAAAATATTTTTTTTCTTCTATTTTAACCAATTACTAAAGTTTTCACTAATTAACTTTATCTAGGAAATCACTAATAAAATAGTTCAAACGAATTATAAACCAAACTAACAAATGAAGCTATGCAAAATAAAATAACGCTACATAAATTCAATGAATAAAAGTTCTAGCACTATGATTTTACTTGGATCAAACAAATTTTTTTTTTTTTAATTTGGTTATTAATTACTGATTCCTTTTTCAATTATAAGCAAATTGGAAGTTAGATTAGTGTAATTATGAAGGCAAGCAAAATATATGCAAAATTAATCTAAATTCAAATTTCATTTTAATTCTATCAATTAACCATGCAATTTCTTTTTTAAATTATCTAAATTAGATTTCTTAAGTGGGACAATGTTTGGTTTTTCTTTAGAGATGAATTTTGATTTTCACTCTTATATATTTATAAAGTGCTGGTTGATATGAATTCATAGACTGATAGCATGCTTGATTTTAAATTACGGATTAAAAATTATGGTTCTGCAAAATTTCTTATGTGGTATAAAACTTATGCATTTTGTTCTTTAGTGGACCAAAGTCTATATGAGGCTAGAAACTATGCCTAAGGTTTCTCATGTTTGGAAACTCTCCCAAAAGACCAAGATTATCAAAACATCTTTAAAAAATCCAAAAATCCATGAGAAATCCTAACTCCCACCGAAAACCATCTTGCACCACCATTTACTCCACAATTTGCTCTGATTGACTTATTTTTTGAAGCCATTTTTCTGTACATGCTTGACCATCTGGGGTCCACCTCCTAGTGACCAAACCTTAAAATTTTTCAATGAGCTACTGCCGCACATGATGGAAATGGCCAATTGAAGTTCACGGTGATTGTTTCACTTTTGGCCAAGATCTAGGCCCATTCCGATGGACTTGCATGATACAAGCCACCTAGGAAGGTTGCCCACATCAAGATTCTTCGATGATTAAAATTTTAAGCCATTTTGACTGGCAAAGCACCGTTAAACAAAGATGTTAACAGTAGAGCTCCAGCCAAACTCTAGTCTAGCCATTTTTTGGCCAACCTAGGCCATTTCCACCCTATCCCACCTATTTTGACACTTTTAAATCAAAATCCATTGTTTGTCTATCTAGACACTCTCCCGTTCGGAAGATACAAGCTTTGTAATGGTTTTTAGTAGTTTTTTGACCATCGACAATGTAATTCTGACAAGTTGGGTTCACCTTTGTAATCCTTCTCTCATGAGCTTTCCAAATGATATATTATTTGTAATTTTTTTGAATACTATATGGGTAGTTTTCTAATTTTTAGTTAAATAGGGTAAATGGGTTGGATAAAATTGGACCATAATCAGACAACCTAAGACAAAATTCAAGTTGTAAAAGAGTAATAAGAGATTAATAACACTTATCATAAGTTTCAATTTCATTAATTAGACCCTAAATTGAAAAACCCCACTTTCTAAAGTTAAGGTTTTTAAAAAATTTTGGAAAACTACATTTTCGACATTGGAAATTGGTATTACAGGGTTGTTAGAATGAGTTTGGCCTTATGTATGCACCACAATTTTATTTTATTGAATTATGGTGCGTAATTAGGTAATTTTGGAAATATTTTAGGCATCAGGATGATAATTAGAGGTGATTCGACTGCTGATCAAAAGTGAGCAACATTCATGTGAGTGAACTTTATTTTTTGAATTTTGAGAATTGTGTGTTTGATTCTATATGATATATAAATTATCTTATTGTTATTATTATTATTATTTCTGGAATTATCTAAGTCATAAATTTTATTATATGTTGTGAAAGAATTATTTGATTTAGCATATTATGGTATATTAAAACGAATTGTTTGGTATAAATAAATTTTGGTATATGGCTATACAAGTATATATATATATATGATTATGTTGGATATTGGGAGAATATATTGAAATGATGGTTATGGGTATTAGTTGATAAATTTTATAAATATTTGAATTATAAGTTGGATATTGAGTTGTAGATTTATTGTCTACCGTGCTGTGGTATGGATATAAATTTGTTGGATTATGATTATGCACGCTTATTTGACCATCCCATACTTGATTACATAATTTTTAAGATTTGATGGGAGATACCAATCTACGGCGCCTCTAGGACACCAAGGGTGGCATTAACAGTTTCCTCCTCTTCCAGTAGTTGAAAACACACTAGGACGCTTGTTGTGGTCATGCAACCGGTTACAGTAATTGATATTATATGCAGGGATATTGTTGGTACATTATGGATTCAATATGTATTTATATGTTTAAATATATATATATTTGATTACCGATATTCATAAGTTATGATTCATAAAAGTATAATTATTTATGTAATGATGGATATTTTTTGATTTTAATGTCCTTATTTAATGGTTTACGAAATTGCTAAGCTTTGAGATATTCAAAGGTTTTGTGAAAACTGTTTTTCAAAATAGAAAAACTTTTAAAGAGTAAAAGTGAGGTCTTGAGATAAATAATTTTTAAGAATAATAGATATTTAAATTTGCTTTTTTGTGAGTTTGTCTCATAGTTTTGTATTTTTAAATTGTTCCCCTAGACCTCAACTGATAGGTTATGTGCATCACGTCTATTATCTTCATTGTTTCTATTTTACTCCACTATTAATGTATTGTTCTTTTCCTTGACGCTAATGATAGTAAATATTCTTTCTTTTTTATTATACATTATATTGAGCATTCTAATATTTTGTTTTTGTTCATTTGTACTTATTAGATTATTTTAGTAGATTAATCGAATATGTATAACTTTATATCAACTTTGATTGATAATTTTATGAAACTTCTATCAAAAAATGTTTATGATATTTTATTTGTATTGGTGGATTATATCCAATTTATGGAGAGGTCTCATTGAACTTTTGTACCACTTCAGTGGGATTTCCCTAGGCAGAACCATCTTGGGTGTTTAGAAGGGCATTGGAAATGATCTTGTTGCAATCCAATTGTATTAGATTGAAAATTTTAAAATCCAATTGGATTGAATTGCTTATCGATTTTGGCATTTCATAATAAACAATACAACTAGATTTGATCAAATAAGTATATAATATGTTAAAAATTTATTAGATGTCTAATATATATATATATATATATTTTGAGCATGAATTTTCATCATGGCAGAGTTTGGAATTAATTATTGGTTGTTTACGATTTAGCCCATTAGAACCTTTTTTATGCTGTTGGTTTTATGATATATGGAACAAAGTAATTCAACTTCGATACTGTAGTATGTATTTGTTATTGATATATTGATTTAAAAAGTTATGTAATCTTGTTTATGCATGTTATGATTTGATATGTTATTTAACTAATACTTTTTTTTTAATAATTTTTACATATAAATTTGGGTTATTGGCTTTGCTATTCCTTGAATTATTCTCATATTTGCGATTTAGTCCTTGAACTTTTTTTCTTAGTACTTTAATCCCTAAACTTCATATTTCTAAATCTAATTTTTAACAGTTTTGAGATATGCAGTACACTAATTGTAACAATTTTTTAACATAATTTTTAGTAGTTTTGAGATATGCGATGCATTCGTTGTAACAAAAAATAAAATAAAAATTAGAAAATTAAACAACACCATAAGATCTTTGCATGTTATGTCAAGTACAATAAGCATCTCAAAGCTGTTGAAAAATTAATGCAAAATAGTTCAAAGACAAAAGTGTCAATTATAGTTCAAAGAATAAAGTGCAATTATGTGTATAGTTTAAAAACTAACTATGCCAATTACCTTAGTGGAATTGATGTTTATAACGAATAAAATTTTTAGATAAAATTTATCTAAATTTA
Organism: Ziziphus jujuba; assembly: GCF_031755915.1. Lineage (NCBI taxonomy): Eukaryota > Viridiplantae > Streptophyta > Magnoliopsida > Rosales > Rhamnaceae > Ziziphus > Ziziphus jujuba. The sequence continues at coordinate 10,698,867 of NC_083388.1, forward strand.
AACATTAAAAATTAGATTAGATTGGGTAAATTTTGAATCTAATCAAAACTGATAAAAAATAATTAATCCAAATTGACCAAAGTTGGATTGGATTGGGTTAGGTTTTTTCTTTCACTTGGATTGGACTACATTAGACAATCCAAAAACCGACCTATATTGGATCAGTTTGAATATTGGTTAAATCCATTGGTTTGGAATTGATATACACATTTATTGTAACACCTTACCCTCATTGGCATCCAACTTTTTTACTTTATCGATGTTGTCTCCTATTTTGCTCCACCAATACTGTCTTTAATTTAGCCATCGTACTGTAGATAATATAGGATTTTCATTCAAACTTCTTAAGATGTCACTCATTCTAAGATTGCTCACATTAGAGCACTTTTAACCCCCAAAGTTCTTCGAAATCTTGAAGCCAACCATTTTGAAAGGGTTTTGATTGTTAAAGAGTAACTATCTTTACATTTGAATTATCACCATTCTATACCTAAGCGATGTGGGACTAACATCATGTAGGTTTTGCCAGTAAAGGGGCTTACCAATGCCCCATACCTACAAACACTTATCTTGGTGGGTTCACACTGATTTATCAATCTTAGTCATCATAATCCAACTATCTTAAGGCCCAGCATTCTCGCTAGCACATTTCGAACAAAGTATAGACTTTTCATACCATCTATAATGCCTCACCCCCACCGGCATCTAACTTTTTTGCTCAACCAAAATTGTGTCTAAATTAGCCACAAAAGTCAAGATGATATGGGTTTTCATTTAGACTTTCACGTGGTTACCCAACCTAGAATTGTAATGACCAACATGGGCAGATCAATGTGAGGCTACTAGAATAAGTATGAAAGAATGCAAGGCATTGAAGGCTACCTTACCAGCAAAGGCTACATGATGTCCAAGCTCATATCACCTTAGTGTAGAATGGTGATGGTCCAAATGTAAAGATAGTTACCCTTTTAAGGATCAATGCATTTCAAACCAATTGGCTTTAGAATTTGAAAGAAATCTAAGTTTAAGCATGCTCCAATAGAAGTAATCCTAAGATGGGTGATCTTTTAGAATGTCTGAATGAAAAACCCATAATATGTGGGGTGTGGTAGCTAAATTGGAGATAATATCAATAGAGCAAGAAAGTAAGGCCCCATTAAGGGTGAGACATTATGAATGACGCTACAGCTTGTGTCCATTGTGATTACCAATGTGAGTGAATAGGTCTAATGCTGCTAGGGTAAATGTAGGCTGATATGATGCATTGGCTTGCTACCTTACTAGCAGAGGCAATCTAGTATCCAATCCCACTCGCTCTAGTGTGAAATTATAATGGTTTAAATATAAAAATAGTCATTCTCTTAACAACTAATACCTTTTCAAAGCTATTGACTACAAGGTTCAAAAGAACTATGAGGTTAAGCATTACTCTAGTGGAAGCAATCCTAGGATGACTGATTTCTTAGAAAATCTATAAGAAAACCACATACCATTTAACTGCAGTGACTAAACTGGAAACAATATCAAGAAAATAAAGTGAGCCATTGTAGCTACCTATCCTAATCTCATTCTTTGGTTATAAAGATGCAAGGCTAAACTAAGTGGGATTCCCCTACCTATCTCAACCATAATCTCTTGTCATAATAGGAATGGCAATGGAACGAGACGTGGCTAAGATGGCCTGCGTTGTATCCTCCCTTGCCTAGTACTTTGTTTTTCTTTTAACAAGGGCGAGATGGGGACACCCCGAAAGTAAACAAGGTGGGATTGGGATTCCCCATTTCCCTACAATAAATAATAATAATAATAATAATAATAATAAATATTTTTAACAAAAAAATATAAATATTTTGTTAAAAATACATTCATATTTGTTAATATAATTATATTTAAATATAAAAAATATATTATATAAATAAATATAACTTATATTTTATTTATAATATATATATATATATATATATGCCAAATTGAGAATACAATCCCCAACCCCATCCTTCCTTGACCCAACTTAGGTATGGGATTTTTGCCTAGTTTCAACTTCGATTCCCCTTTTAACCATGGATTCCTAGCCCCATTAGAGATGGATCCCTGTGAAGATTAAGGTTAGCAAGGCAACTTGTCATCCTTAGGTCATAAGGATGCAAGATTAAGCTAGGTGGGATTGCCTATACGAGGACAAGATCTCCATTTCTAATTTACTTTCCCAATTTAAATTTTAAAAGTTTAAAGCTTTTCGAAAATAATAAATTATACATTAATAATATTGCCTTTTTCTTTTTCAAATGAAAGGAAGGAAATAATAATAATGAAATAAGGTCACTAGAATTAGAAAACTATAAGAGTATCCCAACTATTTTGGCAAGCTCAAAATTGGGATCCGAAATCACCCCAAATTTATTAAAATTAAGAAAAGATTCACAAAGTGAAGTACACCCAAAGCCAAAGGAAAACAAAGTAAATTACAATAAATCCAACGGAAAACATAACCATTACCAAATCAATACAATGATGAGAAAACTCTTTTAGTGATAGGATGCCACTATAGTCCTTCTTAGACACCCAAAGTAGTCATACCCAAGGAAGAAACCCTACCAAACTATCTATTAAAGAACCAACAAAATCTCGTTATAATTTGGATTAAACCTAACAGTAAGATAAAATATCATAAATATTTTTAATAGAATTATCATAAAATCATCAACATAAACATCAAAAGTCCCAAACCAACGGTCTAAAAAAAAAGATTTATAATATAAAGGTCATGCATATTAAGTTAATCTAATATAACAATCTAAATAGTACAAACGAATACATGCGTAATATTAAAATTTCTCAATATAATGTATACATTAGGATAAGCAGCTGAAAGAATATATACTATCATCAGACTCAAGGAAAAAGAATGATCCATCAATAATGAAATAATGTATGATCCATCAATAATGAAATAATGTATGAACAACAAAAATACTGGACGTAACTTGTTAGCTAAGGTATATGAGAACAACTAAAAAAAAAAAAAAACAAAACAAAACTATGAGATAAACTCAATAAATGGAATAAAATAATAATATGAAAATAATTATTTACTTCAAAACATTTTTCTTAAAACATCACTTCCATTTTTCTGAAAGTTCCCCTATTTATAAAATATCTTTCACAAAAACCCATGAATTTTTTAAAAAATATAACATATCTCATATTTCATATGAAAATATTTGTTAAATTCGTCTATTTAAATAAATAAATTATATTTTCTGGTGTCATGACCAATACCGAATCCTGTCATATGACTCTTATCGTCATAAGGCATCACCAAACCAATTAGTGAGGGGGAAACTGTCATACGACCCTAATGTCCAAACCAGCCGCAAAGTCAGGACTTCCAACAAACCTCTACATCACGTGATAATATTAGAGGGTATATATATGTATGTATGTATGTATATAATCATAATTGTATACATAAATGTATCCACATCCATATATGTAACAATGATATTGTTTGACACACAATATCATAAATCCATATGTCACATGTATCTTGTAATAAAAATATCATTTATCTCTTTATTTCATATACTCAAGTAAACCTTTATATCAGAAAAGCGTTTAAAAATCAAATCGTTCAAATTCATAACTTAATAATTACAAATACATTATACTAAAAAATTAATTGATTCCACAAAATCAAACCATGATATTCAAAAAATCCATTTAACATCCAATAGTTCAATTAAGAGGTAAAATGCAATCCTTAGTGTCCAATATTCAAAATTGTCATAACAATTTAAGTGTCAAGGTTTATAATCACTCTATTAGCATATTAAAATTTGAAAACATTTAAAAACTTGTCAAAAGTCACATGGAAAGGTAACTTATATATATAAACAAATATAATTATTTAACCACAATTTATCCAACTTTTCATAAAACTTTAAAACCATGAAATCGTCAATTTAACATGCCCAAAATATTTATGAAAAGAAAAATCTACTCATAGAAATGCAACTCACTTTTGATCCGTTGTTGCATGACCTTTAATCTTCATCCCTATGCTTAAAATATGATAACAATACTTTTTAGACTTCGAAAAATTAAATTAAGGATATTGATGCATATCAAATATCTTAAAAAAGAATTTATACTGCATTAAAATTACTCAAGTTGAACACTAAGGGCTTCAATTACGCAACAAACCCCTAAAATCCAATATCCAAACTTGAAAATTTTCACCTTAAGGTCAATTTTATAAAATTAAACCTTCTATTAAGTTTCATTAACATATAAGAAACACAAATCTAAGTTCAATATAATCTTAGATTGTTTAAACGCTATCCAATTTGACCAGGCATTTATATAGTCTAGCTCTAATCTGACAACTACTAAAATCTTAATAATCATAGATAAATTATATATTAATGTGAAACCCGAGGAATGATTAGCATATATCGCTATGGAGGTGTATGAAGTGTCTCATGAAATACTAATTCATACAGTTTTTGCCATATGGTTTTCTAAATAGTAAAATATATATATTTAAATTCAAGCCTGTCATCTCTACTTTGCACTTGTGAAGGGTTCAATTATTGAAGTCGAGCCAAATGTCGCAGCATGGGATATATATAGTATAAGGGTGCACGGGATATATACGGTAAGGGTATGGTTTACCTTAAATTTTACACCAACATATTTATAGAAAAGATAAGGATTTTTATTCATAATGGTCATGATAATTGTAGTTTACAGTTACACTATATTATATAATGAATAGGGAATGTTTAAAAGATCTCTCTCCTACATGTCCATTTAAACTATCTATATGCCCTTATGTTAGTTAAAATATATTTTTATTTTATTTGTTTATTATAGGTATTATTTTATTTTGGTGAGCTCACTTCCTCCCATGATTTCTCCCTTCTCTGCTTTTCCATTTCGTCTTCTGTAATCTGAATGAAAAATTATAGAACTTTCATCTTCTTCTATCTTATTTATCTCTTTACAACTTTTTATTTTTCTTTGTCTCTCTTATTCTGTTCTTTGCCACCAACACAAATAGAATTCCATTGAGCAATTAACCAACATATCATCTATCCACCTTCTTAACCTTGTTTTACTTAATATTTGAATTAAAAAAATAACTAAAATGTACTTGAAATCGAATTCTACTAAACCTTTAAAGTTCCAAAATTACCACAATTTCAAATGCTTAAAGTCAGATAGTAAATGATGAACACCAAAGAGTTCAATTCTCTACTCACCATAATTAAAAAAAAAATAAAAAAAAATCAACCTTTTGTGGTTCTTTCTTAACTGGTGCACAAGGTATTAACAATCTTAACTTTCTCTTAGTCATCATTGCAAAGGCAAGAACCAAAATTTGGTGGAAGCTTTTATTTCTACCCAACGAATGAAAAAAAAAAAAGAAAAGAAGAAGAAAAATTTAGGGGAAAGAGAAACAAGAAAGGGAGAAAAAATCGAGGATGAACTAAAGACGGGGAAATATATATAAATATATGTGTGTGTGTGTGTGTGTGTGTGTGTGTGTGTGTGTGAGTGTTGTGTCCACATATATGTATTTTTTATATATATGATTGGCTACTTTTGTTTCTTCTTTTCATTAAATTATTATATATATATATATATTTTTAAGGCATTTTTTTATATAGTTATTATATTGTTGTTTTAAAGCATTTTATTCCAATATATATCAAATCATATTTAAATATAAATCAATTAAAAAAACGTACATTTACAATTATATCTTTTTTCTGTTAGATTTAACAAATTTCTACTAATGGCAAGGGATGTAAATGATTTTTCTTAAACCTGAGGGATGTTTTTGTTATAACTCCAAACCTCAAGGGTGTTATTGAAGTATTTTCAAATATATATATAATTTTTTATTGTGTAGATATCTACAAAGATGATGGTTTTTACGAAAATTATCACTTTTGTATGATCTATTGACAATGGGTTTTGAAAACTGGTGTCTTTAAGGGACACATTGACAATGAGTTTTACAAAAATCATCATTTTTGTAGATATACACAGGTTAAAACTATACAAAGATTTGCACTGTAGAAATAATATCTCTGTATATTTATACACCTTTTAGAAGCCATGAAAAGTGGTTTTAACCTTTTCTTATGTCATGATGAAGGATTATAGATTGTCTAAATATATATATATATATATATATATATCTAATTTATATTCAACAGTTTTTGCAATATGGTTCTGAAAAGTAAAATTATATATATATATATATATTGTGTGTGTGTGTGTGTGTGTCAATACATGGAATACATATATATATATATATATATAATTATTTTACTATTGAAGAAATTCCAGATGAAATTCATTTAGGAAGCATGGAATTATATGTAATCCAACACACAGTTGCATGTAATCCAAGGCCTCTTAGAAGAAATTCATCTGCAATCCCCTTTTCTAATGTCACTATGAAGGGTTATAGATGGTCTAAAAATACATATATATATATATATATATATATCTAATTTATGTTCAACAGTTCTTGCAATATGGTTTTCAAAAGTAAAATTATATATATGTGTGTGTGTTTAAATTCAAGCCTATCATCTCTGATTAGTACTTTTGTGTGGTTCAATCATTGAAGTATGCTCAAATGTCACTACATGGAATACATATCTATACAGTTCGTTTATGATGCGGACGGTCCTCATGCGGACCACAGTATTGGTGATAGTTTTTAATAGTATTGGTGACAATTTTCTAAAAAATCGTCGTTAATACTATGAAAAATCGTCATTAATACTGCGGTCCTCATACGGACCGTCCTCACCATAGAATTTCCACATATCTATATATCTATATATATATATATATATAATTATTTTACTATTTAAGAAATTCCAGATGAAATTCATTTAGGAAGCATCGAATTATATGTAATCCAACACACAGTTTCATGTAATCCAAGGCCTCTTCGATGAAATTCATCTGCAATCCCCTTTTCTTATGTCATTATGAAGGGTTATAGATCGTCCAAAAATATATATATATATATATATATCTAATTTATTTGCAATATGGTTTTCAAAAGTAAAATTATATATATATATATATGTATTTAAATTCAAGCCTATCATCTCTTATTTGTACTTTTGTGTGGTTCAATTATTGAAGTCTGCCCAAAGGTCACTACATGGAATACATATATACATATATATAAATTATTATTTTACTATTTGAGAAATTCCAGATGAAATTCATTTAGGAAGCATCGAATTATATGTAATCCAACACACAGTTTCATGTAATCCAAGGCCTCTTCAATGAAATTCATCTGCAATCCCTTGATAAAAGAAAAATTATACATATATATACAAGGAAGCGTTTAATGTACTGTGATGACCAGTCCTAATAAAACACCTACAATTTGAAATTTTCAATGGTTTGATCAAATTTGACCAAATTGGATTTTAAGTGGGATCAAGTTTGATTTTTATTTGGAAATAAATTTTGGATTTGACTATCGTACTGTTATATAAAATTCATCAATATGGGTTTGTAAAGTGGCAATGTCAGGACTCATCCAAGATTCTTTACTAGAACCTTAGATAAGTCTTGATCTTAGGGAAACATACCGAATCTTCCAACGAAAAATCCAGCAGCATTTTTCTTAAGGGTTGGACATATCATAAAATTTCCTGCATGAAAGGTACATTTCTAAATGACACCACCTTATTCCTCCCACTTTACTACAAAAGATTCCACAAAGTTTAGCATTTCATTATAAAGAATAAGAATACATGTGTTGAAAATAAATTAGTGAAATCAAATACCTTTAGGACTCATGTTCGTCCATACCACCCATTTAGTACAGTCTTATATTTCTATACCACTTTATGAACACATCAAATGTATAAATGTAGATAAAAGGGTAGAACAACAACAACAATAATAACAACAACAATAATAATAGCAATGCTAATAATATTAGTATAACTTGTCTGGTGACTACCATACCAGGCTGAAGGCTATCACACTTGTGTGAAGGCTATCATACTTGCCCAAAACTATCACATTTGCCCAAAGGCTTTTACACTTACTCGAACGCTATCATATTTGTCCGATAGGATGTATACGATGAGTATGCAATTAATACTAATGATGATGATAATAACAATAACAAATTTATAAATAATAAATAATAAAATAATTTTAATATTAATAAAAAAAAGAATAATAATAATAATGAATAAATAATAATATTAATAATGATGATGATGACAATAACAACAATGGTAATAATAATAATAATAAGACTAATAATAATAATAACAACTACATTAATAATTAACAACGACAACAATGATAAATAATAATAATAATAGTAAAGATAATAACAAATGATAATAATAATAAAAAAATGATATAAGTAATAATAGTAACAATAATAATAATATAATTATTATTATAATAATAATTATAATTTCAATAAGAAATAATGATATTAATAAAGAAACATAATCATAAATAGCTAAAATAAAATAAATTATAATAAAATAAAATTTTAAAATTTATAATATTCCATGTGATTTGCACACTTGTAGTGAAGATACGTTCGATATACCATATAACATGCTAATGCACGATTCCATGATATCAATTGTCGCAAGAACACTGGTGGTGAGGTAGTTGCCTATAGTGGTCGTCTGACCCACTGGTCTCATAGGTAGCAGAGTCACTAGATGAAGCTATTCATGGGCTGAATTGGGTCATTATTCCGTACGGTGTAATATATATGGACTTGACATAATATATATATATATATATATATATATATATATATATATATATATATGTGTGTGGAAAAGATATATGATGCACCATACAATATACCAGTAGTATCAGACAGTACTCAGTTTCCCAAGCATTACTTGATGGGGAGGCTAAAGAAAGAAACCTACAATCAGTCACCTTGGCATTGAGCAGTGTCAATTGCTAATAATTTGTCGTGGCTAAAACAATCATCCTTCAATTGACGGGAGGGTGGCTGATGCTTACTGTGTACTATATTTGTCAATCCTTAAGTCCATAGCTCGCACAGGATGGTCATGCATACGTGTGCGCCAATCTATGATAACCAACCATTTTGCGGCCAAGGGGGGAACGGCTGGTGCTCACTTTGAATTATACTTGCCTTCCCTCTCTTACCACAGGTCACAAAAGATGACTATAAATGTAACTTGCGTACTGATTCATAACATAATGACTAACCATCCTACGGCCAAGAAAGGGGCCGACTGATGCTTACTGTGCAAATATATATGTTAACTCTCAGATCCATGGCTCTCACAGGATGATCATAATATAATAACTCATCATTCTTCAACCAATGAGAGGGATGACTGATGCTCACTTTGCATTACACTTACCTATCCTCAGGTCCATGGCTCCATATGATGACCATGCGCTAATAAACAATATAATATATAACACCAATACTGTATAGTGCATTTAAAAAATATAAAAATTTACAGTATCATAAATACTGAAATTTGATCAAATACAACTAGGTTTATATACTTTTACTAAGTCCATAAAATTCTATATTTCCTTTTAAACAACTGCATAAATCCAATTTTATAAAATTAATTATTTCTACAATAATTTCAATTTCATAATTATTCAAATACACAAATATATTTTTATACAGTAAAAATTATTATTAATCTTAAATACTTAAAATTAATTTATGAAAAATCATACTAAATCGCATGAAATTTCTCACAAAAATAAAGGCACAAAAAATATATTTTATTTTGCACAATAAGTTTAATAATATGATATAACAATAAATCTCATCATAAATTAGCATAATAATTTCTTTAAAACCATAAATATAATTTTATGCAACAAATACATTTAAATCACATAAATTCTACACAATAAAATTAAATAACCAATTTTTTAAATTTTAAAACATATATAATATTTTTTTGTTGTTGGAAATTTCCAATAACATAAATAAATATATATATATATATATATTATCTATATACATTCATATATATATTCACACACTTATCTATATAGTCATATACATATAAACACAATCTTTTCACCAAGCATATACATGCTCATACACATATTCATACAAAAATATATAAATATACATTATATATAAATATATATATATATAATGTATATTCATATGCATAATCACATATATTCACACACATACATAGGTATTCTTATATATATACAATTGTTTTAACAAGCATATATACACATATATATATACTTAAATACATATATATATATATATATGCATCTACACACATGCCAAAGGAGTACCAACATATACTTATGAATGAATATATATCTATATATATATATACACAAGAATATGCATTTGGAAAACGTTCACATAGATGTACATAAATATGTACATACATACACAATTTAAAAATTAAATAAAAAATCTACTCAAAAATAGAACCTTTTCAAATACATCACCATAATTCACAAACAAAGTACTAACGGAAAGCTAAACAGATGAGGAACATGTTACTAACCTCCATTGGGCTCAACACAGCCAGTGTTGGCTGGAAAATGGACAAATTTTTTTGACTAAACTCCCTTTCAATGTATCTCACAAATGGTTTGAAATTTGGTTGAATGGAGGCTATTTTTGAGGTCAGAAGGTTGCATACTAGGGGGATGGATTGATCTCATGGCTGAAGACCATCGGAAACCAGCCAACAAAAGAAAGATCGACCGTCGTTGCTAGCTCGCCAATTCCAGTGCATCCCCCGATCAAACAACTGAAAATTTAATAGCTAAGGTTGCCCTATTGTGGGCACCACGCCGGCTGTCACGTGTTACTATTCGGTGGTTGGAACTAGACCAACGGCCTATCAACGAGTGTGAGAGAGAGAGAGAGAGAGAGAGAGAGAGAGAGAGAGAGAGAGAGAGAGAGAGAGAGAGAGAGAAAGAGAGAGGGTTGTTTCTGCATGTGTGTGTTGGAGAGAGTGGGGGGAAAGAAAAAAAAAGAAAAAGAAAAAGAAAAGAAAAAACAGTTTTTTATTAAGGATAACCCATGGCACTCTCTTGTCATGACATGTGGCATCTTTCTAAAACATGACACATTAAACCTTTCAGTTGGTGACATGTGGCACAAATAAGATATTACTTTAAATATTATACTACCAGATAAAGATAGTCCTGGAAGAGATAGACACGATTTTACAAACCCATAACTTTTCAACCGTAGACACGATTTTACAAACCCATAACTTTTCAACCGTAGACACGATTTTACAAACCCATAACTTTTCAACCGTTAATCCAAATTAAGCATGATGCCAATGTACAGACTCATATCGACAGGCACTATCACATGAGTCAACATTAAAAACCATATAGATAAAAAGTCAACTCCAAGCTCACCAATAAGTTTAAACGCATTTTCTTTTGATCATAATAAAAAATTTTAGCTTCGATTTTGGCGTACTATCAGTCTACAAATTTGTGTCGACGAATATTTTGCTATGGTATCTCGATTAACACAAAATTCCTCTCAAAATAAAAAAGTCAATTGTGGAACCCACTTGGTCAACTCTGGTCAACTTTGATTAAAATTGATCAAAAATTCAAATTCGAAATGTTTTTTTCGAGTTGGGGTGTTATAGGCGACACAGTTAATAGGCGACACAGTTAATTCTAAGTTATAGTTAAAAAGTTTTGATTTTGAAAAGTTTTAAACATTAATAATTTTATCCTTGTCCAAGCTAATCAAAGATTTGGTTTGTTAGTGACTTGAAAGCCTTTATATATCTCGTGAACATGCCATGGTAGGGAAAAACTCAAAAAATACCTAGCAGGTCCCTAATTCCTATAAAAAAACCTAAAAACCAATTACAAAAACCCAACCCATTAAAGACCTATTAGCCACTTCCATCCTCCATTGGATTTTATCAGAATTGACCCCTTTCAACTTCGATTCTTGCTACATGAGCTAGCAAGACTTACCCATAAAATTTTAAACCTGATCTTCCACTGACACACGTGGATCAGAAAGATTTCCGATGACTGTCAGAATCTACACATTCATTGTGCAGCTAAAGTTTTCACTGAAATTAAACCCCTTCCTAACCAAATAGAGGACCACACACCACACAACCAGATTACCCATGGGAATTCCAACCATGATTGTAAAATTTTAGGCCAAACCACCTTGAGCGCGTTGAGATCGATCGCTTTTTGGCAGCAACGAGATTTTCCAGCAACTTTAGGTCTCACTGGATTTTGGCCATTTAAGGTCATGCCATAGGGTCTATCCCCCCAATTTAAACCCCCTGAATACATTTTTGACCTCTAGTTACCAAGATTCCTCACTTTTTAAGGGATCCATCAATAGAAATGTTGGCCAAATCTTTCGATGATTTTTCTTGCTAGCAATGATAGTTTTGGACCAAGGTAAGCAGCCATTACATTTCTCATCTATTGGTCTTTTCGTAGATATAAAATTTGTAAATTTTGGACATTATTTGATTAATTTTTTATTTTTGGGTTAATTAGTTTATTTATGATAAAATTGAACTATGTTTGGACAATTTTAGACCAAATTAAAATTGAAACTATATAATTAGATGTTAAAAGGATCCGATGAAAAGATTAATTTCATAAAATTAGTTTTACGTGAAAAATCCCCATTTTGGGTACTGGGACCAAAAGGTTCGTAGTATAATTGGATCTTTGGTATCTAATTTTGGAAGTCTTAGAGTTGTAAGAGTTATTTTGGAATATGTGGTACTCACCAATGTTTTTGATTTGATTTTGAAAGCTTAAGAAACATTCTTTGTTATATTTTAAGCATTGGGACATAGATTAGATGTGATTCAGCAGCAAATCAAGAGTAAGCTATATCTCTATGGATGGATTTATTTTCCTAAATATTTTTTTCAGGCATGTTAAATTGATGGTTCATGGTTTTGAAGTTTTGTGAAATTTTATAGAAATTTTGGTTATAAAATTGTATTTGTAAATATGTATAAAAGTTATAATTTCATCTATTTTTGGAAAGTTTTTAAATGTTATCAAATTCTAATATGCTCATGGTGAAACTCTGAATCTTAATAGTTAAAAAGTTTTGGAAATTGAATTGAATATTACTATATAACTTTTTATGAATATATTTTTGGCATCAAAGAAATACTTATTATTTTCATATGATATGACAAATAGTTACATTGAGCATTTACATATGGATATAAAGGAATAAATATTATGTTGTTATGGTATATATATAAGATATGGATTTGTGATGCTATGTGCCAAGCAACACCATTATCGTAGATATAGATATGGATATGGTTATGGATATATTTATGATTATATATGTATAAATATATATATTACAAGAGGGGATACAATCTAAATGGTCTTGATGGGTAGAAAACGGACCAAAAACATATATTTTTTTTTTCCTGACCATTGGATTTCAACAGACAGTCTAAATTAGAGGTAGGATTTTCCCTCTCATTTCCTTCCTTTCCCACCCATCTTTCACCCCATTCGACAGAGCCACCCACCTTGTTCTCTCCCATTTTTGGCAGCCATCCTGTTCAACATCCTATTTGACAGAGAAACAGAGCCACCCACCATGTTCTCTCCCATTTTCCTTTGGAGGCCACATTTTCATCCTCGGCATCAACAATCGGAGCTGGGTTTGATGATTTTCATAGTAGAATAAGGAGGGGATCTGAAAAAAGGCATTGATTACCACTGGTATTAATTGATACGTGTTGGCAGAGACTGCAAATCTACATAACCAACCAAAATCCTTCTACGAAATCGAACAAGAAGAAGAAAGACCCTTCACACCTAGACCCAGTTGTTGCTCCACGAGCTAGCTTAGCTACTGCAATTGCTGGAGGAAGCCATTTCCAAAATCCATGGCAAGCATAACTTTGAAGGATGAGAAGGAAATTGGTATACAATACGGTGGTAAAATGAGGAGACATATTTAAAAATATCCATTTTCTAGGCATTAATCTACAAAATTGCCACCGTTTATTATTTCACCTACAAAACCATTTTCCTCAATATCAAAGGGGCCTCTAGATGCCTATCTTACCAAGAAAAATAAATATTATTTTGGTAATGATTGCAGTGACACAACAAGATATTATTTACAGAAAAATGCACTAATTTCCCTCTCATTTCCTTCCTTTCCCATCCTATCAACAGAGCCACTCACCGTGTTCTTTCTTCTCCTCTATTTGTCTAATTTTTTTTCTTCTACAATTGAATTATAGACTGAGACTGATGGGTACGGGTGCCGAATGGGATGGCCGCCGAAAATGGGAGAGAACTCAGTGGATGGCTCTGTTGAATGAGATGGAAGATGGGTGGGAAAGGAAGGAAATTAGAGGGAAAATCATATCTTTAATATAGACCATCTATTGAAATCTAATGGCCAAGAAAAAAAACACATTTTTGGTATGGTTTCTACCAACTAGGACCATCCGGTTTGTAGCCCCTCTCTGTATATTACTTAACTCTCTACTATTATCATGTAATGTAGAGGCTGGTTAAGAGGTATTAGCTCTGTGATACCTCAAGGATGTCAAGGGTCGTATGACTGTTTCTCCTTCCTCCCTTTTGCTCTGCAATACCTTAGGATGCTAAGGGTCGTATGGTAGGATTTGATATTGGGCATGACATATAGGTTTTGGTATCATATGGATTATGTTTATCAAACTAGTAATTTTGCTTATGTGTTATTTCTGGAACATATAAATTATTTATTTAAGTATAGGATGTTATGGTTTCTATTATGTTAATAAATATTTTCATATGAAATATGAGGTTTGCTAAATTTCCGTGGGAAATTCATGATTTCATGAGAGACATTTTCTTAAACAAGGAAGTTTTCAAAAGAGTGAAAGCAAGATTTTGAGAGAAAGATTTAAGTATAAATGATTATTTTCATATAATTATTTTATTTCATTTTGAGTTTGTCTTGTAATTTTGTTTTTAAACTGTTCCTCTGAGCCTCAATTAAAAGATTACGTACATCATATCTAGGCATTTTTGTTATTTGTATGTGATTATGCTACTAATATATTGTTATTTTATTTTGACTCTGATGATAGTAAATATTCTTTCTTTTGCTGATATTGATGTATAAAGTACATTGAGCATTTTTTTTAATATTTTGCATTTGTTCATTTTTACTTTTTAGATTACTCTGTCGATTGAACTAATATGTACTACTCATATATTATCTTTAATTGATGATTTTGTGAGAATTTATCAAAAATATTTATGTGATTTTATTTGTATCCAAATTTCAGGGAGATTTTACGAGAATTTTGCTTGGAAATTCGATAAGACGCTCCTAGACTGGATCACTTCAAGTGTCTGGGAAGGATCCTGAGACTAGTCTTATCAGATTCCAAGATATTTGACAAATATAGTTTTACAAATCAATTGGACCCTTGATTGGGTGTATCCAAGGCATTTGGGAAGTAATGAATGGTTTTGCTTATAATTTTTATATCATTAAATTTATCTACTTAATGGACAATATGATATTTGTTAAATATTTTAGTACATAGAACTGGCCCCATATATATATATATATATATATATATATATTTAAAAAGAGAGAGGGAGAGAGAGAAATATTATTTGTAACTAGAAAAGTAAATTTATGTCATAGAATATTTTATCACCCAGTGTAGGATATATGAAGTAATTAATAATAGGCAATTTAAAAAAAAAATATATATATATATATATATATAATTTTTTAATGATCTAGAAGTGGGGGAATTTAAGTTACATATTGTTAGAAAATAGTAACTATTGACCGTCATCCAAAAAGACAAATGTTTTAAAATATCATCAGTAATAGTTAGGTAATAAAAATTAATAAATTTGTCTAACAAGAAGTAACCTATTCATGTAAATTTTAACAATTTAACAACTACTACTACAAATAATAATAATAACAACTTTTATTTCAAAAAAATATATATATATATATATATTGTTTATAATTGTCACAATAGTGCATTGTCTTTATATTTTTTCAATTAGGAAAAATTACTACTCCTTATTTAATTAATTTTTTTTGGCATAAATATATTTGCATTTTGAAAATTACAAAAACACCTTCCACACTTCATTCTATTGTCACCCTTTTTATACGTAGTTTTTGAAATTTTCACATGTCGAAACTTTCCAGTTTTTATTTTTTTTATTAAATGGGAGGCACGTGTCGTAATTTAAATATATGGAAATGTGTAAATGTCGTTTCCAATATAAGTGACTATATGAAATTGAAAATTTTAGTGCCGTTCATTAAGCTGTTTAGTTTTTGTTTTTAATTTTTTTTTTTAAATTATGTGTAATTTGCTTATTTTAGTAGTTTGTCGGTATTAATAATAGTTAGAATTTATTAAATATATTAATTAACTACAAATATCAATGAAAAAAAAAATAAAAAGAAACACAACTTTAAATTATATTTCATTTTATGTTCATTTTCCTCCTCAAATTTATAGTTAGTAGAGATGTTTAACTACTATTAACCAGCAATAGTAAACTATTAAAATGAGAAAATTACGCACAATTTACAAGGGAAAAGAAAAAAAAAAACCAGATTAATAAATAGCATCTACACATGTAAGTTTTTTATTTTTAAAAAACATTAGTATCAATCCTTGTGCAATATACAGTATGTGCAGCAGCAATAAATGATTTCGAAAATAAGTTATAATAATTAATTGTATTCAAATCAAATCAAATTAATTAATTATGTTATATTTTATGAGTAAAGACTATAGGTCATTAATAGTTTATTATTAGATTTACAATTTTCATTGATATTGTTTGTTAGTATGGTAAAAATTAAACAATTTAGATGTTTCTTTCAATAGATGCAGAAGTGCCACTCGAATTCAAGTAGAGAAATAAAAAAATATGGTAATAAATAATAAAATGTTTGCAAAATAAATGCGATGAAAATTCAACTATTGTATTAATTTTTAGAGAAAAAATAAATTAAAGATTCTAAAATGCCTTATACCAAAAAATATTTTAAATATAAATTTAGTAAACTCAATGAAACAACAACAAATAACAATTACTTTTTTAGAGAATAAAAAATATTATAACAAAAATTAAAATTGAGGAGGAAATATTATTCAACAATGGTATTTTTGATTGATTGAGAGTTTAAGGATCACTTACTGTATTACCAATTGATAGGCGAAGACCTTCAAAACTTGATAAGAATAAAAATATTATTTTGAATGATGAATTTAAATTTTCTTCAGATCCTAAAATCTAGGCATTATTAGAAATCAAAATCTTTTTCTTTATTATTTGAATCAATTTGAAAAATCACCATGCATGGTCACAACCCTTCTCAATTATTTGAATTAATTTGAAAAATCACCATATATGATCACAACCCTTCTCAATATGGGTATTATAACATAGCCTTATTTATGCCCTCATTCATTCAAGAAAAAAAAAATATTTATTTCCAAGACAAAAAATTAGTCTTGTTCAAGTTTGCTCCAAAAAATAATTAATATTTCAAAAGGATATTATTTGCTTTGCTTATATCATTTATTACCTTCCAAAAAAATAAAAGCAGGCTCCTTTAATTTCGCAGTCAATTCCCAAATTTATTATTATTATTTAAAAATCATAATTTGGTTGTTTAAAAAGAAAAAAAAAACAAAAAAAAAGAAAAAAAACAACGTAATTTGGATGTTTTGGATCAACATGCCTTAAATAATTTGCTACCTCTATATTTATTTTTTCCACTTTTAAAAATCCAAATAAAATTAAATACAACCTAATTACCAATAATAATATTAATCATATATATATATATATATATATTAATTTATTAAATGGAAAATGTTTATCCATAATTTATTATCCTAATTATTACTTAATTAAAAATATCATTTTTAAAGCTTTGATTAACAATATTCATTTTATGGGTGAGAATTTTCAAATTTTAAATTTTAACATCTCAATATCATAATTGATATTTCACTATGATTTTCTTTAATTGCCTATATTAATTATTCATTGTAATAATTTGTACAATTTGAAATTTAAATAGCCTTATTTTGAAATTATCCATTTTAAATTAGTGAGCTATTTACTATTAAAATACAGTATCCATATATAATTTATATGAGTCAAGTTTTTAAATTTTTAAAGTTTAAAAAGTCTTATATCTAAAATTTAAATTTTAAAATTAATGGACATCCAATATAGACAATTAATTTCATAATTTATGGAAATAATAAATTTATATAGGTTCACATTTTCAAATTTTAAATTTTAAAATTTCAAATTAATATTTAACTGACTAGTAAGTATGTAATATCAATGTTGTGTATAAGGCAGCTAGTTTGGTGAGTTGTATGATGTAGATTTCTTTATCTGTTAAACGGCATTATTTGTGTATTTTTCCCTTAAATTATTAATATTTTATTTTCTTAAATGAAAAGTATTTTTCCATAATTTTTTATTATGTTTATCACTTGGTTAAGAAGATATATTTTTAAAAGTAATGAGATATTTACATACTGTGCTTGAGGTAATTTTTATTTTTAA
Organism: Ziziphus jujuba; assembly: GCF_031755915.1. Lineage (NCBI taxonomy): Eukaryota > Viridiplantae > Streptophyta > Magnoliopsida > Rosales > Rhamnaceae > Ziziphus > Ziziphus jujuba. The sequence continues at coordinate 10,717,521 of NC_083388.1, forward strand.
ATTTTTATTTGTTATCATATGGGTTGAGCTTGCGATGATGATTATTTTTGTGTTTAATATGTGCTTGAGATAATTTTTTATTTTTATTTTTTCAGTATTTATGCGCTTGATTATGTGCTTGAGATGTTTAGTTTTTTGAGTGTTGAAAGAGAAAGTGATAATAATTGAGATTATATATATATATATATACACTGGAAAAGAAAAATTTTAAATCCAATCTTTTGACTTGTGAGGTCCATTCATATTACACAGTTAGATGGTTCAGGTGAGAGTTTGCAGATACAGCGTAGTAATAGACTGACCTTTACTGTCAAACCTAAATAACTATCTAATTCTGAACCAATCTATTCAAACTTTTTTTTGCTCTTGTAATTAATCGGTTACACAACCAAAAAGGGACTCAAGGCAGAGCCCTTAAAAGGAGGTGGCAGCGAAGCCCCTCTCCTGGGTTACAAAAGACCAAAAAACGCCAGGTAAGTCATTAACATTGACCTCGCCCGAGATATCATGCTCAAGGCACCATTTACAAACAAAATCAACTAGAAAGTTATCTTCCCTGGGCGTCCAATCTATTCAAACTTGATCACAAACAATTTGGTCCAAATCATGTTGTTCATTTTAATTTCTATCCTTTTATTAATGTATTTTTATTATATTATGTTGAAGGTGGGAATACTTACGTATGAACTTTTCTACCGACACTAAACATTTGAATGTTTGAATCCTATTATTCATTTTCATTTCTTTCCTTTCGTTATTGTAGTTTTATTATATTATGTTGAAAGTAGGAATACCAACCTACAAACTTGTGGATTCAAAATAGATGGAGCATGGTTACCAGTCAAAATTTGTCTTCTTGTATTTTGCCAGGAAACACAATTTGCATTAATGAAAATTAACAAAATAAAAACAATTTTAGATTATTAGAGAGCTATTTGTAGAGGTTAACTTTGACCAAAAAAAAAAACATACGATTGCTACTAGATCCTCTTTTTTTATTATTTTTTTTCCCACTTGATATTTGTAGTCATGTCATCTTGTAGAACATTTTTGTTTCTTTTGTTTAGTCTATTGACAAAAATCTTGAACTTAATCATCAGCTATAGATATTAATCTGCTTTTGTTCCTTTTTTTTTTTTTCTTCTTCTTTGTATGAGAAAGCCTAATATGGTGTTAGTTTTTTGTTGAGCTTTTTACTGTTTACTTTTTCATCTGTGTATCTAGTTTGATATTGTTCAATTTTGTGTACTTGTCATAGAAATTTTATATGCTGTTAGTTTTTTCTTTCTTTTGGTAAATTTATATGCTATTAAAGTTCGATGCAAACAATTTGAATATATTATATGAGTTAAATGGCAATATAGTGAATAACGGTTGAAGATTGAGTTTTATGCTGTTCGATTTTGCTTTTATTAATTTTTGTTGTTGTTGTTTAATGTAGCAAATAGCAGTTTTTTATTTGGTTATTTCTTATTACTTGCAGCAAGATGATATTTGAGATTAATGTTTGGGACAAAAACCATTTTAGGTAGATGAATAGGAGTATAGTCTCATTAACCTTTTAGATGATGCTAAGGTATTAAATTGTGGCTGGAAAACAAATATAGGGGAGAAAATGTTTGTTAAAGTTAGGTTACTTTGGACTTGCAGGGGTTAATGTGTATATAGAGAATGATGTGGATTTGTTGGAGTTGTTTGCAATGTTTAATGAAAAAGGTGTTGAGAGAATCAAAATGGAGGTAGCCTTTTTGCCATTAGATGACCTCATGACAATCCAAAAAATGGCAATCATCAACATGATGAAATACCAATCCTAAATGAAAATGACATCAAAATTGAAACTGAAACTCAATCTCAATTTAAATCCACAAAAGAACTAATTGCCATTTCTAAATCCCATCTAAAAACTAAACAAAGCCCTCCTTAATTTAATATGAAAACTTATGGCGAATCTGATGCTTCAAAGTAGTTTGGATGGAACGAAGATGAAACTATAAATAGGGACATCCATGTAGATGAGGATTGGAATATGAACTTTGAAAATGATGATGATTCTAATGTATACGAGTCAAACAATGATGGTAGGAGTGTTGGAAATGATTCTGAAGAAGAGAACCCAATTGCTAGAATGTCTAGGCAATTTGTAGGCAATATTTATGTGGCTAGGTCTTATGGAAAACCTTACTTGTGTAATGTACTGATTTTTGACAATGCTATTAAGTATAGAAAGGTTTTGTCTGATTATGCCATAGAAGAGGGACTTAATTATGTAAGATCTATAAAAAAGCTAAACCATATGATGAAGACATACTTGTACTAAATTGACCACAAATATATTGATGATTGCTGAGTGGATTTTTTTATAGTTCGAGCAAAAGTTTAGGGATAATCCTAATATAGATGCAGATAAGATGTTTGCAAAGGACAAATCAAGATATGAAGTGGAGGTTAAGAATTTAATGTTGTATAGGGTAAGAACAAGGCATTGGCCAGGTTAGGTGGTGACCATGGTGAGACTTATCCAAAACTACATAAATACGTAAATATTTTGAAGATAAAGAACCCTAGTACAATGGTCAAAGTAATGGTTGAGAGAAATGCTTCGTTTGAGAACCCCACTTTCTAGAGATTTTTATTAAGTTTTCCTGCCCAAAAGGATGGTTTTTTAAAGGGTTGTAGACCATTCATTGGTCTAGATAGGTACCATTTGAAAGGACAATTTGGTGGTATGTTGTTAACTGTTATATCTTTAAATGCCAATAATAATATATTTCTTGTGACAGTATGTATCTATAAGGGTGGAACTTGGATAGTTGGGGATAGGGCCGGTTTAAGGCATAGGCCACTAAGATGCCTAGGGCCCCCATTTTCTTGGGGCCCTTCAAAAGAAAAAAGAATAAAAAAATCCATATATATAATATATACATTTATTAAATATAATATAATTATTAATTTATTTAAAGTATAAGAATTTTGACTTAAAAAAATTAAATTATCTCTAACAGTTTATTTGTTTTTAGGTGAATTTTAATTGATTATTTATTGCAATAATCATCTTTAACTGTTTTTATTTTTGGAAAATAACATTAATTAAGTTCAATTAAATATTTTATATTCTAGAATTGATTATATTTTAATAATAAAAAAGAAAATAAAAACATGTTAAATATTCCTCTCATTTATGCACTTTTTCTCATTTGTTTATGCGTTTTTTCTCATCTTACTCACTTATTTTCATCCCTTATCATTCACTCGTCTTTTATATTTGTTTAATTTTGGTATCCAACCTATATTATTTGCAATTTTGATTCAAATGACTTTAAAACAAAAGGTAAGCTTTGTAAGTGATAATTTATTTTAATGGATTTGTATTGTTCATTCTCATAATAGTTTTAATTTTTGTTTTTTTTATTTTTATGAATTCATGATTTTAATTATTTACTAATTGTTCTAATTATTTGTAAAAAAGCAGATTTTATATTCCTTTAATTTTTGCTTTTATATTTTTTTTCTTTATATCTTCATTCAAATAAATTAATTAGATTTATTTTGAGAATTCAAACTTAAAAAAAAATTAAATTATTTTCCTTATGTATAGATTTATTATTTTTTGTTAGTGCAGCTTCAATAAAAGAAAAGTTTTTCCAAATTGAAATTAATAAAAGCTTATTTATGTTCAATTATATCTCAAATAGATTAAAAAGTTAACAATTTTATCGATTGAAAAATATTTATTATCAAATTTTAAATATAAAAATTTAATTAGTAATTTTACATCTAAAAAGAAAAAAACAACAAAAAAAATAGATTTTATATCAAAATATCTATTTTATAAAAATTAATATTTAATTATGACCCTAAATATTTGTTTTTGGGCTAGGGCCTCAAACATTGTTGAGACGACCCTGGTTGGGGATAGTTTTTGAATATACTAAATTGGTATATTGGAGTTCATGAAACTAGAACAATTACTTTTATGTTTCATAGGCAAAAAGGGATTTTGATAGCTTTGAATAAGATTTTTCAAAATGAAAAACACATTTTTTGTATTTTTGCCAATTTTAAAGGAAAAAGTCCTGGAATGAAGGTAAGAAAGATGGTCTAGATAACAGCAAGGTTTACAGATGTTAAGTAATTTAAGAAAAAAACATGGAAGGTATCAGGAGTGTTAGTCTAGCTATTTATGAATGGCTTATGGAAGTGCCGCTTGTCATTGGAGCATATATGCTTTTGATAAAAGTACTAAAACATATCATATGACCAACAATATGAATGCTTATGGGTGGCTTATGGAAGTACCTGCTTGTCTTTAAAGCATACATGCTTTTGATAAAAGTGCTAAAAGAGATTATGTGACCAACAATATGACTGAGTCTTTTGATAGTCAGATAAATACGTATAGGAGCAAACCTATCATACAATTGCTTGAGTTTCTAAGGAGAAAAATGATGGGTACATTCAAGAGACAAGAAAAGAAGTTATTGTCATAGACTATAGATATTCCACCAAATGTTCTAATTAAGAGAAATATGAATCCAAAGGCAAGAAGACATTTAAATGTTATCTGGGCTGGTAATGACTAGTATGAGTTTTTAGATGAGACAAAGGTATTTGTTGTACACTTGAATAAAGGCAAATGTAATTGTGGTTCTTGGCAAATGAGTGGAATAACATGTAAGCAAGCTATGACAGCTATCAACCATATGAGGATGAAGCCTGCTGTATATGTTGACAAGAGCTTGACCAAGGTAGGTTATCTTCATACTTCTAGTGGTGCAATTCATTCTATACTGGATAAGATAGTATGGCCACGAGTTAATTGGATAGGGTGCAACCTCCGACATATGACAAGAGATCTAGGAGGCCAAAAATGACAAGGAGGAGGGCATATGATAAGTCAGTTCTAAAAGTGAATCGATCTTTCTCTCTTAAATGTGAGATATGCAAAACCATTGGGCACTACAAGAGAACATACTCTAAAGCTTTTGGAAATGCTAAAAAAAAAAGCAAAGAACCATGCAGATAATTTAATTGTTTTCAATTTTATTAAATTCAATAATAACTATTATTTGATATTTTAACTAAAATATTCTCACAGTTAGGACAATAATGAAAGTGATAATGTATAAACTTTGAGCTCACATGTTCCAAAGGCTTCTTCTTAGCAAGAATAATAGGAACCTCGGGCTCAAATATTGTAGGTCGTTTAATTATTTTTTTTAATTTTTCTATTCACTTTCATTTAATTGAATAATAATTATTAATTGATATTTTACTGAAGAGAATCCGCTTGTACCTATACAACCTGCAATCTGTTGGGGTACTGAGCTTGTACAACTGAAGACGAGGCCAATTACAAGGGCACAAGCTAAGAGATTTAAAGACAATCTGGTTAACTTTATCAAAGATGTAATTAAATCTCAAGAAGGCATGATTATACCCGAAGATTCTAAGCAAAAAACAACATATTTATAAGCATCATAATCTTTAATCCACCTTGCATTGCTTCTAAATTTTAGATTTTTACACTTGGTGATTTAATAACATTTTTCCTATGAATTTCAATTGCTTGATTTTGTCCTGCCTTTACCTGCTATTTTCATCATCAACCATGTTAAACTCCTTTTCATTTGGTGTCCAAAAAGAGTAACTATTGCATTTCCCTTGTAATAAAAAAAAAAAAAAGTTTTGATGAGTTGTTGGTTAATTTAGAAATTTTGATCCCTGACTTTTTTGCAAAATAGAAATTTCTATTTTTAAATTTGATTATATCTCCATTAACTTCACTACTACCACTTGATTCTTGCAGTTTTAATAATTGAGTTTATGATTAGCATCTTCTTAAATTGTTTCTATGATTTTGTTGTAAGTTGTGGAGATTTTGTTGTGGGTTGGAATTGTATGGGTTTTTTGAAGTATAGGTGAGAAGGTTATGTCCTTTTTAAACGAGTTTTGCAGGTTTTGTGACACACTTTGTTTTGGAGAGTGAATTTCTTATGAAATCGAGATTGTTTTATGGGTTATAGGAGTTGGAATTTCAATGATTTTGGTTGTGAATTGTGCAGTTTTGTAAGTTTTAGAGCATGAGATTTTCTAGACTATGTTTTGAAGGAGTGCCTTTTGTAGGTTTTGTGTATTAGGAGGAAAATACTTTTTGCAAATAAAGGGGAATGATAGAAATCCGCCCGTGTCCATACAAACGACTACCCACTAGGGTGCTGATCCAATACAGATGAAGACTGGACCAATCACTAGAGCACAAACCAAGAGATTTAAAGATAACCTGGCTGGATTCATACAAGTAGTTATCAATTCTCAAAAGGGTTTATCCATATCCGAAGATCCAAGACCCGTTTTATGCATTCAAGTGGTGGAGGCCGATATGGATCCATATAGCTGTTTTAGTGCAATTATGGACTCCGGGAAGCACAAAATGGGTTCAACACTTGCTAAATTCAATTAATATCATTAAGAGGTCATGGAATCAAGACAAGAAAGAATCAAAAGCAACCAAAATGGTGATTTGTGCATGGAAGGACTTTTGGTCCGAAAATGTTGTATTTGTCGCGTGTTTTACTATATTTTGTTGATTTGGCATTTTCTCTTTGTTCCAATCAAGGAAAACGTATGGGAATCATAAATAATCCTATTTGATATCCTACATGGTACATTGGATTTGATTTGGAGTCCGTAGGGAATTGATCAAAGTTAGTTTAGTAGTCAAACTAGTCAACTAGTTTCCTAATTTGAATTTGACTTTTTGTTTTATTTGGTTTTTATTTATTTATTTGCTGAACAAATCAACTTAGGAAAGTTATTATTTTATTATTTCAGTTGTAAATTAATTAATTTTTAATTCAAAATAAAAAAATTATTTAATCCAAATTAGTTTAGGAAAGCATTGTAAATTCGGCCAAGCTTGTTTCCTAATTCTTTTGGGCCGAATTTTACCTACTTGTTTAGGTTTATTGTTTTGTGACTTTAACCTATTTAAGGGATTTTTTTTCAATGATAATGCACCTTTAATATTATTCAAAAATTTATTTATGAGATAGAATTCTCTTAGTTTTCTTTGAACACCTAAAACACTAGTAGAATGTTTTAGTTTTACTTATCAATAGGACATTCATCAGCTATTGTGGCATCCTCATCATATACCAAGGTTTCTAATCACAGGTTGATTAGGGGTTGAGGTGACCATAAGAACTTGAATTTAATCGTGATCCGGGCTAATATAATACGGCTGTAGGAGCAGATTGACCTAGGCTCGTATCCCGAGGGGGGTGTTTGTGTGGTGTAGAGGAGTTGAAATTTCTATATTTTTTAAAGTGTTGGGCAAGCTTTATAAGTATTTGGATTTTCTATGCGAGATAATTAGTTTTTGAGATAGATTTGTCTTTCAGGGGATATGATTGAAACTCTTCACCTACTAGCTGTTGGTTTCAAATGGTCTGTGACCATTATTTCAACATTTTTTTTTTCAAATTTCATTCATTTTTTTTTATCCCAATGGTAACATCAATTAATGATATAAAGGTATCAATGTCACTGCAATACGCCACATAGGAAAGAGAATCAATTTGAATGGATGAAATCACTCCATACAGGTGGTGATTAAAATATCTCAAACCTCAATAAAGAGTTGTGCAAGCTTTATAGGTAGCTGGAGTGTCTATGTGAGATAACTAGTTTTTAAGATAGATTTGTATTTCGGGGGTGTGATTGAAACTCTTCACCTACTAGCTGTTGGTATCAAATACTCTGTAGCCATTATTTCAACATTTTATCAAATTTTATTAATTTTTTTTATCCTAACGGTAACATCAATTGATGATACAAAGGTATCAATGTCACTGCAATACACCACGTAAGAAAGAGAAGCAATTTGAATGGATGAAATCACACCACAAGGGCGGCGATTAAAATTTCTCAAACCTCAATGTCTATTTTACATTTTTCCTTATTTTGAAAGGGTCTTACTAGAATTTTCCCTTTTAAGAAATACCAATGAATTGCACTGGGCCTTAAACAGACATTTAGAGCTTAGAAGCCCATTTTCTCCTTAGCTAGGACATGTTGGGCTTCAACAATCTCAATAGACTTTTTTTTAAAAAAAATTTTGGATGATTAAGTTTTGGCTTGTAGTATGATTATTATTTCTAAAAATTACAAATCAATTTAGTTGTTTAGGCCTTGTAGGATAATGTTTTGTAAGACCATTTTAATAAATCAATTTTGAAATGAAAATGATAAATTAAATTTTACATTTTTAGAATTTAAAATCATGTATGATATATATTTTATGCTATATATGGTATATATACATATATAATTGAAAATGATAAACACTATCCATACTGGTATTTTATATATTTTAAATATGATTTATATTTATATAAAATAAATAGTTTTAATTTAAAATTACAAATACTAACTTTTCCATGTTTTGTACATTTCCCAAAAATTGTCCAAATATTTTATATTTTAAAAAATGTTTTCAATTTTTTTCAGATTCTATATTTTAAAAATAGCTGCCAAATACATTTTTGGACATTTTTTAATTTGCCAAATGGAAAACTAGTTTGGGTAACCTTTTAGCAATTCTCAATCAATTAGTTCCCCTTCTCTTTCTTTTTTGGATGGATTGCTCCCATTCTCTTTCATATTTTTGGATATGGGGATTTCTAGTTATTGTATTTTCAGTAGTATTCTAAGTTACCGTTCTAACAATCTTTTTTATTTTTTATTTTTATAATTTATTATTATTGTTCTTTTGTGTATCTAGAAATGGGTTTCTCCTTGATTTAGTTTGTAATGTAGTAGGCAGAGAAAATTGCAACTTGTTGAAAGTCGCCAATGTTGAAGGGGAATCATACTGGCCAATTTGACATCCAGATAGTCTATACAACTGCTCTAGTTAGTCCCAATGCCTCACCGCCAAACTCTTTAAGTTTTTGCTCAAATAAAAGTTTGCTTCCGTTTGTTTTTTTTTTTTTTTTTTTTTTTGGGGGGGGGGGAGTTTTAGCTGTCTTCCATTTTGTCTGGTAAGGAGACTGCAAGAACTAGCATACTGCAATCGGTTATACACAATTAGTATAAGATGGCTGAGACTGTTAACATCACACATCTTTCTCAGGTTAAAAGGAAGAAGAAAAATCCATTAATTGTTTTCGACATCTTCAACAAAGCACAGTCCAAATAAGCCAATTACAATTTATGCTACCATGATTGGCATCCTTGGGAACTCTGACTTAATGAGATGAAAGAAGTGATCGATCAGATGATGAAAGACTCTTATGAGTGCAAAGATTCAATTTTTGTAGACGCAACTAAGACCTATGCGAGAGCTAAGTTGCTAGCTAGATGAAGCATTCACTATTTTTAAGAGCATTCCAAAATTCAACTGCGTGAACTAGATAAAATCTTTTGATACCATTTTGTAGATAATGGTGAATGAGTCTCGTTTGAAGCTGAACACCATCTTTTCTTGGAAAATTCTTGGGGGTGGGAAGTGAGGTCTCAGATTAGGTACTTGAATTTGCTTGTATGCTTTATGCAAAAAGGGTCATTTTTACATTGCTTTACAAGTTTTCCAATAGATGGATTATCAAGGTTGATATACAGAAAGAGAAACTTATAGAATTTTGATGAAAGGGTGGTGTGAAAATGGAAGGCCGAATGAAGCTAAACATTTCTTATATTCAATGTTTTGGAGGATTTCTCAAAAGGGTAGTAATGCAGATATTGTAATCTGTAAGACCTTGTCAGATGCTTTGACTGATTATGAGCATGTTGAAGAGGCAGTGGAAATATTTAGAAAGATATTGAGGAAGGGGCTGAAGGCCCCAAAACAATGTGGCCATCTTATTGATCTTAGCCACCCTAGTGATGGTCGAAATGCAGAAAGAATAAAACAATTGATTAATGAAGTTCTCATCAAAGGTGGCATTCCCAGTCTGGCTAGTTACAATGCCATGACTATTCATCGTTACAATGAAAATAAGATAGTTGAAGTTGACAAAGTTATTCAGGAAATGCAAGATGGAGGCTTTAGCCGACACCTTCGATTTCAAAGCATAGTTGGAGAAAGCGATGAGGATATGAAATTTTGTTTGTTTGAGAAGGAGCTCATTTTATACGATGTTACCCGTTACGTTTCAAGTACTTTCAAGAAGTAAGTTCACTAATGTTTACGCTTTTGTCCTTCGTCAATTAGAAATGCATGCACTCCATTTGAACAAACTCTTCAATGGTTTTTTGTGTAAGATTTTGCCCTTAAGTTTCTTTGTATGCAAAAGAATTTCAGATAAATTTTGCTTCTTTCTTCAAGCTTTTCTTAACATCATGTTCATAGCAATACTTATAAGTTGTAAAATATGTAAGCTTTGTATCAATGATCAAAATACAAACACATAAATTTAGAAGAAAACAAATAAACTTAAAATTGCTACTCCAATAATAATCAATAGCTTTTCAGCACTCTTCTTCATGACGATGCTGGAGGAGGGTCTTTTAGGGCCACCAGATGAATTCTTGGAGTCAGTTTTCTCACTCAACTTGCTTGTCTTGCTGGGATTACACAATTTAGAGTTGCCTGATATCCTAGAGTTGAAGAGTAATTCAAAATTGAAGAAGAAAGTGTATTAATTAGTAAACAAGTAGAAAACCATTACATTTAAAGAACAAAACTCTACTTATTATATATAGCAACTGATCACCTTACATTAACTTCAGGTCATGGTTCTTTAAAAGTGAGGTGGGAATGGATCCATTGAGCTTATTATCCATAGGAAAAGATTTTTGGTTATTTTCCATATTTATGTATTGAGATGAAAAACTTTTATTCGAGAGAGAATCTTACAATTCTTTCAAATTGGGGAATGTGCCAAGGAAATCAAGGATAGAACCTGTTAAGCTGTTGTATGGAAATATCTGTAATTTCAGACGAATATAGAACCAGTTAACAGTTGAAAGCAGTACCTCATAGTATGTCAGTAGCTATTTCTTTTCCTGGTCAAAACTCATATTGTCTCAAGAGCATCCATGAAACTAAAATTTGGATGCGAACATGAAAGATCAAAGCCATCCGGGTACAGAATATTTTCCGAAATACTGATTAATTGAATTTTCTGTTAAAAGTTTTTCCTATTTGTTAATAAAAATGTTTATCGTAAATGGAACTGTAGCGGATGGGGCAATGATACGAACCTAGGACGACCTGCTCCTAAACCCGTATTATATTAGCCCGGATCTTTAATTAAGTTCAAGTTCTAATGGAATGGACCTCAACCCCTAACCAACCTGTGGTTAGAAACCTTGGTATAATATAGACGCCACAATAGGGGATGGAAAACCTATTGATAAGTCAAGCTAAAACAACCAATCTCTAATGGTGTTTTAGGTGTTCTCAAAGAACAAAGAGATAATTAATCTCATAAGTATTTTCTTAATCAAATCAAAGTTGTATTATTATTGAAAAATAAGCCTTTAAATAGGCTTTTGAAGAAACAAAATAAACCCTAAAAACCCTAGGTAAAACCAGCCACTCACATAAAGAATCCTAGTTGGCCGAAAACTATACTTCCTTTCCTAATCTAAGTTTGATTAATTAATTCCTTTATATTAAATTAGGAATTAATTAATTTACAATGGAAAGAATAAAATAAAAACCTTCCTAAATTTATTTGTCTAGAAAATAAATAAATAAAAACCTATAAGTAATGGTAGTTTCCTAAAACAAAAAGTAAGAACAAATTAGGAAAATAAAAATGGTAAATTTCGGCTATGTTGGTAATGACCCTTCTTTGATCCAATTGGACTCCAAATCAGCTTCAATAGTCTTTGTGAGATGCCAAATAAGCTTATTGTGAAGTTCCTCACGTTGCCCTTGCTTGGAAGTATGAGAAAAGGCTAATACAGTAAAATACAGTAAAGCCAGCAAGGAATACAACAAATCCGGCCTTTTCTTCCCTTTGTGCGCAAACCACCTTGTTGGTCGGCTTTGAAGCTGATTTGGCTGGTTTCTATGACTCATCCTCCATATGAATTGAACCCATAAGGATGGGGTTCCAATTCACACAACCTGGCCTCCTTATTATCACCAAAAACGTCACCTGGGACTGTTTTGGCTTCTATTGCTTGTATGAGTAAAACAGGCCTTGGTTCTTTAGATATGACCAACCCCTATTGACTATGACTTATTCCTTGTATGAAGACAGCAAGATTGTCCTTGAACTTCTTGGCTTGGGCCCTAGTGATCGGTCCCACCTTCATTTGTATTGGGTCAGCACCCTAGCAGGTTGTCGGTCGAACAGTCTCGGGTGGATTCGCATCAGGCAATAATGACATCTGCCAATTAAATCACCACTTTATAGATAGGTCATTGATGATTGATTACTATGGATGACAAAGAACATTGTTTTATACAAACAAAAAAAATGAAAATATTGGACATGTAAAATTCTATAAGTGTACAAGAAGATATAATTACAGTGCGATAAGATGAGGTGTGGCACCAGAACTTTGTGATAGCCCAGACCATCCGCATGCGATATTGTTCTCTTTGGGCTTGGGGAATCCTCTTATAACCCAGTCTTCAAGGTTTTAAAAGGCCTCGCAAGGAAAAGGTATCCACACCCACTTATATGGAATGTTTCGTTCCCTTTTCCAACCGATGTGGGACTTCACAGTCCTCCTCCCTTGGGGTCCAGCATTCTCGTTCGCACACCGATCCGGGTCCGGTTCTGATACCATCTGTGACAGCCCAAACCACTCGCATGCGATATTGTCCTCTTTGGGCCTGGAGAATCCTCTTACAACCCAACCATCAAGGTTTTAAAAGGCCTCGTAAGGGAAAGGTATCCACACCCACTTATATGGAGTGTTTCGATATGATTACAGTGCGATAAGATGAGGTGTGGCACCAGAACTATAGTTGATCTAATCCCATGTATATGGCAAAGGAAGACATGATCTCCGGTCCATTCCTGTATAATTTTAAATTTACTCTGTAGCGAGGCCAAACCTTCCACTGGCAAGCCCAAAAAAAAAAAAAAAAAGAGTAAAAATGTTAATGCCGTTAAAACAAAATTATTTTCTATTTCCAAAACCTTAAAAAACTATAATATCAAATAACAACAACAATAAACCATCTTTACTATGGGTTCCATCAGTTAAAGGATCAGTAACATAGAAAAGCTCCATGTCATTGATGAGAGGAGGAACTGTGGATTCTTTCATGGCAAACAAATAGAGGGCTGTGTTTTCTATAGCCATGGTGTTGGTAAGGTAGAGCTCAAAGACACCTTCATAGGATGAAACAATAATCTTTGACGCATTGTGGTTATCTATGTAAAATGTAAAAGGTTGATTTTTTGTTGAGTCTAGCTAAGCCACTTCGGAGAAGTACATGATGGGATAGATAGGAACTGATGAAAGACAAAGTTTTAAGAAAATAGTTTGTAGAAGAAAACTTCCTCTTTTTTTACGATACAAAACAGAGGTGAAGAAACAATTTATATAATATTTGCAAAAAAGTCTTATTCACTCACACCAGGTAAACATGCATTCTTACTCTCTTACTTTTTACAAGCTGTTATATACACGTATATATACACGTCCACAATATTACTGATAAAAGAAAAATAACAACATCTATAAAACAAATTCTTACATAACTACAAATCTATCAGGATATAAACCTTTGGAGATAACTTTACAAGTGATCAGCCCTTGTAGAACAATATCTCTCTTGTGCTCATCTATTACTAACAAATTTGAGTTGTTTCCATATGTTGACAGTTTGGACAATTATGTTTGCTGAGTTGGCTATCCAGGTGGCTGTCCACATATTCTATCAAGCCCCTTCAAGTTGGAGAGTGAAATAGAATGAACTCTCAACTTGAATCGAAAGGAACAAAAGAGCTAATGAGATAGTGCTTTTGTAAATATAACTACTATCTGATGTGAAGAAGGAATGTGCCGTGCAACCAAAGTTCCATCAACTACTTTTTGTCTCATAAGATGATAGTCAACTACAATATGTTTTGTTCTCTTGTGAAAAACTAGATTGATAGTCATGTGAAAGGCACTGATATTGTCATAAACAAGTTGAATGGGTTTTGTATATGAAAAACCAATGTCATGTAAGATATAAGACAACCATGTTAACTCTGCAGTTGCAGTGGCCATAGCACGATACTCAGACTCAGCACTTGATCGAGCTACTGTTATCTGTTTCTTTGAAGCCCAGGAGATGCAATTTTCTCCCAAGTAAACACAATACCCTGATGTGCTCCTTCGGGTAATAGGACATCCAGCCGAATCTCCATCTGAAAAACCAACTAGAGTAGATGAGCTTTGTCCTAAGAGATGAAGTCCATAGTCTAATGTTCCACAAAAATACCAGAGTATACGCTTGACAACTTGAAGGTGGAGCTTGGTTGGACTTTGAAAATGTTGGCAAACTTGCTCCCACAATCCTTCTATACTCTATAGCATTGACTAATTCCTTATTATCATAAGAAATTAATGGCTAGACAAATACTGATGTAGTCATAGAAGTTGCTTCAAGCATGTAAGCACAGCTTACGAGATCTTTAGTGTATTTAGCTTAAGATAAAAATAGTCTTCCCTTGAAGAATTTTACTTCAGTACCCAAAAATAGTGAAGAAGTCCAAGATCCTTAATGCAAATTGGCTTCATAACCAATCAATAAATGTTTGCATAACTCTTGTATCTGATCCTGTAATAATTACATCATCAACATAGAGTAAGATAATGATTGAATGCTTACCATTATTGTTAACAAACATAGAAGAGTCAGCTTGGCTGGAACGAAATCCAATTTTGCATTAAGTAACGGGAAAGTTTATAAAACTATGCTCATGGGACTTGCTTTAAGCCATATAAAGATTTTTTGAGAAGACAAACATGATTAGAATTGTTTGCATCTTGAAAACCTGGTGGCTACTCCATATATATTGTCTCCTTTAAGTCACCATGAAGAAAGACATTCTTTACATCCAATTGCTTAATTTCCCAGTTTGACATTAG
Source organism: Ziziphus jujuba (assembly GCF_031755915.1). Taxonomy (NCBI): domain Eukaryota; kingdom Viridiplantae; phylum Streptophyta; class Magnoliopsida; order Rosales; family Rhamnaceae; genus Ziziphus; species Ziziphus jujuba. Next base: position 10,732,575 of record NC_083388.1, read on the forward strand.
ACAATAGATAAAATAAGATGCATAGTTGCTGGTTTAACCACAAGGCTACAAGTCTTATCATAATCAAGACCTTCAATTTGAGTGAAACCTTTAGAAACTAACATTGCTTTGTAAAGATCCAAGCTTCCATCCTTTTTGAATTTTGTACAGTAAACCCACTTCGAACCAACCACATTTGCATTTGCTGGTCATGGAACCAGCACATGTATTATTTTTATGCAAAGCTGAGAGTTCTTCTTTCATTGACATGACCCATTCATTTGATTTCAATGCTAATTTCAAGGATTTTGGTTCAGGAATGATTGTAAGTGTTAGGTTTGTAGACAAGGATAGGTCCAATTCATTGGCACGATCTAGATGCAAATGTAATTGACGTCTAGTTAATATGGGGTGTATGTGGGATTGAGTTGCAGAGGTTGTTGGGTCGTTTGATATAGGTAGATCTATAAATAGATGAGATAAGATGCTTGGTGGGTTTGATGAAGTTGAGACGGGCTCTATTTCAGGAGGTTATGGTAAGGTTGAAGTGGACTCTTTGGGTAAGCTTATGGATGAGGTTGAGATGGTCTTTTCTTGTGTTAATGACATTAGAGAATGCAATTTTGTTGGTGATGTGGCTCTTTCAATCGATGGCATACAACAATCAACTTTAATACTTTGAGACGTTGCTTGCTTACTGGATGGATAATTCGGCATTCTCTCATTATTTGATATGGGTTCTTGTATCCACTCTTCAGCATCTGAAAACTTTGTTAGAAAAAGTAAGTCCTGTACATTATTACAAAGAGGTTCTTTAGTTGGTGCAAAAGCAAAAACATTTTCATTAAAAAGCACATGTCAGGATATATAGATTCTATGTGTAGTGGGATCAAGGCACCTATAGCCTTTATGTAGAAGACTATAACCAATAAATACACATGGATATGTTTTTTTTTTGTGAATTTATGATCACCTTGTCTTTTCAAATGAGGATAACATTAGTAGCCAAAAACTCTAATGCCACTATAATTTGGAAGCCGTCCATATAAATTGAGATATGGTGTTTGCATTTGTAAAACACTTGATGACAACCTATTTAATAGATGGACAGCAATAAGAAAAGATTCAACCCAATATTTTAATGGTAGATTTTCATGAAACATCATTGTTAGATTAGTCTCAACTATATGACAATGTTTCCTTTCTACAACTCCATTTTGTTAAGGAGCACTAGGACAAGAAAGTTACTGCTGTATGCCACATAATCTTAAATTTGTTAAAAAGGCATTTGAAGTAAATACTCCACTACTATCACATTGGAAAATTTTGATTCTCCATTCAAATTGATCTTCAACCAATTTTTGAAATTGGAGAAATATGTCATCAAAATCTGATTTCTTTTTCATAGACTATAGCCATGAAAATCTAGTTCAATCATATATAAAAATTGCATAATAATTAAAGCCTTGATTAGAAGAAATTGGAGTTGGCCCCCATAAGTCACAATGGATTTTTCCAAGGGAAAATCCATTACATTATTTGAAATATTAAATGGGAATTTGCATTGTTTACCCAACTCACAACTATTACAAACTGAAAATTTTAGCCAATTAGAAATTGAAATAGCTTGCCTTGGCTTTTATTTAAAACTTGCAATACTCTGGAGTTTGGATGCCCTAATCGCTTGTGCCATAGTCCTGAAGAAGCTTTTCCATCTTGTATTGCACTTAATGAATCAAGGTGTCCATTATCTAGTGCATATAAGCCTCCTTTTCTACTCATTTTTGTCACTATCTGCTGATTTTGATCCTTTATTAAAAAACCTATAGAGTTAAACTCAATAACGTATGAATTTCAGAAGTTAACTTGCTTATTGACAACAAATTTTTTTTCAATTGAGAAACCACTAAAACATTATTTAAATATAGCTTATTTAGATGGTTTTGTATGAATAATGGTTTCTCCTATATGAGTAATTGGCAAAGAGTCTCCATTACCAACAAAAACTCTATCATGTCCAGCATAAGGCCTTTTTGAGATAAGATAAACCTTGTTTTCTTATCATATGTGCATTAGCTCCTGAATTTGCATATATGGTGTTGTCCTTTGTATTATCTTGGAAAGTAGTGAAGGCTTGTTGTGGTTCTCTAGATTCATCAAAGGCATCATATCGATTCCAACATTTGTCTGCTGTATGGTATGGCCTAATACATATTTGACAATAAACTATATTGTTAGAACCTATTTTTGAATTAGAATGGTTACCTTTTGCTTCATGATTTTGAGGACCAGATTGAGTCTTCCAAGTATTTTAAGAAGACGTTGCTGTGAAATGTCTAGCAGGGGTAAATCCTCTACCCCGAGAAGTGAACCTTCCTCCTAAATTACGACCTTGTCCTCTTCCACGGCTGCTTACAAAAGCTTATGTATGATCTACAAGCTATTTTTACTCCAATTGACTATCAATAAGAGCCTGAACATGTGCTTTCAACGCTAACACAAACCGAGTAAAGGATGGATATGGAGGTTTTGTCAACATTGCTGAACGAAAAGGTTGATATTTAATGCCTAACCCATGAGACAAGTGAAAACATTTATCTATATCATCCACTAGTTTGCCAATTGCATCCAAATTATCATAGATTAAAGTAAATTTACAAATATACTCATCTATTCATTAACTTCCTTTCTTTAATCCCATGAGGCTATCACTGAGAAAATTTTCCTTCTTCTAGGTAGCTGGTGGAAGAAGTTCTTCAACAGCTTTCCACACAAGAAACACTATGTCAAGACCAAAGGTGAAGCTGATAACATCAACAAAAATAGTACGAAGCAGCCAAGCGATTAGAAGACCATCATTGTTAACCCAAAAAGCAAAGTTCAGATTAACATCCTTGCTACCGTGCTCCTTTTCCAGTTCCTTTAACGGCTTGGCATTGCTTGAAATATGATGATAAATGCCAAGACTTCGAATGAGAGGAACAACTTAAGAATGCCATAGCATAAAATTTGATGAGCCTAACTTGATTGTTATGACGTTCAAGCATTGATGGAAAGATTGAATTAAGAGCCTTGGTTCAACTTATATGCCAACATTAAGATCCATGATTGCAACCTGCTCTGATACCATGGTTAAAGACCAAAGTTAGAAAATAGTTTGTAAAAAGAAAACGTCCTCTGTTTTTATGATACAAAACAGAGGCGAAGAAACTATTCATACAATCTTTGCAAACAAAAAACTTTCTTTAGTCTTATTTACTCACACCATGTAAACATACACTCTTACATTCTCACTTTTTACAAGTTGTTACATGCATGTATATATACACGTCCACAAGGTTAATGATAAAAGAAAAATAACAACAGCCATAAAACAAACCCTTGTCTAATTACAAATCTATCAGAATATAAACCTTTGGAGATAGCTTTACAAGTGATCAATCCTTGTAGAATAGTATCTCTCTTGTGCTCATCTATTACTAACAAATTTGACTTGTTTCCAATTGATGACAGCTTGGACAACTGCGTTTGCTGAGTTGGCTGTCCAAGTGGCTGTTCGCATATCAAGAACTTCATTGCCGATTATGTGAGTGGCTAATATCAAAGGTTTGCATATGCTTTTATTGGTCACCACATTCAAAAGAGAGCCTTTGAAGGCTTTTCTGGCACATGAAATTTAATTGATGACGCATCGCTTATGACTAAAGTATGTACTTTGCGTCCAAAATTGGACTCCAAATTCTATCATAAGGATCATATGGGTCTGCATCGTAATAATTTATAGATCAACAGGATTTTAGGGAAAAGATGAAAATTTTCTTTTAGAATGATTAGTCACTAAAACTTTTGTAATATATATCATGTTGTGACTAAAAATTCATGTGAATAAAAAGTTTTTGGTGATAATTAATTAAATACATTTTGTTTTTCCAAAATAGTTAACTTTCATTTAGAACTGATTTAGGTATCAAAACTTATGATAACAATATAAATATTTGAGAAAAATTATATAGCTAGCTAATTAAAATACACATTTTGATATATATATATATATATATAACATATTTTAAATAAACATATTGTAAGTTACCAGATTTTGATATTGTAAACATATATATAACAATATTGTAAATATTGTAATCATACTGTCTATACATTTTGATATATAGCATATTGTAAATCAACATATGTAATGTTAAGTTACCATATTTGGCAGTACATAATCACTAACATGTTCTATACAATTTGTTAGCGAAAAATATAAATTAAATGAAAACTCAATTTCCATCAGTTTAAGTTTTTGGAATAAGTAGTATTTCAATTTGGTATCAGAGCCAGAAATCCAAGAAATCCTGAGTTCAAAACTCAATAACGCCATCGAAAATAAATAATAAATTAAAAACACATGTAAGGACCCAGAAATAAAACCCAAAATAGGCGGGTCTACATTTGAGGGAAAGTGTTAGAGAAAAATATAAATCAAATAAAAACCCACATTTTATAAGTTTAAGCTTAGCTTTTGAGATCAGTGGTAACACAATTTAAAAATATTTCAACACAATTTGTTCATATATATATATATATATATAATATTACACATAACATCAAGGAGATCAGAAATTATTTACTCCATTCTATCAGATAGTTTATATTAAAGTCCACATGGTTTGTTATTGGTTATAAAATCCTATAAGGGTGGTTAATGTTCAGTACGTATTTAATACAAACTACCCAATAAAACCCAATAGAGATATTTCTTTTTAATTAAAGTACATACCCTAAAAGGAAATTTAAAAGGAAAAAAATCACACTACCTTATAGCATTTGGTGAACCATAAGCAATCGTCTGTCTGCTCAACAAAGCACAGGTGGGATTGACATAGCTGTACATTGTTGAAGTTATACTCCCCTCGAGACTCAATATGAATGGAAACTGGTTAGGGCTTGTCTGAGCTACACAAATGCTCGTCTCATCACCCTTTACCACATATATACTTCGTAAATTTTAATCGCATCCATTTCTATCTTGACCATGGTTCAGTAATTCCCATCAAAATAGAGCTCAAAAGTGGGTGGAGTCGACTTCTTATCATAATTTCCATAATAGAAACTTGCTCGGACAATAGCCTTCTCTCCCTTTTCGGCTTCAATGAAGTAGCAGTTCTTCTTTCTAATGGTGAAGCTCTGAGAGTGCTCATCATCTGATTGCACGGTGGCTGGATTCTTCACCACATGAGACTCGCCTTTTTTAATGAGGCAATTGTTGAAGTGTGGCAATTTTGCCACTTGATGGTGCATGTCACCGGCTAGCATGCACACCTTGGTATCAAATCCTTTCCTTTTATGAGTTTATATTTTTTTGTATGTTTTTAATTTATACAAGGTATATTTTGATAATGTTTTGTGCCTAAGTTATGTATGCAAAATTATAGGCAAAATTATGCACAAAAGAGTAGGAATGTTATGCTTGAAATGCCTATGGTGCTGGATTCATAATTTCCAGCAACATAGCTCCACTATTTATCTTATATCTCAGGTTGCAAATGGAGTTTTGGGCTGAAATTTTGAGGGATGTCTACAGACATATATAGAAGACTATGGTTCAAAGTTCAGGTCAAAATGACATGGGAAAGTCCATTTTCTATTCCAAACAGATTGCTGTATCTGATGGGCCCAGTATGCAGAGTATGGGACAGTTTTGGAGCTGTTTGGCCCATGATCCGGTTCCAGAACTTTCCTAACTCTTGGAACAATATTTATTGATGACCAAGGATGCTTCAAACCAAGTTTCATAAGCAGATACAAAGGGGAACTAAGTAGATGAAGCTAGTTTGGTTGTTTACCCAAACTAGTTAAACAATAGGAACTTAGTTCAAAACCATGTGCCACTTTTTACTATATTTGGAATAGACATGTTGCAGCTGGTTTTTGACTCTTTTGTGTATGAAAAGTTAGGTGTTGACCATTTTACTTTTTTAAATTTCAAATACTTTACTCGTTTTGTAAGCTCACATGCTTGGCATGTGTGAACTAGTTGTAATTTCAAGCTTATATTGTAAAATGAATGAAATGGCTTCACATCTATGCCTTATTTTCAAAAACCAACGTGTTCCTCTTCTTCTTATCTCTTCTTCAACACCTTAGAACACTTTAGGAACCCTAAAAACCAGAAAAAACCATAACCAAAACCTAAAAACACAACTCACACACAACCATTCCCAAGAGCATCACCAAAAGCTTGCTTGTTGCTAACACTTCAAGCTAGCTTGCTCTTGGTCATAACCTTCTCACCCCAACAAAGTGGTATCAGAGCAAGGCACATTTTTTGTGAGATTTGTGAGGTTTTTGGGCTGGTTCGTTCCTTGAGAGTGAAGAGATACTTGAAAGCACAAATATATTTTCATATTCCTTCATACTAGAAAGCAACATTCACATGGCTTCTTCAAGTTTTTCAACTCCTTCTCCTCCTATCTTCAATGGGGAGAACTACAACATTTGGAGTATCAAGATGCAAGCCTACTTGAAGGCTTATGGTCTTTGGGAGGTCACCATAAATCCCCAAGAACCCGAGCCTTTGAGACAAGGGGCAACGGTCAACCAAATCAAGCACCATGAGGAGGAATTGGCTAAAGGTTTCAAGGCTCTCACCGCCATTCATTCTTGTATTAGTGATACCATTTTCACAAGGATAATGGCATGTGAGAGTGCCAAAGAAGCTTGGGACAAACTTCAAGATGAGTTCCAAGGGAGTGCAAGGACAAGGCAAATGCAAATCCTTAACCTAAGGAGGGAGTTTGAGACTATCAAGATGAAAGACAAAGAAACAGTTAAGGAGTTCACCACAAGGCTTCTTAATGTGGTGAATCAAATTAGGGTGCTAGGTGAAAGATTAAGTGACCAAAGGATTGTGGAGAAGGTGTTGGTCTCCTTGCCCGAGAGGTTTGAAGCTAAGATATCTTCATTGGAGGAGTCAAGGAACCTAAATGAAATTTCCTTGACCGAGTTGGTGAATGCCTTGCAAGCTACAGAGCAAAGGAGGAGGATTAGACATGAAGAATCAATGGAGGCTGCATTTGTGTCTAAACAACATCAAAAGACACAAAATCAAAAGAAGAACAAGCTTAAGGTCATAAAGGAGAAAGGTGAAACTAGCAAACCCGAGAGGAAGTCCTATGAACCTTGTCACCATTGCAAGAAGAAAGGTCATCATCCAAGAAGGTGTTGGTGGAGGCCGGATGCATTTTGCCATAAATGCCAACAAAAGGGTCATGTGGAGAGAGTATGCAAGGCAAACAAGAAAGATAAGCAACAAGCAAATGTTGCTAAAGATAATGCAAGTGATAGTGAATCCGAAGAGTTGTTTGTTGCTACTTGTTTTAATAGCATGAAGAATGATGAAGGATGGATCATTGATAGTGGAGCAACACACCATATGTCTCACAAGCATGAGTGGTTCACAAACTTGGATAGGAGCAGCCACAACAAAGTCAAAATTGGAAATGGAGCCTTGATGGAAGTGAAAGGCAAAGGAGATGTGGTGATACACACCACCAAAGGTATCAAAACTATCCATGATGTTCTCTATGTACCTTCTTTATGTGAGAACTTACTTAGTGTAGGTCAAATGCTTGAGAACAAATATGCATTACACTTCTCAAACATGACATGCACTATAGTTGATCCACATGGAAATGAATTAATGTGTGTTGGAATGAAGAACAAGAATTTTAGGTTGAATATGGATGAAAATGGTGCATCGGTTGCATTGAACACCAAAGTTGAGAACACCTCTCAACTTTGGCATAAAAGACTAGGCCATGCTAGCTTTAAGTCATTGGTAGGCACACATGAACTTGTTAGATACATGCCATTGGTGGAGAAGCAAGAACATGTGTGTGAAGTGTGTCAAAAAGGAAAGCATACTAGGCTAGCATTTCAATCTTGTTCTTGGAGATCAAAGGAGAAGTTAGAACTTATACATTCGGATATTTGTGGTCCTATGAGTGTTCCATCCTTAAATGGCAGCAAGTATTTCATAACTTTCATTGATGATTACTCAAGAATGTGTTGGGTGTATTTCCTTGAAAGAAAATCACAAGCTTTGGAGAAGTTTGTAGAATTTATGAAGTTAGTGCAAAATCAATCCGGTTGCACTATAAAGGTGTTAAGGACGGACAATGGTGGGGAATACACAAGTGAGGCTTTCAAACAACTTTGTAAGGATCATGGTATAGTTCATCAATTCACTACACCATACACACCACAACAAAATGGTGTATGTGAAAGGAAGAACCGTACCATCATGGAGATGGCTAGATGTTTGTTGTTTGAAAGTGGCTTGCCAAAGAAGTTTTGGGCCGAAGGAGTTAATACATCCATCTACATCCAAAATAGGCTTTACTCAAAGTCATTGAGGAGTAAAACCCCATTTGAGCTTTGGTTTGGATATAAGCCTTCTCTTGATCATCTAAGGGTATTTGGAAGCATTTGTTACATCCTAGTACCACAAGAGAAGAGAGGAAAGCTTGATGAAAGGTCACAAGTTGGTGTCTTGGTTGGCTATAGTGATGTGACCAAGGGATATAGAGTGTATAACTTGGAAACCAAGAAACTTGTGATAAGTAGAGATGTAAAAGTTGATGAGGAAGCTAAATGGGTCTGTAGTAAGGAGGAGTTGGCTAGTATGGATGAAGACAATCGGCTTGAAGCTCATGATAATGATGAGGAACAAGGAAATGATGAAGGTGCTGCCCATGATGATGAATATGATGAGAATGAGCTAGAAATCTCCATAGGGGCTGATTTGGAGATTGGTGATGGTGTGAGAGGCACAAGATCTCTTAATGAGATTTATGAAAGGTGTAATGTGGCATTGAGTGATCCAATCAATGTCCATGAGGCTATGGCAAGAAAAGAGTGGAGACAAGCCATGCAAGATGAAATCGATGTGATAAACAAGAATGACACTTGGAGCTTGGTAACAAAACCGAAGGGAAAGAATGCTATTGGGGTGAAGTGGATCTTTAGGACCAAGTACAATCCGGATGGGTCCATAAATAAGCACAAGGCAAGGCTTGTTGTCAAAGGATATGCACAACAAGCCGGTGTGGATTATGGAGAGACTTTTGCACCAGTTGCAAGGATGGAAACCATAAGACTTCTTCTTGCAATTTCGGCACAAAAGTCTTGGAAAGTATATCACCTTGATGTGAAGTCAGCCTTCTTGAATGGAATATTGAAGGAGGAGGTCTATGTTGTGCAACCCGAAGGTTTTGTGAAGAAAGGAAGTAAAGAGAAGGTATACAAGCTACACAAGGCCTTGTATGGCCTTAAACAAGCTCCTAGGGCATGGTATGCCAAGATAGATGGTTTTTTGACAAAGCATGGATTTAGGAGGAGTCCTAATGAGCCTACATTGTATATTAGGACTCATGGTTGCATGGTGTTGGTGTCCCTTTATGTTGATGACCTTCTAGTGACCGGTGGTAATGAGAAAGAAGTGAGCAATTTCAAAAGTGAGCTAGAATTGAACTTTGAGATGTCTAGCCTTGGAGAGATGAAATACTTTCTTGGAATTGAAGTTGTCCAATCATCCAAGGGCATCTTCATATCTCAAGAAAGCTATGTGAAGGAGCTGCTCAAGAAGTTTGACATGGAAGATTGTAATAGCGTTGCCACACCTATGAATGAAGGCACCAAGTTGGTGAAGGATGATGATTCTCCAAAGGTAAATCCTTCCATCTATAGAAGTTTAATTGGTAGCCTTTTATATGTATGCTCTACTAGACCAGATATCATGTTTAGTGTGGCTGTTTTGTCAAGATTTATGCATAGTCCATCACAAAATCATCTTAGTTGTGCAAAAAGAATCCTAAGGTATTTGAAAGGTACTAGTGATTTTGGTATATGGTACAAGGATGGCATGAATGAAGCTTTGCTTGGTTATAGTGATAGTGATTGGGCTGGTTCTTTGGATGATAGCAAGAGCACATCGGCCTACATTTACACTTTTGGAAATGGTCCTTTCTCATGGAATTCCAAGAAGCAACAAATCGTTGCACAAAGCACCGCGGAAGCCGAGTATATTGCTTGCTCAAGTTGTGCTAATCAAGGTGTTTGGCTTAGGAAATTATTGGAGGACTTGAGCTTGAAGTAAGAGGAAGCCACGGTAATATTGTGTGACAATACTTCAGCAATAGCAATTGCACAAAATCCAGTCCAACATGGGAGGACCAAGCACATACCGGTCAAGTATCATTCCTTAAGGGAATTTGAAGCAAGTGGTGAAGTGAAGTTGGAGTATGTGACTTCCAAGGAGAACTTGGCGGATATCTTCACCAAGCCATTGGGAAAGAAGAGATTCGAGATATTGAGAGAACTTCTCAATGTCTCATACAAAATTGCCAAGGAGGAGTGTTGAAGTGTGGCAATTTTGCCACTTGATGGTGCATGTCACCGGCTAGCATGCACACCTTGGTATCAAATCCTTTCCTTTTATGAGTTTATATTTTTTTGTATGTTTTTAATTTATACAAGGTATATTTTGATAATGTTTTGTGCCTAAGTTATGTATGCAAAATTATAGGCAAAATTATGCACAAAAGAGTAGGAATGTTATGCTTGAAATGCCTATGGTGCTGGATTCATAATTTCCAGCAACATAGCTCCACTATTTATCTTATATCTCAGGTTGCAAATGGAGTTTTAGGCTGAAATTTTGAGGGATGTCTACAGACATATATAGAAGACTATGGTTCAAAGTTCAGGTCAAAATGACATGGGAAAGTCCATTTTCTATTCCAAACAGATTGCTGTATCTGATGGGCCCAGTATGCAGAGTATGGGCCAGTTTTGGAGCTGTTTGGCCCATGATCCGGTTCCAGAACTTTCCTAGCTCTTGGAACAATATTTATTGATGACCAAGGATGCTTCAAACCAAGTTTCATAAGCAGATACAAAGGGGAACTAAGTAGGTGAAGCTAGTTTGGTTGTTTACCCAAACTAGTTAAACAATAGGAACTTAGTTCAAAACCATGTGCCATTTTTTACTATATTTGGAATAGACATGTTGCAGTTGGTTTTTGACTCTTTTGTGTATGAAAAGTTAGGTGTTGACCATTTTACTTTTTTAAATTTCAAATACTTTACTCGTTTTGTAAGCTCACATTCTTGCCATGTGTGAACTAGTTGTAATTTCAAGCTTATATTGTAAAATGAATGAAATGTCTTCACATCTAAGCCTTATTTTCAAAAACCAACGTGTTCCTCTTCTTCTTATCTCTTCTTCAACACCTTAGAACACTTTAGGAACCCTAAAAACCAGAAAACACCATAACCAAAACCTAAAAACACAACTCACACACAACCATTCCCAAGACCATCACCAAAAGCTTGCTTGTTGCTAACACTTCAAGCTAGCTTGCTCTTGGTCATAACCTTCTCACCCCAACAGCAATCGTCTCGGATCCATTTGATTGAATTGTCGGCGGTGAATGCTAATAGATATTATATGTACTCTTCGATTTGTTTGTTATACCATGTAATTATCTTTGTATATAAATCTAGGATTCATATAATTATCTATTCGTAACAACTCTCATGAGATGTACATATCCTGGTTTTTACTCATTAATAGATTTGAGCTTTTTCAATTACTCTGTGTTATTATATGGTATCATAGCACATATAGCTCTAACGAGATTTCTTTCGATCCAATCATGACTTCACTTGCAGTATCAAAATCATCCTCTTCAATCCCAAGTTCTCTTAGTGTCTCGACTGAACCCACCTTCTCAAACAAGACATTAATGGTTATTAATTTTGTTAGTCAGGTGCCTTTGAAACTTACCGATTCAAATTATTTCCCTTAGAAGTATAGTTTCTTTTTTGGGTATGGTCTGTTAGGTTATATTGATGGCACGAGTTTGTGTTCTCACCAGTCATTCCAAACCCAGAATTTATTTTTTGGGCGCCACAGGACAAGCTCATTCTGAGCACAATACTTTCGTCCCTTTCCAGAGAAATGGGCAACTTTGTGTCTGCGGCTCAAACTTCTCATCAAGCTTAGACAATTTTTGCTTGACAGTTTTTTGAAAATAACCACTGCCGAACCAAAACTTGAAAAATAGCAAAATCCTTTTTTATGCTCCGCTTTACCCTGAGAGTTACCCTGAAGCCAGAGAAGGAGCCACCTAATCAGGGTCGAAGGAGGATACTACAAGAGAAGACCCACTATTAAAAGACAGGTTTTCCACATCATATTTGTGCTCCAAGAGCTCTCAAATTTTGCTGCAAATCTTTTTCCAAAAAAAAAAAAAAAAACTAGTCACCAGTGGACAAAAATATCCTCGGAGAAAATTGAAAATTATAAAAAATTATTTCCTTTTTCCTTTTTCTTCCTTTCTCACACAAAAGGGTTTCACTTAAAAAAACATCCCTTTTTTTTTTTTCTTTTGCTCTCTTACTTTATTTTTTTGTATTTTTACTTTTGAAGCTAAACTGAAGTAATGATTTTCTCTTTTTTCGTTCTCTTAAATTCTACATCATTATATAAATGAGTTTGTATTTTTTAAAGATTTTTTAATATGGAATATAATAAATTAATTTATGAGCTGTTATATTTAAATTTCAAAATACTATTATTCAATATGATGTCAAAAGTGGGGAAAATTTTTGTAGATTTGCAAATTCCCAAAAACCAGTAAAACCGTAGGAAAATTGATGAAAAACACGAAATTCTACCATTTTCTACTAGTTTTCCATTTTTCCGCTCTTTTCCACCAATTACCTATAGGAAAACTTAGATTTGGCCCAAAAAAAAAAAAAAAAAAAACATAATCAATTTTTTTAGGACAGTTAATATATTTGCTTAATATTATTCATATTTTTATGAATTTATTAATTTAGTTTAATATTTTTCATTTAATTTTGTAGTAAAATGGAAAATGATAATATTGTAATTGCAGTTTTATAAGATTGGACATTGGTGTGAAATGAAGGTAGTCTTTGGGAGTATCAAAATGGTAAAAATATAGTGGATTATGTCAGTAAAAGATACACAAAATCAGAGTTAGAAGATAAGATTTTCAATTCTATTGAGATAGATCGAAATGAATATTTGTTAAAGCTAAAATGGATATATGGATGATGTGTAAAAAAGTTGGATGCTAGAGAAATATGCAATGATAGTGATGTAAAATGTTTTTTTTGAAGAAGTGTGGAATGGAATGATGACAATGTTTTTTTTTTTTTTTTTTTTCACGAAGCTAACATTTTTTTAGATTATTCATTTTCAATTAAACATGTCCAAAAAATAAATAAACTAAAAAATAATTTTGATGTTTAAATGATTATTTTTTGAAAGAAAAACAAAATGTATCATTTTTCTTTGAAGAAGAATTTATCAAAATTTATAAGCATAAAAACTGGTTGATGACACATTAAACAAACTATAATAACAGATTTTTAATGTTAAAAGTTTATTTTTTTTATATAATTGACATTTGCAGTTTGTTTTGCTTTTCCCTTTTTCTTTTTTTTTCTTTTTTTTTTTTTTTTTTTTGGTTTTGATATATTTATAAGATTTTCTAGTTTTTGACTTCTTTTTTAGCAACTTAAGGAAATATTAATTTATACCTTTTTAAAAATTTATTGGACATATGTTAAAATAGAATATGGGACGATCATCTATTTTATAAGCATGATTGAAGACCAGAAATTAGACACTGCGATTGAATTGATCCTAAGACTTGAGACAAGGGACTATTATAGCGAATAGTTAAAAATACATCATACCCCAAATTTCACATTGCTTCTAAATTATTTCCCTTTTTTTATGGTAAACTTTAATAGAATCCAAATTGTGAATGGAATGAACATATGCACATCAGATGTCTTTCACGAAATAGTATTTCGGATAGAAAATGCGATAAAAAAAGATGAAAAAAATAACCAATTATCAATCTCACAATAATCATCTCTGCCCTATTGAAAACACAATGTCATGCTTCCTTTTTTTTTTTTTTTTTTTTTTTTTTTCCTCTTCAGACCTTGAATTTTATCCATTTTTGTTGCTCGTGGTAAAAGACGTTAAAGACAAAAAAAAGTATTTTGATAAATAAAATCTTGAATATGTATTTAAATACATGAGGAAATTGATTTCCAGCAAGAGAAAATTGTCTTCGATAGGAGAAAACTTTTTTCTAATAGAAGGAAATTGTTTCCAATAGAAGAAATTTTTTTCAGATGCTGGAGATTTCTCAAACAATTAATTTGAACTCATGCTAGAGAAATGAATGATGAGTATTTGAAAATATAAGCAAAAGATGAAATAAAATCCTATAACACCAAAGACTAAGGCAAGGAGAAACTGCATTAGATACAACAGCTCTAATACATTTTAAGAAATAAAGGTTCAAAGATGAGCACTACAAGAGCTCACAATTTTTAAAATTTAAGCTGCAAAGGAAAAAAGAAAACTGAAAAAATAGAATATTGTTTAGAATATTGTTTGGAATATTGGTTCAGACTTTTTAATGATCATTTCATCATGCTTGAAATTCAACTCCAGCCAGAAGGTTTCCATTATTCTATCATTGTGTCTCTTAAGGCCACAAGATCCACCTTGGTAATCCACCTGTTCTTATCATTAAACCACCTAGATCCAAAAAGAATATCATCCTCCTCTCAAGAAGTATGAGAGATGAAGTATGATATCTCTCAAAACGCTTGGTAAATCAACTTGATATCAAAATAAAGGACAACATCAATTCGCAAACCATAAATACTTATTATTATCTACCTACCATCTTAAATTCTAATCCTTCCTAACGAAACACTCCAAAAAATCAACCTTACTAAAAAGTGGTCAACAAATAGCAAAACCACTAAGCACCAGTTTATCAGACATCATTAAGTTATTACCAATGGTGGTCGATGTTCATGAAGTATCGTATTATAGTATTTTACTTCAAACATATTAAAATATTAACATCAACTCTCACTTGGATCATCAACCATACTGATAAAAAGATTTTAAAGATACAATATGAATATAACATTATTTAATTTACCAAGTATTTTAAATTTAGTACAAAGAAGCAATAAACGAAGGAAAAGCTCCTCTGTGAATAGGATTAAAAAGGAAAAGTGTAAACAAATGGTGACAATTAAAAAAATGTGTAAACAAAGCATCATGATTTTCTATACCATAATCTATTTTTACATAATTCCCATTTATTCTATTGGATTGGATTTCTCTCCCATTTAATTTGTATAATCGCAGTGAAATGAAGTTGTAAATTATTGATGAAAGTCCAACGAATACTCTCTCTCTCTCTCTCTCTCTCTTTCATAAAAACAACAAATATTCAAATACCGAGTTTGACTTGGTTCTTTATTTTAATATTTTAATTCACAAAGTTCACTACTTTAGTGGAAATGTTCTAAAGCAAAATCTAGTAATATAAAAAAACCAACATAGATACCGAATTGGATTTCTATTTAGAAATGTTTGTACCAATGAGCAGAGAGCTTAGCCATTCTTCTCGAATCTGGGCCTAGATTAATGTAGAATAAGCCCAAGCTCAAATCATCGTCGTTGAACAATTCGAAAAAATCCACAGACTACCAAAGAAAATAATCTCTAACATTTGATCCGCTATAATTTAAAATTGGAAGAAACAAAGAAAAGAAAATTATACATCTAGTAAAAATGTAATGGAAACGTTATATTAAACCAGCTAGCTATAGCATCGTTTTTTTTTTTTTTTTTTTTTTTCTGGTAACTGGTTTTAGCATCTTTTAAGAAGAAAACATATATGTATATGTTGGTTAAATAGATTTTACAATTTTTTTTTTTTTTCTTCATACTTCAATACTATCTTGAAACAAAAAGTTTTGTGGCTAAATTTTTTTGTGTTTAATTAGTCAGGGAAAATATGTTCTGGCAGATTTCTAGGGAAGCAAACAGCCTAATATGGTAGAGTACGAATCATATATAATTGTATGTAAACAATTGGATGGGTTAATTTCCAAAGGAGAAAAAAAGAAAAACCTTTTAGCGTGGACTTATGTATGCTCTTTTTAATTGACTAATTATCAACATAGAAGCATTCGGCTGAGAGTAGAGATGGATATATAGAATATGCCCTTTTTTTTTTTTTGGCTCAAAAGGGGTGTTGTATTAACAACAAAGGCAACCATACACAAACATGCTGCCAAATCAGGTAGTGGTTAAATTGCCCAAAAGGCAATCAGTTATATAGAATATACCTTAGAGCATCAAGAAAACTCCCAATACATGCGTTCATGAATTTCACCCTTGACCAGTCTTCCAATGATGAATTCTTTTTATGTTTTTGACCTGTAAAGATAAAGCTATAAAAAAAATTAAAAACTAAAAAAAATAAAAATAAAAAAGATAAAATGGGTGGAGAGGAAATGATAGACTTAATTTTGCATTTCTTGGTTATAAAATAATTTAATCTATCACATAGTTTAATGATTTGTGTCCTCATCATTGCTAAAATCGTATCAAAAATCAAGGATTCAAATTGAACGTATTCAAACTTATAAACAATTCCGTTGACCAAAAAAAAAAATAATAATAATAATAATAATAGGAAAAAAAAAAAAAAAACTTGTACACAATTCTAAAGGTAGCTCGTTTTGGTAACCTTGATGTTTTTTATTTACTTGTAAATATTACTAAACAAACACTAAAATCAATCATCTCTCGGTCTACATTATTGATTTCCATCATCTTTTAAATCCCACATTTTATATTTTGTCCTAAGAATACACAATATAGGGGGCCCATACATATATATAGTGTCTACTAAAATCCATATATAACAGCTTCAATTGCAAATAAATTTCAACGTATTTTAATCTTCCCCTTATGAAAATTATGAATTGTTTGCTAGAGAAAGAGTAAAATTATATCCTTCTAGCATGAACCTATTATCCATTTTAGAGTTGAAATTGCTAGAAACAAACATACAACTAAGAAACACATTTTAAGAACAAAAACAAATATGAAAAACAGAACTTTGTTTTCTATAATATTATTTCAGTACTATGAGCAGTTAAAAACAGAGAAATCACCATTTTCTTGGATATGAATAATAGGGTTGCCACAATCACTACAACATATTTTATTTTTTATAGCATATGAAAAATGCTATGAATGGTATACAATTGCATTTTTAAAAATACTATAACAGGCCACGCTATAAAAAGTTGTACTATTTCATAAAATTTTTAAACTGTCATACTAAATGCTATAAAAAAACTCTTTAATAGCATTAATCCTATGCTATTATATGTTTGAAATTTATTATAAATGTTATGTTAACTCATTTTAATAGCAATTATAAAAGCTATGATTAGTATATTAATAGCATTTATAAATGCTATATTAACTCAATTTAATATCAATTCTAAATACTATGTTAAAACATTTTACAGTATATGAGAATGTTAAATACATTTTATAGTATCTAAGAATGCTATATTAGCTAGATTTCATAGCATTTTTAAATGCTATAATCAATAAATTGATAGCAATTGTAAATGCTATATTAAATATATTTTATAATATTTTAAAATACTATAAAAATTATAATACAATAACACTTCAAAATGTCACAAAATAATATTTTTAATGACATTTAATACACTAGTAACAATATCCATGTAACTAAATATTATAGTAACATTTACAAATGTAATTAAAAAATATTATTAATGACAGTTTAGAATCTCAAGATAAAAAAAAAAATATATCACTAGATGAAACTAATCATATGATATAGTAACATTTGAAATGTACACTTAAAGTAAATTGTCAGGACCCGTCCAGAATTCCTCCCCGGAACCCTAGACAAGCCTTGATCCCAGGAAAACCCTACCGGACCCTCCTGTGGAAAATCCAGCAGAACCTCCCTTAAGGGATGGACTTACCACAATTTACCTGCACTGAAAACACACTTCTAAAATCACCCCCTTATTCCTCCCACAAAACTACAAGTTGTTCCACAAGTTTACAGCACTTCTCAACAATAACAACAGTCCAGTGCATAAATAAAACATAAGTGTCCCAATAGTATACAGAGCTTTATGAAGTGCTAAACAACAGAAATACAACAAAGATGAAAGAAATAATACACTGAAATGAAAGAGTACAGAGGTACTTCTCGAAACAGGATAGCAGCGGAAAATTGGTTCGCTCCGGAAGAACGTCTACCACCACTTGCACCTAAGGGAACGGAACTTAAAAACGTGAGATGCTAATCATCTCAATGAGTGACCCTAACTACTGAACACTTTTAATGATAATAATAATAATAATAATAACAATTAAGAGAATTGAATAAATACCAACAATTAATAAATAAATAATAATAACTGTTGGAAATAATAATTTTCCCTCAAAACTCTCACCAATCATTCCATTGGAAATGTTTCCTTTTTAAAACGATTTCACAAAACCCGATATTCGTACTTCCCGGAAACCAAGGGATCAAACATTTGAAAAACAATAAATAAATAAATACCCCAATATATAATTAAACTGTAATAAATTATAATAAATAATTTTTGAACACCTTTGGGGTTGAAACATTATTTGAAAACTACACTTGATGCACCACACCATATACCAGTGATGCCCTCCGATACCCAGTGTCCTGAGCACCGACTGGCGGGGGATTTAAGAGAGAAACTTGCAAACGGCACTTCGGCGTCCCGACAGTACCGCTGCTGAAACCATCATCCCGGCCAAGGAGGGGAGCGGCTGTGGCCAATAACAAACTTGCCAGCCCACGGTCCAATGGCAACTACGGGAGAAATAATACTTGCGCGCTAAACCACATAATACTTGCGCGCTACCATATGTCCATACACCTGAACACCAATACTGTATGAGTGCGTCTAAAATAAACATTATTAACCAACCGTACCGTTTTCCAAAATTACCGTGGAAAATATATTAAATTCTCACACTTACCATCCCACAAATTTTTACTCAACAAATCAGTACGAAACATCGATAACAAATAAACCATAATTTTTCTCGAAGTACGAGGTTCAACAATAAAAATACCGCGGGCATAATTTATAAAATTTTAACAAATATTTTCATAAAATATTTAACCCAATTATGCCCGAAAATAATACTTAAAACCACGTACGATTATTACCGAAATATAATTTGCTCATGCATAATAAATAAATTAAACCACAATAAAACCATAATTAAATCGTACCACACGAGCATAATTTAAATACCAATTAAACATAATTAACTGCCCAAAATATTTTTGAAGGTGGGTCACTCACCTTAAGCGCGTAAATCAGCTAAGATCCTCCGCCGGATCAACTCCACTACTCGTACGCGCACCTAAAACATCCACAGTATACCAACCAAATATATTAATATTTTATTCGGGTAATTCCCAAATGGATACCCGGGGAGCGAACACCAAACGATATCTAAAAATTGTGAGTTATATACCGAATCGAAGCTCGAGTGATGAGGATCACGGATTCGGTCTTACTTTCCGGTGATCGGACCCGAGGTGATCGGAATCTCGTCGGAAAGCTTTCGGATTTCGACTTCGTAATTCTCCCAAACCATCGCGAATTGGCGGAAACGGATGCCGGATTCGGGTTCAGGAGGTCGAACACAGTGGACAGGGGCCGACGGTGAGACTGGGTACTCGCCGGAACAGTAACTTCCGGCGAGCCGCCGCGGTCACCGGCAACCGTCGCCGGCGGCGGCGCGTGAGGTGGCCGTTGGCTGGGATTTTTTGCAGATTTGTAGATCGAGGGGAGAGGAATCCAACGGGATCGGCGGTACGGCAAACGGAGGCCGGACGGCGGAGAAATCGGGGTTTGAAGAATTTCGGCCCCTCGCCGGAAAAAGCTCCGATCCCGGCGCGTCGGTGGTCCGGTGACCGTGAAATTTGGTTGGTAGGCCGGACTTGAGGAGGTGGTGAGGGCTGGCTGGCGCGTGTGGCCGGAAAATGGCTGGAAAGGGGTCAATCGGCGGTGGAGGGAAAAATCGCCGCCGATCTTCGCCGCCTCGATCTGGGCGCGTTCGGCGGCCAATGGCCGTGAAACTTTGGGGTTTTGCCGGAAACGGGGAGGGACTTCTTGCTGGCCTGCGCGTGTAAGGTAAATTGGCCAGAAAATTTGAAAAACTCCGGCGGCCGGTCGGACTCTCTCTCTCTTTCTCTCTCTTCCCCGAGATTTTTGTCAAATAAAAGCCACCATGTGACACTGTTCATTCCACGTGGACCAATCAGGTGATGACACGTGGTATCACTGTGCACTTAAGCCAGATATAATAAAATATTACGGTATCCAGCGAATTTCAAACGTCCATAACTTTTTAACCAAACGTCCGATTCAAGCGTGCCGCTAGTCTATGAACTCGTATCGACGAGTACTTTACAACCATAGAAGAGTCAAAACAAAATTACACCACAAGAAAAAGTCAACTCCCGGCACCTTTTGAACTGTTTGCACCTCAACTTGTTTTACCCATAACTTTCAAACCATAGCTCCGTTTTTGACGTGCTACTAGTCTACGAACTCGGGGCATCATGCACTTCGCCACGGTACCCTGATCAACTAGAAATTCCAACTGGGAAAAAAGTCAACTTTTGACCCGCTCGATCAACGGTCAACCTCGGTCAACGTGCACGGATTCCGGTGCGATTTGGGACGGGGTGTTACATAAATAATGAAAAATGTCACTAAATGTTATTAGTAAAAAATAAAAATAAAAAAACTATTTGACAATATTTTTCTTCTCAACGACTTTGCTTCATGTCTAGCCATTGACCCCGTCTACTAGGGCCATTAGCTCCAAACTTGTCCATTGACCCCCTCTACTAGGTCCATTAGCTCCTCCAATGTTTCCATGCCTGTTACAAATCCAATCATCCAAATATATTTATTAATCATCAAATACTAATCATAGTATATTAACTTAGAATTTATTTACTTACATGACCTGGAAAATTTGTCAAGTTTTGGAACTCTAATACTTCCAACTTGTAATGTCTTTTTTTTCTTTCTTGAAAAGCAATATGGATAAAAATATACATAGAAATTTCTTCCAACTTACAAGGGAAACCAGGAATTCTATTTGTATTGCCTTGAGACTAAGTTCCATCTAATAGCTTTGCTAGATAAAAATATGAGATTTTGGGATTCACATTTTCATTTAACAGGACATTGCTGGCTTTGGTATCCTAATGAATAATTTTAAGTTGAGAATCTTACATAGATAAAATAGCTTTTGAGAAATATCCTGAATCTCTTGTAGAAAAGAAAGATAGGAAGCTTGTATTAAAAATAAATAAACAAATAAAGGAAAATATATATATAAAACAAATAACTCATGAAATAAATCAAGAACCAGGTACCAAACTAGCCATGGAAATAAGTTAGTCAATCTAGTGCACAAACTATATATTTACTGTTGATAGGTGCTAAGTTATACCTTGCATTTCATTGCTAGGAATTGTTGACTAGGATCCTATAGAAAATATATACTGATATTAACAAAATTCCAAGTGTTTTTATTGGTTCTATTAACACCCTTTGGTAGGTAACTAAAGGAGTTGGCTAACCTGTATCCTTATCGCTGATCGGGATCTCTACATCAGAGGTTGTGCTTCCTTGTTGTTCATTTTTTAATTTGCTAGTTTTCAATATGAAAACAAAATGTTATGACTAGCTTGGTTTTGTGGGACAATAATCATAAATTTCTATATTCTATCTTTGTAAAAAATTATTGTTTTTTTTTTTAATATTTTTATTAGCTAACTGTGATTAGGATCCATCAATCCAAGTGAGAATGACTGTAAGCAGTTGAATTTATTTGTTACCTACTAATAAATTTATACATTTTGTCTTTACTAAAAATTAGTATTTTTTAATATTATTATAATTAGTTAACTATGATTGAATTCCATCATACAAAAAAAAAAAAAAAAAAAAACCGAGTGCAACCAATTAAATTGATTTGCTTTTTTGATAAAATTAAATTTATTTGTTACCTGTTGTACAGTAACCAGAATAATAGATCTAAAAAAGCATAAGATCTAACTAATAAGAGAGAGAGAGCTAAAATATAATTTTAATTAGAAATAAAGATGCATAATTTACATATAGCTTTGAACGACATTCTTCCTATCCTCAGATTGGAGATTTGATATTGGATCTTCCTTGAGCTTTCGCAACAATACCTTCCAAACTAAAAAATCAAATATATAGATCAACAACAAAGAGAATAAATGATGCTAAAATATACTTATATGTATATATATATATATATATATAAAGTTACATTGATAAATGAGTCTCTTCCATCAATAGTTGTGTTTCCTTGTTTCCATTAAAAGCTGCAACAAATAGAGCAGTCTCTGAGTTTTTGGTCCAAACGCCAATCAGCTATGGATTAGTTGATGCAAATCCGCTCGAGCTCGCACAACCGACAACTCACTGGGGTACTGATCTGATACAGATGAAGACTGGACCGATCACTAGGGCTCAAGCTTAGAGGTTTAAGGACAACCTTGCTGCCTTTATCCATAAAGTAATTCATTCTCAAAAGGGCTTGTCCATACCAGAAGATAAAAGACCTGTTTTAAGCATCCAAGTGGTGGAGGCTGATACATCGGACATTTTATATCGAATACCCATACATCGGACATTTTATATCGGACACCCATGCCTCGGACATCTAACCTCGGACTTCGGACATCAGACATAACTTAGTTCGGATATCAACCAGACATAAGTTAGCTCGAACATCATGCAGACATAAGTTAGCTCGGACATCAGACATAAGTCAGCTTAGTTGTCAAACTAGTCAACTCGTTTTCTAATTTGCATTTGACTTTTTTTTTTTTTGGGTTTTTGTTTATTTATTTGCTGGACAAATAAGTTTAGGAAAGTTATTATTTTATTATTTTTATTACAAATTAATTAATTCCTACTTCAAAATAAGAGAATTAATTAATCCAAATTAGATTAGGAAAGGATGTGAAATTAGGCAATTTCCTAATTGGATTCTATGTTGGCCGAAATTTCCTAATCCTTTTAGGGTTTTATTTTGTTCATTCAAAGCCTATTTAAAGGCTTATTTTCAATGAGAAAAAAAAGTTTGAATTATATATAGAAAATTATTTGTAAAATTTTTCCATGGCTTGGCAAGTTTTTATAGAAGATTTGTCAAGGATTTTAGCACCATAGCCACACCTTTGAATGAAGTTGTCAAGAAGAATGTTGGCTTTAAATGGGGGGAAGTACAAGAAAAATCTTTTAATTTATTGAAAGAAAAATTGTGTAATGCACCTTTATTAGTTTTGCCAAATTTTTCGAAGACTTTTGAAATTGAATGTAATGCTTCGGGTGTAGGTATTGGAGCTGTCTTAATACAAAAAGGAAGACCCATAGCCTACTTTAGTGAAAAATTAAATAGAGCTGCACTAAACTACCCGACATATGACAAGGAGATGTATGCTTTGGTGAGGGCTTTGGAGACGTAGCAGCATTATCTCATGCCAAAAGAGTTTGTGATTCTTATAGATCATGAGTCTTTGAAGCATATTAAGGATCAAGGAAAGCTCAACCGAAGGCATGCCAAGTGGATTGAATTTATTGAAACCTTTCCATATGTGATCCGCTACAAAAAAGGTAAGGAAAATATGGTTGCCGATGCATTATCGAGAAGGTATGTACTCTTTTCTACCTTAGATGCTAGATTGCTTGGATTTGAACAATTGAAAGAAATTTATGAGCATGACAGTGACTTTGGAGAAATTTTTAGAACCTGTTTGAAACATAGATTTAATAAATTTTATATATTTGAGGGGTATTTGTTTAAGGAAAACAAACTTTGTGTGCCTAATTGTAGCATTAGGGAATTATTGGTTCGGGAAGGACATGGGGGTGGTTTAATGGATCATTCTAGTGTTTTTAAAACTTTATCCTTGCTGCAAGAACATTTTTATTGGCCTAACATGAGGAGAGATGTTGAGTTAATTTGTGAAAGATGTTTGAAGTGCCAAAAAACAAAATCAACATTGAAGCCTTATGGATTGTACAAGCCTTTGCCGATTCCTACCTATCCTTGGGTAGATTTGTCTATGGATTTTATTCTTGGTTTGCCTAGGTCAAGGATAGGTAAGGATTCAATATTTGTTGTAGTAGATAGGTTTTCTAAGATGGCACATTTTATTGCATGTAATAAAACTGAGAATGCATCCAATGTTGCTAATTTATTTTTCAAGGAAATTGTGAGATTGGATGGAATGCCAAGAACTATTATTTCGGATAGGGATGCTAAGTTCTTAAATTATTTTTGGAAACCTTTGTGGGCTAAGTTAGGTACTAAGCTTTTATTTTTAACTACTTGTCATCCAAAAACTGATGGACAAACCGAAGTAGTGAATAGAACTTTGTCTGTATTGTTGAGAGCATTAATTAGTCGAAATTTGAGAACTTGGGAGGATTGTCTGCCACATGTTGAATTTGCTTACAATAGGTCTCTGGATTCAGAAACTAAATTTACTCCTTTTGAAATTGTTTATGGTTTTAATCCTTTGACTCCATTAAATCTAACACCTTTACCTTTAAGTGAACGTGCTAATCTAGATGGGGAAACAAAAAGCTGATTTTGTTAAGCAGATTCATGAAAAAACCAAGACAAATATTGAGAAGAGGACTGAGCAATATGCAAGGAATGCTAACTAAGGCCGAAAACAGGTTGTTTTTTAACCTGGGGATTAGGTTTGGTTACACTTGAGGAAGGAGAGGTTTCCTGAATAGCGAAAATCAAAATTGATGCCGAGAGGCGATGGACCTTTTCAAGTTTTGGAGCGGATAAATGACAATGCTTACAAACTTGATTTACCAGGTAAGTATAATATTAGTGCTACATTCAATGTTGCTAATTTGTCTCCTTTTGCTGCATGTGATGATTTTGATTTGAGGGTAAATCATTTTCAAGAGGAAGGGAATGATGCGAATCCGCTCGAGCTCGCACAACCGACAACTCACTGGGGTACTGATCCGATACGAATGAAGACTGGACCAATAACTAGGGCTCAAGCTAAGAGGTTTAAGCACAACCTTGTTGCATTTATCCAAAAAGAAATTCATTCTCAAAAGGGCTTGTCAATACCTGAAGATAAAAGACCTATTTTAAGCAGCCAAATGGTGGAGGCTGATACATCAGACATTTTATATCGGACACCCATGACATCTGACCTCGGACTTCAGACATCAGACGTAACTTAGTTTGGACATCAGCCAGACATAAGTTAGCTCAGATAGACATAAGTTAGCTCGGACATCAGACATAAGTCAGCTTAGTTGTCAAACTAGTCAACTCGTTTTCTAATTTGCATTTGACTTTTTTTTTGGGTATTTATTTATTTATTTGCTGAACAAATAAGTTTTGGAAAGTTATTATTTTATCATTTTCATTGGAAATTAATTAATTCCTACTTCAAAATGAGGGAATTAATTAATCCAAATTAGATTAGGAAAGGATGTGAAATTAGGCAATTTCCTAATTGGATTCTATGTTGGCCGAAATTTCCTAATCCTTTTAGGGTTTTATTTTGTTCATTTAAAGCCTATTTAAAGGCTTATTTTCAATGAGAAAAAAAAGTTTGAATTATATACAGAAAATTTTTTGTGAGATTGAATTCTCTTTGTTCTTTTGAACACCTAAAACACCATTAGTGAATGAGTGTTTTAGTTTGACTTATCAATAGGCCTTCCATCACCTATTGTGGCGTCTTCATTATATACCAAGGTTTCTAATCACAGGTTGGTTATGGGTCAGGGTGGCCATTAGAACTTGAACATAATTAGATCCGGGCTAATATAATACGAGTTTAGGAGCAGGTCGTCCTAGGTTCGTATAACCCATTCCCCCTCCACACCTCACAAACCATAATAAAATTGTTATGCTAAGGAAAAACATTACCACATTAGAGAACAGGACTTTCACTTATAACTCAGCTAATCTACCATAAAAGTTTTGGTCATATACTTTCTCAACAGCTACCTATATAATTAATCGACTTCCACCTCTAACATTAAATAATTTTTCACCATGTGAATTACTATTTTGAAAGTCCTTTAACTACAATAAACTAAAATCTTTTAGATGCTTATACTATCTTTGGCTTAAGCCATATACATCAAGTAAACTTGATTCTCTCTCTACTTTATGTGTATTTTTTGGATACATGCAATCTTAAAGTGGCCTTAGATGTTATAACATACAATTTGATAAAATATGCCTCTCTTCATGTTCAATTTGTAGAACATGTGTTTCCTTTCTCACCTCACAAAGTCATTACTTCTCAGAACACCACATCAGATAGTGCTTCAAATATAATGGGCTCTCCTCACATGTTTATCCCATTTTGAAAGAATGAGTGATGAGAATCCGCTCGTACCCACACAACCAACAACCCGCTGGGGTGCTAATCCGATACGGATGAAGACTGGGCTGATCACTAGTGTTCAAGCTAAGAGATTTAAAGATAACCTAGCTGCCTTTATATGGGGAGTAATTAATTCTCAAAATATCTTGTCAATACCCAAAAATACAAGATCCGTTTTAAGCATCCAAGTGGTGGAGGCCGATACAGACCCGGGAAGCTATTTTAGTACAAATATGGACTCCAAGCAACAAGAAATGGTTCCAATACTTCATGGATTCAATAGATATCTCTAAGAGATCATGGAATCAAGTCAATGAAGCTTCAAAGGAAATCAAAAAGGGCTTGTGCGCATAGAAGGGAGTTTGGCCGGTTTTACTGTATTTTGTTGCTGACTTTACTGCATTTTGCTGAGTTGGAATTTTCTTTTTGTTTCAAGCAAGGGAAACGTGGGGAACTCAATGATAATCCTACTTGGCATCCTACAAGGCATATGAAAGTTGATTTGGAGCTTAAATTGGTTAAAGATTGGTCAAAGACAGCTTAATAAAAAAGATAGTTATTTAGTTTCCTAATTTGATTTTGACTGTTTGTTTTAGGAAATTAGTGTTTTATTTGGTTCCTATTTATTTATTTGCTGGACAAATCAACTTAGGATAGTTATTATTTTATTATTTTTATTGTAAATTAATTAATTCCTAATTCAAAATAAAGAAATTAATTAATCCAAATTAGGATTAGGAAAGAGTGAGAATTGGCTAACATTAGGTTTCCTATTCTTTGGTGGCCAGTTTTGTCCTATCTTTTTAGGATTTTTTTTTGTTTCATATCTTGAACCTATTTAAGGATTATTTTTCAATGAGAATACAGCTTGAATATTTTACAAAAAATTAATTATGAGATTGAATTTCTCTTTGCTCTCTTTGAACACCAAAAGCACCATTAGAGAGTGAGTATATTAGTTTTGACTTATCAATAGGATATCCATCACCTATTGTGTCATCTTCATTATCCCAATGTTTCTAATCACAGGTTGGTTAGGGTTTGAGTTCATTCCATTAAAATCTGAACTTAATTGAGATCCTAGCTAATATAATATGGGTTTAGGCGTGTGTCAACCTAGGTTCGTATCTTTTGGTATTAGAGCCAAATTTTGTTCAGGTTTGACCTATCTTTATTTGTATTATTTATTTTGTGTTAATCTGCAATTTTAGCATTAGGTTAAAGGTTGCATCCATCTCATACACGTTCAGCATCTCAAAAAAAAAAAAAAAAAAGAAAGACAAAAAATTCATTCCTAGTCAAATTAGGTTTTCTTTGTTTTACCGTATTTTTGCTTCCTAGTTTGTTGGTTGCTTTTTATTATTGTTCTTGGTAATTTAGTTTATTGTTGATTTTTCTTTGTTGTTTTTTATCTTAAATATTTGCATTCATTTATTCAAATAAAAAAAAAAGAGGAATTGTGGCATCATATATAAATTTACAAAAAAAATTGCAAATTTGTATTGCTGTTGTTGGAGGCCATGGGTTTGGTGAGTTTTTGTTGTTGGAATTGCAAGATGGGTGTTAATTCTTATTACTACAGTTGAATTTATTTTCTATGAGTTAAAAAAAAAAAAAAGAAGAAGAAGAAGAAGAAGAAAAGCAGAACAAGGAAAAAAAAAGAGAGCCGGTTTTGTTGAATTTAGTATTGAAATTTGTTTGCTGGAAATTTGTTTGAACTACAGAGTTATTGATTATTTACTCAATATTTGGAGTTGCTGGACATTTATTTTTGCTGCTGGATATTGGATTTTGGATGCTAAATTAATTGGATTAAAAATTAGTTAAAGGATTCAATACAAAAACTTGAATTACAAAAAACAACAACCAACAGCTATTTTATATTTTTGTTCAATTCGATTCTTGTTCATCTTTGAATTTTTTTCTCTAAATTTTTTTCTTGAATTCTTGGTCTAGTTCTTATTGATTCCAAAATTTCCTTTGTTAAATTGCCTTAGTTTTACTTAGAAAAGCCAAGAAATTAGGTGTTTAAAAATTCACTCGGCATTGTTTGCTTTTTGCTACTGTTTTATTGATAAGTTTAATTAAAACATACTTATGATCTAATTGCTGTTTTTTCGGTTTTTTAATTAGACCTTTGAGTTAATTCTTTGAGTGGAAAAAGGCAAGAGTGTGTGAGCTTAAAAGAGGGTCAAAAGCCAAAACTAGTATGCAAACACGAGTATTGAGATCTTGTTTGAGTGAAACACATAAGGGATTGATTTTGGTCAGTTTTTATTTTATTTTTGTGTTATTCATACTAACATGGAAGATTCAACGGTGAGAAGAGGAGATCCACCATCAAAATTAATGAAGAAGAGTCCGTAGGATTCAAAGGAGACTCCCAAGCTTTGGGGAGTCGAGATGAGCAAACATGAGGACCTTGTGGGAGCAATTACAGCTGATGAATGCTTGATTTGATCACATAGATCAAACGATGGACAGGTTAGAAACATCACAAGGAGGGCCGAATACAAGGTTTGATGCTCATGGAGGCCAAGGTTTAGGGAAGGCACTTTTGGAGATGATGTGGATGAGGGGTTTGATGAAATTTTTGAACCTCAAGGAAGACCAATCTGTGGGAGACCAGCAAGGAATAAGGATGATAATCTTGGAAACATTAAGGTCAACATACAACCTTTCATGGAAAAAAGTGACCCAGAGGCTTACTTGGAATGGGAGGAACGTATAGAGATGATCTTTGATTGTCACAACTATTTAGAGGCTAAGAAAGTTAAGTTGGAAGCAATGGAGTTTTGACATTATGCACTCCAATGGTGAACTTGTGAGCAAAATACCTGAAAGAGAGTAGGTGATAAATTGATTACTACTTGGCAACAAATTAAAGGAGTCATGAACAAGTGATTTGTACCGACTCATTACCATAGGTTTCTACATCAAAGGTTATAATTTTTTATCTTGAGAAAATAGGTCTGTGGAGGATTATTACAAGAAGGTGGAGATGCTTATGATAAGATTGAGTATGAATGAAGAAAGAGATGCAACCATGGACTGGTTTCTATGTGAGTTGAATCGTGAGATAGCTAACCAATTGGAATTGCAACAATATGTTGAATTGAAAGAGATGTTGCATGTGACTATCAAACTTGAGAATCAATTCAAGAGGAAGGGTACAAGCTCACAGTTTAAAGGAGTTTCTAATAGCAGGAGGTCAAATCCAAGTGCTTGGAGAAGCAATCCCACCTTTGAAGTAAGACAAAAGCCGAAACTTGGAGAAGAGAGCACCAATCGGCCAAAAAAGGAGTCCAAAGCCGAATCTATCCAAGTACCAAAGAATGAAGGTAAATATGATCCTAAACTTTCTAGAACCTGTGATATTGTGTGTTTTAAGTGCCAGGGATAAGGACATATCACATGTGAGGAAAGTGGAGGTGAAACCGAGCAAGAAAAGGAAGAATTTGAAGATGAAGCCGAAACCTTGAATGCTTCACATGCCGAACTAAGCTTGGTGATTAGGAAAGTCTTGACCGTATACAAAGATGAGGAGCAACCTCAAAGAGAGAATATCTTCCACACTCGATGTGAAATCCAAGGTAAGATTTGTAGCATAATAATTGATAGTGGAAGTTATGCTAATGTGATTAGTAATGTTGTGGTTGATAAATTAGGCTTAGCAATAATTAAACATCCCGAACCATATAGATTACAATGGCTTAATGATAGTGGTGAGATGAAAGTAACTAAACAAGCCAAAGTAAAATTCAGCATTGATAAATATGTGGATGTTGTTTTATGTGATGTTGTGCCTATGCATGCTGGTCATATTTTACTTGGTAGACTATGGCAATTTGATAAGGATACTATACATTATGGTCGACAGAATGCTATTGTTTTTAGATTTAAAGGTAAAAAGGTCAAGCTAGAACCATTGACTCCTAAAGAGGTATTTAGAGACCAACTTCAAATACAACAAAGGAGAGAGGCCGAAAAGCTCAAGGAAAGAACTAGCATGGCAGCCACGACAACAACACCAATCCAAGGAGTCCAAGCCGTGCAAGACCAACCAGGTAAGGTTTCTAGAACCCAAATTGTGTGGAAAATCAAGGCCAATCCGAGAGTGAGAAAAAACTTGAGAAGGCCGAGAGATATGGTGAGAAACCCGAAAGTGAAGGAAAAAGTGTGGTGACTGAGAGAAAGGAAAAGAAAGGAAAAAGAGGAAAAATAAAAAATTTTATCTTAGCTTTGGTGATGTTAATAAAGCAATTTTGACTAAGAAACCATTGCTGGTTGTGATTTTTAAGGATGTGTTTGAATGATCAAGCTAAAGTTCCATTTTTTCTCTTTTGCAGGAATATGATGATGCCTTTATGAAGAAAACTCTTAAAGGATTACCACCTATCCGAGGGATAGGACATCAAATTAATTTTGTGTCGGGAGTTGCAATTCCAAATAGGCATGCATATAGAAGTAATCCTGAGAAGACAAAGGAGCTACAAAAGCAGGTAAGTGAGTTGCTTGATAAAGGTTACATTCATGTGAGTATGAATCCATGTGCTATCTTTGTTTTGTTAGTAACTAAGAAAGATGGTTCATGGCATATGTGTGTAGATTGTAGGGCTATAAATAATATTACCATTAAATATAGGCATCCAATTCCTAGGTTAGATGATATGTTATATGAATTTCATAGTGCATGCATTTTTACTAAAATTGATCTTAGGAGTGGGTATCATCAAATTAGAATGAAAGAGGATGATGAATGGAAAACCACATTTAAAACTAAATATGGATTGTATGAGTGGTTAGTAATGCCTTTTGGTTTAACTAATGAACCTAGTACCTTCATGAGATTAATGAATCATGTTATGCAACCATTCATTGGCAAATTTGTTGTTTTTTATTTTGGTAATATTCTTGTATATAGTAGGCATCTAGATGAGCATGTAGAACATCTTAGGCAAGTTTTAAATATTCTTAGGAAAGAAAGGTTGTTTGCTAACATGAAAAAGTGTGATTTTTGTAAAGATGAATTGGTTTTCCTAGGATTTGTAGTAAATGCTGCAAGTATAAAAGTGCAAGCAATCCAAGAATGGCCGAAACCTACCTCCATTACCCAAGTAAGAAGTTTTCATAGTTTGGCTAGTTTTTACTGATGATTTATCAAGAATTTTAGCACCATTGTTGTGCCTTTGATGGAAGTTGTAAAGAAGAATGTTAGCTTTAAATGGGGGGAAGCACAAGATAAATCTTTTAATTTGTTGAAAGAAAAATTGTCTAATGCACCTTTACTAGTTTTGCCTAACTTTGACAAAATTTTTGAAATTGAATGTGATGCTTCAAGTGTAAGTATTGGAGTTGTTTTAATGCAAGAAGGAAGACCCCAGCATTCTTTAGTGAGAAATTAAATGGAGCTACACTAAACTACTCGACTTATGAAAAACTGATGTATGCTTTGGTGAGGGCTTTGGAAACGTGGCAGCATTACCTCATGCCAAAAGAATTTGTAATTCATACGGATCATGAATCTTTGAAGCACATTAAAGGCCAAAGGAAGCTTAAACGAAGGCATGCTAAGTGGATTGAGTTCATTGAAACATTTTCTTATGTCATCCGCTACAAAAAAGGTAAGGAAAATGTGGTCGCCGATGCATTATCCCGAAGGTATGTACTCTTTTCTATCTTAAATGCTAGATTTCTTGGATTTGAACACATAAAAGAACTTTATAAGCATGATAGTGACTTTGGAGAAATATTTAAGGCTAATAGGGCTAAAGCAGTTTTATGATTGTTTGAAATTGATTTTCCACTAATTTTTTAAATTGTAAAAAAAAAATTTGGTATTTTTAATTTTAATTTTAAAGGATAAATGCAAGAAAATCAAGAGAAATCATCTCAAATAACACATAATCTATGTATCCCTCTGTTGAAATTATAGGAGCAAGACCAAACATCTGAAAAAATTAATTCTAATAGTTTACTGCTTTTAGTACTAGAGCTTGGAGCAAAAAGTTTACGTGAGTTTCCAAGAGGACAAGTAGAACAAAAATTATTTTTATTTTTCATAGAAAACTATTTACATCTAGTAGAAATAAATCTCATAATGGAAACAGACGGATGACCAAGGCATAAGTGCCACAATTTTTTATTAGAAAAATCAGAATATAAATAAAGAAAAAGAAAAATTAGATTTGCCACTTGACTAAGAAAGAATTAAAGAATCTGATGATTTATTGAGTCCACATAAAGAAACATGATCGAGTAGAAGCTTCTTCCTATCTTGATCCTTCACATACACAGAATGAGAATTAAATTCAACAATAACATTATTATCTTTAGTCAGCCAAACTATGCTTAATAAGTTTCTTTTTATATCTGGAACATGCAGTATTTGTTTTAGTCTAATGTTATTATGAAAAATTTTGATAATAGAAGAACCTGTGTGATTAATCTTCAAACCTTGACCATTTACACCCATGACTTTTTCATTGCCACCATACTCCACTTTGTTGTACAGATTTGTTGGATCGGCAGCAATATGATTTGTAGCCCCATTGTCCATCAGCCACTCTGGACTTGAACCAACATTAGTAAATGAGTAATAAGCTATTGACTTGTTGTTTCAACTTATGGGAGGTTGAAAATCTCGATCAAATTTGTACCAACAATCAGCAACCATGTGACCTCTAGTTTGACATAGCTTGCAGATTATAGCACCTCTGTTCAAGCTTCCTAAGCGTCTACCACAACCACCATGACTAGAGATAGCACCACTGCAACTAGTTACCATTTGATCTCATTTTTTGTTGAACCTTTCTACTATATGAACCGATAGTTGAACAGGAATGACAAAGCTTTGAATTCATAGCTCCTAGCTTAGAAAAAGTGCTTGTACTTCTACGTGAGTTGATATAAGCCACTATAGCATCAAAATACAGTGGAAGCCCCTGTAGCATATGCATTATAAAGTCTTCAGTGTTTACTTCATAACCAGCCATGGCTAGGTTGTCAGCAATCTCCTTCATCTTTGTGTAGTAATTGATCATTGTGAGTCCTTTCTTTTTGGTAAATTCAATAAGCAGTTGCATTATTCTTGCTCGTGAATGCCTTCCATACAACCTGCTTATTGAATTCCAAAGTTGTAAACAAGTTTTAGATTTAGTAAGCTGAATTAAAACTTCCCTGGATATGGATGAACGAATCCACCCAAGCAAGGCTTGGTCTAGTCTCCACCAGAGTTGGTAATTAGGATTGGGCACTAGTCTTGAGCTCCCTCTTTGTTCTTATGGTGTTTTAGTTATGAACTTTTAAGGTGTTCAAATGGCACCTATTACAAAACCTTACATATTACTTTGAATAATAGCTGGTAAAATATGAGATTTCCATAGCAGATTGCTATACTTTCAAGCTTAAAAGGAAAAGTGTAATTGGGCAAAGTGATAGTATTCAGCTGAGTGATTTCTAAAGGAATGATTGAAGTAATTGCCATGATATTTGTCAAAGCTCTAATACCATGAAAGAATGAGTACTGGTGTAGAAATCAGGTCTATACTTGATCATTATACATACAGTTACACTGGTTATATGGAAACAAGATAAACTAATATTAAAAGCTACAAGAAATAAAGATATATACGTAGATAAAGATATGCAGAGACAAAGATGAGCATGACCAATAACTACAACTTTGAGAAGCCTTAGCACCTCAGCAATGCATGAACCTTGGGAATATGGTTAATTGTTATAATAACACATTTAATAACAATTCTAGTTTCTTTAACCAATCTGATCAATTACATACCACTAATTAATTCCCTAATCTCCCAATCCACATCTAACTTATCACACACTTTCTCAAATAAGTCTCAACACAATACCCACTAGTCTTCAATGTGCTTTCAAAGTTGTACTCCCACTAAATTAGCATCCAATGTGACTCATGAATCTCACGGTACTTCGACAACATTAACACCCAGGTATGATCCTTCTACAAGTGAATTTATTATCTCCAATCTTCTCATACCCTCTCAACAATATAAACATACCACAATATCCCAAAATCAAATATTCAAGTCAAAAATCTTCCTTTATTTATTTATTTATTTATTTATTATTATTATTATTATTATTATTTTGCCACTAAACATCCTCCATCTTCAATAGACAAGCCTTGGATAGTAAAGCAAGCTATGCAAACCCAACATTGGTGAGATGCTATGGTCAATGAATATAATGCCCTCATGAAAATCAATACGTGGGACCTTGTACTGTCATCTCCTCACCAAAACATTGTAGGAAATAAGTAGGTTTTTCACATAAAAAGAAATACAAATGGGTCTATTAACTGGGATTAACTACTTTAAAATGTTCAGTCTTGTAATCAAGCCTGTAAATATTAGACTTGTTTTATGCATTGCCTTAGCCAAGAACTTGCCAATCAAACAACTGGGGGCAAATAATGCCTTCTTAAATGGGTATATAATCCCTTTTATGCATGCATGTTGATAAAGGCAATCTATGGCTTGAAACAAGCTCCATGAGCTTAGAAGCATGCACTTAAAAAAAAATTTCTTCAATATGGTTTCAAAAACTCATACTCCGACACCTCCATGTTTGATACGAATCTAGGTTGACTTTCTCCTAAACCCGTCTTAAATTAATCCGGATCGAAATTAAGTTCAGATTCTTATGGTCACCTTGATCCCTAATTAACTTATGATTAGAAATCTTAGTATATGATGTAGACGCCATAATAGGTGATGGATGTCCTATTAATAAGTCAAACTAAAACACTCAAACTTTATTCGAGTTTTAAGTGTTCAAAGAGAACAAAGAGAATTCTTCGCACAAATAATTTTTGAATAATAATCTAAGATGTCATTCCATTGAGAAATAAACTTCTAAATAGGCTAAAGTTACAAGAAATCAAACCCTAAAGACATTAGGAAAGTTCGTTCAACATAGAGAAAAGATTAGGAAGGTGCCGAATTTTTCCTAGTATCCTAAACTAATTTTATATTAATTAATTCCTTAATTTTGGAAATAGGAATTAATTAATTTACAATCAAAATAATAAAATATCAACCTTCCTAAATTAATTAGTCCAGCAAATAATTAAATAAAAACCAAAATAAAAAAACTATTTCCTAAAACACAAAGTCAAATTTTAGGTTTGGAAAGTAGTTGACTAACTTGCCAAACAATCTGTCTTTGTCCAATCACCAGCTAGTTTAGGCTCCAAATCAGCTCCAATATGCCATGTGGGATGGCAAATATGACTATTATTGATTCCCATGTGTTGCCTTTGATTGGAATAAGTCAAATTTGCTTAATCAACAAAAGAAGTCATAGTCAGTGCCAAATTGGACATTTTCAGCCAAATGGAAGGCTTATGCCCAAATGTGCTATTTGGTCACTCTTGCTTCTACCTTGACATGATTTCATGGTCTCTTGGTGATCTCAATCTCATTCATAAGCTAACAAGCTCAACCTTTGCTGTCCGGAACCCATAGATGCCCCAAAATAGCTTGAGGGTCCATATCCGCCTTCATAACTTAGATGCATAAGACGGGCTTTGGATCTAAAATTATTGTCATGCCCTCTTGGGTTTGAATCATACCTTGTATGAAGCTAACCAGGTTGTCCTTGAATCTCTTAATCTGTGCCCTCGTGATTGGCCTCGTCTTCATTTGTATAGGATTGGCACCCCAGCGGGTAGTCGGTTGTATGGGTACATACGGATTCACATTAATGTTCATCTACAGAAAGAATGGTTCCCTCATCTACTTGTTTATGTTGACGACATAATACTAAGTGGCAATTCTACATCACTTCTTACATCCTTCATGCAGGCTTTATCTTCAAAGTTTTCCTTGAAAGATTTAGGGGACCTGCACTTCTTCTTCGATGCAAAAGTCATCCCAAATAATCTAGGCATCCTTCTCTCCTAGTATAAATACATTATGGACCTCCTTGATAGAACACACATGATGGGTGCTAAGGAAATTTCAATGCCAATGTCTGTCTCAATCTCCCTCTCACGTATAGATGGCTCTTTCCTTTTGAGTGCAATTGAATATAGGCATGTTATAGGTGGCTCACAATATCTCTCACTAACAAGACCTGATATTGCCTTCACAATGAATAAACCGTCTCAATTCATGCATCGACCAACTAACACTCATTGGGAGCCGTAAAGCGTCTTCTCCAATATCTAAAAGGTACCAGTGACTTTGAACAATTTCTATGTCGTCGTTCATGCCTTTATGTATGCAGATTGGGTTGGGAATAAGGATGATAACACTTCTACAACAGACTACATTGTTTTTCTCAAAGACAATTCTATTTCTTGGAACCCCAAGAACCAAAAATTTGTCTCCCATTCTTCCACAAAATCTGAATATAGAAAAGTTGCCAACACCACTTTGGCTTGAGTCTTCACTTCTTGAGTTGCATATCTCTATTCCTTCTCCAATCATGTATTGTGAACATGTGAGTACTACTTACCCTTGTGTCAATCCCCTATTTCACTCTAAATTGAAACATGCCGGGGTTGACTTTCGTTTTGTCCAGGATTGTGTTGCTGCTGGCACTTGCCAATGTCTTAACCAAGCCACACTCATGTTCTCTAGTACTATATTTCGGCGCAAGATAGGTGTTCGTCAACAACCCCCCATCTTGAGGGGCATAATGGAACATAGATATTATATGTACTCTTTGGCTTGTTTGTTATACCGTGTAATTATCTTTGTATATATTTATATTCCTCTAGCTTAGCTTTACGTGTGTCTAGGATTGATGTACTTATTTGTCTGTAACAACTCTCTCTCATGAGATTTATATATCCTAGTTTTTACTCATTAATAGATTTCGGCTTTCCAGTTACCCTATGTCATTATAAATGATTCAAACGATCCACAATCGCTACTTACGAACACTACAAGTTAATGATCATTAATTATATATGTATGTAACTTAATAACTTATTAGTTAGAATTACTTCATGCAAAAAAAAACAAAATTAAACTTCACGGGTGTACCATAAAAGGTGGTAAAAATATATATAGAAGAAAGCTAGTTGATAATTTATAAGTTATAATTAGAATGGGATAAAGGAGCAAGAATTCGGAGAAGAAAGACGAAGGATACAGCAATGGTGGTGGGTTAACTAGCTAACGCTAAGAACATAGATCAGTTGGAAGATAGAAAAAAGTGCAGCTTAATGTTTCCTATATAGTACTGAAAGATTTTGACTTCTATGTCTGTTCTTTTCTTTTTCCCCAGAGTTATTGCTATTTTTATTAATTTTTACTAATAGACTTTGACTACTTTTATACATACCAGTTCATGTGCAAGTGACAAGAACACTTGTTGTCATTGTAAACAATAATGCATTTACGAGTCGCATCTATAATTGGTAAATAATGCTTATATATTAGAATTTGAGTGCCATGAAATTATGACAAAAAAATTACATCACATTGCCAATTAATAAGAAATAAGAGATTTCTTTGACTGGTTAACCAGTAGTGAGAAACCCAATATATTGAACAAGTTGGAGGTGTTTATTAAATTATTATTATTATTATTATTATTTATCAAAACTAATGATTGATCAAATTGTTGATGTAATTAAATTAAGCAAAATAACTATTATATTATTGAGATAGCCATAAGCCATGGAATGTATTTCCTTCTTTTTTTTTTTTCTTTTTTTTTTTAAAAAAAATATACATGCGAAGCTAGTTCCTTTTCGAATCACTTTGATAGTATATTGTTGAAGATTTTTTCTCGAGCAATAATATATATTATTATTAGAAGCTTATTAAAATTCAAACTTGGCTTATCTATGGTTTAATTATAGATAATGCAAATTCGGAATCCTGAGGCTGGACAAGAGGAGGTGCGAGTTTGTAAGAAGAGAACCCTATCCATGGGAGACCTCGTGACTTGATTTTCAGAATCAAAGCTTCAAATTTTGAAACATCAAATCAGGTTCGATCTTAAAGGGGGTTTTCTCGTTGAAAAGGAGGTATTTTTCAAGGGAATTTGGCCTAATACCCACCAAAATAAGTGGTTAAGGATATTTACCCATTCCTTTTCCAGTTTATTTATCTACCCGCTACTTCCCATTTTGCTCTCAATAAAAATAAAAAAGTTACCTCTGCTTTTCCTTTCTTAACCCGCACAAATCCCATTGAAAAAATAAATAAATAATAATTCCTACTCCACCTCTGCTTTCCTTTCCTCTCTGAAAAAGCATCCCTCACCTCTCCTCTTAAAAGCATAGGAAAGACTGAGAAAAATTACAGTTGATGTAAGGATCTGCTTATTTTGATTGGGTTCTTTTTTTTAGCTTGGGTTCTTCCTTGATTGGCGAAAGGTGATGATGACGATCGGAGTTGAGGAAATTACTCAAAATCGAGTAGTAGTAATAGTAGTAGATCGTGGAGGAGTAGATTTCAGGGCTACCTACTCAGGCACTGACCATGTGTCTCAAGATGCTCACCACTTTGTCCGTGACTCTCAGGTTCACCTACACTGAGATTTTTGGCAAATGGTCAATAGGCGACTTGGCATTTGGCATTAATTATTTTATCCGGAGGGAGGTTAGTCACAGCTCTATCGCAGCACAGAAAGACCCACCCACCTTTTGGAGCGCAGGTGCAATTTTCTTCATTGCTCATGCATCCACGGCTTATGCTGTTGGGTCTAGAAGAGTTTGGAGCCAAGCTATGCTGAGGAAGATTCAAAGCCAAAGTACTTGTGTTAAAGTAAGAAGATGAATAACAGGGTTTAGAACAAAGAAGAAAGAGTTAGATGAGAAGGAGGTTGGGAATCTAGAAGCTATGGAGATTCGGAAGCTCGTGCCTGACAGAGAAGCCATGGAAATCTACAAGTTGTTGGATGAGACTGCGCATTACATTAAGTGCCTCACCATACAGGTAAAGGTGATGACAAGAATTGCAGATTTTTACTCTCCAAATTAATTGAGACGATTCTATATATATATATATATATTATTGTTATACACTGGAAGTTTATATTAAGATTATTGGTGCAATGAGTTTTCAATTTAATTTATCTATAAAAAAATGTTAGCAAAGAGTTGAGTGAAGGGAAAAAAAAAATGTAATACGCCTATACAAAGAATTTATTCAACTTATGTGTATGTAATGTGTACTGCAGTTTTTTTCTTTTCTTTTATTTACTTATTTATTTTGATGTGTCAATTAATGCATGTGGTTGATAAATTTTATATTCCAAATACTTTATGAATGCTGTCTTTTATGTTATGTTCCACATGTATGACACAGTAGAAAGTACTAGCAATACATTAACAACAAAATTGTACAATCGAAATTACCATGACGACTCTTTTGGTAATTACTCCAAAGATTAACATAAAGATTATATTTGTGATTATAATTTTATTCAAATGAACTCAACGAATGATAAAAAAACATAAGAAACAAAAAACACATTAACCCATTAATAACCAAAACATTAAATTTTGTGTTTTCAAAATGACCAACGGCCGCCTGTTATATTGATCCAAAAATTATCAATCACAACCATTCATATAACGATAAACCCTTTGGTAATTTTTCAAGTTAATTTTTTATATATAAAACTCCAAAGTTTTATTATATTTATTTTTATATTATATATTACACCATAAAAATTGCTGAGTACAACTTAGATGAAGATAAAAAACAATTAAAATAAAAAACACAATATTCCATTTACAAAAAAAAAAAAGAAAAAAAAATTCGAATTATAATACCTACCGATGGGCCTATCGGTAAAAATTACCAACGACACCAATCGATAATACCAATGGCCATAAGTAATATTTCATTTTTAATTTTATTTTAAAAAATCATCAAAACTCATTACAACTATTTTTATATTATGCCTTGCAGCATATAACATGTTTAATGCAACCTTCTTTAATGATAAAAAACATAAGAAAAACAAAAAAAAACAATAATATATTACAAATGAACAAAAAAATTTGAATCATCATAATTATCGAAGGGCCATTGGTATTATCGATGGAAGCTATCGGTAATCTTTACAAAATTTGTCAAGCTTGCTAGAAAAATTACCAACGGCTCCCATCGATAATATCGATAGCCCATTGGTAATTTTTCATTTAAAATTTTTCTTTCACAAATCATCAAAATTCATTACAACTACTTTTTAATTATCTATTGTACCATAGAACATGTTGAGTGCAACATTCTTTAATGATAAAAAAACATAAGAAAGAAAAGAAAACACAATAATACTTTATCAAAGAGCAAAAAAATTCGAATCATCTTAATTATCGAAGGGTCATCGGTATTACCGATAGATGCCATCTGTAATCTTTCCAAAATTTATCAAGCCTGCTGGAAATATTATCAACGGTTTCTATCGGTAATACCGATGGCCTATCAGTGATTTTTCATTTTAAATTTTTCTTGCACAAATCATCAAAATTCATAACGACTAGTTTTTAATTATGTATTGCACCCTAGAACATGTTGAGTGCAACATTCTTTAATGATAAAAAACATAAGGAAGAAAAGAAAACACATTAATACCTTACTAATGAACAAAAAAATTCAAACAATCATTATTACCAAAGGGCCATTAGTATTACTGATGGAAGTTGTAGGTAATCTTTCCAAAATTTATCAAGCTTGTTGGCAATACTAATAGCTCATTGGTAATTTATCATTTTAAATTTTTCTTTCATAAATCATCAAAATTTGTTACAACTACTTTTTAATTATGTATTGCACCATAGA
Organism: Ziziphus jujuba; assembly: GCF_031755915.1. Lineage (NCBI taxonomy): Eukaryota > Viridiplantae > Streptophyta > Magnoliopsida > Rosales > Rhamnaceae > Ziziphus > Ziziphus jujuba. The sequence continues at coordinate 10,773,832 of NC_083388.1, forward strand.
ATATGTTGAGTGCAACGTTCTTTAATGATAAAATACAAAAGCAAGAAAAGAAAACACAATAATACGTTACCAAAAAGCAAAAAATTCGAATCATCTTGATTACCGAAGGGTATCATTAAAGAACATGATAATTAGTTAGTTCCATTCATCTAATTAGTTAGTGATGAAAATCCAAATGCATGTAGAATAGTGTAAAGGAAAGAAATGATGGTGGGAAAGGAAAGAGACTCATTTTTCTATGCCTACGAGCGAGCATTGATGGGAAAGTCATTGGAGAATAATTACAAGCATAATAAGAAGATAAATTTGGTGGATTTTTTAAATAGACCTTTAAATAGGCTAAGAGAAAAAAACAAAAACCCTAAATTACTAGGGCAAAATTCAGCCAATAACAAAGGAAAACAATGGTGGCCGAATTTCTCTAGTTTCCTAATCCTATTTTGATTAATTAATTTCTTTATTTTGAATTAGAAATTAATTAATTTACAAGAAAAATAATAAAATTGTAACTTTCCTAAGATGATTTTTCCAGCAAATAAACAAATAAAAACCAAAATAATAGGTATTTTCCTAAAACAACAAGTCAAATTCAAATTAGAAAACTAGTTGACTAGTTTGACAACTAAGCTAACTCTGCCCAATTTTCAGCTTGTAAAGACTCCAAATCAGATCCACTATGCCATATAGGATTCCCAATAGGATTAATTATGATTCTCACACGTTGTCCTTGATTGGAACAAAGAGAAAATGCCAAATCAACAAAATATAGCAAAGTCAGCGCCAATTTGATGCATTTTCGGCCAAATTAAGGTGTTGTGCGCACAAGCTGAATTTAGACACCTTTGCTTCTACCTTGACATGATTCCATGACCTCTTGGTGATATTAATTGAATTCATGAAGTTATAAATTCATTCCTTGCTGCCCAGAATACAAAAATGCACTAAAACATTTACTTGGGTCTATATCGGCCTCCACCACTTGGATGCTTAAAACAGATTTTGAATCTTCAGGTATTGATAAGTCCTTTTGAGAATTGATATCTCTTTGTATAAATACAGTCAGGTTGTCCTTAAATCTCTTGGCTTGAGCCCTAATAATTGGCTCGGTCTTCAACTATATAGGATCTACACCTTAGCAGGTTGTCAGTTGTATGAGCACAAAGTTACTAGTTAATTAAATTCACATATTTCAATAATTAAATTGGAATATTTAGTGACAAAATCAAATGCCCTAGTATTCATTATTGTTAAAATTCACTCTCTTAATTAAAATTGATTTAGTTTTAATTGATTGCTTTTTTTAAATTTTAGTTTAATTAATTTTCAATTGTCATTTAAATTGCTAGTTCAAATAAAACCTAATTATCATTAGTACTTAACTCTTAATCCCTTGGTACGATTTTATTTTTTCACTTTTATTAGCTAAAAATAATTCGTGCACTTATGAGTTGATTTTACACATCAAATGATGACCTGTAATCAACTTGGAATCTTCAGAAATCTGCAATGAAAATTAAAAACCTCCCTATACACAATCTTACTGGTTCGGTGAGTCCTTATTGCAGGAATGAAGATAGTTCCCTAAAAGTTAGACTCAAAGAATTGGCAAGAGATAAGAAAACTAAAGCTAGAGAGCAAGTGGAGGCAGTTAGCCTCGATGATAATTTGGTTCATTATGACTATGTTATGTCTAATAAAAGGATGGAAGGAGGGATTGAATGGTTGAGGAGATGACTCTTATCATGCCCCCAACTTCACCATGAAAATCATCTTCTAGAACTACCAAGGGTTAGGGGAAGACCTTAGTAGTTCGTGGCCTTAAGGGCCTGGATAGAGAGTCATCCCTATTAGACCTCCCCCTTATTAAGACTAAAATTAATGTAGAAAATTTAGTTCTTTTAAAAGATCTTTGTGTTTTGATTAGTCTATGTGCATTGAAGTTGAGAACACTAGATGAGGGTTAGCTTTCATATGGAAAGATGAGCTGGGCTATAAAGTGGTGTATAGATCCAGGTGGATCATTGGTGTTGAGCTCATCTCTATTAAAGGCTTTGTATGGAATTGCACGTTCTGTTACTGTCCTTCACATAGGTCATGTAGGAGGACTTTTTATTAGCAACTAAGGCTGTGATAAAATCTAGCTGCAAATCATTGGTCTATATTGGAGATTTTAATGATGTGTTAAACTAGGCTAAGAAGTTCTGTAGGAGGAGGGTGTTTCAAAGCATAACTTTTTCTTAAGGAATTTTATCAAGAGTTATAATGTGATTGATTTAGGATTTCATGTTTATGAGATTACAAAGTGTAATAAGTGGTAGGGTAAAGCTAACATAAGAGAGTGTATTGATAGAACTTTGGCTAGTTTGGATTGGAGGATTGAGTTTAATCAAGTTGAAGTCTGGTACCTTCATTCAATAGGATCTGACCACATCCTTAACCAATTTAATCTGTAGTGGGATCATCCTCCTTTACCTCGGCCTTTAGATTTTTTGGAGCATGGATCTAAGACCTTTCATGTAAAAAGATTATTTGCAATGCTTGGAAAAATCTCCTAGGGATAGATGGTAGAAGCTTTGTTTCTTCAAAACTAAAGAATACCATAGCTGCACTTAGGGTGTGGAACAGAGAGACATTTGGGTTCTGCCAAGCTAGAATTTTGGAGATTGAAGAGAAGCTGAAAGGTATCCATGGCTCTCAACTTTCCAAGGAAGCTGTGTGGACTAAGAGAAGACTCTTAGCTAATTTAGATGAGTGGATGAGAAGACTCGATTTAGTCTAGCAACAAAAGTCCAAAAAACTCTAGTTGAAAGTAAGATATCAAAATTATAAATTCTTCTTTGCTTCGATGATTAACAATCATAGAAGGTTGTTTATTTCAGCTTAAAATAATTCTAAAGGAGATTGGCTTGAAACCAGAAATGAGATTGGTGATTTTCTTGCTAACCAGTTTACCTCTCTATTCAAGACTGAAAGGTCTTTTCCATGTAACTTTTTGAGCAAGCTGATTTCTCGATGTATATCTATAATGAAAATGAGACACCTTGTCTTATTTCTTCTACCTTGGAGGTTTATGATATAATTTAGAGCATGCATCCCATTAAAGCTCTTAGGCTAGATAGGATGCTTACTCTTTTCTTTCAAAGGTTCTGAAGTATTGTTGGAGCAGAGGTGGCAGATATGATTCAAAATATGTTCCATTTAAGATAATTTTAAAAGCCATAATAAAATAATTTTTAGTCCTTATTACAATGGCCTCGTAGATCTCTACCTTTACATCATACTGATAAGCTTATGCAATACCGTCTACAAGGTGATCTCCAAAATTTTATCAAATAGGTTGAAGCCTTTAATGGATAGATTGGTTTCTAAAACTAGGTAGCATTTGACCTAGGTAGGTGGATTGAGGAGAATTGTTTACTGGTTAAAGAGACTATGCACACTTTTAAGAGTAAAAAGGGAGCTTATGGGTTGATGATGATAAGAATCTGCCCGTACCCGTACAATCGACTACCCTCTGAGGTGTTGATTCTTTACAAATGAATACGGAACCAATCACTATGGCACAACTGATTCAATCTCAAGAGGGAATGACATTATCCAAAGATCCATAGCCCGTCTTGTGTATCTAAGTTATGAAGGCAGAAACGGACCTGGTAAGCTATTTTGGTACATTTTTTGACCCCAGGCAGAAAGGAATGGATTCAACACTTCATGAACTCAATTAATACCACCAAGAGGCCATGAAATCATGTCAAGGCAGAAGCAAAACCAATAAAAGGCTACATTTGTGCATAGACTTCTTTTTGGCCGAAATTACTCACTTTTGGCGCTGACTTTGTTCTATTTTGTTGATTAAGCACTTTCTCTTTGTTTCAATCATGGGTAACATATGGGAATCATTATTAATCCTATTTGGCATCCTACATGGCATATGGAAGTTGAGTTGGAGCCAAAACTAGATGGAGATTGGATAAAAATATCTTAGTTGTTAACTAGTCAACTAGTTTCCTAATTTGAGTTTGACTTTTTGTTTTAGGAAACTATCTTTTATTTTGATTTTTATTTGCTTATTTGCTTGACAAATTAACTTAGGAAAGTTGATATTTTATTATTTCAATTGTAAATTAATTAATTTCTAATTCAAAATAAAGAAATTAATTAATCCAAAATTAGATTAGGAAAAGAGGAGAACTCGACCACACCTAGTTTCCTAAACCTATGGCCAGTTTCTCTATGGTGTTTTAGGGTTTTTGTTTTATCTTTCAAACTTATTTAAAGTTTTATTTTCTCTATAAAATTAAGTACATTATTCATACAGAAAAATATTTGTGAGAAAGAATTCTCTTTATTCGCTTTGAACACTTAAAACACCTTATAGAAATCCAGTGTTTTAGTTTGACTTATCAATAGGACATCCATAGCCTATTATGACTTCTTCATCATAACCAAGGTTTCTAATTACAAGTTGATTAGGGATTAAGGTGACCATTAGAACCTGATCTTAATTGTGATCCAGGCTAATATAATACGGGTTTAGGAGCAAGTCGATCGAGGCTCGTATCATTTAGTGTCAGAGCCGAATTTTGTTCAGGTTTGATCTATCTTATTTGTTTTATTTTGTTTTTTGTTAATCTGCAATTTTAGCATTAGGTTAAGGTCACTTCTATCTTCTTCACATTCTGCGTTTAAAAAAAAAAAAAAACATTTTTTGTCTTCATAGCCGAATTTATTTTTTATTTTATCTAAATTTTTACTTCCTAGTGTGTTGGTTGTTTTGCATATTAGTTCTTAGTATTATGTTTTATTGTTGATTTTCCTTTGCTATTTTAATCATAAATTAGTTGCATTCATATATTCCCAAAAAAAAAAAAAAAGGAGTTTGAAAACATATTGCATAAAACCTGTAAATTTTTGCAATTTGCTTTTATTGAAAGTTAGTCTTGGGTTTGGTGGAATTTTGGTGTTGGAATTGAAATTTTTGGTGTTGATTCTTGCTAATGAAGTTGTATTTATATTCTATGAGTAATTAAGAAATAGAAAAAGAAAAAGCCGAATAGAAAAAAAAAAATTATTGCACAAAAAGGTCGGTTTTGAAGTTTGAAAGGTTTGAATATTGTTTGCTTGAGAATTGTTGAAGTTGCTGCTGTTTCATTCAATATTGGCTGCTGGAAATTTGAATTTTGAGTACTAAAATTATTTGGATTAAAATTGGTAAGGGTGTTGGGGTGAGAAGGCTATGACCAAGAGCAAGCTAGCTTGAAGTGTTAGCAACAAGCAAGCTTTTGGTGATGCTCTTGGGAATGGTTGTGTGTGAGTTGTGTTTTTAGGTTTTGGTTATGGTGTTTTCTGGTTTTTAGGGTTCCTAAAGTGTTCTAAGTGTTGAAGAAGAGATAAGAAGAAGAGGAACACGTTGGCTTTTGAAAATAAGGCTTAGATGTGTAGCCATTTCATTCATTTTACAATATAAGCTTGAAATTATAACTAGTTTACACATGCCAAGCATGTGAGCTTACAAAATGAGTAAAGTATTTGAAATTTAAAAAGTAAAATGGTCAACACCTAACTTTTTATACAAAAAAGAGGTAAAAACCAGATGCAACATGTCTATTCCAAATATAGTAAAAAGTGGCACATGGTTTGAACTAAGTTCCTATTGTTTAACTAGTTTGGATAAACAACCAAACTAGCTTCACCTACTTAGTTGGCCTTTGTATCTGCTTATGAAACTTGGTTTGAAGCATCTTTGGTCATCAATAAATATTGTTCTAAGAGCTAGGAAAGTTCTGGAACCGGATCATGGGCCAAACAGCTCCAAAACTGGCCCATACTCTGCATACTGGGCCCATCAGATACAGCAATCTGTTTGGAATAGAAAATGGACTTTCCCATGTCATTTTGACCTGAAATTTGAACCATAGTCTTCTATATATGTCTGTAGACATCCCTCCCAATTTCAGCCCAAAACTCCATTTTCAACCTAAGATATAAGATAAATAGTGGAACTATGTTGCTGGAAATTATGAATCCAGCACCATAGGCATTTCAAGCATAACATTCCTACTCTTTTGTGCATAATTTTGCCTATAATTTTGTATACATAACTTAGGCACAAAACATTATCAAAATATACCTTGCATCAATTAGAAACATACAAAAAAATATAAACTCATAAAAGGAAAGGATTTGATACCAAGGTGTGCATGCTAGCCGGTGACATGCACCATCAAGTGGCAAAATTGCCACACTTCAACAAAGGGATTTAAAACAAAAAAACTTAAATTACAAGAACTACAACCATCAACTATTCCATATTTTGTTCGAAATTGTTCTTGTTCATTGTTTAAATCTTTTTCCTAAATTTTATCCTTAAATTTTTGATTTGTTAATATTCTGGTTTTCTCCTTATTAATTTCAAAAATTGCTTGTCGATTTACCTTATTTTTTGTTAGTTAGACCGAGATTAGTTTTTATCAATTCACTCAATATTTGCTTGTTTTGGTTGCTGTTTTATTGATAAGTTTAATTAGAGAATACTTGTGATCTAGCTGCTGTTTTGAATATGTTTTAATAGAACTTTAAGATATTCTTATGAGTGGAAAAAGGCAAGAGAGTGTGAGTTTAAAAGAGGGTTAAAAGGGGAAACTAGTGTGCAAACACGAGTGTCGAGACCTTGTTTGAGTGAAACGCGTGAAGGAGTGATTTTGGTAAGGATTTTTGCATTATTTATAATAACATGGCAGATTCAAGAATGAGAAGAGAATATGGCTCATTTACAATTAATGAAGAGGAATCCGTAGGGTTCAAGGGTGACTCTCGAGTAATGGGAAGTGCAGGTGAACCTGCCGACATGATGGTGGTCTTGGAACAACTTCAAAGGATGAATGCTCGCTTTGATCACCTAGATCAAAGGATGGACAGGTTAGAAACATCACAGGGTGGGCCAAATCTAGGGCAAGAATTTCATGGGGGCCATGGTTGAGGACAAGGAGGTTGTGGACGGCCTAGGGAAGAATTCAAAGGTGGTAATTTTGGAGATAACGTTGCAGAGGAATTTGATGATATTTTTGCTCACCAAGGAAGGAAAAATCGTGGGAGACGGGTTTTAAATGAAGATGATTACTTTGGAAACATTAAAGTCAATATACCACCATTTTTGGGAAAAAATGATCCGGATGCATATTTGGAGTGAGAGGAGTGTATGTAGATGATATTTGATTGTCATAATTATTCTTAGGAAAAGAAGATGAAATTGACCACTTTGGAATTTGGACATTATGCGCACCAATGGTGGACTAATGGGCAAAGTACCCGAAGGAGAGTTGGTGATGAATTGATTACTACTTGGCAACAAATGAAAAAAGCCATGAGGAAGAGATTTGTGCCGAATCACTATCATAGGTTGCTGCATCAAAGACTCTAATCATTAACTCAAGGAAGTAGGATCGTGGAGGATTACTATAAAGAGAAGGAGATGCTCATGATGAGGTTGAGCATGAATGAGGATCGTGAGGCGACCATGGCACGGTTTTTAGGTGGTTTAAATTGTGAGATAGCCAATCAATTGGAGTTACAACAATATGTAGAATTGGAGGAGATGCTTCTTGTGGCCATCAAGATTAAAAACCAATTCAAGAGGAAAGGTACAAGCTCACGGTTTAGAGGAGTTTCTAATAGCGGGAGGACTAATTCAAGTGTTTGGAGAAGCAATCCCACCTATGAAGCAAGGACAAAACCGAAGCATGGAGATGATAGCATTAATCGGCCAAAGAGAGATGCTAGGGAAAAACCTACTCAAACACATAAATCTGAAGGTAAATCTGATCCTAAACCTTCAAGAACTCGAGATATTGTGTGTTTCAAATCTTAGGGCCAAGGACGTATTGCCAACCAATGTCCAAACCGAAGAATCATGGTGTTAAAAGACAATGGTGAGTTGGAGTCCAATAATGATGAAGCTGAAATTGAGTCCGAGCATGAAGTGGAAGAAATTGAAGATGAAACCAAAACTCTCAAAGCTTCAAATGCTGAATTAAGCTTGGTAGTAGGGAGGATGTTGACTGTATATAAGGATGAGGACCAAGTTCAAGGAGAAAACATCTTCCACACTCAATGTGAAATTCAAGTTAACATTTGTAGTATGATAATTGATAGTGGAAGTTGTGCTAATATAATTAGTAATGTGGTAGTTGAAAAATTAAGGTTAATAATCATTAAACATCCCAAACCATACAGATTACAATGGCTTAATGATAGTGGTGAGATGAAAGTCAACAAACAAGCCAAGGTAAAATTCAGCATTGATGAATATGTGAATGTTGTTTTATGTGATGTTGTTCCCATGCATGCTGGCCATATTTTATTGGGTAGACCATGGAAATTTGATAAAGATACCATACACCATAAAGAGAATTTCATTGTATTTAAATATAAGGGAAAGAAGATTAAGCTGGAGACATTAACTCCAAATGAAGTATTTAGAGACTAACTTCAAATGCAACAACGGAGGGAGGCTGAAAAGCTTAAAGAAAGGGCTAGTGTAGCACCCACGGCTTCATCACCTATCCAAGAGGGCAAGGCTGAACATCCACATCCAGATAAGTCTTCTAAACTCAATGGTGAGGAGAAAAAGAATGAAAAAGCATAGAGAGAGAAAATTAAAGGAAAAGCCGAGAGTAGTGAGGGAAAGCAAGAGAAACTCGTGAGTCACTAAGAAAATGAGAGGAAAGAAAAAAACATTACCTTCATTTAGGTGAGGTTAAAAAGGCAATTTTGAATAATAAACCATTGCTGATCATAATTTATAAAAATGTTTATTTAAATGATCAAGCTAACTTTGATGAACTTGAATTTCCAAGTTCTAGTTCTTTTCTTTTACAAGAATTTAATGATGTCTTTCTGGATGAAATTCTTAATGGTTTACCACCTATTCGAGGAATTGAATATCAAATTGATTTTGTTCTAAGAGCTGCAATTCCTAATAGGCCTGCATATAGGAGTAATCTTGAGGAGATAAAGGAGTTACAAAGGCAGGTAAGTGAGTTATTAGACAAAGATTATATTTGGTTTAACTATTGCACCTAGTACCCTCATGAGATTAATGAATCATGTTATGTGACCATTCATTGGAAAATTTGTTGTTGTTTATTTTGATGATATTTTTGTATATAGTAGGCATCTAGCTGAGCATGTAGAACATCTTAGGCAAGTTTTAAATATTCTTAGGAAAGAAAGGTTATTTGCTAACATGAAAAAGTGTGATTTTTGTAAAGATGAACTTGGTTTCCTAGGATTTGATGTAAGTGCTGCAGGAATTGAAGTTGACCAATCTAAAGTTCAAGCAATTCAAGGATGGCTAAAACCTACTTCTATTACCCAAGTGAGGAGCTTTCATGGTTTGGTTAGTTTCTACCAAAGATTTGTCAAGGATTTTAGCATGATTACAGCACCTTTGACCAAAGTTATAAAGAAGAATGTTGGATTCAAATGGGGAGATGCACAAGAAAAATCTTTTCATTTATTCAAAAAAAATTAACTAATGCTCCTTTACTAGTTTTGCCTAATTTTCATAAAACTTTTGAAATTAAATGTGATGCTTCAGGTGTAGATATTGAAGCTGTTTTAATGCAAGAAGGAATACCCATAGCATACTTTAATAAAAAGTTAAATGGAGCAGCATTGAAGTACCCGACCTATGACAAAGAGATGTATGCATTGGTGAGGGCTTTGGAGACATGGCAACATTATTTGATGCCGAAAGAATTTGTTATTCATAGGGATCATGAATCATTGAAGCACATCAAAGGCCAAGAAGCTTAAGCGATGGCATGCGAAGTGGATTGAGTTCATTGAGACTATTCCTTATGCCATCCGCTACAAGAAAGGTAAGGAAAATGTGGTTGCCAATGCATTATCCTGAAGGTATGTATTGTTTTCTACCTTAGATGCTAGATTGCTTGGGTTTGAACAATTAAAAGAACTTTATGAGCATGATAGTGATTTTGGTGAAATATTTAAGAACTGTACTATACATGATTTTAACAAATTTTATATCTTTGAGGGATATTTGTTTAGGGAAAATCAACTTTGTGTACCTAATTGTATCGTTAGGGAGTTACTAGTTCGAGAAGGTCATGGTGGGGGTTTAATGGGTCATTTTGATGTTTTTAAAATTTTATCCTTACTACAAGAACATTTTTATTGACCTAACATGAGGAGAGATGTGGAAAGAATATGTGAGAGATGCCTTAAATGCCGAAAGTACAAGTCCAAGTTGAAATCGCTTGGACTTTACATGCCTTTGCCAATCCCATCCTTTTCTTGGGTAGATTTATCTATGGATTTTATTCTTGGTTTACCTAGGTCTAGAATAGGTAAGGATTCAATTTTTGTTATTGTGAATAAGTTTTCTAATATGGCACATTTTATTACATGCACTAAAACTGATGATGCATCTAATGTAACTAATCTATTCTTTAAAGAAGTAGTAAGATTACATGTAATGCCTAGGACAATTGTTTCGGATAGAGATGCTAAGTTCTTAAGTTACTTTTGGAAAACTTTGTAGGCTAAGTTAGGAACTAAGCTTTTATTTTCAACTACTTATCATCCATAAACTGATGGGGAAACTGAAGTAGTAAATAGAACCTTGTCTACATTGTTAAGAGCATTAATTAGTAGAAATTTAAGAATATGGGAGAAATGTTTACCACATGTTAAATTTGCTTATAATAGATCTTTGCATTCGGCTACTAAATATATTCCGTTTGAAATTATTTATGGTTTTAATCCTTTGACTCCAATAGATTTAGCACCTTTGCCTTTAAGTGAACACGCTAATCTAGATAGAAAACAAAAAGTTGATTTTGTAAAGCAGATTCATGAGAAGACAAAAGCATACATCAAGAGGAGGACAGAACAATATGCAAAGAATGCTAATCAAGGCCGAACAAAGTTTTTTTTTTAACCTGGAGATTTGGTTTGACTGCATTTAAGAAAGGAGATGTTTCCTGAGCAAAAAAGTCAAAGTTGATGCCTCGAAAGGATGGACCTTTCCAAGTCTTGGAGAGGGTCAATAAGAATGCTTATAAACTTGACTTGCCAGGTGAGTATAATTTAGTGCAACATTTAATGTTGCTGATTTATCTTCATTTACTGCAAGTGATGACTTTGATTTGAGGGCAAATTCTTTTCAAGAGGAAAAGGAATGATAAGAATCTGCCCCACCCCTACAATTGACTACCCGCTGGGGTGCTGATCTTTTACAAATAAAGATGGGACCAATCACTAGAGCACAAGTGATTCAATCCTAAGAGGGCATGACATTATCCAAAGATCCACAGCCCATCTTGAGTATCCAAGTTACGAAAGCATAAACGAATCCGGTAAGCTGTTTTGGTACATTTTTTGAGCCCATGCAGTAAGGAATGGATTCAACACTTCGTGAACTCAATTGATATCATCAAGAGGTTATGAAATCATGTCAAGGCAGAAGCAAAAGCAATCAAATATCACATTTGCTCATAGACTTCTTTTTGGCCGAAATTGCTCACTTTTGGCATTGGCTTTGTTCTATTTTGTTGATTAAGCACTTTTTCTTTGTTATAATCAAGGGCAACATGTGGGAATCATTATTAATCCTATTTGGCATCCTAAATGGCATATGGGAGTTGATTTGAAGCCACAACTAGCTGGAGATTGGATAAAGACAACTTAGTTGTCAACTAGTTTCCTAATTTGAGTTTGACTTTTGTTTTAGGAAGCTATATTTTATTTTGGTTTTTTTTTGTTTATTTGCTAGAAAAATTAACTTAGGAAAGTTGATATTTTATTAGTAAAATGTTAAATTAATTAATTCCTAATTCAAAATAAAGAAATTAATTAATCCAAAATTAGATTAGGAAAGGAGGAGAATTAGGCCATATTTAGTTTCCTAAACCTATGGCCGGTTTCTCCATGGTGTCTTAGGGTTTTTTTTTGGCTTTCAAACCTATTTAAAGGTTTATTTTCTCAATAAAATTAAGAAAATTATTCATACAGAAAAAAATTTGTAAGAAAGAATTATGTTTGTTCTTTTTGAACTCTTAATAGAAATTAAATGTTTTAGTTTGATTTATCAATAGGACATTCATCATCTATTATGAAGTCTTCATCATATACCAAGGTTTATAATAATAAGTTGATTAGGGATTAAGGTGACCATTAGAACCTGAACTTAATTGTGATTCGGGCTAATATAATACAGATTTAGGAGCAAGTTGACTTAGTTTCGTATCAGATGATGTTGAAGATTGATATGAAAAAGCATATGACAAGGTTGATTAGGAGATGTTATGTTGAATTCTTCACAACTATGGCTTCTCAGTGCATTTTGTGAAGCTCATTAGCAGTGTGTTTTAATGGGCTATAGTGTTGTCCTCTTTAATGGCAGTATATATGGTAAAGTCATTTCGGAAAGAAAAATTAAGCAAGTTAATCGCTTATAACCTTTTTTTTTTCATCCTCTTTTCAAAACTCTTATCAAGGATGTCGTACAAGCTGGAGAGTGAAAGAAGCTGCATGAGGTTAAGATTGGGAAAACTTGCCTAGCTATCTCCCATCTATTCTTTGCAGATGACATCATGCTTTTTTGTCGGGCCAATACAAAGGCTACCAACTATCTAGCAAAATGCCTAAGTGATTATTTCTAGTGAATAGCAAGCCATATATTATTCTAAGTCTGAGTTTTCTTTTCTAGAAATTTTAATGGTCAATTGAAATTTAGCATTAAAAGATTCATGAACATTAAGGAGTTGGACAAAAATGCTAAATATTTCTGTAATCCCCTCTTCATTGGGAGACAGAGAGCTTTTACTTTCAAAGTTTTGAAAGTTCGAATGGAAAACAAGCTACAAGTTTGGACAGCAAGGCTCCTCTCACAAGCAGGTAGGTTTACTTTGGTTAAATTGGTTTTCAATGCCATTCCTCTTTATGCAACATCTACTGTAAAATCTTCTATGGGTTGGTGTCGTAAGCTGGATAAATTGGCTTAAAATTTTGTTTGAAATAATAGTTCCAAGGGAATTATTTATGCCTAATCTCTTGGAAAAATATTTGTTTGCCTAAGCAATGTGGTGGTTTAGGCATTAGGAGATTGGAGGATATGAATGATGCCCTGTTCAGGTTGGTCAGTCACTTGCCTTGGAAGATAACAAATTGTGGGTCAATACTATAAAAAGCCAATGATTTCCCCTTTTAAAATTTTAAGAATTTTAGGAAAAAGAAGAACAGTTCTTGGTCTTGGGATAGTATTTTTTAAGTCACGAAGCTGGTGGTGAAAGGTGGCTATTATAAGGTTTGCAAAGGAGATAAAGTGAGTATTTGGAAGGATCCTTTGATACCTAATAATTCAAAGTTTTGGCCCATTCGTAAGGTTTCTAGGGGCTTAAATTAGTGCAATATGGTTTATTCTTTGAAACTCCAAGAGGGGAGATGGAATGTTAGCCTTCTCAAAAGGTTATTTTAACATAGGGATGGTCCAAAACATTTTACAAGATGTTTTGGGCTCATAATGGCAAAGATGATAAATTGGTGTGGACTAGTATGAATTTTGAAACTTTTTATGTTAAGTCAGCATTTAGGTTAACTTTTTGAAGGGTGTAAATCAGCCTTCTAGTCCTCTAAAATTCATGAATGATTAAAATTATTTATTTGGAGATTTGGTAATTGTGGTCTTCCTATCGCTTCTACTTTGGTTATTTTGATTCTCTCCCAGTTCACAAAGATGATGTTCAAGATTTTTTTCTTATATGCGATCCTTATTCTGGATCTTCTTTGGAAAATTTGAAATGAAGTTGTGCATGAAGATAAGCCTTTTAAGAAGAGGCTATGGTAACCTAAGCCATGGATTTGAAGGGCATAAGTTAAGCGATTCTAATGAAGAAAAAAAATTATCGAAAGGATGCTTTAAGTTAGGCGTGTTTACCTTTTAATATAGTGAAGATCAATTCAGATGCAGCTATGATGGTGGGGACTCTACTATATTGGGTTAGTGCTGAGAAACCATGAAGGGCAAATTGTCAAGTCTCTGGCAGTGAATCAGCAATTTAACAATGTAGGGGTAGCAAAGATATATGGAGTCTACATGCTTTGTTACTTGCTATGGAGGAAGGTTGGTCTACCATTATATGTGAATTTGATGCCCTCAATGTAATAATAGCTTTCTAAGCCTTCTGATGCGAATCCGCTTGTGTCCATACAACCGACAACCCGCTGGGGTGCTAACCCAATACGGATGAAGATCGGGCTGATCATTAGGGCTCAAACTAAGAGTTTTAAGGAAAACGTTGCTGCCTTTATCCAGGGAGTAACTCATTCTCAAGAGGGCTTGTCCATACCCAAAGATACAAGGTCTGTTTTGAGCATACAAGTGGTAGAAGCCGATACGGACCCGAGTAGCAGTTTTGGTGCATTTATGGATTCTGAGCAGCAGGAAATGGGGTCAAATCTTCTTGATATCACTAAGAAGTCATGGGAACTGGTCAAGTCCGAAGCTAAGCTGGTCATTTAAGTGGTGTGCGCATGTGAGAGAAATTGGCCGGGTTTTGCTGTATTTTCCACTGGCTTTACTTTATTTTGCTGAGTTGGCTCTGTCTCTTTCCTCCAAGCAAGGGAAACATATAGGACTCCATAATAATCTTATTTGGCATTCTACAAAGCATATAGAAGCTGATTTGGAGCTAAAATTGGTCAAAGATTGGTCAAAGTCAACTTAGTCAAAAAGCTAGTATATTAGTTTCCTAATTTGATTTCTACTTTTTGTTTTAGGAAACTACCTTTGCTTTTGATTTTTATTTATTTATTTGCTGGAAAAATAAGTTTAGGAAAGTTATTATTTTATTATTTTCATTATAAATTAATTAATTTCTAATTCAAAATAAGGGAATTAATTAATCCAAATTATATTACGAAAAGGTGTGAACTTAGGTAATTTCCTAATCCTTTTAGGGTTTTATTTTGTTCATTCAAAGCCTATTTAAAGGTTTATTTTCAATGAGAAATCAAGCTTGAATTTTATATAGAAAATTATTTGTGAGATTGAATTCTCGTTGTTCTTTTGAACACCAAAAACACCATTAGTAAATTAGTGTTTTAGTTTGACTTATCAATAGGTCTTCCATCACCTGTTGTGGTGTCTTCGATATACCAAAAATTCTAATCATAGGTTGGTTAGGGGTCAAGGTGACCATTAGAACTTGAACATAATTAGATTTGGGCTAATATAATATGGATTTAGGAGCAGGTCATCCTAGGTTCGTATCACCTTCTTCTTTTAGACTTCATTGAAAAGCTGAAGGTTATTTCGTTAATATTTTTGGAGCTCTTTAAAAGCTTAGAAACCTATATTTTTGCTTGGATTCCTAAAAAGCTAATTGTTTAGCTCATCTTTTTTTTAAATGAAGCTTGAGCAGCTCTGTAAATAGTATCATCAACCCTGATAGTTTTCCAGTTTCTTTTATTGAGCTTGCTATAAAGGAGTCTGAATGTTGGTTCAACTCCTAACAAGCATTTTCACCTCCTCTTTTGGTTAATATAACACTTATTTCAGCCCAAAAAAAAAAAAAAAAGGCATAGCCACTATAGATGAATATGCTCCTGTCGATGAAGGGTTCATGTTCAAGGGTCTTTATTTTATATAAGCTTATAGCTTTGCATATCAAATTGATGTAGTTTGACTAGTTTTGTAATTTCAGCCCATAAAATATCTAAAGGCATGGAAAGTGAAGCATTGAGACTGGGACAAAATATTCAAGACCTGTGACTAACATATAAATTAAATGTAGTAATTTAGCCTTTTTTTTATTATTTTTTTGGGTGAAGACGTAGCAATATAGCTTGTAAAGAGTGAGTGGAGGCAATTGTTAGGATTTAATGCTAATTTTATATCTTAAAACTACTCTTCGATATAAATGTGAATGTTTAAATGCAATTTTTTATTTTTTTTTTACTATTTTGTTAAAAATCGTGGTCAATGTGAGTATCTATGACAAATGTGTGAAAAAAAGCTTAGAATATGGTAAAACCTTGTCGAAATATCCATTAACAAGGCAATAGAATGAATTAGAGAAGTAATCAACTTGCACCTTAAGCAAAATCCATATTCTTTAGGCTCAAAACTTTGGTCAACAAATTGATTAAGTTTTGGAGATCCTCATTGGTAAATTATTTCAATATATGGATATAATCAAGAAAAGTGTTTTATATACTAAAAATTTCAAATTAGGAAATCCATAACTTCATGAAATAAAGGATGCTTATTTAACAATGAAAAAAGCATAAATGTATAATGTGGATGCTTATAAAATAGTGAATGTGGATAGTTGATTGTTGTAAAATGCGGGAGAAAAAGTATTAATATTGATATATATATATATATATATATATATATATATATGTGGCATAAATGTATACTCAAATAAAAAATTGTTCTTCAATGGTGATGTGCAAAAAGATTATTGATGGATATTTGTGGCTACTAATTAATTGCATAGTCTATCAATTTTTTTCCTTTTAGAAAAAATAACGTAGTAAAGAAAATTTGACTTTTAAGCAAAATAGAAAATGTATAAGATCATCTCAATGACTTGTCAATTGTTCTATTTATTGCTAAAAAAATTTTACCATATCGGATAAATGAACAGAGTTTAAAAATAACTTCTCTCTAGTAATGATTATACGAAAGAGCCCCATCAAATTGATATGGTAAAAAATAAATAAATAAAAGATGCTAAAGTGACCTTTTAGATACAGATAGTTTGTTAGACATGCTAACTCAACAATTTATTGATTTTAATTAAGTTTTTATTTTTTATTTTTTTTATTTTTTCAAGCTTCCAATTTTTTCTTCATCTTTCTTTCTTTAAAATGTCTTCTTTTTCTACCAAACTTCTTTTCTTTTCCTTTTTTATTTTTTTAATTAAACAATATCCATTGTTTTAGCAGTATACCATCACAAATGAACATCTTGGGCACCTTTGAATCCATCATAGATGAAAAAAAAAAAAAAAAAAACAACACAAAAGTGGCACCATGGAGATCTAGTTGGGGAAAAGGCATCAGGCACTTTCTCCAATGTAACCACCACATTTTTACAGTTAGCTTTCAATAGGAAGCTTTTTTTTTCTTTCTTTTTAGGAATATAATGGTGGTTCTTTTTTTTTTTCCCCCCAAATCTGAAAGGTGGGCTAGGCAGCTTCTTTCCACTTTCTATCTCCTCCTTTAAAATTTTCAAAAAACAAGCAATAAAAATAATAAAATAAATTTAAAACAAATCATCTAAAATATTACACATCATCAATAAAATTGTACTTTAAACAAAACCATTTGAATACAATTTTATAGAGACACCATCTATTAAATATACATTATGTCATATTAGCACCAACATCTTCTAACCCTTATGCCATATAAACTTCATTGAACAAAATCACTAGAGATGCTCAAACAAAGCCTCTAGAATAGACTTTCACGGTGACAATATTTAGGCTATATTAATTTGACATTCAAAATAGACATTCCTATTAGAAAATTTATTTTTTTTTAAATACTTCTATCTTACTTATTTGTCAAGTCTGCTCTCTCAGTCCACATTTCCATTAGAGATGCTCTAAGGAATTTTACATTCCATTTAAATTTTTCATATTTATATTTGAATAACAATTGTTAATGCATTTAAAATATAACATTTGCTACATAATCATTAATTAAATCAAGAAACCATAGTAATGACTATCATTTAAAGATGTAAAAATGGTTTACTTATGTAAATTTGGAAGTGACTTCTAAAGCTCCAAAAGCATTGCCAAAATGTTAAAATCACTAAAGATAATGTTTGGTAAAAAAAAAAAAAATTAATACACATAAACTGATTCTTAGTGATTTTGTTTTAGAGAAATATCATATTTAGTGATTTCATAAAAATAATCAATTTGGTGATTCTTCAAGAATTACTTCCTACATGAGAAGTGATTTTTATAAAATCATTTCCAAATAAAAACTTAATTTGTCATTTTACCATTTAGTATTTCACTATATTTATAGGGCCCGCCAAACATTTTTAAAATCTTAGTTTTAAGTGTATGTTTGGATTGAGGCGAGGAAAAAGGGGGGGAAAAAAAGTTTAATGAGGAAAAAAAGTGAAGGTATTTATTAAAAATTGTTATCTGGATGATTAGTAAATGAGAAGGAAATGAAATTATATGAATGGTAATAAATATTTTCATGTAATAATAATAATTAGTGTAATTTTGAGATATTAAAAAAATTCATTGAAAGGTTGGATAGTTATGTTCACACTACCAAACTTAATAACCACAATAAATCTTTTATTATATTTTTATATTCCAAAAATATCATTTACTAAAATATCACAATTACCTTTAAATACTTAAATAAAATAACAATAAATCACTATGCATCTTATAATGAAATTTTAGGAAAACTAATAAACTTTAATAATGGAGACAATAACATTTACGGATTAAAGGGAAAATATAGACGAAAATGATTAGAAAATCAGCATTTTAACCTTATTTATCTTTTTTTATGATTTATTTGTTTTTTCTTTTTTTATTTTATATCTGTTATTTTTTTTTTTCAAAAAAATTGTTCTGTTTTTTTCTTACTTTAGAAATAAGAAAAAATGGAATAGGAACTCTAATGTTGTTCGATATACATAAATCGAGCAATCTAAAACCTTTCAGGTTATGTATGTAGGAGGAAATAATTGATCCGTTATACAAAATTCAAACAATTTGATTCCATTCGGATTATATATATTGAAGAAAACAATTAAATCAAGATTATATAAACCAAAAGGAAAGTCAGTGATAAGTTTGCTCATTGGACATACAAAGCCCATACAATCTAAACTCGTTTGGGTTTTTTATACTTGATTAAACAATTAGTTATGGGTTATATAAATAAAAAGAAAACTCAATTATATGTGAAATTATTCATTTATATATATTTAATTTTTTTCCTCCAATTCTGGAACTCCTACCAAAAAAGTTGAGATGATCGAAACACTATGTATAAGACTCGTGATTCAAACAATCAAATCACTTTTAAATTATCTGCTTAAAAATTGAAGATGAACAAGGTGACGCCCATTTGGAAGTTAGGGCAATCAAAGAGAATTAAGGGTAGAGATCATTTAGTGTGTATTTAGTTCCATTATAAAGGTAAATATAGTATAATTATTGGTGTAAGTGGTAAAAATTGAATTAAAAGTAAGTGTGTGCAAAATGTAATGTGGTTATTAGATTTCGTATGTAAATAAAAGCACCTTAAAGTATTTCCATTATATCTGTTCACTGTCAATTTTGAAAAACAAAAAAATTGAAATATAATAAAATAAAGAATCAATTCATTCCTTTTTCTTTTCCACCTCATTTGAGCTATCCAAACAAGATATTTAAATAATTTGGTTTATTAAACCTTCCTATTCCATCTGTTGGGGTGAGAAGGTTATGACCAAGAGCAAGCTAGCTTGAAGTGTTAGCAACAAGCAAGCTTTTGGTGATGCTCTTGGGAATGGTTGTGTGTGAGTTGTGTTTTTAGGTTTTGGTTATGGTGTTTTCTGGTTTTTAGGGTTCCTAAAGTGTTCTAAGGTGTTGAAGAAGAGATAAGAAGAAGAGGAACACGTTGGCTTTTGAAAATAAGGCTTAGATGTGTAGCCATTTCATTCATTTTATAATATAAGCTTGAAATTACAACTAGTTCACACATGCCAAGCATGTGAGCTTACAAAATGAGTAAAGTATTTGAAATTTAAAAAGTAAAATGGTCAACACCTAAATTTTCATACACAAAAGAGTCAAAAACCAGCTGCAACATGTCTATTCCAAATATAGTAAAAAGTGGCACATGGTTTGAACTAAGTTCCTATTGTTTAACTAGTTTGGGTAAACAACCAAACTAGCTTCACCTACTTAGTTCCCCTTTGTATCTGCTTATGAAACTTGGTTTGAAGCATCCTTGGTCATCAATAAATATTGTTCCAAGAGCTAGGAAAGTTCTGGAACCGGATCATGGGCCAAACAGATCCAAAACTGGCCCATACTCTGCATACTGGGCCCATCAGATACAGCAATCTGTTTGGAATAGAAAATGGACTTTCCCATGTCATTTTGACCTGAACTTTGAACCCGGGTCTTCTATATATGTCTGTAGACATCCCTCAAAATTTCAGCCCAAAACGCCATTTGCAACCTGAGATATAAGATAAATAGTGGAGCTATGTTGCTGGAAATTATGAATCCAGCACCATAGGCATTTCAAGAATAACATTCCTACTCTTTTGTGCATAATTTTGCCTATAATTTTGCATACATAACTTAGGCACAAAACATTATCAAAATATACCTTGCATAAATTAAAAACATACAAAAAAATATAAACTCATAAAAGGAAAGGATTTGATACCAAGGTGTGCATGCTAGCCGGTGACATGCTCCATCAAGTGGCAAAATTGCCACACTTCAACACTCCTCCTTGGCAATTTTGTATGAGACATTGAGAAGTCCTCTCAATATCTCAAATCTCTTCTTTCCCAATGGCTTGGTGAAGATATCCGCCAAGTTCTCCTCGGAAGTCACATACTCCAACTTCACTTCACCACTTGCTTCAAATTCCCTTAAGGAATGATACTTGACCGGTATATGCTTGGTCCTCCCATGTTGGACTGGATTTTGTGCAATTGCTATTGCTGAAGTATTGTCACACAATATTACCGTGGCTTCCTCTTGCTTCAAGCTCAAGTCCTCCAATAATTTCCTAAGCCAAACACCTTGATTAGCACAACTTGAGCAAGCAATATACTCGGCTTCCGCGGTGCTTTGTGCAACAGTTTGTTGCTTCTTGGAATTCCATGAGAAAGGACCATTTCCAAGAGTGTAAATGTAGCCCGATGTGCTTTTGCTATCATCCAAAGAACCAGCCCAATCACTATCACTATAACCAAGCAAAGCTTCATTCATGCCATCCTTGTACCATATACCAAAATCACTAGTACCTTTCAAATACCTTAGGATTCTTTTTGCACAACTAAGATGATTTTGTGATGGACTATGCATAAATCTTGACAAAACAGCCACACTAAACATGATATCCGGTCTAGTAGAGCATACATATAAAAGGCTAACAATTAAACTTCTATAGATGGAAGGATTTACCTTTGGAGAATCATCATCCTTCACCAACTTGGTGCCTTCATTCATAGGTGTGGCAACGCTATTACAATCTTCCATGTCAAACTTCTTGAGCAACTCCTTCACATAGCTTTCTTGAGATATGAAGATGCCCTTGGATGATTGGACAACTTCAATTCCAAGAAAGTATTTCATCTCTCCAAGGTTAGACATCTCAAAGTTCAATTCTAGCTCACTTTTGAAATTGCTCACTTCTTTCTCATTACCACCGGTCACTAGAAGGTCATCAACATAAAGAGACACCAACACCATGCAACCATGAGTCCTAATATACAATGTAGGCTCATTAGGACTCCTTCTAAATCCATGCTTTGTCAAAAAACCATCTATCTTGGC
Source organism: Ziziphus jujuba (assembly GCF_031755915.1). Taxonomy (NCBI): domain Eukaryota; kingdom Viridiplantae; phylum Streptophyta; class Magnoliopsida; order Rosales; family Rhamnaceae; genus Ziziphus; species Ziziphus jujuba. The sequence continues at coordinate 10,795,413 of NC_083388.1, forward strand.
ATACCATGCCCTAGGAGCTTGTTTAAGGCCATACAAGGCCTTGTGTAGCTTGTATACCTTCTCTTCACTTCCTTTCTTCACAAAACCTTCGGGTTGCACAACATAGACCTCCTCCTTCAATATTCCATTCAAGAAGGCTGACTTCACATCAAGGTGATATACTTTCCAAGACTTTTGTGCCAAAATTGCAAGAAGAAGTCTTATGGTTTCCATCCTGGCAACCGGTGCAAAAGTCTCTCCATAATCCACACCGGCTTATTGTGCATATCCTTTGACAACAAGCCTTGCCTTGTGCTTATTTATGGACCCATCCGGATTGTACTTGGTCCTAAAGATCCACTTCACCCCAATAGCATTCTTTCCCTTCGGTTTTGTTACCAAGCTCCAAGTGTCATTCTTGTTTATCACATCAATTTCATCTTGCATGGCTTGTCTCCACTCTTTTCTTGCCATAGCCTCATGGACATTGATTGGATCACTCAATGCCACATTACACCTTTCATAAATCTCATTAAGAGGTCTTGTGCCTCTCACACCATTACCAATCTCCAAATCAGACCCTATGGAGATTTCTAGCTCATTCTCATCATATTCATCATCATGGGCAGCACCTTCATTATTTCCTTGTTCCTCATCATTATCATGAGCTTCAAGCCGATTGTCTTCATCCATACTAGCCAACTCCTCCTTACTACAAACCCATTTAGCTTCCTCATCAACTTTTACATCTCTACTTATCACAAGTTTCTTGGTTTCCAAGTTATACACTCTATATCCCTTGGTCACATCACTATAGCCAACCAAAACACCAACTTGTGACCTTTCATCAAGCTTTCCTCTCTTCTCTTGTGGTACTAGGATGTAACAAATGCTTCCAAATACCCTTAGATGATCAAGAGAAGGCTTATATCCAAACCAAAGCTCAAATGGGGTTTTACTCCTCAAAGACTTTGAGTAAAGCCTATTTTGGATGTAGATGGATGTATTAACTCCTTCGGCCCAAAACTTCTTTGGCAAGCCACTTTCAAACAACAAACATCTAGCCATCTCCATGATGGTACGGTTCTTCCTTTCATATACACCATTTTGTTGTGGTGTGTATGGTGTAGTGAATTGATGAACTATACCATGATCCTTACAAAGTTGTTTGAAAGCCTCACTTGTGTATTCCCCACCATTATCCGTCCTTAACACCTTTATAGTGCAACCGGATTGATTTTGCACTAACTTCATAAATTCTACAAACTTCTCCAAAGCTTGTGATTTTCTTTCAAGGAAATACACCCAACACATTCTTGAGTAATCATCAATGAAAGTTATGAAATACTTGCTGCCATTTAAGGATGGAACACTCATAGGACCACAAATATCTGAATGTATAAGTCCTAACTTTTCCTTTGATCTCCAAGAACAAGATTGAAATGCTAGCCTAGTATGCTTTCCTTTTTGACACACTTCACACACATGTTCTTGCTTCTCCACCAATGGCATGTCTCTAACAAGTTCATGTGTGCCTACCAATGACTTAAAGCTAGCATGGCCTAGTCTTTTATGCCAAAGTTGAGAGGTGTTCTCAACTTTGGTGTTCAATGCAACCGATGCACCATTTTCATCCATATTCAACCTAAAATTCTTGTTTTTCATTCCAACACACATTAATTCATTTCCATGTGGATCAACTATAGTGCATGTCATGTTTGAGAAGTGTAATGCATATTTGTTCTCAAGCATTTGACCTACACTAAGTAAGTTCTCACATAAAGAAGGTACATAGAGAACATCATGGATAGTTTTGATACCTTTGGTGGTGTGTATCACCACATCTCCTTTGCTTTTCACTTCCATCAAGGCTCCATTTCCAATTTTGACTTTGTTGTGGCTGCTCCTATCCAAGTTTGTGAACCACTCATGCTTGTGAGACATATGGTGTGTTGCTCCACTATCAATGATCCATCCTTCATCATTCTTGATGCTACTAAAACAAGTAGCAACAAACAACTCTTCGGATTCACTATCACTTGCATTATCTTTAGCAACATTTGCTTGTTGCTTATCTTTCTTGTTTGCCTTGCATACTCTCTCTACATGACCCTTTTGTTGGCATTTATGACAAAATGCATCCGGCCTCCACCAACACCTTCTTGGATGATGACCTTTCTTCTTGCAATGGTGACAAGGTTCATAGGACTTCCTCTCGGGTTTGCTAGTTTCACCTTTCTCCTTTATGACCTTAAGCTTGTTCTTCTTTGGATTTTGTGTCTTTTGATGTTGTTTAGACACAAATGCAGCCTCCATTGATTCTTCATGTCTAATCCTCCTCCTTTGCTCTGTAGCTTGCAAGGCATTCACCAACTCGGTCAAGGAAATTTCATTTAGGTTCCTTGACTCCTCCAATGAAGATATCTTAGCTTCAAACCTCTCGGGCAAGGAGACCAACACCTTCTCCACAATCCTTTGGTCACTTAATCTTTCACCTAGCACCCTAATTTGATTCACCACATTAAGAAGCCTTGTGGTGAACTCCTTAACCGCTTCTTTGTCTTTCATCTTGATAGTCTCAAACTCCCTCCTTAGGTTAAGGATTTGCATTTGCCTTGTCCTTGCACTCCCTTGGAACTCATCTTGAAGTTTGTCCCAAGCTTCTTTGGCACTCTCACATGCCATTATCCTTGTGAAAATGGTATCACTAATACAAGAATGAATGGCGGTGAGAGCCTTGAAACCTTTAGCCAATTCCTCCTCATGGTGCTTGATTTGGTTGACCGTTGCCCCTTGTCTCAAAGGCTCGGGTTCTTGGGGATTTATGGTGACCTCCCAAAGACCATAAGCCTTCAAGTAGGCTTGCATCTTGATACTCCAAATGTTGTAGTTCTCCCCATTGAAGATAGGAGGAGAAGGAGTTGAAAAACTTGAAAAAGCCATGTGAATGTTGCTTTCTAGTATGAAGGAATATGAAAATATATTTGTGATTTCAAGTATCTCTTCACTCTCAAGGAACGAACCAACCCAAAAACCTCACAAATCTCACAAAAATGTGCCGTGCTCTGATACCACTTTGTTGGGGTGAGAAGGTTATGACCAAGAGCAAGCTAGCTTGAAGTGTTAGCAACAAGCAAGCTTTTGGTGATGCTCTTGGGAATGGTTGTGTGTGAGTTGTGTTTTTAGGTTTTGGTTATGGTGATTTCATTCATTTTTCTATATAATTTTGCATACATAACTTAGGCACAAAATATTATCAAAATATACCTTGCATAAATTAAAACATACAAAAAAATATAAACTCATAAAAGGAAAGGATTTGATACCAAGGTGTGCATGCTAGCCGGTGACATGCTCCATCAAGTGGCAAAATTGCCACACTTCAACACCATCAACCTAAACATGAAGTAAAGTAATTTAAGGGCTTATAAATGATATCCTCATGGTGAAACTAATAGAATGTCTTAACAGAATGACAAACGATATCCTAGGAATTATGTCACATTTACCTATTAACCTATTATAATAGAGCAATATAATGTTTTGATAAGTTGTATAGATGACATATCAATTTATAATTTAAAACTAAAAATCTAGTTGGGTATAAAATCCTTTAGATATTTGCAAGTTTTCAGAAATCAAATATATATGATAACTATATAGAGAATTGATGTTTTGAAAGATAATTTTTAGGTTATCTTTAAAGATATATTGATATGCATACTAAAGATAGCCCATCCCATTCCCAATCTCATTTTTATTCAATTATATATATATATATATATATATTAAACAATTCATTTACACCCTCTCAATTTGAACAAACTTTATTTAGAATTTATTCTTTTTAGAAATCATTATTGCCTCCTTTTAGTTTTTTAAAACTATCAAAAGAGACTAATCTATCAATTTTTATCAATTAATTTTAATAGTTAAAAATAGTTTTTAGGTTATCCTAAAAGATATATTGATATGCATACTAAAAATAGTCCATCCCATTCATAATCTCATCTTTATTTAATTATATATTTTTAAAAAAAATTCATTCACACCCTTTTTATTTTCTGGAGAGTTTATTCTTTGAAAATTCATTATTTTCTCCCTTTAAAGATAGTTTTTAGATTATCCTAAAAGATATATTGATATGCATACTAAAAACAGTCCATCCCATTCACAATCTCATCTTTATTTAATTATATATTTTTAAAAAAAATTCATTCACACCCTTTCAATTTTAACATTATTTTCTGTAGAGTTTATTCTTTTGAAAATTCATTATTTTCTCCCTTCACTTTTTTAAAACTATCATAAGACACTAATCTATCAATTTTTACCAATTACTTTTAACAGTTAAATGTCAAAATCATATTTTTATAATGTTATTCAATCATAAAATTACAAATTTTTAATTTTTTCTTGGTATTTAACTGTTAAAATTAACTAATAAAAACTAATAAAAATAACAAATAAGCCAATTTTGTAAAATATAGAAAATTAAAAAAAGATAATAATGATTTTTTTTTAAAAAAAAATGGAATCTAAATGAAATAATGATGAAATTGAATGAGAGCAAATAAAATTTGCCTGTATTTTTATTTACCTTCCGTTACCCATTCGGTTTTTAGGTGTTAGTCCTTTAATTCGTTTTTTCTTTCAAACAACAAAATTTTATAATATGAGAAAGTAAATCCATAGAGGTATTTTTAACATTTCTCTTAAAATAAACTAAGAAGTATTCTCCAAACTATCAAATTTAAATTATAAATATATTTGAAAACCCTTTTTTTTTTTTTTTTGTAATTAATATGTTTTAAAACCTAGAATGCCTATCGGGAGAGACAGATTTACAGAGAGTTTGAGACTTTTAGTGAATTCGAAAAGGGCAATTTAGCCTCATACCCTTTGAAATGGAGAAAAAATGATGGTTGCCTATCCCATCAAATTAAATTTTTTTTACCCATGTATTCCTATTTTACCCCTATTTTTAAAAAGATTAAAAAATTGAAACATTGGCTTCCTGTTCTCCTTCCTTCGCTTGGACTTTAACAGAAGTCATTGAAATGCAAACTCAACACCATTAGACCACTCTAAATCAACCATTCCATGGTTCTCATTGAAAATAAATAAACCAAAAGGTGTAGAGATTGACCAAAAGAGGATTACCCAAACAGACCCACAAGGGAACCCATAATGTTTTCTGCCATTGTTTTTGCTTTCCTTCTTCCCCAAACGAACCCACAACTCCATTGAAAAACTAGGACTTCCCTTTCAATTTCCTTTCCTCCTTCTTCCTCGAGCGAACTCACTCAACTGCAGAAGAAGACATCCTACTCCCATTCTAAACGACGGTGTCTTTGCATTTGTGCGAGACTCTCAGGTTCACCTACTCTAAGACTTTGGGTAATTGGATAAATGGCCGATCGGTGACTTGTCATTTGGCAATAATTATATTCTACGCTATCTCCTAACAAGGTAAGCAAATACTCTTGGGCATGTGTAAGTTAGAATTTTGGATAATTTACTTTTTTACAAAGTGTTTGCGATTGGATAATTTCAAAGCATTGTTGTGTTAGCATCAGTGGATTATAAGTGTGAATCTGGCTAAAGGAATAACAGAAGTGGAATAAACGAGCTTCTACTCTAGTTGTTCACTTTTAATGAATTTTTTTTTTTCAGCATGCTTTTTGGCATTGAAATTGAACTACTAACAAATCAACGTTTATAAATTCCACTCGCTATTTTTGTGCTAAAAAAAATATGATTATTTATTCCATTTTTTTTGGTAAAAATGTTTTACTTATTCCTTTTTTTTTTTTTTGGTGTGAAAAAACAATTTTGAAATCTCTCACGATCTCTCCATTGATTCTCTAAAGTCTAAACTATCAAATTGTGAAAGAACAAACCCAATAAGTAATCTTACTTTCAATAGATTTCCTTTTTAGTATGCTTTTGGGTTCAGTTAAACTGCCACCAAACTAGCACTATCAAATTTCTTTCTTTTATGTATTAAAAATATGGAAGAATTCAAAGTTCTTTTTTACAAAAATTGTATACTTCTTTTTTATTCCCCCACTTTCTAAATTACCTACTTGGGTTTAGACCACCTATCTTTTCATTCATTGTTCACTATTTCTACTCTCTCCTTTATTTTTGGTTATGTTTAATTAAGCCTTTGTATAAGTAGAGATTGTTTTTCCCCTACTACATAATCTCACATAACCTATTATAAACCTATTTTAAATCTATGGTTTTAAACTTATCAATTTATGTTTAACTTTGAAGTTGAGCATTAAAAGTTTTTTTCTAAAATAATCCTAATTGGATGTGCTCTTTTTCATCAAATCAATAAATATACATAGATGATGTTGACCATGGTAGACGTCCTTCATCAAAAAATAAGAAATCCTTTAATATACTCCATTACCACATGGTTGTAATGTATTTATATTTCCATCCCATCAAAATAATCTTTTTCTTTCCACCAACACATTCTTCAAGCTTATAAACAATCTTGTTTAAAATTGATCTTCATTAGATTTGTCTCCATCTAAACTCCTTAAAATGTATTTCTCCAAAATTTACTTCAAAAGAATAAAATTTCCACGCAAATTCACCGACTTGTAGTCTTTTGTACTTAAAAATAATAAAAAAAAATACTAAATAAATAGATTTTCCATTCAAATAAGAACAAAATACTAAAAAAAATAGCAAATAATAATCAAGAATATGAGTCATAAAATAACAGTATTTTATACTCATCACATGCCTACTATATCCATTCAAAGCATTCATCCCAAATCATTCATATTCAAAATTGTATACCACATTTTGCACAATGCGTTCAAGAATTTGAGTTTCAGGGATTTATGTTTGAATTTTAAGAATATAATATTCAATCATTAGGGATTATATTTCATCTTCAGGGATATATATTGGTGGCTTGGGAACTTGACTTAGTGAGATGATAGATGTCCAACATTTAATGGCTATAACAGAGCATGATCTACTACCCCAAAGCAAATGTGCTTCCATTCACATTTGGAGGTATTCTAAGTAGATTATTGTCTTCGTGATTGTTAAAGTATTGGACCCTAGGTGACACATCAATAATAAATGGAGATCTATCTTAAGGTCTATGTGAAGTATATTTATTTATAAACATTTACACATCATCATCATTGTTCACTACATATAGCTCATATGAAAAATATATGGTATATAAACTTTAAAGTTAAATGATATTTCATAAAATCCCAATTGAAAGTATAATAGACAACATATTTAAGCGCTACAAATGTAGAATTCATTTTTATATATGCAATCTTTATTTTTGGATTTTAGTATGTCCACGTATATTTTTTACTTAAAATTTCAAATTCCATCATAAAAAGGTATCACTGGAATTCATGATCTTGATAACAAGAGTTAATTTGTGAATATGAAATGGATCACTATCTGGCATCACCTTCAATTACTTAGCAAGGTTATAAGACTTTAAATCTTTTCCATAATAAAAGCTCAGCTTAAAATGTGATTTTCTATCCTGATGATAATAAATGAACAATGTTAAATGCATTTGCATAAAAAGTAGAAGGGAAAAAAATGTCTATTTAATGATAATGAAGTATGTTAAAAATTAAGAGTAATTACCCCAACAAAATAGTTTCTAGTTATTTACAAATATAGTCGATAAAGATGAATGAGATATTAAATTTTTAATCCAAGATCAAATTGTAAAGTACTTATAGCCATATTGAAATATCAATCTCCCTTTGCACATACATGTGGTTCATATTTGTAGATTCCATATACGGATGACATTTATTGGTATTCTTTATTGCACTTATTAATAATTATTTTTGGTAATTTGTGCATGTGATAATTGGCTTTTTTTTTTTTTCTAATACTCCATATGGTAATGCAATTATTTGTTTTGTATATGTCATCATAAAAGTTATACCAATACATTAAATCACAAGTTAACGAATGAATTAAAAAAAAAAAAAATTGAACCTTTCTCTTAAAAAAAACAATGTACAACCAAAATTATCAATATTTTATCAGTAATCATAATAGCATCTGCTAGTAATTTTGACAGAGTGTAACATAGTTTCTAGAAAAATTATCCATGACATCTATTGGCATTGCCGATACATTTTTCGGTAATTTCTTTGCTAATTTGTGCATGTGGTAATTATTTTTTTTTTTATAATATTTCTTGTGGTATTACATTATTTATATTGTATATTCAAAATAAAAGTTATACTAAAGAAAAGGAAAATGAAATTAAAAGAAAAAACAAATAAATCCATTAACAAAAAATAAATAAAAATTGTACAACCTAAATTACCAATGGCTTATCTGTAATTACGATAACAGCCATTAATAACAAATTTGCTCATGCATGTCAATAATCATTACATCTCACTAATTCCGTCACTCCAATACTACTTCAATACCTCTAAGTTTTGGTTCTCCATTAATGAACTCTTATGCAACCTTCTCCATGTCTACCATAGATAAACTTTTTGGTTTGGTGGAAGGGAAGGGAAGGGAAGGGAAGTTGGAGTTGAAGTTGAACTGTGAAACCGGTTTTGCCTTGAATTTTCTTATTTTTGTTAAATAATAGAGATTTTGATTTGGTAACACGGAAATTGAGAGTTATGGGAAAGTAGAGAGAGAGAGAGATTAAATATGGTAGGTGAACTGTTGATAAGGATAAAATTCAAAGAATAAAAAAATATAAGTAGATAAAATAAAATAAAATAAAAAAGAAGCTTATGAGTTGAGATTTGGTTTGGATGGATAATGACCCAAATTCCCATTGGAGAATATAAATGATATAAAAGCTCAGCACATGAATCCTCCTCCGCCCATTAAAGAAAGAGAGAGAGAGAGAGAGAGAGAGACGCGTCCCCAGCCCAATAAATATTTCAAAATATTTGGCGTTTGTGGAATCAATTTTTTGGATTTTGTTGTGCCAAATGTATGAAAAATGGAAATGCAAAATGACATCTGACTCCAAAGAAAAAGGGGAAATGACAAATTGATAATTTATAGTTTCATAGTTTCCATAAGGTGTAATTTGCCAGAGCCAGGTTATTTGACCAATTCAAGCTGCTGGGATTTTGCGGCATGTCCAAAATTTCAATGATTGACAAATGCCAAATCTATCAACTAGCTGCTGATATAAATTAATAAACATATATAGTTGTGGCTCTAATACGGACACTCGAAAATTTCTCATTTTCCCTTCATTTTTGTAAACTTTCATTCTTAATTAAAAATTTTAAAAAATAAAAAATTAATTGTATTTTAATTTTTTATATTTTGATTAAGTTGCACATTGAAAATTAATTTAATATAAATAAATTATAAATTAAAGGTTTAGCATCAAGCTTTTCAATTTAAAAGCCTAATTTACAACTTAGTCAAAATAGTGCAATTAAAATAAATGGCACCCGAGTCAAATAGTATGTGCTCATAGTTTGGCATAAATGGCATGCACGTTGATGGTTGCATTCCAAAGTTGATGGGTACATGATCTTAATTAAAATAATTTTTATAATAACTATATCTTAATATAATTATATGCATGTGGTGGTTTATCCATCCATATGTCACTCGCTAAATGGACAGCGAATATGTGTTTCAAAGGAAGCTTGGACCCTTCTTTTATATCCCATGATTTTTTAACTTGGATGAATACGGGTATAGATAAGCTGAATCAAATCGATTAGTGGGATTTGAGCTTATATAATTATAGTGTTTTAAGTTCGATTTAATTTCATAAAATCTTGAAATTATTTATTTAAGTTCGGTTTGGTTTATTCATGAAAAATTTAAGCTTAATTTGACATGATTTGTTATATTATAAAAATTTTAACATTAATAATTAATGAATTTAAATTATTATATTAATTTTATTATAAAAATTAATTTAATTTTAAAAAATTTATAAATTTAAAATATAAAAGATATTGTTTATATATCATAAATATTCAATGCATTTAAATTTATAATATAATTTTTACATAAACACATATAAATGGTTAATTCAAGCTATCTATAAGCTATTTATGAACTTAATTTATTGCTCAAAATCGGTTCATGAATTTTATTTCTTGTTCAAATTTGATTTTTTTATTTATAAATTAAATTCAAGTAAGTTAAAATCAAATCAAATTTAATCTGTCTTGAACCTATTTACAAGCCTATATGTGAATCAAGATAGAAGCCAATCAGCTGCTACTTGATTTTGGGCATCATCGGTCTTTTGTTTTAATGAAGACCCTTTATTCAGCAAGAAAATGTCACTATATAAACAATTTAATACTGTCGTCTTAACATATTAAAAGATAGCATTAGCATTTATCTTCAGCAAATAAAACAAATTAAGATAGCAGTTAAATATATACATCTATATATATATATATATATCTATTAAAAGACTGGGTTATTTGCATTAATATTCTTTGGAACCATATCGTATGTAGCAAATTGCACCTGAATTTTGAGAACTATGAGAAGCATTATCTATTTTTATTTTCTTACTTTTTTATATTATATATATATATATATTTATGATTATAACATTGAAGATACTTTAACGAGGTTCAATGCTAACATTTAAAATGATATAAGTTTTTCAATCTCCTCCAACATTATAACATACAAAATTATACAATTGTCTTAGTATAATCTAACAGGTTCAAGGGTGTGTGCAATTTGCGTTTTCATAAATAAAAGAAAAAAATCAAGGGTATGGTGATAAATGATAATCTAGTAGCTCAGTAGCCAATTTACAACAAAAGGCATATTTCATGAGGCATTGGTACAAACAGTATAAAAGGTAATGATTTTTACACACTGCTCTGTATATAAATATATATGGAAAAGATTTATCGAGAAGAACTGTTAGAAAAAAGAATTTATGGAGAAGTTTAATTTTTTTGTTTTCAAATTTTTAACATTCTAATTTCATTTTTATCCAATTAAATTTTTGACAAATAGTTGTTAACAGTTTGGGGATATTAAAACGTAGTTTTTTTCTTTTTAAATAAAAAACTTAAATTGTGACAAATTAAAATTTTATGGAATTCGTTCAGCTGAGAATCACTCATTCATGAATCATGATCTTAATTAGTTGTTTATTCTTTACCTTTTAGTTTTGTTCCTTGTTCATTTTCTTACTTGGTTTTACGTGTGCGTCTTGTTACACGGCTCATGTATATTATATCTCTACAACTTATATATGATGTAATTCTTATTCCATCTACCACGAATATTTACATTAATATATTTACATATTTATATTTATATTATATTATTATATGGATTCAAGAATTTTTCTTAGGGTAGGATTACATTTGCCATACAATGAGTGGCACCGCTTATTGTGGCCAGATTGTATCTAGGACCAGTACCTGTCAACTGCCCCACACGCAACGTCTTTTTTATGCTTCCATCTTTTCTTTCATTTTTGTTTCTTTTCTCTCGTGAAACATCCATCTTGAAACATGAAAGCAATGTGTACAATAAAATTTTCCTTCCTTGATTGATGCGTAATTATTGCTTCAATTTCCAACCCAAACTATAGACACATATAATGAAAGAAAAGGTAAGTCTCCTTTCTCCTCCACTGAAATTCAACCATGTATATGATTTACAAAAGTAGTATGTATGTAGAAATTTGAAGCTTTACCAACCTCCAAAGATTTTTCTTTTTCTTTTAATGAAAAGTACAAGCATTTAATTGGTCGGATTTAGTGGAATTTAGAAATTCCTTCTGAACAGTTTTCTTCCCTCAACAATATGAAATTATTCAAAATAAGTATATATATAATATGGTTATGCTATATTTCTAATATATATATCTATACTATAAGTCTATACTATAAAGGAGAAGAATGTGGTTTTTGATCTTTTTTACTGTTTATTTTGGTCCAAAACGGCACTCCTCACATACGTTTTGCTAATCTGTTTTTGGTCCCTTTTTACTGTTCATTTTTTCCTCATATTGTTATTTATTTTAGTTAACTTTTTTTTTTTTTTTTGGGGGGGGGGAGGGGAATAACTTGTATGGCCTTAACTTAATTTCAATGTTTACTCTTACTATTAAATTTGGTTAATTCAGGTCAATAATGCCTATGTCATTTATTTTATTTACAATATTAAACATAATTACAAGTAAGATGATAGTATTGTCTATTTCAAATTTTGTCTAATTTTGTCAAAATAAAAAGGAAGTGTGTAATTTTCACTTTTTGATATATGGAAAGGAATTTGAACTTTAATAACTTAGCAAGTTTTTTAGTTGCACTCAATTAAACACTAATTCATCAAAATATGTTTAAATCATTATTGTAATATAATAGTGGTCCTAAAATGATAAAAAGCAAATAGTTGTGGTAAAATACAGTGGATATGCACATAATATGATAATAGTCATACATAAGAGTTAGACATTATTTCAACATTAATACAAAATCAAGTTCAAATATCCATTTTATGGTTTGGGTGAAAAGAGTAATATATAATAGGAGTGTTATTAGTAATGCAAAAAAATAGAAATAAATAAAAAGAGTAAAAACAAAGGGAGTACTGTCAGTAAGAGTTGGATAATAAAGCCATAGATTTATATTTCCATATTTTATTATTATATATCATTTTATTCTAAATAAATTTTAAGGATTTTTATAAAAAAAAATCAATAATAAAATTATTATTTTTTAAACATTAATTCTTAATTCAGTAAAATATTACCTCAAACAACACTTATAACCATACAAATTAGAAAATATCACTGAAGTATTACGTTTTGACTACATTTTAGATTTGATATTCACCATATTTGAGTATTGAAGTGTAACAATGCTGTCTATGAGGACAATCAAGTAGCTCTCCTCACACATTGTTTTTTCAAGATCAAATTCCCCAACTCCAATAAGAAATTAAAAAAATCAAAATTTTTATTTAGTAAGTTACTTGAAAATAAAAAAAATATAATATAACGAATAAAATATAAAAGGAAAAGAAATCAATGGCTTAGTTAAGTTAATAGAAATATAACAAAAATTAATATTTTTATCTTTTTTACTATATGATGAAAACATGATCCATAATATATGCAAACATCTCTCTTACAGTATGATGAGAGTAGCGAGAAAAAGTTTGCTCAGCATAAAGACAAACAAAGAATGCTTAATTGGCTATCATGAAATATTCTTTACGTCAATATTGGAATGATAGACAATTGTAACTTTTTGTATACTATTACAAAATACTTTATTTTTAATATCCTACAATAATAGCACTAATATTAATATTTTGTAAAATGCAAGATGTAATAGAAAATAGTTTAAATATTACATATTTTTCTATTAAATCTTGCAATTATTTTATAAAAGTATTAATTGTGCTAAAATATCATCATTTATAATGCAAGTACTTTGTGTTTTTACTGTTCATTTAATTTTTTGCTTAGTAAAAGAATGTTCTATTTTCTACAAAAATAAATCACTCTTCATGAAATGCTTTATATGATTATTTTATTCAAACAAATTTTCTCCTTTCTATTAATATAAAATTAAAAAAATAATTAGTAAATAGACAATTTTCAAATTATTGTATCATAACAATCATAAAATTATTTTAATTAGAAATATTTTATATAAACTATTAGATATCCAAATTTTATATTAAACCACGTGCATCGCACGTGGCCAGACCTAGTATATATATGGGGAGGGCAAAATGTGGGGCTAGTTTTGGAGTCATTTCTGAAAGTAAGTTTCAGATCATCTGGTCCACATCTCGATGGTATTTTTCCTAAGTGTTCATCAAAACCAAAATGGAGGAAAATCGTAAAGCTACAACAAGCATGGAAGGCGCACAGCTAGAATTAGTGGCAGACGAAGAAAATGCTCTTCGATTATCTCAACTAAGTTTGGTGAGCAAAGTGCTAACTACTAAAACAATTAGGAAAAATGTGATCCAATTCATTATCCGACGAGTTTGGTTTACCAACAAGCAGGTGAAGGTTGTGCAAATTCATCAAAATACCTTTCTTTTTTGTTTCAAAACAGCTGTCGATAGGAACAAAATCTAGAGATAGAGACCCTAGTCAATTGACGATGCCCATTTTGTGCTAAGAGAATGGAAGCTAGACCACTCCTTCAATGATTTGAATTTCAGGTTTTCTACATTCTGGGCCCAAATTTGTGGATTACCACTACAATTCATGACAAAGGAAAATGCCTTGAGAATCGGGGGTTTATTTCATGAAGTACTGCAATGTGAGCTCACATCCAAAACTAACGCTATCGAAATGAAATACATGTGGACCCATGTACCTCCATGTCCAATTGGAGGATTTACTTTAACGAAGCAGGGGTTCTTCACCTACCCCTTGCAGGGTCTGACCACATACCAATTCAATTATCCTTAAAACAAGATCATCCCACTCTACCTAGACCTTTTTGTTTCTTGGAAGCATGGACACAAGATCAATATTGCAGAAAAGTAATTAGAGAGGCATGGAACTGTCGGTATTGGGAGGTACTAAGGGTCCCCTCAAATGCTAGACTTAGTAACATAACTAAAGCCTTGAAAATTTGGAACAGGGACAACTTTGGCTTTTGTCAATCCAAAATTAAGGATCTAGAATCTTAACCTTCACAGGTTCACAACCTACCCCCTACAGAAGAGAACATCAAAGCTCAACAGGGATTACGAACTGAAATTGATGAATGGAGATTGAGGCCAGAACTTATATGGAGATGGAAATCAAGGGAAACATGGCTTCAAGCCGAAGATTGTAATTCTAAATTCTTCCGTGCCTCAACCGTTGTCAATAGAAGGAAGAATTTGATTACAGATATTAAAGATGATAATGGTAATTGGTTGGAGTCAAGAACAGATATCGGAAATTATCTGACCGAGAAGTTCTAGGAGTTATTTAAAGAGGAACCTTTGGAATTCTGTAACTGCTTAGATGAGTACATATAGGGAGGGATCGCGGAGTCCGATAATGCGAGGATAGATGCCATGCCAACAACCGAAGAGATATACAGAATAGTCAAAGAGCATGCATCCCATCAAAGCCCCTGGACCTGATGGGATGCCTGCTCTTTTCTTCCAAAACTATTGGAGCACGGTAGGAAGCAACGTAGTCAAAATGATTCACAATGCATTCCAGTCCATCGTCATTCCAAGAGCGATCAATAAAACCTTCATTGTACTCATCTTGAAGACCACTCAAGCGACTACCTTCCACCAACTCAGACCTATAAGTTTATGCAATACTGTGTACAAGACTGTCTCCAAAATTATCATTAAAAGAATTTGCCTTGTGATGGACAAGATAATTTCGCCTTCCCAAGCTGTGTTCATTCTTGGTAAATGGATTGGTGAAAATTCAATCTTAATCAACAAATTCTTGCATACTATAAAGAAGAAAATGAGAGGAAATGGTCTTATTGGATTCAAGATTGACTTGATGAAAGCCTATGATAGGGTTAATTGGGGTTTTCTTACTCGAGTCTTGGCTATATTCAGATTTTCTCATAAGCTAAATACCCTAGTTCTTGGTTGTGTATCAATTGATTGTGAGAAGCTATTGCTAAGCGGGAGTGTTTCTAGTAGAGTGGAAATGCAGGGCGATATCAGACAGGATGATCCTCTCTCACCCTTCCTTTTCATTGTATATGTTGAACTCCTTTCTAGGATGCTCCTAAAACTTGAAAGAGAAAGGAAAATCCGTGGCATCAACATTGGTAGGTCCAACCCAGTAATTTCGCATTTACTCTTCGTCGATGATATTCTACTGTTTTGAAGGCTAACATTGATGAAGTGAAAAAGGTGGAAAAATGCCTCAACCTCTACTGTAGGTGGACGGAACAGAAAGTTAATCACTCCAAATCAGGGTGTTTCTTTCCAAAAACACTAAGGATAATTTCAAGGAAGCTATTAAAAGGCTTTTCGGTCTTAAGGAGCTGCCAAAAAAGGCCATATACATTGGAAATCCAATCTTCATCAATAGAAATTACTCCAAAGTTTATGAAGAATTAGAAGGCAAAATAAAAGCTAAAATCCAAAGTTGGAAGGCTAATTTGCTGTCCCAGGCGAGAAAGCAACTTTTATAAAATCAGTGGTTAGTGCAATACCATTGTATGCCATGTCAACCTTCAAGTTTCCTTTAAAATGGTGCCACAAAATCGAAAGCTTGACCGGCAAGTTTCTGTGGGGTAGGGAAAAAAGCGGCGGGCATCTTATCCCAATTTCTTGGTCAAGAATTTTTAGGCTAAAGGCGCAAGAGGTTTAGGCAATATGGCACTGTTTTGCAAACTAGGCTAGTTCC
Source organism: Ziziphus jujuba (assembly GCF_031755915.1). Taxonomy (NCBI): domain Eukaryota; kingdom Viridiplantae; phylum Streptophyta; class Magnoliopsida; order Rosales; family Rhamnaceae; genus Ziziphus; species Ziziphus jujuba. Next base: position 10,811,752 of record NC_083388.1, read on the forward strand.
TAGCCACTGATTTAAACAGATTGTGGGTTTAAGCTATCAAATCCAGTACTTTGCTGGGAAGTGCTTCCTTCAATGCAAAAAGATAAAGAATATCTCCTGGTTTTGGAATGGAATTTTATCGGCCAGGAAACTCTTACTGAAAGGTCTTTGCTTCAGAGTCGGTAAAGACAATGACATTAATATTTAGGAAGATCCTTGGATCCCCAATACTCAAAGTTTTAAGCCAACTCCTAAGAATGAGGAAGTTAGTAGAGATTGTGGCATGGTCAACTGACTAAGACACTCGAATGGTAGTTGGAACATGGAAAGACTCCTTCATTTCTTCAATACAAATATTGTTAACAACATTTGCAAGATTCCCAGCATAAATATGAATTTGGAGGACAAGATGATATGGAAAGGAAATCATAATGGAATTTTGGGATAATTTTTCGACGTCCTGCTAGTGGAAACAGTTGTGGAATTCTAGAATCCATGAAAGGCTAAAGTTCTTCCTTTGGAAATTAGCTAATCATGGCCTATCAGCCACCTCTAACCTCATCCATCAAAATATTGTTGTTGCTTGTCAAGATTGTGTGCATGGGTGTGGGTGTCTCGAGATTGAAGACCATTTGTTTTTTTCATAGCCAAGTAACTAAAGCTTTATGGTTTGCATCACTATGGAGTGTGAAATGAGAGTCTTTTATTGACTTGGCATTAGAAGTTAAGCTTAATTTGCTTATGAATCTAGATAGGATCCTTCCGGTTTGGGATAGGGATAGAGAGGACTTCTTTCTATACTCTACCATCACTTTGAACCAATTATAGAAAATTAGGAATAATGTCCTTTTCAATAAGGAACCCTTCTCACTGGAAGTCATTATGTGTCGAGTTAAGTTTTTATTTGAAAAGGCATATGTTTTCTCTGTCAAAACCTATTCCGAAGAACTGGTGTTGCACTCCAACAAACCCTTATGGATCAAGCCACCTTCTCAATTCATTAAAATCAACTCTGATGCTGCTGTCAAAAACAGTATTGGCACGATCGGATTAGTTGCCAGAAATCAAAATGGAGAAGTGTTGAGAATCAAATTAATTCAATTCCAAATAGATATACCAAATTTGGCAGAAACTTACAGAGTTCTTTATTAGGGCTTGTGCATGGCTTTGGAGGAAGGATGGATACAGGTCTAGTGTGAAACAGATGCAAGAAATGTAGTCCTTAGCCTTAACAATCTTGACTATTAAGCTACTCACTGGTCAACCGAAGGTTTAATTAAGGACATGCTCTTTTTTTGAAAAGAAGTGCATTTCGTTTGGTGCCTAAGAGAGAACAATTTCCTGGCTCATTTTGTTTGTAACTAGTGTATGAAAAACAACACCTTTGGCTTTGTACCATTAGATTCTATTCCTTGTATTTTCTCTTCTTTTGATGCCCAAGAGAGTGGTTGCCAAGCCATCTCTCGCTAGTAGATTGTACCCTTTGGTTTTTTTGGTTATAAAACCTTTCGTTCAAGCAAAAAAATAAAATAATATATACATATATGGTTGTACATAAGTATTTGACAAATTATCCTATTCATTAATTGATTTCCATTCAAAAGCAAGAAAATTAATTATGAAATAGAAATTATAACTCATTCAAATAGAAATAGTTTTCTATTATTAGATTAGACTAATTTAATGGCTATGATAGTTTATAAATTTTTTTTGTATTTTTGCTAAATATATTGTTATAAAACATAAAGCTCTATATAACAAAGCAGTATATATATAGTTTTTCTAGATATGGTGCATGCAGAATTGTATATATATATATATATATATAAATAATATTGCTACAGACATGATATAGTTTATTAAAATACTTATTAAATATACACGTATTTTTATTTAATTGATTAATATAATAATATAATTTAAAAATAAATAAATAAATATGATTAAATATAAATCACTCAAATAATAATACATAATATACACTTTATATATAATTTGGTAGTCTAAATGATAGAATGACACTTCTAGCGATATTCTATTATTTTATATATCACGGGTTAATATGTTACTAAATTAGGGATCTGTTGAAACAGGACAGGTTAATTAGGACAAACGAGACATTGCAATAGAATTCACACCGACTAAATGGAATATGCACTTGTGTGGTAAGTGATAAAAAGATCCCATTTAAAAATGAAAATTATTTTCAAACTTTAGTTCACCCTGTTCACATCGGTGGAACGACAGCAAGCCATAGTTGTCAGCCTTAGAGATAATGCTGAAGGGTCTTTACTTTATTATCTATATATTTATTTACTTATCTTATTAATAAAATTGACAACCACCATGCAATTATGATTACGTAGCAACTACTTTTCTAAAGCCAAAAAATAACACAAAAAGGTACCAATTCCTTTGATGGAATAAAATAACATGGATAATGCAACATAACTAGGAACTAATTTTTACTATAAAATTTTGATAAATGAATTGATTGAGAACTAACAAATAGCAACATCATGCAAAATGACAAAAATATTTTTTTGGCAGGCAGAAATAGGATAAACAACGGAATAACTATTCAGTAAAATTAAATAAATTTATATTTTAATTAGTATTTATGTCTCTTTATGCAAATATCCACTTCTATCTCATATTTGATTTTATGATTATATGATTCTCATGTTTGAGTAGGTATGGAAATTATTTCCAAAAAATCGAGTTTAGAGTTTTGAGGTCTGGAGTCCATATTTGGTGACCCATAAAATAAAAGCTTTGGAATTGAAAGATATGGCAAGGCCAATCTTAAGCTATGTTTCTTTTGGATTCTACTATTGTTTATATATATATATATATATATATATATATATATATATATATATATATATATATATATATAATTTAAAAAAAAAGATTTTAATTAAGAAAAGAACAAAATTACAATTATCCTCTTGAACAGCCACAAAAAGCCAATAAGGATCCTCTTCTATCCAAGATTCAAAAACTCTAAAAACAAGGCATACCCAGCCAATTTTTGAGCTACCTTATTAGACCTTCTAGAATTATAAAAACAGTGAAAATTATTATGACTAGAAAGCAAAAATTGAACTTCCTCAATCAGAAAACAATTTATCCGCACCATCTCTCAGACCTAAAGAACCACTAGCAATATGACCATAAGAAAAACCAGCTTTTAAACAAAAAAGAATAACATCTCAAATAGCCACAGTTCAGTAGTCAAAGGATTCTAGGAAATAAAGTAGGTTGAGCAAACACAATCATAAGCTCTGGATTAGAATTCCTAATAACACCACCTACACCCACCATACTAGAGGTCTTACATGTTGTGTAACATCCCACATCGGTTGGAAAGGGGCACACCTCTCCCTTCAAGACGCGTTTTGACAAAACCTTGAGGCCAGGGGGGAGAGAGGGAGTGAACCTTGGGCCAAAGAGGACAATATCTTGATACGGGTGGTACTGGGCTGTTACAGTGGTATCAGAGCCGGACCCGGATCGATGTGCCAGCGAGGACGCTGGGCCCCAAAGGGGGAGGATTGTAACATCCCACATTGGTTGGAGAGGGGCACACCTCTCCTTTCAAGACGCGTTTTGACAAAACCTTGAGGTCAGGGGGGAGAGAGGGAGTGAACCTTGGGCCAAAGAGGACAATATCTTGATGCGGGTGGTACTGGGCTGTTACATGTTGTGGCATCAACATTAATTTTTAGATTATCTCCAATCGTTAGTAGCCAAGATAAAATCCTAATACTCGGCTTATCACAATTTTCCTTATGATGAGTCTCCGCAAATTTCATATGTAATCCCACCACCGAATTGAGAATCAATTCATTAGATTTACACACAGAATCATGTATGATAGCATTTCATAGTTGCTAAATACTCTATGCGGTCAAAGCAAAACAAACTTGCCAAAAGGGACTGAGAAGAGGAAAAACCCAGCTACAAATATATGTAAAAGAACCATATTATCTTGATTTAAGAATTGTATAATTTGCTTCCTTACATATCTAGCATTCGAACAATTCCATAAGGCTTGAAAACTAGAGTGCCAATTTAGGTCATGATATGGTAATATGATTCGAGAACGACTTAGTGAGTTTGGATTTATTAGAAATGAGTTTGGATCAAATTCGGATCAACCCATTTAACACAGTTAATAAACCTTTCAGTTTTAAATTATCCGTTTAATCCGAAATTAATCCAAATTTATCCATTTAATTAAATGTATCAATTTTGGATTGATCCATTTAACTAATATTTTTTATTACGAAATATCTAACTTATGTAAGATTGTATTATCAATTTTTTTATTAATTAAAAACAATATTTATTTATTTAAATATAATATGTTTAATACATGTAAGGATTTATGGATATCGAAAAAATAAAAATTAATATCCCAAGAGTATTGGAGATGTAAAAAACATAATTATTAAAAAAAAATTTATATTAGTTTTAAAGAAATAGTAATAGGTTTATTATGTACATATATATATATATATATATATATATATATCTATATTTAACCATTATATGAAATATTATATTATATGTTATATTATTGTAAATTGTAACTATGATTATATGGTTTTATATTTATATTTTAATTTGAGATTAATTAATGACTAAATTATTTTTATTTTGTATAAAATAATTAATTTAAATAAGGTAATTTATTGAATTGGATAAATTTCGTGTAAATGAATAAATTTTGAATAAATTGGTCAATTTTATATAAAATGATCGTATTAATTTAAATTGACTTAGTTAATAAATAAGTTATAAAGATCATGTTAGATTATTTATTTATTAAATGGGTCGTGTATAGATTGAAAATTCCTAATACGATTAATAAATGATTCAAGTTCGGATTAAACAATTTTAAAGCGATTAATAAATAGATTGACACGAATACGACACGTCAACACAAATTGCCACCCTTAATGAAAACCACCCTACTCACCCTTCATACAAATAGAACAAATAATACTATCCAGAACATTTTACAAAACAATCCAGAAGTATACATAAAAGCTTTAACTTTATTCATGATTTCTAATTTACTAATAGTCCTCCACAAATCATTTGATCTTGGATCACTAGTACTTCCCAAAGAACCATCAATACCCAATTTTCTACCAACTCAGTAACCAAATTTAACAGTATAACTCCCTGAATGCGAAAAATGATATGCAAATCTATCATCTTTATCAAAACCACCAATTGGAAGATTTAAATGATATCAGCTTCATCTGTGAGAGAGAAGCAGAAACCAAATTAGAATTCCATCTATCCGAATCTGTAATCAAACGGGCAACAATAGCCTCCTCCCCCTACATATATATAACATCACATTCGTGACCTTTTTCTTTTTTATATTTTGCTTTAGTTAATTTTCTGTGTAATTTTATTTGGTAAAATGATACACTCATCGTTGATGAGGAAACACCAACAATATCCATATCCATTTTGACAATTTTATTAGCTGTTTAAAAAAATATTCAATTTTTCATATTAAATTTTTATTATAAAAGATCAATATAAAATTAAATATATTCAATTAATATTTGTTAGGATAACAAATATTTTATTAATGCTGATTACCAAAAAACAACAAACAGCATAAACTTTTTTATTTGGAGATTTTTTTTTTATTAACTATAAACTTTTATCAACTTATCCTAGTCAAAGGGTATGTTTTCCAACTAAAATCTTAATACTTGTTATGTACTTTTGTCTTATTAATGTAATTACTTCATTACATAAAAAATGTAAGATAATATTTTCGATCTTGAGTGGAAATCTCCACTTACAGATAAAAGCATGCATATTTGTAATTATTTATATAAATAAACGAATATACATTTGCTTTATTTAAACTTTAAATAATTTAATTGTTTTCAAAGTAAAAACATTAAATTTCGAGGTCACTTTATGTGCAAAGACGTGGCTGTGAGGAGAGCTAACAGCTAAGTCGTGAAAATTACTTCTTTCACAACCCAAAAAAAAAAAAAAAAAAAAATTGGTTCTTTAGCTTCATCTTTAAACTACTGAAACGACAAAAATTCTCCATGTCTTGACATGCTAATCGTCCTCAATCCAGGGCTTTTCTGCTTCTCTGTTATGGACCCAAATCCATAAAAACCCCTCACAACCAAATATTATTTTCTTAAAAAAAGCAATCTGTAAATGCAATGAAAAGCTTTTACTTTCTTCCCCTTCATAGGACAAAAAAGGCACTAAACCCAACTTGCAACGAGCAAAGGTGAGTAAATATCTGAACTGTTACTTGGTCTGTCTTCTCCACCGCCATTAAAACAAAAATAAACGATCTTCATAAATTTTTTCTATTGCTTCAACTTTTCTTTTTTTTATTTAGTTTCTTTTTTTATTTTTTTAATTATTTTTCTATATCAACTTTCCCACAAAATAAAGTGGGTTGGATCAAGTTTTGGATTTTTTTTTTTTTTTTTTTGGTGGGAGCTTGGCTGGTTTCCCTCATTTTGTAATCTGGGTTTTTTTTTTTTTTTAACTAATTTTTTTCCTTCAATTATTCAATTACTTTAAAAAAATCTAAGACCTGTCAATATCTGTCCAAGGTTGTCATCGAGTTGATAGCTTCTTGTGATGTGCTCGATTTGTGAATATTAGTTGTTTTTTTCCTTCTCATTCATAATATGAGTCTTCCTCAACTCGGTATACCAGATTTCTTTGCCGTTCTGCTGGGGATTAGACATCCGGGGTCTTTCTCTATTGGAGCTCACATGATCTTAACAGGTAAATTTTTCTCTGCGTTGTTCGGTTATCGTCATCGGTTATTGATTTTAATTATGCTTTTTGATTGATAAGTAGGGGTTTTTGTATTGCTTTTGCTGTATAGGAATCTAAAATTTCAGTTCCAGCTAAGTTCAAAGAAATCATTTCTCTTTGTTCCACAATAAGTTTCCAGAGTTTGTGATGATGGGTTATGGAAAGTTTGAAGTCTGGGCTTTATCAGTCTTGTGTTTGGCGCTCTTTTCCAGTGGGTTTGATCCAATAGACAATTACCTTATAGACTGTGGATCAACCCGCAATACTTCTGTGGGTGACCGTGTTTTTGTTTCTGATAACTCGGCTTCCAAGTTTCTTTCAACCCCAAAAGAAGTCCTAGCAAATACCCCCTTGAAGTCAATTACTTCTTCTGATGACTCGCCGCTCTATCAAACCGCGAGAATCTTTACTGAATCCTCAAAATACACTTTTCCAATCAGCCAAAGGGGTAGACACTGGATCCGCCTTTATTTCTTTCCATTTGTTTATGCTAGCTACGATATGAGCACTGCGAAGTTTGGTGTTTCCACCCAAAATCATGTTCTCCTTAGTGATTTCGGTGTTGATAAGGCTTCTCTTAAAGAATTTTCTGTAAATGTAACCTCAGATAGCCTTGTTATTACCTTCACCCCATCCTCATCTTCATTTGCTTTCTTAAATGCCATAGAAGTTGTATCAGTCCCTGATAAGCTCATTACAGATGATGCCGACAGTGTAAACCCATCAGAAAATTTCCAAGGACTACTTACTCAGGCATTGGAGACTGTGGCGAGAGTGAACATGGGGGGGCCAACGGTGTCCTTTGAGAATGATACCCTCTGGCGAACTTGGGTTCCAGACCAAAGTTTTTTGGTAAACAAGAATGGTGCCAAAAATTTCTCAAACATTGGAGCTGTTAAGTATTCCAGTGGTGGAGCGACCCCTGATATTGCTCCAAAGACAGTCTATGGTACTGCCACCGAGATGGACTCAGGAGATGATCCCAACAGCAATTTCAATGTGACCTGGGAGTTCCAAGTGGATCTTGGGTTTCGTTACCTTGTTCGGTTTCACTTTTGTGATATAGTAAGTAAAGGTCTTAACATGCTCTACTTCAATGTGTATATTGACTCCTGGAGTGTTGCTCATGATCTTGATCTGAGTACTTTGTCAGTTAATGTGTTGGCTGTACCACATTATATGGACCGAGTTACACTGCCAACTGTTAGTGATAAGCTTCGCGTAAGTATTGGACCTTCCAATGATGTTGATGGTATTTACCCAAATGCTATTCTGAATGGGCTAGAGATAATGAAAATGAACAATTCTATTGGTAGCCTTAGTGGTTCTATGGTAATTTCTTCAAGTTCAAAGAAGAATGTTGGAGTAATAGTTGGTGTGACCATTGGGGTGTTTGTAGCAGTGGTCTTAGCTGTGATCTTCTTTCTTATGTGCAGAAAAAGGAGAAGAATGGCACTTCAGGGCCATTCTAAGACATGGATTCCTTTGTCCATCAATGGAGGCAATTCTCACACCGTGGGAAGTAAGTACTCTAATGGAACAAATGCTAGCATTGCTTCTAACTACGGGTATCGCTTTCCATTTGTGGCAGTTCAAGAGGCTACAAACAATTTTGATGAAAATTGGGTTATTGGCATTGGTGGTTTTGGGAAAGTATACAAAGGAGCTCTAAATGATGGCACCAAAGTAGCTGTTAAGAGAGGAAATCCGCGATCCCAACAAGGACTTGCAGAGTTCCAGACTGAGATTGAGTTGCTGTCTCAATTCCGCCATCGCCATCTTGTTTCACTAATTGGCTATTGTGATGAAAAGAATGAGATGATCTTAATATATGAATATATGGAGAACGGGACCCTTAAAAGTCATCTTTATGGCTCAGGTCTTCCGAGCTTGGGTTGGAAGGAAAGGCTTGAAATATGCATTGGTGCCGCTAGAGGTCTTCATTACCTTCACACTGGCTATGCAAAAGCAGTTATTCATCGCGATGTAAAGTCTGCTAACATTTTGCTTGATGAGAACCTCATGGCAAAAGTTGCTGATTTTGGGCTTTCCAAAACAGGGCCTGAAATTGATCAGACTCATGTGAGCACAGCAGTGAAAGGGAGTTTTGGGTACCTTGACCCTGAATATTTCAGGAGGCAACAACTAACAGAGAAGTCAGATGTCTACTCCTTTGGGGTGGTTTTGTTTGAAGTTCTCTGTGCAAGACCAGTCATAGATCCAACCCTCCCAAGGGAAATGGTGAACTTAGCTGAGTGGGCAATGAAGTGGCAGAAGAAGGGGCAATTGGAACAAATCATAGATTCTACTCTTGTAGGAAAAATTAGACCAGATTCTCTTAGGAAGTTTGGAGAAACTGCTGAGAAATGCTTGGCAGACTTGGGGGTCGATAGGCCTTCAGTGGGAGATGTCCTGTGGAATCTGGAATATGCCCTTCAGCTTCAAGATGCAGTTATCCAAGGTGAGCCTGAAGAAAACAGTACTAATATGATAGGCGAACTATCTCCACAAATCAACAATGTCAACAATGTTGATACAGCTGTTTCTGGATTTGAAATGTCAAGTGTAGATGATCTTTCAGGTGTTTCCATGAGTAGGGTGTTCTCACAGCTGGTGAAGTCTGAGGGTAGGTGACAGATTTCAGATAGTAAAGAATATTTTATGGGTTCAGCTGCTCTTTTGGGACTCATTGGAGATTTATTCAGTGTATGACACCAAGATCTACTCAATACACTCCCCTCTTGGTAAAATGGCAAAAGATTATTTCCTGCGGCTGTATGTGGCTTGTTTGGTCAACAGACAATTCCTCAGAGGATGCCCTTATTTTTCTCGCCTGCTCATCCTTTTCTGCTAGTGTCTAAATATCAATCTCCCTTTTTTTTTTTTCTTTTTGTTTTTCTTTTTTTTTTTTGTGCTTTTTTTTTGGGGGTGTAAATTCACAATCAAAAAGCCTAAAGCATCTTGACTTCTCTTTTGTACAGAAAGGGTGGTGGCTGAAGTGAGTTTTGGCTTATCGATATAATGTTTGTGTCTTATAGTTTTTTATTTGAATATGAAGTAAGTTGGTGAAAGCTACATTTACCTTTCTTATGCCTGTTGTTGCGTGTCATTGGCTCTTGATAGATTTGCCATTTTTCCTTACATAATATTATATGACAGTTGTTCTTTTCATGACTTGAACATATGCCCCAAATCCTGAATGCCCTCATTTTGTTTCTGGTTGCTGAGAAATGCCACTCTATTATTCTCTCTGTTCTTATATTTCATGCAAACCATCCACTTCTATAGCTAACTGATAATGCCTTTCCCCTTTTAGTATGCAACCCCCTTATTAATATCGTACTAATGATCTATTTGATCAACTCTTTAGATTTGATTTTTAGAAATGCATCTTAGTCAATTTCATAAACCCAAGAAAATCCTATAGTTGTGATAAAGATCTATAGGATCTATCTTGGTATAATATTATCTGGTCAATAGGTGTATATTGAAATTCTCAAATAAGAACTCCTATGGCTACCTCACTAGTTTCTTTGGGTCCTAATGGAGTTCATTTTGCCTTCTAACCATTTTATATGGACTGTCTTTACTTTAAATTAGCCTAATTCAAAAGGACATGATTTCAAATGCTGCAGTCTAATCCAGCCCAATCTTGTATTCCAAAGGGCGATAATGTTTTTATATTTTACTATATTTATTTAGTTTATCCATATATTTTTAAATTTCAACCCTTCTGAAAACATCTTAATAGGAGGAGAAAAACTTAAGCACCTAACCTATTGGTTTTTTTTTGTCCTTTTTGGGTAATGGCCAATCCTATTAGGTTGAATCATAGCTATAAGTTGAGAAATCATCTAAAGTAGGGAAGAAACTATTGCAGGAAGAATGGACAGGCGTGAGTGTCATTGGACAAATCAGCGAATACATTTGGTGCCTAACAATCAGCCGAAGGTGGGTTTTGCTCATTGGATCATGTACTTGTCTAGCATAAATCTTCCTAAGAACTAGTTCAGCTACGTCTCAAAACGCCCAAATATCACAAAATGTATTTGCTCATTTCATTTGATTTTCAATTTTGTCCTTTTACTGTATTTAACTTTTTCTAATCTGTACTTCCTAGACAATCCCAACTTTTCACTTTTATAATTTTTATATCAAGTATTATTAATCTTTCCTTTCAAACCTTTATTAGTTAAACTAAATATTTTTAAAGAACACTTTATTTTACAAAAATAACAACAACAATAAAAGTATATAAATAAATAAACAAGAGAATAACAAGCAATATAATATTATACTAGCTTATTAATAGTTTATAAATCATTTTTTTTTTTACTTTTTAATTTCTTAGTTAATGTTTTTGTAAATTATGAAAAAAAATAATAATTACTTACAAGAAATTTTAACCAACTACATAAAATGTATATGCATTCCATTTTTGTCTTGAACCTATGCATAAAAATATACCTAATAAAAAAATTTAATTAATTTTTTTGATAAGAAAAATTGGTTACCTTTTTATTTATATATAAATTTAGGATATAGTGCTCTTGAATATAATATTGTAGCATTGATATGGTGTATGACATGACATATTTTTCTATTTTCTATTAAAGATGATTATGATAAATAATTAAAAAAATGTAATTAATTGTTATATACGTTGTTGGTAATATTGTAATGAGAAACAATAAATAAATAAATAAATAAAATTCATTATATTATATTATCTTATCAATCATTTAATATAATCTTATCGATCGTTTATTGTAGATTGTTAGACAGTATGATTTTCAATTTCTGACTTGTTGTAATGTTCTTTTAAAAAAATAAATAATAATTTCACATATTTTTGCATTTATTTTTACTTGTTTGTTTTATGGAACAATTGCTCATCACATGTATTTGGTTTAAAACAAGGTTTAAAAAATTGAAAAAATTGTGAAAATTTTATTTTTTAAAACAGGTGGAAAAAAATTTAAGTTTCAAATAGAAATAGATAAAAATTTTATAATATTCACGAAATTTTTTTATATTTCTTTATAATTTTCATAAAAATTTTCGTTAAAATATCTATTTTAATTTTTTTACAATTTAATTAAAAAAAATCTATAATTTATGTAAAAATTTCAAAAATTTTCATGAAATTTCTGCGTTGAAAATATCTACTAATTTTATTGTTTAGTTTTTATTGAAAAATTCATAAATATTATTAATATCTTGTAAATGTTTTTGCTCAACTAACTTTATTGATAGTTTACTTTTTTCTTAACTTTTAATTGCCTTAAAAATTAAGTAAATAAAAATACAAAATTACATTTAACAAACAATGTTTAAAAATTAATCAGATAAGTCATCTAGCCTATTTTTAGGGAAAAATTAGTGTTATAAGTCATAAATCTTAGTACATATTATTATATATATTTTTTTGCAATAATAAATTTAATATTTATATAAATATTATAAAATAGATACAAATTAAAACATAAACAAAAACTTAAATATATAGAGGAATATATTTTGTGTAAACTAAACCATCAAAGAATAATAGTTGTATATATAATTAACCGATATCTAGTATTAGGACAATTATATTTAATACAAGATTTATATAATCAACATATTAATAATTGAATGCGATATTATTAAAGAGATAATCTTTTAATAATTAGTTTACATATTTCATATTTCAAAATAAAAATGAGAAAGAGATTAATAAATTTTCAACCATTAAGAGTTCAACATGATATTGAGGTGGAACTTATGAAATATAATATAATTGTAATAATTATTATATATATATATATATATATCTTAATTAATAAATAATTTTATCAAATATATATTTTTTGTATTTTTTTATTAACAGTTATATATTTATGATCATTAATATTCAATATAAATTTGATTTTTAAAAAATATAATATTTATTTAATATGTTTATAATTTTTATAGTTAATTTGATAATTAATTGATTGAATAGACTAATTCTAAAGTTTCAATAAAAAAATTTATTTTTAAATAAAAATTCCATCAATTTTGATGACTATTTATTAATATTCGATAATTTTCGATATTTCTATATTTTGAACCTTTAATATTTTCATCAATGTCAATTTTTTAAACCTTAATTTAAAAAATATATATATATATATATATATTTTATAAAAAATAAAAAGTTAGTATTTAAAAATTCAAAAATAGAAATCCTATTAAGGAGGAAGGATAAACATGATAGAGGAAAAGACAAAAAAAAAAAATTTCATTAATTTTACCTTTCATCCTTAAGGATAAAACTGGAATTGTGAAAAAGTAGGCATTAAAAGCCAGTGGCAACAACCTTTTGGTGAGTGGTAATAAGTAGTAACGCCACTCGTGTTAACAATCGTTTAGCGCTTTCTAATTGGAGTATGGATTGCTATTTATAAAAATTTAAAGGGTTTGTTGATTGTATAGCATGGATGTTTGCACAGTACAAACTTTACTCCAAAATGGACTTCCAATGGCTATCTTTAATTCTAAATTAATAAATAATTTACTTACCTTTTTATTTAAAAGAAATTTTTTTTTTCTTAATACGTGCTGAGCACCAATACTTAACATGACAAAGTCCCTAAAAGTCCCATTTGAGTATTTTAAATGGTTATTTGTAATTATGGTGTGGCAAAAGAATTTATTACTTCATAAAAGCCATTGGAGGTCACTTTTACCTTTTGGAGACAGTTTAAAGATAAATCTTTCTATCCTTTTGGCTTCTGCTTGTGGTTTCACATCACAAGTCTGTTTCTTTGTTTTTGTTTTTGTTTTCTTGTTTTTTGTTTTTTTTTTTTTTTTTTACATTAAAAATGAAAAGATTTGAATTTGGATAATTATTGAGAGGGAAAAATACATTTTACTGTTATGAACTTTTATATGTTTGATACTTTACCATTTAAACTTAAAAATTATCACATTGTCATCTGATGTATTATTTTTGTGTCACTTTGGTATGATTCGTAATAAAGCTATGTAATAAGTGTATGATCTGTAATAAAAAGTCTACCAAAAATTTGCAAGTGCAGCTCACATGATGTTTTTAAGAGCATTTGATGAAATTGGAAAAAAAGAAAATTGATAAATACAACCACACCATTCAGACGTGTACAAAGAGAAAACCCAATATGCCAAACCTTCCACTAGAGTATCTTACCCTATTCTTATTGTCTACAACAGAAGACATGAATTTTAATTAAAAATTCTTCCTCAAAATTATAAAATATAACTTTTCTGATTCAATTAAGGTAAAAAAAAAAAAAAAAAAATCTAAACACTAATCATTTATTCATAAGTCTATCAAATGGAGGTATATTTATTCCCTATTATCAAATTATAAAACTTATCAAACATAAAAAAAAAACACAAAATCTATAAAATAGAAATTCTATCCCAACATTTATTCCATAAATAATACATGCATGTAGGTTATGTACAAATCCTCTAATTGTTAATTGTATTTATTAATATGTGGAAGCAAAAATAAATATATTTATTTAATATGGGTGTCAATACGCTATGGATAGGACCGTTCTGACTATTTTGTATTCGGATAAAAAAACATATCCATATTGTTGGTCACTCATTGGTCACTCAATTAAAATGATGGTCCAGATTTCACTTTTATTCCCTTTCTTTCCCATCCATCTCCCACCAATCTAACCAGAAAGCCATGACTGTTCGACAAGCAAAGCCACCGCCGTTCAACCTGACCATTTGACAACCAGAGCCACCACCGTTGAGCCCATTTAAGGGGTAGAGAAAGTACTGAGCCAAATCTGATTCCTCTTCCAAGGCTCACAGGTTTCGGATACCCATTTGCGGATTTCGGCTTTCTCTTTCTTTTCCCCTTTCCGTCAAAACCAGTCTCTCATCTGTACAAAATCAAGAACCAGATGTCCTTTGCTTCTTTTTCTTCTTCCTATATCCTTAAAAACTAAAAAATTAAAAAAAATAATTAAAAAAAGAAAACCTTCTTCTAGATTTCAACAAATGGCAAAATGGAATCATATGGAAGGTTTTTATGATGCATGCTCAAAATTTAAAAACTATCTGCTACCAATTCTAGAAAAATTTGAAATAGAGATCATCCACATCAAATAGATTCTAAAGAATTTGAAAGATATTACATCTTCTGCTTTATTAGGTATTTCTCCAAATTAAAGGCAAAATAGAACCACATGTCCAAGTCATTCGTTCTTAATCAGATGAAACCCAAAATGAAAAGGGAAAAAAAAAAAAGATTTGAAGTTGAAGTTGAATCGTCCCTTGGTTTAAGTGATTATGAAATTTAAGTATGTTTTTTCTATAAAACTTACTGACAATCAATCTAGCAAGGAGAAATTAATTGTAAAAGTGTAGAAAAATATGACAAATCTGGCTGATGAGTGATAAGTCAAGTTTCCATATTTTGAGCAAGCTGAAGAAAGAGCCTTGTTTGTAATTTTTGTTGACGAAGGGAGTTAGGTGCTCCAAATTTCTGGTTGTGGTGTAAAAGAGAAAAAAATAGTTGAAAAAGTTTGTTCGATACTGAAAGAGAAGAGATTTGCAGACCCATCCATTTGTGAGAGAAAAGAAAAGTTGTGAGAAAGGAAAAGAGAATGAGAGAGAGGAGAAGGCCAGTTGTGAGAGAAGAGAAAGTGTTAGATATATTATTTGAAAGTCTGACAACGTGGGCAACTAGGCAAGACAGAGAGAAAGAGAAAAAAAAAAAAAGAAAAAAGAAGAAGAGGACATTTGGTCCGGATAGAAACAATCAGGACGGTCTTGACTCTTGACCATAACCTTTCTCTATATGTACATATGGCCATGAGAAATAGGACCAGGGCCCAACATCAATTACCGCGATGCCCTTTCCACAAAAACGACTTGCATCTTTATCAACATGGGGACGATATAGATTGCCTACTATTCCTCATTTTCCTTCTTTTATATATATATATATATATATATACATATAAGGCTCCAACTAATATATGCTTTACTTTTAAAATTAAAAACAAATGAGTCCAATTATTTATAATTTTTAAATTTGATATGATATTTTAATATCTATTAATTTTTTTAAAAAAAAAAAAATAGATCTATTTATTTCTAATTTAAAAGGTTAAGTATATTTTTATTGGAGCCTCGTTATATATATATGTAAATTGAAAGAAGAATTTCATCATTAAAATCAAAAGCTCGTGTTTATCATGAGTGCTCAGGAAACACAATTTTTAATTTAAATAAATTTAAAATAGACATAAAAATAGTTTCCAAAACTAGTTATTAAATATTAGGTGTTGTTATATTATTGATTGTCATATTTATATAATGTAAATATAGATAAATGAACATTTAAATACATAAGTAAACAAAAAACTAATTAAATATTATCACATCAGTTATATCATTTGATAAATAAATTTGATAAATATTTTGATAATTCTAATATTATTATAAAATTTTATATCAACTTAGAGTTGATAAGAAATCTCTTAATTTTTTTTTAATTTTATATAAATTCGGGAGAACTGGGGAGAATTCTCTCCAAAACTGATGCTACATACTTGTAGAGAGAGAGAGAGCGAGAGAGAAGAAATGTCCCTATTATATTCTGAATTTGGACATTTTATGTTTAATATTTAGAAAAAAATAATAACAAAATGACAAATTAAAAGAACTAAAGATATTACATTCTAATATCACTTTATATTTTTCTAATCAAATAATTAAGGTTAAGTTCTTGATCCGGTACAATTTTTTTTAAAACTTCAAACATATATTATTATTATTATTATTATTAATGCTATTATTATTCTACTCTGACTAGCATGGGCTAAGTGATAACTGTGCAGTGCCACCACACAGAAAAAACAAGATTGAAAGTATGATTATAGATTTTTTGTTGGTCCCATTCCCAGATGTCATTTGCACCTTTTTTTTCCTCTTGTTTTTTATTTTGTCATTTTAGGCTTTCTTTGTAACGTTTTCTATGTAACGTAAATAAATATACTCCAACAAATTAGGATTCCCCACATACCGCACACCCAACTTATACCCACCACTATTTACCAAAAATAAAAAAATAAAATAAAATAAACTATACCCACTACCATCTCATCAAAAGACTTTAACAGTGGAAACCTAACCTTTCTGATAAGGTCTTCCACTCTATAGGGTGGCCTAGCCACCTCACTCCCCATAAGCCAACCACGAAAATATGCTTCAATTTGTTCCCTTTTTTTCCACTGCCATTTGATTTTTTATAATTACTATTATTATTATTATTATTATTTGTCCATTCTTCTTCATCATTAATTTATTTATGACGGTGCAAGAGTTTGGCTTATTAGACTGTCATTTGCCAAAAAAGTCACTAAATCTAACGTTTAGCGTCAATGACTGTGCCTGCCCACCAACCAAAGAAGAAGGAGAGAGAAGGAGATCTCAAAACAATAATAAATGAAGCCAGTGGGTCATCCATCATATGGCCCAAGAAAATTTCAGATCAAGAATTCATCAAAATCATCAAAATGTTGCTTGCTGAATACCACACCATGGTGTAAGAAAAGAATTCATTAATTTGGCCATATTAAACCATGAAAAAGAAAAGGTGAAAATTCACAGTAAGTAGCAGAATTTGACACCCAGCATGAGTAAGAAAAGGATCGAATATATATATATTTTTCAAATTGAAAAGAAATCAACTAGAAGGCTATTTCTTGATGACCAAGATGAGCTGCACACATATATGTATATAGAAATTTTCACATGAGGATCTCCTATATCTCCATTTTTTAGATTGCTTTTAAGACTTGAGATTTGGAATTGTATACTAATGTTATTTATTTATTTATTTATTTTTTTAAGTTGATATAGAATTTATTTTGCTTAGTATGCAACTAAACTCATATAACATACCAAAAGCTGACAAATAATTAACTAAGTCCTGACTGATAGAAGAATGCCTATATACATACATATAAGAACAATCATCCACATAGATTTCCCTTTTCTATCCTATGACACCCACTTTCCTCCCTCAATCCCATTTTCCTAAAGGAAGAAAATTAATTACATAACACATAACATTAAAAAGAAAAATAAAAAATGTAAAAGGTGGATGTTTTTCTAGAGTAAAAATTTCCACCATTCAGCCAGCCATATCCAACTTGGCAGTGCAAAACAAAAAACGGCGAAAGATTGCCAACAATGGAGCACAAGACACATTCTGACCCCTCGTAAGAACCAAACACTTGCTCTTTTTCCTCCTCTCCGAATTCGTCGTCTTCCTCCTTCTCTGGAAAACCACTCTCCGGCCTATTACCCTTCCCAGACACTTCCTGGCCTTCTCGGGGACACTCTCTTTCCTTGAAAACGTGTAGCTCCTCAAGTACATCTGCCTGCATGAGATGCTATCCACCACCTTAGGGGGTTGGTCATGCACTCCCGGGCTCGCTTTCGATCGTACCAGCCTCACGAATTCTACGTCGGATTCTGGCCACCTATGGTGGTTTATGTAAGTCGTCCGGCCGGGGGTTGGGCTGGAATCGTCAACGCAGTTTGATATGCAGACGGAGGCCATGGTTTGCGGCAAGCCAAACTGGGTTATGAAGAGCAGTGTTTAATAGAGAATTATGGATTTTAAAGGATGGAAAAATTAGAGAGAGAGTTTATTGGGGGTTGACCAGAAATGAACAGTTCTGGTTGGTGTGAGATACAAAGAAGAGTGTTTATAATTTGTCAAAGTATTCACAAAAAAAAATTGTAATATTCTGATTAATATCTATTTATATCAAAATATATAATAATTTATATTGTTTTTATTTGATTTACGTTATTAATTAATGTAATAAGGAGTAAACTTGTAACTGTAATATTAATGGGGCTAATGCCCGAATTCATAGTTCACTCAATTGAGGAAACTTAATTAATGGTACAATCAAATTTGAAGGAAAAACTAATATGAATAAAATTACTAATCATGAAATAAAATCTTGTATGAAAATTAATATCATAATGGAATGGAAAAATAAAATAAACTAAAATAAAATAAATTCTATAACCATAAATTTTGGCCAAAAGTTAAATTGCACCATTTCTGTTTGTAACTAGGCAACCATATAGATAGTTTCTCAAGAAGGTAATAAATTAAGCTAAAAAAGTAAGTTTATATGGTTCCATTGTATACTAATGTTTGCAAATACTTGATGGGACACACATTGTCTTTTTACTAAACTGAAAATTTTTTTCTCTGTCTCTCTACTAGTTAAACATTTTCATAAGCCCACTTTTAGACTGGGAAAAGTGAGGGCAATAAAAACCACAACTAGCAATGGAACAAATTGTATCATTTGGCTTTCATGTATAGAAGACAACCAATTAATTTAACCATTTTTTTTAAAAAATATATATGTTTGTTTGAAGTTTTAGAAACTTCCAATATATCCCCTTCTGTGTTTTCTTCTTGGGAAAGTAAATTGAAAACTTTGGTAGCAAGTATCTTTGCGGTTAAGTAATTGTACTTGCTGAACCGCTTGCTACTCATGTAAACAACGGATATATACAATTACCCTCCCAAAAAAAAAAAAAGAAAAAGAAAAAAAAAGCCAAATCTAGTAATTGATACAATCCCTTCGCAAATATAGGCTACCTTAACGGCTCAACCCATATCACATTCATGAATTTTATGAACCCTTTATACCCATTGATCCACAATAAAGTCGTTGAAATAGTTGTGGTTCAATCATTGGATTTTGACAGTCTATATTGCACATTGATTGGTTGATTATAAGATAACTTTTTCTTTTTGAGAGGAGAGAGAGAGTGGGGGAGGGTGGTGTGGGTTTGTTGTTGTTGTTGGGTAAAAACTATCTTACACTCCCTTCTTCCGGGTCTGTGATTATGGATTAAGGTTACAAATTACTCAAAATAAATAAATAAATATGATACGTTTTTAATCTCTTAAGATTTACGGGGAAGAATAGAAGAAATAAAGAGGGAAAAAAATTTGAGTTCAGAGGAAATTACTTTATTCATCATAATCTAACATTATACATTCTTGGGCAATCAAAAGAACGTACTATTACAAAATAATTGCACCACTGAGTGAAAACATGGAAACATGGTTCCCACCAAGCCAAAAGACACTACAAAAAAAAAGGCCAGCAACACTTACCAATATTTTTTTCGACAAAAAAAAAATTTGTAACTGAAAGAGGAGCTGCAGTTATAATGTTTGCCAATGTCACATTAGCATGCTTGATTCAGTTACAATAATATCAATTGTCACAACCATAGTTTCAGTTACAACTTCTATATTGTCACTTAGATTTTGTCATAAATTGTCCCAACAATTATGGCGCCAAGTATTTTCCATCAAATTTTGCCCAAAATTGTGATAATTTTTTCAATTTGTCACTCAAAATTTTAAATACGTCTACCAAATTAATTTCAATTTCATAGAAGTAATTGTCACTATTCGTGAAGCATGCAAAACATAGTGTTTTGGACACCACCTTCTTCAAATAAATTTAAAAAATGTTATTAAAAAATTGAAATAAATTAAAAAAAAAAATACAAAACGCGGTATTTTGGACTTCACCTTCTATATAGTGCATTTTTGACATCTTAGAATCCCCCAATTTTTCTAAGCATACTTCCCCTCATCTTCTATAAACACACATACACACACCCACAACACTGCAATCTCAAATATTCCTTCTCCATTGACACTATCCATCGATTCCTTACTCCATTGCCTATGTCCATTTATTTCTTACTTTCACTTTTGTTTCGCTTCTACCATTCTGCTCCAACTGGCAACCATTATATGGTATATTAAGCCCTAAATCATTTTCTCACAAAATAGCCTCCTTAACATGTGCGATATCAAGCGGAGACTATTCGCTATCAATTTCTTACATTTACCTTCTTTCTTATACTATTCTACTCCAAATCATTTTATGGCATATTGAGGCTGGAGTTTTGGTGTGGTGTAAGAAACGACCTTTGATCTTCAATACATTGTTCACCTACATTGTCTTCCTACAATGCACATTCTATGGTATCAACAAAGGTACCTTAAGGGTGGGGCTCGAAATCACGTAGCACATTAGGTAAGTAGCTAAGCATGCACCAACTCCTCTACTAATGTTTTTAAATCTATAAAAATAATTTTCTTACCTTTGTTATCCACCATTCCGTAGATGTTAAACAGATGGGTTCACATTTTCTTTTAATCTGGTTTTCTCCTCTATTTTGTATATTTCGGTCCTCTTTTCTTATCATTTCATTGTGGATCTTCGAATGTTGGGGCAATGTCTTTCTACATTTCAACACCTTTTGGAATTATATTTTAATGGAATAGAACATTCAAATAATTATTTAAAATGGTTTGTTAATGAAGACATTTCCTTGATATTGGATAATATCCCACTTGGCCATTTTTAGTATACATTTTTTGCTAATAAAAAAAATGAAATAACAAACTTGTCCTTTTAGGATTGTAATGAGTGGTGGTTATTTTCATATATTTATATGAAATTTGAATTGGGTGAAAAAAAGGGACTACCTCTTTTATCATCTGAGTCCCTCTTTTATCATCTGATGTACAAAAGATATAGTTTGCCTCATATTAAGTCATTTGTGTGATCGAATTAGAAACAACAATTATGTGATGTAAAACAGTTCATGTTAATGATTCCATATGTATGAACACTTCCCAGCAAGGATGTTTTTAGACATTATAACATCAAGCTTGTTACTTTATCTTGTTAGTAAAGTTCTGATTTTGGTGATGTTGCATAAGTAATTTGATATTGTTTTTTATTTATTTTATATAATGTTTTTTTTTAAAATTCTATTTAGCTATGCTTTAATAGCTCTAACGACTCTTTTGATTAGTGGGGCAAAAATTTCCACTTCTTATAAATCAACTTATAGCTATCTCTAAGCTCACTGTGAGCTTATTTATCTTTTACTTCATTTCTTTAGTGATGTTTGATACGAACCTAGGTCGACTTGCTTCTAAACCTGTATTGTATTAGTCCGGATCTTAATTATGTTCAGATTCTAATGGAAACCTTAACTCCTAATCAAATTGTGATTAGAAACCTTGGTATATGATGAAGACGCCACAATAGGTGATGGATGTCCTATTGATAAGTCAAACTAAATCACTTAATTTCTATTAAGTGTTTTAAGTGTTCAAAGAGAACAAAGAGAATTCTTTCTCACAAATATTTTTTTGTATAATATCTAAGCTATATTCTCATTGAAAAATAAGCCTTAAATAAGCTAAAGTCACAAAACAAAAACCCTAAAACACAAAGGTAAAATTCAGGCATAGTAAAGGAAACATGATGTGGTCGAATTTCTTGACTTTCCTAAACTCATTTGGAGTAATTAATTCCTTTGTTTTGAATTAGGAATTAATTAACTTCAATTAAAATAATAAAATATCAAATTTCCTAAGTTAATTTTTCCAGCAAACAATTAAATAAAAACCAAAATAAAACATGGTTTCCTAAAACAAAAAGTCAAATTCAAATTAGGAAATTAGTTGACTAGTTTGACAACTAAGCTATCTTTGATCAATTTTCAGCTTGTAAAGACTCCAAATCAAATCCAATGTGCCATGTAGGATGTTAAATATGATTAATTATGATTCCCATATGTTTTCCTTGATTGGAACAAAGAGAAAGAGCTTAATCATCAAGATACTTTAATCTCAGCAGCAAAAGATGCATTTTTAGCCAAAAATGTCTTCCAGATGCAAGTGGCCTCTTTGGTTGCTTTTACTTTTGCCTTGACTTGATTCCATGACCTCTTAGTGATAACAATTGAGTTCAAGAAGTGTTGAACCCATTCCTTGCTACTCAGAGTCCACAAATGCACTAAGACAGCTACTCGGATCCAAATCGGCCTCCACCACTTGGATGCATAAAATGAATCTTGGATCTTCGGGTATGGACATGCCCTTTTGAGAATTGAGAACTCCCTGTATAAAGCTAGCTAGGTTATCCTTAAATCTCTTAGCTTGTGCTCTAATGATTGATCCTGTCTTCATTTACAAAGGATCAGCACCCTAGCGGGTCATCTGTTGTACGGATACGGGCGGATTCTCATAAATGGTGATACATACATGAACTATTATTAGATTCATTAAGAGTAATTCTCATATTGAGACTGTTAGTTTTCATGTACTAGTTGTAGTTGTCCTTTCAGCTGCTAAATACTAGCTATTTTTTTTTTATTTTTGGCAACATTGTGCTGTAAAATGCTAATTTCCTTACTTTTTCATTTAATATTACATCTAATTGCATTTTACATTCAAATACGAGAGTTGAGATTGCTTATCAGCTCATCATGAAATGAAGATTGAAGCTTTAATACATTCATTCATTTTCTTCAAATTCTAATGTGTTTTCACTTCGCCATATGTATGTTGTTTGGTTAATCAAGTTTGTAGATGCATTTTCTTTGTGGAACATGATATTGTTTATGTGTGCCAATCGTACATGCAGCAATTGATTATTATTATGCTTGTTAAGTACTTAAGTTGTTTGGAATGGCTTTATTTTGTCAAACTATAAATTTATACCAAAAATATATAATTAGCAAAGGGATTTAATGTGCATATACTAACAAATAAATTAGGCAATTCATTAGGGAAATGTGTTCAAATGAATAACAAAACCCATGATGTGATATTTTTATCTCCTACAACATTTAGCACTCCAAGCAGTGGGATATATAATTATTGTTAAATGCATCATAGCCTATAAACAATTGTTTTTCATACTTATGTGATTTTAGTCACATGTGAGTATTCATTCCATTTTTTTTTCTCCTTCTATCTATTCAAATTAACTATATTAAACTATTAGCGAGCTATCAACTTCCAATATGTATTTACCTTTGAAGTTATTGAAACTTAAGAACATGTGTCCCAACCTTTGATATGTCACATTTTCACTATGAATCAAATATATTGAATTGAACCTTAGCCTATAGTCTTTTTTCCCATTGGATTTAGTCAATTGTGTCCAAAGTGTTTCTACATGCTTGTAGTGTTTACTACGTATACCATCCAAACTAGTACATATACCATGGAGGAAGTTAGCAAGTTTTTTAAAGTGGTAACATATTAGAACCTTGATCTTAAAAGCCTGTAATAATGATTATATGATGAACTTAAAAAACTAAAATATAGGTTATTGTTTTGCTAAATACTGTTTTGATGACTTAGTTGATAATATATATATATATATATGTATGTTTGACATGGATTTTTTGCACAAATTTTATCTTTTTAGTTAAACACCAAAGATTGGTATGTTGCTATGAATTGGTATTCTATGGATAAATGTGTGTATTTGAGCTATATATTGTTTTTGGTTTGCCTTGGAATTTTGGATGTTGGAACTGTTCAATAAAATTTATACCAAGTTTCATCAAACAAAATGAAGTATTTGATTTTATATGAATTTTCAAAGTAAAATGGTTACTACAGAATTTTTCTGACTGCAACAAGAATTTCAACTCTTTGACATCTAAAACCATAATAAATGACCTTCAAATGAGGTGAAATTTTGTATATATATATTTACTTGTATGTCTAATTGCATTCTGGAAATTTTTATCAATTTACATTTAGTAAATCATCCAAAACTGATTTTTCACCAAACTCACCCTTGTTTTGGAAACCAAATTCTAGATTTGTAGCTTTAAACTAAAAACTTGAGTTGGTCCATTTATTTAATTTTGTTGGGCTTAAACTATGTACAATAGTACTTATATATGTTTACATTGTTGATAAAAAGTTGCATGAAAATTCTCAATTTCTTTGGTCTTGAATCAATGAATAAGTTTTACATATTTGCATAAAAAACTAATTTCAGTGTTTTATTTGTTATTTATTGGATATGAATATAATAAGAAGTTTTGATTCTTTATTTGATTTGAGATCATAGTAGCCCTTACTTAGGAACTTGAATATAGTCAATAATACGTGCATATTGGGGTGCATGTGAATTCTTTATTCACTGCAACTTTAGAAGCATGCATACTTCCATATTGTCTAATAATTTTTTCTTTCAACCTATCATGATTGATAGAT
The DNA here is from genome assembly GCF_031755915.1 of Ziziphus jujuba. Taxonomy (NCBI): domain Eukaryota; kingdom Viridiplantae; phylum Streptophyta; class Magnoliopsida; order Rosales; family Rhamnaceae; genus Ziziphus; species Ziziphus jujuba. Next base: position 10,836,704 of record NC_083388.1, read on the forward strand.
GGATAGAAGTTTGCCATCAATCACATGTTATAAATTACTACCTGAATATGATAATGGTGTCAATGATTTTCTAAAGTTTGCCATCAATCACATGGATAATGGAAATACAATCTGTTGCCCATGTTATAAGTGTAACAATGGATATTGGCTTACTCCAGATCAAATGTAGGACCACTTGATCATCCATGGTGATGAAAATCCGCCCGTGTCCACACCACCAACAACCCACTAGGGTGCTGATCCTATACGGATGAAGACCAGGCCAATCACTAGAGCTTAAGCCAAGAGATTTAAGGATAATCTGGCTACCTTTATACAAGGAGTAATTAATTCTCAAAAGGGCTTGTCAATACCCGAAGATACAAAGTCATTTTTAAGCATCTAAGTAGTGTAGGCCAATACGGACCCGGGTAGTTGTTTTCGTGCAAATATAGACTTTGGGCAGCATGTGGGACTCAAAATAATCCTATTTGGCATCCTACAAGACATATGGAAGCTGATTTGGAGCTTAAATTGGTCAAAGCTAGCTCAGTTAAAAAGATAGCCAAATATCTTCCTAATTTGATTTTGACTTTTCGTTTTAGAAAATTAGTCTTTTATTTGGTTTCTATTTATTTATTTGCTGGACAAATCAACTTATGAAAGTTATTATTTTATTATTTTCATTGTAAATTAATTAATTCCTAATTCAAAATAAAAGAATTAATTAATCAAAATTAGATTAGGAAAGGAGAGAGAAAATTCGGCCAAGCTTGTTTCCTAATCTACATGGCCCGTTTTGGCCTAGTTTTTTAGGGTTTATTGTTTGTGACTCTAGCTTATTTAAGGACTTATTTTTTTAGGAAGAACACATCTTCAATATTATTCAGAAAATTAATTGTGAGATAGAATTCTCTTTGTTCTCTTTGAACACCTAAAACACCATTAGAGAGTGAGTGTTTTAGTTTTGACTTATCAATAGAACTTCCATAACCTATTGTGGCGTCTTCATTATACCAAGGTTGATTAGAGATGAAGGTTTTCCCATAAGAACTTGAACCTAATTGAGATCTGGGTTTAGGTGCGAGTCAACCTAAGTTCGTATCACTTAGCATTGTTAAAGTATAAAACCCATGAGTACATCATGGAGAGATGGCTGAATTACTTAGTGAATCTTAAACAAACAATGATGACATTAATGATGCAGTTGACGATGAGGTAGATACTGTTGGAGATGGAACTTAGGATATGCTACAAGAGTTGAATAAGGAGTCACTTTTTAATGATTGGGCATCTTCATCCACATCTAATTATCCTACTGGAGATGTTTCTATTTAATCAAATTCTTTTGCCAAGCTATTTACCGATGTAACTCAACCTTTGTACTCAAGGTGTAAGGCATCTAAGCTTTCCTTTATTATGAAGCTGCTTCATTTGAAGATAATAAATAAATAAACTAAGAAGTCCTTCACAATTTTGCTTGAGCTTTTCAAGACTATACTCCCATCCGAAGCTCAAGTCCTTAAAAATTTCTACAAGGCTAAGAAAGTAATTCATGATTTAGGTCTCCATTATAAGAAGATTGATGTATGCAAGAATGATTGTGTCCTTTTCAAGAAAGAATAAATGGATCTACGTGCATGTCCAACATGCAACTCATTTAGATGTAAGTTATGTTCAGATGGAAATAATACAATACCTGAAAAGGTATTATGTTATTTTCCTTTAATACTTAAGTTAGAAAGGTTATTTATTTATTGAAAACTGATGAGAATACGCCTACACCTGCACAACCTATAACTTGCTGGGTACTGATCTTGTACAACTGAAGATCGGGCTAATTACAAGGGCACAAGCTAAGAGGTTAAAGGACAATCTGATTAGCTTCATATAAGATGTGATTAAATCTCAAGAAGGCATTATTGCACTCGAAGATTCTAAGCTCGTGCTAAGCATCCAAGTTGTAAAGGCAGAAATGGACCCGAGAAGCTATTTTGGTGCATTTATGGATTCCGGGTAGCAAGGAATGGATTTGTTAACTTGTGAACATGATTAAGCTCACCAAGCGATCATGGAATCATGTCAAGGTAGAAGCAAAGCTGTTCAAATGCCACATTTGTGGACACATTTCAATTTTGACTGGTTTTACTTGTTTTGGCGTCGGGAAGGTAGTTTCTTGTAATCCAACCAAACTTTGATGATTCCAATCAATGCAACATGTGGGAACCAGTTCTAATCCTATTTGGAATCCTACAAGGTATATTGGATTTGATTTGGGGCTTAAATTGGCTGGCGATTGGACAAGGACAGCTTATTTGGAAAACTAGTCAACTACTTTCCAAATCTGAAATTTGATTTTTTCCTTTAAGAAAATAGTCTTTTATTTTGGTTTTTATTTAATAATTTGCTGGAAACATTAATTTTGGAAGGTTGATATTTTATTATTTTGATTGAAAATTAATTAATTCCTAATTCAAAATTAAGGAATTAATTAATACAACTTAGATTAGGAAATGGTGTGAAATTCGACAATTTCTTATTGTTGGCCGAATTTAACCTAATTGATTTAGGGTTTGAATTCTTGTAAATTTAGCCTATTTAAAGGCTTAATTTTCAATGAAATGGTAGCTTGCATTATTATTCAAAAATAATTTGTGAAAAGAATTCTCTTTATTCTCTTTGAACACCTAAAACATCAAGAGTTCGAGTGTTTTAGTTTGACTTATCAATAAGACATCCATCACCTATTGTAACATCTTCATCATATACTAAGGTTTCTAATCACAAGTTAATTAGGGGTCAAGGTTACCATTACAATTTGAACTTAATTTCGATCCAGACTAGTATAACATGGATTTAGGAGCAAGTCGACCTAGGTTCGTATCATTTGGTATCAGAGCCGAATTTTGTTCAGGTTGATCTATCCTATTTGCTTTGTTTTGTTTTGTGTTATTCTATAATTTTAAGATTAGGTTAAGGTTGTTTCCTACTCATACACATTCTGCATATTAAAAAAAAATTGAAAACATATTGCATAAACCTTAAAATTTGCAATTTGTTTTACTTGGAAGATAGATTCAGTTTTGGGAAGTTGTTTGCAATTGAAATTTATGATTTTTTTGTGGTGATTGAGCTTCTGGGGTTTTTTTTGATACTATTGTGATTATGATTAAAAAAATAATAAAAAAAAGCTGAAGTTTAAAAAAAACATTGCGAAAAGGTTGGTTTGGAGAAGTTGAAAATTTGAATTTGATTTAGATTTCAAAATTCAATTGTGTTTGCTGGAGTTACTATTTATTCATTCAATATTGGTTTCTAGATATTTGACTATTGGTGTTAATTGATTATATTAAAATTGGATAAAGGATTTGAGACATAGACTTAAATTACGAGAACTACAACCAATAACTATCTAATACTTCATTCCAATTTTTGATCTTATTAATTGATTGAATCCTTTTTCTAAATGTGATCCTTGAATTTGTGGTTCTTAATATTTTGATTTATTTCTTTTCTAAATCTGAAAATTGCCTTTGTTAATTTTTCTACATTTTGGTTAGAAAGCCAAGAATTAGGTGTTAAAAATTCACCTGGTATTTGCTTGCATTGTTACTGTTTTATTGATAAGTTTAATTAGGACATACTTATGATCTAGTTGCTATTTTTAACGTATTTTTAAAAAACTTAGAGATATTGTTTTGAGTGGGAAAAAGGCAAGAGATTGTAAGGTTAAAAGAGGGTCAAAAGCCGAAATTAGTCTGTAAACACAAGCGAACAAGATCTTGTTTGAGTGATACACATGAGGGAGTGAATTTTAGTGAGGTTTTCTTGTATTATTTCTCTAACATGACAGATTCAAGGATTAGAAGAGGAGGTGACTCAATAAGGGAACTTGAAGAGGATTTTGTGGGGTTCAAAGGAGAATCTAAAGCATACAAGAGTTCATCTGCACCTACTGACATGCAAGTGGTTTTGGAACAGTTACAAAGGATGAATGCTCACTTTGATCAACTATATAAAAGAATGGACAGATTTCAAAATTCCCATGGAGGGCTGAAATAATGAGAATCCGCCTGTACCTATACAACCGACTACTTGCTGGGGTACTAATCCTATATAGTTGAAGATCAGACCAATCACTAGGGCACAAGCCAAAGCCTAATTCAAAGCTTGTTTTAAGCATCCAAGTGGTGTAGGCCGATATGGATCCGGATAGCTGTTTTAGTGCATTTGTGTACTCTGGGCAGCAAGGAATGGATTCAACTCTTCATGAACTCAATTGATATCACTAAAAGGCCATAGAATCATGTCAAGGCAGAAGCAAAAGAAATCAAAGAGCTCATTTTCTCATAGTCTTTCTTTTTGGCCGAAATTGTCACTTTAGGTGCTAACTTTGACTTCTTTTGTTGATTAAGCAAGTTTGACTAATTCTAATCAAGGAGCAATGTATGGAAATCATTATTAATCCTATTTGGCATCCTACATGGCATATGGGAGCTAATTTGTATCCTAAACTAGCTAGAGATTGGATAAAGATAGCTTAGTTGCAACTAGTTTCCTAATTTAAGTTTGACTTTTTGTTTTAGAAAACTATCTTTTATTTTGGTTTTTATTTATTTATTTGCTGGACAATTCAACTTAAGAAAGTTAGAATTTTATTATTTTGATTGTAAATTAATTAATTCCTAATTCAAAATAAAGAAATTAATTAATACAATTTAGTTTAGGAAAGGAAGGCTGAATTCGGCCAAGCACAGTTTCCTATTCTCAATGGCATGTTTTTAACCTAATTGTTTAGGTTTTTATTTTGTTGATTCAAACCTATTTAAAGGTTTATTTTTTTTTTAAAGGAGAAGGCAGCTTACATATTATTCAAAAATTTATTTGTCAGAAAAGAATTCTCTTCATTCTCTTTGAACATCGAAAACACTTAATACAAATCAAGTGTTTTAATATGACTTATCAATAGAACAACCATCACCTATTATGGTGTTTTCATCATATACCAAGGTTTCTAATCACAAGTTTATTAGGGGTTAAGGTTTTCAATAGAATCTGAACTTAAATTGTGATCTGGGCTAATATAATACGGGTTTAGAAGCAAGTCGACGTATGTTCGTACCAACCGAACCCAAGGATGCATTTACGTGGAGGTCATGGCCGAGGTCATGGAGGTCGCGGACATTTTAGGGAAGAAGTTGGATTGGATGACTTTGGAGATAACCTTGACGAGGAGTTCAAAGATATTTTTGTTCTCCAAGGAAGACAAAACCATGGAAGGCAAGCTTAATGATGCGAATTCGCCAGAGCCTGCACAATCAACAACCCGTTGGGGTGCTAACCCGATACAGATGAAGACTGGGCCGATCACTAGGGCTCAAGCTTAGAGGTTTAAGAATAAACTTGATGCCTTTATTCAGGGGGTAATTCATTCTTAAAAGAGCTTGTCCATACCTAAAAATACAAGGCCTGTTTTGAGCATACAAGTGGTAAAAGCCAATACGGACGTGGGTAGCGATTTTGGTGCATTTATGGATTTCGGGCAGCGAGAAATGGGTTCAAATCTTCTTGAATTCACTTGATATCACTAGAAATTCATGGGAACTGGTCAAAACTGAAGCTTTCCTGGTCTTTTAAGTGGTGTGTGCATGAGAGAGAAAATGGTTGGTTTTTGCATTATTTCCTGGCTTTACTATATTTTGCTAAGTTGGTTTTTTCTCTTTCCTCCAAGCAAGGGCAATGTGGGGGACTCCATAATAATCTTATTTGGCATCCTACAAATCATATAGAAGCTGATTTGGAGCTCAAATTAGTCAAAGATTGGTCAAAGTCAATTTAGTCAAAAAGCTAATATTCTAGTTTCCTAATTTGATTTCTACTTTTTGTTTTAGGAAATTACCTTTACTGTTAGTTTTTATTTATTTATTTGCTGGATAAATAAGTTTAAGAAAGTTATTATTTTATTATTTTCATTGTAAATTAATTAATTCCTAATTCAAAATAAGGAAATTAATTAATCCAATTTAGATTAGGAAAGGGTGTGAAATTAGGCAAATTCCTAATTGGATTCTATGTTGGCCAAAATTTCCTAATCTTTTTAGGATTTTATTTTGTTCATTCAAAGCCTATTTAAAGGCTTATTTTCAATGAGAAATCAAGCTTGAATTTTATACAGAAAATTATTTGTGAGATTGAATTCTCCTTGTTCTCTTTGAACACCTAAAACACCATTATTGAATGAGTGTTTTAGTTTTGACTTATCAATAGGATATCCATCACCTATTATGGCATCTTTATTATATACCAAGGTTTCTAATCACAGGTTGGTTAGGGGTCAAGGTTACCATTAGAACTTAAAATTAATTAGATCCAGTCTAATATAATACTGGTTTAGGCCCAGGCCGTCCTAGGTTCGTATCACTTGAGAAAAAGATGATAACCTTAGAAATATTAAGGTCAATGTACCACCATTTTTGGAAAAAAGTGATCCGAAGGCTTACTTAGAATGGGAAGAACGAATGGAGATGCTTTTTTATTGTCATAACTCTTCAGAGGCTAAAATGGTTAAATTGGCTACCTTGGAATTTGGACATTATGCATTACAATGGTGGAGCAATGAGAAAAATATTCGAAGGAGAGTTGGTGATGCATTAATAACCATTTGGAGATGAAAGGAGCCATGAGGAAAAGGTTTGTACCAAGCCATTATCATAGGTTGTTGCATCAAAGGTTACAATCTTTATCCTAAGGAACTGGACCATGGAGGACTATTACAAGGAGATGGAGATGCTTATGATGAGGTTGAGCATGAATGAAAACCGAGAGGCAAAAATGGCTAGGTTTCTTGGAGGTTTAAATTGAGAGATTGCTAACCAAGTGGAATTACAATAATATGTAGAGTTGGAAGAGATGCTACATATGGCCATCAAAATTGATAACCAACTCAAGAGTATGGGTAGTAGTCATGGTTTCCAGGAGTTTCAAATAGCGCGAGGTCAAGCTTAAGTGGTTGGAGAAGCAATCCCACCTACGAATCAAAGCCAAAACTGAAATTGGAGGAAGGAAGCCCCAATCGGCTAAGGAAAGACAATCTGGCCCAATTCACATAAACACCAAAATCAGGTGGTAATTTTGATTCTAAACCATCTAGAACTCATGATATTGTGTGTTTTAAGTGTTAGGGTCGAGGACATGTTGCCAACCAATGTCCAAACTAAAGAATTATGGTGCTGAAGGACAACGAAGAGTTAGAGTCCAATAGTGATGAAGCTGAAGTTGAAACTGAACATGATGAGGGAGACTTCGAAGAGGAAGAACATGGTGAACCCGAGACATAACAAGCTCTAAGTGATGAGAATTTTCCCCATCTCATCCAACCAACTACCTGTTGGGTATTGATCCAATACAGATGAGACCAGGCCAATCACTAGACCACAAGCCAAGAGATTTAAAGATAACTTTTCTGGATTCATAAAGGGAGCTATCAATTCTCAAAAGGGTTTATCCATATCCGAAGACACAAGACTTGTTTTATACATCCAAGTGGTGGAGGTCAAGTTGGACCCGAGTAGTTGTTTTAATGCAAATATGGACTTTGGGCAACACAAAAGGGTTTTAACACTTCTTGAATTAAATTAATATCATTAAAATATTATGGAATCATGACAAGGAAGAATCAAAAGCAACCAAAATGGTGATTCGCACGTGGAAGGACTTTTGGGCCGAAAATACTGTAGTTGCCGCTGGCTTTATTGTATTTTGTTGATTTGGCATTTTCTCTTTGTTCCAATCAAGGGCAATATATGGGAATCATAAATAATCCTATTTGGCATCCTAAATGGCACATTGGATCTGATTTAGAGTCCTTACAAGCTGAAAATTGATCAAAATTAGCTTAGTAGTCAAACTACTCAACTAGTTTCCTAATTTGAGTTTGACTTTTTGTTTTAGGCAATTAGTCTTTTATTTGGTTTTTATTTGCTTATTTGCTGGATAAAACAACTTAGAAAATTTATTATTTTATTATTTCAATTGTAAATTAATTAATTCCTAATTCAAAATAAAGGAATTAATTTATCAAAATTAGATTAGGAAAGGAATGGAATTTTCGGCCACATTAGGAATTTGTCAATGGATGGCTAGTTTAGTCTTATTTTTTTAGGATTTTTTATTTTGTGACTTTAGCCTATTTAAAGGCTTATTGTTCAATGAGAATCAGCTTACATATTATTTAGAAAATTATTTATGAGAAAAGAATTCTCTTTGTTCTCTTTGAATACCTAAAACACCATTAGAGAGTGAGTGTTTTAGTTTGACTTATCAATAGGACATCCATCACCTATTGTGGTATCTTCAACATATATCAAAATTTCTAGTCACAGGTTGATTAGCGTTTGAGGTGACCATAAGGACTTGAACTTAATTTTTCAATTTGGGCTAATATAATACAGGTTTAGGAGTAAGTCGACCTAGGTTCATATCATCAAGGGCGGAATTAAGCTTGGTGGAAAGAGGAGTACTAACCATGTACAACGATGAAGATCAAGTGCAGAGGGAAAATATCCTCCATATTAGATATGGCATTCAAGGTAACATTTGTAGTATGATTATTGATAGTGGAAGTTGTACCAATGTTATTAGTAATTTTGTGGTGGAGAAATTAGGTTTATCAATACTCAAAGATCTCGAACCATATAGACTTCAATGGCTTAATGATAGTGGCAAGATGAAGGAAAATAAACAAGCCAAGGTAAAGTTTAGTATTCATAATTATGTGGATATGATTTTTGTGATATTGTACCTATGCATGCTGGACATATTTTGTTGGGAAGACCATGGCAATTTGATAAGGATACTATACATTATGGTCGAGAAAATGCCATTGTAATCCAAATTAAAGGAAATAAAATTAAGCCTGAGTCATTGACACTAAAAAAGGTATTTACAGATCAATTACAAAGGCAACAATGGAGGGAGGCAGAACGGCAAAGGGAGAAATCTAGCATGCCACCCATGGCTTTTACTATTAATCCAAGAAGGCAAGGTCGAACATCATCACCAAGGTAAGTTTTCTAAACCTAAGAGTGAGAAGAAAAAGAGAGAGGAAGCCAAGAGTGATAAAAAGATAGGGGAAGCTGAGAGTAATAAAGAGAAAAAGAGGAAAGAGAAGAAAAAAAAAACTTTTATCTTAGCCAAGGTGAAGTTAAAAAGGCGTTTTTAGGTAATAAACCTATACTGGTCATGATGTTTAAAGATGCTTATCTAAATCATTTAGCTAACCCTAAAGAGCTTGTATTGCCAAGTTCTATATCTTCTCTTTTGTAGAAATTTGATGATGTCTTTGCGGAAGAGATTCCTAGTGGTTTACCACCTATTATAGGGATTAAGCATCAAATAGATTTTATTCCTGGAGCCGCAATTCCTAATAGGCCTGAATAAAGAAGTAATTGCAAGGAAGCAAAGGAATCACAAAACCAGGTAAATGAATTGCTTTAAAAAAGCATGAGCCCAGGTGCTATCCCTGTTTTGTTAGTAACTAAGAAAGATGTTTCTTCACACATGTGTGTAGATTGTAGGGCCATTAATAATATAATCATTAAGTATAGGTATCCTATTTTTAGATTAGATGATATGCTTGATGAATTTTATGGTGCATACATGTTTTCAAAGATTGATCTTAGAAATGGGTATCATCAAATTAGAATGAAAGAGGTAGATGTGTGGAAAACCGCATTTAACACTAAATATAGTTTGTATGAGTGATTAATAATGCCTTTTGGTTTAACTAATGCACCTAGAACTTTCATGAGGCTAATGAATCATGTCATATGTCTATTCATTAGAAAATTTATAGTTATTTATGTTGATGATATTCTTATATATAGCCAAAATCTAGATGATCATATAGGATATCTTAGGTTAGTTTTAAGAGTACTTAGGAAGGAAAGGTTATTTGCCAACATTAAAAAATGTGATTTTTGCCAAAATGAGCATGTATTTCTAGGATTTGTTGTAAGTACAGCAAGAATTAAAGTTGACCAATCCAAGGTCAAGTCAATTTAAGAATGGCCGAAACCTACATCCATTACCTAAGTAAGGAGTTTTCATGGTTTTACTAGCTTTTACAGGAGATTTATCAAAGATTTTAGTACCATTGTAGCACCTTTGACTGAAATTATTAAAAAGAATGTGGGATTCTAATGGGAAGAAGCATAAGAGAAGTCTTTTAATTTGTTGAAAGAAAAATTAACTAATGCTTCTTTATTGGTTTTACCAAAGTTTTCTAAAACTTTTGAAATTGAATTCGATGCTCAGGGGTAGGTATTGGAGCTGTATCGATGCAAGAAGGAAGACCTATAGCCTATTTTAGTGAAAAGTTGAATGAAGCGGTATTGAAGTATCCAACCTATGACAAAGAGATGTATGCCTTAGTTCGAGCTTTGAAGACATGGAATTATTACTTGATGCCAAAGGAATTTGAGATTTACATAGATCATGAATCTTTAAAGCACACTAAAAGGCAAGGGAAGCTTAACTGAAGGCATGGAAGGTGGATTGAATTCATCGAGATTTTTCCTTATGTCATCTGCTACAAGAAAGGTAAGAAAAATATAGTAGCCGATGGTTTATCCCAAAGGTATGTATTGTTTTCAACCTTAGATGCTAGATTGCTTGGTTTTGAACAATTAAAAAAAATTTATGAGCATGATAATGACCTTAGTGAAATATATAGAAATTGTGGTAAACATGGCTCTAATAAATTCTATATCTTTGAAGGGTATTTGTTTCGAAAAGTTAACTTTGTACATCTAATTGTAGCATTAAGGAATTATTAGTTAGGGAAGGTCATGGTGGGGCTTTAATAGAATACTTTGGTGTTGTAAAAACTTTATCCATATTACAAGAACATTTTTATTGGCTGAATATAAGGAGAGATGTGGAGGGATATGTGAGAGGTGTTTAAAGTTTCAGAAATCAAAATCCAAGCTTAAGTTGCACGACTTGTACATGCCATTACCAATTCCTTATCATCCATAGGTTGATTTGTCTATGGATTTTGCACTTGGTTTACCTAGGTTTAGGACAGGAACGATTCAATTTTTGTGGTTGTTGATAGATTTTCTAAGATGACACATTTTATTGCTTATAATAAAACTGATGATGCATCTCATATAGCTAATTTATTTTTTAGGGAAGTGGTAAGAATTCATGTATGCATAGGTTTAGCACTAAAATTTTATTTTCTACTACTTGTCATCCACAAACTGATGGTCAAACTAAAGTAGTAAATAGAACTTTTTCTACATTATTAAGAGCATTAATTAGTACAAATTTAAGAACTTAGGAGGAATGTTTGCCGCATGTGGAGTTTGCTTATAATAGAACCCTACATTTAGCTACTAAATATTCACCTTTTGAAATTGTTTATGGTTTTAATCCTTTAACTTGATTAGATTTAACACCTTTACCTTTAAGTGAATGTGCTAATCTAGATAGGAAACAAAAAGCTGAATTTGTTAAGCAAATTCATGAGAAGACTAAAGTAAACATTGAAAAGAGGATGGAGTAATATGCTAAAGTTGCTAATCAAGGCCGGATCAAGGTTGTATTTGAACCCAAAGATTGGGTTTGGTTGCACTTAAGAAAAGAAAGGTTTCCTGAACAATATAAGTAAAAGCTTATACCTCGAAAAGATATACCTTTTCAAGTTTTGGAAAAGGGTCAATGAAAACGCCTACAAGCTTGACTTACCAAGTGAGCATAACGTGAGTGCTAAATTTAATGTTGCTGATTTCTCTCTTTTTTCTACAGGCGATGACTTTGATTTTAGAATAAATCACTTCCAAGTGGAGGGCAATGATGAGAATCCACCTACACCCGCATGACCTACAACCTGCTGGCGTACTGATCCTGTGCAACTGAAGATCGGGCCAATTATAAGGGCACAAGTTCAGAGGTTTAAGGAAAATCTAATTATCTTCATATAAGGTGTGATTAAATCTCAAGAAAGCATGATTACACCAAAAGATTCTAAGCCCATGCTAAGCATCCAAGTTGTGAAGGCAAAAATGGACCCGCGAAGCTATTTTGGTGCACTTATGGACTCCGAGCAGTGAGGAATGGATTTGTTAACCTGTGAATGTGATTAAGCTCACCAAAGGATCATGGAATCATGCCAAATCAGAAGCAAAGCTGTTCAAATGCCACATTTGTGCACACATTTCAATTTTGGCCCGTTTTTCTTGTTTTGGCACTAGGAAGGTAGTTTCTTGTAATCCAAGCAAGCTTTGATCATTCCAATCAATGGCAACATGTAGGAACCAGTTATAATCCTATTTGGCATATTCGATTGGATTTGGAGCTTAAATTGGCTGGTGATTGGCCAAAGACAGCTTATTTGGAAAACTTGTCAACTACTTTCCAAATCTGAAATTTGACTTTTTGTTTTAGGATATAGTCTTTTATTTTGGTTTTTATTTAATTATTTTCTGGAAAAATTAATTTAGGAAGGTTGATATTTTACTATTTTGATTGTAAACTAATTAATTCTTAATTTAAAATTAAGGAATTAATTAATACAACTTAGATTAAGAAAGGTGTGAAATTCAGCAATTTTTTATTGTTGGCCGAATTTAACCTAATTGATTTAGGGTTTGAATTCTGATAACTTTAGCCTATTTAAAGGCTTATTTTTCAATAGAATGACAGTTTACATTTTTATTCGAAAATTATTTGTGAAAAGAATTCTCTTTATTCTCTTTGAACACCTAAACCATCGAATAAAGATCGAGTGTTTTAGTTTGACTTATCAATAAGACATCCATCACCTATTGTGACATCTTCATCCTATACCAAAGTTTCTAATCACAAGTTGATAGGATCAAGGTGACCATTAGAATCTGAATTTAATTTCGATCTGGGCTAGTACAATACAGGTTTAGAAGCAAGTCGACCTAGGTTTGTATAAAAAACTACGAAGGATATGAGATGGCATTCAAATATGCATGTCAAAGATGGGATGTTAAAACACCTAACTAACTCAGAAGTATGGAAGCATTTGGATCAAAAACACCTTTCATATGCTAGCGATCCATGAAATGTGCGATTAGGATTATCAAGTGATAAGAGGTCCAAAAGGGCTAAGTAACGACATTGATGTATATCTTCAACTCTTGGTTGAAGAGTTAAATGATTTATGGGATAACGGTGTACAAACCTACATCAATGAACTAACTTTTCCAATTGGGAGAAGTCTTTTTATGGACTATTAATGATTTTCTAGCTTATGGTAACTGATGAGAATCCGTCCGTACTCGTACAATCGACTACCTGCTGGGGTGCTGATATTTTACAAATAAAGATGGGACGAATCACTAAGGCACAAGCTAAAAAATTCAAGGACAATCTGGTTAGCTTCATACAAAGAATGATTCAATCTCAACAGGACATGACAACACCCATAGATCCAAAGCCTGTCTTGTGTATCCAAGTGACGAAGGCAGAAATGAACCCGGTAAGCTATTTTGGTACATTTTTGGACCTCGGGAAGTAAGGAATATATTCAACACTTTATGAACTCAATTGATATCACTAATAAGGCATGGAATCATATCAATTCAGAAACAAAAGCATGCAAATTCAGTTTGTGCAGATAAGCTTTCTTTTTGGCCGAAATACTCATTTTGGTGCTGGCTTTGACTTCTTTTGTTAATTAAGCAAGTTTGACTTATTACAATCAATGGGAAACCTATGGGAATCAATATTACTCGCATTTGGCATCCTACATGGCATATTGGAGCTGATTTAGAGTCTAAACTAGCTGGTGATTGGATAAAGACAGCTTAGTTGTCAACTAGTCAACTAGTTTCCTAATTTGAGTTTGACTTTTTATTTTAGGAAACTATCTTTTATTTTGGTTTTTATTTGATTATCTGCTAGGAAAATTAACTTATGAAATTTGATATTTTATTATTTCAATCGTAAATTAATTTTTCCTAATTTAAAATAAATGAATTAATTAATCCAAATTAAATTAGGAAAGGAAGTTGAAACTCGGCTTCACTAGGAATTGTCTATGCTTGGTCGGTTTTGACCTAATCCTTTAGGGTTTTTATTTTTAAAAAAAAAAAAAACTATTTAAGGGCTTAATTTCTCAATACTATTCAATACATTATTCATGTAGAAAAATAATTGTGAGAAAGAATTCTCTTAATTCTCTTTGAACACCTAAAACACTTAATAGAAATCAACTGTTTTAGTTTGATTTATCAATAAGACATCCATCACCTATTGTGGCATCTTCATCATATACCAAGGTTTCTAATTACAAGTTGATTAGGGATTAAGGTTTTCATTAGAATCTGAACATAATTTAGATCCAAGCTTATATAATACAGGTTTGGGAGCAAGCTGACCTAGGTTCGTATCAGTTGGTATCAGAGCCGAATTTTGTTTAGGTTTGACCTATCTTATTTGTTTTATTTTTTTTTTGTGTTAATCTACAATTTTAGCATTAGGTTAAGGTTTCTTCTATCTTCTTCACATTCTGAATAAATATATATATACAGATTTTTTTTTTTCCTTCATAGCCGAATTTGTTCTTTATTTTATCTAAATTTTTACTTCCTAGTTTGTTGGTTGCTTTGAATATTAGTTCTTAGTAATTTGGGTTAATTTTGATTTTTCTTTGCTGTTTTAATCTTAAATTAGTTTCATTCATATATTTATTAAAAAAAAAAGGAGTTTGAGAACATATTGCATAAAATCTACAAATTTTTGCAATTTGTTTTTGTTGAAAGTTGGTCTCGGGTTTGGTGGAATTTTTAGGAGTTGGAATTGTAATTTTTGTTGTTGATTCTTGCTACTGAAGTTTTGCTTATATTCTATGAGTAATTAAAAAAAAAAAAAAAGAAGAATAGCCAAATAATAAAAAAGAAAAATTACTGCACAAAAGGTCGGTTTTGAAGTTTGAAAGGTTTGAATATTGTTTGCTTGAGAATTGTTGGAGTTGCTGCTGTTTCATTCTATATAGCTGCTGGAGATTTGAATTTTGAGTGCTACAATTGTTTAGATTAAAATTGGTAAATAATTTGGAACAAAAACTTAAAATTACAAGAACTACAACCAACAACTTTTCCATATTTTGTTCGAATTGTTTCTTCTTCGTTGTTTGAATCCCTTTTCCAGATTTTATCCTTAATTATTGGCCCTTAATATTCTGATTTATCCCTTGTTAATTACAAAAAATTGCCTTGCTAATTTACCTTGTTTTTGGTTAGTTAGACAGAGACTAGGTTTTGTTAATTCACTCGGTATTCGCTTGTTTTAGTTGCTATTTTATTGATAAGTTTAATTAGGGCATACTTGTGATCTAGCTGCTATTTTGAGTGTATTTTAATAGAATTTTGGGATATTCTTGTGAATGGAAAAAGCCAAGAGAGTGTGAGCTTAAAAGAGGGTCAAAAGCCAAAACTAGTGTGCAAATACGAGTGCCAAGACCTTATTTGAGTGAAACATATGAGGGAGTGATTTTGGTGAGAATTTTTGTGTTATTTGTACTAACATGGTAGATTCAAGAATAAGAAGAGGAGATGGCTCACTAAGAATTAATGAAGAGGAATCCATAAGGTTCAAGGGTGAATCTCGAGCGATGGGAAGTGGAGGTGAACCTACCGACATGATGGAGATCTTTGAACAACTCCAAAGGATGAATGCTTGCTTTGACTACCTAGATCAAAAAATGGATAGATTTGAGAATTCGTAAGGTGGGCCAAATCCAAGTTCAATGGAGGCCGAGGAGGTCATGGACGTCATAGGATAGGATTTGAGAAAGGTAATTTTGGAGACAATCTAGAGGAGGAGTTTGATGATATTTTTGCATTCCAAAGAAGGCAAAATTGTGGGAGGCAAATTAGAGATGAGAATGATGACCTTGGGAATGTTAAAGTGAATATCCCACGATTTTTGGAAAAAAGTAATCTGGAGGCACACTTAGAGTGAGAGAAGCATATGGAGATGATATTTAATTGCCATAATTGTTCCAAAGCAAAGAAGGTGAAATTAACCGCTTTGGAATTTGGACATTATGAACTTCAATAGTGGACTAATGAGTAAAGTACCTAAAGAAAAGTTGGAGATGAACCTATTACTACTTGGGGACAAATGAAAGGAGCCATGAGAAAAAGATTTGTACCAAGTCATTACCATAGGTTGCTACATCAAAAGCTTCAATTATTGGCACAAGGTAGTAGGACCGTGGAGGATTACTATAAAGAGAAGGAGATGCTCATAATGTGGTTGAGCATGAACGAGGATCGTGAGGTAACCATGGCATGATTTTTAGGTAGTTTGAATCGTGAGATAGCCAACCAAGTGGAGTTACAACAATATGTAGAATTAGAGGAGATTCTTCATGTGGCCATCAAAATTGAAAACCAATTCAAAAGGAAGGGTGCAAGCTCATGGTTTGAAGGTGTTTCAAATAGCAGGAGGATTAATTCAAGTGTTTGGAGAAGCAATCCCACCTATGAAGCACGGACAAAACTAAAGCAAGGGGATGAGAGTACCAATCGGCCAAAGAGGGAGATTAAGGCCGAACTTGCACAAGCAACAAACTTTGAAGGCAAATATGATCCTAAACCTTCTAGAACTTGTGACATTGTTTGTTTTAAGTGCCAGGGTCAAGGACATGTTGCCAATCAATGTCCAAATCGAAGAATATTGGTGCTGAAAGGCAATGGAAAGTTGGAGTCCGAAAGTGAAGAATCCAAGGGAGAGGCCGAATTTGTTGATGAAGAAATTGGGGACGAAGAGCAAGAAGAAGCCGAGACACTTAAAGCCTCAAAAGTCAAACAGAGCTTGGTTGCAAGGAAGGTTCTAATCATATATAAAGATAAAGACCAAGTCCAAAGAGAGAACAACTTCCATACCCAATGTGAAATTAAAGGTAAAATTTAGAGTATGATAATTGATAATGGAAGTTGTTCTAATGTAATTAGTAATGTGATAGTTGAGAAATTAAGGTTAACAACCATTAAACATCCTAAACCGTATGGATTACAATGGCTTAATGATAGTGATGAGATGAAAGTGAACAAACAAGCTAAGGTAAAATTCAACATTGATAAATATGTGGATGTTGTTTTATGTAATGTTGTTCCCATGCATGCTAGCAATATTTTATTTGATAGGCCATGAAATTTTGATAAAGATACCATACACTATGGTAGAGAGAATTCCATTGTATTTAAATTTAAGGGAAAGAAGATTAAGCTGGAGCCATTAACTTCAAAGGAAGTATTTAGAGACCAACTTCAAATTCAACAAAAGAGAGAGGCCGAACGGCTCAAACAGAAAGCTAGTATGGCACCCATGGCTTCAACAAGTGTGTATGAGGGCAAGACCGAGCTTAATGTTCAAGGTAAGTCTTCTAAATTCAATGGTGAGGAAAGAAACAATGAAAAAGCCGAGAGAGAGAAAAATGGTGAGAAAGTCGAGAGTGAAAGAAAAATAGTGGTGGTTAAGAGTGGGAAGGAAAAAAAGAGGAAAGAAAAGAAAAAGAAATTTTTTTATCTTAGTTTAGGTGAGGTTAAAAAGAAAATTTTGAGTAATAAACCATTGCTAGTCATGATTTATAAAGATGTTATCTAAATGATCGAGCTAACCTTGAAGAGCTTGAATTGCCAAGTTCTATTTTTTCTCTTTCACAGGATTTTGAAGATGTCATTCTAAAGGAAATTCCTAATGGCTTACCACCTATCCAAGGGATTGAACATCAAATTGATTTTGTTCCGAGAGCTGCAATTCCTAATAGGCCTGCATATAGGAGTAATCCCAAAGAGACAAAGGAGCTATAAAGGCAGGTAAGTGAGTTGTTAAACAAGGGTTATATTCGTGAGAGTATGAGTCCATGTGCTGTCCCTGTTTTATTAGTATTTAAGAAAGATGGATCATGGTGCATGTGTGTTGATTGTACGCTTATTAATAATATAACTATTAAATATAGGTATCCAATTTCTAGGTCTGATGATATGCCTGATGAATTACATGGTGCAAGCATGTTTACTAATATTGACCTTAGGAGTAGGTATCATCAAATTAGGATGAAAAAAGATGATGACCGGAAAACTGCATTTAAAACTAAATATTGATTGTATGAATGGTTAGTCATGCCTTTTGGTTTAACTAATGCACCTAGCACTTTTATGAGGTTAAATGAATTATGTCATACGTCCATTTATAGGAAAATTTAGGGTTGTATATTTTGATGATATTATAGTGTATAGTTGAAATCTTGACAAACATGTAGGACATCTTAGGCAAGTTTTAAATATTCTTAGGAAGTAAAGGCTATTTATTAACATCAAAAAGTGTGATTTTTGTAAAGATGAACTTGCTTTCCTAGGATTTGTTGTAAGTTCTGCAGGAATTAAAGTTGACCAATCTAAAGTCCAAGCAATTCAAAAATGGCCAAAACCTACCTCTATCACCCAAGTAAGGAGCTTTCATGGTTTAGCTAGTTTCTATCGAAGATTTGTCAAGAATTTTAGCACATTCTAGTACCTTTGATTGAAGTTGTAAAGAAGAATGTTGGAGTCAAATGGGGGTAAACATAAGAGAGATCTTTTAATTTGTTGAAAAAATTTTTTTTACTAATGCTCCTTGACTAGTTTTGCCTAATTTTTCTAAAAATTTTAAAATTTGAATGTGATGCTTCGGGTGTAGGTATTGGAGCTATTTTAATGCAAGAAAGAAGACTCATGGCATACTTTAGTGAGAAGTTGAATGGAGCGGCATCAAAGTAGCCGACCTATGATAAAAAGATGTATGTGTTGGTGAGGGCTTTGGAGACATGGCAACATTACTTAATGCCAAAAGAATTTGCGATTCACACGGATCATGAATCATTGAAGCACATCAAAGGCCAAGGGAAGCTTAACCGATGGCATGCTAAGTGGATTGAATTCATTGAGACTTTTTCTTATGTCATCCGCAACAAGAAATGTAAGAAAAATGTGGTTACCGATGATTATCCCAAAGGTATGTATTATTTTCTACCTTAAAAGTTAGATTGCTTGGATTTGAACAATTATAAAAACTTTACGAGCATGATAATGACTTTGGTGTGATATTTTAAAAATTCTTCTAAGTATATTATAATAAATTTTACAGTTTTGAGGGATATTTGTTTAGGAAAAATCAACTTTGTGTACCTAATAGTAGCATTCGGGAGTTACTAGTTCAAGAAGGTCATCTGGAGGTTTAGTGGGTCATTTTGGTGTTTTTAAAACTTTATCCTTACTGTAAGAACATTTTTATTGGCCTAACATAAGAAGAGATGCAGAGAAAAAATGTGAGAGGTGCCTTAAATGCCAAAGTCTAAGTCCAAGTTGAAATCGCATGGACTTTACATGCCTTTGCCGATCCCATCCTTTCCTTAGGTAGATTTATCTATGTATTTTATTCTTGGTTTATCTAGGTCTAAGACAGGTAAGGATTCAATTTTTGTTGTTGTGGATAGGTTTTCTAAGATGGCACATTTTATTACATGTACTAAAACTGATGATGCATCTAATATTGGTAATCTATTCTTTAAAGAAGTAGTGAAACTCAATGGTATGACTGAATTATTGTTTCGAATAGGGATGCTAAGTTTTTAAGTTATTTTTGGAAAAATTTGTGGGCTAAGTTAGGGACTAAACTTTTATTTTTAACTACTTTTCATCCACAAACTAATGGACAAACTAAAGTAGTAAATAGAACTTTATCTACATTGTTAAGGACATTAATTAGAAGAAATTTAAGAACATGGGAGGAATGTTTGCCACATGTTGAATTTGCTTATAATAGATCTTTGCATTCAGCTACTAAATATACTTCATTGGAATTGTTTATGGTTTTAATCCTTTGACTCCATTATATTTAACACATTTTCCTTTAAATGAATATGCTAATCTAGATGGAAAAGAAAAAGTTGATTTTGTAAAGCAAATGCATGAGAAGACAAAAGCAAACATCAAGAGAAGGACGAAACAATATATAAAGAATGCTAATCAAGGCCAAATAAAGGTTTTTTTTAACCTAGAGATTGGATTTGGATGCATTTAACAAAGAAAAAGTTTTCTGACCAAAGAAAGTCAAAGTTGATGCCTTGAGGGGATGAACCTTTTCAAGTATTGGAGAGGGTCAATGAGAATGCTTATAAACTCGACTTACCAGGTGAGTATAATGTGATTGCCACCTTTAGTGTTGCCAATTTATCTTCATTTGCTACAGGTGATGACTTTGATTTGAGGAAAAATCCTTTTCAAGAGGAAGGAATGATGAGAATCCGCCCATACTCGTACAACCGACTACCCGTTGGGGTGCTGATCCTTTACAAATAAAGATGGGACCAATCACTAAGGCACAAGCTCAAAAATTCAAGGACAATATGGTTAGCTTCATGCAAGGAATGATTCAATCTCAAGAGGGCATGACAACACCCATAGATCCAAAGTCTGTCTTGTGTATCTAATTTATAAAGGCAGAAATGAACCCGGCAAGCTATTTTGGTACATTTTTTTACCCCAGGAAGCAAGGAATGGATTCAACACTTTATGAACACAAATGATATCTCTAAGAGGCCATGGAATCATATCAAGGTATAAAAAAAAGCATCCAAATTCAGTTTGTGGGCATAAGCTTTCTCTTTGGTCGAAAATACTCATTTTGGTGCTGATTTTGACTTCTTTTGTTGATCATGCAAGTTTGACTTATTCCAATCAAGGGGAAATGTATGGGAATCAATATTACTTCTATTTGGCATACTAAATGGCATATTGGAGCTTATTAGAGCCTAAACTAGCTGGTGATTGGATAAAGACAACTTAGTTGTCAACTAGTCAACTAGTTTCCTAATTTGAGTTTGACTTTTTATTTTAGGAAACTATCTTTTATTTTGGTTTTTATTTTATTATTTGCTGGACAAATTAACTTAGGAAACTTGATATTTTATTATTTCAATTGTAAATTAATTAATTCATAATTCAAAATAAAGGAATTAGTTAATCTAAATTAAATTAGAAAAGGAATTGAAATTCGACTACACTAAGAATTGTGAATGGTTGGTCGGTTTTGACCTAACCCTTTAGGGTTTTTATTTTTTTTTAAAACATATTTAAGGGTCAATAATATTAAGTACATTATTCATATAGAAAAATACTTGTGAGAAAGAATTCTCTTACTTCTCTTTGAACACCTAAAACACTTAATAGAAATCAAGTGTTTTAGTTTGACTTATCAATAGGACATCCATCACCTATTATGGTGTCTTCATCATATATCAAGGTTTCTAATCACAAGTTGATTAGAGGTTAAGGTTTCCATTAGAATCTGATCATAAGTTAGATCCGGGCTAATATAATACGGGTTTAAGACCAAGTCGACGTAAGTTCATATCAGTAACCTTTTTGGATGATCTAACAAAAGGAAGTAGCCCTATATGTAACAAAAATGCATCTTTTATTTTATTGCAATATGGAGGCAAGACTTGATACATCGAACACCTTTGCTTATTGGATAACAACATTGATGTTTGGTTGAAGAGTTAAATGATTTATGTGATAATGGTGTACAAACCTATGGTGCATTAATGAACCAACTATTCCAATCGCGGACGGCCTTTTTGTGGACTATTAATGATTTTTCAGCTTATGATAACCTTTCTAAATGGTCTATAAAAGGGAAACCAGCATGCCCTGTATGTAACAAAAATGCATCTATCAATTCTTTGCAATATAGGGGCAACACATGCTACATAGGACACTGTCGCTTCTTGCATAAAGATATAAATGGTGTAATCATATTCGATTTTATAGTAGGGACCATAGATCACCTCCTAACTTATTGTCCAAAGAAGATATTCTTGATCAATTGAATGGTATTACATAACTAATATTTGGTAAGAAGCCATATAGTAGGTTAACGAAGAGAAAACGTGTGCATTGGAGTTCAATTGGAGAAAATAGTGTTTTTTCTTTCAATTACCCTATTGGAAAGATTTAAAACTTCAACACAATTTATATGTGATGCATATAGAAAAATAATGTTTGTGATAGTGTTGTTATAACCCTAATGAACATTGAAAGGAAAACAAAGGACACATCAAAGACTCGGCTTGATTTGGAGGATATGGGTATAATGTGTGACCTACGTCCAATTCATAAAAATGGTGCAACATTTTTACATCAAGCATGTTATATGCTTAATATAGAGGAGGAGGAGGAGAAGAATTTCTATAAGTTTTTTAACTTCCATGAAGCTTCTGTATGGATATGCCTTTAATAATGCTAAATATGTGTGCTATAGAAAGATGTAAGTAAAGCATTGATTGATTTATGCTTTTTCTTTAGAGAATTAACTAATAGAAAATTGAAGGTGATCTATTACATCAATTGGAAAGCAACATTGCTATTGTTCTTTCTAAGTTCAAGACAATATTTCCTCCTGCATTCATTGATGTCATGGTGCATCTACCAGTCCATCTTGCACGAGAGGCTATAATAGCAGGTCTTTGCCAATATCATTGGATGTATCATTCATTTGAGAATATGCTTGCATTAAATTTGATCATGTGATAAATATCATGACTTTTGACAGATGTGTATAAAAATTTTAGGTGCATGCATATTCTTAAAGGTTATGTTGAAATAAGGCTCCCTCAGAAGGACCAATTGCTAAAGAATATATTGACAATGAATGTTTGATATTCATGTCTATGTATTTTAGTAATATGGAAAGTAAATTCACTAGAACAAAGAGGAATTACAATGTTAGTGAAGGTCAAAGTTCATTTGAATTTATCCGTTTTTAAATAAAAAGCTTGTGGATTAGGGGCAACCATTAATGTCGATCTTAACTTGCATAAGTGGGAGCAAATTAGATAGTATGTTTTGAGTAATTGTCCAGAAATTATCCCATACATAAAGTAAGTCATCGTCTTAAACTTTATCATCTATTCCTAACTTATAGTATAGTTAAATTAAAATATATATTTGAAAAGAAAATAAATAAAAAAACACTAATATATGTTTATTAATTTCGATTTGCTTATGCCATTGTGCCATTTAAGTAGTAAACATAAAGAATTACTTGAAAGAGAAAATTTTGGAGATATTTTCCAATAACAACAATTAGAGTTCCCCAGATGGTTTCTAAAATGGGTGAGTTATACATTCGACTCCATTTCATAACATCTGTCATACAATGATAACTAGCACTATGCTGAACATCTGTTTTATATGCAGCTCATTCATTTGGAGTCAGAAGTTAGCTCTATTGGTTTGATGACCTTAAAAGTCTAGCTAGAGGACTCAATTAATAAGTCATTCGGTATTGCCATCAAAGGAGAACATAATGGGGCAGAAACTAATTTCTTTGGAGTTCTTAATGATGTCATTTGGTTGACTTATTTGGGTCACAATAAAACATTCACGTTTAAGTGTGACTGATGGGACATTGGCCTGATAACTAGAATTCATGTTGATGAATTTGGTTTCTTAAGCATCAACATAACAAGGACTTGATATAAGATCCTATATTCTTGCAAGTTAAGCAAAGGAAGTTATTTATATTGCATATACAAAGTTAGAAAAAAAATTGAAAACTTGTTGAAAGGATGCAACCACGAAATATTTTTGATGGACACATCATGAAACCAATAGATGATGGAGAAAATGAGCCATTTCAACAAGATGAATGTAATGCAATTGATAATGATGACTTTAACGATGAATTTTTCCAACCATTGAACCAGGCCGACATGGATGATATTATGAAAGATGCAAATGCAACAGCTTACATAAATTTATGGCAAGGATCAGCTAGTTATAACAATAAAAATGATGATGAATCTTTATGGGATGATAATAATAAAAGTGATATGTAACCCTATAATTTGTTAATTGACAGTGATTCATCATAAGTTCAAAGTTATGTAAGGATATATATTTTTTAATTCAATAAGCATTATGTATGGCAATTAGTTGTTCCATGATGTAATTAATCATTGTAGTTATTTTTTCCTTTAAATGATTATTATGTTTATGTACATGTAGTTTTTCAATGTGTTATAATTATCTTTGTTGTACGTTCAGGTGATATATGATGGCTCCAAACCATCATGGAAAAGGTGTTGTTGAGGTGGAAAGATTCCAATTAAAGTTTCTCCTAGAAGGTCTAACCAACCTCTTGTAGGTTAGATGCAAATTAACTCCATTTTCATTTCTTTTTTTCAAAAATTGTGTCAACTAGTCAACATGAGTACCACAGTTCTTTATATGCCAGTCTTATTACTTAATTTCAATTACATATGAATGCTGATTGCTTGTTGATATTATGACAAGCAAGATGCTAGCTCTTGTATAAGTATTTCAAAAGATCATAGATTGAGTGCTGTCAGGAGCAATGAAAATGCTGTCAATAATGCAATTGGTAGTATTTCATCAGATATGTTTCTTCATCCCCACATGCCTTTATCCCCATTGTATAACACTCCTCACAGTAATAGACCAATTACATATTAAATTACATAAAATAAACCAATATGGTAAACAACAAACACAATACTTCAATATTTTGTAATGTTTATACAAGTTAGTACGCTAATCACTAGTCATAGGATATCAAATGGCACAAATAAGCACCTTCCTTTAACCATCTTAAATCTGTTTTAGATGGCATTTATAACCAATCAAAAGGACAATCTATAGCTTTATGTCATAGTAATACTTAACAGTCATATATATATATATATATGCATGATGAGAATCAACTTTGAATCTGATATAGTTTTTTCTTCATAACTTAGTGAGTAAATGGTTACTTTAATTAAAGTAGCTTTAAGGTTCGATTTTTTTGTCTAATTTTTTGGTTTTATATTTATCCATTTATTCCATATCAACTTATTCTTTTATTATTAATATGTGTTCTTGGTTCCTTTCGAATTCTTTGTGTATTGTAATCAACATAATTATCTTTGTTAAGCAAGGAAGTTAGTTATTTATATACTGTATCATAACAAATTTGTAAAAACTTGTTTTGACTTTGTTGTTTTGTGCTTAAGTGTGAATAAATTTATTTTTTATTAATTTAGTTACTTGATATGTACCTGCAGCATGTGGCCAGTTAATTAACTTCATAAATATAAACAATGATGACATTAAACCTATTTAACAGTGTGAATCCACCCCGGTTAGTATGCTTAAATCCTCTTATATTTGTTGATGTTTGTAGTGACAGGGAAGATGACTTCTTGTGTTGCCCACTAGGACCTCACCAAGGAAAAAAGTTGATCTCAAGCTATTTGGACCATCAACTATCGTACAATAAGAGCTTTCTAGTGATGGAATGGCTAATCCTACAACACAATGGGATCTTAATGATGGAAAAAATATAAATGGTCTGGGTGAGAGTTGTTTATTGTAAGACATATTATTGTGTTAGATGATGTTATAATAAACAGGGGTTATAATATATATTGTATCACCTTTATTATAAAATATAGACTACTATAGTTTGTCAAAGGAAAAATATTTTACATTATCTAGTTTTGGCCAATTTTCTTACAAGTAATAACAGTAGCTGTAGAAAAACAAATTTACTATTGAAGATTAACACATATTGTAGTTATGGAAGGGGTTAAAGGCATAGTTGGTCATACATCACAGCAACCAACACCTCAACATCAAGTTGCAGAGTTATCTACAATGAAAGGCGGAAATGAAGATGCAGAGGCAACATAACCCACTAAAGCAAAATTTGATGAGCAGCAGTTGGACATAGATAATAACAAAGGCAGAAAATCATTTACTTCATGGTAACAAAATGGAGAAAAAAAATAGCAACATTCATAGTAGTATTACATATTGATGTATGACTTGTGATGTAGCACAACCCAACGAAGCTCGATTTATACGTGGTAAAACTTGGGGCTTAATAGCTACATATAGGAAATTACCTAAGGAAAAAAATGGCAGTTACATGCCTTAAGCATGTTATGAGCTTTGTTGGAGAATATTCCAAAGAAATTAAATCTGAGATAGGTATTGTTGTTAACAATCATTGCCCACTAGATGTGGGTGGTTGAGAGGAAATAGACATGGACATAAAAAATGTCATAATAAAGAAAATTAATATATTATCTTAACAACAAATGCTTATACTACTTAACAATTGAATTTTTTTATTTTTTTTGGTTTTTATAATAATGTATAAGATGTATGTATAAGTAATTCCCACATGAGTACATTTTTATATAAGTGTACAATTTTTACTATATTGTAGCCATATGTAGGATTGGTTTGATCTTGACAATGAACCACATATAGAAATAGCCCTTTTCCAACAAATGAGAAGAACATATAAGACTTGGAGATATAGGCTTTGTAAGAAAATTTAGAAGTTGAATGATGTGGATGACATATTAGAAATATGTTTAGATGGTAGATTTGAGCAAGAGTGGTTGTGCTTTTTCTACACTTACATGTCTAAGTCATTTCAAGTTTGCATACAAACTTAATAACTTAATGTTTACAAGCTATTGATGTTGGATATCGTAGATGGAAAGGGATTCTAGAATGCACATGTGTCCACATGAGATTTTGTAAAAACTTGGAGTTGCCACCAGAACTAATTAACTAACTTTTCTATGTATGGAGCTCTGTTAGCCACATATACGTAAATTGGAAAACAAATTTGGAATAATCCATGCAATACGTGTATGAATTTGTGTTGTATTTAGTGTGCATACAAACTACAACTAGTAAGGGCAACTTAACCCCATATTATAAAAAGTTGATATAAATTAAAACAATTAATTTGGCCTATGATTGTTTAGAAAAGAAACTATAAGATGTAGTCAGGAAGCGCCAAGAACCAACCATTATGGGGAAACAAAATCATTTGTAAGGATTATCCATGAAACTAAAACACAGGTGAACTTTTCATTTATACTATTTAATTTTTAGTATCCATGTAATAGTACACTACTACTCATTATAATAGGCAGTTTTTTTTTAGCTGTAAAGATGAAAATTGATAGAATATTAAGTATATTCTTATAGCAATTTAAGCTTACTTCATAGTATACTATATGATGCAATATATTGGCTAAAAAAGTATATCAATATGTTGTCATGTTTAGAACAACTGCTGTCATTAAAAGAGTCCCATGACCTCACTCAAGACAAGATATTTGATGGGGTATCGCTACAAAAGTCTTATTATATACCGGGAATGGGTATTGGTCCTAAGTGCCTAAAATCTAAAACAAGACAAGAAGTTACTGATTTGGAGAAGCAAGTTCAAGAATATAAGAAAAAAGAGGAGGAAGTGAAAGCAAGATAGGAGGCAACAAAAGCAAGGATGGAGGAATATAAAAAAAAAAAAAAAAAAAGGCAAATGATGTAGTAAAGCAGAATGAAATGCTAGCAGCAAGGCTTACTATTGTGGAGAAGAATATGGCCATGTTTTCACATCATATGAACCACACATTTGGGTTATTTGAAAGACATCTCTCTCTTACCCCTTGATGGGTCAGTCAAAATGGTACTCAACAGGCAGCAGGTAGTTAATTAAATATTTCATATATGGATAGTTTGTTTCTGCATTAATGTACGTTTGATCATTTAGATATTTTTCATATAAACTTCTTGCTGGTTGTTGATGTGTCATTAATATGACTTACTTGTTTAATGTTTATTTGTTCATTTATAAGTTCTTAAAAGCAGCAATTCTTCATAATTGTGATTTCCTATTTATGTATCTTTGTTTCCTAATAATCATACTACATGAATTTGTGCATGTATTAAGGTATTGGGTTATCAACTCTCCCCATTGTATGCTCTTTAAATCTTTAGATTGTCATAGATGTGAGTTTAAGTTATACCCATTGTAATCATTATGTTGAGTGTTTAGTGTTGCTTGATTAAAATTTAATGACTAAGTGTACTGGAATTGCATTTTAGTTTTACTTATACTTTTTAAATATATGATTTTTTTATTATTATCTAGCTCAATTAGATGATTTATTGGTCACAAATACTATTTGAATATTGGCATCTCTTTTTTATTTATATATACATAATTTAGTTTTATATAGTAAGTACTAAATGATTAGAGGTTAATTGTTATCTGTATTGTGATATGTCAACCAAGTTAAATATGATTTCAGGTTGTTGTTCTTAATGAAGTTTGAAAAGCAATAATGGTAGATAACCAGTTTTGGATAGTTTTGGAGCATTATAATAACTAAGGGATCATGTATTTTGGAAAACTACGCACTTGTTGCTGGTTGGTATATGTATGTTATTTAGGCATGTGTTTATTTTGGAATATTAACATGGGATCCCTTATAATGCCATTCAAGTAAGTGACGTTATTTAGTTTGGATAACTTGAACTATGAAGTAATTCAAGCACTTAACAATGATGTAACATACGGTTAACTTTTCATGGAAGCATATACACATATTAAGATATGCTTACATGAAAAAGTTTTGCTCTAGCTAACAATTCACATAGTATATGCATTTGTGTATCTTTTATGAAATGAACTTACATCCTTCAATTTAGTGAATTGGTTAATTTTACGAGTGAGTACCATGGCCATTAGTATGCTACAATGTGCAGGTTTCATGAGATGGTACTATGAAATTGCAACAATTCAAAATGCATCCACATCTTTCAATAACAAAAATACAAGGCTAATATCAATATTGGATGTTGTCGCAACAATTAAGTGTGTCAAATAATACACACGTAACAAATATGTTTAGTTTCACATAGTAACAATCAACCTTATAACAAAAATTAGATAATTTCAAATATACATTCTAACAGGAAGTTATTATGTCATACTAAAAAGATGTAACAAATAATGTACTATCAATAGTGAATTGTAACAGGGGCTTATTGTGGCAAAACAAGAAAATGACATAAACGATATAATGTCAATCATAAAGTATAAGAAGAGGTTATTGTGTTAAATTTTCAATGATGTCACAAATCCCATAGTGTTAATCATACACTGCAACAATAGGTTATTGTGTATAGTTATAAAAAATGTCATAAATCATACAGTGTCAACTTTAAATTGTAATTGAAATGTTTTTCTATCAAGACATTAGTTGTAACTGTAAAATACATGTGTCTAATATCAAAATGTCACAATTACTTTAATGACACTAACCATGTAACTAAATCTATTGGTTTAACTAGATGGTAGGATGCAATTAATGACAATAACCATAGACAGCGACAATTTTATGACCCATATAATGATGAAATTTTTTGTAGCTAATATGCTATAAAACACTGACAAAATATCGATTTTCATAGATGTATACCCTTTCAGTTACAAATAACATCAATTGACACTAAATGTTCATTAGTGTCAAGTGTATAGTGTCAACCTTATGACACATGACTATTGCTACTCTCTATGAAACTGTAACAAAATACAGGAATACAGTGACAAAAATGTTGCGTAAGTGTTGCTTTTTTTTTTCTTTTTTTTTCTTTTTTTGTAGTGAGAGTTGGTTTTTCAATCATATAGAATTGTGGTCGTTGGCAGTGATGATTAAAAATGAATTTTTCATCGTAGTAGTAGCATAAACCTTTGGTGTGACATTCTTAGTAGAATTAAGAGGTTGAGGATTTAATTTTGCCATGGGAGGAGGACCTAAAGTACTTGCAGATATATCCATCACAACTTGTTGTGACGCTGTCATTAAAGTTGGCCAATACAAGTTAAAACTCTTTCTCTACAACTTATTGCACTCTTTGATCAACCTAGTAACCTTGATTGTGTTAGATAAGGTTCTTGGTTGCTTAATTTTCACATCTAAATAGTCTTTCTCCTTTAGTCATACAATAAAACAACTAATTAAATATGCTTCTAGTAACAAGTCAATCCTCTGGAATAATTTTTCAAAGTCCATTGATATTTAGCCATCTGTTATTTTTGCTTCAACCAAGAGAAGGCTTTTCAAGGATTGTTATAGTTGGTAGGGCCAAAACTGTACAAAATGACTCTGATGAAATCGAACCATGAAAGGGGTCCTTTGAACTTACATAACAACGTTGCAATTGCAATACATCTTCCTCCTGATAAAAGACCAATTGTAATTTTCAATGGGGTTCAATATTGTTAAACTTGAAATACTATTTGCATTTGTAAATCCACCCATTTAGTCTTCCTTATCAAATTTTAAGAAGTGTGGCTTGAGTTTGGTAAGGTTATTATTGAGCTCTATAAATTGACATTTTCCTATAGGTCAAAGAAGATTTGTTCATCAAGATCTCTCCATGGTCAAGGGGATTGATGTCCCACTCGACCATTGAGAGAATACACAGGGATTGCATCTTAAATAAAACCACCTGTAAGGTTGAGTGCAGCTGTTCAAAGTTGCTGCCATTCCTAGCCAAGATTTCCTGATCCTTGGTTCAAAATTCAGCATTTGTCTTTCTATGGGTATTCATGGTCAAAGAGCTCTTAAACCAATTGATACATTCTTAATATCTTAAGACATGCTAGAAAACTAGAAGTAATAGAAAGAAAGAAATTAGAGAGTTTAGAGGAAATTATTTCATTTATCATAATCTAACACTGCACACTCCTAGACAATTAAAAGAACCCACTTCTACAAAATAACTGAACCACTAAAGTGAAAACATGGAAACATTAAAACCATAACTGAATAATTACTAAACCAAGCCTATACACCCCTTCACTTATCAGGCCTTAGATATGCATGGAATGTGGATCCAATAGTACTTGTCAAAATAATTGCTTACAATAGTATATGGTTACACCATAACAACACTAAAAGAGAACTTCTTTTTTCAGAATGCATTCAAGGGAGATCAGATAGTAAATAATTATGAAGAAGAATGCAACCATTTCTTAAAAAAATAGAAATTATTGTAGACACTATCAAAACTTTGGTAAATCATCCATAATCAAGTTTAAAAATGTACTTTTCAAACTCTACCTATTTAGCTGAGTTTATAGCTTATGAAACAAATCTTAATGGTCAATGATCAAACCATATAAACTTATATTGGATCCCCTTGGAAAAGATCTATTTGAAACCCGATTTAGACTTATAATACACCTACATAACAAACTTTATAAAATAACTCTTGGATGATGAATTATAATTGATTATATCTCCTTTGAGACAATTAGTTTTTTAGACAACTAAAAAAAATTCAAATGGAACTATACATAGATAAGTATATCTTTTATGAAGTCTAAGTCACTCCTTTATTTTAATTAAGGGGATTTCTACCTTACCGCACGACATCTTTTTTATCTTTCATATAGAAAAAGAAAGAAGGGATCTGCAAAAAATAATAGAGAATAGAAGATTTTTTTAAAAATTTCAGTATATATATAGACTTTGTATATATATCTTTTTTCCCCCACAAATTATACGACAGTTAATCAATTTAATTTAGATATATTTAAAAATGGACAAATAATGCTGGAGCTAATAATGTTCAAATAGTTACTATTTGGACAATGATGTATCTAATCTGTTGTCTTTTCAAACAATAATAATAATAACAATAACAACAACAACTACAACTACATATGCATATTCATGTATATCATTAATCATGAAGACTAAAGGCAAGAATTAATAAAATATATTGCTTAATTAACTAGTAATTTATAATTTAAGCATAGTTCTACAGACATCCTATAGTAAAAGCAATTTTCTTTTCTTTTTCATTTTTTTTTCTAATAATGATACGAGTTTGAATTAAATTTGTTAATATGAAATAAATAAATTAAATAAAATGAAAACTATGCATAAACCGAAATGGCTGTCACTTAATTTTCATATTTTATTCATTATTTATTGATCTAGAATCATAGACAATAACATAAGGTCATAGTATGATGTATCGGAATTTGTGCATTCTTTCTTTGCAACTAACTTGTTCCTTTTTAAAGTATGTTTTAACAATATTCATATTAAGTCACACACACAAAAAGTGTTGGCAGCCTATATGATAATTAGTTTTTGAGAAGCATGTAGGATTATTGTATATTTTTTTAAAAAAAATAAATAAAAGCATACATATCTTCATCCGTCAATTTGTGTTTCCTTATGAATATCATAACTAATAAATTGTAAGTTTCTTATATATTTTTAATGGTTACAATATTAGCTTATGCTCTATCTTTATGCATAAAAACTGAAATTCGAACTTGCTATCCATTTGCAGAGTTTAAAGGTTTGTAAACACAAACAATTTTTTTTAAATGTTATTTATGATCCATCACAATTGAACCCAATAATGAAAATATTTCCTTCCAACACTACAATGCCTATATTACAATGGCAAAAGTAAAGATATCGATACATAAATACTAGAATAGTTCTAAGCAGTAACAAATAAAGAAATGACAAAATAATAATGTTGTTTTGCGTACAAAGAACAATCATAGATAGGCCTAAAGTTTTGGCTTCACCATTACAAGTCTAATTTCATATTTTCTAAGTATAATAGATTTAGATTTTTGCAACTATTTCAAGGATTCATTCTCTCTAACATATATATATATGATTAACTAAGGTATTTGCAATAAGTATGCATTTCTAATTTGAATCTAGGTGTACTAAACCAATATTTTAATTAACTCTTATGGAATTGAAAACTTTAGGTGTATTCAATTAAGCTTTTGAATACTCTATAAAAGTCATGCGATATGTTATACACATGATCAACTCTTATTATATGTTGATTTGTTTTAAATTTTAAAAATATCTTTTTTATAGGAATATTTATTTGTAAGCTTGATCCAGTTGTGAAACCACTAAAAATATACCTTTAAATCCTAGTTCGACCAAATTTGGATGAAATCCCCTTTCCCATAGGTTTTTATTTTTAATCGGTTAAATTTGATTAAATGTTGGTGTATTTGTCCATGTTAGATGATGAGCCGTATCTTTGTAACCAAAAGCAGCTGAAATGGCTCTTTAGGTTGGTTTGTTAAATTGTTTTTGTTAGTTGTTAAAGGGGGTGTATAGTTTAACTTTGGATATAATCTTTCATTCAATGAAATTTCGATTAAGGGATTTTCTTAGGAAAAATCAAAAAGAGCTTTTTTATTTTCTCTTTTACTTCCTTTTGTTTTTTTTTTTTTCACAGAGAGCTTTTTTATTTTCTCTCTTACTTCCTAAGTTTCGATTTTTTCTTGTTCTTCTTCTTCTTTTTACTTAGATTTGATTTACATCATAGTATCAAAGTTGAAATAGTTGATTTTAAGGATTAGGAATGGTAAATTCAAAGATTTCAAACATGATAAACTCGTTTGTGAACAAAATTACATATAAAATTAGTGTGTTGTTAATCATTGTTTAACCATTTCAAAACAATATTCTATAACATAATAAAAAGAATTTTTGGTGTGAAAATTGTATATTCTTTCTATACTATATGGCCACAAACTTGACAACTTTTATACATGAATTTGTAAACAATATTGCAAAGGTTAATAATGAAACATTGTCAAGCTATTCAATTGACTGATAGTTGTAGATCTTGGAGGATCAATTCTTACTTGGGTGGTTAGTTTTGTCATTGTTGTTGAACTTGGAGATCTAGTTGGATTGAAAACTTCTTGGAGAGCTTGGACAACAATTGAAGAGCTATATGCTTCTCAATCTAAGGTAACTATGCTTCAACTTTGAAATTAATTATAGACAACAAAGAAAGGTTTGATGAAAATCATTCAATATTGTAAAAAGATGCGAATCAGATGTGTGCTTGTGGTTTCTTTGTTTATGAAAGAAAAAACTTATTATATGTATATTAACTAAATCAAGGCCAGAATATAAGACTATTTGTGTCAACTATATTAGCATACCACTTTTGCCAAGTCTTCAAAGGTAATGAATTACCTTGTTCATTATGAAGCTACAGTTAAATAGAACAATACTTTTTCTATGTATCACTCTGCAAATTTAGTCTCTATCTTTAATAATCAGTTGTAACTTAATCATGGTAATACTTTTCTGCCATCATCTTCTACTATGAATTATGTAAGTAGTTCTAGTTCTTACTTTAATACTTAAAATAGTAATGAGTTTACTATTGGAAAATCCTTAATGCATGGTTATTATAAATGAGAGAGATATGATGATGCTCATGGAAGAGGATTCTATGGTATAGGCAAGGTAAAGATTGAGTGGGTAGAAATTGGAAGCCCTAATACTAAATTTGTGGATTTATTGGGCATATGACAAATGTTTCTTATTACTGTGCTTCTAGTTCTGATAATTATGTTTTTCAACGCTTTCAAGGACACTATATTTTTGTTAACCCTTCACCATATATGTCATCTGGTCTACATGTCTAGTATTCACAATTATACAAGTAGTTTTATGCCTCAAATTGCTGGTAATCTATCTGGTTTTTGTACTTTTGGAGGTAGAATACCTATGCATGCCGTAAGTTATAATTAGCCAACCCTTTCTTTAAGCATGAGTGATGCCGGTTTGATATGAACCTAGGACGACCTGCTCCTAAACCCCGTATTATATTAGACCGGATCTTAATTAAGTTCAAGTTCTAATGGAATTGACCTCAACCCCTAAAGGTGTTTTAGGTGTTCTCAAAGAACAAAGAGATAATTAATCTCACAAGTATTTTCTTTATCAAATCAAAGTTGTATTCTCATTGATAACTAAGCCTTTAAATAGGCTACAAATCCACGAAATAAAACCCTAGAACATAAAGAAAACTAAAGAAACCTAGTTGGCCGAAACTATACTTCCTTTCCTAATCTAAGTTTGATTAATTAATTCCTTTATATTAAATTAGGAATTAATTAATTTACAATGGAAAGAATAAAATAAAAGCCTTAAAGTTATTTGTCCAGAAAATAAATAAATAAAAGCCAAAAAGTAATGGTAGTTTCCTAAAACAAAAAGTAAAAACAAATTAAGAAACTAAAAATGCTAGCCTTTTTGATCAAGTTGACTTTGATCAATCTTTGACCTCTTTGAGCTCCAAATCAGCTTCTAGATGCTTTTTAGGATTCCAAATAAGCTGAATATGAAGGCCCACACGTTGCCCTTGCTTGGAAAAATAAGAAAAGGCTAATACAGTAAAATACAGTAAAGCCAGCAAGCAATACAACAAATTCGGCCAAATTGTTGATGCTGTCCGTACAAGCTCTTTTTGATTGCATTTGAGGCTGCTTTAACTTAATTCCATGACCTCTTAGGCATATTTATTGAACCCATAAAGCATTGGAACCATTTCATGCTTCCCGGACTCCAAAAATGTACCAAAACTGTCACCCGGGTCCATATCGGCTTCCACCACTTTGATGCTTAGAATAGGCTTTGTATCTTCAAGTATGGACACGCTCTGTTGAGATTGATTACCCCCTGTATAAATACTCTTAGGTTGTCTTTAAATCTCTTAATTTGAGCTCTTGTAATTGGGCTAGTCTTCATCCATGTCGAGTCAGCACCCCAGCGGGTTATCTGTGGAGCGGGCTCGGGTGGAATCACATCATTCCCCTCCTCTTGAAAAGGATTTGTCCTCAAATCAAGATCATCACCTGCAACAAAAGGAGTTAAATTAGCAACATTAAATGCAGCACTCATGTTATACTCACCCGGTAAATCAAGCTTGTAGGTATTCTTGTTATTTGGCTCCAAAACTTGAAAAGGTCCATCCATAGGCGGCATGAGCTTTGACTTTCTTTGATTAGGAAACCTTTCCTTTCGTAAGTGCAACCAAACCAATTCTCCTGGGTCAAACACTATTACAAAAAAATCTAGAAATACATGCTCATTATAGTAAAAATTACACTTTTTAAAGTTAGCAAACAATATTTCCCAAATTTTCAAATTGCCACTAAGTAAAGCTCTCAACAATGCAGATAAAGTTCTATGCAATAAAGACATCTTTAAATAAGTATCTTTAAAATTCATGGTCAGCAATGATTTCTTATTCATAATTACCTTATTAACATCACCAAAGCTAAGATAAAATTTATATTTTTCCTTTCTTGTCTTCCTTTTCCTTTCTCACTCACGGCCATCTCACCTTCCTCACTCTCGGCTTTTGCACCAAATTTTTCACTCTTCGTTTTATTAAAATTTTTCCACATAACCTAAGTATTAGAAGACTTACCTTGGACAGCAAGCTTACCTTTTCCCTCTTGATTGGATGGTAGTCCACTTGGAATTTCATTTGGGAAGACATCTCCAAATTCCTTCAAAAGATAAATCATTGAACTTGGCAATTCAAGTTCTTCAATGTTAGTTTGATCATTAAAATAATTTTCTTTATAAATCATGACCAGAAAAGGTTTCTTACACTCAATAACCTTATTAATATCCCCTAAACTCAAATAAAAGTTGCTACTTGACCTTTCTTTTCTTTCTTTTTCTTTTTCTCTCTCGGATTGGCGCAAACCTTCGGATTTCCCTTCCTTCTCCAAGCTCTCGGGTTTGCCACTTTCTTTCCCCTCTCTTTCGGTTTTTCCTTGATCTTTCCACTCAATATGAGTCTTAGAAACCTTACCTTGATTCTTACCTTCTTGAAAGGATGGTGAAGCCGTTGGTGCCATACTTGCTTTTTTCTTATGCTTTTCGGCTTCTCTCCTTTGTTGCATTTGTAACTGGTCTTTGTAAACCTCTTTAGGAGATAATGGTTCCAACTTGACCTTCTTCCCTTTAAACCTGAAAACAATACTATTTTCTCGACCAAAATGAGTAGCATCTTTATCAAATTGCCATGGTCTACCTAATAGTATCTGTCCAGCAATCATGGATACAATATCACATAAAACTACATCCTCATATCTACCTATATTAAATTTTACTTTGGCTTGTTTATTCACTTTTATTTGACCACTATCATTAAGCCATTGTAATCTATAAGGTTCTGGATGTTTAATAGTTATTAAGCCTAATTTATCAACTACAATGTTACTAATTACATTTGTACAACTTCCACTATCAATAATCATACTACAAATCTTACCTTGAATTTCACATCGGGTGTGGAAGATGTTCTCTCTTTGAATTTCATCCTCATCTTTGTATGCAGCAAGTACTCTCCTAGAAAGCAAGTTTAATTCAGCATTGGATGCTTGCAAGGTTTCGGGTTCATCCTCCAAGTCCTCCTCCTCTTGCTTGGCTTCATCCTCACTTTCTTCACTTTCAGATTCTAGCTCGTCATTGCCCTTTAACACCATGATTCTTCTATTCGGGCATTGGCTAGCAATGTGTCCTCCTCCCTGGCACTTAAAACACACAACATCATGAGTTTTAGAAGGTTTAGGATCTAATTTTACCTCATTCTTTGGTGCTTGGACAGATTTGATTCTAGTCTCCTTCCTTAGCCAGTTTGAACTTTCTTCTTTGACTTTCAGCTTTGGCTTGCTTTCATAGATGGGATTGTCCCTCCAGCCACTTGAATTGGACCTCCCACTGTTGGAAACACCTCCAAACCATGATCTTACACCCCTCCTCTTGAATTGATGCTCTAATTTAATAGCCACATGCAACATCTCCTCCAATTCCACATATTGTTGCAATTCTAGTTTATTGGCTATTTCAAGATTCAAACCACCAAGAAACCTTGCCATGGTTGCTTCTCTATCTTCATTCAAGTTCAATCTCATCATAGCATCTCCATCTCCTTGTAATAATCCTCCACGGATCCATGTCCTTGAGATAAAGATTGAAGTCTTTGATGCAGCAACCTATGATAATGTGATGGTACAAATCGCTTCCGCATGGCTCCTTTCATTTGTCACCATGTAGTAATCAAGTCATCACCAACTCTCCTTCGGGTGTTTTGATCATTGGTCCACCATTGGAGTGCATAATGGCCAAACTCCATTACTGCCAATTTCACCTTCTTAGCCTCTAAATAATTATGGCGGTCAAATATCATCTCCATCTTTTCTTCCCACTCCAAATATGCTTCGAGGTCACTTTTTCCCATGAATGGTGGGATGTTGATCTTGATATTACTAAGATTGTCATCTGTTTCTTCCCTCCTATACCTTCCATGGCCAGCTCTCTCTTGGACAGCAAAGGTTTCGTCCATGCCTTCCTCAAAGTCTCCACCGAATGGCTCCTCATCAAATTCCTCTCTCGGTCTCTCTCGGCCTCCTCGTCCTCGACCTCGACCTTCATGGAAATCTTGCCTATTTCTTGTGTTCGACAATCCTTGGGGAACTTCTAGCCTTCCCATTCTTTGATTCATGTGCTCAACTTGAGCACTCACCCGCTGTAATTGTTCCAAAACAGTTTTCAATTCCATTTGCTCACCACTCCCGGTAGCTCATGGATCACCATGAAATCCTACGGACTCCTCTTCATTAATTCTCAGTGGTGTGTCTCCTCTTCTTATTCTAGAATCTGCCATGTTAGTAAAATACTGCAAAAAATAAAATAAATCCTCACAATATTCACTCCCTCAAGTGTTTCACTCAAACAAGGTCTCGACACTCATGTTTGCACACTAGTTTCGGCTTTTACCCTCTTTTAAGCTCACACACTCTTGCCTTTTTTTCACTCAATGAATTATCTCAAAGTTCTAATTAAAACACCCAAAAAACAGTAATTAGATCACTAGTATGCTTTAATTAAACTTATCAACAAAACAGTAAGCAAAAATAAACAAATACCGAACGGAATGAAAATACCTATTTTCGGTTTTTCTAGACAAAATAAAGCAAATTAATGAGAAAACTTTGGAATTTTGAAGAACTGGACCAGATGGTAATAGATTATAAGTTCAAGAATAAAATTATAGAAAAATAAATTCAAATATGAACAAGAATCAAAGAGAACAAAAATATAGAAAAGTTGTTGGTTGTTGTTCTTTGTAATTCAAGTTTTGTATCAATTCCTTTAACTTATTTTAATCCAAATAATTTAAGCACCCAAAATCCAAATATCCAGCAGCAAAACTAATTCCCCAGAAACTCAAATATTGAATAAATAAGCAAAAAATCAGCAGCTCCAACAAATTTCCAGCAAACAAATCAAACTCCAACAAACCGAAATATTTTTCTCTTTTTTTTATTTTTATTTTTTATTCGGCTTTACCTCTTCTTTTTCTTTTTTTTTTTTTCACTCACAGAACATAAACAACTGCAGTAGTAAGGATAATTACCAAAATTGCAATTCCAACTCCAAAACAAACACCAAACCCGTGACCTCCAAATAAACACAAATGTGCAGTTTTTTTTTTTTTTTAAATGTTGCCGTAAACTCTTTTTTTTTTTTTTTTTTGAATATATGAATGCAAATATTTAAGACTAAACAGAAAATAAAAATCAAAAAAAACCAAAATCAACAAGAACAATGATGAAAAACAACCAACAAACTAGGAAACAAAAATATGGTAAAACTAGGAAATCCAAATTCAACTAGGAATGAATTTTTTTTTTTTTTTTTTAAGATGCAGAACGTGTATGGTGATAGAAGCAACCTTAAACTAATGCTAAAATTGCAGAATAACACAAAAACAAATAAAGCAAATAAAGATAGATCAAACCTGAACAAAATTTAGCTCTGATACCAAATGATACGAACCTAGAACGACCTGCTCCTAAACCCGTATTATATTAGCCCGGATCTTAATTAAGTTCAAGTTCTAATGGAATTGACCTCAACCCCTAACCAACCTGTGGTTAGAAACCTTGGTATAATGTAGACACCACAATAGGAGATGGAAAACCTATTGATAAGTCAAGCTAAAACAACCAATTCTCTAATGGTGTTTTAGGTGTTCTCAAAGAACAAAGAGATAATTAATCTCACAAGTATTTTCTTTATCAAATCAAAGTTGTATTCTTATTGATAAATAAGCCTTTAAATAGGCTACAAAGCCACGAAATAAAACCCTAGAACATAAAGAAAACTAAAGAAACCTAGTTGGCCGAAACTATACTTCCTTTCCTAATCTAAGTTTGATTAATTAATTCCTTTATATTAAATTAGGAATTAATTAATTTACAATGGAAAGAATAAAATAAAAGCCTTCCTAAAGTTATTTGTCCAGAAAATAAATAAATAAAAGCCAAAAAGTAATGGTAGTTTCCTAAAACAAAAAGTAAAGACAAATTAGGAAACTAAAAATGCTAGCCTTTTTGATCAAGTTGACTTTGATCAATCTTTGACCTCTTTGAGCTCCAAATCAGCTTCTAGATGCTTTTTAGGATTCCAAATAAGCTGAATATGAAGGCCCACACGTTGCCCATGCTTGGAAAAATAAGAAAAGGCTAATACAGTAAAATACAGTAAATCCAGCAAGCAATACAGCAAATTCGGCCAAATTGTTGATGCTGTCCGTACAAGCCCTTTTTGATTGAATTTGAGGCTGATTTAACTTGATTCCATGACCTCTTAGGCATATTTATTGAACCCATAAATCATTGGAACCATTTCATGCTTCCCGGACTCCAAAAACGTACCAAAACCGTCACCCAGGTCCATATCGGCTTCCACCACTTTGATGCTTAGAATAGGCTTTGTATCTTCAAGTATGGACAAGCTCTGTTGAGATTGATTACCCCATGTATAAATACTCCTAGGTTGTCTTTAAATCTCTTAATTTGAGCTCTTGTAATTGGCCTAGTCTTCATCCATGTCGAGTCAGCACCCCAGCGGGTTATTGGTGGAGCGGGCTCGGGCGGAATCACATCACGGTTTTACCAATTCAAGTGGACAACTGTCTTTTCTTCCTGATAATAGTAATCCAGACACAAAGTCATTGCAAATGGTTTTTGGAACATGCTTCAACTCATGCCACTACACCTAGGAATGGAAATTTGCCTCGAATGACCCGAAACCTGTGGTGCACCACCCAAATGGGGTGATTTTTCCGTGAACAATCAGGGTTGTGAGGCAGGCTTGGTGCAATAATTCAAAATCCAATTCGGGGCCGGGTCAGGACAGGGTAATAAATACCCCGGCCTGATATATATATTATTTAATTTTTTTTATAACTTCATTTTCATTTACATGTAAACCCTAACAAAAATAAAGCCTCCTTCTTGCTGACATTAAGCCTTCACTTCACAAATGCCACACCATTCACCAAACTACCATTAGTGCCACCAAACTACCGCCGCCAAGTGTGTCACTCTTGGAAGAATCGTAAGCATGAAATATCAAACCGAAGCTCCTTCCTCTGCTCTTTATCTTTACTCAAAAGACAATCGAAGAACACGGTCGAGGCTAACAACACAAAGAAGATGAAGCAGTAGGAAATCTAGGTGCAAAGGAGGGTTTCACTATCAAAGAATACATTGGAGCTCATTGTGCTGCTGTCGACCATCACCCACCTTCACTTCATAAAAATCACAGCCCTCCCAAAGAATACATAGCTCGTTTGCGTCTCTTTCCTTTTTTTTTTTTTTCCTTGTTTCATTTTTTATTTATTTATTTTCTTCCTTCAAATTTTCTCTTTAGTATTTGAGAAATAATGATGAAAAGGAAACTGTATAAAAGCAAAGGTCAATGATGAGGTTTTTGGGGGGCTTTGTGGTTCAAATAAGTTTGGGAGATATTGTTATTGGAATTAAAAGAATGAAGAAATCAAAATTTATATATAAAAAAAATGGGAAAATAGCCCTGCCCCATCCCTGATTAGGAAATCCCCATCCCCACCCCGCATCTAAAGAAACAGGGAAAACTGCAGGGATGGGATGGAAAATTCCTCACGGGGATAGGGATGGGAACCCTGTTGACATTCCTAACTACACCTGTAATGGGTGATCCAAATTGAAATTTGGATAGTGGTGCCACAAATCATGTGTGGCTAACAGTAACAATAGCTTCCAATAATTGAAGTACAATGGTGACATTATGTCATTAGTTGGTAACAGTCAAAGTCTTGATATTACAATTCTACGTAATGCATACATTCATTCTCTATATTATGCAAACCATGTTTCGTTGCTGAAACATGTCTAGCTCTACCAATTCAAGTGGTCCATTTTCTTTTCATCCTAAGAATGGCAATCTAGATACAAAGTCAAATACAACTAGTTTTTCACTAACATGCTTCGGCTAATGTTGCCACTACACCTATTCTAATGAGTGATCCCAATTGCTATTTCGATAATGATGCCCCAAATCATATATGATAGATGGTGACAGTTTCTGACAACAATTGGAATACAATGGTAATGATAAGTTGCTAGCTAACAATGGTCAAGGTCTTGACATTACTAGAGTAGGTAATGCACTCATTCATTCTCTATACTATCTAAACTATGTTTTGTTACTGAAACATGTCTTAGAATTTTATGAGTATATTAAAGCTAGTTTATGACAACAATGTTATTATCAAATTTGATGCCAATAATTGCTTGATTAAGCATAAGTAGATGGGTTTAGTAATTTGCAAAGGAACACCTGAAGGTAGACTCTATAAGCTACAAATACCATGTAAGAAGCCTCATTAAGGTGTATGGATATACAAAAATCTAAAACTATTTACAAGGATATTAGTTTCGTTACAGTGGTAAACAAAGTTATGTGTGTGCTATCAGAAGCTATTCTTCTAGTATCATTAGATTATAGTTCTTATTTGATTTCTAAGGTTGTAAGCCCTTTTAAACAATATTTTATTTCTAAGAATAGATTGTTATGTTACAATAAAAAATATGTTGATGCTAATATTTTATGTCATCATTTAGGACATGTCTTAATAGCTATTTTTCGTAAAGTTCTATTAATATACCGGTTTAATTTCCATGTTAATAAAAATTCTATTTTTTTGTGTATATCATCATTTAGGATATGTCTTAATGGCTATTTTTCATAAAGTTCTGTTAATTTATTGTTTGGTTTCCATGTTAAAAAAAATTATTCTTTTTGTGAGTCATGTGAATGTTGTAAAGGTTATATTTGTTCTTTTCCTTTATTAGAATTGTGTAACAACTTATCTTAAATTAATACATACTAATGCATGGGAACCTACCTTTACTATTCAAAAAGAGGTTTTAATACTACATATATTTCATTGATGACTATTCGAGATACACATGGATTTATCCTATGGTAGTTAACTATAAGGCTTTCATTATATTCAAATAGTTTCATAGCATGGTTGTGTGAATGTTTAACATAAAAATAAAGTGTGTACAATCTGATTATAGTGAATGGTACAAGACATTCCTACCTTATTTACAAAATTTTGGCATTTCTTTCAAACTTTCTTATTCTTATATTCATCAACAAAAAACAGAATTGAGATAAAACATAGGTACATTGTTGAAGTTATCCTATGTTTATTTTCTCAAACTCTTTGCTTTACTGGTGGAAGCTTTTAGTCTAGTTGTGTATGTGATCAATTGGTTATCTACTATTGTTATTGGTTCAAAAAGTTTATATCAACTTTTGTTTAACAAAATTCCATATTTGGTTTTTTAAAGGTATTTGATAGTACTCGTTATCCATTATTGAGACCCTTTCATAACAGCGAGTTTCAATTTCACACTGAAAAGTGTGTGTTCATTGGCTATAATGCATATCATAAGAGCTACAAATGATTAGCATTGATAGGAAAAGTGTACATTACACAAAATCTGAATTTCAATGAAAGAGAATTTCCTTTTACCATTAGTTTTCTACAAACTAATTCCATAAAACAATCTCGTGTTTGTTCTATATCTCCTTTGGTGTTTGCTCAAATCTCAATCCTTTAGAAATATCTTGGTCTCAAAAAGCCTTTACACATTAATATTGATCAAGCTCAACATTCTTTTGGTATGCCAGCAACTACAAAATCAAGAGTTTCTTCAACAATTCTAGATTGTCATCCCTCAGTTTCAAGTTATGAAAGTAGTGATACCGTGAATTCAAACTCTAATTCCATAGCTATGGATTCTATGAGATATGGTTTCTTGTATGGTTCTATGTCAGATTTAGAAAGCTTTCCTAGAATTAATGTTGAAGTTGTGTTACCTGATATATATGTTGTTATCCCATTTATCATTCAAAAAGATGTGACAAACAAGAAGTTGCTTAAATAGAAATGGCAAGTTTCAATTCATTCTATGCAGACTCAAATAAAGAATGGCATCTTTAAATCTAATGCTTTTCTTAATTAGCATTTATCTAAAGATCAAATTAAAGATAAATCAAAAACTGTTCAAGAAGCTTTGGCATATCCCAAATGGAAGGCAGCTATGGAATAAGAATATGAAGTTCTTCTTAAAAGAAAAACTTAGACTTTGGTTCCTTATCACCATGGCATGAATTTAGCCCATCATAAGTAAGTTGTACAAATCAAATAGAATGTAAATGGGATTGTACAGATATACAAAGCAAGGCAAATAGCAAAAGGCTTTCATCAACAATCTGATTTTGATTTTAGCGAGGCTTTTAGTCCAATTATAAAGGCAACTACTATAAGGTTGGTCCTTAGACATGTTGCTTAAGAATGGGAAGTGAACCAACTTGATTTTAATAATGATTTTCTAAATGGGGATTTGTAGGATGTTATTTATCCTCTCTCAACCTTAAATATATGTAAATAAATAGTCTCCAACTCATAGATGGTAATATTAATTTAAAGCATTTTTTTAATTTTGTTCTTTGATACTAAAAACCTAGTAAGAGAAAATGAACCTTTTAATGAAAGCAAATT
Source organism: Ziziphus jujuba (assembly GCF_031755915.1). NCBI lineage: Eukaryota > Viridiplantae > Streptophyta > Magnoliopsida > Rosales > Rhamnaceae > Ziziphus > Ziziphus jujuba. Next base: position 10,881,379 of record NC_083388.1, read on the forward strand.
AAATTCCTACATTGTCATTAAACTACTAACTCTTTCAAAGCAAAGGTTGGCTACAAATACCAATGTATTTGATAAAAAATCACCTTGACCATTAAATAAATAAATTAACAATGTATAAATTATTACCTTTAAATAGCAATACAACCTGATTCGGAAAAAAAATAACTATATACCTTTATGGGGAAAAAAAAACTTAATTTATAACCTCTTATTAACTAGGACCAAGATCCTCCACCAGTTTTTTTTTTTTTTTTTTTTTGCTTTCTATGTGTTCATCAACATTGAGTCTCATCATCATAAACTCACCAATCAGCCCACTTTCTCGATCCATAATTAAGCCACTACTCTTTACAATTTCCTAAATTTTCTTTCTCACCCTCAAAATCAAACCATACCCTTTCTGATTTTTTGGAAATTTTTAATTTCATATCTAAATTTCATGGAAAAAGATCCATAAAAGAGAGAAAAAAAAAACAAAACAAAAACAAAAACAAAAAACCCAAAATTATGGGATTGGATCCAAGCTGATTTGATTGGATAACCATAACCATGTTGTGCTTTGGCCTCTCTCTACAACTTAAAAATGGATCAAACCCACCGATCCTCCAATATTTCCTCCTCCACTTCCAATGAAAACAAGACCACTGACTTTGTCACCTCAATTGCTGACTACCACTCATTGTCTCCACCATTTAGATCATCGTTGGCCATTCTTTATAGCTTTAAGAATACTTTCGGCGAAGAGACATACTTTAACCACTTTGAATAGCATCATTTGATTTGGTTTCAATGAATACACAAAAGCAATAAGACAAAGTAAAGAAGAAGAGTGAAAACCTAAAAGGAATGTGAAAAAAAAATATTGTAATGCATATATTTCATGACCATCTGAAAACCATATGTCATTTTAAATGATGTGGCACAATAATGACCATTAGGAAAAACAGATTTGAAATGAATGGTTAAGATTTAAGAGCAACCATAGTCAAGCACAAAAAAAACTTAATTAGGCACCTTGAACCTATTTAAGTACTAAAATGATCTGGTACTAATCGTTATCAAATACTTTGTCATATAGAAGTAATATGATCCCCTTACGGAATATTATATATATATATATATATATTTAATCATTGATTGATAATATTATATTAAAAAAACATAAAGTCATCTTTTAGATTTTATTTATAAAATAGGATTGGTGTAATAACCTGTTTCAATAAAACACTATGAACATGATTTTTTATTTTTTTATTTTTAGCAGTTTGAGCATGGTTGACCAAATTTGATTTTTCTTTCAAAATGAAATTTGGTTTTAACTATTGTATGATTAGTTGAGCTTGTCATCATGAGTTCATAGACTAATGACACATCTAACTTTAAATTATGGCTAAAAGGCTATAGTTTTAAAAAATTTTGATAACCAGTATTTTATATATGTCCATACCAGTCTCGAATTTTTACCAATTATGACCTAAAGGCCTGTATATATGTGAAGAACCATGCCTTAGGTGAAACAAATTCTAAAATACTAGTTTCGTCCTAAAACCCCCCATAAACCCACAAACCCTTATTGGATCTAATCTAACATGTATTGCGACCCACTTTCATGCCAAATGAGTTTCATCGAAATTGACTAATTTCTAGCAACCAATACACCACACATACCTAACCTTTAGCAATCCCATCCTTCGATGATCTCACCACCAAAAGTTATTATCAACAGTTGTCAAATGTGCTGAGATCGAGACAATAAAGCCTGCAACAATTGTTTTTAGTTTTTCTACCATTTGACCAAATTTTGACCAACCTAGGTCAAGCCATGTACCTAGTGCCCTTTTATTTTGGACCTTTTGAATCCATTTCCGACATTCATTTGTCAAAATTCCTCACAATTTGAGAGATCCATCAATAATAGGTTCAGTCAAATTTTCTAACAAGTTTTTGGTCACCAACAATTAAATTTGACCGAGATGAGCACACCAAAGTGTTACCCATATCATGGGCTTTCCCTTAATATATAATTTATGAATTTTAAATGCTGTTTAATTAATTTTCCCTTTTTGGTCCTATGGATTTAATACTAACTAAAATTTGACAGTATTTGGACCACATATGACCAAATTGAAATTGAAATTATATTTCTAGATTTCATTAGGCCTCAATATAACGTTCAATTCATAAAATTGGCCTCAAGGATTTTGGGTACTAAGTAGGGGTGGGCAAAAACCGAACCGGACCGATCAAACCGATCAAACCGACATATTTGGTTTGGTTTGGGTTGGTTTTAATTTATTAATCGGTTTGGTTCGGTTAAATATATAAAAAAAAACCGAAACGGTCGGTTCGGATTGTAGGTTGGATGAAATTTATCCAACCCAACCCGCACCAAACCGATCATCAATTAAACTAACATTTTATTTTACTTTTATATATAAATATAGTATATAATTATAAAATAAAACTATTATTTTATTTATTGTGAGAATGGGATTGAAGAGTATGGAAGAAGACTTTTTTAAATAATTTTTATTTTTATGGATTATTAGTTTATTTAATTATAAGTTCATTTTAAAATTTAAGATTTCAAATATGGATTGTATTCTATTTTATAATTAATAATGGTTGTAGATTTGTTATAGAATTTATTTGTTGGTGTATGATGTATTTGTATAATTAGGTTGTAGTTGTAGACTTATATTATAGTTATATGGTTTTATTTTGTATTATCTTACTTGTATTATAGTTGTATGGTTTCATGTTGCATTGTAGTTAATAGTTAGTTTATTTGGTATTTTTGCTAGTTGAATGTATATTAAAATTATTTAATTTAGATATTATTTAATTTAGATAATAGCTTGAAAAAGATGCTTAATTCAAAATATAATGCATGAATATGATTGAAGATTGATAATTAAAAGGCCTAAAAAATTTTTATACAATTTTGAACCCAATGTGTACAATTTTTATCTCAAAATAGCATAAATAAAAAAATTTGGATCGAGATCCAAACCGACCTAAACCGTTAACCCAACCCAAACCGACCAATGATCATCGGTTTGGTTCGGTTCGGGTTGAACATGGTGGTCGGTTTGGTTTGGTTTGGTATCCAATCCAAACCGAATTGGTCGGTTCGGTTTAAAAAAATCTATAAAACCAAACCAAACCGCACCGAGCCCACCCCTAGTACTAAGTCTTGAGAGTTCATAATATTATTGGACTCTATCCAATTTCGATAATATTTGGGGTGATAAAAGTTATTTTAAGACATTAGATACACACTGATGTTTTTGGTTTAATTTTTAGAGCCTGAGATATATTTTTGGGGAAATTTTATCTACAACCCTAAGGTTAACCATTCAATTTTGGTTCCCAACTTTCTTACATTATAACTGCAATTTCTAATTTAAATAAATGTTTATATGATGCTAAAGGGGATCCTACATGGCAATGAAAATTACATATATACCCTTTTATTTAAAAACAGAATTTTAAAGTTTAAATTTGAGGGAAAAAACTTACAAAAATTTGAAAAAAGTAGTCGTTGTTCAACAACTATATTTTTTCCTATATATTCTGCGGCAAATCCAACTTATACCACTTTATACAAACCTGCTGATTACCAAACAAAAAAAAAAAAAAAAAAAAAAGCAAAATCCATACACAAACCACAACCAAACCTGCATCTGCACACAAACTCCATCTTATACCATGATATAAACCTACACACAAGCCATAAACAGACTTCTTGCACCGCATTGCCTGCACCATATACAAACACACTTCATGCACCATACACAATATACAAACATGCACCTCACTATCACAAGCTGCGCCACACTACCCACACCGCACAATATAAACCTACAAAACACTACTTGCATCATATACAAACATACTTTTTGCACCATATACAATATACAAACCTGAACCTCACCATCACAAGCTACACCAAACTGCCTACACCACAAGAAATAAACCTATACCATCCTGCCTACACCATAAACCTTGCCAGCTTGCATCTTTACCACCAATTACAAAAAAAAAAAAAAAAAAAAAAAAAGGAAAAAAATGCACCGCATGATATAAACCTACACCACACTGCCTACACCATAAACCTTACTAGCTTGTACCTTTACCACCAATTACCAAAAAAAATAATAATAAAAAGGGAAATAAAACGCAATCATCTTGTGCAAGTTCTGAAATAAATGAAGGAATGGTAAAGTTTTAAAATAGAATATGCTACTATGGAAAAAAAGTATGCATAAAGATATCAGAGTCCAACACAAATCCATCAAAATTGTATTTTTTTGTAGTAAAGGAAAATGCAATTTCTTTACATTTTGGACTCCTAAAAGAGAAGAATACAATGATGATGTGAATAATCAGGAAAAGAAACAATGTTGTCAAGAATGTGAAAATCTATCCTAACTTCAACTCCAAATTCAAGCTCTAACAGTCAGAGTACAAATTTTAAAGGCAATGCAAAGTGGGATTAAGATGATCATGCTAGTCAATATGCTATTTTTTAGCATAACAACTGCTATATTCATGCCAATAGTAATGAAATAACTGTTATATAATGCAAATGCAATGTAATTTTATAAATAAAAGAACTTTCATTCATAATATCAATTCAGCAGGTGATGATACATTCATGTATATGCATATACATTTGTTTCCTTGTGGCTATACAAAAATAAAGGGTCTAACATCACCTATTAAAAAAACCTAACTGTGACTTTACAATTATGCACCAAACCTATACCAATGTCACTTGCACCAAACAAACAGTATAATTTTATACTATTTGCACCAAAAAATATTATAAAGTATAGTATTTGTAATTTCTTCAAAAATAGGGACATACTGCTATACTATGTTTTATGTCCTAAAATATGTCCTAAAGAGCATAAACAATATGCATAGCTGGCATTCATAGCCTCCTAATTCAAGAAACAAAAACCAACCTAGCAATCCAATAATTATCACTACTTAAGCAAAACATAGCTGCTGTTAGACTAACCCACACATTTTCTTCCCTCTGCCTATGAAATTGAATCCAAGTATCAGTGGCATGCTTAGTTTAACATATTGTAATCCATCTCACAAATAAATTCCAAAAACTATTATACCTATACAAGAAGAACAAAGTTAGTGTCATGCTTGGTTTAACATATTGTAATCCATCTCACAAATAAATTCCAAAAACTATTATACCTATACAAGAAGAACAAGGTACTAAATTTGAACATCTTGCAACTGAAGATGTTGTTACTAGTGTTGAAGTTGTTGCGGTTGCAGTTGAACCATTGCCAATCTCTTAACCACATTTATCCTAACAAATAACAATATGATGTTAAAGCCTATAAGCATATTTTTTTTGTTTTTAAATAATTAGAATAAGCATATGAACTATTAACATTATTTGCTGCTTCTTACTTTTTTTACTATTTTGAATATAAGAGCATGACTATTTGTTATGGCGAAGACCCTTGCAAACCTCACATCTCTGTGTAAATGATCTTTGCTCCCTTAATGGTTCATAGGTTCCTTCCTTTTAGTTAAATTCGGTCTGGGTTAAGCTCTTATCCACATATGTAGTGGAGTCACCTCTCATGTTGGAAATACATGTCAATACATGATTATATGGAATGTCATTGATCTTTCAGGCTCCATAAGCACAGGAAAACTTATCCAAATAAACAATAACCACTTCTAAGTAAGGGCTTTGATATGCTTCTTATAGAACCTCCTCATCATTATTCTCCTAATATACTCAAGCAAAGACAATATTAATTTATTTCTATAACTACTCAATTTGCTATTAAATGACTCGGTTATATTGTTAGTGACATGGTTAACCTTAACACTGACATCGAAGGCATGTCTTGCCCAATGAGGGGCAGGAATTGTCATCAAGTAATGATAAGCAGCCACTGAAATTATCTTAATTGCCTTCATGTTATATTTGAACTCTTGTACATATGTTGCCTTACATGAAGCCCAAAACAGATTCCCCACTTACAATCCTGGAAACTTAATCTTGAAATTAGCAAATATGTGCCTAGCACAATATTATTTTTATCCTTTAGAAATAAATGAGTTTAAAGCATTCAATATCCCTTTTTCACATGTCTATCATAAATGTGATGGTCCTCTTCTCTTCCACACCAATATGATCATGCAGTAGCTCTACCAACCAAGACTAACTACTTAGGTTTTCAGCCTCACAAATGGCAACTACAATTAAAAACAAACTACTATTTGAATCCAAACAAACAGTAGTTAGCCAAACCCCTCCAAAAGACTCTCTAAGATGGCACTCATCAAGACCAATAAATGGTCTATAGCCATTCAAATAGCATGATTTTTAAGCTGGAAAACTAAGAAAAAACTTCTGAAACAGAGGATTTTCAGATGGAATAGGCCTAATTGACTTTATCAATGCTACTATTCCAAGATTCACAACCTTAAGATCATTAGCATAATTATGTAACTTGGGGTAATACTTTGCATGGTCACCACTAAGAGAAGCAAGTGGAATTCTTTTAGCTCTATACAGTTTTTGTTTGTGAAATTCAAGTCCAAACCTCTACATCACTTCCTCCTTAGTTTTTTCATACTTTGCATCTGGATTTGACCTAAACCACTCCCCTAACTAATTGGCAATCTAGGTACTTGTAGCAATTGGGTAATAAGTTTTTATCTTAAAAGAAATCCCATCATACAGTGGAGATACATGAATCCTCCAAGGATAGCTCCTAGTGTTCCCACAATATGCAATAACTCTTATGTTCTGATTTCTAATTTTTATAAACCTAAAACCCTCTTGTATACCATATGCATTCAAGACTTTTCTAAACACCTTCACATTTTCAAAAACTTGAAACAATGCCAATTTGATCTCCCTATTAGCTGAAGGTTTATATACATTCCTACTAATACCACTAGACAACCTTGTAGCTGGACTCTCATCCTTAGAGTCAGATCCAATTGGCAGACCTTACCATCTACCTTATAATCTACCTCACTACCACTTCTACTGCTATCACCACCATTGTCCACCATCACATGCTCATCTTACCTAACACCATCATCATCCTTATCATCAGCAGTCCATCCAAACATTTCATGTGGATCAAGTTCATCATCATTTTCAACATCATCTGCAACTGCTTCACTGGAAATTTGTTCATATGTGGGGATATATTCTTAGTTAGAGTTTGGTTTAGGATTATTAGGAATGGGGTCAGATGGTGGTATAGGATGTTGTTCTTGTTTAGGGATGGGCTCAAGTGGTGGATTGAATATGCATCATGATTAGAAATGTGTTCTATTGATGGCATAGAGCTAGTTCATGCTTGGAAATAGGTTCATATGGTGGAATAAGAGTTGGTTCATGATTGGAAATGGATTCAGATGATGGCGTAGAAGCTGGTTCATGGTTAAGGATGGGTTAAGATTCTGGTTTGGGGGTGATGTAGATAGTGACATAAGGATCTCATTATAACTCCATGCTAGAGGTATGAAATCCACATCCAAATTGACCCCTTCTATACTTCTATCCACAAACATCTTAAAAACTACCAATAACTTATTATCGGTTTCTATTTTCACTCTTTCCTAATTTTTCCATGGTAACCTAACATGTACATCCATGGTTTCTCCTTTCTGAAGTAGTAGACCCAATACCAACATCTTAATATCTACCTATAGAATTACAAGGGTATATGGTATGGCTTACTCAAGCTTTACAGACAAGACGCATCAATCAAAGATGAAACATATGCAAAAAGATAAATTTGTCCTTCGTCTATTAACTATAACGATGTGTAACTAATGGTAGGGGTTGAAATTGTACTGTAAGAAAGTTGGGGAACTAAAATTGAATTATGGTTAACCTCAAGCACTGCAGTTGAATTTTCCATATTTTTGTTATATTCTAGGCACTGTGATTGAAATTCTAGGTGATCCGACAGTAGATTAAAAGTAAGTTGTGATCTATGAGTGGATTTTTCTTGTCACAAATATTTTGGGCATGTTAAATTGATGATTTCATGGTTTTGAAGTTTTATGGAAAGTTTGATACATTATGGTTATATAATTATATATATATATATATATATATGAAAATATATAAAATAATCATTTCATATGATTTTTCGCAAGGTTTTAAATGTTTAAAAATTTTAATATGTTCATAAAATGATTATAATGCTTAGTGTTTAAATTTTTTTGCAATTTAAATATTGAATATTAAGGATTTTGAATATAAATATTTACTTGAAAATAATAGAATAAAGAATAAATAAGGCAAAATTATACTTTTGTACCTCTGTTTTGCCATACTTTCACTTAGGGGTTTATAAAAAAAATTTTGGCGCTTAATACCCCTTATTACCAATACTGTGAAAACCATACGTCCAAATCATGTCATATGCTTTTCACATGATCGCTTTTATATTTTTTTTTTCTGATAATTTTCAAAAAGATTTTGGGAAAAAAAAAATCAAATCCCACCTGTCTAAGATGAGGTCTAATATAAAAGCTTTCTCTTCATTTGATAAGGTGACACCTTATAAAACCGACATGTCACCTTCTTCTTCTTCTCTTCTTCTAAAAATATATATATACATAATTATAAAAGAAGCAACAAAAAAAATTATGGTAAGTAGATTATACATACATGAAGAGATACATGAGCGAAGAGTTATGTGTGAGGAAGACTAAGAGAATTGATCGACGATGGAGAATTGGGTTGTCGATAGAGATTTCTAGAGACATAAAGCTAGGAGGATTACACTACCGGAGATAGCCATGACCGTGGTCGAGACCACTCTTTATGATGTCAATATCGAGGACACGTTTGTTTTCAGTTTTAACCAAAAGAGAGAGAGAGAGAGAGAGAGAGAGAGAGAGAGAGAGAGGAACCTTTTTAGATTCATCATTCACCAGTGGAAGTTGTCATTTTAGGATCACTTAGAAGCAAAAAATAAATAAAAAAATCCATACCCACCATGAACTCTTTCCATTCTTATATTGTCCTAAGCTTAATATGTAGGGGAGAGGAGAATCATTCTTAGTTTATCCTATGTTTTTCTTTCAATTTTATGTACAAGAATTTTAGTTTTAAAGGAAAAAAAGTTACAGAGCAAAATCATACCCATAAATTTGAAATGCAAAAACAAAAATACAATTAGAAGATGGTTATGGCTTTATAAGAATAACTTAATATATTTTACTTGGTTTTTTCTAGGTTGGATTATTTTGTAAGATGGTCCTGAACAATTCCTTTTTATACATATAAATATAAAAATAAAAATACCTTTGTCAACAATAGAAAAAAACCCCAAAGCCAACCAAAAATTTAAGAAGACAATGGAAACTTAGGGTTTGGTTAGGTGTAGCTCTAAACTTTTTTAGTTAAAAAAATACTGTGGTGATCATTTGGCTTTGTAAAACATGTGGTAGTAAGTGATTAGGTTGTGGAAACAAATCGGATTTTTGATTTGGTACCATCATAGTATCTAAGTGTTTATCTTGATAAATGGGTTTTCATGTGGGATTTTTTTTTTTCTCTCAAAATTTTATGAAGATTATCAAAAAAGTAAAAAATATAAAAAAAAAAAAAAAAAAAAAAAGTGATCATGTGATAACATGTGACATGATTCGGATGGTTTTCGTGTGATTTTCACAAAATTGGTCATAGGGGATATTAAGTGTAAAATTTTTTTATAAATCTTTCTAAGTGAAAATATGGTAAATATAGAGGATATTAGAGTACATTTTGGCCAATAAATAATATATTTTTGTTATATGATACACGTGATAAGTGGATTTAGAATCTTTGTGCTAAGCAATACCATGAATACAGATATGAATACAACTATGATCATATATTTTTGTTCAATACATAATATATTATTTCATCCTTTACTATCATCAAATAATGTAGAGAGTAGTTGAGAGATTCGAGCTCTATGATGCCTTAAGACATTAAGGTCGTATGATAATTTCCCCTTCCTTGATTGGATCTATCTTAGAACATTAAATGTTGTATGAAAGGATTTGATATTAGGCATGACACATATGTTTTGGTATCACATAGATTACGATTATGAAACTATTACTTTTGCCTATAATTTATTTTCTTAAAATATAATTTATTTTTTTAAGAAAATTCATGAGTTTTTTTAAAGTTGTTTTCCAAAATAAAAAAACTTTCAGAAGAGTGGATGTAAGGTTTTGAAGATAAATAATTATATTTGTATTATTATTTTATTTCACTTACTGAGTATATCTCATAGTTTTGTTTTCTAAATTGTTTCTCTTAGGTCTAAGATGACAAGTTGCACATATAACATCTGGACATCTTCATCCTCACTTTAGTACCTTCACTGATACCAATTTGAAAGGTTAGGACAAGGTTCAACTAAAGAGAACAAGGTTTATAAGTTGATGAAATTGATTCTTGGTGATGATGTTCTCGGCTTTGTTTGAATAAGCTGATGCATAGTTTTGCCCATCAAAGATAGGAGGTGAAGGTGCTGAAAAATGTAAGGAAGTCATTGAAACTGGTTGGTGTTTTATGAGTTTTCAATCAGTTTTGTCAAAGGATTAATGAAACCAAGAAGCTCTGATACCAATTTGAACAACCATGACTTGTTTGTCAAGTTCAATTCTAGAATTGTAACAAAAATCAAGGCAGCAAATGGAAAAATGATGGAGGCACAAGGAAAAGGTGATTTAGTGATTAAAACACCTAAAAGTACAATTTCAATTACCAATGTTTTATTCATACCAAATCTGTCCGAGAATTTACTTAGTGTGCCACAACTTATGAAAAAAGAATATTGGTATCAGAGGGAACAAGATGACCTATGGTCCTTGTATAATATGCAAGAAGCAAGGACACACAGCCAAAATATGCTAGTGGAGACTGAATGCTCAATGCAAAGTTTGCAAGCAATTCGGTCACATGGAAAAGGTTTGCGGGCAAAAGAACCAAAGGCAAGAGGCAAGACATGCTCATAAACCCGAAGAATCAAATGGAGAGCATGAGTATACATGTTAAAGAATCATGGCATTGTTAGCCATGAACCATGCAAACCTGAGACCAAGGCAAGACAAATCCGAGAAGAAGCAAGGTACCTTGGCCGAGGGGTTATCTTTTAAGTTTGCTTTGTATTTTTTGTGGTTTTTTTTTTTTTTTGTATTTTGTCCTAGCAATCTAAGCTAGATAAATTGATGCACAAAGAAACCAAAATGCTTAAATTAAAGTGTATTAGCCAAATTAGGGTTTTAGCAAGTTTAGGAAAGTGAAGCACCTTGATGACATGGAAAGCACCTTGGTGACAAGGATTTTGACATGGAAGCTACTTGGTGACATAGAGCTCAACCATTCAGCCTCTCTCTCATCCAACGCATGTAGGACATGTGTCAGCATGCATGAGGACTACTTCAACATAAAGCACTCAATGAGACAGCGACACTTGTCAACAAACTAAGAAACATGGTGAAAAGTTACTCTGCACATGTGTTTTGCTTCACCATGAAGGAATTGTTTTCTATTGGTGCTAAAAACCGGCCATGGTGTGCTTTTACACATCTTTTGTGTTCTATAAATATGTATTACATTTCACTGAATAATATAAGTTGTTTTTTGGTGAAAAATACCTTAGTTTCCTTTTGAAACCAAGAGAAACACAAAACCGGCGTTGTTAACATATTTCCATCAGCTTATTCAAACAAAGCCGAGAACATCATTACCAAGAATCAATTTTATCAACTTATAAACCTTGTTCTCTTTAGTTGAACCTTATCCTTACCTTTCAGTTTTCTAAATTGTTTCTCTTAGGTCTAAGATGACAAGTTGCACATATAACATCTGGACATCTTCATTGCACATATAACATCTGGACATCTTCATCCTTACTTCGGTACCTTCACTTTCTCATGTCTTTGGTATCATCGTATTTCCATTACTAATATATTTTTCTTTTGTTAATTTTTTGGATTTATTATTTATTTAATTCCATTTAATCTTGAACCCATGCATTTCTTTTAGATTCCTATAGTGGATTAACCTAATATGTATGACTTTATTTTATTTTTCTTGAAACCCTTGATTTGATGTTGTTGATTTGTAAAAGTCTATTAGAGGTGTTTATTATAATTTTGTGTGTATTGTCGAGTTATATCTAATTTATAAGAAGGTTTTTGATGTGATTCTGCCCGAGCACGCTCAACCGATAACCCGTTGGGGTGCTGACCCGACACGGATAAAGACCAGGCCAATCACAAGAGCTCAAATTAAGAGATTTAAGGACAACCTGGGAGCATTTATACAGGGGGTAATCAATTCTCAACAGAGCTTGTCCATACTTGAAGATACAAAGCCTATTCTAAACATCCAAGTGGTGGAAGCCGATATGGACCTGGGTAGCAGTTTTGGTGCAAATATGGACAACGGGCAGCATGAAATGGTTCCAACTCTATATGGATTCAATACATATGCCTAAGAGGATATGTAATCAAGTCAATTCAGCTTCAAAGGCATTCAAAAAGGGGTTGTACGGACAGCTTCAAATTTGGCCTGTTTTTTACTGTATTTTGTGCTGGCTTTACTGTATTTTGCTGAGTTGGCTTTTTCTTCCTCTTCCAAGCATGGGAAACGTTGATGGAATTTGGTGTAGGTTTATGTTGTTGTACCCTAGAGCACAATCATTCAAGGTGTTAGTCAAGAATGATTGTTGTTGGTTCTTGGTTCTTGATGTTTTTTTTTTTTTGGGTTTGTTAAGGTTTTGTTTCTGGTTTTAATGGAGGTTTAGGGTTCTTGAGAAGGTTGTTAGCTTTTGGGAAGAAGAAGAAACCAAAAATGTAGTAGTTGAGAGAGAGAGAGAGCCAAAAATGTTGTTTTTCAAAATCTGTTTTTGAATATTTTCTTTCTCAACGTTTTTCATTACAATTTTCATACTTTTAAATACATCAAAAAGACAATAAGGCATGCTTACATATTGAGCAATAAATACAAAAGCATTAAAAGTAACCAACCAAGCCAAACTACCTCAACTAACTCTAATCAATGTGCTGGGCATGCAAGAAACCTTCTTTAATGGGCAGTTCAGCTTGTCTAAGGCATTTGAATTTGAAAACCAGCTCCATTTGACTTGAAAATTGGAGGGAAGCCTTTTTGAATATTAAACTATGTTCTACCCAAAAACCAGATAAAACAAAGTCCATTTACCCATTCAAAAGTAATCAAACCCGAGGCAGTTTTGCCCAGTTTTCTGGGCAACAACACTACACAAGGGTCAGATTGTTTTGGGCTTAACTCAGCCTTTCCAGCTCCAAATTGGGCCATTCTTTTTGCTGCTGCTTCCTCTGCATATCTTGCACATTGTGGCAAGATCACCACATTTCAACACTCCTCCTTGGTGTTCTTGCTTGAAATATTTAGAAGCTTCCTCAAGGTCTCAAATCTTGCTTTTGGAAGTGGCTTGGTGAAGAAATCTGCAAGGTTATCTTCGGTCTTGATATATTCCAAGCTTACTTCTCCATTTTCTTCAAACTCCCTCAAAGAGTGATACTTCACCAGTATGTGTTTTGTCCGTCCATGTTGAACGGGGTTCTTGGCTATTGATATGGCTGAAGTTTTGTCACATTTGATGATGGTTGAACCCTTTTGAGGATAACCAAGGTCCTCCAATAATTTCCTAAGCCAAATGCATTGATTTGCACATGAAGAGCAAGCAATGTACTCGGCTTCGGCGGTGCTTTGAGCGGTTGTTGCTTGCTTCTTTGCATTCCATGAGAATGGTCCACTACCAAGTGAGAAAAGATACCCCGAAGTGCTCTTCATATCATCCAAGCATCCAGCCCAATCACTATCCGAGTAGGCCATTAATCTCATCACATATTGCCTATCATACCAAACTCCAAAGTCTTGTGTTCCTTTTAAGTATCTAAGAATTCTTTTGTCACCTACAAAATGGTTTTGGGATGGTGCTTGCATATATCTAGACAAAACACATGTGGCATGCATAATATCCGGTCTTGATGAACATACATAGAGCAAACTTCCTATCATGCTTCTATATAGGGTCGGGTTTACCTTTGGTGTGCCATCCTCCTTCTTGTATTTGTCTCCTTGGCTCATTGGTGTTGACATTGGCTTGCATTCATCAAGGTTGAACTTTTTCAAAAGATCTTTGATGTATTTCTCTTGAGATATGAAAATACCCCTAGAGCATTGCATCACTTCCACTCCAAGGAAGTAATTCATTTCACCAAGGCTTGACATGTCAAACTCCTTTTCAAGTTCATTTTTCAAAACTTCCACATTCTTTTCATTTTCACCCGTGACCAACAAATCATCCACATAGAGTGAGATAACAATCATGCCTTCTTCATTCCTTATGTATAGTGTTGGCTCATTTGGACTCCTCCTAAAGCCTTGGTAGGTCAAGTAACCATCAATCTTGCCATACCAAGCCCTAGGTGCTTGCTTTAACCCGTAAAGTGCCATGTGTAGATGGTAGAATTTGTCCTCATGTCCTTGAACAATGAAGCCCTCGGGTTGCTTGACATAAACCTCCTCTTGAAGCACACCATTCAAAAAAGCTGACTTTACATCAAGGTGGTACACCTTCCATGACATTGAGGCCAAGATGGATAGGATGAGCCTTATGGTCTCCATTCTTGCAACCGGTGCAAACGTCTCTCCATAATCTACACCCGCTTGTTGTGCATAGCCTTTTGCCACAAGCCTTGCCTTGTGCTTGCATATTGTTCCATCCGGGTTGAACTTGGTCCTAAAGATCCACTTTACACCAATTGGTTTCTTGTTTTTAGGTTTAGAAACCAAAGACCAAGTTTCATTCTTTTCTATCATATCCATTTCGGTTTGCATGGCCTCCATCCACTCTTTCTTTTGCATAGCTTCTTGAGCATTGGTAGGATCACTCAAGGCAACATTGCACCTTTCATATATTTCGGACAATGGCCTTTCTCCTCTAACACCATCTCCAATCTCCAATTCGGCTCCAATGGTCTCAAGTGCATCCTCCTCATCATCTTCATTTTCTTCATTGTCATTGTCATTGGTTTCTTCTTCTCCATCATCCAACCGAGCATTATCTTCATGGAAAAGAAGCTCCTCCTTTGTCCAATCCCAAACAGCATCTTCATCAATCCTCACATCCCTTGTTACCACAAGTTTCTTGGTTTCCAAGTTGAAAACCCTAAAACCTTTGGTAACCTCACTAAAGCCGACCAAGATGCCCACATTTGCCCTTTTGTCAAGCTTGTCTCTCATGTGTGGATGAACATGGAGAAAACAAACACTTTCAAAGATTTTTATGTTGTCCAAAGATGGTTTTTCTCCATACCATATCTCATAGGGTGTCTTGGACTCATTGGCCTTGGTGTATGCTCGGTTTTGGATGTAGCTAGCCGTGTATATGGCTTCGGCCCAAAACTTCTTTGGCATGTTCTTCTCATGTATCATGCACCTTGCCATCTCCATCAAGGTCCTATTTTTCCTCTCACAAACACCATTTTGTTGTGGTGTGTATGGTGTTGTGAATTGATGCACCATTCCATTTTCTTTGCAAAAATCCTCCATAGCCAAGCTTGTATATTCTCCACCATTGTCGGTTCTCAAGCACTTCATCTTTGCATTGCTTTGGGTTTCCACCATCTTCTTAAATTCCATGAACTTCTCAAGCACTTGTGACTTGGTTGTTAGAAAATATACCCAACACATCCTTGAGTAGTCATCAATGAAGGTTAGGAAGTACTTACATCCTCCAATTGATGACAAACTCATCGGTCCACACACATCCGAATGGACTAGCTCAAGCTCTCCTTAGCTCTCCATGAACCGGCTTTAGGGAATGGAAGCCGTGTGGATTTCCCTAGTTGGCATACATCACATAGGCTTTTCATCTCCTCAATCTTTGGCATGTCCTTCACAATGGCATTGGTGTTTTTCATGGCACCATAGCTAGAATGCCCAAGCCTTTTATGCCAAAGTTGAGAAATGGACTCCACTTTGGTTTTTAAGGCTTGTTCATTCTTAACTAGGTCCAATCTATAGCTTTTGTCGTTCAATGGTACCTTAAACAGCTCAATACCACAAGCATCATATATGATACATCCATCTTTTGCAAAATTTAAAGCAAAGCCTCTTTCTACCAATTGTGCTACACTAAGCAAGTTTTCACACAAACTAGGAACATATAGCACATCTTTTATAATTTTGGTACCTTCCTTGGTGTTCAAGCACACATCTCCTTTGCCTTCTACTTTCATGAACCGGCCATCACCAATCTTCACTTTGGTTTTGTAGTTTCGGTCAAGCTCCACAAAGCCATCCTTTTGGAAACTCATGTGGTGTGAGCAACCACTATCCACAAGCCAACCGAGACCACTACTTGTGACTTTAAGGCATGTGGCCACAAATAGGTTCTCGGCTTCTTCATTAACCACATTGGCTTGTTGTCTCCTTTGCTTGCATACTTTGGCAATGTGGCCTTTTCCTCCACATCTTTCACAAGATGCATCCGGCCTCCAAAAACACTTGGATGGTGGATGTCCAAGCTTCTTGCAATGAGGGCAAGGTGGATGCCCTCCTCGGTTTTGATGGTTTTGTTGTTGTTGTTATTGATTCCATCCATTTTTGTTGTTGTTTGTGTTGTTGTTGGTTGTAAAACCGGTTTGGTTGGTGTTGTTGCTCTTCCTTCCTTTATTCTTCTTTTTGTTGCCGTGGCCACCATAGAATGCACTCTCTATGGTCTCCTCCTTTCTAATGGCTCTCCTTTGTTCGGTTGCTTGAAGAGCATTGATGAGCTCACTCAAGGTTATTTCACTAAGATTTCTAGATTCTTCAAGGGAGGAAATCTTAGCTTCAAACCTTTCGGGTAAGCTCACCAATACTTTCTCTACTACCCTTTGATCGGTCAATTGCTCACCAAGGACCCGAATTTGATTTACCACTTTGAGCATCCTTTCCATGAAATCCTTGACAAGCTCATTCTCCTTCATCTTCAAGGTCTCAAACTCTCTTCTTAGGTTTAAAACTTGCATTTGCCGAGTTCTAGTATTTCCATGGAACTCCTCTTGAAGCTTTATCCAAACCTCTCTAGCACTTGTGCATGACATTATCCTTGTAAAAATGGAATCACTCATGGAGGAGTGCAAGGCAGTGAGGGCCTTGAACCCCTTGGCAACTTCGGCCTCATGTGCATTTCTTTGTGCTTGGGTTGCATTAGCTCTCAACTCTTCCACTACATAACCTTTTTCTATGACTTCCCATAAACCAAAGGCTTGAAGGTAGGCTTTCATTTTTATACTCCAAATAGAATAGTTTTGGCCTTCAAACTTAGGTGGTGTTGGGGTTGCAAAGGATTGTGAGGCCATTTGAAAAAATGGTTTTTGAAAAGTTTTGAAAAATGGACACAAGAACAAGCTCTCGGGTGGTGGTGTTTTGGTGAGTTTCAACTAGTCTTTTTGGGAGGTTTTGGTTTCGGTTGGAAGGCTTTAGGTTGGGGATCCTCTCACAAATAAAATGGTCTAGGTTGAAAGCTCACAAGGTCTTAAGAAATTACACTTAGCTCTGATACCATGATGGAATTTGGTGTAGGTTTATGTTGTTGTACCCTAGAGCACAATCATTCAAGGTGTTAGTCAAGAATGATTGTTGTTGGTTCTTGGTTCTTGATTTTGTTTTTTTTTTTTTTTTTTGTTAAGGTTTTGTTTCTGGTTTTAATGGAGGTTTAAGGTTCTTGAGAAGGTTGTTAGCTTTTGGGAAGAAGAAGAAACCAAAAATGTAGTAGTTGAGAGAGAGAGAGCCAAAAATGTTGTTTTTCAAAATCTGTTTTTGAATATTTTCTTTCTCAACGTTTTTCATTACAATTTTCATACTTTTAAATACATCAAAAAAACAATAAGGCATGCTTCCATATTGAGCAATAAATACAAAAGCATTAAAAGTAACCAACCAAGCCAAACTACCTCAACTAACTCTAATCAATGTGCTGGGCATGCAAGAAACCTTCTTTAATGGGCAGTTCAGCTTGTCTAAGGCATTTGAATTTGAAAACCAGCTCCATTTGACTTGAAAATTGGAGGGAAGCCTTTTTGAATATTAAAGTATGTTCTACCCAAAAACCAGATAAAACAAAGTCCATTTACCCATTCAAAAGTAATCAAACCTGAGGCAGTTTTGCCCAGTTTTCTGGGCAACAACACTGCACAAGGATCAGATTGTTTTGGGCTTAACTCAGCCTTTCCAGCTCCAAATTGGGCCATTCTTTTTGCTGCTGCTTCCTCTGCATATCTTGCACATTGTGGCAAGATCACCACATTTCAACAAACGTGTGGGACTTCATATTCAGCTTATTTGGCATCCTACAAAGCATATTGAAGCTGATTTGGAGTTCAAATTGGTCAAATATTTGTCAAAGTCAACTTAGTCAAAAAGCTAGTATTTTAGTTTCCTAATTTGATTCTACTTTTTGTTTTAGGAAATTACCATTATTTTTTAGTTTTTATTTATTTATTTTCTGAAAAAATAAGTTTAGGAAATTTATTATTTTATTATTTTCATTGTAAATTAATTAATTCCTAATTTAAAATAAAAGAATTAATTAATTCAAATTAGATTAGGAAAGGAGTGAGAATGTCGGCCACCATAGAAAACTATTTTGTATGGCCGGTTTTCCTTTTGTTTTTAGGGTTTTATTTCATGAGTTTGTAGCCTATTTAAAGGCTTATTTTTCAATAAGAAGACAACTTTGATTTGATTGAGAAAATACTTGTGAGATTAATTATCTCTTTGTTCTTTGAGAACACCTAAAACACCATTAGAGAATTGGTTGTTTTAGCTTGACTTATCAATAGGTTTTCCATCCCCTATTGTGGCATCTACATTATACCAAGGTTTCTAACCACAGGCTGGTTAGGGGTTGAGGTCAATTCCATTAGAACTTGAACTTAATTAAGATCCGAGCTAATATAATATGGGTTTAGGAGCAGGTCGTCCTACGTTCGTATCAGTTTTACTAGATGTTTGTTAGAGAATTCTGTTAAGGTTTCCCTAGGTGAGGTCACTTCTGCTATCCTGGAAGGATCCTGAAAGCAATCCTGTCACTTAGTGTTGAAGTATGATTTTGCATCTACTTAAATAGCTGTGGCTCGTGAGAGTTGCTTGAAACATTCTACGTGAGAGTTGCTTGAAACATTCTACAGTATTTAGTTAGTCTCCTTAAAAAAAAAATGAGTAAAGTTTTAAAAGACCATGATATGAGCATATCTTCCTAATATTTAAAAAAAAAAAAAGACATTTCTAAGAATTCAATCAAAAATTTCTAATACATATATTTATGAGCATTTATCTAAATGGTAATATAATCTTCACATGCGTATTTTGTTAGTAAGTTAAATATTCATATGAGATAATTTTTACACAATATGATCTTTAAGTTAAAAGATTGAAAATTATAAAATTAATGATTCTCAAATTATTATTATAAATATTTTGATGTTACAAATAACAAAAGCAACTTCTATCACATTTATTGCATTATTCATTTTTTTGTGCATGTACAATTTGCCCGAAATTTTTATGGGTTCATGAGTTTGGGATTCCCATTATTTCATCATGTCAAGTTATTGTCAGTTTTTGTGAGATTAGAGATGGTGCAATTTTCATAGATGGTCTCATGGTCACAATACGACTTGTATTTAAATGTATCAAATATTTTAGTTTGTAAGTGTATCAAATATTTTAGTTTTCATGATGATTGGATGGAAACGTTTGTTGCTTCACTGATTTGTAAGTTTTGGTCTTCATGGAATGTACATCTATATGGTTTATCCATAAGCAGCAGTCCTATTATCAATTAGACACATTAAGAAAACTTACCTACAAAATATTCATATACATATATATAAGGCTGTAATTATGGATGAAATCGGGCACCATAAGATGGTGACAACTATCCATAGCCATCATATATGTATGATTTACGCAAACTAATAGTTATGCATAGTTATCCCCATCAAACTGTGGATAAATTTCTCCACAATAGTATTTTCATACATATTAAAATATATATCAATATTTTAAAACGTTAAGGCGTATTAAAAGGTGTTTTACTATATATGAGGCATGGCTAAACCCAAGATGCAATGAGGCATAAGCCTTTTGAGATAGTTCAAAAGCGTTTATTTTTTAGGAAGGAATTATAAAAAGTATATTTAAAAATTAAAAATAAATCCATAAGTAAACATTAATAAAATTTAGAAGCGGTTCACCATAGAAAGCAAAAAATAATAATAATAATAACAGTAATCCACATAAAATATTACATCTGTACATTATATCTTCCACAGTCTTTTCTTTTGCTCATATTTGAAAAATAAAAAAAATAATAATAATAAAGCCCACAATCCTAGTATATGATATACCCAACAATTTAATCCTCAAAATCACAAAATTAAAAGTATGCTCAACTAAGATTGGGTGGACTGCTTGATAAAGATAAAGTTGGAATACTAGTCTTGTTGATGGTGTCTGATAGTTGGTAACTAGCAGTACGTAGTGGCAAAAGACTGATTTGGGTTCTAAAAATTGAAAACTTTGACTCGTGATCAGTGTTCAATGGCTAAATGGTCGATCACCAACTTCTTGGTGGTTGTTGGTGTGTGGTGGTTGGCAATATGCTGGTGTTAGGAGAAGAAGGAAAGGAAGAGAAGAAGGGGAAGGCTGAGTTAAGCCCAAAACAATCTGACCCTTGTGCAGTGTTGTTGCCCAGAAAACTGGGCAAAACTGCCTCGGGTTTGATTACTTTTGAATGGGTAAATGGACTTTTTTTTATCTGGTTTTTGGGTAGAACATATTTTAATATTCAAAAAGGCTTCCCTCCAATTTTCAAGTCAAATGGAGCTGGTTTTCAAATTCAAATGCCTTAGACAAGCTGAACTGCCCATTAAAGAAGGTTTCTTGCATGCCCAGCACATTGATTAGAGTTAGTTGAGGTAGTTTGGCTTGGTTGGTTACTTTTAATGCTTTTGTATTTATTGTTCAATATGGCAGCATGCCTTATTGTCTTTTTGATGTATTTAAAAGTATGAAAATTGTAATGAAAAACGTTAAGAAAGAAAATATTCAAAAAACAGATTTTGAAAAACAACATTTTTGGCTCTCTCTCTCCCAACTACTACATTTTTGGTTTCTTCTTCTTCCCAAAAGCTAACAACCTTCTCAAGAACCCTAAACCTCCATTAAAACCAGAAACAAAACCTAAACAAACCAAAAAAAAAAAAAAACAAAATCAAGAACCAAGAACCAAGAACCAACAACAATCATTCTTGACCAACACCTTGAATGATTGTGCTCTAGGGTACAACAACATAAACCTACACCAAATTCCATCATTCTCTTCCTTATAAGTGAGATCATATCAGCCTTTCTTTTTCTCAATTACATTTCTTTCTTACTTTTACATGGAAATCTCTTGCTATAATTATTATGGTAGTAAATTTGCTTCTTAAAGTCTGTTAGAGATTTTCACATTTTCTTTTCTTCAATTTTTTTTCTTCGATTGAGTAGAATGGCATGATTGTTCGTTTGTATTCAAAACCTAAAATTCTAGATAGCAAATCAATCTTTGTGAAATTATGTGAAACAAAATAGACAAGAAAAAATGGATATATGAAAGAAAATGTAGAGTGTCAATTCAAGGCATATATAGGATCAGGGAAAATGGAACTTCAAAGTTTTTTAGTTCAAAGTCAAAAAATTTACATTGGAGACCCAAAATTGTACCAACACATGAAACTCACAACTCCAAAGTAACAAAGAAAAAAATAATAAGAGAAAAAGTTAGGAGTTAAATACCCAAGAATAAAATATTTTGAGAAAAATAACAAAGTCAAGGCATGTATATTTGATAATTTAAAACTCACTCATTCTCATGGCTTTAGGCATCCAGCTCAAGAAGGTAAGGTAAGTTTTGAAATTGAGATTCACATAATTTCCCATAAAATATATAGACCTCCTTAAACTTGGTCTATCTCCATTGATGTACTACTTAGGAATGTAAATCTGTAAAAACATCAAATAATAACCTTAATAACCGTTGATTGGACAAATATATATATATATATATATATATGTATATTTATATATAATCCTTTAATTTTTTTATATTGCCTAAAAAGCATCCAAGGTCTGAACGATATTATGCATGAATGATTATGAGAATCACAATATAAATGTAAGATCTTAGAACTATAAATTTTGGAGTATTTAGCCATTCGCTATTGTATATAAAACTAGAAACACAATTCTGCTAAACCATATCAAGATAGTTAGACATGTAAAATGCCAGGGTAGATATGCATATGAAAGATAAAAGAAAACATAACTTACCCAACAACTATCATAAAATAACATTGCAAAGGAAATGTATAAAAATCTAGTAAAAGAAACCATATTCCAAACACCTATTTAGCAATGTAAAGTATGTTCTTATACTATCATAGACATTAAAGAACACAAAATGAAACATCCATTTGCACAGCTTCAAACATAAAAAATGATTGTTTCATATTTCTTCATAGCTACAGACATGAAAAATGGTTATTTCTTATCTTCGCAGGACAAAATGTGTAAGCGCATTTGACATTTTAATGAAACCTAGTTTGAACCTGCATAATAATAAGTGAACATGAAGATCCCTAGGGCATAAGTACCGACCAAAAACACATCAATGATTAAGTAAAATGATACTTTAAATGTCACAATACTATTAAAGTTAACAATTTAGACATACCAGGAAAAAATAATGGGGTATTTATAACCCTATGGAATGAGTTTTTCTTATTAAACAAGGAAACTAGTTCCCAACCCTAATGGTTGGACCATAAAGCCTTACATTAAGAAAATACAGTTTCATGGTGATCCTTGATTGGAAAGGATGACGTATTATAATCTTCATAAGGTAAGTTATTGATTCCATCTGAGTGTTGGGGTAGGCATATCTATTAACAAAGTGGTCTTGGTGATGAGAATCTGCCTACACCCGTGCAAACTACAACTTGCTGAGGTGCTGATCTTATGCAATTGAAGATCAGACCAATTACTAGAGCACAAGATAAAAGGTTTAAGGACAATCTGGTTAGCTTCATACAATGTGTGATTAAATATCAAGAAGACATGATTATACTCAAAAATTCTAAGCCCATGCTAAGCATCCAAGTTGTAAAGACAGAAATGGACTCGGGAAGCTATTTTGGTGCATCTATGGATTCTGGGTAGCAAAGGATGGATTTTTTAACTTATGAACATGATTAAGCTCACCAAGGGATTATAGAATCATGCCAAGGCAAAGCTGTTCAAATGCCAATTTGTTCACGCATTTCAATAGTGGCTAGTTTTGCTTGTTTTGGCACTAAGAATGTGGTTTCTTGTAATCCAAGCAAGCTTTGATCATTCTAATCAAAGGCAACATGTGGGAACCAATTCTAATCCTATTTGGCATCCTACAAGGCATATTGGATCTGATTTAAAGCTTAAATTAGCTGGTGATTGGAAAAAAACAGCTTATTTGGAAAACTAGTCAACTACTTTCCAAATCTAAAATTTGACTTTTTGTTTTAAAAAACAGTCTTTTATTTTGGGTTTCGTTTAATTATTTTTTGGACAAATCAATTAAGGAAAGTTAATATTTTAATATTTGATTGTAAATCAATTAATTCCTTATTCAAAACTTAAAGAATTAATTAATACATATTAGATTAGGAAAGTTAAAGTCAAATTCGACCACACCAATGTTTCAACATCATTGGCCAGTTTTAACCTAGTTTTTTAGGGGTTTTGTTTTGTAATTCAAACCTACTTAAGGGCTTTTTTTTTATGGAAAATGCACTAAAATATTATTTAGAAAAATTATATGTGAGAAAAATTCTCTTTGTTCTCTTTGAACACTTAAAACACCAAATAGAAACCGAGTATTTTAGTTTGACTTATCAATAGGACATTCATCACCTATTGTGGCATCTTCATCATATATCAAGATTTCTAATCACAAGTTGGTTAGGGGTCAAGGTTACCATTAGAATCTAAACTTAATTTCAATCAGGTTAGTATAATACGGGTTTAGGAACAAGTTGACCTAGGTTTGTATCATTTGGTATCAGAGCCGAATTTTGTTCAGGTTTTATCTATCTTATTTGCCTTGTTTTGTTTTATGTTATTATGCAATTTTAATATTAGGTTAAGGTTGTTTCCTACTCATACACGTTCTGCATAATTTTAAAAAAAAAAAAAACAAATTTTTCATAGCCGAATTAGGTTTCTTTTGTTTAGCCAAATTGTTGCTTTCTAGTTTTTTGGTTGTTTTTGCATATTAGTTATTGGTAATTTGGTTTATTATTTATTTTCTTTGGCTGGTTTAAATCTTAATTAGTTGCATTCATATATTCAAAAAAAAAATTGAAATCATATTGCATAAACCTTTAAATTTACAATTTGTTTTGCTTGGAAGTTAGATTCGGTTTTGGGAAGTTGTTTGGCATTGGAATTTTTTATTTTTGTGGTGATTGAGATATTGGAGTTTGTGTTGAAATCCTTGTGATTTGAGATAAAAAAAAAACGAAAAAGAAAAAGCCAAAGTTTAAAAAAAAAAATTGCAAAAAGGCCAATTTAAAGAAGTTGAAAATTTGAATTTGATTTGGATTTAGAAATTTAATTGTGTTTGTTGGAGTTGCTGTTTATTCATTCAATATTGGTTCCTAGATAATTTAATATTGATGTTAATTGATTGGATTAAAATCGGTTTAAGGATTTGAGACGTAGATTTAAATATCTCATACTTCATTCGAATTATGTTTTTGTTAATTGATTGAATTCTTTTTCTAACTTTATTCTTTTATTCTTTTGGTCTCTTAATATTCTGGTCTATTCCTTTATTGAACCTGAAAATTTTTTGTTATTTTTCTTTCTTTTTGGTTAGAAAGCCAAGAATTAGGTGTTAAAAATTCACTCGATACTTGCGTGCTTGTTGTTGTTTTATTGATAAGTTTAGTTAGGACATACCTGGGATCTACTTTCTATTTAAGTGTGTTTTAAAAAGAATTTTGAGATATCCTTGTGAGTGGAAAAAGACAAGAGAGTGTGAGCTTAAAAGAGGGTCAAAACCTGAAACTAGAGTGACAAGACCTTGTTTGAGTGATACACTTAAGGGAGTGAAGTTGGTGAGGTTTTCTTGTATTATTTCATTAACATGACAAATTCAAGGATTAGAAGAGAAGGTGACTCAATAAAAGAGCTTGGAGAGGATTCCATGGCGTTCAAGGGAGAGTTGAGAGCATCCAGGAGTGTAGCCGAACCTAAAGACATGTTGGCAGTATTGGAACAATTACAAAGGATAAATGCTCGTTTTGATCAATTTCATCAAAGGATGGATAGATTTGAAAATTTTCAAAGAGGACCAAACCCAAGGAAGGAATTACATGGAGGTCGTGGTCGAGGTTGAGAAGACCGCAGACATTTTAAGGAAGAAATTAGAGGAGGTGATTTTGGAGATATTCTTGAGGAGGAGTATGAAGACATACTTGCATTCCAAGGAAGGCAAAACTGTGGAAGGCAAGCCCGAGAAGAAGATGATAACCTCGGAAATATTAAAGTCAACATACCACCCTTTTTAGGCAAAAGTGATAGGGAGGCTTACTTAAAATGGGAAGACAGATTGATCTTTGATTTTCAAAACTATTTGGAGGCTAAAAAGGTTAAATTGACCGCTTAGAACTTGGACATTATCCTTTATAATGGTGGATCAATGAGAAAAATTCTCGAATGAGAGTTAATGATGAATTAATAACCACTTGGAGACAAATTAAAGGAGCCATGAGTAAAAGATTTGTACTAAGCCATTACAATGGGTTGTTGCATCAAAAGTTACAATCTTTATCCCAAGGAAATAGGATCGTAGAGGACTATTACAAGGAAATAGAGATGCTTATGATAAGATTGAGCATGAATGAAGACTATGAGGCAATAATGGCTAGGTTTCTTGGAAGCTTAAACTGAAAGATTTCTAACAAAGTGGAATTACAACATGTGGCCATCAAAATTGAGAACGAGCTTAAAAGGAGTGGTAGTAGCTCACGGTTTGAAGGTGTTTTAAATAGCGAGAGGACCAGTTCAAGTGGTTGGAGAAGCAATTCCATATTCTAATCAAGGCTAAAATGGAAGCTGAAGGAAGGAAGCTCCAATCGGTCAAGGAGAGATAATCTAGTTGAATCCACACAAACACCAAAACCGAGTGGTAAATTTGATCCTAAACCACCACAACTCATGATATTGTATTTTTTAAGTGTCCGGGACAAGGACATGTTGCCAACCAATGTTCAAGCTGAAGAATTATGGTGCTAAAAGACAATGGAGAGTTGGAGTCTGATAGTGAAGAAATTAAGTCTAAAGGTGAAGATAAAGGTGAGCCCGAGATCCAAAACCGAACTAAGCTTGGTGGCAAGATGAGTATTGACCCATGTACAAGGATGAAGATCAAATGCAAAGGGAAAACATATTCCATACTAGATGTGACATTCAGGGTAACATTTGTAGTATAATTATTGATAGTGGAAGTTATGCCAATGTTATTAGTAATGTTGTGGTGGAGAAATTAGGATTAACAACTATCCAACATCCCGAACTAAATAAACTTCAATGGCTTAATAATAGTAGAGAGATGAAGGTAAATAAACAAGCAAAGGTAAAGTTTAGTATTGATAATTATATGAATGTGGTTTTGTGTGATGTTGTACCTATTCATGCTGGGTATATTTTGTTGGGAAGACCATGGTAATTTGATAAGGATACCATACATTATGTTCGAGAAAATTCCATAGTATTTAAAGGTAAGAAAATTAAGCTTGAGCCGTTAACACCAAAAGAAGTTTTTAGAGATCAATTGCAAATACAACAAAGGAGGGAGGCTGAACGGCAAAGGGAGAAGTCAAGCATGCCACCGACAGCTTCAACTATTATCCAAGAAGGCAAGGCTGTACATCATCACCAAGGTAAATTTTCTAAACCCAATAATGCGAAGAAAAAGAGAGAGAAAGCCAAGAGTGATAAAAAGAGAGAGGATGCCGAGAGTAATAAAGAAAATAGAGGAAAGAGAAAAAAAAATTCTATCTTAACCAAGGTGAGGTTAAAAAGGCATTTTTAGGTAATAAACCTATGCTGGTCATGATATTTAAAGATGCTTATTTAAATCATCTAGCTAACTCTAAAGAGCTTGTATTGCTAAGTTCTATATCTTCGCTTTTGCAGAAATTTGATGATGTCTTTCTGAAGGAGAATCCTAATAGATTACCACCTATTCAAGGGATTGAGCATCAAATAGATTTTATTCCCGAAGCTGCAATTCCTAATAAGCCTACATATAAAAGTAATCCAGAGGAGACAGAAAAGCTATAAAGCCAGGTAAGTGAATTGCTTAAAAAAGGATACATTAGAGAAAGCATGAGTCCATGTGTTGTCCCTATTTTGTTAGTCCCTAAGAAAGATGGTTCTTGGAGGATATGTGTAGATTGTAGGGCCATTAATAATATAACCATTAAGTATAGGCATCCTATTCCTAAATTAGATGATATACTTGATAAATTATATGGTGCGTACATTTTTTCAAAAGATTGATATTAGGAGTGGGTATCATCAAACTAGAGTGAGAGAGGGAGATAAGTGGAAAGCTGCATGTAAGACTAAGTATGGTTTGTATGAGTGATTAGTTATGCCTTTTGGCATAACTAATGCACCTAGCACTTTCATGAGACTAATGAACCATGTCATACGTCCATTCATTGGAAAATTTGTGGTTGTTTACTTTAATGATATTCTTGTATATAGTCGAAACCTAGATGATCATGCCTCAACAAATTTAACTTTTTTTTTTTTGAATTTTCTAGCTAACAAATCCTAACAATTGTGAAAAAATTACTATAATGCGAGAAAATTATTTTGTTTTTTCTTTTCGCTTATGATTAGTGGTTGAGAATCTTTGACATATCCTAAATTTTTCACATTCATATAACCATCTTTCTGGATTACTATTAGTCCACAACATCCTTTTAATCACTGGACATCCACAATGGCATCATATCGGCTCCGTAAACATCCTTAGAATAAGCACATTTAACAAACAAACATTCACTGTAACTCCATTAATCACTCATTCTATCTCTCAAACCAGAAGCAAATCGCTTGTTCTCACTCTCAAATTAGAAGCCCAAATGTAAAATTGAATCAATCTATACTTGTTAGAGTAACTGTATTACTCAAGGTTAGACTTGTGATATATCTTTGTTACTCTTGTATTGATCCCTAGTGATTAGTTATAGAAATCTAGTTGTAGTTTAATACGTATCTTGATATTGTATTCTTATCTCCATCAGTGTCTATATTAGTGGTTATTAGTAACTTGTTTTTATCTTGTAATATGTATATATTTACTTCTAGTATTAATATATTGACATGTCATTTTTACACCATTTTATGATTCTAAAGTTTATATATTATGAAAGCTAAAGACAAACATCATGTCGATCATTCCCATAATTTCTTCTAAAATTCCACAACTCAATCAAGTATCCTTACCAAACTACCCCTTTCCTTTCAAGTTCGAGCAAGAAAACTACTTGCTTTGGAAATCTCAGATTTTTCCATTCATTGTTGGTAGCAATCTAGAAGGTCTTGTGGCAAGTGCAATCAAGACACCACTAGCATTTATCATCAAAATATCAAAGGATAAAGGCTCATCACAACATATTCCAAACCTAAATTTTTTATTGTGGTGTTGATTGGATCAAGCACTCTTTGCATTGATTCAGTCTTCAATCTGCAAAGAGGTACAGCTTCAATTGTCTCATACTAGATAGATTGTTTTCAGCTATGGAATTTAATAGATAGATTGTTTCTAAGTCATTCACATGCATGAATCATGCAGTTGAAAGTGTAGCTTCAATCCACAAAGAATCAATGTCTATCATTGAATATTACACAAAGTTGAAAGAGATTTATGATAATCTTAACATGGCAAGCTATAATCTTAGTACTTGAAGATTTCATTATGCATCTCTTACAAGATTTTCCCCTTAAATATGACTTTATCATAGTTACTATTAATTCACATAGTTTGCATTTAGAAGTTGAAGAAGTGTAAGCATTCTTATTGGGCCAAGAGATGTGCATCTCTAATGCAACACTTATTATTCAACCTACTACTCATGCTGTTGAAAAGATAAGTACGAAACCTAATCAAACAAGTTCAAATCATCGTGAAGCTAGTCCAAATCTAGGTAGATAAGGCCACAAAAAAGGTTGGAGTTCTGGATCCCGAGTTTTTTGTCAACTATACCAATGACCAAGACATATTGCTCCAGATTGCTATGATAGGTTTGACAAGGACTTTCAAGTACCACATAACAAAAATAACAGGTCTTCTGCTTACTATTCAAGCCCTCACATACTAGCAAATTTAAAGTGGTTAATTGACAATACTGTCACCAACCATATCACTGTTGATTCACCAAATTTGCATTAAAAAATGGATTATAGAGGCATAGATAAATTAATTGTTGGCAACGGTAGGTTTGCACATCGACTATGCTGGTTCCTATATTTTAAAAACTATTTATAAAAGTATTAAATTAAATCATATGCTGTATGTTCCAAAAATTAAGAAAAATCTTTTTAAGTATAGCAATATTGACTTGTAATAATAACTTCATTGTTGAGTTTAACACTCATTCTATATTTGTGAAGGATCAAGCTACAAGGAAGCTCCTATTAGAAGGGACCCTTAAAGATGGAATTTCTTTACCTAAACTCAGTAAAGCACCTGCTTCGGCATTTTCTACAAACTTTAATTTTAGGTTTTTTTATTTAGATTTTTCTAAAAATAAATTGTGGCATACTCACCTTGGACATCCATCTATCTCTACAATGAAAATTATTGCTAATGCATGTAAACAATTTTCTATTTCTAATAAAGACAATTTCTGGTCAATCTACCCATTAGGAAAATTTCACAAATTTTTTGCACCTAATTCTAATACAAAAAGTAATTAGCCTCTAGATTTAATCTTTTCTGATAATTTGGAGACCTCCTCATGTAATCTTTATTGAAGGATATGAGTATTGTATACTCTTTGGAGATGATCTATTCAAGATTTTCATGGATTTTCCCTTTAAAATTAAATCTAAAATGCCAAAAATATTTTTAGAATTTAAGAATTTAGTTGAAAATCTTTTTCAAACAAAAATAAAAATATTTCAGTTTGATTGGGGGGTGAATATATATCATTAGCTTCTATATTAAAATATTTTGGAAAAGCTTTTTAGCACTCATGTCCTTGTACACACAATCAAAATGATAAAGTAAAAAGGAAACATAAGCACATCACAGAAACAACATTTTCTATTTCTAGCTCATAGCTCTCTGCCCGTTCAAAATTGGTGGAATGCTTGTTCTACAACAGTTTATCTAATTAATCGACTTCCTATGAAAATGTTGCGAAATAAATCACCAATCCAAGAATTATTTAAGAAAAATTTTAATTTTTCTTTTTTAAAGTGTTTTGGTTGTGAATGTTTTCCTTACATTAAACCATTTCAAAATAAGAAATTTTCTTACCATTCTAAAACATGTATCTTCCTAGGTTACTCTTCCATTCATAATGGGTATAAGTATTGTAGTCTCAAAACAAGAAAATATATTACACCAAATGTCATCTTCAATGAATCATGTTTTCCTTATATTAGCTTACTAAGCAAGGTATCCCCATCTGACTTAAACTCTTCTTTATTTACGGCTGTTAACCCTTTTGTATATCAACCCTTTTGTATATCAAATTCCTATGTTCTCTAATTCTATAGGTACACAACCATGTCCATCTCTTAGGTCCAAAGATGGAACAACCTCATCCAATCCTTCACTATTCCAACATGAGTCTCGACTTGATTTAAAGGGATCATATCAGGTACTTGCTCAACACGAACCAAATCAGTCAGCTTCTGTGCATTCTCCTTCCACTCTGAAACGATGTCAAGCAAATCACTCTTCCATGGAAACTTGGAATCCAACCCCTAGAATAGGTGTTCTATATTGTCATTCAGTTCATTCACTCAAGTCTCCAAATCCATCTTGTTCACAAACTGATGTCCAAATTCACAATGATTTTGATGTTGCTCTTTTGGCTACAATACCATCATTTGACCCTAGGCCGACTTATCCTATGAAAACGAGATTGAAGGCCGATATCTCCAAAAAGAAAGTCTTTCTACATCAAAAACTTACAGATCTTGATAATCATGAGGCTCCTACTATCAAATAGGCTTTATCTCACCCCAAATGGACTCAAACCATGCAAGAACAATTTACGACATTACAATGAAATTGAACATGGACACTCATTCCACAGACAACATGTATGAATGTTATTGGTAGTAAATAGGTATTCAAAATTAAAAGAAATCCTGATGGAACAAAAACCAATATAAAGTTATGGTTGTTGCCAAGGGTTCCATTGAAACCCAAGCATAGACTTTAACGAAACTTTCAGCCCAATGGTTAAGAATTCAACAATTTGTACAATTCTTTTTACTGCTATCTCTATGAATGGATTATACAATAACTTGATATAAACAATGCTTTTTTGAATGGGCATTTGAATAAGGCTTTTCATATGAAGCAACTTGATGGTTTTCTTAATTCTTCCAAGTTAACACATGTATGCTAGTTACAAAAATTCCTTTTATGGTTTAAAACAAGCCCCTCAGGCATGGTACTATCAATTGCGCTTCACTATTTGTCAATGGGGTTTTGTAAGATCTCATATGGATTCCTCTCTATTTATGTTGCATATGGCTAGTCTGGTCATTTGGATCCTCATATATATATTGATGACATCATTATTACAGGCAATGACAACAGTGCATAGGGATGGCAATTTGCCCTGGATATCCCAAAAACCGCGGTGCACGGCTCCTAACGAGGTGGTTTTTCCTTGAAAAATCAGGGTGGGGGGGCAAGCTCAGGGCAGGAGATCAAAACTCGATTCAGGGCTGGGCTGGGCCTGAGGAGTAAATACTTCGGCCCTATATATATATATATATATATATATATATTATCATTCCTAATTTATTTATTAAAAAAAAAACCCAAACCCCACCCCTCTCCAGCACTCCTCGTTTCATTTTCTTCTTGCCGAGTGCCGACACTACTGCCACCCACCTGCTGCTTCAGCCTTCACCACCACCTGCTGCAGCCAATCGAAGAACATAGTTGAGGTTGACTGGTTGAACTCCTTATGCTGCTGCTGGTAGGCTCTCTCTTATTTTTTTATTTTGTTTTAATCTTGTTAGAGAAAGATCATAGCCTAGCTGCTTGTGTATTGTCCTTTGCCATTTCAATTAATGTGGTTCTGATTGGAGTGGAAGTTAGAATTTAGATTGTGCAATTTTTTATTTTTTATTATTATACAAAAAGTTATAACAAAAGTTACCATCCTTCACATACCAAGGATTTCAGCCTCTACTTCATTCCCGCATTAATTGCACTTTTTTTTTCCCTTTCTTTTCTTAAATTCCTACATTTCAGTGGTCAATGAAAGTTGTTTAATTCACATGTATTGGAATTTTGCCTCCACAACAAAAACAAGTGGTGTATCGTAGCTTCTTTTTATTAAAAAAAAATATCAATTAAAAAAAGGGGGAGAAAACCGCCCCGCTCTATCCAATCCCCATCCCGTAGAATTCCCGTTCTTGCCCCGCATCTAAGAAACGGGAAAAACCACAAAGATGGAATTGAAAATGCCCCGTAGGAGCAGGGATGGTATTTAAAAAACCAACCCACCCCATCCCATTGACATTCCTCACAGTGCAATTACCATATTCATTCATAAACTAAATTCTTCTTTTTCTTTCAAAGATTTAGGACCCTTGTCTTTCTTTCTTGGCATTAAAGCTTTACGGATTTTACTGGCTTGTATTTGTCCCAAGTAAAATACATACATGAACTTCTTGCCAAAATTTCTTGAGTGTAAGAATAGTCCAACCCCTACCTCTACTTCTATTCATGTAATCAAGGATATTGGTGCTCCTTTTGCTAACAAATTACTCTATAAAAGTACATGTTAGCCTAGGCAAAAATAGAGATAAGGAATAATGAAGCCCCTTTAGCTTTGCCAAGGGCTACATGGGGGTTAGCTTGTAAATGTATAAAGCCAACATATTACAATATTTGTTAATTTCACGGCTTGATTTGGCATTCATAGTGAACAAAATGAATCAATATCTCCAACATCCAACTGAGCTTCATTGGGCTACGTGTAAACATGTCTTGCCCTACTTAAAGGGCACCATTTATTTGGGCTTTCATATTCGTCCTTCACAGCACTTTTCTCTATATGGCTATATAGATTCTAATTGGGCATTGATATAGATGACAGGCATTCCACGATGGTTACTGTATCTACTTTAGTGATAACCTTGTTCTTTGGTCATCTTGCAAACAAAATATTGTTACATATTCGAGTACAGAGTCAGAGTATCATGCATTAGCTAATGGTGCAGCTGAGCTTGCATGGATTGAGTCTTCAGGAATTATGTTTTCCAATGCCTAAACCTCTCGTTCTATGGTGTCACAATATGAGAGCTCGTTCTCTTGACTCTAATCCATTTTTCCATGTACGAACAAAGCACATCGAGATCATTTTATTCATTATAAAGTTATTCTCAAGAGGTTGCAAATTAATTTTGTTCCGAGTTTTGATCGGGTTGCAGATATTCTAACCAAGGTTCTTTCTACTATTTGGTTTTTGTGTCTTAGAGAAAACTGAACATAATTTAAGAAGGGATGTTAGAGTAACTGCATTAGTTACTCACAGTTAGACTTATGATATATCTTTGTGACTCTTGTATTGATCCTTAGTTATTAGTCATGGAAGTCTAGCTGTAGTTCAATACTTGTTTTGATATTGTATTCTTATCTCCACCAGTGTGTATATCGATGGTTATTATTAACTCATCTAAATCTTGTAATATGTTTATATTTACTTCTACCATCAATAAAATGACAAGTCATTTTGTTCAAGAACCCTAATTTCACCCAAATTTCCCACTTACGTGTTGCCTTCATGTTGTTTAGCCTTAATCCATTTACTAGGGAGCATATGTTTTAAAATGATGAGTTCTGCCCCAGGCACATGTAGCTCACGTGATCATTTTTACTGACTGAGTGGAAAGGATAAAATAACGCTAATTAAAGTAAAACTGTGGGACTAAATTATCAAGTTTGAAAAATCAAGGCTAGGTAAGCAAAACAAGTGTTCTAAAAGGCGGGAAAAGGCGTCGCCTAGGCGTGATGCTTTTAGATAACGCCTCACATAGTAGCAAGGCTTAGAAAAAGATGGTCAACATTGTGTTGACCACCTAATGCATGCCTAGGTGCCAAAAGGCGGGAGCTTTTTTGTTCAAAGGTTTTTTTTTTTTCTAAAGTTATTTTTTAAAAAATGTTAAAAAAAACAATCGATAACAATTGATAACAATTGAAGATGAGTTGGATGAAGATGTAGATATTGAATTAGAGTCTGATAAATAATTAGACAAAAGTTAGATTATGGCAATAGTTAAAGTATGTATTAATTTAGAATTATTAGATACTTGTAAATTTATAATATATATTTTTTGAAACTAATATATTGTTGCAAACTTGGAAAACAGGAATTTTCATAAATCTAATATGATCAATCACATACTAATTCATATTTATTGCACATAAAAAGATAATATAGACTTATATATATTTTGACATCTAAAAGATAAATTATTTTGTTCATTTAATAGCCTTATAATAATTAAAATAATAATATAATTATAAAACATCTTTTTACGCCTATGCTTGTAAAGCTTAAGGCTTAACCTTGGTTCTTGCAACACCTTACGCCTTTTAGAACATTGAGCAAAACACACTAAACATAAGGAACTACGATGCAAAGCATAAATTACAAACATTGTCCAATCAATGCGAGTTATCCACCAATTGTAATTGCAATGATACATCAATTTTACCCTTCTACTATTTTTTATTTACCAAAGAAAAGAAATTCATAACTCATCTTGCAAAGAAATGAATTAACAACCATCTGCAAATTAAATATTACATGTTAAATTGAGGTGGCATGCTTTCCCAATAGAGGGTTTAATTTGGATTGCTCGGTGCAAATCAAATATCAAATAAACAAAACATTTTTTTAGCGCAGCCGAACAAAATTTGAAACATATATGTATAGATATTTTGGTAGACTGTATATCTACATGGTTCCCATGGAAAACAGTGTCTGTCACTCACTCACTGCTAAATTCAAGTTGAGCAGATTCCGACCATCAAACCAAAAAAGAAAAAAGAGAAGTAGACTTTCTTTTTAAAAGCTTTGTGGATTTGATTTTTTTTTCTGTTGATATTGAAGGGACCAACCATTCAGTGTATTGACTCGCCTTTATTTGGTATGGTCACCAAAACTCATTAGCAACTCTTGGAAACAACTAAAGCCACCCCCTCACTACAACAAAGCAGTCTGTCTCATCTCTTTTTCCATTTTTCTTTTTTTTTTTTTCTTTTTTTTCTTTTTTTTCTCCCCTCACTTTCAAATGTCATTCTTTTCTAGGTCAAATTCTTGATAGTTTACCCTTGCGTGCTTCACCGGACTCTAATTTATGTTATTTAATTCCCCCACAAAGACATTCCAACTGAATCTAGGGGTTTCAACCCAAAGCCAATAAGAATAATAAAAAAGAAAAAAGAAAAAAGAAAAAAGAAGAAGAAGAAAATAGAATAGGGGTGATTGAATTCTGCACGTCGCTTTCAATCTTGTCTTTTTCTTCTGCGTGCGAATTCTTTAATTTATATCTTTTTCCACATAAAGTCAATTACTTGGCAAATTGAACTAACCATCGGTGTATGATTTTAGAGCCGCACTAACGAAATTAGTAAAAGGATGGGAAACTGGTAGGAAATTTCTTTGTGAATCAATTAATTAAGTAAGCTCAAATTGTAACAATGAAGCCTCCATCATCCAAGAAAGACAGTTATTGAATTATATAAATGTTCTCTGGTTTGGCATATAATATACACCTTTTGGAAAAAATACAAAATGCCCTTTGAACTTTTTACTTTATGTTCAAGTTTCATGCTGTCTCTGAGCTGTATTTCAAGTAATTTATTATTATTTTATTTTCCTTTTTTTTTTTTTTTGGATTAGAATTTGGTAAAGTTGGCAAGCTCATATACAAATTGGTTGCTTATAATAAATTATGTCTAATCAAAAATTTTATTGAACAAATTTGATAGAAATAAAAGGATAATATCAAGAATAAATTGTTTTGGTTATCTCTTTTACAAGAATTTTGTTTTTTTTTTTTGAAAAAAAATGATTTAGACATATTTTATTTATTTAGCAATCAATTTTAGTATTAATCGGTCAATTTTGCCAAATTCTAACAAAGAGTTTTAAATAGAAGTGTTCAGGGGGAATATTACTTTAAAATAAATTTGGTGGGTAAATTGAAATTTTAGAGAATGTTTGAAAAGGTATTTTATAGTTTTGTAATATTCTTCTGCAGAATGGTTCGTTAAATATTTTATAGGTACAAAATTCACATGGAATATGATCTCAAAAACAAATTTTCGTTTTTCGTGTTAATTAAGTTAGTCATTATCTGATTGTATCCCAATCATTCCACAAAATCATGTATATTGATCTATATCCGACAAAGGTTGAAAAAGACTAGCCCTTTGAAAAAAGGGAAAACAAGCCGGCGGTGCCAAATGAGGGACGGGTTCTTCTATCCTCATTTATTCATGTGATTTCATTTTATTTTAATTAATAATAGAATTTCATACTATTTTAAAAAACAGTTAATTTTTTACATTTAATTTTTATCTTTAATATTTTTAAATGGGATGGCTTCCTATGTGTACAAGGATAGGAAAAGAGGAGAATCAAGCAAAAAGGTAAGGTTTGAATGTGTTTACGTTCCTTTTTTTTTTTTTTTTTTTCCTTTTCTACTTTGATTTTCTATTAACTTATTATTTAAAAAAAAAAACCAAAAAAAGAGTAAAAGAACAAAAAAAAAAAAAAAGGCCACTCCCCTATCAATTGAGATGAAACTATGCAGTTGAATTACTATGTTGTTTTTTTTTTTTTTTTTTCTGATAAACTGAACTTTGTCTCCAAATTTCATGAATAAAGATTACTATGACCCTAAACCCTAAAATAAAAAAGAGAACAAAATAGAGAATAATTTTACTTTTTTTTCCAAATAGTCTTTTTGTATCCTTATTATAATTTACTAATTTTAATATTTGCTAAAATATTAAGGTTTCTTAAGCTAGCATTGTTAATATCCTTTAGGGGTATAAATTAATATTATTAAAATCAGTTGATCAAGTTGAAATAAGGGTAAACCTGAGACAGATATCTCTTGTGTGTGTGTGTGTATGTGTGTGTGTGTATATATATATATATATATAGAGAGAGAGAGAGAGAGAGAGAGAACGAAAGAGAGAGAGATTATTAGCTTATCTTTTATATAACACTATTGTAAATCAAATGAAAAAAAAAAAATCAAAAGAAGTTGTAGGATTCTAAATATTAGTTTTCAAAATTTAAAAATTTTTCAAAAGAAGTTGTAGGCTTCCAAATATTAGTTTTCAAAATTTTAAAATTTTTCATTGAAATTTTTTAATACCAAGTTTAATATTTTTAAATAGATAACAGAAATGAAATTTTTTTTTAGTAAAATATGTAATGAAATATAGCAATAAAATTAAATAACTAAACATTAGTAAATATAAAGTATATAGTTAAAAGAAAAAAAAATAATTTATTTCTAAGAGAATTTAAATAATTTTATCTTGTAATAGTGAATGGAAGTTTTTTAAGAAAGGTAGGAGTAGAAGTTTTTTAAAAACAAATAAACCTATTTTAAAATAAAATTGTATCATACAAAAGCAATGCTTGTTTATTAAAAATGATGTGATAATATAAAATATATTATTATTTTATTAATTGAAAATATTAAAATATCATAAATGTAGATTTGGCTGGTGCAGCCATTCTATGGTCCACTTAAAAGTGAGTGATTGTCCATCCGAACTTAATCTGAATATTCATAAGTCCATTAATGTTCAATAACTTTGATAGTAATGGCTGGATCTACCACGACCTTTGATATCTCAACATTATTCATCAGATAAATGTAAAAAATAAATAAATAAATAAATAAAAACTTAGGAGGGATAAAAAATAAAAAAAATGCTGAAGTCGGGGGGTACTGTAGCAAAATCATAATCAATCGTTTCCTTAACCGCTAGGTCAACCGGAAGGAAGCATCTCTCAAGTTGAAATCTAAACCAAATTTACTTTGAACGAAAAGCTTGAAAAAAAGTACAATCTGGTGTACACACCACAAGACAGCAGCGTACGCAATCCACAAGTCATATTACAACACGCAAGCAACAGCGATCGCATGGGGTTTTTTGTGTGGACCACTTGTGAGTAAGCTTCCAATCTCTGGATTACGTGTCGAAATATGATTGGTTTAACCAATGTGGAGTCTGGTTGTTTTCATTGAGCCACTGTAGCAGAGGCAGACGGAAGCAGTTGAATCGCTCTTTGTTTTTGGGTCTCAGATTCCTCCTTGAGAATATAAGATTTGTCTTCCATAGCAACAACTTGGAAGCTTCAGATTGCTTTGCGCATACTCTTTCTCTCGTTTTCTTCTCTCTCGCAATTACAGAGAGAGAACCAAGCGAATTCAGCGTGAAGAAAATCAGGTAAAAACATTTTCTTATTTTTTCCATTTTCTTTTGGCATAAAAAAAAAAAATCGGTGCTTTATTGTTTTTGATTATCGTTCATTTTCGGATTTTGTTCTAACAGGGGTTAGGGTTTCTTTGTTTTCTGTTTGTGTTCCGAGAAAATTTCAGGTGGCGAGACTTGGATGAATCTCAATCTTTAAATCGTTTTGTTTTTTTCTTTTTTATTTGAGAGTTTTGATAAATATTCAATGGGGAAAGGAGGTGAGAACTATGGGAAAAAAGAGAGCATCGGCACCGAATCTTTGAATCGGGACCCGTTCCCTGCGTGGTCGAAGGACGTTCGCGAATGCGAAGAGAGATTCAAGGTGAATCGCGAACGAGGATTGTCGTCCGACCAAGTTGATAATCAGAGGAAGATCTATGGCTGGAACGAATTGGAGAAGCACGAGGGAGCTTCAATATTCAAGCTGATACTCGAGCAGTTCAACGACACTCTGGTGAGGATTCTATTGGCTGCCGCGGTTATTTCCTTTGTTCTTGCTTGGTACGATGGCGAGGAAGGCGGCGAGATGGAGATCACGGCGTTTGTGGAGCCGCTTGTTATCTTCTTGATCTTGATTGTGAATGCCATTGTGGGCATTTGGCAAGAAAGCAATGCCGAGAAAGCGTTAGAGGCTCTGAAAGAGATACAATCAGAGCACGCAACCGTGATTCGTGATGGTAAGAAAATTACGAATTTGCCATCCAAGGAGCTTGTTCCTGGTGATATTGTAGAATTGAGAGTTGGTGATAAGGTCCCTGCCGATATGAGGGTTTTGAGTTTGGTCAGCTCCACGGTTCGAGTTGAGCAAGGGTCGTTGACGGGAGAGAGTGAAGCTGTTAGCAAGACCGTTAAGGTTGTACCTGAAAATTCAGATATCCAGGGAAAGAAATGTATGGTTTTTGCAGGGACAACGATGGTAAGTGGGCATTGTTTTTGCTTGGTTACTCATACTGGGATGAATTCAGAAATAGGGAAGGTTCATGCCCATATCCATGAAGCATCACAGAGTGAGGAAGATACCCCTTTGAAGAAGAAGTTGAACGAATTCGGAGAGACTCTGACCTTCATAATAGGATTGATTTGTGCATTGGTTTGGCTTATTAATGTGAAGTACTTCCTGAGCTGGGAATATGTTGATGGGTGGCCCAAAAACTTTAAGTTTTCATTCGAGAAGTGTACTTATTACTTTGAGATTGCTGTGGCATTGGCTGTGGCAGCCATTCCTGAAGGTCTGCCGGCAGTTATCACAACTTGCTTGGCACTTGGTACACGGAAGATGGCTCAAAAGAATGCGCTTGTTCGTAGGTTGCCCAGCGTTGAGACTCTTGGTTGTACAACCGTGATATGTTCTGATAAGACGGGTACTTTGACTACCAACCAGATGGCTGTGGCAAAGCTTGTGGCAATTGGTTCAAGGGCTGGTACCCTCCGATCCTTTGATGTGGGTGGAACCACATATAATCCTTTTGATGGAAAGATTCATGGCTGGCCAGGAGCTCAAATGGATGCAAATCTTCAAACTGTTGCGAAGATTGCTGCAGTGTGTAATGATGCGGGTGTTGAACTTTCTGGAAATCATTATGTGGTCAATGGACTTCCGACTGAAGCAGCATTGAAGGTGAAATGGAACTCTAATTTCCTTTTTTTTTTTTTTTCTTTTTTTTTTTCAGAAACCATTATATAATTGTCCTTTTTCAATCAGTGTAAGGATAATCAAACAGGAGAATTGCCAGTTTAAACCTGTAAATTATATATTTATTGAAAAAAAAAAAAAAAACTTTAT
The DNA here is from genome assembly GCF_031755915.1 of Ziziphus jujuba. Taxonomy (NCBI): domain Eukaryota; kingdom Viridiplantae; phylum Streptophyta; class Magnoliopsida; order Rosales; family Rhamnaceae; genus Ziziphus; species Ziziphus jujuba. The sequence goes on from NC_083388.1 coordinate 10,922,104, forward strand.
CATTTTTTGCACATAGCTGTGTTCTGTTAGTAGCTTTTTAACCTAAATTTGCTTTTTTTAATGGTGAAAACTCTATCTCTGTGCACTTGTTTTTAACATTTGTCCTAACTTTTCTGTGTGAAACTTCCCTGATTAGAGAACTCATGTTCTGGTACTTGTTTAAATGTTTTCTGTCGATTATGTTACGTAACTGCACTGCATCCATCAACATGCAGGTGACAAAGAAAATTTGACATCTGTATCTCTTTTGTCCATTTTATTCACTGTTTCAGGTTCTCGTTGAAAAAATGGGAATCCCTGAAGGGTTGGATTCTGGTTCATTATCAACTCGTGATGATGTACTACGTAAGTAGCTGCTTTTTAACCATTCATGTATCTTCTTGGATGCTTAAATGCTGTCTTCTGATAATAATTTTCTTTTGAAGGTTGTTCTCAAATCTGGAATGAAATTGAGCATCGGATTGCAACACTGGAGTTTGACCGTGATCGTAAATCCATGGGAGTCATTGTGAATTCTAAATCTGGAAAAAAGTCCTTGCTAGTCAAGGTATGTTCTCCTGTCTAGTAGGTTCACTTATTTTCAATTTTTTTTTTTTTTTAATTGCTTTAAGCTCAGGTGTAAATTAACCCAGGTATTGTTATGTTCATCTTCTTCTATTTATTTCAAAATCTCCTGTTTGAAAGCACGTATCACTTCTCATTACTTCTGTGTTATATATCCATTCTTTTTTTTTTTTTTTTTTTTTTCAAAATTTAGTGATTTTCTCAATTTAAATGATGCTTATTTCAACTAATGTGGCAGGGAGCGGTTGAAAATTTATTGGAACGAAGTTCATGTATACAGCTGGCTGATGGCAACATCGCAGTGCTGGATCAAAATTCAAAGGATCTTATCTTAGAAAGCCTTAAGGAAATGTCAACAAGTGCATTACGTTGCTTGGGTTTCGCATATAAGGAAGACCTGCCAGAGTTTGCAACGTATAACGGTGATGAAGACCATCCAGCTCATCAACTTTTACTTGATCCATTAAAGTATTCTTTAATTGAGAGTCAACTCATTTTTGTTGGTCTGGTTGGGCTAAGGGTGAGTTATCCCTGTATTCAGTTGCATTTTTGTGTATCATTATAAACTTTTGTTACTCTTGTCCCTAAGTGTTAGGCTAAAAGCAATTATATTGTTGTGAAAATTACAAAAATTTTGAAGGACCCTCCAAGAAAAGAGGTTCGTCAAGCTATTGAGGACTGCAAAGCTGCTGGAATCCGTGTAATGGTTATTACAGGCGACAACAAGAATACTGCTGAAGCTATTTGCCGAGAAATAGGTGTATTTGGACCTTTTGAAGATATCAGTTCCAGAAGTTTGACTGGAAAAGAATTCATGGAGATTCGTGATCAGAAAAATCATTTAAGACAGAGTGGAGGCCTATTATTCTCTAGGGCTGAACCAAGGCATAAACAGGACATAGTGAGATTGCTCAAAGACGATGGTGAAGTGGTTGCAATGACCGGTGATGGAGTAAATGATGCACCTGCCTTGAAATTGGCTGATATAGGGATTGCAATGGGCATTGCTGGGACAGAGGTATATTATATTCTTTCATTTTCTTTCTTCTAATGTAGAATTTGTGTTGATGTTTTGAAGAGGGAGCCCTTACAGTTAGCATGTTTGCATTTGCATGAAATGCACATGAGTAACAGGAATATAATCTTTACCAAGAGGAAACTACTGTTGGAGATGCATTTTCTGTATTGCTTCTGTCAGTCAACAATATTCTTTGTATTGTTCAACATTCAACAATTATTAACATCTTTTGTTAGTTCTCAAGAGTGACTACATGTGTTTGCCAATATAACCTATTGTTGCAAGTTAGTTCTCTGTTCTTACATGTATGAACCCAACATGGTTTAGCATCACCTGTTGAATTCTGCTGTATGGAGAATAATAAGTTTTGGGGTCTTGTTGCTTCCTATCTATATTTATTTTGCCTTTTGTCCCTGTACATTCTTCAACTTAAACCATTCAATCCATGCATGCTATCAAAGCTATAAAGATAAACTTTTTTTTTTTTTTTTTGGGTAACTTCATGATGCCATTGATGTCTAATATCTTTGGGTTGTTTTTGTCACTCGCGATCCACTGATTGCAGGTTGCTAAAGAGGCCTCTGACATGGTGTTAGCGGATGACAATTTCAGCACAATAGTTGCTGCTGTTGGTGAAGGAAGATCTATTTACAACAACATGAAGGCTTTTATCAGGTTTGGTTCCTTTCCATCAATTTGACAAGTGGGATCCTTTCTTTCTAGTATGGTGCATATGTTCCTCCCTATAGGGGTTAAATCACAGAATTACCTATATGGGCATAATGATTATTTCTTTTTATTTTATATGTTGTTTTTGCCTGTAATGGAGTGTTTCAATGGGGTCAGGCCCCCCTATCTACAGAAGACTCAGTACGCCAATCCCATCTAATCCCATAATACGGTTAGCCAATAAGGATGCTAAATTGTATTTTTTGGTTGGCTCAAACATCAGCTTCTGAACACATGTAGAAGCCCTTGATTCACAATTATTTTTTTGTGGCCAACTTGCATGCTGAATTTGTGTTCCCGTTTTGGGCTCAAAACTTTTAGAACTTGCGTTCATAGCATTACTAGCTCAAGATGGGAGGTGGTCTGCATATTCTTTATAATGTATTGAGTAATAGATTAAAATGATTATTCATGATTCTTTCATCTACAAGGGCATTACAGCTCTGTATGGATAGTTATGGCTAAATTATACTGCTATACTTGCTTGCCTATCCTGGTGTTTCCTGAGCAGAACTGTTAAAATCACATCTGGCTTGAATGTCTAATCTCGTAGATTTATATTAATTTTTATTCCTTAGTGGATTATCAAATGCCCTCCTTAATTAAAAACATTGTAATTATTGTTTTGTCAATTTCTTGGCCATAATTTTTCCCTGCCTATAATATATCTGCAGGTACATGATTTCCTCAAATATTGGTGAAGTGGCTTCAATATTTTTAACGGCTGCTCTAGGTATTCCAGAGGGCATGATACCTGTACAGCTTCTCTGGGTGAATCTTGTTACTGATGGACCCCCTGCAACTGCTTTGGGATTCAATCCTCCAGACAAAGATATAATGCGAAAGCCTCCTAGAAGAAGTGATGACTCCTTGATAACGGCTTGGATTTTGTTTCGATATCTGGTGAGCACTACTTTTACATCTCAGTGTAGAACATAACTCCCATGCGCTCTCAATAAGATGCTTAACTATAAAATCCTCGACCTATCTCAGGTTATTGGACTGTATGTTGGAATAGCTACAGTTGGGATATTTATCATCTGGTACACACATGACTCATTTTTGGGCATTGACTTGAGTGGAGATGGTCATAGTCTTGTCACCTATTCTCAACTTGCAAACTGGGGTCAATGCTCCTCTTGGGAGGGTTTTTCAGTGTCTCCCTTCACGGCGGGGGATCAGGTGTTCAATTTCGATGCAAGCCCATGTGAGTACTTCCAGTCTGGAAAAATTAAAGCTTCCACTCTCTCCCTCTCAGTTTTGGTTGCCATTGAGATGTTCAACTCACTTAACGCCTTATCTGAGGATGGGAGCCTATTGACAATGCCCCCTTGGGTTAATCCATGGCTGCTTCTGGCCATGTCGGTCTCCTTTGGCTTGCACTTTCTGATCCTCTATGTGCCATTCCTTGCACAAGTATTCAACATTGTCCCTCTCAGCCTAAATGAGTGGCTCCTGGTGCTGGCAGTCTCATTTCCCGTGATTTTAATTGATGAGATACTCAAGTTTGTTGGTAGATGTACAAGTGGGTTGAGGAATCCTCGTGCAAGGAAAACTTCAAAGCACAAATCTGAGTGAATGTGAAGCTTTTGAACCTGGAGAACACTATTACTAAAGAACCCAGGTGTGAAGTTAATCCTGGAACCTACTGTAACCTTCATTCTTTTAAATCTGTGGGGGTTGAACTGGACTTTGGCCATCTAATTAGATTCCTTAAAGAGAATTCTACAGTAGAACTTGCTGATGGGTTAGTTTTTTCTCCGTTATTAATTTTGGGAGTCTAATCTTCCATGTAATTTGAAATAGATTATTGAAATTAGCCCTAATGAAATAGGTACATTTTCTTTAGTCATGGTTTTAATACAACTGATATTTAGGTGCAACGTTGTCTTTTATGGTAACATTTCTTTTGTTTTTTTGGGTGAAATGTCTTTGATGTTAGCATAATTTTGAAGAAAAATGAACCTTGCGTACGTTGACATGGTTTCTTCTGATAACGTTTATTAAATTTCTAGGTGAGCCAATTCTAATCCTAGAGCAAAAAGGGCAAAAAAAACAAAATGGAGTGTACCATACCGTATTTCGCATTTTCTTTTGGTCGGCTTTTTTTTACATTTACCCTCTAAATTCTAATTTGCAATGTTGGTCCTTATTTTTAACTTTCCATGCAAAAATTGGGAGCAAGTGCAACTTTGGTAAAAACTTTGGTGCGAGTGGTATCAAATTAGTTACCAATTAATATGACTGTATATTACGTATAACTTAGATATAGTTTTTGTATATAATTTAAATATAGTTTTTTCTCTTCTTCTTCTTCTTTTTTTTTTTTTTTTTTTTTTTTTTTTTAAGTGCTACTATATAACTTGGCAATAGTCTCCTCTCCCCTAAATCGTAATTTGAAAAAGAAAAAAAAAATAGATAGTTTTTTATTTGAAAAGAAAATACTTATATATAGTTAGAATGATTCTAGAGATGCTTCTGTATCCGTCAAGTGATTAAATATTAATGTTTTATTGATTTATATTTAATTATATTTATGTCTACAAAATCATTTATTTATTTACATTTTGGTTATTAATTTCAACTAATCAATTAATAATGTATCATATTGTTATATCATTTTGATAAATATATTGACTTTTTAATCCCTTTCAAGCAAGAAGTGAATTGTTAAATACATAGTCAAACTCAATCATTTAATCATTTAGTAAATAATTGGGTATTTTTATCATCGTTGTTACAATAATATCAATAATAAAAAATAATAATATTAAGAGATACCAAAATATAACTTTAAAAAATATTCTTATTTTATTAGTTTATATTTTATTTTATTTATTTTATTTTTTGAAAGCTAGTTTATATTTTAGTTATATTTATATATTTACAATACTCTAGCATTACTCGACAAAAAATATATATTCTTTTTTTTTTGGGTCAAAAATATTTACAAGCGATAAAAAAATCTAAAAAAAAATTATATTTTCGTATAAAAATTGTGTTTAAAAATTAAACTGAGTATTAAAATTTTTATTTTTTTTAAAGAATACAAATTAAATAAATATTAAAGATTTAAAAATGTATATTTATGCCACAAATAATAAAAAATAATAATTTGTTATGATAAAATATAAAAATTTTGGAACGAAGGTAAATTAATCCAGTTAAAAGACTTTAAACTATAGCAGAGTGGAGCAAGATTTAACGTCTCGTCATTCATCTTAAATAAAAGAAATAAATAAATAAATAAATAAAAGTCACCTTCTTAAATATAATATAATTTTTTTAAATGAAATATCGTAGCAGTGGAAGCTTCAAAACAATTTCGCTTGGTCAACATTTTTGTCCCTGCACAATTACAGAGGCAACTAAAAAGCAAATATATAAAGCAATTTACTAAGCGGGAGAAAATTTGATACAATTCCAGACTTTTGCCATTTTTTTGCACCGGAGATCGGTGCTTTTTCGGTTTCGAATATTGTACGCTTTCCGATGTTAAAAGACTTATTCTGATAAGGAGCTAGGGTTTCGTTTTTCTGTTCGTCTCCCGAGAAAGTCTTCAGGCGGCGAGAATAAAACGAGTCCCGCTGTTGAGTCTGCTTTTCTTCCAAGAATTTTTCAATGGGGAAAGGAGGGCAGAACTATGGGAAAAAGGAGAGCATCGGCACCGAATCTTCGAATCGGGACCCGTTCCTTGCGTGGTCGAAGGACGTTCGAGAATGCGAAGAGAGATTCAAGGTGAATCGCGAACGAGGATTGTCGTCCGACCAAGTTGAAAATCAGAGGAAGATCTATGGCTGGAACGAATTGGAGAAGCACGAGGGAGCTTCAATATTCAAGCTGATACTTGAGCAGTTCAACGATACTCTGGTGAGGATTCTATTGGCTGCCGCGGTTATTTCCTTTGTTCTTGCTTGGTACGATGGTGAGGAAGGCGGCGAGATGGAGATCACGGCGTTTGTGGAGCCGCTTGTTATCTTCTTGATCTTGATTGTGAATGCCATTGTGGGCATTTGGCAAGAAAGCAATGCCGAGAAAGCGTTAGAGGCTCTGAAAGAGATACAATCAGAGCACGCAACCGTGATTCGTGATGGTAAGAAAATTACGAATTTGCCATCCAAGGAGCTTGTTCCTGGTGATATTGTAGAATTGAGAGTTGGTGATAAGGTCCCTGCCGATATGAGGGTTTTGAGTTTGGTCAGCTCCACGGTTCGAGTTGAGCAAGGGTCGTTGACGGGAGAGAGTGAAGCTGTTAGCAAGACCGTTAAGGTTGTACCTGAAAATTCAGATATCCAGGGAAAGAAATGTATGGTTTTTGCAGGGACAACGATGGTAAGTGGGCATTGTTTTTGCTTGGTTACTCATACTGGGATGAATTCCGAAATAGGGAAGGTTCATTCCCATATCCATGAAGCATCACAGATTGAGGAAGATACCCCTTTGAAGAAGAAGTTGAACGAATTCGGAGAGACTCTGACCGTCATAATAGGATTGATTTGTGCATTGGTTTGGCTTATTAATGTGAAGTACTTCCTGAGCTGGGAATATGTTGATGGGTGGCCCAAAAACTTTAAGTTTTCATTCGAGAAGTGTACTTATTACTTTGAGATTGCTGTGGCATTGGCTGTGGCAGCCATTCCTGAAGGTCTGCCGGCAGTTATCACAACTTGCTTGGCACTTGGTACACGGAAGATGGCTCAAAAGAATGCGCTTGTTCGTAAGTTGCCCAGCGTTGAGACTCTTGGTTGTACAACCGTGATCTGTTCTGATAAGACGGGTACTTTGACTACCAACCAGATGGCTGTGGCAAAACTTGTTGCCATTGGTTCAAGGGCTGGCACTCTACGATCCTTTGACGTGGATGGGACCACATTTAATCCTTTTGATGGAAAGATTCATGGCTGGCCAGGAGCTCAAATGGATGCAAATCTTCAAATGGTTGCGAAGATTGCTGCAGTGTGTAACGATGCTGGTGTTGAACTTTCTGGGAATCAATATGTGGTCAACGGACTTCCCACTGAGGCAGCGTTGAAGGTGAATCAAACACTAATTTGCCCCCTTTTTTTCCTTTTTTTTTTAAAAAAACTTGATTATTGTAGGTAACATAGTAGAATAGTCCTTTTCCCAATCAAGTTCATGCGTAACTAAACAAGGGAATTACCAGTATAAACTGTGGGTTATATAAAACACAGCATTGTTTTTGGCCCCTAGTAGGTTTTTTAAAGTAAGATTATGCCTCTTAAGGTAAGATTATGCCTCTTAAGGTACCACCTAAATTTGCATTTGTCAATAATAAAGGCTCTTGCTTTGTACAGTTGTTTATTACATTTGTTGTATCTGATGTTTGTGAAACTTCCCTGAGTGAAGTTCTGATGTTTGCTACTTTTTAAAGTTTTCTGTCAACTACATGTTGTTTGTTAGCGCACTACACAGAAACCACCAAAATGTAGTTGTCTAAGAAAATTTGTCATTTTTCTCTTTTTTGTTCATTTCCTTCGTTGTTTCAGGTTCTTGTTGAAAAAATGGGACTTCCTGAAGGGTTGGATTCTGGTACATCTTTAGCTCATGGTGATGTACTACGTAAGTGCGTGCATTTTTTGTCATTCATCATTTCATGTATTTTCTTGGGTGCTGAAATGTCGTTTTCTGATTATAATATTCCTTTTAAGGTTGTTCACAAATATGGAATAAAGTTGAGCATAGGATTGCAACTCTGGAGTTTGACCGTGATCGTAAATCCATGGGAGTCATTGTGAATTCTGACTCTGGAAAAAAGTCCTTGCTAGTCAAGGTATTTTCTCCTGTCTAGTAGGCTCACTTATTTTAACATTTCTTTTTCTTTTTTTTTTCTTTTTTTTTTTTTAAGTTACTATACGCTCAGATGTAACCACTCCACTTATTATCATGTTCATCTTCTATTTATTTCTTATTTTATTTACCCATGTCGAATTATTGAACTTACTGTTTGAAGACACAGAGTGCTGCCCATTACTTCTGAGTTTACAGTTTAGTGCTTATCTTTTTTTTTTTTTAAATGCTGCTTGATTCAATTAATATGACAGGGAGCAGTTGAAAATATATTGGAAAGGAGTTCATTCATACAGCTGGGTGATGGCAACATCGTAGAGTTGGACCAAAATTCGAAGGATCTTATCTTAGAATGTCTTCAGGAAATATCAACAAGTGCATTACGTTGCTTGGGTTTTTCTTACAAGGAAGACCTACCAGAGTTTGCGACCTATAATGGTGATGAAGACCATCCAGCTCATCAACTTTTACTTGATCCATCAAATTATTCTAAAATTGAAAGCCAACTCATTTTTGTTGGTCTGGTTGGGCTAAGGGTGAGTTATCCCTGTATTCAGTTGCATTTTGGTGTATCATTATGAACTTTTGTTACTCTTGTCCCTAACTGTTAGGCTAATATCAATTATATTGTTGTGAAAATTACAAAAATTTTGAAGGACCCTCCAAGAAAAGAGGTTCGTCAAGCTATTGAGGACTGCAAAGCTGCTGGAATCCGTGTAATGGTTATTACAGGCGACAACAAGAATACTGCTGAAGCTATTTGCCGAGAAATAGGTGTATTTGGACCTTTTGAAGATATCAGTTCCAGAAGTTTGACTGGAAAAGAATTCATGGAGATTCTTGATCAGAAAAATCATTTAAGACAGAGTGGAGGCCTATTAGTCTCTAGGGCTGAACCAAGGCATAAACAGGACATAGTGAGATTGCTCAAAGACGATGGTGAAGTGGTTGCAATGACCGGTGATGGAGTAAATGATGCACCTGCCTTGAAATTGGCTGATATAGGGATTGCAATGGGCATTGCTGGCACAGAGGTATTATCTTTTTTCATTTTCTTTCTATTACTGGAAAATTGTTTTTGGATGTTATGATGAGGGAGACCTTGCAGATAGGCATGTTATGCATGAAATGCCCATGAACAGCAGGAATTTAGTCTTACCAAGAGGAAACTAATTCTTTTAGAGATGCATATGGTGTATAGTCGCTTAATCAACATGATTTGGTTGTTACATTTCTTTGCAAGAGCAATTTGTTGGGGATGCCAAAATAAGATCCTATTGGTTGCAAGTTCCTGCATATGGTGTAATTAGCATATTGATTAGTTCCTATATGTATTTACACATCATTGGGTTTGTATCAACCGTTGAATTTTTGCCTCTTGTTATCTTGTGGCCGTGTGTTGAAGATATAAGTTTTGAGGTCTCATCCTGCTTCCTCTGTGCAGATGTGTTCATCTTGTCTTTATCCTTGTATATCATTCAACTTACAATCTGCGCATACAGATGCTTTAAGCATAAACATTCTTATTGTACTTGAAAAGCCATTTACGTCTCATAGATATGTCTATGGGTGCTTTTCCTGTTTTGTTTTCATCACTCCTGATCCACTCATTGCAGGTGGCAAAGGAAGCCTCTGACATGGTGTTGGCGGATGACAATTTCAGCACTATAGTTGCTGCTGTTGGTGAAGGAAGATCTATTTACAACAACATGAAGGCTTTCATCAGGTTTTCTTCTTTCCATCTAATGTAATTAAATGTATTTGTGGGGTCCTTTCTTTATGGTTAGGACTTAGGAGTAGAACTTCTTCCCTTTGGGGGTTAAATCGCATAAATTACCTATATTGGCAATTTGGCATCATGGATATTTTTTTTTAGTTGCTGCATGTTTTGACTGGAATGGAGTGTTTCAAAGTGGCCAGGGCCCCATATATACAGAATACGTAGAACATAGACATAGAATTTCATGGAGCTCAATTACCATATTTGTTTACGGCTGTTAAATTCCACCCATCCCACTGAATCCCCTAAGATGGTTAGCCAAACAGAACTTCGCTTTAGAGGTTAAATCGAATAATTTACCTATACTGGCAATTTGGCATCATGGATATTTCTTTTATTTGCTGCATTTTTTGACTGGAATGGAGTGTTTCAATGGGCCTAGGCCCCATAAATACAGAATACTTGGAACATAAACATAAAAATTCATGGAGCGCAGTTGCCATATTTGTTTATGGCTGTTAAATTCCCATCCCAGTTAGCCATTTTATTATATTGTTGACTCAAACATCAGATTGTGAATACTTGTAGCCACCCTTGACTCCACATAATCTCGTGAGATTCCTTGCATGACAAATCTGCATTTACATTTTGGGCTTAGCATCTGTAAAACTTTTGTTCTAGCATTATTAGTTTAGGATTTGGAAATAGGACTGCATAATATGTGTAATGTACTAAATGTGGATGAAAATGACTTTATTAGTGATGGCTGCCATCATACAGGAGCATTACACACATGAATTGATAGTCGTTGCAAAATTCTACTACTATACTTGTCAAAGCAGCCTGATCTTTCCCTACCAGAATTGTTAAAATCACATCTGGCTGTAAATTTTATCCCAAATTTTTGTTTATTTATTTCGTTATGAAGGATTTTCAAATGTTCCTTCAATTCAAAGCATTGAAATTACTGTTTTGTCAATGCCTCACCACCCTCTTCCCTACTAAATTGGCAGGTACATGATTTCATCTAATATTGGTGAAGTGGCTTCAATATTTTTAACTGCTGCTCTGGGTATTCCAGAGGGCATGATACCTGTTCAGCTTCTCTGGGTGAATCTGGTTACTGATGGACCCCCAGCTACCGCTTTGGGATTCAATCCTCCAGACAAAGATATAATGAGAAAGCCCCCTAGAAGAAGTGATGACTCGTTGATAACTCCTTGGATCTTGTTTCGCTATCTGGTAGGGACCAATTGTTCATATGTTTTTAATTGTGGAACAGAACTTCCATACACTCTTAGTAAAACGATTTTCCTTTTTGGGTAAGACACTTAATTATAATCCTCAACCTATCTCAGGTTATTGGTCTCTATGTTGGAATAGCTACAGTTGGGATCTTCATCATCTGGTACACACATGACTCATTTTTGGGCATCGACTTGAGTGGTGATGGTCATAGTCTCGTCACCTATTCTCAACTTGCAAACTGGGGTCAGTGCTCCTCTTGGGAGGGTTTTTCAGTGTCTCCCTTCACAGCTGGGGATCAGGTGTTCAACTTTGATGCAAACCCGTGTGAGTACTTCCAGTCCGGCAAAATTAAAGCTTCCACTCTCTCCCTCTCAGTTTTGGTTGCCATTGAGATGTTCAACTCACTTAACGCCTTATCCGAAGATGGGAGCCTATTGACGATGCCCCCTTGGGTTAATCCATGGCTGCTTCTGGCCATGTCGGTCTCCTTTGGCTTGCACTTTTTGATCCTCTATGTGCCATTCCTTGCACAAGTATTCAACATTGTCCCTCTCAGCCTCAATGAATGGCTCCTTGTGCTGGCAGTGGCTTTTCCGGTGATTCTAATTGATGAGATGCTCAAGTTTGTTGGGAGGTGTACAAGTGGATTGCAGTTTTCTGGTGCAAGCAGAACTTCAAAGCAGAAATCAGAGTGAGCACCCAGTTTGAGGCCGGAGAACACTATAACAAAAGAATCTCAATGGGTTTGAAGTTAATCCGGGATTCTGCTGTAACCTTCATGTTTTTTAAATCTGTGAGGGTTGATTTGGACTTGGGAGATTTTAGTAAAAATTTTGATCACCAACACACACGTGTTAAAAAGGTGAAAACTTTTTAAAGAATATAAGAAATTATTAATTCTAGTTTGAAATCCCTTATGAAAGGGACACCATTTTGTTGGAATGAAAATGCAGAAAGCATTTTGATTTGTCTACTTTTTTGGTTAAAATTTTTGGGTATCCGGTATTTTAAGAATTGTAATTTTCATAAATTGACTTGAAATTTAGATACTCTGTAATTTTGAAATTAATATGCTAGAAAATTGATTTCTTTCGGAATTTCAACTGGAATTGGTATACGACTGGGTATCATTCTCAGAATCCAAGCATTTGTGTTATAACTTCAAATTAAATTTTGGCGAATTTAATCTCAATTAAATTGGGATTTTCTCTTTCATTCAACAATTAGGTATTTTAATTGAACTGAACGGCCATAGTCAATCAAAGCAATCTGCATCACCGTTGTTTCATTTTCATTTTCATTTTCATCTTTCTGCCATTGATAAACCTATTCCATGTACCCCATTTCAACCATACCGGTACAATTCAGTGAGTGGTGGTTTGTATGGCCACACGCAATGATTCTGAAAAGGTAGTGACAAGGGTTTGAAGCAAGACTTCAATGACTGATGGATTGTCTTCCTTCTATTTTTGTTACAAAGTTATAACCATGCCTCTTGCATGGATCTTTAATCAAATATAAATTTTGGTGACGAAGATGACTCTTGGTCTTTTTAAATTTTTTATGTATTTTTATTTTATTTATTTGAAAGAGAATTTTGTGCCTTTTAGAGAACTCAATGAAAACTAATTTGATATTTACCCAAACAATGCGATTGTATTCTTTGTTCATATACATTGGTAGCTAAAGCCATGGCCCATAAGCTTGCAATTGACCATCCAATCCAAAATAACTTAAATTTTGTTGATATCGAAGATGATGTTTGTGGTAATTAATAAGTCGCTTCATAATCAGCAACTATTGTTCAAATTCTATTAAAAATATTGTATGTTTTAAATGGTCCATTTTTGAAAAATAATGCAAGTCGCTCTTCCTACTTCCATGAATCAAGTATATTTTCTACCCATAATATTGCTAAACATGCCTCATCAAAAAAAAAAAAAAAAAGGGGCCAAATGTGCATTGTTTTTTTTTTATTTTTCTTTTGGTACTACCATTCCAATCAGGAAAATATTAATTTTCCTTTCAAAATTTTAATATAAAAGAAAATTAAATTAAAAGCCACAACTAAAATTTGCATAACAGACAACAAAACACAAAACGATCTTTGAAATTAGCCACCTGGCATTATTATCAGCAACGAGAAATTCACCTTTGGGCATTGCGCAAATAATGTAATAGATTTGGTTATACTTATGCCAAAATGAATCCCAGTATTGCAAACGCTGAATACGAAAAAATTTTCAGACCAACATGAAAACCCAAATTAAAATCTACGCACCTTTACTTTTGCGTTTCAGACAAAAACTACGCATAATAACCAATTTAAATATATATATATATAGAAAAAAAACAGAAAATAAAAGTATAAAATAAAATGAAAAGCCTAAAATTTGGAGAAATTACAGCACGAAATTCTTATAAATCTTAGAGAATTGCAATTCAAAGATTGAATTACACCCAAGAAAAAAAAAAAACTATAAAACCACAAAATGATCTAAAAACCTGAAGATGCTAAATGAACTAGTAATTACAAACAAAACCCAAAAAAAAAAAAACTAATCTTAAAAAAACCCAGGTCCCAAACATTTTTTCCCAGATCTTTCTTGACAGCAAGACTTTTAAGCTCAATAACCCTAACCCCCAAATCCATACAGAGTCCTACCCTGCCTCTTGAGTGCATAAACAACATCCATGGCAGTCACCGTCTTCCTCCTAGCGTGCTCAGTGTACGTGACAGCGTCACGAATCACGTTCTCAAGGAAGATCTTGAGAACCCCACGAGTCTCCTCGTAGATCAGACCACTTATACGCTTCACACCACCTCTACGAGCAAGACGACGAATGGCAGGCTTCGTAATTCCTTGAATGTTATCCCGGAGGACCTTACGGTGACGTTTCGCACCACCTTTTCCCAATCCCTTGCCTCCTTTTCCACGGCCCGACATTTTCAACCACTTGGAATATCAAAAATCTGAGCGCCAAAAGATAATCAGAAATCGCTAAAAGAAAAATTCAAAAGAAGAAGACGATGAAGAAATACAAAATAAAGAAAAAAACAGAAACAGTAATTTCAAATACCCTTTTTTCTGAATTTTGCGGAGATTTGGAACTGAAGACTTCGGTTATGCTTTTTCACAAACCTGCAAACGTTTTCTGGTGGTATTTATAGTTGGAGATTGAGTTTTGGGAATTGGCGTCGATCCGAATGTAACTTTGGAGGAGGATTTTAGACCGTCAATGGTATTGAATCAACGGTCCCGATGATCAAGATGTGTGGCACGGATCCGTGACGTGGAGAAGCTGAGTGGTAGTTTTTTAGCCCCTTTTTTTTTTTTTTTTTTTGTGTTTCTTTTCCGGAAGGTGTTTTGTTTTTGGAATTTTTTATTTTATTTTATTTTATTTTTTTCCTTGTGAAAGATTGAGCGGGATGTTTGGCGGGTTACGGAAACCTGTTGGCTCCAAACCCATGTCATTATGAAATCAAACCCAATTTGCGATCCATGTCTTTCAATTTCTTGGCCCGATTCTTTGGGTTGTATAATTCATGCCCATATCGTGTTCCGAAACCTAATTGCCCTAATCCCCAAGGGAATTAATATTTGTAATGGAAGGTTGAACTCCAAAAAAGGTATTATAGGCAAAAATAAATAAATAAAATTAAAAACACCTTATATTTTTATTTTTCTCTTTCACTAATACTTTATTTTTGGAAGCAATACATCTTTTTTTTTTTTTTTTTTTTTGGGATTACAATACAATTCTAATATAAAGGAAAGGCACAAAGGTGACTCGAACACCAACTTTAAGGGTGTAGGTGTGAAAGACAATACTATTCCACCAATCTTACCAAATCATTAATATAGAGCCAATAAATTTATTTACCAAAATTTAATACCAAATTGTAAAGACTTTATTTTATGAGTTAATGCTAGAGTAACCAAATAAATGTATTAAAAGCTGTATTGTCATATGTTAATATTTTATTATTAACATATTATTATAATCTAGTTATAGATAAGAAAATTCTTTAAAAGATAAATGTTACTAAATATAAGTCAATTAAATATTGATACATGATCCTTAATATATATCTTGGTATATTTATTTGGTACCTTTAATATTATTAGTATTTTATTAATAAATAAATTTCATTTGTGCTAGGATAATTCCCTAGAGAAATAGTAGTTTATACCATTAGGTTGTCCCTACAATGAAAGAGAATAGTGTTAGAGATACGAAATTTTTGTAATCAAATTATATAGCTACATATTAGTGGATGAAATTTTTATGTAAATTGATAAATGTATGGATGAACATTTAAATGGATGAGTGAAATTCAACACAAGTCAATAAAACTCAATTTATATATAGTTTTATTATTTGTCCCAATGATGATAATTGTTAATGGCATCTTTATTATAAGGCAACTATTAATTGGCACTATTTAATTATATATTTTTTGTTTTTGAAATTCTAATTTAAAAAAGCAAATATTTGTTTTTATCATAATTTAAATTGCTAAATAGCACATGAATTTGATAATTATCAGCGGTGAAAAATAATATTTTTCATTTATACAATAATAAACCTTGTTTATTTTTAGAGATATTGACACTGGTGCACTTTAAACTACTCACGCTTCGATACTTTGCACCAAATATTTTGTTTTAAAATATTCCGTGCCCTAAACTTTGATTTTCTTTACATCATTGCACCTATCTCTTTGTTTATTTATTTTTTATTATTTTTTTTTTTGGGGTCAACTTTTTAACAGATGCGCCACATGGTTTACACAAGTAGCAAAAACTGAAAGTATGAAGTGCAATTTTATATAATTTAGGGTGTAAAATATAAAAATTTTAAAATAAAAAATTAACTTAAATACAAAAAATTATTAACTGATACTATTACATTTTAAAGAATAAATAAGGACAAATAAAAAATTTGAACATGCTAATAACAAATATTTTTTTTGAAAAAGTAAAAACTTTATAAAAAAAATATAGAGTAGAAAATCTTATAAGTATCATTTTTCTAAATAAATATAATTAAAAAATACATAAAATAAACAAAACAATATATTTTATAATAATAATTTTCAATTTTTTAGATTTTATAAATATCTTGTTGCTTCTTTTATGGGTCTTTTCCTTTTATTTAGAAATCTTATAATATGTACAAATTATTATTCAAATTTAATAAAAATAAAATAGATATTCAAAGAAAAAAAAGACCAATAAAAAATTGAATAAGCATTAAAAAAATCATTTATTTTTTCGAAAAAGTAAATTTTTTTTAAAAAAATACATATTAAAATATCTTAAAAGTATTTTTTAACTAATAAATATAGATATAAAAATACATGTAATAAATAAATTAACATATTTTATAAAAATAATCTTTCAAAATTTTCTTTTAAATTTTATAAATACTTGCTTTTTTTTTTTATAAGTCTTTATTTTGTTAAATCTCTATACTATTCAGATTTTTTTATTTTTTTAAAATTACATTTTTGTTTTTTAAAAACTTTACTTAAAAAATAATATAATTTAGATTTAATGATATATTAAAATTTTATTTTGAAACAATGAACTTTCTAACTCAATTTTTAATGCAAACAAATAGTTTAGTGTTTATTTGGTAGAGTTTTTTTTTGGATTAAAAACTTTACTTAAAGGTCAAAAACTTTTTTGTTAAAAAATAAGAATATTTGGCAAAAGTTAACAAACCCTTGTTGACCAAATATATAGCTTTTTTAAGCTGTTTTAGAAAAACCTAAATTTTATATTTAAAAAAATTTTTTTTTT
This sequence comes from Ziziphus jujuba, assembly GCF_031755915.1. NCBI lineage: Eukaryota > Viridiplantae > Streptophyta > Magnoliopsida > Rosales > Rhamnaceae > Ziziphus > Ziziphus jujuba. Next base: position 10,939,001 of record NC_083388.1, read on the forward strand.
AACTTATATGGAAATTTAATGAGCATTTAATACAACTATTTTAATTTATATGGAAACTCATTAAACATTTAATACAATTTTTTTATTTACAACTAAAAACTTATTAATTTTTTAATAATAATTCTTTTTCAAAAAGATCTATATACGCAGACTAAAATTCTATTTTTATTAATTATTCCAAATTAACTCTTAAACGAATAACCTAGGATTGACCAGATAAGAGGCTCGTTATAATTATAATTACCCAATCTTCAAGTTTTAAATTATCATATTCAAAAAACAAATAAATGAATTATCTAAATCACATGATCATCTTTTTTATGTTTTTTTTTTTTTTTTTCCTTAGATCTTGAAAAGGAGAGAGAACTAATTTTTTTGCACTAAAAACTACAAAGCCACCCAAAGGAGGAATAAACTACCTTATATATCAATATTTCCATTTCTGGTGGTCAAGAGAGAAAAACAAATACGATAGAAAGTGAATATATGTATATATATATATATATATATATATATATATATATATATATATATATTTGTTTTTTTTGTTTGTTTGTGTAAATAGAGAATAACTTGTTTGTTAATTTTAGGGCGGTTGTTTTATTCTTAGGTGGGGGCATTGCATTCGTTTATGCCCTCTCGGTTATTTAACTTTTGTTTTCGGAAAATAGAAACAAATTAAATAACATTTTGATGTGGTATTAATAATGAGTATGTAAAATTTACTCTTTCTTTTTTCATTAGTAATTAACCTTTTTTCTAATGACCCGTTGTTTAGGAATGACTTTTGTCATCCTTTTAAGACGTGATTTTATAAGATGTAGGATTAATCACATTTTAATATACGTACTTTAGTAAGATTATACATTGAGTATTTAATTTAAAATATTTTACATTAGACTATTAATTTTCAAAATGAGTAGTAAAAAGTTTAAAAATTGAAAAAATTAATTAATTTTTACAATTCATAACGAAAATGAGAAAAAAAAATGGACTAGTTGATTAATAAGGAAATTTATTAATTTTATCAATTTTTATACTTTTTTATTATTCAATTTGGGAATTGAAGACTTAATGTGAAATAAATTATAATTCCAAAGTTTAATATGAATATTTTAAATTAGAAAATTTAATACACATTCTAATCAAATTATAGATACTAAAATCAATTAACCTTAAGATTTATTTGACACATAATTATCCATTATTTCCTTGCACAAAGTTCCAAATTCAAAAACCCCAATTCCAACATTAAAAAAATAAAACGCATAGTAGTATTATTATTATTATTATTATTTTTCCCCTTCAGTGGAACTTTTTATGCTGACACCACATGATACCTTTATTTAATTGATGAAAATTCATTGAAATAATGTTAGTTAATTTACATGTCATAGTTAACAAAGTTTATGGAATATCATTCTTCTCAAACTTCGAAGTTTGGGATAAAAACTTGATAATGTAGCTTCATGCAACAACTTTTCTTTTTGTGCATGACTACAACAAATTCAATATATAGGTACAATATTATTTTATCACTAGCAGCATAATGTTCGTCAGTAAAATTTTTGTCACAAAAAAAGTTGATGATCGTTCATGGCTAATCATGAAATCTTTTCAAGCCAAGATAATATTTTTCTTTTGTTCCACATCTCATTACATTAGAAATAAAAAAAAAAAAAATGATGAAGTTAATTAGTTCAAAATAGCGATTTAGGAAAAAAAGAGAAAAAGCATATGAATGTCATAAAACAAAAATTAGAAAATGTTTGAGCCAGTTTTAAACACCTTAAATCATCAAGGATTGGTTTAAATCGAGCCCCAAATATTGAATTGAAAGTGAGAAGCTGATTGCAATGTAGGAATTATGAGAAACGTGATTTGAGTTAACTTTGAAATTCTAAGGAATTTCTTGAGACAGTATTCTAAAGTCATATTCCTTGAGCCAAGTTCTAGAAGTTTGACTCGCGGTGGCTTACTCTAAAAGTGAAGTTGAATCAAATTTGCCAAATAATGGCAAAAATAATAATTTAACACAAATACTAATTCAAATGGAGGCACTAAGAGTTCAATCTTCGATAAGAACTGGGTTCAATAATATATATTAAGCTATTGTCGAACATAAATGAGCTGAAAAGATTGATTAAAAAGAATGAAAGTTTAGGTTTGTTGGAAAAGATGTTGTAAACTCTATTCCAGATAATATATACAAAAGCTATTTTCCAACACAGTTAGAGTTGAAAATATTGGTTAAAGAGAATGAAAGTTTATGCTTGGTGGAAAAGATATTATAGACCATATTCAAAATCATATAAAAGCTACAAAATCTCAATTTGAGAGGGTCTTTATGCAAAGACCATATACATAAATTTCATAGCTTAATTTTATTTTACTGGAGGATGTCCCCGATATAAGATTTGTACAGAGATTCTACCAGAAACCTCCAAATTATTCTTTTACATTCCACCAACATATGTGAAATCAGTTTTGTACTCATCCTTATGCAAGATCATAACTCTTTTTCTTAGACCCAACTAAGGTTAATGTTCTTATTTACCCAAAAAAAAAAAAAAAAAAGTAAAAAAAAAAAAAAAAAAAAAAGCGAAACAGGGTGTCCTATTTATAACAGGATGTAGTCGGTAAATATTACTGCTCCAGTTTTACTTAACTTTGGCGGATCATGTCCAATTCATCATAATTTTAGTTAATATAAAATTATATTTTTGCACTTTTAGTTTTTACGTTTTCTTTTTCAATTAAACTAAATTTGATTCTTGGGCATTGGAGGAAAAGCGGATATAACAGATGGACAAATAATAATTTGGCCACATTTTCCTTTCTTACTTGCCTCCCTTTTTCTTTTTCTTTTTTTTCCCTGTTTTTCTTATTGTCAGATTTTATTTTCTATAAAAAAAATAATAACAAGTAGATAAAAAATGATTTATTTGCAACTAGAGAGAGAAGTTGACCAAGAGAATGCAAGCAATAACCTGAATAGGAAAAATATTCAACATTTTTTTACCTCGTCTAAAATAAATACAAATGCATTCCCAGTGAACTTCAAAACTATTTGGAATGAAAGACGTTTCCAACTCTCTAATTAATTATACATGCTCATCGTTCATCATTCCATGTAATTTAAAGAATCTCCCACACACACTAAATAAAAACAGCATGCCATCTTCCCTTGTTTTGGATTTGGTCACTGAATACAACAGTGCTCAGTCAATATGGAATGTTAAAGAATAGTATGGGTTTGCAATAGAAGTAGATTGATTAGTCATATCGGCTCAGTTTAATCTTCCATTTTAAACGGGCCCAAAGATCATTATAGTAAAAGAGAAAAATTTCACAAACATGAACCGAAATGTCACAGCAGAAAGCCAGGCATTATTCTACAGAATTCCAACAGCAGCTTGACAAGGATGCTAAAAAAACCCCTTCTCTCAAAACCCTTCTACAGTATACCAGGGTTGTTCTGTTTCTGTGTTACTGTTTCACTGGTGCTGTTATCACCCTATATTAAAGTAAAAAAATATCAGTATGAGAATAAATTTACCATAATTATACAACCTCCTCAACCAACCACTAAAATTACTTGCCCCCATTAAACTTCTCAACTGGATCTTCCCATTAAACTTCGCATCTGGATCTTACAGGATCCACATGATGAACAGTGTTTGGGGATCAGCAAAGTTTGATGGGTCACTGAACAGATTCCCTAAGGGATCTGTGATGAATTTATATCTCACTATTTCTGAATCATTAGGTAACTTAACAAGAGGTTCGTTTGTCGACTTTGGTCCACCTTTCAGATATCTTTTTGTAGAAGAATTGGAACCGTGCATCATGGCTCCACAGCTGTAGATGAGGTCAAAATCAGTTTGTGCAACTATTCTTTAATGCATGAAGTTAACAATGGAGGAAAAAAGTTTTGGTTAGGATTTTTGTGTGAGTGCTACTCGTCCGACAAGGAGAGAAAGACCACTGGAACAGAAATCATTATATTACCACACCTAGCCGAAATATCCAAGCTCAGTCCAGATGCATCAACAAAAGTTGAACAAAGATTTTTTTAATACACTTGTTGTACAAAACACCCAAAAGATTTGATGAAATTAGCTTCAATTTACTCACTTTCCACATGCATGCTTCCTGTATTTAGAAGCCCGGTAAATCATTGCATCTATGTTGTTTGATGATGATTCTACATCATTCGGATAAGGTTTCCAGTTCCGTTGATATTTTGAAGCCTAATATGCAAAACATGAACAAAATGTGGGTTGGTCAGCATTTAGAAGCTTTAACAGTACATATCTCCACTCAGTCTCTACACATGTCTCCACTCAGTCTCAATACTAAATTAAAACGAAATCAACTTAAAAGATCCTCATGCCCAACATACCAAGGTTAAGAAGACAGAGATCGGGGATAAGAGGATGATCATCTTTACCATGAGCAACCATGGAGGGCAACCTGATATCCCAGCAGCCTAATTCTCGAAAACCAGAAAAAATAATGTGCTATGGTGAATATGATATATTACCTTAACATTTGCAAGGTTCATCTACCCCCAAACCACAACTGCAAGATAAGCAAATATAACAAAATTTCCTTTCTTTAATTTAAAATAGTATAGAAGATAAATAAATGAAGTAGGTAAATCACCAGCTACATGAACATTGAGAAATTGATATCAAAATTAGAAAATTAATTGAACATGATAAAAAATACTCCCAATTTACACTACTATCATTAAAACATTCGTAACCGGCAATATTGCAGAGCACATATTATATCTACCCTCAACACGGTCAAATATTCAGCATGCATTCATGTCTAACCTTGGACTAAAATAACAGCTTTGATTCATTCTCAGTGGCAGTTTTGATTAAGAGAAGTTTTCTAGCAATCTAATCGGTTATAAATCCAAGATTCTTACTAATTAAAAATAGGGGGCACAAACTAATTGAAAACAGCATTGCTTATTTTCCCTATTAAAACATTTTGAGAGTTTTCAGTCCAAGTTCAATCACAAAAATCATTTCAAAGAAAATGGGAAAGCAAATGACATACCTAGAGACTGCTTCTTCTTCTTCTTCTTCTTCTTCTTCTCTGAACATTATGGGCAGCATGTCTGAGAAGGTCCAATTTACTATACATGGATTTTTAGACTTCAAAACCTTCTCTAAAATACTATATAAATCAGGTCCACCACTACTATCTCCTAAGTTTCTACATATCCTAAGCACCTATATCACTTCCTGCACCTTTCTTTCCTTCTCAGCTTTCTGAAAATGGTGTTGTACGTTGCATTTCTGGGCATAAAACCTTGTTTTATCTTATTCTCCAACAAACGCAATGCTTCTCTTGATCCATAGACACGACATAAACAATGGAAGTAAATGTTGTATACAGCAACATCTGCACAGCCCTTTGAGATTGCATCAATCAATATCTTATAAGCAACTCTAATCTCCTCTCTTTTCAATAGGCCCCCCACCAAAGCAGCATATGTGTATGGATTGGGAGAGAGTCCTTTTTGATCAATCAACTCAATGAGCCCAAAAATATCTTCCACACTATCTTTAAGGCAAAGTGCACGAAGAATTACATTGTATGTGATCAAGTCTGGCTCACATCCTTCCCTCTCCATCTTTGCTAAGAAGTCCAATGCCTCTTTAGTCTTTTCATTATCACAGAGACTCTTGATAACTATAGTGTATGTTATAGTATTAGGCTTACAGCCATAACTATGCATTTCATCTAAGCAGCGAACAAGATCTTCCCACAGGCCTTCTCTACCAAACCCATAAATTAAAGCAGTATAAGAGCAGACATCACAGACAGCACCTTTCTTTTTCATCAATGCCAAAGCAGTATAAGTCTGACCAGACTTACAGAGAGCCCACAGAATGGGATTATGCAAATATGCAGCATAAAAAGAACCCTTGACCAGCATATTGGAGTAAACTAAGTACGCCTCTTTAATTTTCCCAACTTTGCTAAGTTTTGAAATCAACAAGTTCAAACTAGATTCAGTTGGAATATAGTTCAACCTCAACATAAACTCAAATATGCTAACTGAATCAGCTAAACTCCCTACTTTAAGAGTTTTCTTCAACAATTTTGACATAAATGTAAAAGATGGCACAAAGCCATTTCGATACATCTCCTCCGTAATAGAATAGCCAACTTTCAGATAACCATGAGATAGCATCCCATTGAGAAGCGTATTAAAAGTTGATGCATTAGGAGCAAACCCAAACCTTTTCATTACATGATACACCTCATACAAGGCTTCCAACGATACATTACACGACTTCAAAGAACAATGCATCAAACAGTTATAATCATAGACAGTCGGTTTCCCGAGTGTTAGTGACATGGAATTTAAGGATTCAAGAGCTTCTATAAGGTGTCCAGAGGTTGCATAATTTTGCATCCTGTGTTGAAGTTCTTGATAATTACAATCATAGGTATTGCTCCTTTCAATGAAATCCTCTATTCTAAAAGCACAGAAGGAATAAAAATTCTTAAAATGATGGACATGCTTGCAAATTCTGTAAAAATACCCAGCTTTAGGAATTGTGCAAAGAGACATAGCAGGGCAAGGAACGACTCATGCACTGGACCCAAATTCTTGGGAACACCTTGGATATTGTGATAAAACTGCATTAAGTAACTTTCAATAATCTGTTTGATTGGTGAGAAATCAAAAGAAAACAAACAATTTCAGAATTCCACAGTTGATGCCACTCCAATTTTCAAAAATTGCAACAGAAAAAGAACCTTCTAAATGGACTAGCGAAGCATAATATTAGTAACCACAATTCACAGCTGAAACGAGCATTGGGTGCTCCAAAAAAAAAAAAAAAAAAAAAAAAAATTCTAATCTTTGCTCTTAAAAATTTATTTATTTATTTGTTTTTCCATTTAAAATTTTCTCGGAAAAAGAGGACAGCATAGAGCTTTGCCACCATAAAGCCAACACATTTTTCATACCTCTAAGAGCTTTGCCACTGTCTCCTAAGTTTCTACATTTCCTAAGCATCTCTATCACTTCCTGCACCTTTCTTTCCTTCTCAGCTTCTGAAAACATCTTCTTCTTCTTAAGTTTGCTTCAACTATACATAAACCCAAACAAAAATTCAGCTACAGAATATCCCTTATTCTAAGAAACAAAAACGACAAGCACACATATAGGTAACTGGATACAAAAAATAGGCTTAAAATCAAAATAATAAATCTAAAAATACATATCGCAAACAAATCAGATAGCAAAGGGAAAATTCGAAAATCCAAATCAAAATCCAAAAAGTAAATCCCTAAAATAAAAAAAACACACGTACATAACAATAAAACATGGTTTCGAACAGAAAATCCTACAAATAAATAAAATTAAAAGGCATTAAACAAAAGAATAAAGAAAGAAAGAAAGAAGAATCGTTATCATCATCGAAGCTTAACTTTACCTGCACACCTGCCGAATTCGCAGAACCCTAAACAAAAATGGTGCTCTAGTTTTTTTTTGAAAGGAAATAGTGTTTTAGTTAACCATTTTCAGCAAAGGACGCTGTAGCTAAAATTATACCAATTTCCCTCCAGATCGCTCATAATTTTGGCCAGCTTATGTCTTTTTTTTTTTCTTTTTTTTTAAATAATTATTTTTGCCAATTTCTTATATTTTATATAATAAAATTTTCATTATTTTTTAAATCATTATTGGTTCAAAAATACTTTATGTTAAAAAAAATAATTTTGCATGTGAAGTCTCAAGATTATGTTAAATTTGTACTTTATTCTTTTTAATTAGGTCTGTCAAAATCTCATATAATATGATAACATGAATACTAAATATTTTAAAGTAACTACTTAAATTATTATTTAATATGTAAGTTTATTAGTAATTATTTATCTATGATGATAAGAAAAAAATTATTTATCACAATTAATGAATGACCAGTAAAATTTATATGTTCAAATGATAATTTAAATTATTATTAATTAAAAATTCATATAATTAAAAGTTTAATAAATACTATTTATCACCACGGACGGATGGATAATCATATTTATATGCACAAAAAACAATTTAGATGATTACCATTAAAACATTACTTTTTAAATCTTAAAATAAAAATAAAATTAAATATTTTCATTAAAATTTATTATATAAAACAATAATTATCATTAACAATAAATATTAAAACTCATAAAACTTGTAGCGATAAATATCAATTTTTACTACAAACCTTCTCATTTACCCCTTTAACTGCTATTTTCCTATTAGAATTAGTCCAATCATATAATTTTTTTTTCTAATAAACTTGGTGAATTTAATTATGATAATATCTAAAAATAAAATAAATAAACAAAATATATATCTTTTTAAATAGAGTTACAAAAATTGCATATATTTGATAATCTAATCATTTAACGAATATTCATCTATCATCTGTCAAACCATAAAAATAAATTTTATGGAATAAAATAAATGATAACAAAATATAGAGTTGAACTTTTGGCATACATATAGAATTGGGCATAACTGTTAAGGAAAATGATAATTGAGAAAGTAATTTGAGAGGTTTTATTTATTGTACAAGGGGAAAAATGCAAAACCTCATATATAGTTATTTATTATTATTATTAATTTTTTTTAAATAAAAACAAATATAATTATAAATAAAAGTGTGCGAAAGGCTAAAACCCCCCATCTGCTTGATTAAAGTTAAACGTCGCTGCCCAAAACCCTTGGGGCGTCTCGTGCTCTAAACCAACAAGAGAGGAGCCATGGGCTTCTTCGACCTCAACATACCCTACTTGGAATCCTTGGCGTCTGATAAGAGCACTCGCATAAAGCTCGTTACATTGGCTATGGAGCTCGGCTACTCTGGAATCGCCTATAACCGCACGATCAAGGGCGTCATGTCCGATCGAGACCGTTGCTCCATCCCTCTCCTCACCCTCTCCTCTCTTCTGAAGCTCTCACCGTCTCTCTCCTCCTCTGTGTATTTCCACCGTGACCTTCTTGGTGTTCCTCTCGATTCCCCTTTCCGACAGTACCGTCGCCTCACTGTCTGCGTTGATAATCTCTCCCAGGCTCAGGCCCTCAATTCCGGCAACCATATTTTGAAGACCTACGATTTTGTCGCAGTCAAGCCCATGAACCAGAGCGTTTTCGACAAGGCTTGTGAGAAATTGGAGGTTGTGCTTCCTTTTTTTAAAATTTTTTTACTGTTTGGTTTCCAAGAAATTTGAGATTGATATCGCTCGCTTATTTGTTTGTTTTTGTTTGACATAGGTAGATATAATTGCGATCGACTTCTCTGAGAAGCTCCCTTTTCGTTTGAAGATCCCCATGGTTAAAGCTGCTATTGAGGTTTTTCTTCCTAGATACCTTCTTTTTTTTTTCCCCCAAAAATGTCTAAAGTTGTTCTCGCCTTTCCGACGAATTCTCTTTTTAAAAAAATTTCATCAGCACCATGGATTAGGCAGTAATTTATGTTTTTCTTTTTTTCTGGTTTAATTTTTAAATTTCTATATGTGCAGCGTGGAGTGTATTTTGAAATCACGTACTCCAATCTCACCGCTGATATTCAAACGAGGAGGCAAATGATATCCAATGCTAAGGTGAGAACCTAGGGAGATTATTGAAGATAGTTTTATTGGCGTTTGTATCCCCCAGACACTCGCTATATTGTTCCTTACAAATTGTATCGATTGGTTTGATTTTGCTGTTCCTGAAGCTTTTCTTTTTCTATTATATGGTTCCAATATGCTTTGATTCCTACAACAACTTTGTAGAATGGTAAACTTTGATATATGTGTGTGTGTATATATAAATATAGATATGTAAACACAGATACATATATATATATATATATATAAATATATATTTATGTTTATGTGAATTTTAATTTTCTTCTCACTTCTCATACTTGATATTCATAAAAATGTTCATGGGTGGGCAAATATTTGTTATTGAACTTGCCTATATGATATTATGATGGGTGTCTTAATATATTCTCTTGCAAGAAGTAAGTTTGCTTCATGAATTTTTGTTGTCCACATTCAAATTGGAATAGAAACATTGATGGGTTTAGCCTTATACCAATTATATGTAAGCTTGTATAAAATAGCAACTTGTTATGCTATGGAGTGTAATGTTAAAAAACTGAAAGGTGCAGTTATTTGGTATTTAGCTATGAGTAGCAAATGTTACGTGGTATCAGGTTCAACTTCTAGGAACTAGAACAATTGGTTGCAGCAAGGAAGGAAAATATAGATCTTATTTTATGAGTAAAGGCATAGATATAGATTAAGACTTTAAAGCAAAGAGAATGGTCCTGGTTTTAGATTTAGATATCAATTCTTTAATGCTTGATTGGATATATGCCTGCTATGCTAGGACATGCTTCCTTGGCATCACTATTATTTTTATGTCTTCAAATAGGTGGTAATAACAGCAGTCTTATGTTACTAGTGAAAAAGAGATAATTAGATAGCAGTTTCTTTGGGTTCTAGTTTTTCATTGATCACCATATTAGGTTCACCTTCATCATTGGATGGTTGATGTTATCTTCATCTAAATGTTTCTTTAGTTCAATGTGCTTGGTGATGGCGAACGATGGAGATCACATAGGATTATAATTACTAGGGTTTTATGATTTTTAGGATTTTAATATTATTATGTTTATTAGGTTTTTTTATTATTATTTTAGTTTACTTTAGGTTTATTATTTGGCTTCCTAATTTAACTAGGTTTCTTATTATTTTAATTTCCTAATGTTATTAGGTGATTTTATTATAAATAGGGGTTTTTGTAACTCTTTTCAGTAGTTGACTAATAATACAAGTATTTTCTGAGAGTTAATTCTCTGGTTTTGTGTGATGCAAAACAAACTTAGGTGTGATGCCTAGGGATTTTGGGAGTGCTTCCTAAAATCATTATAGTGTGATACTAGAACCCTATCTATCTATTTTCAATTTTCTTTCCTTCCCTACCTGTCCTACATCACTTGGATTGTTGAATAAATCTGTAGTCATCACTGGAAATTGTGTTCCATTGTTTTGGAGCTTTCTGGTCCTACACTCTGTCTCTCTTCTTCCTTTGTAATCTTTTTACCATTTATCTGACCAGATTGAGTTGCCCTGCTTGACTATAGAACATTTTGTTGTTTGCAGGTAAATAAACATCCAACCAGATGATATTGTTGCAGGTTGTGATTGTGCCTTTTAACAAGGGAATTAGATGCTACCAATTACAGTTAAATAAATTGAAGTTGCATTTATAGGCATGCTAGTTGTGCATTTTTATGAATCTTCAAAGTAGCAAGTTTACAGTTGGTTGTTTGTTATTCTTTATGAGTTTCTGATTGATGTATCTAACCATATTTACATTTCCCTGAAACTTTCAGTTATTGGTAGATTGGACTCGGGGGAAGAATCTAATTATCTCTAGTGCTGCTCCTACCGTTTTTGAACTAAGAGGACCATATGATATTGCTAACTTATCTTCTTTGCTTGGGCTATCCATGGAACGAGCTAAAGCAGCTATGTCCAAAAATTGCAGGTATGATGATTTCCAGAGACAGCAAATTCATGTAGATTTTATGTTTAATGCATCAATTAATTCTTGTGTGAATGTCTTGCAGGTGTCTTATAACTAAAGCTTTGAGAAAAAGACAATTTTATAAAGAGGCCATCAAAGTGGAAATGGTCTCCTCAGGAGAACAAGTTGGCTTGGACAAACCTTTGTCAAGTGACTGGTTGAAATGGGATCCCATCTCTAGTGGTGAGGGTGACTTGATGCTAGATGATATTGCAAAATCTTTTGCTGCTTGCGATGAAGTATCCAAAGCTGTGAAGGCCATTGATTTTACTTCAGTTGTTGATAGCTTGCCATCACATGGTTTTCAAGTCAAGGATTTGATGTCTGGAGCTAACATTGGTTCCCAGTCACAAGATAGTACAAGTACTGTTATTTCTAGTGCCAAGGTAATTGAACTACCAATTCTGGTTGATGGAAATCTAGAACAGTCTGATAGGCCTGACCTTCCTGTAGCAGGTCAAACTTCATTAAATGATACTCCATTTGAAAATCAGACTTCTGGAAATCAAATTTGTCAAAAGCTATTTTTCCCTTCTGATACTACTAAAGCTTTCACAGATGCTGCGCAAATCAGATCGCCTTCTGCAACCACTGAGGCAGAACTAAGTATGCCTAGTAAATCAGATATGAATGTCGACTTGATTAAAGCAAAAATTGATGATTTGCAATCACAAAATGGTATGGATTTTTGTGAGTTACGTGATGAATTATCAAGCGAGAATATTACAAACATGTCAGGTATTGAATTAGGTGCTGCTTGTGATACTGATTCTAAAGTAGAGAGTCCCACTCCCATTATGTGTGGAGATGTTCCTGCTGATTATGAGGACAGAACTCTACAAAGTTCTGAGGCAGTATTAGGAAGAGCAGGAGATCCAGTAGATAAATTTTACCCCGCTGTAGTTACAGAAATTCTGAAAGATATTGTTCATGATGAGGACGGGAATTTACAAAGTTCTGAGATAGTATTAGGAAGTAAAGGTGATCCAGTAGATAAAGATGTCGGCAAGGTAGTTACAAAAAATTTGAAAGGTACTTCTTTGGTGTTGGATGATCTGTCATTGCATGAAAATTTTACAGAAACAGAACAACTTGAGAAACCTAGAGTTGATCCAGTTAAACTTCTGGGCCAGGTTCCTATTCTGGAGCCTAATAATGTGATAAGAGTTGGAGATAATGCTTCTGATGGAAATAGTGAGCCACCGGAGGTGACAATGGAAGAGCAAAAGCAGGAAAAAGCTGATTATGAATTTAATCATCAAACTCCAGCTCAATCCGTACCAGGTATTACCTTCTTTTAGTAATATATGTCCCAGATAGTTGAACTTCAAGGCAGTCATCTCACTTATTTTGGTTTTGGTTTAGGAGTGTTGATCATTCCTAATTGAAAAATCTTTTTGAAAACAAAATTATGTTTAGCAAACTGTTAAAATAGTCGAGCTCGTTTTCATCCAAATTATATATATCTTATTTATGTCCATTTATTGCAGGGAAATCCAAAGCCAAAAGGAGGATTCATCATCAAGCGTTTTTACTTCCTCTAAAGCGCATGCTGAGTCCTATACCTTTTAAGAAGAAGGCCCACAAAAGTAGAAGGAAAGCAAGTTGATTGTCTAACCGTGCATGTTTTGACATTTGTAAACTGTTTGATGCATCTTTTATTTGTTCATTTTATTTATTTATTTATTTATCTATCTCAGTAGCATTGTTGGTTTTCATTCATTTTTAAAGTTCGATAAAATTTTGTCAACCCACACTTGTAATATATTTTTGAAAACTTTGAAAATGATTTCAATTATAGCAAAGGTGCATTCAAATATTGTAGTGTTAGAAAGTTTGTAATATGGAAAGAATTTAAAGTCGGTCCATATGATATTTCTCCACGTCCTCTAGAAGGTGCCTTCTTTTGCACTGCATGCTGCGTTTACTTTTGCTTTTACATTCTCCATATTAAATTTTATTTACGCCAATTTTCCATTGTATTTCGTATTCATGAATCGTGTAATGAATTTCAAGACGTTTAAGCATAAATCAATCTCCTGTCACATGGTATGGTCAATGTTGTTCAATTCCATAACCTGAAGTTCCCAGTAGCATCATCTATATCTGGACAAAAACTTGCATAGGATCCTAGTTGGTGCGATCACCCAGTAGATTTTTGACACGTCACACCTATGGTAAAATAATTTATTGTTTTTCTGAGGATTCATCTTCTACTTTCTTTCCCTTTGTTTGGTTATTCTCCATTCCACCTCCACTGAGTTCTCTCTACAAAGCCGATCCATTTCAATGTTTTCTTTGCCACATTTATATCTAGCAAAAGATGAAGACTAGTCTCTTCAATGACTTCATTAATAATAGGAAACACTCGAATCTTAAATTATAATTTAAGCACGAAGGTGAATACTTGTTCAAGCCCCCCCCCCCCAAAAAAAAAAAAAAAAAAAAAAAAAAGAAAAAAAGAAGGGGAAGATAGTATCTACCCACGATCTAAATATGAAGATTTCTCCCATCCCTATTCTTTTTTTGGGTATTTGTTAAAATTTATGGTCTGCATTTTGATTGTGTAAGACTAATATTTGATAACAATTAATATTGTTGGATTTTTATTTGTTAAAATTTATGGTCTGCATTTTGATTGTGTAAGACTAATATTTGATAACAATTAATATTGTTGGATTTTAAAAATAGGTTTTTTGTTAAAGCTATTTATAGTGTTTGAAGCAAGGCTTTAGTTTAAAGTTTTAGATTTGCAGTATTACAGGGTTTTTTGAAAAGCTTTTTATTTGTGTAGATTTTGAAAATTTCGTGATGCATTAGGACGAGAATGAATCTAACACCACCACAAAAAAGTGGAGGAAGTGAGGCGGTTGGCTTGGCGCTGCGTTTTCTCTTGGAACGAATTTGGTTGCTCTTTCTGGGGCCAAATTTGCTATGAAGTACTGAATATTGATCAAAAGATTTGGATGGGTGTAGGCCCTTCGTGGCTGAGAGGTTTACTTAATTTTTTAGTAATATCTTTTATCCTAAAAAAAAAAATGTTGTATTTGCTAAATAAAATTAATTATTCTTCATAATTTTTTTGGCCAGGAATTATCATCCTTAATTCAGTGTTCACTTAAATTAGTCAAAGTATTTGATATTATCTTCCACATGTACAGTTGTATGTACCATTATTTAATTTTGATTTTCATTAATTTAATATTTAATTATTCAAATATTATTTTAATTATTGGATAAAAAATGGTTAGATATTGAAGAAGAATAGATTATTCCATATGATTTAAAAATAAAAAGATTTGAATAGTCACAAATATAAATATAAAGTGAAAAATCCTACATCGGAAATACAACAAGTATAAAAATAATCTATTTGCCTATATATTAAAACCTTATTTGCTTATTGAAGATACACATCTTTTTCTGTACAACTAAAAAATATTAGACTATTTAAGTTTTTCTTTTTTAGAACACATCTCTTTAGACTATTTTATTTTCTTGCTATTGCATAATGTTAGAATGCAATTGCAAATAATAGAAAATTTTGTTTCGTTTCTTGCACTTTTTCGGTAACCAATCAATAGTATTCTTTATGTGCCAACACTGTTCTTTTTGTGCCAATAAGTTTTGCATGCATTCCAAGCTTTTTCTTATTGAAATCTTGGTCTTAGACCTTTCAACTAATTTTTCTCACTTTCTCGCTAACCAATCAAAAGCACTAGGCATTTCATCATGCTTTGCATTTAATCGATTTACATGCAAACGCATCTTGTATTATCAAATAAATAATAATGTAGATCATTATTTTCTAAAATACTATACTGAGAATCTATAAAAGGCAAAGAATTATATTACCTTCTCCCGGAATATTTTCTCGCAAATTTGCTCGGCTCTTTTCTTGCCCTAGAAACTCTCTGCTTCGCTTTGCTTCAATCGGTTTAGAGCAAGAAAATGAAAAAATGATGAGCAACCGGTATTGCGCTCTTTTTATAACTAACTTCGTTGCCACATAATTTTTTCTGTTAGACGAAAACATAATAAAAAAATAATTAAAAAAAAGTGAGCAAAATTTTTTTATAATTTTTTTGTTTGCTTTGTTCCCAAAACGTCGCCGTTTTTTCTCTCTCTTTCTCTCTCTAACCTTTTGGTGGCCTCCCCATTTTCTTTCTTCGATTTTTTTTTTATTTTTTTATTTTTTAATTTAGTTCTTTCTTACGGAGTTGGAAAAATCTCTCTCTCTCTCAATTTTGTCTCCTGGATTTTGATTTCTTAAAACCATTTTACGTTCTTCCTCAACTTGCTCGGCCAAATTCCTCGTTGTCGAAGTATTAAAGGTGTTAGTTTTTTCTTGGTGATTTGAATTAGAATAAATGTTTTTGTTAGGGTATTCCTTTTTACAATCTTATGTTTGGTTGCTTAAATAATTTTGTTCATTGATAATTTTCTAGTTTAAGTTAAGGAAATTGAGACTTTGGAATTTTTTTGGATCTTCTAGGATTTTACATGTTAAATGAGTGTCTTTCCTGTTCCTAGTTTTAATATACTTTGTTCTAAACAGTTTTGTAAATCTGCAATTCGGATTCTTCGGAAAGAGATTTAATAGCTTATCTTTATTGTTTTTTTTTTATTATTTATTATTATTATTATGTTTTATTTTTCGTAGAGCTTTAGTTTGATTCATTTGCTTCTATCAACCCACTTAGGGATGGTAATTTACCAGCCCTAGTAAAAGTATAGGGATTGCGTTTGTTTGCTTGGAGATTATGACAGTCAGGAAGTGATTATTGTGGTTCTGTTTTAATTTATGAATAATAGTCTAAAGTTGGAACGGAGGGTTTTTCTTTGTTAAGATTTGCAGTTAAAATCTCTGGTGCCAACATTGTGTTAATATTTCCCAATAGAATTGAGTTTGCTATATTGGCAATATTAGAAGTGAAATTGAGTTAAACTGATTGATCTCCATTCAATAGATAATTAGTAATTTCTGTTTAAAGTTTGTATATGGAGTTAGTCATCTAAAGTAGCAGAATTTAATATTTTAAGTGTATGTGTGATTTGAGAAAATGAATGTCCTTTTTCTTGTGACATCTTCTTTAAAACACAATTTTGGGTATGAGATTTTGAGTAAAATGTATTTGCATTTGCAGAGATTGATATTTTAGGGAAGATATGTATACTTTAATGATCAAATGATTATGGGTATCTCACCTATGCAATTATGTTCATTCCTCGTCATTAGTCATTTTGAATCCGGTTGATACGGCTCTTCTAGTGTTAGGAAGGGTTTAAATACTAAAAAAGCTGTAAGTGTTTTGAGCAAAAAGAAGTCAGTAACAATGGAGTTGTGGGTGAAGAGCAATGTTCGGTTCCTGGAAGAAGATGAGTCAAGAGTGAATGATGTACTCAACATGTAAATAATGGACCTAGGGGAGCAATTGGGGTGATATTGGGTTCCAGATACAGCAACCACGGTCTAAGGGGCTATTATGTGTAAAATCAACTCGCAAGTGCACGAATCATTTTTAAGTAATAAAGTGGAAAAATAAGATTATCGTTAACCAGGGAATTAAGAATCAAATACCAAAGATAATTAGATTTTGGTAATATGAGAACTAACAATTAAGATGGCAATTGAAAATTAAATAAATTAAATTAAACAAAAACAATCAATTAAAATTATATCAATTTCAAGTAAGAGAGTGAGTTTAATAATTATGAATATTAAGGTATTTGATTTTACCACTAAATATTCCAATTTAATTACTTAAATATGTGAATTTAATTAGCTAGTAATTTTATCATCCACACTTAATCACAAAATTAATTAAAAGTAGTTTACACTCACAATTAATAATATTTACATGACCTAATTTATTCTTTCCGGCCTATAAATTAAATCATGCAAATTCATTAAGCATAAATTAAGCAAATAATATGGCATGAGACATAACTATTTTCCAATCAATTATGCATTCATATAAATCATTTTAGATCCATAATTTTATCCTTTTACAAGCTCAAATATTATTAAAATTATTTATTCCTTTCGACCTATGAAAACATCAAGCATACCAATGATTTATTAACAAAATATATTACTAATTAAATAAAATTCAACATATATTAAAATAATTAAATCTTCATAATTAGGGCTACATCATAGCCCTAGCTATGAAAATTAGTTCATGGAAAAACTAAATTCACATTCATAATTATTAAAAATAATAAGGATCACAATTGAAGAGAAAAGAGAATAAAAACTATTGAAGAAATCCTCCTCCAAAAGCTGTCCAGGTCGTAGCCTTCTTCTCCAAGTAAACCCACGTCTCTATGTCTCCTCTAAGCTCTCCAATTGATCTTCCAAAACTCTAAAATTTTAAAACTCTATAACCTTTAAGAGAATTTAAGAAACTCTCAAAATTTGGTTTGTTTCTATTAAAGGCTCCTAAAAGCTCTTTTTTTAACTCTCTAAACTTGTATATCTTCCTTCAATGTGGTGAGGGCTATATATATATATAGGACCTTGGGAACATTTTTCTCTCTTTATTTTCAATGTGGGAGTCTTGGAAGATACCTTTTTTGGGCCATCAAAAGGGTTGGACGAATTTCATGTGTAAAAAGGGAACTTGATATTACTTGCTTTCCAATACTTTCCTTTTCTCTAATTATTTCTAAAAAAATAGTTAATTAGTCTAATTTACCCTTAATGAAGCATGTGATATGACATGTGCCTCATTAATGATAAATTAACCAATTATTGCCACTTGTCTTTATCTTGGCTCTCAAATTGCCTTGGTTCCCTCTTTTGGTCAATGGTAGAGATTTAAGTAGAATATTCTTTTTTAGAAATTCCAAACTTTAAATAACGATAATTCTTTGCTCGCACCTCGAAATTAAAAAATAATGAGACATTTGAGATCGTCAGATTGTGAGGATTCATATGACATCCACTTTCACCGTGAAATTTCCGACAGAATCTTTATGGAATTTTTAAGGAATCTTTTTAATGTTTAGTCTATTTGAGCTCTATTCTTGCTTCCCATCATAATTCAACCCGAGAAATCCATTTTTATGGTTGTTTTCTTGAAATTTTTTCTCCTTCATCTCGATTAAGAAAAATATATAATTGAATATCGTTCCAAACAAACTAACACAAACTAACAAATATTAATCTACAAATATGGCATAAAATCATCAATATTTTAGGCCTAACAGGCTAGTGATACGTTGCGAAAGGTTTATTCCCATCAGAATATTGGAAATTTTACTAGGGGAAAATGATGATTCTACATGCCACATTGTCTGTGCTTTGCTTCAAAATTGCAATTATGAAGGTTAGTAATTTCTATTTCATCATGGTTGATTGTCATTCCATTGCATGTTCATAGTCACTCAGGTAGACAAGTACTGAATAGACTGGTGTCGTATACAGAGATTAATGCTTGTACCATAGGTTTTTATGGTCAATTTTATTTCTTGATAAAAGGAAAAAGGCCAAAAAAAAAAAAAAGGACTTGTATTAATTTTAAAATTACATGGACTCTCAATGATTGAGGTTTGTTTAAGTGTTTGTGCATGGTCAACTCATTACTATTACTTCTTTTGATTTTAAAATATTTCAAATTAATTGGACTATTTGGAGTAGTTCTTTAGTATACTATTAGAACTTATGCTATTATTATAATTTTTTGTCCATTCTGATTTTTGTATTTGTGTTTTCCAAGAGGTGTCCAAGCAAGTCTCATCTTTTTCTTTTGGGTGAACAAATGTTTATCTACTGAAATCCAATTATTCAGACTTCTGTTACTGCTTCAATGTACAGCATTTAACTGCTAATCTCCTTTTAATAGTCATGCCGCCGCTAATGGTCTTGAAGCTTAGAAAATTTTGGGAGATCCAAATAATCAGACCAATATTGTCCTAACAGAGGTAATCATGCCTGTTTTATCCAGCATTAGTCTGTTAAGAAAAATTATGAGCCACAAAACTCTAGGAACATTCCATTGATTAGTTAGTATAATTTTAGTGTTTGTGTATTGATTTTTTTATGATATATGAGGCTCTTGTTCCCATGATTTATTGCTGATTTGGCATTTTCACTATCATACCTGACGAGGTATGCATGCACTGATGTCATATTATGATTCTATGGGTATAGTTTTTAAGTGTTTGTCAAAGGGTGTAGTTGATTTTTTATTGAAACCTATTCCCAAGAATAAACTTAAAATTTTTTGGCATCATGTTTGGAGATGATGCCACAATGTGAATTGCTATACATTTCTCCTTCTGATTTTACTTAATAATCAATATGAACATTAGCCTAGAGACAAAAGCATTGCTAGGTTTTGACCACAAATTTTTTGGATGTGCCTCATCATACCATATCTACAACCATCCAACTTATACTCCCAATGCCCCTGTGTTTTTCTTCTCTATTTCTGTTGTTTTCTTTTTCAAGGGAATATATATATATATATATATATATATATATATATATATTTAAATTGGAGGGGAAGGAGTTGAGGGTGGAGAGGGAAAAGTTGAGGATTGATATTTGTCTCTCTGCTTAAAATTGCTAATGTAAAATTGGCTCTAGGACATACAGTGGCTTTATGCATCATGTTTCTACTAGTTCATCACTTTCAGTTGACTTTAGGGAATTAGTGTTGATAATTTCTTCCTCAAATTGGATTCATTTGTTGCCTTTCTCAGTATAGTGGTTGTGGGAGTGAAAGTGGAACTCAGACGAGAAAGTCTATGAAGTGAAAAAAGTAATGACTGGTCAAAAAATGATGCTAGCAGTAGTTATGAGCATGATATTGGAAGTACTGGTCACATTGATAGGTTTTAGATTCATTTTGATCTAAATCATACCTTTACATCTTCTATTGATACTTGGATTAAGTTTGCAAAACAAAAAAAAAGTACGAATTCTCAAATTGGAGCTGTCCTATATGGATAAGTCACCCTTATGTGCTATCCTTAGTGAACATGTCGTTGGGGTTGAGTCTTTCAAAGTGGTCTATTTGGTATGTGTAGAGCTTGCTGGAGAGGTTATACAATGATGGTCCTTATGAGCTAATTGTTCTACACTTTTTACTTGGTGTAGCTTGTTATATGGGTCGTGAGTGGGAACCTAGTTTCCATTTGGGTATGTGCCCTTGGATTGCTATTGCATATTCAGCTCCTGTTGCAGCTGCTATTGCTGTTTTCTTGATCTATTCAATTGGTCAAGGAAGCTTTTCTGATGGTATGCCTCTAGGAACCTTTGGTACTTTCAACTTCATGATTGTATTCCAAGTTGAGCACAACATCCTCATGCACCCATTTTGTTAGGCGTAGCTGGTGTATTCAGTGGCTCCCTATTCAGTGCTGTGCATGGTTCTTTGATAACTTCTAGTTTGATTAGGAAAACCACAGAAAATGAATCTGCTAATGAAGGTTACAGATTTGGTCAAGGGGAAGAAACTTACAATATCGTAGCTGCTCATGGTTATTTTGGATGATTGTTCTTCCAATATGCTAGTTTCGACAACTCTCATTCTTTACACTTCTTCCTCGCTACTTGGCCTGTAATAGGTATTTGGTTCATTGCTTTAGGTATTAATAGTAAGGCTTTTAACTTAAATGGTTTCAATTTCATCCAATTTGTAGTTGATAGTCAAGGTAATGTAATTAATACCTGGGCTGATATTATCAACCATTCTAAATTGGTTATGGAAGTTATGCATGAATTTAACGCTGATAACTTCCCTCTAGATCTAGTTGCTGTTGAAGTTCCGTCTACAAATGGATAAGACTTTGGTATTAGTGTACATTGAGTTATTGAACATAAAGGAGCAATAACCAATTTCTTGTTCGAGCAAGAAGTTTGGTATTGCTCCTTTAGGAGTTTTTTTACTTAAATTTTTTTTCTTAATAACCAATTTCTTGTTTGAGCAAGAAGATTGGTATTGCTCCTTTAGGAGTTTTTTTACTTAAATTTTTTTCTTTACTTCATATTTACTTCATTATACCCATACTTTCGTTATGTAGAAATTCTTATTTTCGATATCCTCTTCTCAATTTTTTTTATTTTACATTTAAATTTAAAGGTTTCAATTCCATTTTTTCTTCTTTTAATTTGAAGAATGAAAAAAAAAAAATTGATAAATGGTGTAAATAGACTTATTTGTTTGTAATTTGTAATAGGGGCAGATGTAGTCAAAGGGATTAAGGCAGTGGATTGTGAATCCACCATGTGCGGGTTCAATTCTCGATAGTGATAGGATAAATTTACCAATTTCTCACTTCTTCAAGTACTAAGAACTCATAAGAAATGATAAAAAAAATTCAAGTGATTGAAAAATTTCGGACTTAAGATCATTATTTGAATCACATTTTAAAGTAAGAACCACATTTTAGCATCCTAAAATAAATCCATATTTGTACTCAAGCAGGTGAATTTATTCTTAATCGACGTTATAAATACAATCTTCTCAAATTTATCCCTTTTGTGAAGGCATTTCCTTACTTGTCAAAACTTGTGTTTAAGGTATGTACTATTATTTACTTGGTAGAACTTTTTTCTTTAAAAGGTTGTTTGGTTGTGAATTTATTAAATAACAGGCTTATATATCCTCCCTTGTTCAAGGGTGATTCCTTTGCCTTCAATGTTTTAAAGATTCTATATATATTGACTTTCTAAAGAGTGGCAGAAAAGAAAAAAATATAAATTTAATGACATTCATCTCCCAATGAGTTAGCCTTTTGAAGAAAAGGTGGTTTTACATAATTCATTTTCTATATATCTAGATAAGGGTAAAAAAATCTTTATATGGGATATGCATTCAAAATGGGGTAGTCCATTATTGTAGACCCTCTTTTTTTTATTTTATTTTTATTTTTATTTTTATTTTTATTTTTATTTTTTCTTCTGCATAAACTGTTATTTGATCGGATATATATAATATGTATATATGTATACATAAGCTGAGCTTTTGAAAGCTTAAAAATGCCCTCAACTTTATCTCAGAAGTGGAAATATTAGGCTACTCCGGCCGTAAAAGCGATGTTGAGCTAATTGTCTACTTGATAGAGAATGCAGTTTCTCTAAAGAAAATTATTATCAATCTTATTCGATTCGAGGAATTTCCGTGGACAACACCAAACTCATCTATGAAAAGCAAAAAGGAGGAAGAAATGGCGAAACACCAAGCTCTGCAACATTTGATACATAAAAAGTGATTAAGCAGTATACTCCTTTTGAATTGTATGAATGAAAACACAGAATGTAATGTTTCAATTGATTTACAAGCATGCAATATTTCTGATTTAAAATTACTGTTAATGAAAACGTCGTTACCATGTAAAGACAGAAGATTACAAAGAGGAAGAATGTTCCCATTTTTCTTTGAGAAGGACTCTTATAATGTCACTAGTTCAAGCTTGACATTGTCTACGAACTTTTAAGCTGCAAATTTGAATTTGTCACCGGATAAGGCTTTTATTTAAAGGCATGGGATTTTCAAATGGGTAATTTTCCATATATAATTTATAACTTAGTCCCTGAGCATTAATTTTTTGATAAATTAATCCCTAAAAATGAGTCAATTCGCGCACGTTAGTTTGACCATTTTTAACAATTTTAGCACATGCTTTGCAGGTAAGCCTACAAAAAGATAGAAATGATCATTTTTGGGGACCAAACTGCAATTTTATATGGTTTATGGGGCAAATGCACAAATTACAATTAAAAAAAAAACAGTCGAATAAAATGTTGAAAACAGTTTTTCCTCTCAAACAAACATAAAAAAATAATTGATGGAAAACTATTTTCTTTTTAAAAAATATTTTTAACAGATAAATAAATTTGAAAATGCAAATAAATATTTTAGGAATGTTATACAAATATCTTTGGCACAAAATTAAATTTAAAAAATCTCTAATGTTCTCAACCTTTAAAGTAATCTAGAAGTTAAAAAAATGCTATTTGTCACCATTGATTAATGATCACTAATAAAATTAATATGTCTAATGACAATTTAATAACTGTCATTAAAAAATTTATTTTTAAAATTTTAAAATAAAAAATAATAGAATTAAATATTTTAATTAAAATTTAACACATTAGATGTCAATTATTATCAATTATAACAAATAAACAATAAGTTGATTCAATAGGAGCCTAGTTGCTATATATATATATATATATAAGTGAATTTGAACACAAGGTAAACAATTGTTACATTAATTGGTATTTAAGGTCGTTTTTTTAATAAGGATATTAACATGTATTGTTCCTAAATTAACCGCTACTGTGCACCATTAGTTCTTATTTAGTGAATTTTTCTATTAGAAAGTTCGTTATGAGGGATCAAAGTATAGTTTTCAATATTTTTTTAGGAACTATAAATATGAGCCAATTATTAAAAAAAGTTAATAGAAACATATTTTTCAAATTTTTTTTTCCAAATGTTAGAAATTTTTTAAGAGAAAAATAAAAATAAAATTAAAAAAATGTTAATAATTTTTGTCCATGAAAAATTATCATTCAACATTAAATTTGTTGCACCGATCGATCTACGTTAACTAGTGTTTAAAAAATTTGCTTTCCATTTGTCAATAGTTTTTTAGAACAAAAGTATTGGTTTTATTAAAAGATTTTCTTTTTAAGACCCAAATAAAAAAAGAAGAAGAAAATGAAAAAAAGGTAAAGAATCATCGAAAAAGTAAACGAATACGGTTGGCCCATCAATATTTTTGTTGAAAGATTTTCTTTTTAGCGTCACAATGGTTAAAAAGAAAACTACTAACCCTATAAGTGTATGACGTATACAAGTCGTGCACGTATTTCGTACATAAATAAAATTGTTTATTTCTTGAGTCATTGTGGTTGATATCCTATAATTCATCGTAGGATAGCAAAGAAGCAAGAATGAAGCCGCCAAAGGTGCAAGACAAGGCAAGTAAACGACAATTGCAATTTTTTATTTTTTATTTTTTATTTTTTTTGTTTTAGTTTCAAAATCGATAGGAAATAAATAAAAATGAAAACTTTTAATATCATAAAGTTACTTCTATTATTAGCTAATTAGAAAGAGTAAAAAACAAAAATAATAACCACATTATTTTAATATTCACCTTATAAATTTAATAACCATATTACATTTTCAATGACTTTTTATTATTCTAAAACTATCTTTTATTAAAAGATCACAACTACGTTTAAGTATATAAACAAAATAAAAATAAATTATTATATTTATTACAATTGAGTTTTAGAAAAAATGACAAATTCTTACAGTGGAGATAATAGAGTTTATCAATCATGAAAAAAAAATACACAAAAATGATTGGCAAAGTATTCCATTTAACTCAGAAAATATAAGTATTTGGCTTTCTTTTGTAATTTATTTGTTTTCCTTGCATATATATATATATATATATATATATATATATTATTTTTTTGTATCCATCTTTTCTTTTTTCTTTTTAATTTTCATTTTATTTGTCCTTCCTATTACTTTGAAGTCGCCCAGTATAGTAGCCCAAATGCTTTTAATAGGTTCGACATCTGTATATAGGAAAAAATAATTACTTTAATGATGTGTATAGTCATTTGATATACATAACCTGGACGATTTGAACACGTTCGGATTTTGTATACCAAATATATCTTTTTTTGTTCGGATTATATATAATCCAGATGGAAATGAATAATACGTGAAGTAGTTATTTTGTATACATAATCTAAATGATTTGAACCCATCTAGGTTTTATATAATGGATGTATCAAGTTTCATATGGATTAACATGAAATAGTTGTCTCGACAATTTGACCTTGTCTTGGTTCTGTATACCGAACATGTCCTTCCATCCAGATAATAAAATCCTCGATTCAATGTGATAGATGTATTTGTTTTATCTGGATTATATAATATGGACAAAAATAAATGATACATGAAGTAGCGTTCCATCTAGTATACAGTTGTGCAGGATGTTATCGCAGTGCCTCGAAGTTCATAAGCTAATACTATGGAACCTTCCTTTTTGTCTCGTGGTTGAGATCATTGCCATACTGCTTGGTGTTGCAGCACCGATACTATTGCACATTAGCCTTGGTCTACAACTCAAACCTACTACCTTAGTGACTAATGAATGTGATGTGCTCCTCTATGATCCTCATTCTTGAAGAGCCAATGAAGTTGCACATAGCTCCTTTGATTTCTCTATTATCAGCAGTTTGATCAACATATTCAAGGCATTCTTACTTGTATCTTCATAAGATCAACACCTCATCTTCAAGCAATTCCCTGATGAAGTGAGACTAGACATTTATTGATGCGAATCTGTCCGTGCCCACACAACTGACAACTTGCTGGGGTGTTGATCCTATATGGATGAAGACTGGGCCGACCACTAGGGCTCAAGCTAAGAGTTTAAGGAAAACCTTGTTACTTTTATCCAGGAAGTAATTCATTCTCAAGAGGGCTTGTCCATACCTGAAGATCCAACACCTGTTTTGAGCATACAAGTGGTGGAAGCTGATACGGACCCGGATAGCAGTTTTGGTGCATTTATGGAGTCCGGATAGCAAGAAATGGTTCCAACTCTTTATGGATTCAATAAATATCACTAAAGGTCCATGTAAACAAGTCAAGTCAGAAGTAAAACCAAATTGTACGGACTTGTATGGACCGCTTCAAAATTTGGCTGAAAATTGCTGTATTGCTTGCTGTCTTTACTGTATTTTGCGGAGTTGGCCTTTTCTGTTTCCTCCAAGTAAGGGAAACGTGTGGGACTCCATAATAATCTTATTTGGCATCCTAAAAAGCATATAGAAGCTGATTTGGAGCTTAAATTGGTCAAAAATTGGTCAAAGTCAACTTAGTCAAAAAGCTAGTATTCTTGTTTCCTAATTTGATTTCTACTTTTTGTTTTAGGAAATTACCTTTACTTTTGGTTTTTATTTGTTTATTTGCTGGAAAAATAAGTTTAAGAAAGTTATTATTTTATTATTTTCATTGTAAATGAATTAATTCCTAATTCAAAATAAGAGAATTAATTAATCCAAATTAGATTAGGAAAGGGTGTGAAATTAGGCAATTTACTAATTGGATTCTATGTTGGCCAAAATTTCCTAATCCTTTTAGGGTTTTATTTTGTTCATTTAAAGCCTATTTAAAGGCTTATTTTCAATGAGAAATCAAGCTTGAATTTTATACAGAAAATTATTTGTGAGATTGAATACTCTTTGTTCTTTTGAACACCTAAAACACCATTAGTGAATGAGTGTTTTAGTTTGACTTATCAATAGGCCTTCCATCCCTTATTGTGGCATATTCATTATATACCAAGGTTTCTAATCACAAGTTGGTTAGGAGTTAAGGTGACTATTAGAACTTGAACATAATCAGATCCGGGACAATATAATACGGGTTTAGGTGCACTTACTACAAATCCTAGGAAAACTAACTCATCTTTACAAAAATCACAATTTTTCATGTTAGCAAACGACCTTTCCTTCCTAAAAATATTTAAAACTTGCCTAATATGTTTTACATGCTCATCTAGATGCCTACTATATACAAGAATATCATCAAAATAAATAACAACAAATTTTTCAATGAATGGTTGCATAACATATTCATTAATCTCATGAAGGTACTAGGTGCATTAGTTAAACCAAAAGGCATTACTAACCACTCATAAAATCCATACTTAGTTTTAAATGCGGTTTTCCATTCATCATCCTGTTTCATTCTAATTTGATGATACCCACTCCTAAGATTAATTTTAGTAAAATTGCATGCACCATGTATTTCGTTTAACATATCATCTACCCTAAGAATTGGCTGCCTATATTTAATGGTAATATTATTTATAGCTCTACAATCTACACCCATACGCCATGAACCATCTTTCTTCGGTACTAACAAAACAAGGATGGCACATGGACTCATACTCTCACGGATGTAACCTTTATAAAAAAACTCACTTACATGCCTTTGTAGCTCCTTTGTCTCCTCGATATTACTTTTATACGCATGCCTATTTGGAATTGCAGCTCCTAACACAAAATCAATTTGATGTTCTATCCCTCGGATATATGGTAATCTTTTAGCAATTTCCTCTGGAAAGACATCATCAAATTTCTGCAAAAAGAGAAGAAATAGAACGTGGCAATTCAAGTTCTTCGGATTAGCTTGATCATTCAAATACAAATCCTTAAAAATCATAACAGCAATGGTTTCTTAGTCAAAATTGCTTTATTAACATCACCAAAACTAAGATAAAATTTTTTATTTTCCTCTCTTTCTTTTCTTTTCCTTTCTCTCTCTCGGTCACCACATTTTTTCCTTCACTCTCGGGTTTCTCACTATCTCTTGGCCTTCTCAATTTTTTTCTCACCCTTGGATTGGTCTTGATTTTTCCACTTAATTTGGGTTCTAGAAACCTACCTGATTGGTCTTGCATGGCTTGGACTCCTTGAATTGATGTTGTTGTGATGGGTGACATGCTAATTCTTTCCTTGAGCTTTTTGGCCTCCCTCCTTTGTTGTATTTGAAGTTGGTCTCCAAATACCTCTTTAGGAGTCAATGGTTCCAGCTTGACCTTTTTACTTTTAAATAAAAAAAAAATAGCGTTCTCTTGACCATAATGTATAGTATCTTTATCAAATTGCGATGGTTTACCGAGTAAAATATGACCCGCATGCATAGGCACAACATCACATAAAATAACATCCACGTATTTATCAATGCTGAATTTTACTTTGACTTGTTTAGTTACTTTCATCTCACCACTATCATTAAGCCATTGTAATCTATATGGTTTTGGATGTTTAATGGTTGCTCACCCCAATTTATCAACTACCAAATTACTAATTACATTTACATAACTTCTACTATCAACTATCATACTACAAATATTACTTTAATTTCACATTTGGTGTGGAGGATATTCTCTCTTTGAAGTTGGTCTTCATCTTTGTATATGGTTAGAACCCTCATTGCTACCAAACTCAAATCAGCCCTAGATGGCTTGAGAGTTTCGGATTCATCATGCCCCTCATCTCCAACTTCTTCATCATCATATTCTGCTTCTCCTTCACTTTCTTCACTTTCAAACTCTAGTTCGCCATTACCTTTCAGCACCATGATCCTCCTTTTGGGGCATTGACTAGCATTGTGTCCTCATCCCTCGCACTTAAAACACATAATTTCATGAGTTCTAGAAGGTTTAGGATCGGATTTACTTTCATTTTAGTGTGTTTGGACATATTCGGTTTTGGACTTCCTTTTTGGCCTATTGGTGTTTTCATCACCTAGCTTTGGTTTTGGCTTTAAATCATAGATGTGATTGCTTCTCCAAGCACTTGGATTTGACCTCCCGCGATTTGTAACTCCTCCAAACCATGAGCTTGTACCCCTCCTCTTCAATTGGTTTTCAAGTTTGATAGCCACATGAAACATCTCTTTCAATTCCACATATTATTGTAATTCCAATTGATTGGCTATCTCATGATTCAATCCACCTAGAAACCTTGCCATGGTTGCTTCTCTATCTTCATTCATGCTCAATCTCATCATGAGAATCTACATCTCTTTGTAATAATCTTCCACGGACCTACTACCTTGTGATAATGATTGTAACCTTTGATGCGGCAACCTATGGTAATGAGTCGGTACAAATCGCTTCCTCATGGCTCCTTTCATTTATCGCCAAATAATAATCAGTTCATTTCCTACTCTTCTTCGGGCACTTTGTTCATTAGTCCACCATTGGAGTGCGTAATGTCCAAATTCCATTGCTGTCAGTTTAACTTTCTTAGCTGCTGAATAGTTGGGACAATCAAAGATCATCTCCATACGCTCCTCCCATTCCAAGTAAGCCTCCGGGTCACTTTTTCCTATGAAAGGTGGTATGTTGACCTTAATATTCCCAAGATCATCATCCTCATTCCTTGGTGGTCTCTCGCGGATTGGCCTTACTTGAGGTTCAAAAATTTCATCAAACCCCTCATCCAAGTCATCTCCAAAATTGACTACGCCGAATTCTTCTCTAAGTTGCCCTCGGCCTTCTCAACCTCGGCCTCTATGAGCATCAAACCTTGTATTCGGCCCTCCTTATGATGTTTCTAACCTGTCCATCCATTGATCTAGGTGATCAAAACAAGCATTCATCTGCTGTAATTGTTCCATGACCGTCATCATGTCCGTGTGCTCACCTCCACTCCCCAAAGCTCGGGAATCTCCCTTGAATCCTACGGATTCTTGTTCATTAATTCTTAATGAACCATCCACTTTGCTTATTCTTGAATCTTCCATGTTAGTAAAAATATTGCAAAAATAAAATAAATCCTCACCAAATTCACTCCCTCATGTGTTTCACTAAAACATGGTCTTGGCACTCGTGTTTGCACACTAGTTTGGCTTTTAACCCTCTTTTAAGCTCACACTCTTTTGCCTTTTTCTACTCAAAGAATTATCTCAAAGTTCTAATTAAAATACACTTAAATAGCAACTAGATCACAAGTGTACCTTAATTTACACTTATCAATAAAACAGCAACTAAATCAAACAAATACCAAGCGGAATGAAAATACCTATTCTTGGCTTTTCTAAGCGAAAACAAGGTAAACCAACAAGCAAATTTTGGGAATGAATTAAAAGCTGCCTAGAATGTTAGTGAAGCAATAATTCAAGGAATAAATATAGAGAAAGAAATTCAAACACGAAGAAGAATCAAATTGAACAAAAATATAGGATAGTTGTTGGTTATTATTCTTTGTAATTCAAGTTTTTGTATTAAATCCTTTAAGTATTTTTAATCCAAATAATTTTAACACTCAAAATACAATTTTCCAGTGTCAATATAAAATTCCAACAACTCCAAATATCACAATTTTCTAGCAAACAAATTTCAAACTCCAAATTCAACAAGCCGGCCTTTTGTGCAATTTTTTTTTTTATATTCGGCTTTTTGGCTCTTTTTTATTTTTATTTTTTTTTGATCTGTTTTTCTTTTTTCTTAATCTAAATTTGATGATGCAACACAATTTCCAGCAGTATCAAAAACAACACAAACAGCATCTTAAACTCTAACAAAAATCAAACTCGTGGCCATAAATTATAAATTTACAAATTTTGTAAATTTGTATATGTTGCCGCACATCCTTCTTTTTTTGTTTTTATTCACTCACAGAACTCAAACACAACTCCAGTAGCAAGAATCAACAACAAAAATTGCAATACCAACACCAAAATTCCACCAAACCCGAGACCTCAATCCAATAATAACAAATTGCATAATTTTTAGGTTTTTATGCAATATGCTTTCAAAACTCTCTCTTTCTCTCTCTTTTCAATATATGAATGCAACTAATTAAGATTAAAACAGCAAAGAAAAATCAACAATAAACCAAATTAACAAGAACAATGATGAAAAACAACCAATAAACTAGGAAGCAAAAATACGGTAAAACTAGGAAAACCTAATTTGTCTAGGAATAAGATTTTTTTTTTTTTTAATATGCAGAATGTGTATGATGATAGAAGCAACCTTAACCTAGTGCTAAAATTGTAGATTAACACAAAACAAATTAAACAAATAGGATAGACCAAATCTGAACGAAATCTTGGCTTTGATATCAAATGATACGAACCTAGGTTGATACGTGCCTAAATCCATATTATATTAGTCCGGATCTCAATTAAGTTCAAGTTCTTATGGAAAAACCTTAACCGCTAACCAACCAGTGATTATAAACCTTGATAGAATGAATACTCCACAATAGGTTATGGATGCCCTACTGATAAGTCAAAATTAAAGCACACACTCTCTAATGGTGTTTTAGGTGTTCAAAGAGAACAAAGAGAATTCTATCTCACAAAATAAATTCTGAATATTATTAAAGGTGTGTTCTTCCTAAAAAAAAAAAACCTTAAATAGGCTAGAGTCATAAAACAATAAAACCCTAAAAACATAGGACAAAACCGGCCAATAGGATTAGGAAACCAAGCTTGACCGAATTTTCTCTCTCCTTTCCTAATCAAATTTTGATTAATTAATTCCTTTATTTTGGATTAGGAATTAATTAATTTACAATAAAATTAATAAAATAATAACTTTCCTAAGATGATTTGTCCAGCAAATAAATAAATAGAAATAAAATAAAAGACTAATTTCCTAAAACAAAAGTCAAAATCAACTTAGGAAACTAAATAACTATCTTTTTGACTAAGCTGTCTTTAACCATTCTTTGACCATTTTAATCTTCAAATCAGCTTCCATATGCCTTTTAGGATTCCATATATGATTATCATTAAGTCATACATGTTGCCTTTGATTGGAATAAAGAGAAAATACCAACTCAGTAAAATACAGTAAAGCCAGCAACAAAATATAGTAAAACAGGCCAAACTCCCTCCTTTACGCACACCACCTATTTGGATGCTTTAGCTTCTACCTTGTCTTTATTCTATGACCTCTTAGAGATATTCATTGAATCCATGAAGTACTGGAACCATTTCTCGTTGCTCGGAATCTAGATTTGTACTAAAACAGCTACCCAGGTCTGTATCGGCCTCCACCATGTGCATGCTTAAAACGGGTCTTGTATCTTCGGGTATTGACAAAGCCCTTTTGAGAATTAATTACTCACTATATAAAGACAGCCAAGTTGTCCTTAAATCTCTTAACTTGAGCCCTAGTGATTGGCTCGATCTTCATCCGTATTAGGTCAGCACCCTAGTGGGTTGTCGGTTGTGTGGATACGGGCGGATTCTCATTAGATAGATGACGTTCATGAGTTTTACATTAAATATTCAAAAGAGGTAGGATTTAATGTTCGTAATAATTCTAGTAAGAGATGTAAAAATACAAATAAAGTTGTAAGGAAAGTTTGTGTGTTATAAAGAAAGAGTATCTTCTAATAAAGCTAGTGAGAAAAAAAAGGTGTCGGGGGAGAACAAGAGAAAATTGTAGGGCAAAACTTACTGTGGTGAGGTTAAAATTGGGGAATATGTCGTCAGTTTATTTGTTGAAGAACATAGTTATCCATTATCAACCCCTTGAAAAGTAAATTTATTGAGATAACATCGTAATGTGTTCGAAGCCAAAAAAGCACTAAACTAACAGTTTTCATTAGCCAATGTACCAACTCATCAACACATATGTATTCTTGAACTTCAAGCTGGTGGTATGGAGAATATCGGGTGTACGAAGTAGGATATCTATAACCATGAAACTAAGCTGCTTAATGAAATGAGAGGACAAGATGTAGAATTGTTGAAGGAATATTTCCTAATAGAGCAAGAAAAGGATCCATCATTCATTTCTGAAACAGATTTAGATGATGATTGTAAACTGAAGCGGTGTGTTTGGGCTAATTCGGTTTTTGAAAGAGCTTATGAATGTTATGGTTATGTAATTGTATTTGATACAACTTATGACACTAATTGGTATGGCATGATATTTTCACCATTGGTTTGGGTTAACAATCATGGTCAAACAGTCCTATTTGCATGTGCATTCTTAAGTGATGAAAGAACTGAATCTTTTCTTTGGTTATTTGAGCTCTTAAAGAAGACCATGCCTTGTAACAACTAAAAGATGATTATCACCAATCAAGATCCTGTAATGACAAAGACCATAGCTTGTAGCCATGTGATTGAGCACACTAAGAGGCCATGAAATCATGCCAAGGCTGATCAAACACATAATTTGTGCATACACTCCAATAATGGCCGGTTTTGCTTGTTTTGGCACTAGGAAGGTGGTTTCTTATAATCTAAGCAAGCTTTGATCATTCCAATCAATGGCAACGTGAGGGACCAATTCTAATCCTACTAGGCATCCTAAAAGGTATATTGGATATTATTTGGAGCTTAAATTGGTTGGTGATTGAACAAAAACAACCTATTTGAAAAACTAGTAAACCACTTTCCAAATCTGAAATTTGACTTTTTGTTTTTGAAAATAGTCTTTTATTTTGGTTTTTATTTAATCATTTGCTGGACAAATTTATTTAGGAAAATTGATATTTTAATATTTTGATTGTAAATTAATTAATTCCTTTTACAAAATTAAGGAATTAATTAATTCAAATTAGATTATGAAAGTTAAAGTCAAATTCGGCCACACCTTTGTTTCAACATCATTGGCCGGTTTTGACCTAGTTGTATTCAGGGTTTTTGTTTTGTAACTCAACCCTATTTAAGGGCTTATTCTTTAATGAAATGCACACTACAATATTGTTTAGAAAATTACTTATAAGAAAGAATTCTCTTTGTTCTCTTTGAACACCTAAAACAACGAATAGAAATCAAGTGTTTTAGTTTGACGTATCAATAGGACAATCCATGCCCTATTGTGGCATCTTCATCAAATACCAGGGTTTCTAATCACAAGTTGATTAGAGGTCAAGGTGACCATTAGAATATGAACTTAATTTCGATTGGGCTAGTATATTATGGGTTTAGGAGCAAGTTAACCTAGGTTCATATCAGAATTTTCGGAAGAGTTTGAAAGAAAGTGGGTGACCATCATTGAGAAAGCGAACTTATGTGACAATGATTAGTTGAAATCAATATTTGAAATACGTTCAAGATGGGTGCTTGCATATGTTAATCATATAGTCTCAGCTGGAATGTCAAGTAGCCAATGTACAGAAAACTCTCATGCATTTTTCAATAAGTATGTTTTGTAGAAAAAATTTTTGATGGATTTTATACTTCGATTTAATAGGACACTTGCACATCAACATCATGAAGAGTTAAGTGCTGATCATGTTGATATTAATGAGAAACCTCTTTTGAAACTACCATTAGAAATGGAAAAAAATATGGCTGAGATTTACACATGCTAGATTTTTTATAAGTTTCAAGATGAGTTATGGCATAGCTTAGTAACTATTGTACAACTTATGTGTGAAAATGAGACACATAAAATGTATAAGTTCGAGAGTAATCCAACTGAAAGGGTTCCTAGAGTACAAGGAATTGCGTATGATATAGGTTTGGACTTGCATCTTGTAGTTATAAAAAGTCTGAGAGTGAAGGAATTCCATGTAGACATATTTTGGCATATTTGTGACACTTTGATAATATTCCTTTGCCAAATCAATATATAATGAAAAGGTGGACTAAAGTTGCAAAATCTTAAGTAATATTTGACAAGCATGGTGTAGAGATAAATGGAAAAGGTAGTTCAATGTTCATGTGGCAAACTAAACTATTTCAACTTCCTTCTAAAGTCATTGTTGAAGCAATAACAAATGAAGAGGCAAATGTAATTCTGAATGATGGTTTTGAAACTCTTCTTGATAAGATCAAATCTGTAGTTGGTAGCACGAAGAGTGGAGGCATTTCTAAAAAATGTAGTAATGTACATGAGACAACCTTGAAAGACCCAATCTCAAGTGAGTGCAAAAGGATCTGGAAGAAGATTAAAGGGGAGAAAAGAGAGGGCAACAAGTGCTACAAAATATAGGGGTCGACATTGCAATAGGTGTGGAAATATTGGACAATCTCATGCCAAAAGAAAATGTCCAGTCTTTAACAAACAATAAGAAAAGTATACATTTATTATTCATTATTTTTATGCAATTAGAATGATATATTAAAGTACAAACTTGCTTCAACGTTTGATACCTTGTCAAAAGTAATTTCCTTATAGTCTTCAACATTTTCTTGAATTGACAACTTGCTTTTTAACACTCTAGTCATCTAATATTTTACTTTGTTTAGGCAGGTCTGCTAGTATCATAAGGGATGACCCTCTGGGTGTGACAAATGATCTTGCAATAGCTTTGTGGAAATAATTGTTTTCTTAGTTTGGTTTAGTTGTCTTATTATTGCTATCTTATTCCAAGAACTATCATCTTAGTTATTCAAATAGATTAGTGTTCTAATAATAGACTCCTTACCTTGCCATGTATAGTAACATTAAGTCTTCTTTTAAGGGATCTTCCATGTTCTCCTTACAATTGATTCCTGAATTGAATGCATGTTTGTTGCTGTTTATGGTTTCCAATGAAATATCTCATATTAATATGCATTTTAGACAGTGTAAGTGTTGCATCCAATTGTCTCATATATCATATTTGGACATAATAGCTTTACTAATGTAGATGGTATTGACTTCCATTAAAAACTTATATTGGTAAAGGAAAGGAGTTTCAACTTGAATAACAAAATGGGAAAATTGCCGCCATCCTCATTTGGTCTACCTCAAGAATTATATGCTATAGAAGATGATGAAGAATCTACATCTCAAGCTCCAATTAAAGATGTGAACTACTCTATAAAATCCAAAAGGCAAAATGAACTCTGTAAGCATTTATCATTTATTATTATTATTTTTTATAAATGTAGTAAGCTATACATTTTATGGTGATTTTTAACACTATATTTACAATAATGATGTTACAGATTGTTGAGCTTCATAATCATCCAGACTTCATTGGTGTACAATTGCACTTTTGAAAATTTTATATATGTTTTGGATGTTTTGGACATGTTCTGTCTTCTGTAAATTACCTCAACTATGTTTGTTGTGAATTGCAATAAACAGGACTCATAGTAGCTGCATGTGGCTAGTTGGATGATTTCTTACAGGGCTATCATAACAAAAAGACTATCCAAACCACATCAAGCAATGACATGCCAACCCCTATATTGGTGGGTCTTTGCTTTACCCTTATCTATCACATTACAACTCTTGCAAACTCCGGGCTTTATAACTCCCAATTACCATATATTGTTGCTTTCATAAGTAATCATCATTTGTTAAGTGCACCATCAATTTCTTTTTCCTTAATCTTGTATAGAGTTGGTATTATTTTCAACTAAAACTCATTCTGGCCCTCAAGCTTAAAGTGTTATTCTCTCATATGAGCAGTGTTTTATCACCTTAGTACTTATGTGGACCTATGCCATTTTTTTTAGCTCATTTGAAGAGCTTTGTTTGACAAGGAATTTGTTTTGATAGAGATTGTGGAGATTGTCTGTAGGAAAAATGACCTTGAGT
This sequence comes from Ziziphus jujuba, assembly GCF_031755915.1. Lineage (NCBI taxonomy): Eukaryota > Viridiplantae > Streptophyta > Magnoliopsida > Rosales > Rhamnaceae > Ziziphus > Ziziphus jujuba. The sequence continues at coordinate 10,975,632 of NC_083388.1, forward strand.
CATGCCTTGAAATTTGTAGATACCATGGAGTGCCTTTACTGATAAATGATTGCATCGACATTGCACTTGCCTGTGATGTTGATGGTGTGCATCTCGGCTAATCTAACATGCCTGCTCATGTTGCTCACACTCTTCTTGGTCCTAAAAAGATCATTGGTATATTACGCAATACCCCAAAGCAAGCTCAACAAGCATGGACTGATGGTGTTGATTACATTGGTTGTGGCGGTGTATATCCAACTAATTCAAAGGCAAATTATCCCACCCTCTAGTTGGATGGACTGAAATTTGTTTGTTAATCTTCAAAGTTGCATGTTGTTGCCATTGGTGGCATTGGTATTTCATATCCTGGTCACATTCTTTGTTAGGTGATGGAGCTAGATATGCTGTTGGGCTACACTGCCCAGACGTACATATATATTACTAGTTATGGATTAGTTGGACAATATTTTTGGCCTCAGTTTTAGATTTTGGATATGGTAAAATTACAAATTCTTTGTTCCAATTTATTGGCAGTTCTATCTATTTGTTCATCTTCAAAGTTGCTTGTTTTTTCTTTTCTTTCATTAAGAGTATCTTAAAAAATTAATCTTTTTTCTTTTTTCTATGAATGATTATATAAATAAAATTATTATCGTGGAATCATAATTTTTTGTTAGGACAATGTTGGATTGGAGAGGTTTGATGTTGTTAGTCTAATATGTTTATTGTGCAAGATGTAAAAGAGTTGAATGAGGCTTTTAAATTTGTTGGATTTAGACTGTTTAATAGAGTTTCATAGAAAATAATTAGGTGGTTTGGAAATTGGAGTGTAGATGATATGCTATATCAAACTTAAGTGAGAATAAATGGATGTTTTAGCACCATAAACTTTTTTGAGCATTCATTTGTAGTTGTGTAGTCAGATTTCTACTCCATTTTGAATATACAAGAAAACATAGTCAATAATAGATATGATTTGCCAATCAAAGTATAAATTACAGCTATAATTCCATTCCCTTATCTTTTATTTTGTTGCAAGCACAAGTTTGTAGCTTACAACAGGAAGACAAACCATAAAAAAATAATCTGAAAGCTTACAAGTCTAATTTAAAGCACAAAGAGCAATAAACTCTATTTGTGGAGGCACAAATCAAATGATCATTAACAATGAAAGAAAATAGGGAAACCCACATCATATAATTTGTGCTAAACCATGTTGTAAAACATGAAAACAACCTCAAAAAGCTCTTAAAGTTCCCTCACTTTTGCTCCTGTGCATAGAGAGATCTTCTAGTCTGAAGTTGAGAATTTTGCTGCTAATGTCATAACATTGATTACAATTGTAGGCCATTGCTTTAGTTCCACTTGGACAAGGGAGAAGTCTGTGCCTGGCCCTAGTCCATTTTAGTGACTATATTGCTTGGCTTCCAAAACCATGGACTAATGAAGAATATGGTCTCTGAGTAGTTAGAGTGGCCACCCTTCCTTGTAGCCTTATGATCTGGTCTAAGGCTATGATCTAATTAATATGAATTACTGCCTTACTGAACTGATCTATCTGCAGCATCCTTCAAAGTGTTGGACCAAAAAGTAAAAAACCTAAATGAAAAACTAGATAATTTGAAAAATCACAAATTTGCTGACCATGAAAACTGATGATCTTACCTTACAACTAGTGTCCTTTTGCAGTCTTGCCACTATTCAGCCTCATAGTGAGTATTGGTTAAATAAAGAAGGATTTGAGAGTCCGTATTATAGAAAAATTTCCTTAAGCAATTCTGATACTGTAGGACAAAAATTTCATCAATAGATAAATGTTAATTAGAAAACATAACCCATAGTACAAAATTAAAATGCATAAAATAAAGATGAAACTTACCATTTTCATTGCCAATGAAAAATTGCCTTGTGCAAAATAAACATGTGCCAGGGTAATCCAGATGTTTGGCATTTGGACAAAAATGCTTCCGCTTACAGATTCTTGAACATGTAATAATTAATAAATAATAGATAAAAGATCTGAAACTTCAAAATCATACATTCCTAGTGAGAAACTTGAAAATGTATATGTCTTACATGAGTAAAACTATCTTTTGAAACATCAAAGTGACCCTTTTTCCACAAAAACCACTCCAACATCATGGCAGCAAACAAATTGGCAAAATGCTAAGCCAGAAGCTACAAGTGTACACATAAATTGTAAAACGTAACATGGAACTTGGAAGTTAGAAAATAAACTTCAAATAAAAAAAATCTAATATATATGCTTAAATACGGTAATCTCATCAAGTCCAAACTAATGCAAGTGGACTAACAAAAGACATTTCATGTCTGTCTAATAGAATGTTAATGTTCTTCGCTTTCTCCTTTTAATTTTTTTTTCTTCTCACCTCTTGCATGTTAATTCATTTTCTCCCTCAAATGAAGAATATCTCATATTAAGTTTCTTTTCTACTTCATTTATAGAATTCTATTCCGTCATTTATAACTTTGGCCTATACTTTACTCGCATTGAGTCTAATAGGTAAATTCTAGAGCATCCATTAGCAGTAACTTATCACAAGAACTTTAACAAGTATATGCAAAAAATGTTGTTGGATGAAATAATACATGGAGCATCAGTCATTTCCACATCCATGCACATCAACATGCAAAGTGGTATGAAAAAAAAGCACTTATTGATAAGTAACACCGCAAAGAATATAATTGAAATGAGAGAAAAGAAGTCATACCTTTGTGTATAGTTTCTTAACTTTTCCCAAATGAGTAGCTTCCAACTTAGGGGCTCTTTTCTCATTGTGAACAGCTGTAAAGTAGTGCCAGTTCCCCTTACCAATGCAGTACGTATAGATGAGATAGAGTTGAAGTAAGAAAAAGTATAATAGCACATGCCTTTTCCATGAAGACTACAAGAATTGTAAATGGCAAAATGTCTCTGGAAATGCTCTCATAGACTATCAACATACCTGAATTTCATCAATAAAACATAGCAGTATCACAAATGTTTAAGGTCAACTTGTATGGAGATGGTAAATAATTACCTTCATAAAGAAGAAGCAGAGACAAGATGGAAAAAAAAAATGTTTATGCATAAACAGTATCAGTTACTAATGAGGAAAGTGATCCAAAATAAAATGTTCTAAGGATAAAGCAGAAGTTCACCAGCCAATTTTTTTTATAGTATGCATATAGTGTTTAACTAGGACAAAGAAGAATTTAGTACATATTTAGTTTAACATAAGCCCCATATATGGTCACTAGCCAAACATTTTAGACAAAAAGAATAATAAAATTACAACAACTATAACAATTTTAAATTTATATTGGTTACTTCGCTTAGTATTCTTTTGAAATACTTCAAGAATACTATTTGATTTTTCAACTTGCAAAGATAAACGATGAATTTCACATATAAGTATATCCATTTTGTCAAGTTTATCTTCTCTTTCTTTTACCCAAATGAATTTACCACATTTTTTTTCCTATGACAATTAAACATATATAATTAAATTATTTTATAATTGAAAACGAATGAAAATTCAACAAATTAACAGTAATGTATGACCTGTTCTGATGAGAATCCACCTGTGCCCACTGGGTGCAGATCTAATACAGTTGAAGACCGAGCCAATCACTAGAGCTCAAGCCAAAAGATTTAAGGACAACCTGGCTGGATTTATACAAGGAGTTATTAATTCTCAAAAGGGCTTATCAATATCTAAAGATTCAAAGCTTGTTTTAAGCATCCAAGTGGTGGAGGTCGATATGGACCCGGGTAGTTGTTTTAGTGCAATTACAGACGCTAGGCAGCACATAATGGGTTCAACACTTATTGAATTCAATTAATACCATGAACAGGTCATGGAAAGAAGTCAAGGTAGAAGCAAAAGCAATCAAAGAAGGCATTTGCACATAGGAGGAGTTTTTGGCCGAAGTTGCTGTTTTTGTTGCTGACTTTACTATATTTTACTGATTAAGCATTTTCTCTTTGCTCCAATCAAGGAAAATGTATGGGAATCATAAATAATCCTATTTGGCATCCTACATGGCACATTGGATCTGATTTGGAGTCCTTACAAGTGGGAAATTGGTCAAAGATAGCTTAGTGGTCGAGCTAGTTAACTGGTTTCCTAATTTGAATTTGACTTTTTATTTTAAGAAATTAGTCATTTATTTGGTTTTTATTTATTTATTTGCTGGAAAAATTAACTTAGAAAATTTATTATTTTATTATTTCAATTGTAAATTAATTAATTCCTAATTCAAAATAAGGGAATTAATTATTCTAAATTAGTTTAGGAAAGCATGAAAAATTCGGCCAAGATTGTTTCCTAATTCCTTTGCACCGAATTTTAACTAGCAAGTCAGGGTTTAATGTTTTGTGAATTTACCCTATTTAAAGGTTATTTTTCAAGGGGAATGCACCTTTAATAATATTCAAAAAAATTATTTGTGAGATAGAATTCTCTTTGTTATTTTTGAACACCTAAAACACCATTAGAGAGTGAGTGCTTTAGTTTGACTTATCAATAGGACATCCATCACCTATTGTGGAGTCTTCATCATATACCAAAGTTTCTAGTCATAAGTTGATTAGGGGTTGAGATGTCCATAAAAACTTGAACTTAATTTTTTGATCCGGGCTAATATAATATGGGTTTAGGCACGAGTCGACGTAGGTTCGTATCATGTTCTCCATTCGAGCAGTTTCAAAATTGAATATTTGGGTTTCTATATATCCTTGATGTTTTTAAATGCATATATTGCCCACAAGAGCACATCCACATCGGTTGAACCTAACTAATTACTTGATGACATTCTTACACAATTAATGTCCACTTGTGAGTTCTAAAGAAGACAATACAAGATTGAATAATCTATAAAATTTTACACAATGCAAGGCAATGCAACAACAACAACCTTTCTATAGAGTCCTCCAAACTCTAACAATTTCATCTACCAAATATGACTCTTGAATTCTAACAATTTCATGGTAATACACGAATCTAGTATACATGGTAATACATGAATACATAGCATAACAAATACCCATAACAAAAATATAGACCCCAAATGCAAGTGCAAAATGTTCATGATATAGAATTCAAAAAACAAATAAATTAATAAATACATGAATATATTAGACAAAGAAATTGATCGAAACCCAAAAAAAAAATTAATAAAAAATTGAATGAAACAAATTGAGTAAGGTAAGATCAAAACCTAGCCTTAATGGATTTTGGGATCATCAAGGATCTTTGAGCAGTGGTTTTCGGATGGATGTTGGCCCAGACGGTGGCTCTTTTTGGCACGTCGATATAGGCTGAATGGTGGTTGAGTTCGGATGGATGTTGGCCCAGACGGTGGTTCTTTTTGGCACATCGGTATAGGCTGAATGGTGGTTGAGATGGCAGTGGCTCTGGTTGTTGAACAGTTGGGCTGATGGTTATGGGATGGCTGTTCAAAACTACTCACAGTGGGAGATGGGTAAGGGATGGTTGCTAAAAACTGTTCATGGTGGGAGAGAATACGGTGGGAGATTGGTGTGGGATGGCTGCCGAAAACTGCTCACGGTAGGAGATAGTGTCGAGCAGGATGGGAGCAGAAGGGAATGGGAGGAAAAAATGAAATCTAATAGAGATCGTCCATTGCGATCAATAGTTAGGAAAGTTTCCATGTTTTTGGTCCGGATAGAAACGCTCAGAACTGACCTGACTGTAGCCTTTCTCTATATATATATATGTTTGTGTATGTGTAAAATTGATTTTTCAATATATCTATTTCAAAATGCAACATAATAAATTAATGAAACAAAAATGTGTCCATATGTCATGCTATCTCCACTTCTAATGGGGTTGACATACATTCTCTATTTATAAAGAGTGAGATGTAAAGTGGAACAGATGATAATTGCATTTTCTTAAATTTATGTAGTTTTATTTTTCAATATATATTTACATTTAGATAATATACTATGTCTACTTTCTATTAGGCTACAATTTTCAAAACATTTATTGGTATTAAAATGGATTTCTTATTTTTATCCCTTGCGTACATGATCCTTATAAGGATTATTAAGCTTTACAACAAGTTATTATTTAAATCAACTTCATTGTTAGTAATGCTCTGGCACTAAAACTATGTAAATTGACGTGTTCTCATGTTTTCCTTGAAGGGATTTCTTATAGGTTCATGTGGATTCACATGAGCCTTGGAAAACCAAAGTAGGATTTCAAAGATAGTAATGTTGAATGGTCCATTAATAGTCTCATCTTCAACTCTTGGATTGTTTAAGATTAATGGGTTCTCTTTTCTTTTTTTACCTCACAATAAAACAAAATAAAATATTAATGAATTTAATCCTCTTCATTGCTCTTAATTCTTTTATTATTAGAATCGTCATTTTGTTTCGAAATTTTTGGTGATTCAGTTTTTGGCTTAATGTTAGTTACCAAAAATATAGTTATATTTTGTCATATGTTTTACTATTTATAGTTAAAGGAGCTTTCAATTGGACATGTTTTTTATTCTCAATTGCATGTTAATGTATACTACGCAAGTTATAAACCATGCTGTATGTCATCATGCCAATGATTGTTATTAGAAGTTGAAAATTTTAAACAATTTAAAATAATTATTTTATTATATTCTTTAATCTTCATTTCATATCTTATAATGATATCTTCATCGGATATGACAATCCATAAGTTATTTGCTACCCATGTTGACTTATATCTAATAGTTTATACACGTGCCAAATTGAAGGTAATAGACTTGCACATTCCTCATTATAGCTGAAATTTGAACACTAAATTTGCATTGTATGGGATATTATAATTAACATCAATCTTTCTTAGGATATATAACTGATGAAAATGATAGTTTGGACAAATTTTTGCTAGTAAACTTTTTCAATACATTACGTTTGTACACTCTTCCCCTCTTATACAAACTTTATACGTTTGTGATAATAATAGAAAAAGTAAGAAAAGAATAAATATTAGGAAAATATAGATTTCCTATCTAACTAAATATCTATCTTTCAACAACCCTTTTGAGATAGCTTTACAAATAACAAACTCTCGTAATTAATATTCCTCTCACGTTGATCAGCAGCTATTTGTTTTGAACACATTGATGACATATTCACACTCTCTTTATTATTATCACATTCATATGTTACATAAATAGTATATACTTTATCAGGCCCCCTCAAGTCGGTGAGTAGGATAGGACACTCCCAGCTTGATCCGGAAATTCATGAACAACTGTTTAGATAAAGCCTTGGTAAAAAATATCTGCTACTTGTAGATAGAAGGTTAAATATCTTTTAATCAACATGCCATTTGCCATTTTCTCCAGTACGAAATGATAATGAAGGTATATGTGTTTGGTTCGCTAATGAAACACAAGGTTAATGGTCATATGCAGTGCACTAATATTACCACAGAGAAGTTGAATTAGTTTATTGTACGAGAAACCAATATCCTTCAGAATATATGAAAGCCAAAGTAATTCGACGGTAGCTGTTGCCAGTGCTCTATATTCAGACTAAGTACTAAAACTTGACGTTATGGAATGCTTTTATAAGGCCAAAACACATAATTGGCTCATAAATAAACATAGTAACTAGATATACTCTTCTTTGTGAAAGGGCATCCTGCCCAGTTAATGTGGATGAGCTTTGTGACAATACGAAAGCCATAATTCTTTATAAAATGCAAATAACGCAAAATCTACTTGATTGCTTAAAGATTCTATTTTGTGGGACTCTGAAGGTGTTGACATACCTTATCCACATTGTTAGGCCTAAAATAATGATAATTTTATGCCATATTTATAGCTTAATATTTGGTAGTTTGTGTTAATTTATTATGGAAAGATACTTAATTATCTATATTTCGTAATCTAGGTGAAGGAGGAAGAATTTCAAGAAAGCAACCATAAAAATGGATTTTTTGGGTCGAATTATGGTGGGAAGCAAGAATAGAGTTGAAACGGACCAAGTATTAAAAAGATTCCAAGAAAATTCTTTGAAGATTCCATAAAGATCCTGTCCAGAATTTCATTGTGAAAGTGGATGTCATATGAATCCTCACGATCTAACCATTTCAAATATCACATTATTTTTGTATTCTGAGGTGGAAGCAAAAAGTTATCATTATCTGAATTTTGGAATTTATAGAAGTAATATTCTAGTTAAATCTCCACCATTGATTAAGAGAAGGAATCAAGGCAATCCAAGGGCCAAGATTAGGACAAGTGGTGATAATTGGTTTATTTATCGTTAATGAGGCTCATGTCATATCACATGCTTCATTAAAGGTAAATTAGACTAATTAACAATTTTTTTTATAGGGAATTAGAGAAAATGAAAGTAGTGGAGAGCAAGTAATATCAAATTTCCTTTTTACACATGAAATTCGTCCAACCCTCTTGATGGTTTAAAAAAGGTATCTTGCAGGACTCCCACATTGAAAAAGAGAGAAAATGGTTCCTAAGGTCCAATATATATAGTCCGCACATCATTGAAGGTATATATAGAAGTTTAGAGAGTAATTTAAAAGCTTTCAGGAGGCTTGAATAAGAAACAAACCAAATTTTGGAAATTTTTTAAGTTTTCTTAAGGGTTCTAGGGTTTTAAAGTCTTAGAGTTTTGGGAGATCAATTGGAGAACTTTGAGAAGGTAGAGACGTGGGCTTGCTCGAAGAAGAAGGCTACGACTTGGAGAGTTTATGGAGGATTTCTTCATTATTTTTTATTCTTTTTTCTTATCTCTTTAATTGTGAACCTTATTGTTTTTAATAATTATGGATGTTGAATAAATTTTTATCCATAAACTAATTTTCATAGCTAGGGCTATGATGTAGCCCTAACTATGAAGGTTTAATTACTTTAATATATGTTGAATTTTATTTATTAGTAATATGTTTTATTAATAAATCATTGGTATGCTTAATGCTTTCGTATGCTGGAAGGAATGAATGATTTTAATAATATTTGAGCTTGGAAAATGATAATATTATAGATCTACAATGATTTACATGAATGCACAATTGATTGGTTAGTTATGCCTCATGCCTTATTATTTGCTTAATCTATATTTAATGAATTTGCATGATTTAATTTATAGACCAGAAAAAATAAATCAAGTTATGTGAATATTATCAATTGTGAGCAGAAATTACTTTTCATTAATTTTATGATTAAGTGTGGTTAACGAAATTACTAGTTAATTAAATTCACATATTTAAATAATTAAATTGAAATATTTAGTGGTGAAATCAAATGCCCTAGTATTCATAATTATTAAATCCATTCTTTTATTTGAAATTGATATAATTTTAATTGATTGCTTTTGTTTAATTTAGTTTATTTAATTTTCAATTGCCATATTAATTGTAAGTTCAAATATTACCAAAACCTAATTATCTTTAGTACTTAATTCTTAATCCTTTAGGTACGACAACCCTATTTTTCCATTTATTACTTGAAAACGATTCGTGCACTTGCGAATTGATTTTGCACATCACACATCATATTGGATGTCTGAATGCATGAAAGTAATGTATTAAAGTACACCCATAATGCTATGATATTTTGTTGCATTGATAGCTTTACTTGAATTCACTTATATTGGTGGTTCAACAAAAATTGGAGTGTTCATAAGTGTAGTTTCTAACAAGAAGAGATAACCTTTGAAAAAATTAATTTCAAGACTAAGAAACTAATGGATGATTCCAAGATCTTCAGAGTAAATTGAGTGCCCAATTGATGAATGAATCAATTCAAGATAACTGAGTTTGACCTTATTATAATCAATAGATATAAGAAAAAGGACAAGGTATTTACCATTGTTGTACACAGATAGAGAAGGAACAACTTTAGTGCATAGAAAAGCAAGTTGGATGAGATAGTGAATGAGTTTATCAAACCGGGAATGAGGGATTTATTTCAAACCATATAAACATTTCTTTAATAAGTAGACATGAAAAGCCTTTAAAGGATCATGACAGCTTAGAGGTTGTTCCATTACATTGTCTTTTTCAAATAACCATGAAGAAAAGTATTTTTAACGTCTAGTTGTATTATTTCCCATTTTGACAACAATGCTATGGATAAACTAAGCCTTGTGTTGACTGGTTTGACAATTGGATAGAAGGTTTCTTCATGGTTTAAACATTCAACTTAAGTAAACCCTTTGCAACTAACCTAGCCTTATACCTATGCAAAGAGCCTTGTTCTTTGAGCTTGGTGCAATAGACCTACTTTGATCCAACTATATGTACATCAATAAGATGAGGCATCAGCATCCTTGTGTTATTCTTGTGTAGTGCTTAAAGTTTGGATTGCATAGTATCAACCCATTCCTTTGATTAAAGTGCTATTATTAATGATTTTGATTTAAGAATAAGATGAAATGTTGTTGTTAGGAGGACTGTTTATGACTACAAAAAGGATGGGTTAATTTGTTTTGGCGTTCAAGATGCATACATAGTTGTCGATGTTAGCATGGGTTGACTTTGAGTTGAAGTTGTAGGTATGGTTTGAGGATTATTTAGGATGGATATGTCAATAAATAATTGCAATTATATATTTGGTTGAGCATGAATATTAACTAGCGAGGGTAAAACTTCTAGATGAAGATTACTATTTGTTTGAAAAGGACTAGGACTTGTATTAGATGACTTAATTGGCTGTTCATTATAAGACACAATGGAAGATGACATGTTGTGTTCGGATTCAATAGGTTTATGTGGTTCTACTTTTTGGAGATGTGGTGACTCATTTGATAACTTACAACAACTCACATGTGGTGGTACTGATGGATGGTCGGTTGCAATGTGGAGCTATTAAGAATGATATTGTTTTGCATGAATGCTTGGATCTATTCTTCTGTATCAAGAAATTTAGTTAGAAGCAATGAGTCCTGTACGAAAAAGTCAAAATAATTTTTATTACTTGAAAAAGAAAAAATAGATTCATCAAAGATATGTCTTGATATGTACATCTTGTATGTAATAGTGTTAAGATAATGGTAACCTTTATGAGATGCATTGTAACTAAGAAAAACACAGGGGTATCTTTTCATTGTAAATTTGTGATCACCTTGTTTTCTTAAATATGGGTAATGCTTGTAACTTAAAACTTGAAGGCCAATATAATTTGGAGATCGCCCAAACAATTTAGGATAAGGAGTTTCCATGTTTAAAACACTCAATGACAACCTGTTTATTATTAAATGGCAGCAAAAAAAGGTTAACTTAGTATTTTAGTGGCATATTCTCTTGAAATATCATGGTGAGATTTGTTTCGACAATATGGTGGTGCTTCTTTTTAGCAATGCCATTTTGTTAAGGGATACTAGGACAAGAAAATTATGGATGTATTCCACATAATTCCAAATGAGTTATAAAAGCTACTACATTAAATTATCCTCTATTGTCATTGAAAATCTTTTATTTTCCTTTCAAATTGATTTTAAAATAATTTTTTGAAAACGATAAATATATCTTATAAATTTGATTTTCTTCTCATAGGATATAGCCATGATAAGCGAGTATAATCATTCATAAAAACTTCACAATATTTAAACCTCTAAGTTGAAGCTACTAAAGCTAGCCCCCATAAGTCACAGTGGATTTTTCCAAAAGAAAATCCATTACATTATTTGAAATTTTGAAAAGAAATTTGCATTGTTTTCTTAACTGACAACTATTACATACTGAAGATTTTAATCAACTAGTAACTTAAAGTGCTCTTGAATTTGGATGTCCTAAATGCTGATGCCATAGGCTAGAAGGCATATTTCCTTGTTGTACAACATTAAGCACCTTAAAATGTCTATCATTCGATGCATATAGAGCACCTATTTTACTATCTTTTGCTATTATTTTTTGTTTTGGTCCTTAATTACAAAGCCCAAAGAAGTGAATTCAATAGTACATTCATTGTTTAGTTTACTAACGGACTAAAAATTAGTTTACTCATAGATAATAAATTCTTTTTAAATTGAGGAACTACAAAAATATTATTTAAAGATAATTTAGTTGAGCTAGTAGGAATAATAGCTTTTCAAATATGTTAAATGGATAAGGAATATCCATTGCCAACAAATATTTTATTATGTCCAGTGTAAGAGCATCCCCAAAGGATTCTTTAAAAATAAAGAGCATCTTTTGTATAATAAAGAGAATCATTATGTTTAAAGAGTTAAACTTTAAAATCTCCTCCAACAACGCTCTTTATATCACATTCTTTATTTTTATTTTTTCAATAAACATTTATTATTATGTTTCTTTCCCTTATTTTTTTGGTTTTTACCAGAATTCCCGCTTAATTATTTTGTTATTTTCCTCCATTTTTCTTTATAGATCCAACCAAATTATTAAATATATCAACATAGTGGTATTGGAATTTGATAATCATTAATTAATGAAGAATGTGTTTGGCTCTCCAAATTTGGAGAGCCAAACCCATTCTGTATTTTAAAAATTTAAATATAGAGTGGGTTGGAGGCAGTTTTTACATATTGACTCATCAAAATAAAGATATAAAGAATCCCTTGAGGATGTTTTAAACACTTTTAGAAACCGGATTACTTTATTCATTTGTCATATGTGCATTCGCTTTTGAATTAGCATAAAAAGCATCGTGATTGTGTTTTTAGAAACCCATGTAAGCCTGTCGTGTTTCCTTTGACTTATCAACAATATCATAACTATTCTAGCAATTGTTTGGAGTGTGAGACAGCCTTATGCATATGTGACAAACAACTATATTGTTAAGACCAGATTTTGTATTAGTTTTTCCTTTAGAATTCTGCTGGTTTTGATGTAATTTATCATTCTAGTTGTTCACAAGAGATGAAGGTATGGAACAACTTGTTGGACTAAATCCTTTACCTTAGGAAGAAAAACATCCACCTTGACATCCTCTTCCTCTACCACAACTATTCATAAAAGCCTATGTTTGGTTTATTCATGATTTGTCCTTAGTTGGATTGTTTAACAGAACCTATGCATTTCCTTTCAAAGCTAACATAAACCGGGTAAAAGATTGATAAAGTGCTTTGGACAGCATAGCAAGATGAAAATACTGATATTTTGGACCTAGGCCTTGAGATAAATAGAAGCGTTTATCAAGATTGCCTATTGGCTTACCAATGGTCGCAAGATTATCACATATGGAAGCAAACTTATGGATAAAATTATCAATTGATAGGAGAATCTTTTTCTCCTTTATTGCTGATTAGGAAACCATCATTGCTAACCTAGAGAGCCAAATTCAAATTAACAATTTTTTCATTGTTTGCTAGTGTGAGTTCCATCACTGGTTTATCTGGTCTTGTGATGTGATGATTGATGCCAAGAATTTTGATAAGGGAAGAACTTATGATTATGAGACTTGAGCATTGACGGAAAGATTGTATTGTGAACTTTGGCTCTACTTTTGTTTTGACATTGTGGTCTAAGAATGATGGCTTTGTTACCATGATGAAAATAATAGTTTGAACAAAATTGCAAACAATTTTTACCAGTAAATTTTTTCAGTACAATACATTTGTAGACTCTTCCCTTCTTTATACAAACTCTGTATGCTTGGGATGATAATAGAAAAAGTAATAAAAGTATAAATATTAGAAAAAGATAGATTTCCTATCTAACTAAATTTCTATCTTTCAACAATCCTCTTGATATAGCTTTACAAATAACAAACTTTTGTAAAACAATATTTCTTTTATGTTGGTCAATAGCTAATGGTTTTGGACATTTTGATGACATGTCCGCACTCCCTTTATTATTATCACATTCATACATTGCATAAGTAGCATATACTTCATTAATGACATTTAAAACGCAAAGCTCCAACTAGAAAAAAAGATTTACTGTTTAGAATCTAGTTGCTCATTTGTTTTGTAGTTCTCTTATGGTAATTTTATTTTTTTGGGAAATTTGTATTGATATTCTCTTCCTATGCATGCATGTATCATCTTGTTGAAGATAAACTTTTTCCATGTACTTGTTAGATTTATGCTTTTAGAGCAATCTAATTCATTGATAAGGAGTGTTGATTAATAATGACCATATGATCCCAAATTAGCTCATTAAGTGGTAGAGCCTAATTAACTGGTTATTTATATACAAGAAGGATCCCATTACTTGGGTCCAAAGTGTTTATTAAATCTTAGGAGGCTAAGGTTAACATTCTATAAACATAATACCTTTTAGCTTTTTGCCACACATGGTTTTACATAATACTTTTCAAAGAGTTAAGAACCTCATGGAGAAATAAAACATCATGAGAGAGAAAAGCAAAAACTATGAGTTTTAGAGTGTTTTTCTTATAATCTTCTTGTTCCTTTTTGTGATTAGGTGCATCTATTCATAGTTTTATCACATAGAGGATGGTTTGGAAGGTTTTGTGGATTCAAAAAGAGTGCTTCTACCCTACTAATAGGTTAGTAGTGGGTGATGAAATATATCTATCACATATTTTATTCAACTGTGCGCTCTAACTTCCACTCTATGATTCCAACAATTAGTATCAGAGTACTGGTTGAATCGATATGTGATAGATTGAATCCATATTTTTATTTTTCTATATATGTGATATTTATTAGATATATAGGTGATGAAATATATATGCTAATAGGTTAGTAGTGGGTGATGAAATATATCTATCATATATTTTATTCAATTGTGCGTTCTAACTTCCACTATATGATTCCAACAATTAGTATCAGAGTATTGGTTGAATCGATATGTGATAGATTGAATCCATATTTTTATTTTTCTATATATTTGATATTTATTAGATATATGGCACTTAAGATTCTAATATCCATGTTATTTATAATTTTGATATTACAAATAAATGATTAGTTTTCGGCCTTAATCCCTGGGAAATCTTTATTTGTAATTTCTTTTTTTTTTTTGGATTTTACAAGGAAGCTAATCATAACATTAGATTTTTTCCTTGATTTATTTATTTATTTATTTTATAATAAAATCATATTTTTGAAAAATTATATGCAAAATACCCTAGGAGAATTGTGCAATCATTGTTGTTCATCCTTTTTTTAACCCTGGTCTCAAGAGCCTAGCCTAGCTTCAACTAACATGTGGTAGAGCATCCAATGTTAATTTTTGCTACATTTTGGCCAAAATCTATCTCTAGCAATGCTTTAGCTCGTTATAGATTTTTATGGTGATATGATATTCCTATGGCAACTAGTAGCATTTTTGGCACTCAAGTTCAATAAAGGATAAGTTATGGTTTTATGTTTTTTAGCCTAAAGTCCTAAAAAACTAATTTTTTCTTAGCTCACATCCCATGAACTTAGAAGCTATGAAGAAGGAAATACGAAGAGGCCAAAATATCAAATTAGGCTTTGTGGCATTGTTTAGCTTGTAATTTTTCTTTCTAGGAACTTATGGATTGGAAGCCTTTTTATTATTCAGTTTTTATAATTCTTTAGATTGTATGAATGTAACATGTTTATACATGCTAACATGCTATATAGAATAGGTGGTGTCATATTATTGCATCGTATAATATATACATGTACATAATAATATATGTTTATGTAGATTATATATTATAGAAAATCTCTAAATTAATTTAATAATAAAATATTGGATAGGTGAATGTTAAAATTAATTTAAAATTTGTGGCCTTCATTAAGGGTCTAATGATAAAAAGCTATGTGATATCCAACGAATAAGCACAAGTGGATTTTAAATTAGATTATACCTAAATTAGTTTCAAAATTTTAATTAAGTTGTATGGTCTAACATCAACGATGTTTATATATTAAGAGAATTTTGAAATCAAATTAATGTTTAAGACATTCAATTTTAATAATATTAATAATTTTCTCAACGAGACTCTGTCATTATTATTAAAAGTCCAAAGATTAAATAGAACAATGATTAGTGTATCTAAGATAAATTTTAAGTAGTATGTGTTAGTATTTTTTAAGAAAGCTCTGTTTAAGGAGGCATGATAGTTTGATATCCACCTTAATTTTCTTAGGAGTAGATTTAGTAGGACACCATATATATCATGTTCAACATGGTTGATTTTACTAAAATTAATTTTGAGTTGTACCTATTATTATTATCTAAGAAGATTTTATCTAAAAAGATAAGTTTTTAAGGAATCGAAGACCCATTTCATCTTTCTTGGGAGCTAATTTAGTAGGATACTATAATATCATGTCCAACATATAGATTATTACAAATATCTTTCCCAATATAAGTATTTATAATGGAAACTAAATTATTATTACAATAAACACAAGTAATAAGTAGTTAAGAGATCTAGATATTAATTTTTTGTTATGAAAATTACGTGTTATATCTTGCCTCCTTAAACTGTGGAAGTTAAAAGTTCACTGTTATAATCTTACTCGTGTTGTCAATCATCTGTGGAAGCAATTATCCAACTTAACGGATGGATCATAAATGATCAAGATTCTAGATAAGATGTTTACTAAGAGCAATAGAATGTTAGATAATCAGTGATAAGGGTACTAATGTACTTTCATACAACTGAAGAAATTGTATGAGTATATTGTCACATGATGATGGGGCACTTCAATCTTGCAAAAGTGATGGGGGCTAAGCTAGAAGAAGATGTACATTAACAATATGATGCTTACTTTTATTGATCTTAAAAACAAGCTTGAGAATGCTAAAAAGATTCTCATAAAGCTAGCAAATGCATATCAAGCTAAAGGTTCTTCTAAACCTAAGGGGCAACCTAAAAGTGGAAAGAAGAACAAAATGTAGAAAGAAGTACGTCTAGTTACCAAACCATCTACAATGAAGAAGCCAAAAGGTTAATGGTTAAAGTACAACCAGAAGGGTCACTAGCATAATGATTACCTTAATTCAAGTATGAATAATCTACATGTAGTTGAGACTTATTTAGTAGAGAATAATAATGATAAATGGATCATTTCATTTAGAATCCACTGACCATGTTTGTTACTTTTTGCAGTAGTTCAAACAAAGAAAGCTACTCATGATAAAGAAGCATGAAGTTAGAAAAAGGGGAACATTTCTCTATAATGGCAATAGGAATAGTTAGGTTATTTTTTGATAATAAAACTTTATGCTTGTCAGACTATTTAATTGTTTCAGATTTTAAGATAAATTTGATTTCTATTAGTTGTTTATTTAAACTTGGTTTCAATTTGATTCCTTAGATTCAATTAAGAGTAATAGTATTTTTATTTGTCCCGAAGAATTGATAAATGGTATTTATCTTTTAACTCTTTTGTCTTATAATAGTAACGCCATTAAAAATATAGATGATAAGCAGCTTTCCTTCTCTAAGAAAAGAATATTTTAAATGAAACACTTCTTTACCATTTGTGATTAGGTCATATAAATTCTGATAGGATTTATGGTTTGGTTAAAAGTGAAAATTTAAATTTCTTAAACTCTTAAACAATACCATTATATGATTCTTTTTTGGATGGTAAGATGACAAAGATCACAACACTATATGTAGACTAATGAGTGTTCAAGCTAAAGGCGAGTTTAAGTAGTTCATGATTTTTATTGATAATTACTTAAGATATGGTTATGTTTACCTAATGGATCATAATTCTAAAGTTTTTGATAAATTTCAAGAGCTTAAGGTTGAGATAGAAAAATAATTATCTATATCAAATATCTTCAATCTGACCATGATGGTGAATCCCTATCTAGCAAGTTAAAGTCTTGGCTTAAAATGGGATAATTTCTCAATTTTCATCCCATAAAACACCTTAGCAAAATAGAATTGCCAAAAGAAGAATAGGACCATTTGAATGTGCTAAGGTTGATGCATAGTTATTCATCTTTACATGAATTACTATGGAGATATGTTTTAGAAATAGCTGTGTACCAATTAAACTTAGTTCCATTTAAGTTAATTATAAAAATGACACAAATCTAATTTAAACCGTATTTGGATTTGGAATGCTCTAATACATGTTTTATTACAAAAATCTCAGAAGTTTGAATCTTGTATAGAAAGGTGTATATTTAGAGGCTACCTTAAGGGAATGATAGGTAGAATCTTATATAATCCAAAGGAAAAGAAAGTGATTATGAGTACCCATGCCACTTTCATGGAAGAGGATTATATAATGCAACCAAAAAGTAAGGTGATTCTTAAATAGCTTGAATTAACTCAAAATGCACATGAAACTCCTAGTCTTTACCCCAATTTACTATGCATGTTTAAAGAAAGGAAAATGTACAAGAATTACCCAAATGTGAACAAGTATAAAAACCTATTTGCAACCAAACTGAAGAACAAAAACAAAATAATACAGAGATTGGTGATCTACCCTAATCACTAAACTTGGATCTTCATTTATATGTACAACAACCAGTACATCAACTTCATAGTAGAAGAGTCATACGTAAACCTGTAACACATGTCTTATTAGGTGAAATATATCAGGTCATTATGGATAATCTTGATAATAACCCTACCGCTTATAAAGAAGCACAGGAGAACGCGAATGTGTAGGAGTAATAAAAGACCATGGACCATAAGATGGAACCTATGGATTCAAACTCAATTTAGCCTTTTGTATAAAGATCTGATGTGGTAAAACCTATTGCGTGTAAGTGGATCTATAAGAGAAAAAAAGTATTGGATGGGAAGGTAGAAACTTTCAAAGGTAGAAAGAAGATATAGATTATGATAAAACATTTTTGCTAGTAACCATGGTTAAATCTATTTCAATTCTATTCGAAATATCAGTAGCTCTCGATTTTGAGGTTTGGTAAATGAATGTCAAGACAACTTTTCTAAATGGTGAGTGGAAAATTATATCTATATATTGCAACCAAAATGGTTTATAGTCGAAAGCTAAGAACACATGGTATAGAAGTTGATGAGAATCCACCCACGCCCGCATAACCGACTACCCGTTGGGGTGCTGATCCGATACGGATGAAGACCAGGCCGACCACTAGGGCTCAAGCTAAGAGATTTAAGGACAATCTTACTACATTTATACAACCTGGCTGCCTTTATACAGGGATTAATTAATTCTCAAAAGGGCTTGTCAATACCCGAAGATACAAAGCTTATTTTAAGCATCCAAGTTGTGGAGGTTGATATGGACCCGAGTAGCTGTTTTCGTGTAAATATGGACTCCAGACAGCAAGAAATGGTTCCAAAACTTCATAGATTCAATGAATATCATTAAGAGGACATGTAATCCAGACAAGGCAGAATCAAAAGCATCTAAACTGGGCTCGTATGGATTTCAAGTCAATTTGGCTGAAAATGTATTGTTTAGCCGCCGACTTTGACTGTTCTTCATGTTCAAGCAAGTTTGACCTATTCCAATCAAGGGGAAACGTGTGAGAATCATTATTAATCATGTTTGGCATCCTACATGGCATATGGAAGCTGATTTGGAGCCCAAACAAGCTGGAGATTGGTCAAAATTAGCTTACTTAGAAAGATAGTCAATTTGTTTCCTAATTTGATTTTAAGTTTTTGTTTTAGGAAATTAGTCTTTTATTTGGATTTTATTTATTTATTTTCTGAAAAAATCAACTTAGGAAAGTTATATTTTATTATTTTCATTGTAAATTAAGAAATTAATTAATCCAAATGAGATTAGGAAAGGAGGTGATTTTCGGCCATCATTAGGTTTCCTATTTCATGTGGCCGGTACCTAGTTAATTAGGGTTTTATTTTGTAATTTTTTTAGCCTATTTAAAGGATTTTTTTATCAATAATATTCAGTACATTATTCATATATAAAATTAATTTGTGAGATTGAATTTTTCTTTGCTCTCTTTGAATACCTAAAACACCATAAGAGAATGAGTGTTTTAGTTTTGACTTATTTATAGGACATCCATAACCTAGTGTAGCATCTTCATTATACCAAGGTTTCTAATCATAGGTTGGTTAGGGGTTGAGGTCAATCCATTAAAATTTGAACTTAATTGAGATCCGGACTAATATAATACAGGTTTACACTCATGTCGACCTAGGTTTGTATCATTTGGTGTCAAAGCCAAATTTTATTCAGGTTTGATCTATCTTATTTGCTTTACTTTGTTTTGTGTTAATCTACAATTAGCATTAGGTTAAGGTTTCTTCTATCATCATACACGTTCTGCATTTAAAAAAAAAAAAGAATTCATTCCTAGTTAAATTAGGATTTCCTTGTTTTACCGTATTTTTGTTTCCTAGTTTGTTGCTTGTTTTTCATACTTGTTCTTAGTAATTTAGTTTATTGTTGATTTTTCTTTGCTATTTTGATCTTAAATATTTGCATTCATTTATTCAAAAAAAAAAAAGTGTGTTTGCTGCAACATATATAGATTTACAAAAAATTGCAAATTTGTGTTTTGTTGTTAGAGGTCATGGATTTGGTAGTTTTTTGGTGTTGAAATTGCTATTTTTGGTGTTGATCTTTGCTATTGAAGTTGTTTTATATTTGTTTAAGCAAAATAAAAAAAAATGGTTTGTTGAATTTGGTGTTTCGTGGAAATTTCTTTGAATTGCTAAATTGTTGACTATTTATTCAATATTTGGAGTTGCTGGAGAATTATTTTGCAGCTGGATATTTGAATTTTGGGTGCTAAAAATATTGGATTAAAATTAGTTAAGGGATTTGATACAAAAACTTGAATTACAAAAGACGACAACCAAAAACTATTCCTTATTTTTGGTCAAATTGATCTTTGTTCGTGTTTGAATTTCTTTCTCTAAATTTTATTCTTGAATTCTTAATTTCCTAACATCTGGTCCAGTTCTTATTTATTCCAAAATTTTCTTTGCTAAATTGCCTTAATTTTTGCTAAGAAAAGCCAAGAATTATGTGTTTAAAAATTCAATCAGTATTGTTTACTTTTTTGCTATTGTTTACTTTTTTGCTATTGTTTTGCCGATAAGTTTAATTAAAATATATTTATGATCTAATTGCTATTTTGTGGATGTTTTAATTAGGATTTTAAGATAATTCTTTGAGTGGAAAAAGGCAAGAGAGTGCGAGCTTAAAAGAGGGCAAAAGCTAAAACTAATGTGCAAACACGAGTGTCGAGACCTTGATTGAGTGAATCACATAAGGGAGTGAATTTGGTGAGATCCTATTTTATTTTTTTGTTATTCATACTAATATGGTAGATTCAAAGGTTAGAAGAGGAGATCCACCATTGAGAATTAATGAAGAAGAGTCCATAGGATTCAAAGGAGATTCCCGAGCTACAGTGGATGAATGCTCAATTTGATCACATAAATCAAAGGATGGATAGGTTGGAAACATTACAAGGAGGGCTAAATACAAGGTTTGAAGCTCATGGAGGTTGAGGTCAAAGGTGACTTAGAGAAGAATTCGGGGAAGGCAATTTTGGAGATGACTTGGATGAGGGATATGATGAAATTTTTGAACCTCAAGGAAGGGCCAATCCATGGGAGACCAGCAAGGAGTGAGGATGATGATCTTGGAAATATTAAGGTAAATATTCCACCTTTCATGGAAAAAAGTGATCCAGAAGCCTACTTGGAGTGGGAGGAACAAATGGAGATGATCTTCGATTGTCACAACTATTCGGAGACTAAGAAGGTAAAAGTGGTAGCGATGGAATTTGGATACTATGCACTCCAATGGTGGACAAATGAGCGAAATACTTGAAGGAAAGTAGGTGATGAATTGATTATTACTTGGCGACAAATGAAAGGAGCCATGAGGAAGCGATTTGTATTGACTCATTACCATAGGTTGTTGCATCAAAGGTTACAATCATTATCACAAGGTAGTAGGTCCATGGAGGATTATTACAAGGAGATGGAGATGCTCATGATGAAATTGAGCATGAATGAGGATCATGAGGCAACCATGGCAAGGTTTTTGGATGGTTTGAATCGTAAGATAGCCAACAAAGTGGAACTTCAACAATATGTAGAATTGGAGGAGATGCTTTATGTGGCAATCAAAATTGAAAATCATTCAAGAAGCTCATGGTTTGGAGGGGTTTCAAGTAGCAGGTGCACAAATTCAATAGTTGGAGAAGCAACCCCACGTTCGAGCCAAGGCTGAAACTGAATCAAGATGAAGGAAGTGCCATTCAGCCAAGGAAAGACAACCAAGCCAAACTTGTTCAAGCACACAAATCTGAAGGTAAATCTGATCCTAAACCTTCAAGGACTATAGATATTGTTTGCTTTAAGTGCCAGGGCCAAGGACATATTACCAACCAATGCCCAAATCGAAGAATCATGGTGTTGAAGGACAATAGCAAGTTGGAATCCTATAGTGATGATGCTGAAATTGAGACCGGGCATGAAGAGGAAGAAATTGAAGATGAAGCCAAAACCTTAAAGGCTTCAAATTCTGAATTGAGCTTGGTGGCAAGGAGAATGTTGAGTGTATACAAGGATGATGATCACATTCAAAGAGAAAACATCTTCCATACCCGATGTGAAATTCAAGGTAATGTATGTAGCATGATAATTAATAGTGGAAGTTGTGCTAATGTAATTAGTAATTTGGTAGATGATTAATTAGGCTTAACAACCATTAAACATCCAGAACCATATAGATTACAATGGCTTAATGATAGTGGTGAGATGAACGTAAATAAACCATATAGATTACAATGGCTTAATGATAGTGGTGAGATGAATGTAAATAAACAAGCCAAAGTAAAAATCAACATTGATAAATATGTGAATGTTGTATTGTGTGATGTTGTTCCTATGCATGCAGGTCATATTTTGTTAGGTAGACCATGGTATTTTGATAAGGATGCCATACATTATGGGAAAGATAATTACATTGTATTTAAATTTAAAGGGAAAAAAGGTTAAGCTAGAGCCATTAACTCCAAAGAAAGTATTTAGAGATCAACTTCAAATGCAACAAAGGAGGGAAGCCGAAAAGCTTAAAGAAAGGACTAGTATGGCACCCATGGCAACAACACCAATCCAAGGAGGCAAGGCCAAACAAACAAAGAGCTAAGGGATGAGAAAAGGAGGAGGTGGAATTTCAACTAGAACATTTATTACAACATCTTACAACACTTAATATTACAGACAAACCTAGTTTTTCCCAGGTTCCTTGTACTTGAGTACATTATTTCCTTCTTTTGTGGTGTACAAATAGGATTTCGGTGCTAAAAAGTATCCTTTCATGACTCTGGGTAATTGAATCCTTCTCACTTCTGCGCTCTTTGCTAGGTCACTTCTAGGGGTAGACTGGTAAAGTAGAGCTACCTGTTTCCTTGAAGCTCTGTATTGAACGTCGAGTGGTTAGAGGACGGGGAGTGGTGACCCTTATCAGCCTTCGAAATTGAAAAAAGTGCTTTTTTCTTTTCGTCAGCTCATTAAGTTCTTGTTTGATCTGCCGCTGTTAGAACACCACAATATTCATCCTTTTGGGGTTAATGCTCTCAATGGTGAATTGATCATTCGATGTCCTTTTACTTATGAGAGGAAGGAATGGAACCTATGGCCCTCTGTACCCAAAACAGATGTGCTGC
Organism: Ziziphus jujuba; assembly: GCF_031755915.1. Classification (NCBI taxonomy): domain Eukaryota; kingdom Viridiplantae; phylum Streptophyta; class Magnoliopsida; order Rosales; family Rhamnaceae; genus Ziziphus; species Ziziphus jujuba. The sequence continues at coordinate 10,999,130 of NC_083388.1, forward strand.
TCCATCCCGCCCTGCCTGGTCATCGTGATACGAACCTAGGACGACCTGCTCCTAAACCCGTATTATATTAGCCCGGATCTTTAATTAAGTTCAAGTTCTAATGGAATGGACCTCAACCCCTAACCAACCTGTGGTTAGAAACCTTGGTATAATGTAGATGCCACAATAGGGGATGGAAAACCTATTGATAAGTCAAGCTAAAACAACCAATTCTCTAATGGTGTTTTAGGTGTTCTCAAAGAACAAAGAGATAATTAATCTCACAAGTATTTTCTTAATCAAATCAAAGTTGTATTGTTATTGATCACTAAGCCTTTAAATAGGCTACAAAGCCACGAAATAAAACCCTAGAAGATAAAGAAAACCAGCCACCACACATAAAGAAACCTAGTTGGCTGAAACTATACTTCCTTTCCTAATCTAAGTTTGATTAATTAATTCCTTTATATTAAATTAGGAATTAATTAATTTACAATGGAAAGAATAAAATAAAAACCTTCCTAAATTTATTTTTCCAGAAAATAAATAAATAAAAGCCAAAAAGTAATGGTAGTTTCCTAAAAGAAAAAGTAAAAACAAATTAGGAAACTAAAAATGCTAGCCTTTTTGATCAAGTTGACTTTGATCAATCTTTGACCTCTTTGAGCTTCAAATCAGCTTCTAGATGATTTGTAGGATGCCAAATAAGCTGAATATGAAGTCCCACACGTTGCCCATGGTTGGAAAAATAAGAAAAGGCTAATACAGTAAAATACAGTAAAGCCAGCAAGCAATACAGCAAATTCGGCCAAATTGTTGATGCTGTCCGTACAAGCCCTTTTTGATTGCATTTGAGGCTGCTTTAACTTGATTCCATGACCTCTTAGGCATATGTATTGAACCCATAAAGCATTGGAACCATTTCATGCTTCCCCGACTCCAAAAATGTACCAAAACCGTCACCTGGGTCCGTATCGGCTTCCACCACTTGGATGCTTCGAATATGCTTTGTATCTTCAAGTATGGACAAGCTCTGTTGAGATTGATTACCCTCTGTATAAATACTCCGAGGTTGCCCTTAAATCTCTTAATTTCAGCTCTTGTGATTGGCCTAGTCTTCATCCGTGTCGAGTCAGCACCCCAGCGGGTTATCGGTGGAGCGGGCTCGGGCGGAATCACATCATTCCCCTCCTCTTGAAAAAGATTTGTTCTCAAATCAAGATCATCACCTGCAGCAAAAGGAGTTAAATCAGCGACATTAAATGCAGCACTCATGTTATACTCACCTAGTAAATTAAGCTTGTAGGCATTCTTGTTATTCGGCTCCAAAACTTGAAAAGGTCCATCCATAGGCGGCATGAACTTTGACTTTCTTTGATTAGGAAACCTTTCCTTTTGTAAGTGCAACCAAACCAATTCTCCTGGGTCAAATACTATTACAACAAAATCTAGAAATACATGATCATTATGGTAGAAATTACACTTTTTAAAGTTAGCAAACAATATTTTCCAAATTTTCAAATTGCCACTAAGTAAAGCTCTCAACAATGCAGATAAAGTTCTATGCAATAAAGACATCTTTAAATAAGTATCTTTAAAATTCATGGTCAGCAATGATTCTTATTCATAATTACTTTATTAACATCACCAAAGCTAAGATAAAAATTTATATTTTTCCTTTCTTGTCTTCCTTTTCCTTTCTCACTCACGGCCATCTCACCTTGCTCACTCTCGGCTTTTACACCAAATTTCTCACTCTTGGTTTTATTAAAATTTTTCCACACAACCTGAGTATTAGAAGACTTACCTTGGACAGCAAGCTCACCTTTTCCCTCTTGATTGGATGGTAGTCCACTTGGAATTTCATTTGGGAAGACATCTCCAAATTCCTTCAAAAGAGAAATCATTGAACTTGGCAATTCAAGTTCTTCAATGTTAGTTTGATCATTAAAATAATTTTCTTTATAAATCATGACCAGCAAAGGTTTCTTACACTCAATAACCTTATTAATATCCCCTAAACTCAAATAAAAGTTGCTACTTGACCTTTCTTTTCTTTCTTTTTCTTTTTCTCTCTCAGATTGGCGCAAACCTTCTGATTTCCCTTCCTTCTCCAAGCTCTCGGGTTTGCCATTTTCTTTCCCCTCTCTTTCAGTTGTTCTTTGATCTTTCCACTCAATATAAGTCTTAGAAACCTTACCTTGATCAACAACCTCAATCTTACCTCCTTGAAAGGATGGTGAAGCCGTTGGTGCCATACTTGCTTTTTCCTTGAGCTTTTCGGCTTCTCTCCTTTGTTGCATTTGTAATTGGTCTTTGTAAACCTCTTTAGGTGATAATGGTTCCAGCTTGACCTTCTTCCCTTTAAACCTGAAAACAATACTATTTTCTCGACCAAAATGAGTAGCATCTTTATCAAATTGCCATGGCCTACCTAATAGTATATGTCCAGCAATCATGGGTACAATATCACATAAAACTACATCCTCATATCTACCTATATTAAATTTTACTTTGGCTTGTTTGTTTACTTTCATCTCACCACTATCATTAAGCCATTGTAATCTATAAGGTTCAGGATGTTTTATTGTTTTTAAGCCCAATTTATCAACTACAAGGTTACTTATTACATTAGTACAACTTCTACTATCAATAATCATACTACAAATCTTACCTTGAATTTCACATCGGGTGTGGAAGATGTTCTCTCTTTGAATTTCGTCCTCATCTTTGTATGTAGCAAGTACTCTCCTAGAAAGCAAGTTTAATTCAGCATTGGATGCTTGCAAGGTTTTGGGTTCATTCTCCAAGTCCTCCTCCTCTTGCTTGGCTTCATCCTCACTTTCTTCACTTTTCGATTCTAGCTTGTCATTGCCCTTTAACACCATGATTCTTCTATTCGGGCATTGGCTATCAATGTGTCCTCCTCCCTGGCACTTAAAACACATAACATCATGAGTTCTAGAAGGTTTAGGATCTAATTTTACCTCATTCTTTGGTGCTTGGACAGATTCGGTTCTAGTCTCCTTCCTTGGCCAATTTGAACTTTCTTCTTTGACTTTAGGCTTTGGCTTGCTTTCATAGATGGGATTGTTCCTCCAGCCACTAGAATTGGACCTTCCACTGTTGGAAACACCTCTAAACCATGATCTTACACCCCTCCTCTTGAATTGATGCTCTAATTTAATAGCCACATGCAACATCTCCTCCAATTCCACATATTGTTGCAATTCTAGTTGATTGGCTATTTCACAATTCAAACCACCAAGAAACCTTGCCATGGTTGCTTCCCTATCTTCATTCAAGTTCAATCTCATCATAAGCATCTCCATCTCCTTGTAATAATCCTCCACGGATCCATGTCCTTGAGATAAAGATTGAAGTCTTTGATGCAGCAACCTATGATAGTGTGATGGTACGAATCGCTTCCGCATGGCTCCTTTCATTTGTCGCCATGTAGAAATCAAGTCATCACCAACTCTCCTTCGGGTGTTTTGCTCATTGGTCCACCATTGGAGTGCATAATGGCCAAACTCCATTGCTGCCAATTTCACCTTCTTAGCCTCCGAATAATTATGGCGGTCAAATATCATCTCCATTTTTTCTTCCCACTCCAAATATGCTTCGGGATCACTTTTACCCATAAAAGGTGGGATGTTAACCTTGATATTTCCCAAATCATCATCTGTATCTTCCCTCCTATATCTCCCACGGCCAGCTCTATCTTGGACAGCAAAAGTTTCATCCATACCTTCCTCAAAGTCTCCACCGAATGGCTCCTCATCAAATTCCTCTTTCGGTCTCTCGCGACCTCCTCGTCCTCGGCCTCGTCCTCCATGGAATTCTTGCCTATTTCTTGTGTTCGGCATTCCTTGTGAGGCTTCTAGTCTTCCCACTTTTTGATTCACATGCTCAACTTGAGCACTAACCCGCTGTATTGACTCCAAAACAGCTCTCATGTCCACTTGGTCTCCGCTCCCGGTAGCTCGGACATTGCCATGGAATGCTACGGACTCTTCCTCATTGATCCTCAAGGGTGGATCTCCTCTTCTTATTCTAGAATCTGTCATGTTAGTAAAATACTGCAAAAATAAAATAAATCCTCACAATATTCACTCCCTCACGTGTTTCACTCAAACAAGGTCTCGACACTCGTGTTTGCTCCCTAGTTTCGGCTTTTACCCTCTTTTAAGCTCACACACTCTTGCCTTTTTCCACTCAATGAATTATCTCAAAGTTCTAATTAAAACACCCACAAAACAGCAATTAGATCACTAGTATGTTTTAATTAAACTTATCAACAAAACAGTAGCAAAAAGTAGGCAATACCGAAAGAATCCAACAAATCATAATTTTTTTCGGCTTTCTAGACAAGAAAACACAAAATAATGGGAAAACGTTGGAATTTTTGAAAACTGCACCAGATGGTAGTAGATTATGAGTTCAAGAATAAAATTCCAGAAAAAGAAATTCAAATACGAACAAGAATGAAAGAGAACAAAATTATAGAAAAGTGTTGGTTGTTGTTCTTGTAATTCAAGTTTTGTATCAATTCCTTTATCTAATTTTAATCCAAATAATTTAAGCACCCAAAATCCAAATATCCAGCAGCAAAAATAATTCTCCAGCAACTCAAATATTGAATAAATAATAAAAAAAACCAGCAGCTCCAACAAATTTCCAACAAACAAATCAAACTCCAACAAACTGAAATATTTTTTTTTCTTCTTTTTTTTTGTTTTTTTTTTTTATTCGGCTTTACCTTCTCTTTTTTTTTTTTTTTCACTCACAGAACATAAACAACTGCAGTAGCAAGAATAATTACCAAAATTGCAATTCCAACTCCAAAACAAACACCAAACCCGTGACCTCCAAATAAACAAAATGTGCAGTTTTTTTTTTTTTTTTAAGTGTTGCCGCAAACTTCTTTTTTTTTTTTTTCCCTTGTTTTTTTTTTTTTTTTTTTGAATATATGAATGCAAATATTTAAGACTAAAACAGCAAAGAAAAATCAACAAAAACCAAATTAACAAGAACAATGATAAAAGACAACCAACAAACTAGGAAACAAAAATACGATAAAACTAGGAAATCCTAATTCAACTAGGAATGAATTTTTTTTTTTTTTTTAAGATGCTGAACGTGTATAGGATGGATGCAACCTTAACCTAATGCTAAAATTGCAGAATAACACAAAAACAAAAAAAGCAAATAAAGATAGATCAAACCTGAACAAAATTTAGCTCTGATACCAAATGATACGAACCTAGGACGACCTGCTCCTAAACCCGTATTATATTAGCCCGGATCTTTAATTAAGTTCAAGTTCTAATGGAATGGACCTCAACCCCTAACCAACCTGTGGTTAGAAACCTTGGTATAATGTAGACGCCACAATAGGGGATGGAAAACCTATTGATAAGTCAAGCTAAAACAACCAATTCTCTAATGGTGTTTTAGGTGTTCTCAAAGAACAAAGAGATAATTAATCTCACAAATATTTTCTTAATCAAATCAAAGTTGTATTGTTATTGATCACTAAGCCTTTAAATAGGCTACAAAGCCACGAAATAAAACCCTAGAAGATAAAGAAAACCAGCCACCACACATAAAGAAACCTAGTTGGCTGAAACTATACTTCCTTTCCTAATATAAGTTTGATTAATTAATTCCTTTATATTAAATTAGGAATTAATTAATTTACAATGGAAAGAATAAAATAAAAACCTTCCTAAATTTATTTTTCCAGAAAATAAATAAATAAAAGCCAAAAAGTAATGGTAGTTTCCTAAAAGAAAAAGTAAAAACAAATTAGGAAACTAAAAATGCTAGCCTTTTTGATCAAGTTGACTTTGATCAATCTTTGACCTCTTTGAGCTTCAAATCAGCTTCTAGATGATTTTTAGGATGCCAAATAAGCTGAATATGAAGTCCCACACGTTTCCCATGCTTGGAAAAATAAGAAAAGGCTAATACAGTAAAATACAATAAAGCCAGCAAGCAATACAGCAAATTCGGCCAAATTGTTGATGCTGTCCGTACAAGCCCTTTTTGATTGCATTTGAGGCTGCTTTAACTTGATTCCATGACCTCTTAGGCATATGTATTGAACCCATAAAGCATTGGAACCATTTCATGCTTCCCGGACTCCAAAAATGTACCAAAACCGTCACCTGGGTCCGTATCGGCTTCCACCACTTGGATGCTTCGAATAGGCTTTGTATCTTCAAGTATGGACAAGCTCTGTTGAGATTGATTACCCTCTGTATAAATACTCCCAGGTTGACCTTAAATCTCTTAATTTCAACTCTTGTGATTGGCCTAGTCTTCATCCGTGTCGAGTCAGCACCCCAGCGGGTTATCGGTGGAGCGGGCTCGGGCGGAATCACATCACATCGGTCATGTACCCTATCTTGAATCTGGAATTGAATTTGTCTCGGCATCTATCCCATTAGCTGTTGAAAGTGCTGGCTGATGAAAGACATCCACCAACTAGGTAAGTGTCCTAAACTCAAAATTGAGGGGAAAGAAAGAGAGAAAACCGAGAGAGAGAAAGAGAGAGCAAAACGCGAGAGTGATAGTGGAAAAAGTGACTTGTGAGTGGGAAAGAAAAAGAAAGAAAGGAAAAGGAAAATAAAATTTTTTATCTTAGCTTTGGTGATGTAAATAAAGCTATCTAGAGTAAGAAACCATTGTCGGTTATGAGTTATAAAGATGCTTATTTGACGATGCTTTTGTTGTATAGAACTTTATCTGCATTATTAAGAGCTTTACTTAATGGAAATTTGAAAATTTGGAAGAGATTATTTGCTAACTTTGAAAAGTGTAATTTTTATCATAATGAGCATGTATTTCTAGATTTTGTCGTGTTAGTGTTTGACCCAGGATATTTGGTTTGGTTGCACCTAAGAAAGAAGAGGTTTCCAGAACAAAGAAACTCAAAGTTATGCCACTTAGGGATGGACCTTTTCAAGTTTTGGAGCGGATCAGTGAACATGCTTACAAACTTGACTTACCAGGTGAGTACAATGTTAATACCACATTTAATATTGCTGACTTATCTCCTTTTGTTGCAGGTGCACATTTAATGTTGCTGACTTATCTCTTTTTGCTATAGGTGATAACTTTGATTTGAGGACAAATCTTTTTCAAGAGGAGGGGAATGATGAGAATCCGCCCGTGCCCTCACAACCGACTATCTGCTGGGGTGTTGACCCGATATGGATGAAGACTGGGCTGACCAATAGGGCTCAAGCTAAGAGTTTTAAGGAAAACCTGGCTGCCTTTATATAGGGAGTTATTAATTCTCAAAAGGGCTTGTCAATACCCGAAGATACAAAGCTTGTTTTAAGCATCTAAGTGGTAGATGCCGATACGGATCCGAGTAGTTATTTTTGTGCAAATATAGACTCCGTGCAGCAAGAAATGGTTTCAATACTTCATGGATTCAATGAATATCATTAAGAGGACATGGAATCCAGCCAAGGCAGAATCAAAAGCATCTAAGATGGGCTTGTATAGACAACAAGTCAATTTGGCAAAAAATGTGCTGTTTAGCCGCTGACTTTTACTGTTCGTCTTGTTCAAGCAAGTTTGACCTATTCCAATCAAGGGGAAACTTGTGTGAATCATTATTAATCAGATTTAGCATCCTGAATGGCATATGGAAGTTGATTTGGAGCCCAAACAAGCTGGAGATTGGTCAAAGTTAGCTTACTTAGAAAGATAGTCAATTTGTTTCCTAATTTGATTTTAAGTCTTTGTTTTAGGAAATTAATCTTTTATTTGGTTTCTATTTATTTATTTGCTGGAAAAATTAACTTAGGAAAGTTATTATTTTATTATTTTCATTGTAAATTAGTTAATTCCTATTTCAAAATTAAGGAATTAATTAATTCAAATTAGATTAGGAAAGGAGATGATTTTCGGCCATCATTAGGTTTCCTATTCTATGTGGCCGGTACCTAGTTAATTAAGGTTTTATTTTGTAACTTTTTTAGCCTATTTAAGGGCTTGTTTTATCAATAATATTCAGTTCATTATTTAAATAGAAAATTAATTTGTGAGATTGAATTTCTCTTTGTTCTCTTTGAATACCTAAAGCACCATTACAGAGTGAGTGTTGAATTTATCTTTGTTCTTTTTGAGCACCTAAAACTTATTAGAGAGTGAGCGTTTTAGTTTTGACTTATCAATAAGACATCCATAACCTATTGTGGGTCTTCATTATACCAAGGTTTCTAATCACAAGTTGGTTAGAGGTTTGTGTCAATCCATTAAAATCTAAACTTAATTGAGATCTGGGCTAATATAATGAGGGTTTAGGCACGTGTCGACCTAGATTCATATCAGAAGTTGCATTTGTCAATTTATGGAACATCAGATTTGATTGGGCCATACAAATTTTGGTTTTGAGAAAAGTTCTGATGAACCATCCGTGTATAAAAAGATTCAAGGTACGGTAATAATTTTTTTGATTATTTATATAGATGATATCCGTCTAATCGAAAACAATATGAAGATATTATCAGACATAAAGAGTCATTTGAAAGAACAATTTGATATGAAGGATTTACATAAGAATTGTTTGATATGAAAGACTTAGATGAAGCTATTTATATTCTAGAGATCGAACTTTTGCAAGATCAGAAGAATGTGATATTGGCTCTATCTTAAATTTCTTACATTGACAAAATAATGTTAGGTTCGGCTTGGAAAATTCCAAAAAGGAACGCCTAACCTTCAGATATGGAATGATCTTCCTAGGGAGAAAAAACTCATAAGTAAGAAACCTTATACTTTGGGAGTGGGTAGTCTCATGTATATCATGCTATGCAATAGGCTAAATATCTGCTATGTAATAGGAGTAGTAAATCCATTTTCAATTATATCCTAGAGAAGAACACGGGTTACAATGAAGCATGTCCTCAAGTATCCAAAGAAAGCGAAAGAGTAGTGCTGTTGTATTCTAGTGGGAGTCTACAAACTCTTAATTATATAGATTTAGATTTTCAAAAGGATATTTGATTTAGTAAATCAACATTAGGCTATGTATTTATAGTTGGGGCAGCATTAAACAAAATTGTGTTGCTAACTTCACCATTGAAGCTAAATATATGGCTATATCTGTAGTTACAAGGGAAGCTATGTTGCTTAAAAAAATCTTTATAGACCTTTAGATGATACTATGTGTAGCTCAGCCAATTACCCTTTACAATGATAATAATAGGGTCATAGAACAATTTAAATGGCCAATATATCACTAGAGATAGAAACACATAGAAAAGAAATACCATTTGATCCATGATTTCATCCAAAAAAAGGCATTATAGCTATTAAAATATTTTATGAGAAAAATTTAGTAGATTCTATTACAATAGCTTATGAGTATTTGAAAGGCACATAGATAAGATGAGTCTTAAAGAATAAGTGAGTGAGTTACATATGTGCTCTAAGAGTAAGACAAGTTTTAATTTCATTATCTAATTTAATGATATGAATACTTTTAATATTTATCCACAGTATATTTTACGTATAGGGACTGGATTAATTAAGTAATATATTATCATTTGGATATGTTTATAGAAGATATGATCATAAGTTCTCATAATTAATATATAATCTCACAATTGATAAATAAAGTTGAGTGCTTTATTTAGATTACAATATTTTATGATATAATTTATTTTGGTTGTTGTATAATACTGGAATGAATTATATTTATTCTAGAGATCAAAAGATATTTAATTAAGGATCAATTTTTATGAAAATAAATTAAATCTTAGGCAATATTTGATATGTTTTTTTTTTCTTCTTAATTCTAAGTATATTATATATAAATAGGCGATTAAATTATTATAATTTTAAAGTTATCAATAAATTGGATCTATTGTGAATGGTCAATATCCTAAGGAAGTGAGAATTATGACTATTTCATTATCAATATTTATGAAATATACAAAATGGAATTTGTATGAAATCTTCTCCTGATATGTTTTGGTACTCGGATGTATAAAGTCACTAGCTAACGCATTGGATCCATTAAAAAAACTAATACATCGAAAGAATAAATAATTAATCAAATGACCAAAACTATTATAAATTAATGGTTTCTAGTTTGCAAAGGAAAAATAACATTTAATATGAACATTATTAATCTTGAAGTTCAAATTCAAGCTTTTAGTGGACTAATACCAGATTGGATCAAAGTCTCAGGTTTACTCCAAAACAAGTAGAAGATTGTTGAATTTATGTTATTCGAGCAATCTAATCCATTGATCCATTGAATAATCGTAGGATCCCTAAACAAGACACATGATAGAGCCTAATTAATTAGTTATTTGGATACAAGAAAGGGCTTATTGGTTGGCTTAAAGTGTTTACTTTACTCTCTAAGAGACTAGGGTTAGTAGTCTATAAATACAATTTCTTCTAGCCTCTAGCCACATATGGTTTTATATAATATTTTTAAGAAAATTAGAATCTCATAGAGAAATAAAATGCCTTTACAGAGAAAAACGGAAACTGTGAATTTTAGAGTAATTTTCTTGTAACCTTCTTTTTTAATTTTGTGATTAGGTGCATCCACTTGCATATTTATAACATAAAGGAAAGTTTGGAAGGTAGTGTGTAATCGAGAAGATTTTTTCTACACTATTAATAGGATAATAATAGGTGATAAAAAAAATCTATTACTGTTGGATCACACAACAGTACTATATACTTTCTAGCTAGATTTTAATACTAGATTCACTTTCTTTTTTGCTCTTGAGCAAAATGATTTGTTTGAAAATTGATTGCAGGTGCTATGATATAGAAACTATAGATTGGCCAAAAACATTATAAATGTTTAGTGTCTTAAACAAAAAATCATTTTTTGAACATGTATTGACCCCAAAGAGTACTTTCATTTTATGTTTGTTTCATGCTACCTAGTCTTTCATTTCCATGTGTTCCTTTCATAGTCTTTAAAAACTTTCCACATATACATATATATATATATATATATATATATAGAGAGAGAGAGAGAGAGAGAATTTTGAAATAGAGAGGACTTGTTCTCTCTATACTTTGTGCATCTCACATTAGGTAACTTATTGTGTGACAAAGGTCTCTTGCAACATGTTGAATAACGTTGGGTGCATTATCAAGAGGATAAAATTCTCTATATTATAGGACTGTCTATATAAATATATATATTTTTAAGTTCCAAAATTAGAAATCGTGAAAGAATTAAATCATTAAAATGGAAGATCTGAGAGTAAACAAAGTAGTTAAATTATACAGTTGGTTATGTCCATGCTATTTTAGAATGTAATGCAATTGAGTTATGTTTTAGGTCATTATCAATTCTTGATGCTTGATTTTAGAACAATCGATAAACATTACGTTTTATTTTAGGGTTTTTGGCACTTTACCTTTTGAACTTTTAATGAATTTGAAAATTTCATGTTTAGCATCTATGCCCCTAAACTTGCAGTTTTTGATAGCAATGCCTTTTGAGCTTGCTTACATCCATATTAGGACATTAAGTGTTGTATGAAATGCACATGCTTCATTAGTTCATGAGTAAAATTGAAAATATCTATAAGTTCAAAAGGCATAGCTGTAAAAATCTTAAATTTCTTGAAGGTTAAAGGGACATAGGTGCAAAAAAATCCTTAAAAATAGTTACTCATATCTCTTACTTTTTGTTTTTGATTACTATGTCTTTAATAAATAAAATAAGAGATATTATTAAATATATATTATTAAAAAAATTAAGAGATATGATTAATTATTTTTAAGGGTTTTTTGCGCCTATCCCCATTGTCATATTTAATTGATAATTATTAATTAATTTTTTTCATGTAAAATATTTAATTAATAATCATTAATAATGATCGATTATCAACTGATATTTGATAACCATTATCAAGAATAATTAATGTTCTAAAAAATAAAAAAAATAATTAACTTGTGTTTCATGTAGGATACTTTTCCGTATAAAATGTTTTTAAATAAAAATAAAGTGAAATGGGTTTTTATAATTTTTAATATTAATTAAAAATTATTTTTGTTTTAAAAAATTAAGAGATATGATTAATTATTTTTAAATTGTTTTTCTTTGCATCTATTCTCTTGAACTTTTAGGCAATTTAATATTTATGCATCTATATCTCTAAGCTTATAGACATTTTCGATTTTACCTCTAAATTAATGAAGCACGTATGTCTCATATAGCATTTAAGTCTAAACATGGATGAAATCAAGTTGGAAGGGCTTTGCCAGAAAGACGCAACTTTAGAGGTATAAGTGCTAAACATAAAGTACATGGTATAATTTGCAATTTTGTTGAATGTTTACAGAGCAATAGTGCTAAAAATATTTTATTTTATTTTTTTTAAAATTTTAAATTATTTCAAAGTATTTTATTTTATTTTTTTAAAACTTTTAACTTAAGTTTAATTATCCTTATAGTTTTAAATTTTTTCCAAATGATGATATTTCAATTCGAAAATATTAAAAATATAGTTTCCTCAACCTAAAATGTTTTGTTATTTTAATTAATAAAACTTATTTCAACCAAATTTGTCATCTAAATAAAATCTCAAGTGTTTTATTTGTTCTTCTAAATATCAAAATTCCTAGATTTTTTTAATTTGTAATATATTTTTTAATTTAAAAATATCTTAAAGATACCAAGAAAGCTGCTATGAATGCATTTAAGAACCATACCTTTCACAATCTTTTCTAACATATTAGTGACTTTGGATTTCTATGGGAGTGAAAGGCAGTACCATTGTGCCAACTTTACTTGATGATAGGTCCTTTAGTTGGAAAGGTAAAGATGGTTTTTCTCCTTAACTTTTCTTCAACGAGAAATCTGAAGCTATAATTTCAAATAATTTATTGGACATATGTATAGAATATGTAAAGTGGCTTCAGGGTGTAATTTTCCCGCTAAAAATCTGTCTTTTGTTTCTGATTTATGGAAGGCTCCCAATAATCTCACCATACATATGAAAAAATGGAAAGCAAATATTAGTAAAAACCGTGCATTCCGCTATATTATAATTATTGAATATATACAAGAAGTTAGCACTAATGATAGGCTTGTATAACAAATTGGTAAGAGTTACAAGGATATACACTTACTGACGAGATTATCTAGAAAACATAATTGAATATAACTTATGTAACAGTTAGCAGTTCATAGGCTATTGTTTATCATCCCCCATCAAATTAAAATGAGTTAACCAAAGGTTGAGTTGTCTCTGAGCATGAGCCAATCTTGAGCTAGATAGTACCATGGTTAAGGCATCAGCGACTTGTTCAAAGCTAGGATGTAATGAACATGAAGCTTACTTTGAAGGACTCTATCAGGAAAAAATGAACATTAATCTCGATGTGTTTTATCCGAGCATGATATACTGGATTGATAGCTAAATATCCTGACCCAATGTTGTCATACCATAAGCCACGAACATTAGACAAATGGACATGCAATTCCTTAAGAAGTTATTTTATCCAAATAATTTCAAATAGTTTCATTGGCTAGAGTCCCATACTCAGACTTGGTGCTTGAACGTGTCATGACACTTTGTTTCTTATAGGACGAGCAGATGAAATTGACGCCAAGAAGGACACAGAACATAAGCTAGTGATACTTTTGACTACTAGACTCTTTCCATCTAAGGTGCAGTACTCTACCGCTTCGCCTAGTAGCATGATGCTTGTATTGCTTATGCACTTGTTTGAGCATCTATTATCCACATTTGATGCCAATCGGCATCAGTGAAGCCATAGAGATTAAATGTAAGAATAGGTTTAATTTGTAAACCAAGATAGAGAGTACCTTTGAGATATCGGAGGACTCTTTTACACATTGACCAATGTAGCTCAATTCGAGATTGCAAATATTGACTTAACTTGTTTACGATGAACGTTATCTTTGATGCATTATGGTCAAGTATTGGAAAGCACCAATTATACTATGGTAAAGCTTGGTATCCTTAAAAGGTGCACCTGCGTTATTACTTAGAAACGCAATGATACTTACAGGTGTACGAATATATTTACAATCAATCATACCGGCTCTATGAAGAATGTCTGCAGTATACTTGGATTGAAAAAGATGGAAACCTGAATTATCTCTATGAACATCGATACTAAGGAAGAAAAAGAGTCATCAAGATCTTTGAGCAAAGATTGAGCAATCAACCTTTTAACAAACTTATTAATAAGAGTTTTGGCCCAATAATTAGCATATTGTCAACATAAATAAGGAACCATAGAAAACTAGTAGGTGTATGAAGTAGGATCAGAGATGTAGCCAGTTTTGAGTTCTTGAACCCCAAGAAAATAGATGGATTTCAGTTATCGAACCATGCTTGTTGAGCTTGGAGTAACCCATATAAGGATTTATTTAGCTCATAAGCAAAATTGGGATTAATAGGGTTGGCAAACCCTTCAAGTTGTACCATATATATATATATATAACTTAATGAAGGTCCCATTTAAGAATGCGTTATTGATATCAACCTGTCGAACTTGCCAAATTTCAGACACTGCTATTGTTAAGACAATAAAAATTGTGGGTGGCTTGACAACGGGGTTGAAATTCTCAATAAAATCCATGTGAGGGATTTGATGAAAACCCTTTGGTACAAGGCACACTTTGTAGCATTGTATTGTTCCATCTAATCTTTTTATTTATTTATTTTAAATACCCATTTGTTGCCCACAGTGTTCATATGAGGTTGTGAAATGACAAGAGTCCAAGTGTGGTTAGACATCAAGGCTTAATATTCTTCCTCCATTGCTGTCTTCCAACAAGGATAGGATTAAGCTTGTTTAATAGTTCTACGTTCATGTTCTTAGAGATCAAAATGAAAGCCTTCTTTTTAATAATATTTGATTTAGACCAATTTTGCATAGGATGCCTTAAAGGATGATTTGGGTGTATTGCTGGGGGGTGAAGATTTAAAACAGATGGTGAGGAGGCTATTTGGGGAGCCATGGCCTTTAGGAAAACGACAATCTGTGTGGGAGAAGCAAGATCACGAAGTTGTTGGCCAGGATTAGGAGTCATAAAAGCAATGGTGTCTTTATATTTTGCTGAGGAGGATAAGGGAATATTGGCAAGCTTATTTGATATGCCACATAAGTTAGTTATTGGATTGTAATCTCTTCATGTCAGTTGTGATGGAGTAGGACTTGATTATTTCATTACCACAGCCGCCTCCTCCTTTTCTTCCTCTACCATGCCCTCTCATATTTTTTTCTACCATGATCCTGATTGTTATTTTCAGTCTAGTTGGGTTTGTGACCCTCTTTGTTTTTCAACTTGTTTGCAACATGGGCAGCAGGTATGACTTCTATGGTGGGTTGTTGTAGCTGAGTTTCTTGGCTTAACAGAAGGCTTTGTACATGTTTAATTGCAAGCGAACCCATGAAAGGAGTTGATATTTACTACCATTGCATCATACTCTAGTGGTAGCCCCTTCAATGAATGCATAATAAAATCATCATCTGAGACATAGTAACTTGCCATCAATAACCTGTCTGCTATATCCTTCATTTTAAAGAAGTATGTACTCATTATGAGTGACCCCTTCTTTGTTGACTGGAGTTGTAGTTTTAACTGCCATCATTTTTGTCTTGAATCTGCTCTTAAATAGTTTCTTTAGAGACTTCCACAACTGAAGAGAGATTAGTGGTTTAGAAATCTAATTATGTAATTTAATGCAATTGGCACGTCATCCACTTGAGCAAAACTTGGTTGATGCGCCTCCAAAGTTGATAATCTAGGTTGAATTTTGTAACTATCCTTCTATTGATTCCTTCTCCAACTAACTCCTGAATCTTTCTTATTGGTTCTTGGATTTTGCCTGTAATTAACTCTTCCAAATTGCTTCCACTGATTGTAGATTATAGGTGGGAAGAGATATCTGGTCTAGTTATGGAATTTTAGAGGAAGAAATGGTAATGGCCATGACGTGAGTCTCTAATGACTTTGATACCATGAAAGAATGGAAAGCAAATAATAGTAAAAAAATGTGTCTTCCGTTATATTATAAGTATTGAATTTATACAAGAAGACAGAGCCAATGATAGGTGCGTATAACAAACTGATAAAAACTACAAAGATATACTTTTGATGATAAGGTTATCTAGAAAATATAATTGAATATAACTTATCTAACAGTTAGTAGTTGCACATGCTATGGTTTATCAATATTACTCTTTATGTGGCAGTAATGGCGCAGCAAGGCTAGCTACTGAAGTTAGAGCTGTAGAAATTATTGTCTCAAACCATGGAGCTGGATCATCAACTTTAATATTATAGGTAAATATAAAGGAATATATGTAAATACATGTGGATAAATGGAATAACATATTAAAAATTAAAGAAATAAAATTAAATAGGAAATTGTATGCCTTTGACTTGATGATCTGCTTATTCTTTGATCTGTCCGAGGCCTATGTGGTACCATAGTTTCCTTAAGACAATTTTCATCCCACCGTTGCAGATGTTAGCCGACGGTCGTCTCCCAAGATACAACGGATGCAAACGCTCTCAGACATAACACCATCGAAGCTTTTCTCTGCGAACTTTCCAGTATACCTTTGATTACCACACTTACAAATGCAAAAATACAAAAAATTGTTTTCGAACTTGTTTTTCTAAAAAAAAATAAAAATAAATAAACTTTCACATAAGGGGAAAAAGAATTTCTATGTTTTCCTTTCAAAATCCCTTTTGTCAAAACCCACGTTAGGAAAGATAAAAAGCCACAATTAAAACCCATAATGGCCCATTAATGCACATTTATTTCCTTTAATACACTTTATGACAAATCATTTAAATACCGATATTACAAAAATGTTACAATCCCTTACATGAATAACTTGATTACTAGGGACTATATATGACTCTGGTGGTAAGCTTTATGGTTGGAACCTATATAGGATAGATAGATGTTACTCTTTGAAACTTCTCTTATGAAAATATATCTACTTTACTGACTAATGGTAGATTCGATATCTTTGAACCATTTCTTTGTTTGTGTAAATGACAACATAGCTCACACAAGATTCTTTCCTGGTACATTTCAGTTCTCATTAGCCTTGAACACTTCCTTGATTCTGCAAGAGTTTTCTAGAGAATTGCGCCATTAACAATTCTCCTTTGGAGCGACCACTTTTCTCTCTCACATAAGTGATTTTTATTTCCAATGTAATCTGCATAACTAAGCATAGATTACCAAACATACACTTATAGAAATCATTAAAAGCATACCTTATGCTTAACTTTCATTTATTCCTGTTTCATCATAGGAATGGGCAGATGATTAAGCCGCACAATGATCCATAGTAGTCTTTGCAATTGCGTTCTCCTATTAAACCTAAATCTTGGGATCTTCAGTCAACTAGGTTGGGTTTCCATCGTATCGACTATATTCACGAGCTTTAATCCCATTCCCCTCGATTATTTCTCAACTAAATCTCTATTTAATCATTTGGTTAGCGGATCCACAATATTATTTTTCAACTTTATATTATCTATCGAGACAATTACAGTTGAAATTAATTGTCTAATGGAATTATGTCTATAATGAATGTGTCTAGACTTTCTATTATACATAATATTATGTGCCATACCAATCGAAGATTGACTATCACAATGTAAACTTATTGCTGGCACAAGTTTAGGCCACTTTGGAATGTTCTCCAAAAATTAGCGTAGCCATTCAGTCTCTTCACTACATTTATCAAATGCGATGAACTCGGATTCCAGCGTGGATCGAGCTATAACCGTTTTTTTTAGGACTTCTACATTACGATTGCATCCACTAATGTGAACATATATTTGAATCCTTGATATCTGATATCCAATTTACATCACTATATCATTCTAATACAGCATGATATCTTGTATAATGCAGTCTATATTCATGAGTAGATCATAAATACCTTAGTACTCTAACGATCCCTTTCCAATGTTCATCATTTGGATTACTAGTGTATCTACTTAATCTACTTATAACGTAAGCTATGTTTGGTCTTATACAACTTATCAAGTACATCAGACTTCCAATCACCCTTGTGTATTCCATTTGAAACACATTATTCCCTTTATTCTTGGATAAGTGTAAACTCATATTTATGGCTGTTCTAGTTATACAAGTATCATCATTACTAAACTTAGCTAGTATTTTATCTACATAATGTGTTTGACTAAGAATGATCCCATTCGAAGTCTTCATGATTTTCATTCCTAAAATCACATCAGCAAGCTTTCATGTCAAATTTGGATTTTAACATGGCTTTTGTGGTTTGGACTATATTGTCGTCATTACCTACAATGAGTATATCATCTACATACAAACAAAGAATGATATATCCATATGTATCTTTTACATAGACACATTTGTCACACTCATATATCGTAATCCCATCATCTAGCATGGCACTATCAAATTTTTGATGCCATCGCTTAGGAGCTTATTTAAGTCGATACAAGGACTTCACCAATCTACATACTTTCTTTTCTTGTCCTGGTGCGAAGAAACCCTCAAGTTGCTCCATATAGATCTCTTCATCAAGATCTCCATTAAGAAAGACTGTTTTAACATCAATTTCATGTATTTCAAGATCCCGCAATGCAACGATCGCGAGTACCACCCTTATGGAATTTATCCTCGTTACTGAAGAATAAGTATCAAAATAATCAAAGCCTTCTTATTGCTTGTATACCTTCTTATTGCTTGTATACCTTAATTACAAACCTTACCTTGTATTTATCTATTATTCCATCTATTTTTATCTTCCTTTTAAAAATCCATTTGTAACCTAAAGGTTTACAACTTGGAGGAAGATCTACTAACTCCCAAATGTGATTCTGCAATATGGAATCAATCTCAATTTTTATAGCTTTTTTCCATAACTTTCCTTCAAAAGAGTTTATAGCTTCTTGGAAGCTCTGAGATTTACTTTCTAGCATATACGTAAGAAAATCCGGACGGAAGGATTTTTCCGTTCTTACTCTCTTACTTCATCTCAGTTTAACCTTAGTCTCAACTTAGTCTCCTGTTCTTGATCACTATCATGATTATCTTCACTGATAACATCACAAGTTTGTTTAGACAAACTCGGACTTTCTTCAACCTGATACGGAAAAATATGCTTGAAAAATGATGAATTTCTCGATTCCATTATCGTGTTTTTATGTATATTAGGAATTTCTTACCTATACACGAGAAACCGATGCACGCCTATTTTATGCATATCCTATGAAGATGCAATCAATTATTTTAGGACCTATCTTCACTCTCTTTGGAGTAGGTACCATATTTTAGCTAAATACCCCCACACTTGTAAATATTTATAGAAATGTTGTCTTCCTTTCCATAGCTCATAGGGTGTCTTCACTTGATCTTTTTGGGGCACCTTATTTAAAAGGTCATTCGCTGACAAAATGACTTTCCCCCACAGGTTATGAGGCAATCCATAACTTATCATCATTGCATTCATCATTTCCTTTAAGGTACAATATTTTTGTTCAGCCATACCATTTAACTGTGGTGAATATGGTGGACTAACATCATGTGAGCACAATACTCACCAAATGGTGTTACATGCCTGCCACAACGATCACTTTTTATTACTTTATCGTTTTGTTGAGTTGGTTCTCAATTTCTGTTTTATAAAAAATAAACTTCTCTATTGCCTCATCCTTACTTTTAAACAAGTATACATAGCAATATTTCATGCTATCAGCAATAAAGGTGATAAAATACTTATTACTACCTCTAGTCAGTACGAATTTCAAATCACATACATCACTATGTATTAAATCCAAAGACTAAATATTTCTTTTAATCGTTTGATATGATAACCTCGTTGATTTTGCCTTTACACAAGTTTCACACTTATGCTTGGAATCAATTTCAAACATGGAAAAATGATTTAAATTAATTAACCTTCATAGAGAATTAAAATTAACATGACCTAGTCTACCATGCCACAAAATGCAAAACTCAAGCAAGTAAACAGAAAAAACACTAGCTTTATTAATATCTTTTGGCTTTACAGTCATAACATTCAGTTTGAATGAATCATTGTCTACATAGCCCTTTCCCACAAACATTCCATACTTGGACAAAATAACCTTATTTGACTTAAACACTAATGGTATATTTGGGTAATGGTAAAGTTAGTGGGAATCTAATTCCCTTGGGAAAGTAATGACTTTATTTTGTTTGGATATTTATTGTAAGTTGGAAAAGTGTGGGCCCAGGAAATTAGATTCCCACTAATGTAAGAAAATATGTGGGAAAGTTGTTTCCACTTATAAATGTGTTATTTTGAGAATTCTAAATAAAATAGTTTTAAATTTTTTTTAAATTACATAGTTATCCTTAGTTTATTATACAATATTAAATTTAATTACTTACAAGTCCTAACTTTCTTATTGCTCACCAAACATACCAAGAGAAAAATTAACTCTCAGAAAAATAAATCTCGAAAAACTAAATCTCGAGAATCAATTTCCCTCTCAACTTTAACCTTCCCCAAACGAGCCTTAAGCGAAAATCATGTTTGCTCAGTAGCGATCCAGACACCAAATTCTTCCGAATGTCTAGAACATACAGCACATTGTTAAAAGTCAACTCCTTTCCATAGGTCATTTTTAAGACTATCTTGCTCTTCTCTCGGATTTCTGATGTGGCGGAATTTCTCATGAACAACTTCTCACCATTTTTAGATGGTTTGAAGGAAGTGAACAAATTCTTCTCAAAACATATGTGGCGGGTCGCACCGGTGTCAATCCACCATTCTCTAGGATTTGATCCCACCAAATTCACCTCAGAGACTACATCACTAAGGTCAATCTCATTAATCTCTCAAGTGATGTGCTCCATCATCTGTGCCTCTTTATTCTTCTTTCTTTTCTGCAATCTACATTCCTCCTCTCTGTGATCCATCTTGTCACAGTTAAAGCACTTGCCTTGAAACTTGATCTTCTTGGATATTCCTCCTTTAGACCTCAACTTGGAATCTCTTCCAATCTTTTTCTTGTTCTTGGAGCTTTAACCATGCTCCACAATATTAGCCTCCACCACGGCCTTTAAAGATCTTTTATTAGATCTCCTATTGTTGTCTTCGATACGAAGCTTGCCAACAAGAGCCTTCATATCCATTTCCTTTCTCTTGTGCTTGAGATAATTCTTGAAGTCTCTTAAACTAGGAGGTAGCTTTTCAATCATATCAGCTACTTGAACGATTTCATTAATTATCATCCCTTCAGCAAGAAGTTTTTAAATGAGCACTTACAATTCATGCACTTGACTAATCAATGGCTTAAATCCACCATCACATAGTCCAAGAATCGGCCTATAACAAACTTTTCAGAACCCGCATTCTTAGTTTTGTATTTGCGATCCAACATTTCTCCCAGCTTCTTTGTGACTTTGTGCCATAGTACATTATGTACAAAGCATCAAACAGGCCATTCAGGACATAATTCCAACACAAATAATAAGAATGCTTCCATGGATCCACTGCCATGAATGTCTTTTTATCACTCTCTTCATTACTTGGGTGGTGCATCTTCAATCAAGAACCTTGTAAGATTCAGTGTAGTCAAGTAAAGCAACATCTTCTGTTGCCACATTTTAAAATGTGCTCCATTGAACTTTTCTAGTCTCTTTGCAAGATTTGCAGGAGGAGGCATTTGAATCACAGGAGTCTGGGTTGGCACTTGTGTAATGGGTACAATCACATTATCTCTACTTGTCATTTCTGTAAAATTGGAAAAAAAAAAAATCAATTAGTTGTTGTTTTCTATCTCAACATACTAATTAAAGCCAATTTCGAAAAGAAAAACACAATAATGTAATTTTTCCAAGGTTTTTGTATACACCTACATAATTACTATATACACAAATAAAATTGCTATATACACTTACAAAATTGTTTTATACACCCACCGATTGACATCATCAAGTACATAATGATGACATCATTGTTGATGTAATGCTGATGTCTCACTGTGCTAATGTGGCAGTCAGTTGGCGGTCACTGCTACATGGCACCATATCCTGACATGTCACCTGCCATATGGCATCATACGCAGACATGTCACCTACCACATGGCAAACATGTCACCTTCCACGTATCCATCTATGCTAACATGGCACTTGCCATGTGGCGCTATATGCTGATGTGGCATTAATGTGTCATCGATGTGGCCTTCTACTAGACTGAGACATTTCATGTGTCGTTGGCCAACATGTGGTGATTTCTCAATCCGACATGTGTCATGTTCCATTGGCCAACACATGGCAGTCTCTCGTTTCGACATGTCATGTGTCGTAGGCCGACATGTGGCACTCCCTCAGACCGACAAGTGGCCTCATCTCTATGCGACACGTGGTGCATCATTGTGTGTGACATGTGGCTCCTATATGACACATGACCCAGCCACTATTTGACAAGTGGCCCTACAACTGTGCGACTCATGCCACTGCCAAATTGCATCGCATGGCGCCACCTCTCCTCAGCACGTGGCATGCCCATAAAACAATTGGGCCTAGTTTCTAACGGGCCAATTTTCTATTGGACCTTGGTCTTGGATTGAACAATAACTTGTTCTAACCACGGACTAGGCTTTACAACTAGACTAGAACCAACATAATTTAATCTTAGGCCCTTTAACCCAGAATCCTCCCTTACCCATTTTTCTGACCCCTTTACCCATTCTTTCGACCCGTCTTCAACCTCTAATCGGGTCGATTTTGACTCATTTTCTTGGTAAACAGGTCAGCCAACCCAGTTGCAATTTTTTTCCCCTATTTTTCACTGTTCCGGCGACGGAAAAATATCCAAAAAATGCTAAAAAAATCATAATAGCATGGGAAACCTATTTTATGAAAATATTTTTGCTAATACAAAAAATAACTAAATGTCCACCCACAATATTATACACGGGTTCTCAGAATTTTTTTAAATTTTTATTTAAAAAAAAAACCACCAAACCACAAAGATAATAATAAATCCACATCCACACGTATATACATATATATAAGAATGGATTCGTCTTAAGATTATAGGTAAATATAAAGGAATATATGTAAATACATGTGGATCAATGGAATAATATATTACAAATTAAAGAAATAAAACTAAATAGGAACCTATATGCCTTTGACTTGATGATTTGCTTGTTGTTTGATCTGTCCGATGCCCATGTGATACCACAGTCTGTTAAGATGATTTTCGTTCCATCGATGCAGATGTTAGCTGACAAAATCTCCCAGGATACAATGGATGCAAAAGTTCTCGGCACAGCACCACCAAGGCTTTCTCTATGAACTTTCCAGTATACCTTTGCTTACCACACTCACAAATGCAAAAATACAGAAAATTGTTTTTCACACTTGTTTTTCCAAAAAAAAAAAAAAACACTCACACGAGGGGAGAAAGAATTTCTATGTTTTCCTTTGAAAATCCCTTTTGTAAAACCCACGTTTGGAAAGACAGAAAGCCACAATTAAAACCCATAATGGCCCATTAATGCACATTTATTCCCTTTAATACACTTTATGGCAAATCATTCAAATACCAATATTCCAAAAACATTACAAATATGTCCCTGCAAACTATTATGGCCTCCCAAAGGTATAATATTTTCTTGCATCATCATGCTTAGCCATTTCACTGCACATCTAGAGAAGCCTGCAGATTGTAAAATATGATACCAAAACTAAGAAATATTGTAGTTGTTATTTGGTAATTTATACTTCTGGACAAGAAATTTAAGTTGGTATTAGGTTCAACTTCAAGGAACTAGAACAATTAATCGATTGAAGCAGGCAAGTAAAATGTACATCTTACTCTTCGACTAAGGCAAGCATGAATATTGACTGGATATGTACCATTATGCTAGGATATGCTTCGTTTGCTTCAATTTATGGTTATTTCAAAAAATAGGGGGCTGATATTGAGAAGCTTGACACTGCATGTCAAATAATAGCATCAAGTCTCATGTTACTCATGAAAGAGAGAATTTGAAATCGGAGTTTCTTTGCACCCAAGTTTCTCATTGATCATTTTTACTATATCAGTTTCATCCTCATCATAGAGGATGGTGAAGTTGAATCTGATTTTATCCGTTCCAGTTCAATATGCTTGGAATATTGATGCATTATACGTGTAAACAAAGCTAGAAACTATGTTTCATAGTTTTGGAGCATTCCTTTCCTCCACTCTGTCTTTCCTCTGTATCTTTAGTAACCTCCTTAGCCATTCAAATAAGTATAAGATTTGTCCTGCTTGACTATTGAACAATTCATGTTTCCAATTAAACAAATGATATTGTTGCAGGTTGTAATTGTGCGTTTAAGAAAGGGTGATTAAATCTGATCGATTTTAGTAAAATAAAAATTTGACTTTACACAGGTAGGCATGCTTGTTATGCACCTAATTACATGTTATTGATAGATTACCCTGAAACTTTTTAGTCACTGGTAGATTGGACTCGGCGCGAAGAATCTAATTATCTCCAGCCCCGCTCCTATTGTTTTTAAACTAACAGGGCCACATGACGTTGCAAACTTATCTTCTTTTCTGGGGCTATCCATGGAACGAGTTAAAGCGGCTATGTCCAAAATATTGCATGGAAATAATGAGCCACTGGAGGTTATCCAATTAAATTCGCAGACGAGGGTTCCTATGCTGGAGCGTAATGGATGTGATTGAAGTAAGAGATGATGCTTCAGATGGAAAATAAATGAGCCACCGTTGGTGATAATGGAAAAGCAAAAAGGTGGAAAAATCTGATATATAATGAATTTAATCATCAAACTCCTGTATTACTTTTTTAAAATTTCAATATCGATCTCAATTATATGACATACATCGGCATTGTAAGAAAGTTTGTAATATGGAAAGAATTGAAAGTTGGTCCGTATGATATTTTCTTATTCTTCATGCTGCAATTACTTTTGCTTTAGATTCCTCTCACTAAATTTTCTTTCCACTAATTTCCTGTTGTATTTTGTATCCTTGAATCATTTGATGAATTTCATGTATATATATGATTAAGCATAGTCAATCTCCTGTCACATACACATGGCACAAAGCCAATGTTCTTCATTTTGATAAATGGGGGTTCCAAGTTGTATCTATACCGTGTCCCAGAAACTAGACTTGTAACTGTTGTCATGCTTCTCATGTGATAGTGCGTTAAATTATGATTTCTTTATTTCAAAAGAAATATATAACCATGTTGTTTTTCCTATATAGCAATTGTATTATTATAATGACATAGCGGCTCCTTCTGTCTTTATTCTTGATCAACCACCATATTCATCATTAAGCTTGTCTTTCTCCTTTACAAACCAGTAGGGATTGTTCTTTAACACCACCACCACAAAAAAAAAAATAATAAAAATAAATAAATAAAAAATAAAAAAGGCAGGGATTGAATAGGACTAGGTACTTATCATCAGGGAGACATGACTCATGAGGCCTCTCATTCTTGCTGTATGGTAAAGAACTGTTTGGGCTCATTTGCTTAGCCTCATGTTTTGGAGCTTCAGAACTGAGAGCTTCTATTTGTATGATCGAAATCTCTTTTTATACCATATTAAATTTTTCCTTTTGATATGTTTGATACTTTACAACCGAGCAATTTAGATATGTTCGGTTATAGTGTAGTACTAAACATGGCATTTGCAGTCAT
Source organism: Ziziphus jujuba (assembly GCF_031755915.1). Lineage (NCBI taxonomy): Eukaryota > Viridiplantae > Streptophyta > Magnoliopsida > Rosales > Rhamnaceae > Ziziphus > Ziziphus jujuba. The sequence goes on from NC_083388.1 coordinate 11,024,841, forward strand.
ATCCGATCGGTGGTCTATAATCAAACATTTTTTTTTTTTTTTTTAAAGTTGTTCGGTAATATAATTCTCCCTCTTCAAATTTTTAACTTGCCAGCACATGTTCTAGGCCTTCTGCAAACAACATAGAGATAGTTTTGGGGCCTCATACCACCCATGTCAAGAAGATTCTGCTTTCATTACCAAGTTCATGATCATCAATCCCTATATATGTAGCATTCCTATATTATACTTGCACAATGTTGCTTTGCTTTGATTATGTGTTTATTAAAATCGATTAGTGGGCAAACCACCGCCGGCTGACAAAAAACAATAGGGGCCGACCTCCCAAAGCTTTTTTGAGTCTGCCTCAAGCAACATAGCCTTTAGTTAAAGATAAAGCCATATTAAATTCTCTCTAATTTTTAAGCGTATGATGAGGCTTCTCTTATTATAATTTTCTATTCATGATTCAGTAACATGAGTGACCGCGTTAACAAAGAGTTTTGAATATAAAATTTGGTTTATCTATAATTAAACAAGGTATTGTTTTGGTTTTGTAAAGCCAAAGTAAGACTTTTAAAAGAGATTGGAAAAGGGAAGCTAGAGGGGGGGATCAGTGAGTTGCTAAGTGTGCATTTTATATTGCCCTGTTGGATGCTGCTGTTTTTGACCATGGTGGATTGTCTTTTGCTCCTAGTAGTCGATCACTATCCAGTATCCAGACCATTATTATTATTATTATTATGATTGCCATAAGAAAACTAGTGGGTTCAACATGGTTCTAGCACGTTGGAGAAGAAGTTTATCTTAATTGGATTCTTTAGTAAAGTAATGCGGCCAAATGTATGTAAAGAATAACGTTACCAATTTGAAAATATTACATATTTCAAGAATAAATACTAGTTAGATCCAAATAAATTTTCTTCTCATCTTTAGCCTTGTTGTCTTTTTAAAAAAATACAATTCCATTATTTATTAATTTTATTGCATGACATGAATGAAGATTCAAGTATTTGAATAAATTTCATTAATTTGGACATTATTGCATTTAGGATATTTATTTAAAAAAGGATGGTTCGTTGTCTATTTAAATAATATTTAGCTCCCACTAAAGTTTACGGCTAATTCCAGTTATGCTAGATGTGAAAGTGTCATTGTACTGATATTCAAGAAACATAATGAAAGCGTTATTGAACTTCCGAAAAGAATATTAAATATATATATATATATATATACACGTATATATAGAGCATAATTGATGTAACTCATAACACCATAATTTATTTACTTGAACATCAACTCTAGTCCATATGAAAACTGCTTAATGATAAAGCCATTAATACATGGAACAAAGATTTAAAATTCAAATCTTTTTTTTTTTTTTGGGGGGGGGGGGGGGGGGGGGGGGGGTTAGAAATATTACACCTCTAAGAAATTATTCCTCAACCAAAGAAATAGGAAAGAATATACGTCTCCTAATTCCTCAGAAACATTTTAATTGGTGGCAAATTTATTACTTTTCAAATGCTAATTGAGAATAGGCAAAGATGATAATATTCTCTGGCATTTAATTTCCTATTTGGGATTCAGCTATAGGCCTTTGGCTAGAAAGTTCCTTCTCCAATTAACTTGACATATGTCTCAATAAAACCGATTTAATATACCATCTTAAAAATGTAATATAAAATACTTTTATTATATTATTATTATTATTATTTTTCAAGAAGCAAAAATTAATGGCAAAATCACTATTTTCTTTAACCGTGTTTAAACATTAAATTCCACCGCGTCCAATATCAAACAAAAAGGAAAAATACTCCCAACTTTTTGTTTACATTCCAAGTTGATTTTTCTTTTTCTTTTTTTTTTTCTTCTTTTTTTTTTCTTATTTATTTATTTATTATTTTTTTTTTTTTTTGAAATAAACATACGAAGTTGATTGAGAGGACGTCAAACTGAATAACAAAAGAGGGAGGGGCTTCTAGGAACAGCAACAGGAAAGTTGCACTTTGGGTTGAATTTTGGGTGAAAAAAACTGTTTAAAGTTTTAAAAGAACTGTTTAAATTTTTCACTTCAAAAAAATAATAATAAAGAGGGAAAAAAAAAAAAAAAAAGAACGAACGTTGATTGATTGATTGAATAGGCACATTTCGCTTGGCTTGTGGTTGTCTATGTCTCTTCATGCCTTTCGAGTCTCTCTTTCACAACCACAAAGCCAATAATTCACCCCCAAAAAAAAAAAAGAGGGGGAAAAAAAAAAAAAAAAACCACAAAGCCAATAAAACCGAATAACACTCTCGCTTATCCTTCTGCAATCGTGATGGGACTATCACAATTGCCCTTGTATGACACGCCAATAGATGTAGCCAGTAGATACCCAAATTTCTCTCCCACTTTGCTCTACGGCCTTACTTGTAGCCCTTTTTTTCGGTTAAGAATCCAATAGTTGTAGCTCTCTGGGAAAAAAAAAAAAAAAAAAAAAAATTAAAAAAAAAATCCCATTAAGCCATTTCCAGTATACTGCGTTTTAATCCCATATGGGTCAATCTCACTCTCTTGGAGATCATAGTTGGTGGCTGTCACTTTGTCTTTACCTCAATTTGACAGTGACTTTGTTTTTATCCATCTATTCCTACGTTTTAATATATCATGGTGTTATATTCTTTAAAGCACTATATACAAAATCTTGTATAATTTGCAGTCAAGGGCCTTGTGCAAATCCCAATTGCAGTACACCTAAAAACTTCGCATTATCAGGCTGAGGCTGCAGAAAACTTGGGCAATGTCCACGAGCTACGTTGAAGAAACGAAGATGGCTAAACTCAAATATCGGACGTAGAATCGTTTGCCAAGAATATTCTCACCGTTCAGGCTATATTTTCAACCTCTGGATTCCAGGAAAGCCTTGTTTATGAGTGGCATGCTTTCTATTCAGATACATAGTTCAGTTGTTTCATGCTGCAGACTTGTTTTGTTTGTATTGTATTATTATTATTATTATTATCATTTTCTTTTTTAAGGTTTGGAGACAATTGATTGCCAGTAAAAAGTTGTAATTGAATACTTGAAATCCACATTTTGCATTCTACTAATACAAATTAGAGTTATATATATACACTGCTTACTTTAAGCTAATTAGCGCTTAAAGTACACATAAAACAACAATCTAAAAATTAACTTGCCACACTATTGATATAATAAATGCTGAAAACATATCCAACTGACTAAAATCATTCCTTGGCCAGATTAAGGAATTAGATTTGAAGATAAGGCATCAAGTATGTTGATCCAGTTGTCTTCATCCTCTTCGTCTTCCTCTCCACCCATATGGCTCCACTGAACTTGGGAATTCTTCTCAATTTCGTCATTTCTGGCGAACCGGCCTCTAATTCGGGGCCGGCTGTCTGCCAATGTCTTCCTACAAGCATACTGAATTCAAAGATATATATTTTAATTAAAGGAGGAGAAAAAATTTAATTAAAAAAAAAAACTCAAATACTTAAAAATAAAAATAAAAAAATTAAAATCATAATTCATTAGTTTAAGGCAAAGGATTCGGAGGGAAGGTTGGGCACAAAGAGGAAAAGATATACAAGTGGTTTGCATATATATATTTTAATACAAAAGACAATTACCCAAGTTGCTCCATGCATTTTTCTTATAAAATATGAAGTGCAAATTTCACATCTACTTATAAAGAGTTTATTCTTCCTTTAGAATTTACGTGACCAAAGAATCCAAAAATTCTCACACATATACTCTATAGTTACATCTAGTCTATCAACATAAGGAATTGTAGTTGGTATTGAATATAAACAGGAAGCAAAAGTTCGTGAGGTCAAGGTCAAACCAACTACAAAAAGAAATTTGTAACCAAAGAAAGTCAAACATATTTGGATAGCTAAGATAAAATATTATATATTTCAATTCCATTGAAATTTAGTTAATTCCAAGCTCACTTTCAGACATTCCAACACACCAAAATTAATGAACTTCTTAAGGCTTTAAAATTTATTTTTTCTTTTCCTAAATTTATCATGACAAATATCATAGAAGCTTTTTCCAGCTATAGTTGACCAAATAAATAATATAATATTCAAAATCACTATTGAGAATTCCTAGGCAGGATGTGACAGAAACAAAGCTCAGAATGATAGCACCATAGAAAGTAATAACATGTATAATTTACAAAACAGTGTGATCGGCCATACCTCGAAAAGAACACGAATAATGCCATTTCATTTACTTATGAGTTATTATTATTGTGTGCTAGTGCCACTGCCTAGTCAATTACAAGTTGGGAAAAACCAGATTCTAATTGCCATAAAAATAAATAAATAAATAAAATATTTTTACAGAAAAGAAAAAAGTGTAGTCAATAATATTATAATGTAAAAAAAATAATAATAATAAATAAGAAAATTAATAGAAAAGTGAAAGAGAAAAGGGGCAACCTTAATCTTCTTGTTGAAGTTCCTTTGATTTCTCTTGCTTCGATACCTTTCGATTCTCTCTTTTTTCTCTTCGGGACTGTAACGGCAGGCTTTTGTCATCCCTTCGATGATCATACTGCTCTCATTTGACAATGGACTTTCTGATCGATAGCTATGCTGAACCATGTTGTTGCCCTGCACCACCGTCCTCATAATTGGTTTTAAAGAAAGTATACATATCCAAATTATAAAAAAAAAACAAGAGACGTGCATACAATCAAATGCGGGTTGTTTTTGAAGGAGCACAAAAAGCTGCAAGTGCATCAGTTGCACCCAATCATTCACAGTAAAAGCCTGGTTAAGTCCCAGTAACATAGAGGGTAATGGGCGGGTATTTAGGTCATTTTGCAGACTCACCTGCAAATCACCAGTACTGTAAACCCTCCTCACCGGACCGGTTTCGGAGGACTCCAAGAGCTCAGCGACGGAGGAGAGAACGCGGTGGGTCCCATTCTTTTGGAGGGAATGGCTGCTGACGCTGCGCTGAATCAGGGTCGGCTTATGAGCGCCGAGGGAGCAGGGAGAGCCGTAGCTGCTGCAGCCGCTGCTGCAGCTGTTGCTGACTTCGGAGCCCAGAAGGCGAAGGGTTTCGTGGAGAGAGTCGAAGTCGGTGCCAGAGAAGTGGTCGGGAAGGAACGGCGGGTGAGAGGAGGGAGGTGGAGGGGGAGGAGGCGGGAATGGAGAGTCCGCCAGGGAATCGGTGGCGCGTGGGAATGGGGAGGAGTGGTAACCGTACATGGCGCGTGGAGGAGGGGGGAATGGGTATGGGGAAGGGAATGAAGGGAGGGCGGTGTGGAAGGGTCCGGGGGTACTTAAGCAAAGCAAAAGCGAGAAAAGAACGTCTGGAAAAGGATGTGACATTGTTGCGGAAGGTAGGATGACGTGGAACATGACGTCATTCTGTTTATAAAGCGTTGACCTCCTTCTTTTCCCCCTCTCACAGCTATGGAGACATAGCGGTCCCCCGCCCCAAATCCCAAAAAAGCGGAGTATATGCATATGCATATATCATACATACATACATACATACATACATACATACATACGATATAAAGATATCATGTACTGGTAGGGTGGGTAAAATCCAAATCCGTTCAATTCAATATATTTTTAATGGTTTAGATTGTATTTTTATATCAATTAGATTGAATTGGGTTCAAAATATTATAAATTATATGGATTGGATTGGTTACGGATTGGAAATATAAATCCAATCAAATTCAAATAATATATTATATAATTAAAAAATTATATATTTTTTTATTTTTTTCATTTTTATATATAAATTTTAATATTTTTTTCATTTTAATATATTAATTTTTAACTTTTTTTTCCATTTTAATATATATATATATTTTTACATCTCTAAATCCCAAATTGATTATTGAATGAATGGATTTTCATGAATGTATTATTTTATATTATTTGTTTTAATAATTTTAATTTGATTTTGTAGGAGTGAGATAATGACATTAATGCTTGCTGTGTGATAAGTGCATGATGTGTATCATTTGCTATATTTTCTTTTTTATTTTTCATTGTAGACTATGTTGTATTATTCTAATTTTGTTTTTTTATGTTTGGATAATTATAATTTATTATTTATATTTTATGTTTGAAATTTTTTTTATTTGTATTATATATTTATAAATTAGTAAGTTTCAAACCGATCAACCAATCCAAACCAAACCGATAAGTATGGATTGGATTATATTTCGGTCCAAAACCGAACCAATCCAATTCATGCCCAACCCTATATACGGGGCCCATGAAGAAAATTACAATGAACAGCCATTGTCATGGTTTGATTTACATGTAGTTTTTTTTTTTTCCCTAAATTCTTCGTTAGAGATTTTATAATGAAATTATTTTTAAATTTTTAACTTATAGTTGTAAATTTACGAGTTTTTATTGATTACAAAATAATGTTTGTACCATACAAATTTTTAAATGCTTTCTATTTTTTTTTCTTATAAATAATATAATATCCTTTTGAATTAACAAGAAGTCTTAGTAATTACTTTAAATTATATAAATAAAAATATCTTTTCATAATTATTAATATGTTACCTTTTTATTTTTCTTCTAAATATTAATAAGGATAATCTCATATACTTTTTTAAGGTTTAATTTAAATACAAATTAGTTCGTCTATTCTCAAAAATATCATTAATTTTTCTTTAAACTTTTAAAAGTTATCATCTTGCCTCTTAATTGTTTCATTCATATTCTTTAAAATAATATTATTTACACCCCTCTAAATAAAATAAACAACAAAATACTATTTTCTATCCCAATTGATAAATGATTGATTAAAATAGATATGATATAATATATTTTTTATATTATTTACATTAGAAATTACAATATACATTATAAATTACAATATATTATGAAGGGCCACAAATCCCTTGCTTACGTAGTATTAGGAAGTGCATTAACATAAATACGGCAATAAGAAGAGATAATACAAAAGTGGGCAAACTATAAAACTGAGTCAAAGTGGATTGTCCCACTCTAGCACTTTCGCAGCCATCGCTCAACGGATAAAAGTTACTTTACGAATAATAAGCTGATCTTCCCCAATAGCTCACATAGACAGGAAGGTTTGGTAACTCGATGTCGGCAATTTCAAAACCTAGAAAATTAAATTGTAATTAATGCAAACTTCAAGGGGTCGATATGTAATATTCCCTTATTAATATATTATTTAATATATACTCTTAAGGTCAATTTCATAGTTAATAAATAATTATAATAATTTTTTAGGTTAGAGTCTTCCTTCTACATTTTTAAGATAAGTTAAAGTTTTTATCATGTTTTCTGAGGTTTGGTTTGGTGTTTCTTTTCTTTCCTTTTCTTTTTCTTTTCTTCTGGTTTCGTTCTTTCTCCTATGGCTTTGTTTTTTGTTTTTTTAATGTAAAAAGTTATGACAATATTGAAGCAATGGCTTTTCTTAACTTTGGCAGAATGTTTGTCTTTGATTCTTAAACATCAAGATTAAAAAGATAGTTTTGTAGCTATGCATCTTTGTTTGTTGGCACATGTTCTTCCTTCAATTTCATAAATGGGTTTTTATGGATACGATGTCTTCTCTATGGAGTACTTATTTTTCTATGCAATTTCATAAGTTGACAAACAATGCTTTCTTATGTCATTTAATGAGTCAAAAAAGATAAGAATTTTAAATGGATCTATATGGCACTTCCATGTTATATTTCAATGGCAAATTGGCTTTTTGGATTCAAATACATAATGTTCCATTACCTTTTATGACCAAAGTTGTTGTTGAGGCTATTAAACATCAATTGGGGAAATTGTTTTTGGTTGATTCTGATAAAGGGCGCTGTTGTTGGGGGAAATTTTTGAGGATTCATGTTTAATTAGATGTTCAAAAAGGCATAGGTTGAAAATTTCTTTGGCAGATTCTGATAAATTTTGGATAAAGTTTCAATATAAACGATTACTCTAAGTTTTATTATCAGTGAGGTTTACTGGGACACCTTCAAAAAAATTGTGTGGTAGCTTCTGATGTTAGTCATAATCAATTCCGTGCATGGTTAAGAACTATTCCTTCTTGAAATCTATTAAAATTTGGTACAATGGTGTTTTAGATAGAGGTGTTTTACTGCTCCTCCATGTTCTAACAAATCTGCTCTTGTTTCTTCTGGTAAAATTTAGATAGTATTACTAGTAAGGAGGTGGTTTTGAGGGATTCATTGAAGTCTTATATTGTTGATTATGGTGTATCTCTTAAAGGAGTTTCATATAATGGTGAACAAGGGATTGATCCAAATTCTATAATTCATTTAAGGGAGAATTGTTCTGTAATTTCTTCTTATCAATTGTTAGGTGATGTTATTGGTCAGGATGATATGGTAGTGATGTTGGTAAGTGTCAATTCTTCCTTGGATGTGGTAGATTACTTAGTTACAGGAGGGAAAAGCAATTTGAAAAGTTGGAAAAGATTAGTTCATGGAAAAGAGAGTGGGCTTTTAAGTTCTATTGATGCGTCAACCAAATCTATTTCTAATAGTGGTTTTAAACGTGTTGGTGTTAAAAGTTTTTCTTCAAGTGATAAAAAATAAAAGTCAAACTCTCTAACTGAAAAAATTATAATTCTTTAAAACATGGTGGGATGTGTTTAATAGCCTCACCATGAGTCATAAAAATATTCAGATGGAATGTTCAAGGACTTGGGAACCCTCAAACATTCCGAGCTGAAGATCCTAGTGTTATTTTCTTAATGGAAACAAAGTTGTTGGTTCAAAAATTGGAGTTTTTTGGTTTAAATTTAATATGGGTGGATGTTTCGAAGCTGATAGGGTTGGTTTAAGTGGTGAACTTGTATTGTTTTGGAAGAATTCTGTTGTTTTAGATTTTCATTCTTTTTTCATTGGTCTTATTGATATGATGGTTCGACATCCAGGTAAAGGTTTGCTTAGGCTAACTTGTTTATTGGTATGAGGCAGTTATCTTGCACGTTATTGCAAAGGTTGTCTTTGGGAAATTTTGTGGGGTGGGTTTTGTTTGATGAATTTAATGAAATATGTTCTCCATAGGTGGTCAGAATCATTCTCAAAATTAAATCAATGGATTTTGACAAGTTACTAAGAATTTTTTTTTGTAGGGTATTCCTTTTAGAGGTTATTCTTTCACATGGAACAATCGTCATGATGATGATGATAATGTCCAAGCTTAACTTGATTGGGGTATGGAAAATAGAGGTGAACAGGGTTTGAGTCTGTCAGGTTAGAAGAAAAATAATAACTGACTCGCTCAATGATGAGAATCTGTCAGTACCTGTACAACCGACAACCCGCTGGGGTACTGATCCTATATAGTTAAAGACCAAGCCAATCAATAGGGCTCAAGCTAAGAGATTTAAGGACAACCTGGCTGGCTTTATACAAGAAGTTATCAATTCTCAAAAGGGAATACCTAAAAATTCGAAACAAGTTTTAAGCATTCAAATGATGGAGGCCGATGTGGGCTCCGAGCAACAAAGAATGGGTTCAACACTTCTTAAACTCAATTAATATCACTAAGAGGTCATGGAATCAAGTTAAGGTAGAAGCAAAAGCAACCAAAGAGGCCATTTGTGCATGGAAGAGATTGTTGGCCAAATTTGCTGTATTTGCCATTGGCTTTCCTATATTTTGGTGATTAAGCATTTTATCTTTGTTCCAATCAAGGTCAACGTATAGGGTTCATAATTAATACTATTTGGCATCTTGCATGGTGTATGGAAGCTGATTTGAAACCTTTACAAGCTAGAAATTGGTCAAACTAGTCAACTAGTTTCCTAATTTGAATTTGACTTTTATTTTAGGGAACTACCTTTTATTTTGGTTTTTATTTGTTTATTTGCTGAAAAAATCAACTTTTTTTATCATTTTGATTGTAAATTAATTAATAACTAATTCAAAATAAAGGAATTAATTAATATAATTTAATTTAGGAAAGGAATGTGACAATCGGCCAAGCTTGATTTCCTATTCTCTATGGCCGGTTTTGACTATTCTTTTAGGATTTTATTTTGTATTTTCAAACCTATTTAAGGGCTTAATCTTCAACAAGAAGACAACTTACATATTATTCAAAAATTTATTTGTGAGAAAAAGTTATCTTAGTTCTCTTTGAACACTTAAAACACCATTAGAGAGTGAGTGTTTTAGTTTGACTTATTAATAGGATATCCATCACCTATTGTGGCGTCTTCGATTTACGAAGGTTTCTAGTCACAGGTTAATTAGGAGTTGAGGTAACCATAATAACTTGAACTTAATTTTTTGATTTCGGACTAATATAATACAAGTTTAAGCTCAAGTCGACCTATGTTCGTATCATTTGGTATCAGAGCCAAGATTTTGTTCAAGTTTGATTTATCTTAATTGTTTTCTTTATTTTTGTGTTATTCTGCAATTTTAGCATTAGGTTAAAATTGTTCTTAGTTCATACACATTCTGCATAAAAAAAAATTCAAAATCATTATTCCTAGTCAAATTAGGTTTTCTTGCTTTACCGTATTTTTGGTTCCTAGCTTGTTGGTTGTTTTTCATCATTGGTCTTGTTAATTGGTTTATTCTTGATTTTTCCTTGCTGTTTTAATCTTAAGTTAGTTGCATTCATATATTCCAACAAAAAAAAAAAAAAGAGTTTGAGAACATATTGCATAAAACCTACAATTTCTTTTTTATTTTTTATTTTTATTTTTTGCAATTTGTTTTTGTTGAAGGTAGAATCAGGTTTGTTGAATTTGGCATTTAAATTTGCATTTTTGGTGGTGAATCATGCTGCCAGAAATTGTGTTAGCACCTATCTGTTTGTGATAAAAAAAAAAAAAAAAAAAGAACAAAAAAGAATAGCCAAAAGCCAAATATAAAAAAAAAAAAAAAATGTATTAGGCCGGCTTGGTTGAAGTTTGGAATTTGAATTTGCTTGAGTTGGAAATTTGAATTGTGATATGTGGAGTTGCTGGAAATTCTATTTTGCTACTGGATATTTGAATTTTGAGTGCTTAAATTGTTTGGATTAAAATTGGTAAAGGATTTGATACAAAGACTTAAATTACAAAAATAACAACCAACAACAATTCCATATTTTGTTCAAAATTGTTCTTGTTCGTTGTTTGGATCTTTTTCCTAAATTTTATCCTTAAATCTTTGGTTTATTTATATTATGGACCACTATTTAATTGATTCCAAATTTTCATTGATATTTGACCTTGTTTTGGATTAGTTAAGCCGAGATTAGGTTTTAACGATTCACTCGGTATTTGTTCGTTTTAGTTGCTATTTTATTGATAAGTTAAATTAAGGCATATTTGTGATCTAGACTGTTTTGTGTGTGTTTTAACTAGAACTTTGAGATATTCGTATGAGTGGAAAAAAAGCAAGAGAGTGTGAACTCAAAAGAGGCTAAAAGCCGAAACTAGTGTGCAAACATGAGTGTCGAGACCTTATTTGAGTGAAACACGTGAGGGAGTGATTTTGATGAAAATTTTTATGTTATTTGTACTAACATGGCAGATTCAAGGATGAGAATAGGAGTTGGTTCATTTAGAATTAAAGAAGAGGAATCCGTTGGGTTCAAGGGAGATTCTCGAGTAACGGGAGGTGGAGGTGAACCTACCGACTTGATGGCGATCTTGGAACAACTTCAAAGAATGAAAGCTCACTTTTATCATCCAGATCAAAGATTAGACAGAGTGGAAAATTCTCAAGGTGGGCCGAATATAAATTTTGATGCACATGGAAGCGGAGGTTGAGGTCGAGCACGCCGTCATTTGAAGGAGGTAATTTTGGAGATGATTTTAAAGAGGGGGTTGATGATGATATTTTTGCATACCAAGGAAGGCCAACCCATGGGAGGCATGGTAGGGAGGAAGATAATGATCTTGGAAACAATAAGGTCAACATACCACTATTAATGGGAAAGAGTGATGCGAAGGCTTACTTAGAGTGGAAGGAGCGAATGGAGATGATATTCGATTGTCATAACTATTCGGAGACTAAGAATGTTAAATTGGATGTTTTGGAATTTGGACATTATGCATTCCAATGGTGGACAAATGAGCAAAGTATCCAAAGGAGAATTGGTGATGAATGGATTACTATTTGGCACCAAATGAAATGAGCCATGAGGAAGAGATTTGTACCGAATCACTATCATAGGTTGCTGCATCAAAGACTCCAATCATTAACTCAAGAAGTAGAACCATAGAGGACTACTACAAGGAGATAGAGATGCTTATGATGAGTTTAATTATGAATGAGGTAACCAAGTGGAGCTTCATGGCAAGGTTTTTAGGAGGTTTGAATCGTGAGATAGCCAACCAAGTGGAGCTTCAACAATATGTAGAATTAGAGGAGATGCTTCATGTGGCCATCAAGATTGAGAACCAAATCAAGAGGAGGAGTACAAGCTCAGGGTTTGGAGGTGTTCCCAATAGCGAAGGTCTAATCCAAGTGCTTGGAGAAGCAATCCCACCTTTTATTCAAGACAAAAACCAAAACATGGAGAAGAAAATTCAAATCGATCAAAATGGGAAGTCAAAACCGAATATGTCCAAGCACCAAGAATTGAAGGTAAATCTGATCCTTAAACTCCAAGAACTAGAGAGATTGTATGTTTTAAGTGCCAAGGATGTGGACACATTCCCAATCAATGCCCAAATAGGAGAATCATGGTGCTGAAAGATAATGGAGATTTGGAATTCGAAAGTGAGAAATCTGAGGGAGAGGTTGAATTTGTTGATGAAGAACTTGGAGATGAACAACATGAGGAATCCAAAACACTAAAGGCTTCAAGGGTTGAATCGAGCTTGGTGGCAAGAAGGGTCTTAACCGTGTACAAAGGTAAGGATCAAATTCAAAAAGAGAACATCTTCCACACTCGATGTGAAATTCAAGGTAACATATTTAGTATGATAGTTGATAGTGGAAGTTGTGCTAATGTAATTAGTAATTTGGTAGTTGATAAATTAGGATTAGTAACCATTAAACATCTAAAACTATATAGATTACAATGGCTTAATGATAGTGGTGAGATGAAAGTAAACAAATAAACCAAAGTAAAATTCAGCATTGATAAATATGCTGGTCATATTTTATTAGAGAGGCCATGGCAATTTGTTAAGGATGCCATACACTATGGAAGAGAGAATTCCATTGTTTTTAAATTTAAAGAAAAAAAGATTAAGCTGGAATCGTTAACTCCAAGGGTAGTGTTTACAGATCAACTCCAAATGCAACAAAGGATGGAGGCCGAAAGGATCAAGGAGAAAGAAAGCATGGCACCCACGATTTCTCCATCCATTCAAAAGGATAAGTCTGAACTTGCTATCCAAGGTAAGTCTTCTAAAACCTAAATTAAGTGAAAAAAAAAATGATAAACCCGAGAGTGAGGAAAAACCAGTAAAAGCCGAAAGTGGGGGAAGAAAAGGGGAGTCCGTGAGTGAGAAAGAAAAAGAAAGGAAAGAGAAGAAAAAGAAGAATTTTTATCTTAGTTTTGGGGAAGTTAAAAAGGCATTTTTGAATGATATACCCTTTCTGGTCATGATTTATAAAAATGTTTATTTAAATGATCAAGTTAACCCCGAAGAACTTGAATTGCCAAGTTCTATCTCTTCTCTTTTACAGGATTTTGAAAATGTCTTTCCGGAGGAGATTCCTAATGGTTTACTACCTATCTGAGGGATTAAACATCAAATTTATTTCGTGCAAAGGACTACCATTCCTAATAGGCCTACATATAGAAGTAATCCCGTGGAGACAATGGAGCTACAAAGGCAGGTAAGTGAATTATTAGACAAAGGTTATATTCGTGAAAACATGAGTTCATATGATGTTCTTGTTTTATTAGTACCTAAGAAAGATAATTCATGATGTATGTGTGTTGATTGTAGGGCCATTAATAATATAACCATTAAATATAGGTATCCAATTCCTAAGTTAAATGATATGTTAGATGAATTACGTGGTGCATGCATGTTTACTAAAATTGATCTTAGGAGTGGATATCATCAAATTAGGATGAAAAATGGTGATGAATGGAAAACCGCATTTATAACTAAATATAGTTTGTATTAGTGGTTAGTAATGCCATTTGGTCTAAGTAATGCACCTAATACTTTCATGAGACTAATAAACCATGTTACACATCTTTTTATTGGAAAATTTATGATTGTTTATTTTGATGATATTTTTATATATAGTAGGCATTTAGATGAATATATAGAACATTTTAGGTTAGCTTTGGGAGTACTTAGGAAGGAAAAATTATTTACTAACCTCAAAAAGTGTGATTTTTGTAAAGATGAATTGGTTTTTTTAGGATTTGTCGTAAATGCTGTAAGAATTAAAATTGATCAATCTAAGGTGAAAGCTATACAAGAGTGGCCAAAACCTACTACCATTACCCAAGTGAGGAGCTTTCATGGTTTGCCTAGTTTCTAGCAAGGATTTGTCAAGGATTTTAGCACCATCGTAGCATTTTTGACTGAAGTTGTAAAGAAGAATTTTAGATTCAAATGGGGGAAGCACAAGAAAAATCTTTTAATTTGTTGAAAGAAAAATTAATTAATGCTCCTTTACTAGTTTTGCCTAATTTTTCTGAAACTTTTGAAATTGAATGTGATGCTTTTGGTGTAGGTATTAAAGTTGTTTTAATGTAAGAATAAAGACCCATAGCATACTTTAGTGAGAAGCTAAATGAAGTGGCATTGAAGTACCTGACCTATGACAAAGAGATGTATGTGTTGGTGAGGGCTTGGAGACGTGGCAATATTACTTAATGCCGAAGGAGTTTGTGATTCATATGGATCATAAATCATTCAAACACATCAAAGGCCATATGAAGCTTAACTGATGGCATGCTAAATGGATTGAGTTCATTGAGACTTTTTCTTATGTCATCCGCTACAAAAAAGGTAAGAAAAATGTGGTTGCCGATGCATTATCCTAAATATATGTATTGTTTTCTACCTTCGACGCTAAATTGCTTGGATTTGAATAATTAAAAGAACTTTATAAGCATGATAATTACTTTGGTGAAATATTTAGAAGCTGTGCTAAACATGGTTTTAATAAATTTTGCATCTTTGAGGGATATTTATTTATGAAAAATCAATTTTGTGTGCCTAATTATTGCATTAGGGAATTGTTAGTGAGAGAAGGTCATGAAGGTGGTTTAATGGGCCATTTTGGTGTCTTCAAAACTTTATCCTTACTGCAAGAACATTTTTATTGGCTTAACATGAAGAGAGATGTGGAAAGAATTTGTGAAAAATGCTTAAAATGTCAAAAATCCAAATCTAGGTTGAAATCGCATGGTTTGTATCTTCCATTGTCGATTCCATCTATTCCTTGGGTGGATTTATCTACGGATTTTGTTTTTGGTTTACCTAGGTCTAGGACAGGTAAGGATTCAATTTTTGTTGTTGTGGATAGATTTTCTAAAATGACACATTTTATTGTATGTAATAAAACTGATAATGTATCTAATATTGCTAATTTATTTTTTAAGGAAATTGTGAGGTTGCATGGTATGCCTAGAACTATTGTTTTGGATAGGGATGCTAATTTCTTAAATTATTTTTGGAAAAATTTGTAGGCTAAGCTAGGAACTAAACTTTTATTTTCAACTACTTGTCATTCACAAGCTGATGGACAAACTGAAATAGTAAATAGGACTTTGTCTGCATTGTTAAGGGCTTTAGTTAGTAGAAATTTAAGAATATGGGAGGAATGTTTGCCACATGTTAAATTTACTTATAATAGATCTTTGCATTCAGCTACTAAATATACACCATTTGAGATTGTTTATGGTTTTAATCCCTTGACTCTATTAGATTTAACATCTTTACCTTTAATTAAACGTGCTAATCTAGATAGAAAGCAAAAAGCTGAATTTGTGAAGCAGATTCATGAAAAGACAAAGGCAAATATTGAGAGGAAGACTGAGCAATATGTAAGGAATGTTAACCAAGGCCAGATTAAAGTTGTCTTTGAACCTGGAGATTGGGTATGTTTGCATTTAAGAGATGAGAGGTTTCCAGAACAAAGGAAGTCAAAGCTTATGCGGCATGGGGATGAAAAGGAAAGGTTTCCAGAACAAAGGAAGTTAAAGCCTATACCGCATGGGGATGAACCTTATCAAGTTTTTAAAAAGATTAATGAAAACGTTTACAAGCTTGACGTATCGAGTGACTATAATATTAGTGCTGCATTCAATGTTGCTGAATTATCTCCTTTAGCTGCAGGTGATGAATTTGAATTGGGGGCAAAGTTTTTTCAAGAGTAGGAGAATGATGAGAATCCACCCATACCTGTACAACCGACATCCCACTGGGGTGCTGATCCTATACAGTTGAAAACCGGACCATTCACTAGGGCTCAAGCAAAGAGATTTAAGGACAATTTGGTTGGCTTTATACAAGGAGTTATCAATTCTCAAAAGGACTTGTCAATACCTGAAGATTCAAAACCAGTTTTGAGTATTCAAGTGGTGGAGGCCGATATAGATCCAGTTAGCAATTTTAGCGCATTTATGGACTCCGAGCAGCAAGGAATGGATTCAACACTTCTTGAAATCAATTTATATGACTAAGAAGTCATGGAATCAAGTCAAGATAGAAGCAAAAAAAACCAAAAAGGCCATTTGCGCATGGAAGAGATTGTTGGCCGAATTTGCTATATTTACCGCTGACTTTACTATATTTTAGTGATTAAGTATTTTGTCTTTGGTCCCATCAAGGTAAACATATGGAGTTCATAATTAATCCTATTTGGCATCCTCTATGGCATATGAGAGCTGATTTGAAGCCTTTACAAGTTGGAAATTGGTCAAAGATGGCTTAGTGGTTAAACTAGTTAACTAGTTTCCTAATTTGAATTTGATTTTTTTTTTTTAGGAAACTACCTTTTATTTTGGTTTTTATTTCTTTATTTGCTAAAAAATCAACTTACAAAAATTAGAATTTTATTATTTTAATTGTAAATTAATTAATTTCTACAGCCAACCTTGGTTTCCTACTCTCTATGGCCGATTTTGACTATTCTCTTAGTGTTTTATTTGGTGTTTTTAAACCTATTTAAAGACTTATTTTTCAATGAGAAGACAGCTTACATATTATTCAGAAATTTATTTATGAGAAAAAATTCTCTTAGTTCTCTTTGAACACCTAAAACACCATTAGAGAATGAGTGTTTTAGTTTGACTTATCAATAGAATATCCATCATCTATTGTGGTGTTTTTGATTTACCAAGGTTTTTAGTTACAGGTTAATTAGGGGTTGAGGTGAGCATAATAACTTGAGCTTAAATTTTTGATTTTGGATTAATATAATACGGGTTTTGGCCCAAGTCGACCTAGGTTCATATAAATTAAGTCAGTTTGATTGGGTTTTCATCCGATCCAACCCGATAGTCCATAGTAACCCAATCCAACCCAAACCAATAATAGTCGAGTTAGGTTGGGTTGGGTTGGATGATCGGGTTGAACAACTTGAACCAACCCATGAAAAATAAAGCACTCACCAGCCCAACAAGTAAGCCCACTAATTTAAAATCAACCGATAAGAAAATAGAGAAAAAATAAAAGAAAAAGAGACAAAGAGAGATAGAAAGAGTTTTAAGTCACTTTGTTTAATATAAAAAATGGCCAAGACCGAAGACCCACAAAGAGTTTCTTCGCTTTCAACACCGCAACATCCTCTGTCATTGCCAACAAGGCCAGCGATGGCTCTACCACTGTGTCCTTCCATGGAGACCTTTTTCATCGGCAGAGCTGAAGCAAGTCCAAGTCCTATGACACTTGTTTCCAACTCCTTCTCCGATTACCATCCAGATTTAGAGTACAAATCCTTTTCTCAGCTCCTCGTGGGAGTTAGAACCTTGCCTATGGCCGCCAATGCCACCAGACCACACACAAGCTTCTTTACTAAAAATAATCCTAATGATGGTGCTTCTTTGAAGGAAGGAGGTGTTGCAACAGTGGTGGGTGACAAGGATTCATGGACTTCAAGTAGAGCAGACAATTTAGGTTGTGTGTTCAGGTCCTTGTCTGCTACATTGACTATAGAGTAATATCATAAAACAGAGAGCGTGGGTACTCTTTAAGGTGCAACTTGGGTTTTTTTTTTTTTTCTTTTTAGTAAATAATTTTTTATTTGGATTTGAATTAACCTGTGAAATGACTATGTAAGAAAAGATACTTTCAAACTCTAGATCTAAGTAAATTCAAAAACTCGATGGAGGCGTTGAGAGAGAAGCAAAATCAAGGCATTAGGGTTTCAACTTAAAACACATGATTCCTTTGTTGTTTTATGAGAAACCTTTTTTTTTTTTCCTAAACCATGACAAATAAACATTCAGCAATCCATAATAAGTAAATAAGCCCACGAGAAGTTGGAAGCCTAATAAACTTTTGCTTTATTTCTTTTTTTTTTTTCCCCTTGGACCTTTCATTTGTGTCTGTGACAATAACCGCTAGTCAGTAAGTACATGTTCTCCAGGAAATCTACATGCATGTGGGTAAAGCACGGGTTAGGTTGGATTTTATCAGGTTTTTAATTTATAAGCTGAAACTTGATCCGATGAACTCAGGTTGAAAAAACTTAACCTGCAACTGCCCAAATTATATCGGTTTATTTTATTATTGGATTGGGTCGGGTTGGGTTCGTTAGGTTAACAGGTTTTTTGAATAGTCTTAGTGGCAAATATAGATGGTTTACTCCTTTCTCCTTGTGCTGTGGTTCATCATTTGATTAATATTGTTTTTTATTTCTATGCTTTGTTGTTGGATTTATTATGTCTGGATGGAAATCTTTTGAAGTATGTTAGACATTTTCATTTTGAAGCTTCTTGGGTGCATGGGTAAGGGTGCGTAGATGTGATTGAGTTAGTTTGGGCAACAAATTCTTTATGTTCTTGTGTGAAGGATGTTAAGGTGAAGTTGAAGCATTGTGTTGCTAAGTTGTCTAGATTCTTTTTCTGTCAAGTCTATTCAAAGTCAACTGAAAGAGACAAATTATATATTGGTTTTTTTTAAGTCTTTTTATTCCTTCCAATGAGAATATATATCAATTTAGAGATGTTGAAAGTCTTCTAGAAAAAAGAAGAAATTATGTGGCATCAAAGAGCTTGAATGGATTGGTTAAGAGATCTGAGAGTGGTTTGAGAGTAGTGTGTCCATAGGCACTACTTTATATTGTTTTCTATTTTGTAGATAGTAGATAGATAGTTTGTCAATGGCTGCATTCGGAAGTTAGTATTTTATACTTGACTGGAATTTATTATGCGTATTAAAATCCTTAAAATTCTAACAATTGGTATCAGAGCACATGGTTAATATGTATAATAAATTTCATGTGATCATTCGGATTATTACTATATGTTCGGCCATTGAATAATCTATACATGTTTTTTGTTTATTTTTCCTTCTTCTCCGATTCGAATACATGTGTAGATTAAGAGAATCAAATTTCATATCTTGTGAATATATAAGATTCATGCCTGATTGTGTTTGTGATGTTTATATATTTGCTGGAATCTGTGTGATAATACTTTCGATTATGTATGCATATCTATATATAACCCGATTGCTATTTCTTCATAAAAAAAAAAAAAAAAATCAAACCCTTAAAATCCGAATAATGGTTATTAATGTTATTTGAAAACTGGGCTATGTTTTATTGGAGTTTATGGATTGCATGTAGTAGTTTAGACTAATCAATTTGGTTCAAAACCTTGCAAAAATCTGTTGATTTTGAACTTTCCATGGCCGAATATAAACCTTGCTTGGGTGTTTATTTTGGGTTGATTTTGAATCAAATTGATTTGTGGGAAACGTTGCCTAAGGGAAGACGAAACTATAGCCACCGGTATTGCCGGAAACGGAGTCCGGAACGGCGAGATAAAGCCAGGTAAGAAATCGGGTTGCGGGACCCATACAGGTTGGAATCGGGTCAGACCCGACCCGGCTAGCTGAGGAAGAAGGCGTGAACGACGTGCCATTTTGGGCTGACTGTTGACGTCATCTGCTGATGTTGTTTGCTGATGTCATTTGCTGATGTCAGCAGGCAAAAAAAAAAAACTTATTTATTTTTATTCTCATTTATTTTTTTTATTTTTTTTATCATTGATTTATTTGTTGTTTATTTATTAATTAATTTAATGATTCAATTGTTCAATTTATTTATTTATTCTTTATTTATTTGTCTAATTATCACATTCCAATTTTATTAAATTAAATTAACTATTTGTGATTGGAAAATTGGATTATGTGAGCTTACCCAAAGAGGCTTTGTGCCTAGTTGGTATAGTAGTGTGGAATTTTAGGTATTCACCTGTCGTGAGACTTATTTTGTCTGCATTATGTGTACCAATGTAATGTGTGTTGGCATAGTGGATGGGTTATCTTTTATTTACCTATATCATGAAATTGTTAATTTGTTAATTATCTCCCACTTATTAACCAGGGTCTACACAGGTAACTAGGTTACCCTGTCGGTGGTTTTAGTTGCTTTGTATGACGCCTGGAATGGCAGTGGAAGTTGATTGAATACCATGAATCGCAGGTTCTAGGTTACCCAGTCGGTGATTCAGCTCAATGCATTTGATTGTGGCTATTTGGTTAATTGTCCCTGTCCCGCGAAAGGGTATCTTTAGTGCTACAAAGACCCTAGTGATATTGATATTTTATGTTTTGTCTTAAGGGGCTGGAAAATAGTTATTGTTTTATATATATTAAATGGTTTATTGTGCTTGCTATTTTCATAGTTAGTAGCACCCCAAATGTTCTGCCTATGACTGCCATGATGAAATTGGATGGGACAAACTATCAGAAGTGGAAGAAGATTTTAGTTATGAATTTGACATTTATGAAATTGGATTTGCCTTTGGAGATAGATTCACCTAAGATACCAACTAATGATAGTAGTGCAGTAATTAGGAAACTTTATGAGCATTGGAAGCATTCTAATAAGTGCTGCAAAATGATGATGGAGAATTGCATGGATGAAACTATATATACTAGTATTCCTAAGGTTGATATAGCAAAAGAACTTCTCGAGGAGATAGGAAAGAAACTTATCAAGTTTGATATGAATGAGAAACATCATTATTTGGACCTTTTGAATAATACTGATGATGCTTATTAGATAGGAGAAAAGAAAGAGTACTTCAATGAAAGGTGTGGCTACTGCAATAAAATTGGACACAAGAAAATAGATTGTTGGCATTTGAAGGGAAAGCAAGAAAAGAAAGGGGATGATAAGGCCAAGGGAGCCAACCAATCTTGAGCAGCATGTTTATATGGGCGATAACTCAAGAGTGAAGGTGAATATCATGGGAACAATCAAGTTAAAGCTTGCTACTGGATATGTTTTAGAATTACAAGAAGTTTCATATGTACCCTCAATTAGGAGGAATTTGTTATCTATTTCACTTTTAGATAATCAAGATTTTAGTTTTTTGTTTGGGAATAATAAAATTGAGATGTATAAGGATGATAAAGTTGTTGGTTTTGGAACTTTATGTGGCAATTTATATAGACTTGGTTTATTTAGTAATAGTCTCAATTCTTCTATTAATTCTGTTATTGACCCTGTTATTGCTTCTAAACATTCAAGAGTTAATGATAATTCCTCAATGTTGTGGCATAACTGTTTGGGACATATTTCTAGGCACATAATGGAAAGGTTTGTGAAGGATGGAATACTTTCTAATCTTGACTTTTCCGACTTGTCGACTTGTGTTGAATGTGTGAAAGGAAAATTAACTTCTAAGGTTAGAAAAGATAAGATAGCTAGATGTGGAGATGTTTTGGAGTTAATCCATATGGACATATGTGGACCTTTTACACCAACTGCTTTGGGTGGTTATAGATATTTTATTACCTTCATTGATGATTACTCTGGTTATGGACATGTTGAGCTTATTCGTGAGAAGTCAGATTCTTTAGTTGCCTTTAAAAAGTTTAAGGTAAAGATGGAGCTTCAAAAGAATAAGAAAACAAAAGTTGTAAGGTCTGATAAAGGTGGTGAGTTTTATGGTAGATATGATGAGACTGGAAGGAACCTAGGGCCTTTTGCTATTTATTTGCATGAGTGTGGCATTGATGCGCAATATACGATTCTTGGTACACCTCAGCAGAATGGCATAGCTGAGAGGAGAAATCGCACTTTGTTAGATATGGTGCGATCTATGTTGGCAAATTCTAGCTTGCCAGATTACTTGTGGGGAGAGGCTTTACGGATGGCGGCATATATTTTGAATCAAGTTCCAAGTAAATCCATTCCTAAGACTCCTTTTAAGTTGTGGTCAGGAACAAAGCCTAATTTGCACCATTTTCGAATATGGGGTTGCAAAGCTGAGGTAAGGATTTATAATCCCCAAATTAAGAAGTTGGATCCTAAAACCATTAGTGGATATTTTGTTGGCTATTATATAGGATCTAGGGGTTCAAGATTCTTTTGTCCTTCTCACACCACCAGGATCATGGAATCAGACAGGGCCATTTATTTTGAAGATGATTTTGGATTTGATGATAATAATGGAACAAGGGTGCCTCAATTTAGAGAAGAAAGTGTTTTCATTCCCAGTATAGTTGTTCCTGATAGAGATATTGGTGATCCAGTAGTTGATGAACCAGTAGTTGGTCAGAATGAACTCATTGTTGAAGTGCAGGATATTCCAGCTATTGCAGATGCTGATGTACCTTTGAGGAGGTCACAAAGGACTAGGAGGTCAGCTATTCCTGATGACTATGAGGTTTACTTGCAGGAGCATGATTTTGACATAAATGATGATTCAGATCCAGTCATTTATGAGGAAGCCATAAGCAGTTCACACTCAAACTTTTAGTTGGATGCAATGGAAGATGAAATGAAATCCATGGCATCAAATGGTGTTTGGGAATTGGTTGAGTTACCATTGGGTAGCAAGTCTATTGGGTGCAAATGGATCTTTAAGACTAAAAAGGACTCCAATGGTCAAGTGGAGAGGTATAAGGCTAAACTTGTACCTAAAGGGTTTAGCCAGAAGGAAGGAATTGATTACACAGAGACATTCTCTCCTGTATCCACAAAGGATTCAAAGGATTCTTTTAGAATCATTATGGCAATTGTGGCACATTATGACCTAGAGTTGCATCAGATGGATGTCAGAACTGCTTTTCTGAATGGTGATTTATTTGAAGATGTGTATATGGTTCAACCAGTTGGCTTCCAATAAACAGGGAATAGTAATATGGTTTGTAAGCTTAAGAAGTCAATTTATGGTCTTAAGCAGGCTTCGAGGCAATGGTATCTTAAGTTTGATAAGGTTGTCATCCAAAATGGCTTTAAGGAGAATGTTGTTGATAGATGCATATATATAAAGGTCAGTGGGAGCAATTTTATATTTCTGGTGTTGTATGTTGATGACATACTTTTGGCTACTAATGACACTGACCTGTTGGCTGAGACAAAGAAGATGTTGTGCAACCATTTTGATATGAAAGATCTTGGAGAGGTTTTTTTTGTTTTGGGCATCAAGATTGTTCGAGATAGAACTAATTATGTGTTGTAGTTGTCTCAGAGAGCCTATATAGATAGAATCCTTAAGAGGTTTGATATGCACAATAGTTCTCCTGGAAGTGTGCCAGCCACAAAGGGTGAAAGGTTTTCTAAGGATCAATATCCCAAGAATGATAGAGAAAGGATGGCAATGAAGAATGTTCGCTATTCTTCAGCAGTGGGTAGGTTGATGTATGCTCAAGTATATACACAATCTGATATAGCTTTTGCTGTGGATATCCTAGGTAGATTTATGAGCAATCTTGGTTTTATTCATTACCAAGCAGTTAAAAAGGTCTTTAGGTATCTTCAGGGTACTAAAGATCATATGTTGACATATCGTCGCACCAACTCTCTTGAAGTAGTTGGTTATAGTGATGCAGACTATAAAGGTTGTGTGGATGATAAGAAATCTACCACTGGTTATATATTTATCATGGCAGGAGGTGCTGTATCTTGGCGCAATGCCAAACAGTCAGTGACAGCATCCTCGACTATGGAGGCAGAATATATGGCGTGTTATGAGGCTACCCGTCATACAATTTGGCTACGGAATTTTATCCGTAATTTAGGAGTAGTTGACTCCATTGAAAGGCCTATTATGATGTATTGTGACAATACTGCAACAGTATCTTTCTCCAATAATTTAAAAAGTACCCCTGGTGTGAGGTACATTGATGTTAAGTATTTTGTGGTTAAGGAGAAAGTTGAAAAATGCCTCATTACTGTAGTTCACACGCCTACTTACAACATGGTGGCAGATCCACTGACCAAGGCCTTACCAGTAGGCATATTTAAGGAGCATGTGTCCCGTATGGAATTCTTAGGCAGTTGAGACTGCTGTGGATCAGTGGGAGTTTGTTATATTTTCTGCAGTAATATCCATGTTGAGTATTATTTATTTATTTAAGTATTTTGATACATTGATGTATGTGGATCATTATTTATTTATGAGATGATTTATTACACATATTATTGCTCCTATATTTACAGCCTGTTGAGATTATTAGTCTATGTATATGTGTATGTTGATCCACAGGTGCCATGGTGAGTCCCTACTACCTAGTTTGGATATATTGATGTATCTTGTCGATACACAATGTGCTCGAATGAAATGGTATTGTGTGTTTGGGGGATTGCACGTGGTTAGGTAAATCTCTACTACCTAGACTAAGTTTATGGCATGCAAAGTGCTCAACTGAAATGGTATCATGTTTTGGGAGATTTACTGAGAGAATCTTTACTGCCTAATCTAGTATATTGTTGTGTCCTGTTGGCATGCTATATATTTAGATGAAATGGTATTATGGTTCGGGAGATTCTGTAGTAAGTGAGTTTGGATTATATATGATGATGATTATGCAGTCCAAGTGGGAGAATGTTAGATAAATAAATAATTTATGGACTTAGCATAATCAATTTCTCACTTATAGGACCCATTTATGTCATTAATGGGACTGACTTATTTTATTATTTGTAGTAGGGCCTTTGGTTACACACTCTCTATAAGACTTCAGTTGGCCCATTGGACTGGAGGACCAACTCTCATTATAAGCGCATTGACTTGCACAGACTATAAAAGGGTCTAGGGCAAGCAAACAACATATACTGTATTTTATTATTGAGATTAGGGTTTTCAGAGATCTGAGAGTGGTTTGAGAGTAGTGTGTCCATAAGCACTACTTTACATTGTTTTCTGTTTTACAGATACTAGATTGATAGTTTATCAATGGCTGCGTTCGGAGGTTAGTATTTTATACTTGATTGGAATTTATTATGCGTATTAAGATCCTTAAAATTCTAACATTAATAAGCAACCTAGTGGCCTCGTTAAAACCTTGCTATTGTAAAATCCCCAATTGGGAAAAACCAATAACAAGGAAAAAAAAGTACCACTCTAATTACGAAAATGAAATGACCATCCACCCCACAAATCACCATAATGAGCCTATGAACAAATATCAAGCATAGTCGACCACCAAACATTCTTTGAAGCCAAAACAGCAAATTTTAAAAGCTAATTTGCAGCCTTAATGCCTTCACGATAAATGTAAGAGACTTCAAGAGGAATAATGGAAATAAACTCTAAACACAAAATCCAATGTGCTCTATATTGCCAGGGCACCCTGAAAGATCTTGAATGCAACAAATCAACCACATACCGAGAATCACACTCCAACCAAATGTTAGCCCAACCCTTCGACTGGAGGACCAACTCTTATTATAAGCGCATTGACTTGCACAGACTATAAAAGGGTCTAGGGCAAGCAAACAACATATACTGTATTTTATTATTGAGATTAGGGTTTCAGAGATCTGATAGTGGTTTGAGAGTAGTGTGTCCATAATCACTACTTTACATTGTTTTCTGTTTTGCAGATACTAGATTGATAGTTTATCAATGGCTGCGTTCGGATGTTAGTATTTTATACTTAATTGGAATTTATTATGCGTATTAAGATTCTTAAAATTCTAACATTAATAAGCAACCTAGTGGCCTCGTTAAAACCTTGCTATTGTAAAATCCCCAATTGGGAAAAACCAATAACAAGGAAAAAAAAGTACCACTCTAATTACGAAAATGAAATGACCATCCACCCCACAAATCACCACAATGAGCCTCTGAACAAATATCAAGCATAGTCGACCACCAAACATTCTTTGAAGCCAAAACAGCAAATTTTAAAAGCTAATTTGCAGCCTTAATGCCTTCATGATAAATGTAAGAGACTTCTCTGAGGAATAATGGAAATAAACTCTAAACACAAAATCCAATGTGCTCTATATTGCCAAGGCACCCTGAAAGATCTTGAATGCAACAAATCAACCACATACCGAGACTCACAATCCAACCAAATGTTAGCCCAACCCTTCGGCTAAGCCACTTCTAAGGCATACATACCGATGTCAGTTCAGCTTCAAAAGCAAAACAAGAACCTAAAGGAGTAGTAAAAGCACATTTCACAAACCCAAGACTATTTCTAAAAATTCCACCACCTCCAACAAGATCAGGATTACCATTAGCACCAGAATTTACTTTAATCCAGTAACGCTCAATCTTCAAGATTTTTAGAGCCTCACGAGAAATAGGATCAACACCCAAACGACAAGCCAGAAAAAAATCATCCACTGTTATTTGCATCCCTGATAGCACTACTAATAAATTGAAAAAGAAGAATCAATCAGAACAAAGGAATCATTATGTAACATCTGACATCTAGCAAACCAAATAACATTAAAACCTGTCACAATTGCTGTCCGCCAAATAGATCTAATCTGCATACTCATAGAAATCACCATAGCTTGTTCAAAAAGGAATAACGGCGAGCCTAAAGTATTTAAATTCTTTTCACAAAGATTACTAATGGTGAAAAAAAGAGTTAAAATTTTTAGTGTATTTATATATACTATATAAAAGCATATATAAAATATTTCACAATCATATTTAGTTTTAACTTGTTTTATTATTTAATTCTAAATATTATTAAGGGATAATTATTATTGGGTATGTCTATATATATATATTTTAAAAAAATATATATTATTGGGATTGTTTTTTCCTTAGGAGTAATTAATTTGCAATTATAGTTGGGTAATCATATTTTATTAATTTATTTTTAATTTTAAATAATATAAAAAAAGTAGCATTAATTAATGCCTAAAATAACAATAATCTTGCCAGATTAGAATTCTCTTTGTTTGTATGGAAATGGAGAATCTCAAATTAGATAAACAAGATAACGCCACATATTTTGAACAAATTTAAACCATTGGATTATTTTACTTGCCTAAAATAATATTTATAAGGGTTAATTATACTGGACACCTTCGAAGTTTTCCTCAATTTCAACCAGATACTTTCAATGTTTCCATAATTACATTGCACACCTTCGAGGTTTCCCTTAATTACAATCGGATACCTTTATGTTTTCATAATTACATTGCACACCCTCAAGATTTTTCTCTTAATTACAACCGGATACCTACATGTTTCTATAATTACATCCATCTCCCTTCCGACAAAACTTCATATATAAAAATGTACTATCTCTTTTATATGGCAGTTAAAATTTTATTAATTGTTCCTTGTATATATTAATTAAATGTGGATTTTGATTAATTTGAAAAATAAAGTTTTTTTTTTATCTTAAAAGGTTGAGGCTTAACGGATAATAAGTACAAGAATAACTAGGTCACCCTTGTGATATTATATATTTTTATAAATTATGCATTTCCTAGTAATTCTAGTTTGTAGCTGTTTTCTTACTGGTTATATAACATATTAAATATCGTAATGTGCAAGAAACATCTTTAAAATTCTATAGTCATTGATAGCCTACATAATTTTTAACGGTTATATACAGAAAATAAACTTCATATATATGTATAATTAAGGATCTTATGCCTAAAATCTCACATCCATTTATTGCAAAATACATGTCAGTCTTATCTTTTCATATTTGGCTAACTTCCTAAAATTTTTCCATGAACAACTCTAAAGGATGACCCAAATTTGGCCTAACAGGAATGGCCAAACTGGTTTGGCCATTCATTTTCAAAAACAAGTTTTGGAAACAAATTTAAAAATTAAAAAAAAAAAAACAAAAAAACAAAAATGGAAAACATAAAAATTATGTTTTAAACATTCCAAAGGGTACTGTTAAAAATTGGTAGTTATTCTTGTACTTACTATCCATTGGGCTTCAACATTTTCAAATTAAAAAAATTTTATTTTTCAAATCAATCAAAATCTATATTTAATTAATATATATAAGGAACAATTAATGAAATTTTAATTGTCACATAAGAGAAAGAATACATTTTTATAGATAAAGTTTTGTCAAAAGGGAGACGGATGTAATTATGGAAACATGAAGGTATCTGGTTGTAATTAAGGAAAAAACTTTGAGACTGTACAATATAATTATGGAAACATAAAGATATCTAATTGTAATTAAGGAAAATCTCGAGGGTGTGCAATGTAATTATGGAAACATTGAATGTACCTGATTGTAATTAAAGGAAATCTCAAGAGTGTCCAGTGTAATTAACCCTATTTATAATTATTAATAATTTAAATAATTTTAGAAAATAAATCATATAGTTGATAGCTTCTATATTTATGACATTCTTCTTAAATCTCTTGGTTAAGATTAAATATAAATATTTTCTACATAAATACAAAATACAAAATCACTTTTATACATATGAATAAATTTAATATATATGTATATATATGGATAAATTTCTAAACTAAGGAGCCACCGAAACTGTAAACTAAAATGATCTTTTAATTATAGTTTTTTTTAAAAGAAAAATATGAAGTTTTTAGAATGATTGAAAAGGTTGATAAATAACAAACATTTCGTTTAAATTATAATATAGCATAAAAAGCTTCAATCAACTTAAAATCTTCATTTTCATAGAAATGGAAAGAATCTTTGTCGAATCTTGATTCTTGTCGTATATCACTTAGTAAACAGCTTGGTGCTTGAAATACTATGGTTATTATCAATGGATTTTTTTTGTCTATAAATAATTATTAGTGGTTGATTGAATATTTTTTGAACTAGATTAATTTTCTTTATTAAAAAAAAACCCTTAATTAATCTTTTATATTTTTTATTTGATAGTGGACATTGATGATGTGGATTATCACTCTGACTGTCATAAAGTCTTTAGAGTCTTTAATCTTAAATATCATCATATGATATATATATATATATATATATATATATATATATATTTATATATATATATATAGAGAGAGAGAGAGAGAGAGTGAAACTCAAATAAAGTCCTTAATATAAGGATTAACATAAGATCTTTTTTTTTTGTTTTTGAATCACATTAAAGATTAAGATTTGAAATTATATTTGTTAATTACTCGATTTCGGCAGGATTTATTTTTTCTAAATAGGTTTTTAGTATACTAGTAAATATATATATTTGACCACTTTTTGAATTTAAACTATAGTCTTTAATGTAATTTAATAGTCATCAATAGTGGACATTAGTTTTAAAGTAATCATTTGTTGGAAACATATTTCCAACATAATATAAGAATTTATTAACATGTCAAATGTTGATGGTGATATATTAATTAATTATTTAATACTAAAATTTGAGTTGGACAAATAACAAACCTTAGCACTTGGCACATCACTAAGTGCTCAAGGTGATAATTATATTTCCAGCAGATTAAAACTGCCTATGTTTTCTCTATGATAAATATATTCTTATTCAGTTACTATGTTCCTCACACTCATACTCATGAAATCATGGGAACGAGTTCCCTTTCCCTTTTTGATTATAAATTATTGTAATGATAAATATATATATATATATATAGTGAGATTTAAGTAAGGTCCACCTTATTTTAATAAAGTAAGATCTTTCTTTACTAATGATTAGATCACATCAAACATTAGTATTTAAAATTCAAAAAAAATCAAATATGTATTTAATGGCATTTTAAAACCTTTTTTTATGAAGGATGAACCTTATCAGGATATGGTGAATAATAAATATAATTTTAAATTTCAACTTTTGATGCGATTTAAGAGCTAAAAAAAAGATCTCATACTAAGAACCTTAGATCTTATATTAAGGACCTTATTTGATCCTAGAGGCAGACCTGATGGACAGTCTAAATTATTGCCCGTATCATAGACGTCTAGGTCACATTCTTGAGATCTGTTACACTTCAAAGTCGTGGATTCAAAACCAAATCTCTCATCGGAACATCTTGATATTTTTCATTAAGATCTCATTTATCGGCTTTTAAGTTTCTTTAAGATTAGATTTTATAGACGTTTGGTGAAATACTAAAACCAAGAAAAGAACCCAATCAAAACTCGTATAAACCTCAAATACCTCTTTAAATTTCAATCAATGAAAATATTCAAAAACTTATAAATGAAGTTATGATGGAAAATCCATTAAAACATAATGAAGGACTATCTGTATATGTATTTATACACGAGTGTTCGGCATTATAAAATATTAATTTGTTGTCTAATTTAGTTCAACTTTCTTCTCTTTCTTAATCATTAATTAATATTTCTTGGACAAAGTGATTCAAAAACTTATAAATGAAGTTTGGTGGAAAATCTATCAAAACATCCAAATGAAGACTATCTGTATATGTATATATACACAAGTATTCAACGTTATCAATATTATTTTGTTGTCTAAATTAATTCGATCACTTTCTTCTTTTCCTTAGTCATTAATTAATCTTTCTTGGACAAAGTGATTCAAAAACTTATAAATGAAGTTTGATGGAAAATCCATCAAAATATCCAAATGAAAGATATCTGTATGTGTATATATAAACATGAGTATTCGGTGTTATAAAATATTAATTTGGTGTCTAAATTAGTTCAATCACTTTCTTCCTTTCCCTAATCATGAATTAATTTTTCTTGGACAAAATGATTCAAAAACTTATAAATAAATTTCTAATGGAAAATCCATCAAAACATCCTAATGAAAGACTACTTGTAATGTATATGTACTCATTACATCAGTATTCGATGTTACAAAATATTAATTCGTCGTTTAAATTAGTTCAATCACTTTCTTCTTTTTCTTAATCATTAATTAATTTTTCTTGGACAAAGTTAGATTTCACTTTAGAGAGGGCGGTCATCTTTTATGTTAAATTTAGAAGACAGAAAAGTAAAGGGTACATGGAATAATAAGAACTTTTGAGACAAGGCCTATATTAGAAAATATATAAAAATATATCCATTATAGATTGCAAGGTGTCATGATCATTATTTTGTGAACCAATTGGAAATTTAACACTAACACACATTCGGTCAAACAATGAATTGCAACAAGGGAGTTAGGCACTTTTCAACGTGGTCCTATGTATATATTTCTTCCCTAAGTTTTGTTAATACATTACCCACGAGGGATCTCAGACCTTACCCAACTTGCATCTGACAACAAATAAAGACCTGGTCCTACCACTTTAGATCCACAAGAGGGAGGGAGAGGAGAGAGTCCAATATTTTTAACATATAATATTATGTGTGTGTGTGTGTGTGTGTGTATGTATATATATATATATATATTTGTGTGTGTGTGTGTGTGTGTGTAGCTCCATGTGAGGGGCATATTGTTTCCAATCATATGAATAAAGTTAAGAAAGATTAAATCAGGATTTTGTAGCACAAAAAAATGTCTTTCAATAATCTAAATAATCATTAGATTGACATAATTAACAAAACCTTTCACTTAGCATTAGTACTTTAAAAAATATTAGAAATATTAGGATCTATATGACCAAGGGACATCATCATCATTGATGCAATCATAATTAATTGGAATTAACTTAATTTTCTACGTTAAATGCACAACTGACTTACTAATCATTATTAATTAATTGATTTTTTAAAACTCGATTATGGTTTATTTTATTAATATTCCAATTGTGCTACATATAGAAAAAAAAAATGTGATATAACTTTAATGGAAGAATATTTTATCGTAAAAAGTGCCCGAAATTTCCAAATGGCTTCCATAGTTTTTCTTTACGTGACTGTCGAATCACGGTAATGCTTTAAACCGTGAAAGAAAGAAAGAAAGAAATTTACAAAGCGCACTTTCCTTGCAATTTTCACTCCGTTGTTTTGATTAATTGTAGCAGGGTAGTGTATATATATGTACAATCTTTTGATGATATATAAGGATTTCATTATACCTGGCAATTCGGGTTGGTGGGTCGTGTTCGTGTCAATCCGTTTAATAATCGTGTCAAAAATGCCTAACCCAAACACGACCCATTTATTAATCGTGTCAGGTACCTAAAACACTAACCCGACCTGTTTATAAATAGGTCAACACGACACGACCCGTTTAACACGATTATTTTAACGGGTCGTGTTGACCTATTAACCCGTTAACCTGAAATTGACCTATTAATCCGAAAACTAACCTATTAACCCGTTAACCCGAAAATTAACCTATTAACCCGAAAAAAAATTTTATTTTATTTTTATTTTTATGTTTTTGTTTTATTAAAGATGTATTTTTTGTTTTTAAAAAATTAGTAATAGAAAATTATTTTTATAAAATTTTTAATTTATAATATTTTTTAGTTATTAAATATTATATTAGTGATAAAATATTAATTTAAATGGGTTGTAATAGGTATATAATCGTGTCGGGTTGAAACTGACACGTTTAATAAATGGGTCGTAACGGGTCAATTTCGAGTTAAACAGGTCAACCCGAAAATGATACGATTAATAATCGTGTTAAACGGGTTGACCCGATTATTATCCGAACCCATTTATAATAAACCCAACCCATTTATTCCGTGTCGTTTTCGAGTCGTGTCGCCGTGTCATGATCCAAATTGCCAGGTCTAAATTTCATGACAAACTTTATGAAGTAAACTTGATAACCAGCACTCTATATAATCAAAAGAGCAAATTATATAAGATCCCTTTTAAATAGATATTTTCCTTCTTTTTTGATTTCTTTCTTATCAAATTTATCCTTTTTCTTTTTATTCCATCAAAATATAATGTCAAATATCAATAATGCTAGAATGATCATATTTACCGAATTTTTTGATCAAATGATGTGGCAATAATTAGTTAATTTATTCTTTAATTTACTTTTCCATGTAAAAATTTACTTATTCATATTTAAATTATATTAGTATGTCAATATTTTTTATATTTGTAACATTACTAATGAATGATTTGACACTAACAGATAATCCTGGGATATTATGGAAAACTTCCTTTAAGTATTAAAGATTTACAAACAAAAGAAAACGTATTCATCAAGATACAATTAATCGTATAAAAAACTCTATAAGAATTACAATATTTAAAATTACTTAATATTTTCTATAATGAATAAATTTGTTTAATTAATATTAATATTATTTTTTTGAGAAAATATAATTTTTATATCTTTTTTCTTTAAGAAATATTATTGTTATTAAATTATTGAAAAATATTTTCTTAATAGTTTTTTAGAAAACAATTATTTTTTAACATTTTTATATATTATTTTTAATATTTTTAGAATAAAATTTTACTTTTGTGCTTTTGAAGAAAATATTAATTTTTATTTTTTGAACATTGTTTTTGATTTTTTTTGTAAAAAATATAATTTTTAATATATTTTGAGGTAAATATTACTTTTATGTTTTTGAAGAAAATATTAATTTTTACTTTTGAAGAAAATACTATATTATTTTTTTGAGAAAATATTATTTTAAATATCTATATAATATATAAAAGAAGAAGAATCTGCGACACATTTCATCATATTATCATTCTAAATTTCTTTCAAAATCATCAATAAAAAAAATCATCTCCTCTTGCATTAATTATTTATGATCCTATCAAAATATTAGTTCATACTAAATTGATCAGTTATTTAAAAATCTATTTTTTTTTTATCTTTATTGGCTGTATTTAAAAATATATATTTTTATTATTATAATATTAGATAATTAATTGAAAAAAATATAAGATTTTTCTTCTTTTATAGTTGTTCCCAAATATATACAATATAACTTTTTTTGTTTTGAAATAAATTTTAAATAAACATACTTTTTCTAAAATATTGATAATCATAAATTGATAATTATGTCATCCATTATAGAAGACTGTGTGTGTATATATATATATATATACATATAAAATTTTGTTCTAATGAATATTGACATGCACATTAAATGTAGGTCATAATCAAATTATATATAATATTGAAATAAAATATATATAATACACTATAAACTACATACAATTTAGTGCTGATCTGTATCCTAATGTATAAGTCAACACATATGGTATGCTAACCGTATATACATATACATATACCTCTTTTTAAATCCAAATTATGATTAATTAGATTATAATGATAATAACAATAATAAATATAATTATATTATATTATAAGAATTTACCCTAGGAAAATTAATTATTTTTAAAAAATCAAAAAATACATTTGAATTTGAATTTAATCCTAAAGATGGAAAATACTATATCAATACATTTAAATTTGAATTTCATAGATAGAAAAAATTTAATAAGTATACATTTTTAATTTGAATTCCATAAATTATTCACATTATAAGGTTAAAATGCATTTATAGGATAAATAATAATAATAATAATAAATAATTAGATTATGTTATGAGTATTTAATATAGGAAAATTAATTATTTGTAAGGAATCAAAAAATACATTTGAATTTGAATTTAAATTCTATAAATGAAAAATATTATATAAATACATTTAAAATTAAATTAAATTATATATATATATATATATATATATATATATGATTTGAATTCTCTAGATGGGGAAAAATGAAATAGGTAAACATTTTGTAATTGAAAATTTCATAAATAATTTACCTTAGAAGGTAAAATATTTTTATAGGATAAATAATAATAATAATAATAATAATAAATAAATAAACAAATTATACATGAGTATTTAATATAAAAAATTAATTATTTACAAGGAATCAAAAAATACATTTAAATTTAAATTTAAATTCCACATATAAAAAATATTATTTAAATATATTTGAGTTTGAGTATATATACCTCTTTCTAAATTCAAATTATTATTAATTTGGTTATATTATAAAGATTTAATATAGAAAAATTAATTATTTGCAAGGAATTAAAAAATAAATTTGAATTTGAATTTGAATTTCATAGATGAAAATTATTATATAAATATATTTTTGAATTTAAATTAAATTATTATATAAATATATTTTTGAATTTAAATTAAATTATATATATATATATTTATATAAATTTGAATTTGAATTTGAATTCCATAGATGGGAAAAATTAAATGCGTAATTTTTTTTTATTTGAATTACATAAATTATAAGGTAAAAATGTATTTATAAGATAAATAATAATAATAATAATAATAATAATAATAATAATAATAATAATAAGTAATTAAATTATGTTAAGAGTATTTAAATAGGAAAATTAATAAGTTGTAAGGAATAAAAAAATATATATTTGAATTTGAATTTGAATTCCATAAATGGAAAATATTATATAAATACATTTGAATTTGAATTAAATTTATAATTACATTTGAATTTAAATTTTATAGATAAGAAAAATTAAATAGATAGACATTTCTTAATTTGAATTTCATTAATAATTTACCTTACAAGATAAAAATTTGTTTATAGGATAGATAATAATAAATTATTAACAAAATTTTATAATATAGATTTAAAAAAGAAAAAAAATTCAAATATACTTTTAACATTAAAATTTTTAAATAAGTTTTCAAATATGATCGAACATGTCGATTTTATAAACTAGATTAATGCTAACAAGACGCAGTGGATATTCAAAGTTCAAATTCTAAAATTTTAGGAGAT
The DNA here is from genome assembly GCF_031755915.1 of Ziziphus jujuba. NCBI lineage: Eukaryota > Viridiplantae > Streptophyta > Magnoliopsida > Rosales > Rhamnaceae > Ziziphus > Ziziphus jujuba. The sequence goes on from NC_083388.1 coordinate 11,060,777, forward strand.
CTTAAACGTTAATAATAAATTAGAGATTAATAATGTTGAAACGGGTTTAATGGTTGAATATATTTTTTTTAATTTGCATTACATAATATTATTATTATTATTATCATTGTTACTTAGGGTTTAAGAATGTACAACATCTGTATATAATATATTATATTATATATAAAAAAGTATTTAACGCAGTTATATTTCCCATGCGTCACACCGGTTTAATAGTAGTTTAGATAATCAAATGGATATGCCAAAGGAAGTATTTTAATCGTATTAAAATAAGTTTTAGATTTTTTATTTTTTTTATTTTTTTTGGTTCAAAAAGAGCAATGCATTATCTGTATATGTAGTCATGGTTGAAGGGTTTATTTGTTATTTTAATAGCTTAAGGATATTAGCGACTGATATATGTAGCGACTGATAAAGGACATGTTCACCACACTAATACCCATAAAATTATAATCGTATTATATATATATATATATATTTATATGATTTTTTTGGAAACTATTTCCCCCAACCTGTAATGGCTGGGAGATATAAAAATATCTAAAAATTGCTTTTATAAAACCATAAATACTAAAAATACCACTTACTCTACTAAGTCTTTAGCTTTAATATATTAATTAAGATATCACACCCATATCAAATGTTATTTCAATATATCTTCCTATATATTTAAGAGAGTTTCTACAAATACAAGATTATATATATATATATATATTCCTAGTTATATATAATAACAATAATAATAATAATAATAATAATAATAATAATAATAACTTTCTTCATCCAAAACGCTCTTTTTAGAATTAATTCAAGACAACAAATTTTTTTTTAATCTAAAATTTTTACACTTGTATCTTAAAAGATACAGTAGAAAATATGTTATGTCCCACAAATTCTAGATTTTAGTCTATGATAAGAGGAAAAATCATATATATGTATAGTTTTATTCCGTTATGTTACCTCAACCATTTTATGTTAGACATAAAACAATCTCTTTCCAAATAGAGATTAAGGGCACATTTAGTTTATGTAATAAATGTATAAAATAGAATAGTTATTTCATAGATTTAATTTTGCTTTTTAAATTTAAATAGCCATTTTAAAGGTTTAGTTTTTTTTTTTTCCATTTAGCATATTATCAAAATTTAAAAATAGTTATTGCATAGGAATAAATAAGTTTTTATTTAAAGGATTAACTATTTTTTTACTTTAAAATTGGAATTCATGCATTCTAGTTTAGATATTATTTATTATGTTTTAATAAATTTAAATTTATAAGAATTATCATACTGTAAAAATACATGAATAAATATAAAAATAAACTTTTAATTAACTTTTATTGAATATAAAAAAATTTTAAACTAAAAATATTTTAAAATGATTAAGTCTTATTTTTAGCTAATATTTTTACCGAACATATAAATAGGATTAACTATTCCTTTTTTTTTTATTCTCATTAATAGTTATTCTTATTTTATAAATAATCATTCTATGTATTAAAAGTAACTTAATAATTTTTAAATAGATTACATGTCCATTAAAATAATTTTATATTATATAAACTTTACAGCCGCAAGCTCTTTAAAGAAGATTTATTCACCAAAAAAAAAAAAAAAACAAAAAAAAAGATTTGGGCAAGCGAGCTAGGACATGTTCTTGCAAAAGCCAGCCAAGAAACCATTATTGTCTTTTGTCACCATAGCAAAGGCAATATATATATATATATATATATTTGAACAAAAGAAAATAGTGAACAGTCTCCTAGGTCCAGTGGAGTTACTAGCTAGCTTAGGTTCTGTATGATTTAGTCATAAACCTTTTCCACTAATCTACTCGTGATATATACTGACTGATAAGTACTATCGAGCTAGCTGCATATATTGAAAATCTTCTAGTAGTTTTCCAATCTTATTGAATTTCTCTCTACAGAGAATCTGAAATACAGAAGATTGACTCAACTCCTTAATGAAATGATGCAAACCTTGAAAATTTTCACAAAGTTAATTCTGCCATAACATGCATATATATACACACACACACATATAGACCATATAGGGGCCGGTGGGGGACCTCCACGGCATCTTCTTCAAAGTAGGTCCATGAGAATCATCTATATCACTTCAAAAAGGTTATCTGTCTTTGGGGAAAACTCAGTCACCAAATCAATTACCATGAAGACCCCAATACCAAATTGGTGGATAAAGTAACTAACTCATAATAATAGACATTTCGTTCCTCGGTTGGTCAATAACTAGGTCCAACAATGTGAGCCAATGGGGAATCAATTTTTGTTAGTACTTGCCCTAGCTGTTTATAAAAAGGAAAAGCAATACATTCAGGTTTTTGATTCGTTCTCTTCTTATGCAAGGAGTTTACTAATGTGGAAATTACTGAGGGTAAAAAATAATCCATATCATCATTGGTCATAAAGCACCTATATGAATCTACAGTGTAGAACTGAGTTTATGAGTTAATCTAAGGCAATCACAAAAGTTAAAATACTTATTAAAATATTTATCAAATTTATTTAGCGAATAATGTGACAGATGATGTGCTAAAATTTAATCAATTCAATTTTTTAATTCATTTATCCATTTAAAGTTTATTTTTCTATATTTAAATTATATAAATAGGACAATCAATAATATTTTAATGCTTGTTTTTTGAAAAATAATTTTCATTTTATATTTAAGTTATATGATTTTGCCAACAAATAATATTTTAATACGTATCATTTGATAAATATTTTAATATACATAATTTTTTTACAAATGTTACAAGCTTACATTGGTCATAAACTACTGATAAGAGAAGAGATATGATAAATATAATCAATCCCACAATCAAGGAGTTAATTGTCACATAAAATTATAAGTTAAAAAAAAAAAGAAAAAAAAAAAAAAGAAAAGAAGCTTTAAAGGAGAGTTGGGCCATGGTTCCACCATATAGAGAATTCTATCTAAGGAAAGAATCGCGCTGTTAATGCAAAAAGAACCATTGGCAATTTGAGTAACTAAATTGACTTTTTGTATATGGTAAATAACCTCTAATTGAGGATCTAATATTGTTTCCTTCTTCTTTCTTCCACAGTATCTATTATACCATCTATATACATCTTGTAAAATCACGGTTGATTTAATAAAATTGATCATTTTTTTCTTGGCATTAGAACTTAATTCCACACAATCTCTACCCTGATGGACTCACAAATCGAAATTTTATCCTAGACAAAAACTAGCCCAAAATTTTCCGTAATCTCTTTGAAAACAACCTACCCCCACAATCTAATCATTTTATCAGTGCACCAGTTTTAGTATATGTGAAACTAAGTGCCTCACATTTCTTTCTTTGGTGTTTGCAAATTCTTCTACAATTTTTTAGAGTTTATGATCACCTTACCAACATTGAAACACCATGTAAGTTCTTACAAATGATAAAGAAGTGATCATTTTGAATTCAAATCATAACATATGGATCAACAATAATAGATTAATTGCAACTTGGTTGCTTAGTTTTATGTCTACTAAACTTTTGAGTCTAAATGTAACTATTGACAATGTTAATTTACTTTGGTGGTTCATAAAAGAATAATTGATGCTCTTAGCAAAAGTGCAAGAATAAAGATTGACTTGTCTCACTTGAAAATAGGCCCTTTCTATTGAGGAGTGCAAATAAAACCTAGTTGCAATCAATGCTCTAGTTTCAAACACTGACAAGGTGTTTTCATTAGCTTATAGGCTCAGACCAAAGCACAAAGACATTAGAATTATGATGCTTGTGAAACCATCATATCCATCATTCAACCATTTCATATTGGCAGTACAAACTTTAGTCATTTGCTAGATAATAAAGATGAAGGAAACAAGTAGAATCATGATCACAACCAAGCCTTATTGGGCAATATGACCGAGGAAGAGGTTGTGGTAGACATGATGGCTGATTTAACTCAAGAGGGAGAAGTTTCACCCCCAGCCAGCCAGATGGTTTGATGAAATCGCAAATGAAAAGAAGCATGATTATAAACCAAAAACTGGTCAAGGCTTTGGATTAAACACCGAAGGTAAACTTTTTTAGCTACAATTTGCGACGACCTTAGGGAACCAAAAAAAAAAAAAAAAAACATATTTGTAGAATATATGCCATGGGAGGGTTAGAATTCTGATAATGCAGTACTTATTAATGAGTGTTTGGTATATGAGGATATTTATACTTCTTTTCACATATAGAAATATGAACTTCAGATTCACGTAATAAGTCACAATTATGAAAGAATCACTAAAGAAATATTGCATCTAAAAGCCCATTTACTTCGAAATTTAAAAAAAAGAAATATGCAAGAGACCAATATATAGTTCTATCAACTATTGGCATAGGTTTTACTACTCATACAATAAAAAAAAGATTCCAGAAGCACTTGCAGCCTCACTATTGTAGACAACCACTAAGGTCTATAATTCTTATCCATATAATTGTAACTATAGCATATATGTTGGAAAGAGAAATAGTCTAGCACTAACACACAATGGCAATGTCAAGGTTAAAACAAAGAATAATGCTTTTTCTATTATTAAAACATTGTTTTCAAAATAGAGAATAAAAAAAAATGCAATATTCTAATATTAAACTTGTTATGGTAGTCCGAGGTGCCAACCTTTTTCAAGTGATCCGCAGTACTTGGCCCATTTGAGCAATCCTGGTGTTAGGCTTGTTTGGGTGATCCCTGGCCCTGGGTCCAGTTAGGCAAATCCCTAAACATTGAGTCCATTTGGGTGTTCTTGAATCATTACCTCATTACCTCATTCCCATGCCCCAACCCTGTTCGAGCAATCTAGGGCCTTGATCTTGTTGGTTATATCAAATTAGTGGTTTAGATGACTTTTATTATGTTAAAATTATTTTCAAAACAAGGTAAAACAAAAAAATATTGCTTCTGAACTTTTGACTCTTCATTGTTTTCCTTTTCAGAAATTGTTCTGAAAAAATGAAGCCAAACACCTTAAAAGTGTTTTAGATAACAATTAACAACTGGCTAAATAATCTTAAACCTTCAAAATACTTACGTAGTACGAACTTGAAAAAAAAGATTTTATATTTTATCTAATCGAAAAAAGACAGTGAATGTACTTCTGAGTTTTCTTCTAATGCTTTTGTTATAAAAGATTGTAGTAAAAGATTCCTAGTAACAGGGCATAAGAAAGGAAAGCATTATGTCTTGGATGAAAAAAGTCATAAAGCTCCAAATGCAACAAATCCATCCTCATAGATCTGTGATCAACACAGAGGGCATCCAAATTTTTTTAAGAATTTTGGAATCTAAAGACACTAATAATGTTTCTAGTTGGATAAATATATTTAATATTTGTGCAAGTTGTCAAATTGGAAAAGGATGCAAACATTCTTTTGGATTATATAATGAACTTTCTAAACACCCTTTTGAAAAGATCTATTAAGAATTATAACAAACAACCCCAGTTACTTCCTCATAAAAATTTTGATTTTATATTGTTTTTGTTGGTGATTGTTCCAAATACACTTGGCTATTTCTTTTGTGTCAAAATTTGCTTTTTATGAATGCTTTTTAAAGTTCCAACAACTAGTAGAAAACCAACTTGATCATCATATTGAAATATTACAGATAGTGGACATGAGGTTTAATTTGCATGCTACCAAGAACATGTAAATGTGGAATTTGTTATCAACTATCTAGTAAAGGTACATCAAAATAAAATGAAGTTTTTTAAAGGAAACATAAACATATAGTTGAAATGGGACTAACCATAATTTTTCATGGCACTATCCCATTGAAACTATAGGTAGAATCATTCCTAATATTAACCTACCTCATCAATCGTTTACCTCTTTCTGTTTTAAATTTAGAAAGACCATATTTTCATCTTTACAAAAAAAATCCAAATTTTAAAAGGTACCAAGTTTTTAGCTTCAAATATTATCCTTTTCTATGAGATTATGTAAAGGACAAGTTTCAGGGAAAACTTATTGTTATGGATTTATCAAATTCAATACACAACATAAAGGTTTTCAATGCCTAGACTACTCTTCAAATCGCTTTTATATTTTAGATATGTGGTATTTGATGAAAACTATCTTCCATACTTGTCTACTTGCAAAAATGCTTATAAGGATACTTTGAGCTTGTCTTTCCTAAGCATGAATGTGGACACTCATCTGAGAAAACAAAACAAAGCATATAGAACCAACAAATCATCATGCAACAACAATACTAGTTGTCTTTGAACCAATGACCCCCAATATCACAAATTAACTAGTTCAAACCAACCACAATGCATTGCCACTCATAGACCATGTTTATACTCTAATACATATAAATTAACAAATAATCTATGATTTTCATAGAATAGTAATGAACCAGCTTTCATAACCTTTAAATTCCCGAAGTCTTTCTAATTCCACATCATTAAACTTGAATCACAACCAAACCAATATCTTAGTCTATAATTCAAAGGTATTCAAGAAAATATTGTTATTAATCTACAAATACCACTCATACCTGATGACATAGCTCCAGCAATAAAAAATCATCAAATGAAGAAAATTTCAAGTGCAATCAAATACAAATTTGGAATCTTAAATGACATTACTCTTTACCACTTCAAAACTTTGATCCTTTAAATCTGCATTGTGTAGCCCATCTTGCTTTAAAGCAATGTAAGAAGAAATCTCTGCATTGAATGATAATGACCCATAAATATTGGTTTCATGATCACCAAGCTCCAACATAGTGGGATCCAAATGGATTTATTGCACCATATTCAAGGAAGATGGATTTGTATATCGTTTCTCATCTCATGTGATACGAACCTAGGACGACCTGCTCCTAAACCCGTATTATATTAGCCCGAATCTTAATTAAGTTCAAATTCTAATGGAATTGACCTCAACCCCTAACCAACATGTGGTTAGAAACCTTGGTATAATGTAGACGCCACAATAGGGGATGGAAAACCTATTGATAAGTCAAGCTAAGACAACCAATTCTCTAATGGTGTTTTAGGTGTTCTCAAAGAACAAAGAGATAATTAATCTCACAAGTATTTTCTCAATCAAATCAAAGTTGTATTCTTATTAAAAAAATAAGCCTTTAAATAGGCTTTGAAAGAAACAAAATAAACCCTAAAAACCCTAGATAAAACCGGCCACACACATAAGGAAACCTAGTTGGCCGCAACTATACTTCCTTTCCTAATCTAAATTTTATTAATTAATTCCTTTATATTAAATTAGGAATTAATTAATTTACAATAAAATAAAAACTTTCCTAAAGTTATTTGTCCAGAAAATAAATAAACAAAAACCCAAAAAGAAATAAAAGTCAATCGCAAGTTAGGTAACAAGTTGACTTTGACATCTAGGCTGAATTATGTCTTCAACCGAGCTAACTTATGTCTGCCTGATGTCCGAGCTAACTTATGTCTATCCGAACTAACTCATGTCTATCCGAGCCAACTTGTGTCTGACCGAGCTAACTAATGTCTATCCGAGCTAAGTTGTGTATGGCTGAGCTAACTGATGTCTGTCCGAGCTAAGTTACATCCGATGTCCGAAGTCTGAGATCAGATGTCCGAGGCAAGGCTCTGATGTCCGAGACCAGATGTCCGAGGTAAAGCTCCGATGTCTGAGACAAGGGTGTCCGATATAAGAGTATCCGATGTATTAGCCTCCACCACTTGGATACTTAAAACAGGTCTTTTATCTTCAGCTATGGACAAGCCCTTTTGAGAATGAATTACTCTCTAGATAAAGGCAGCAAGGTTATCCTTAAATCTCTTAGCTTGAGTCCTAGTGATCGGTCCAGTCTTCATCCGTATTGGATCAGTACCCTAGCGAGTTGTCGGTGGTGTAAGCTCGGGCGGGTTCACATCATCATGGCAAAGCCATTTACTCAAATGAAGGATAAGATTTTGATGAAACATATAGCTTAGTCATTAAAGACACCATTGTCAAATCAATCATCTCCATTGTAATCACTTGTTGATGGACAATTAAACAACTCAACGTTAAGAATGCCTCTTTGCATGGTCAAATTAAAGAAACAATATATATGGAGTAACAACCAAGTTTTTTCTCTTCATCTCATCCATATCATATATGCCTTTTAAATTGATCATTGTATGGGTACAAACAAGCCCTAGAGCATGGTTTAATTGTTTACTCAATTTATACTTTCACTAGATTTCACATGTAGTAAAGGTGATCCTTCTTTTTTTGTTCCTCGTAAAGAAGATTTAGTTCTATTATTTCTCATCTATGTTGATAATTTCCTCTTAGCAAAGGATGGTTAAAAACATATGACATTCCTATACTCCAATTAGGAATCGAATTCGGCAAGCTACACTTTTTCCTTGGCTTGTAAGCTTGCTACTTTCCAAAGGGCATGTTTCTTACACAAGCCAAATACACATGCTTAATATCTTCTCACATGTAAAAATTCTTGAAGTTGCCAATTTCCAAACTCTCGTGACTATCAAAACCATCTCTCAATCCAATTATCAAAGTCCTATTAATCCAACCGAATAATGTTGACTAGTAGAAAACCTCCAATATGTTACACTTACAAAACTTGACATCACTCATGTAGTAAGCAGAATATGGCAACACTTTCAAAACCTTACAATGCATCATCCCAAGGAAGTTTAATGCATCCTTTACTACTTTAAAGTAACCATGTATTTTGGTCTTTATTTTATTCATTAAAGCTCCATTAATCTCTTTGCTTTTTATGATGTTGATTCAGCTATTGTTTAGTTATATTACGTAGACAAGTGGTTACTATATTTTTCTTGTTGCCAATTGCGTGTCATAATCATAAGAAACATCCAAATATGGCAAGATCAAACACCAAAGTGAGTATTAATGATGAAGAAGCTTTCAATTAAGATAAATGATTGTATCTTTAACAAACATCCCATTTAGAAGGTACTGGACAAATCAACTTATCACCAAACTATCACACATAATGAAAAAAGATGATAATGATCTAAACGAAAGGTGACAAACTATTATATATATATATATATCAACCTAATAATGAAACGGTGCGTTATGAGCAATTGTTCATAAGAAAATCAAACAAATCAAAATGGAATGTTTTGGCTTCATGGCATAGGGTTTACATGACATTAGTATGTACACCACCCTAACGTTCATTTTATTTGAATTGGGTTTGTTTCTTTGCTATTGTAGCACTCTGTTCTTCCCTAATTTTTATGCTATTACTATTCACGCTAGTGCTATTGTTGTTTTCATGTTACAGCTATTCCTATTGGTGCTGTCGTTGTTGCCACTATTCATGCTGGTGCTGCCATCATGCTAGTGCTACTGTTATTTCTGTGCCTCCACCAAATCCTCCTCGGTATTAGGAAACTCATCCTCGAGTTGAAAAGAGAGTGTGGGAGAATCATCTTGAGGAAGATAAGGACAGAGATCTGCAACATTGAATGCAAGAGAGATATGGAGATGTTCAGGTAAATCAACGTCGTAAGCATTGGGCCCATCACATTTGGAGATGATAAAAGAACCAAGTTTTTGAGGTTTCAGCTTGTTGTAAGTTCCTACAGGAAAACGTTCTTTTCTCATATAAACCATTACTAAATCATCTCCATTATAGGTTTTATCATGATGATGGGCATCGACAACAGCTTTATACTTAAGGTTTGCTTTTTCAATTCTATTTTGAACCTCCTTGTGAAGCTGGGCATAATTTTTGACGAAGGTGGTAGCTCTTTGATGATTTGACAAAGGTAATGAAATGAGACCAGTGGTATTGTTAGGCATCTTGGTATACATAATGCCAAAAGGTTGAACACAGTTAGAGCAATTGACCATGCTATTATAGGCAAATTCAACCTGGGAAAAAAGAGAGTCCCATTATTTTGGTCTATCTAAAACTAGGGTTTGAAGCATTGTACCAAGTGTATGGCTAATAACTTCACTTTAGCCATCAAGTTGTGGATGGTAAAGGCTGCTATACTGCAACTTGGTATCAAACTTCTTCCATAAAACTTTCCAAAATTGGCTAACAAATTTTACATCCCTATCAGAAGTGATAATTTTGCAATACGATGTAGATAGACTACCTCTTGAAAGAATAAGTGAGCTACATAACTTGCATCTAAGGCTTTCTTACAAGGAAAGAAGTGAGCCATTTTGGAGAAGCGATCGGCGACCACAAAAATTGAATTAACATAATATATAGTCATTGAAATACCAAGGATGAAATCCATGGAAAGATCTTCACAAATGGTAATAGGAGTTGGTAGAGGAGTATATAGTCCAATGTTTTGTGTATGCCCCTTGACAATTTCGCAGGTGGGACAACGGGCAATAAAAAAGGAAATTTGGGCAGTCATTTTTTGCCAAAAAAAAAGTTAGGTGATAGCCAATGTGGTCTTATCATGTCTAGTATATGCAACCAAGCCCTTTGAATGGAGATCATGCAAGATGAACTCACGTAGTGATGTTTTAGGATTACGCAGTTGATTACCTTTGAAGAGATAGCGATATAGAATGTGATAATCATCCATGTTGTGATGAAGTTGGCATTGCTCTGAAAGAAAAATATTCATCTGTAGCATATAATTCTTTAAAATTGCTGAAATATTGTAAGTTGAATTTCAAAATGATGAGGAGTGAATATCTTTGGCTCAGTGCATCAACTAGACTGTTGCATTGACCAGCTTTGTGATTAAATGTGTAATGAAATTTTTGAAGGAACTTAAACCAACAAGCATGCAGGTCATTGAGTTTTTTTTGGCAGTTGAGGTATTTAAGAGGCTGATGATCACTGTGAAGAATGAAATCCTTTTGAATAAAGTAGTGTCCCTCGTGACCAAAAGCACGAATGATAGCATAAAGCTCATGCTAATAAGTGGACCATTTTTGGCGTGCTGGATAGAGTTTTTCACTGAAAAGCTCAATTGTTCAGCCTTCTTTGAGAACAGCTCCAATAATGTATCAGTGTCAACTTTAAACACCTTGTCAAAGTTTGGCAAAGCTAAGATCGGTGCATTGGTGAGTTTTTTCTTTAATAGTTCAAAGCTATCCTGTAGGGGTTGGCCCCATTAAAATCATTTTTTTTTAAGACTAGCTGTTAATGGTACAGCTATTTCACTGAAGTTCTTGATGAACCTCCTATAGAAAGTGGTAAGGCCATGAAAACTCTTTAATTCAATGACATTCATAGGTAGAGGCCAATCTACTATAGCTTTCAATATCTACTCCTTCATTGTTAATTATGAAGCCAAGAAAGAAGAGTTTGTCAATGGCAAACTCACACTTCTAAATGCTGAGATACAGCTTGTTCTCTGTCATCACTTGTAAAACTTTTCTCAAATGAGTTAGGTGGTTTTCTTTGGATTTGCTGAACACAAAAATGACATCAAAGTATACCGCTATAAATTGGCCAATAAAAGGTTTAAGAATTTGGTTCATGAGTTGTATGAAGGTACTTGAGGATTTGCAAAGGCCAAATAGCATTACCTACCCCTCATACCTCTAATTTTGAATGTGGTCTTCCACTCATCCTCTAGATAAATTCTAATCTAATGGTAATTACTCTTGAGGTCCAGTTTAGAAAATATGTTAGAGCCTTCAAGCTTATCCAACATGTCTTCGAAACTTGGGATTGGGAATGTGTATTTAGTGGTGATTTTGTTAATAGCTCGGTTGTCTACACATATACACCATGTTTTGTCTTTATATGGGACTAGAAGAGCTAAACAGTGCATGAACTAAAACTTGGATGGACCAAGTTCTTGGGCAAAAGATCATCTATTATGCCTTGCAAAATTTGGGGGCTTGCATAGGAGATTAAATCAATATTGTGTTGTATGTCATGGAGAAGAGGTAATTCATCAAGTTGTTCAGTTGGTGAAAGGTCACAATATTCTTCAAAGAGTGGTTGGATGGTTGGTGGAATAGTAATGATACTGATGGAACCTGTCATCTTTGCATCCTTGAAAATGAAGGCAATTAAAGCATCAAAGTGCTTGTACTATGAGGAGTCCTATTTAACACTTTGAGTGTCAATCTATCTCTAACACCCCATCTCAAAGTACACTAGAAATTTCTCAAATTTGATCGAGGTTGACCGGGTTTGACTGTTGTTGACCGAGAAGGGATCAAATGTTGACTTTTGCTCCCGGTGGAATTTCACGTTAACCGAAGTACTGCTATGAAGTACGCATTGTCACAAGTTCATAAACTAGTAGCACATCTGGTTTGGACATTTCGTTAAAAAGTTATGGACCTACATAGTTTTTAAAATACAGTATTATTTTAATATTATTTTTAAAAGTATGAATAATTGTGCCACATGTCACCAAGTGGGATGCACCATGTGTAATATTTTAGAAGTGACATATGTCAGCAATAAGAAAATACTATATTATATTATTTTGTCTTTATTTTATATATTATTATTTTATTATTTTAATATTTATTTATTTATTCTTTTTCTTTTTGTCTTTTTCCTTCCTTTCCTTCCCTTTCCTCACGTGGGAAAAACACTTTTCTTTTCTTTTCTTTTCCTTTCTTTCCCTTCTCCTTCTTCTTCCCCGAGCCTGACAAACACCAGCAAAACACACATAGTGACTTCTCTCTCTCTCTCTCTCTCTCTCTCTTGACTCTCTCCCCCTCTCTCTTTGACCGGTCATTTTGGTCGGGTTTCAATGGCTGGAAGGCAACACGCACCGGTGGGCTTGAGAGCCCATGGTCAGCCAACATCAGGGGCCAATTTTCAGGCCATTTGGCTAGCGAATGCGCCGGGATCGACCGACGGTCCTCTGGCTGACCCCTTTTTCGGCGGTTTCCGACTGTGAGACCGGTCCTTTTCCCTAGATTTCAACCCCCTGATTTCGAAAATAACCTCCATTTGCCCAAATTCTGAGCCATTTGTGGGATAGAAGAAGGGAAAATTCGGCTGAAACCTTCCGTTGATACCTTATTTGTGAATTTTGGATACCATTTGTGTTAGCCTCCCGGGTATTGGGTATTATTTATCCGAATAAAGTATTAATTTATTTTATCCTGTGTAATATTATTGTTCTAGGATCATGTGTGAGCCGTAGAATTGATCCTATGGAGGATCTTGGTTGGATTGCATGCTCGAGATGAGTGACTCACCTTCAAAATTAATTTCGGGTGTTAAATTATATTTATTTTGTGATAATTAAATGTTTGGATTTAATATTTATGTGTTAAATATTTAACAAAATTATATTTGAAATTTTGATGGCAAAATTTGAATAGATTGAAATGTATATGTGCATTAAAGCATATTTTGATTTTTATAAATTATGGAAATTCATTTTATGAAAATTTGATATTTAAGGGACTTATGATTTTAACATTTTTGATTTATTGTTGAAATTATTGTGAGTTTATTTCAAGCAATAAAAATGCATTTATATGAATTTACGAATTTTGGAATTTTTATGTGATTTAATTATATTTTGAATTTTGAGGAATTGAAGAAATTTATGCGATGGATTTATAACGATGGTTTATAATGGAATTGTGGAAAATTTACGGGTTTAATTGGATGGAATGAATCTGGTAGTATTTATGAGATTTTGAGATTTGAAAATAAATATATTGATTTTATGATTTTTAGATACACCATACACGTACTAGTGTTCTTTATACATGGATATGATTAGCGCACAGGTGGATGTGATGAGTGCGCAAGTGGGTGTGAGTAGCGCACAGGTGATTATGGGGTTGTCCTATGGTTGCCATCAAATGTAGGCCGCCCCTCCATGGCCGGGACGTCTGTTTGCAGCAGTGCGGTAGGACGCCACGCGATCGTATGCCAGTTTCTCTCTTTAACTTTTTGTCTGGCGGTGCTTGGGACGCTGGATACCTTTGGCACCACTGGTATATAGTGGGTGCATCAAATGGTTTTCACGACGTGATTTTAATCATATAATATTTTAGAATTTTATTTAAATTAAAATGTTTTTTAATAGTGTTTTATAAATTAAATTGTTTTGGCATTTTAAATTGAGTTCTATTATTAATTATTTACTTTTATTTTATTTATTTAAATATTTCTTGGATCATTTTTGTTAATGTAAATTTTATTATGTTTTCGTATTAATTGTTTACAATACTTTATTCCCAATTTAATATTTGTCATTAGACTTATTTTTTTATAATTATTTCTCATCAAAATTTTTGGATTATTAATTTATTGTCTTTTATTTGTAAATTATTAATTAAATATTTTCTAGATTTTTTGGGTATAAAATGTTGGGTTTTGCAAAAAATGTTTTAAAAATGGAACTTTTCCAACTGAGTAAATCGTGAGGGTTTTAAAGGAAAATATTATTTTTAACTACCTATTATTTATTTACTTATTTCTTATTAATCAATTGACTAAGTTATTTACCCCTTTATTATTATTATTATTGTATAGTAGATTGGGTTATTCACTGAGATGATTAACATCTCATATTTTTAAAATTTCATTCCCTTAGGTCCAGGATAGTCAATGTTGATTGTTCGTGGGCAAACTCGACGTCTTGGTTCGTTACTGAAAGTCCAAGAGGCTTTTCCTTTCCTTTCTATCTTGTATTATTTTCTTTTTATCTTATATTGTATTAAATTTCATATTCAATTGTAGTTGATAACGCTCTGTATATTTGGATGATTATTTATTTAATTGTGCACTGGTTCCCTGTCATTTATTTGAAGTGCTGAAATTTGTGATAATATTTTGTAGTAGGGTGGGAGGAATAAGGTGGTGTATACAGAAGTGTATTTTCAATGCAGGAAAATTGTGGTAAGTCCAACATTTAGGGAAGGTTCTGCCGGATTTTCCATTTAACGGTCCGGTAGGGTTTCTCTGCGATCAAAGCTTGTCTAGAGTTCCGATGAAAAATTTTGGACTGATCCTGACACTATCCAAGCAAGTTTTGATGTGCGTGTCTCGATTTAGTATTGGAAGCTTGTTTTGGGATTGTACCTGGTGGCATTGGTGGTAAGAGGACAATTTTTTTATCATGCCAGATGAATAAGTTTGTATTCTGTCTTCCATTGTGCTATACATTTCGGTCAAAAAGCCAAGGTCTCCCTAGTAGTATATCATAGGCATCCATCCGAATGATGTCACACTCAATAAAATCAACATAGTTGCTGCCAATAGAGAATGTGACATTACATATTTTAGTTACCTGAATTTCTAAGTCTTGTTTAACCCAACCGATCTTTTAAGGTTTAGGGTGGAGTTTAGTGGGCAAAAGTATAGCATTAACTAATGCTTTTAAAATGACATTCTCAGTGCTGCCTCCATCGATGATTACTTCATGCACCTTACTATTTAGGATGCACTTTTTTTAACAGTGCATGTCCCTGAGTAGAGGTAAGCTTCTAAGGCAAGTAAAGTATTTTCTGTAGTATACATATCACGGGGTCTCCTCCAGTGTCATCTCCACTGAACTCATCAATGCTTCTACGAATTTAACACCCATTTTGTCTACTTAATCTTAAATTTCCTCAATTCCTCTTGCATATGCATTAGTTTTCATTGAGGATACTCATTGGACCTATGTCCCAATTGGTTGCATTTAAAACATTTGAGTGAGTATGGCCATGCATAAGGATTAGTGTTTGTAAGGCGATTGAATGGTTTTAGGGGTTGGTTGTAATTATATTGGAATATTGGTGCTTTCCTTGCAACTTTTTGCCTTGCTCTTGTGGCTGTTTAGAATTAGTATGGGTTGGATATAAAGTAGAATTGGTTGGTATATGGTGTTGATAGTATTGCCTTGGCTTATCAGAGTAGAATTTAGAAAGGGATTTCCATTTGTGGGGAGGTTAGGTAGCCGAGTCTGGAACTGATAATTGCCTCTCTACTCTATTGACTAAGTTCACACTGCATTAAGGTTAACAATGGGGACTAAATGATCCTTCTCTTGAATTGGTTTTGGGAACCCAAGAATATATTGAGCAACTTGTGGTCGTTCAGTCTCTTGCAAATTATTGCGTGAGCTTACACAAAAGAATTTAGTGGTGTAGCCATTCATTGTTTTATTACCTTGATGGAAACTATGGTATTGTCCATGGCGTAATTAGTCATAATCCTCTGGTAAGAAATATGCCATGAGCAATATTTCATTCGTTGCTAAGACCTACCGGTTCTTTACCTTCTTTGTGCCTATTGGATTGTAACTACTCTCACCAAGCAGAAGCACCCTCATGCAACTTATAAGCTACCAATTTAACTTGTTGAGCCTCAGAAATGTTTATGTAATCTAAGAATGAATCAACATTTTGAATCCAATCTAGGAAACTCTCTATATTAACTTGGCCATCAAACATAGGTAGGTCAATCTTAAGTTTGTAATTTGTGTCTTGGTTTTTATTGTACCTAGGTGGTGCCCCTCGTTGTCGAAAGTGTTGGTTGGGAAGAGGATCTTTAAATCGATGCCATGGGTGTTCAAAGAGAGTTACCTCAATGTCATCATCAGAGTCCATGTTTGGTAATGGTAGTTAGGTTTGATAAAAATTTCATGGAAAGTGAGGTGGTGGTGGTGGATCATAAAAGGAAACCTGGTTGTAATGTAGGTGGCTGCATGCTTTGAGGTTAGGTTGGTGCCGATGGGTGGCAAGCTAACTCTCGATCGAGCAACCATCAGTATTAAAGGTGGTGGTGAGGTATGTTGAAGCAGGAATTGTTGGATGACTAAAGTAAGGTTCTTGATCTGCTGCTTCACACCTCAAATGGCCGGAAGCCTTCGTTCCCTGATCTTCACCAATGGTACGGCTGCTTCCCTCATCAGAATTAGCCATAGCACAATTCTCAGTGATCTTCAAGCTCTTATGGCAATTTGATGAAAAAGATTTTAATTGAAAGAAATGATTGTATATTTAACAAGCATCCTATGCAAAGATATTGGAAAACTCATCTTGGTCATCAAGCTATTGCAGATAATGGATAGAAAAGATGAGGATCTAAACAAAAGGTGGCAAACTATTATATATGTATATATATATATATATCAACCTAATAATCAAACGGTGCATCATGAGTGATGGTTCATAAGAAAATCAAACAAATCAGAATGGTGTGTTTTGGCTTCATGGCAGATGGTTCATATGACATTGGTACGTACATGATGAGAATCTGTCTACACCCGTACAACCTACAATCCACTAGGGTGTTGATCCTTTGCAATTGAAGACTAAACCAATTACAAATGGCACAAGCTAAGAGGTTTAAGGATAATCTAGTTAGCTTCATAAAATGTGTGATTAAATTGCAAGAAGGCATGATTATACCTGAAGATTCTAAACCCATGCTAAGCATCTAAGTTGTGAAGGCAGAAATGAACTCGGAAAGCTGTTTTTGTGCATTTATGGACTCTGGGCAGTAAGGAATGCCTTTGTTAGCTTATGAACATGATTAAACTCACCAAGGGATCATATAATTATGCAAAGGCAGAGGCAAAGTTGTCCAAGAACAACATTTGTGCACACACTTAAATTTAGGCCGAAATGACCATGATTGGCGTCGAGAAGGAGATAACTTGTAATCCAAGCAAGTTTTGGTCATTCCAATTAAAGACAACGTGTAGGACCAGTTCTAATCCTATTTCGCATCCTACATGGCATATTTGGTCTGATTTAGAGCTTTAATTAACTGATGATTGGATAAAGACAGCTTATTTGGAAAACTAGTCAACTAGTTTTCTAATCTGAAATTTGACTTTTGTTTTAAGAAATAGTCTCTTAATTTGATTTTTATTTAATTGTTTGCTAGAAAAATTAGTTTAGGAAGGTTGATATTTTATTATTTTGATTGTAAATTAATTAATTTCTATTTCAAACTTAAGGAATTAATTAATCCAAACTAGTTTAGGAAAAGATTTGGAAATTCGGCTACTTTCCTATTCCTTTTCTATGTTGGCCGAATTTAACCTAACTGATTTAGGGTTGATTTCTTGTACCTTTATCCTATTTAAGGGCTTCTTTTTTAATGGAATAGCAGCTTATATTATTATTTAAAAATTATTTGTGAAAATATTTTTCTTTGTTCTCTTTGAAAACCTAAAACATCGAATAGAGATCGCGTATTTTAGTTTGACTTATCAATAAGACATCCATCACTTATTGTAGCGTCTTCATCATATACCAAGATTTCTAATTACAAGTTGATTAAGGGTCAAGGTGACCATTAAAATCTGAACTTAATTTCAATCTAGGCTAATATAATATGGGTGTAGGAATAAGTCGATCTAGGTTCGTACCAGTACACCACCCCAACGGTCATTTTATTTGAATTGGGTTTGTTTCTCTGCTATTGTAGCAGTATATTTTTCCCTGTTTTTGATGTTCTTACTGTTCCTGTTGGCAATGGTGTTGTTTTGATGTTGTTGTTATTCGTACCGTTGTTGCTGCTGTTCCTACTAGTGTTGTCGTTGCTTCTGTGCCTCCATCAATTAGCTAATGGGAACTGCCACTATTGAAATTAAATCGATCATTTTCCTTTTACGTGATGTTAGTGTTACCTTTCACAGACCACCTTACTTGTTTCACAAAAACATTAATGCGATACATATAACCATAAATCCAATTCTCTATGGGCACATTAAGCACATTAAAATCGGTTACCGCTTCATCCATGAGAAAGTTGGTATCGATCATCTCATTACCAAATACATTCCTCTTCACATTCATATTGTTATTATTCCAAACAAAACCACTATCTGGAAACCTATTCAGCTAATTCCAATCCAAGCTTTGGGTGCACTATACACCACCCACAAACTTGAGGAGGCATGATCAGATAAGAGACACGATAGACATAATCAAGCACATAATCAAGAAGCTTATTGTCATTCAACCAATAAAAATAAAAAGAAGGATCAAAGAGAAGTTACACCATATAGAAAGTTCTATCAAAGGGGGAAAAAAAATCCCAATAATAATGCAAAACGAACAGTTGGTGATTTAGGTGATTAAGTTGATATTTTTTATATGCAAACAACATCTAATTTGAGGATTTAATATTGTTTCCTTTTTGCTTTCTTCCTTAAATAACATAATATGAAAATAGGGATTGGATTTGAATTTATCCATTTGGAGCGTCAAACCAAATTTAAAAATCAAAATGAGAAATCGTTAGGAACCCATTGATTTTTTAGAATAAAGAATATTAACCAAATAAAGAAATAAAGAGTCTCTTGGGAACATTTCAAATTCTCTAATCACAACCATTGAATTTATTTGTATTTTTATTTGTATAATATTATCATTACCGATTTGATAAAAGAAAAAATAAAAATAAGTATATATATGAGCAAATTTTATATAAACTCTCTCAAATTTGTATAATTATTTTTAAATCCTATATTTTGAAAAATAATCATTAACATTCTTTTAATTTTCTATATCTATCAAAATAGATTCATTTATCAATAATTGTTAGTTTTTCCCAATTAATTTTACCCATTAAGTTCAAAAAAAAAATTCAATTTGAATTTGAATATAATATTATAAAAATATAATTTTAATCTTTAACCGTTAAAATAATAATTAAAATCAAAAGGTACTATATGAAACTTTTCCATATATATAGTTAATTTCCAATGTTGACGTCCATATTTTATTAAAATGCAAATATAAATTTAAACAATAATTTAAAAAAATATATCATCAATAATAATACTTTAAACTATAATTTTTTAAAAAATTATTATCTAAATTGACGTTTACATTTTAATAAAAATATTAATAATGTCACTATAAAAATTCTGGTATATATACATAAATCCCACAAAATTCAATCACTCTGCGATTTCCCATTGCGTATCCTAGCAAAGCTTACAGTGATAATCTACCAACTTGATGTACCATGTCCCCTCAAAGGCTCAAACCTACCCTCTTTTTTTTCCTTTTTAAAAGACTCAAACCCATTATTTTCTTATGCTTGTACTAGTGCTAGTATTCAAGATACTTTGCTTTGCATAGATATTCCATGTTTTCCCTCAAAATTTTATGAATAAGAGAGAAACTTTATTTTTTTTATTATTATTGATGAGCTATATATTCCTGATCTTCACATCTTCTTGTAAATGCACATATCTAAAAAAAGATATGGCTCTAAAAGTTTGAGCGTCAAAAACGTCATACCCACATAATTTTTTTTTTTTTAAAGAACTCTTAAGTTGAGAGAGAGAGAGAGAGAGAGAGAGAGAGAGAGAGAGAGAGAGAGAGAGAGAGAGAGAGAGAGAGAGAGAGAGAGAGAGAGAGAGAGAGAGAGAGAGAGAGAGAGAGAGAGAGAGAGAGAGAGAAGTTCTTTTTTTTTTTTTTTTTTTTTTTGTAAGTTGAGAGAGAGAGAGAGAGAGAGATGTGCCATTGATAGTTGACAAATTAATATAAGATACAAATATGAAAAGGTGAATAACAAAATAATATCACATCCTTCTGCATTTTTGGTGTCCAAAATCTAATAAAAGAGTTTGCTATATTATTTGGAAATGTTTCTTCATTAGCATTTATTTTTTTGTAGCACAATTTTTTATAGCATTATCTAATAAAAGAGCTTTGTAAAAAATGGTGGAATTTTTTGTTACAGACAATAAAAAGCGTTTTTAAAGTTATTTTTAATATGTTGTTATTTTAATTAATGCACTAGATGCCTTATTTTCATCTTACATCACTTACTGAAGAAGTAATAACCATCATGTTTTTTTAGAAGCACCCAGAGTATTTATTTTATTTTCTATTTTTTTACATAATAAAAGTACTACTTTACTCTTTGCCCAACGTGTAGCTAGTCAAATGTTTTTTATTTTTTATTTTTTCACTCATTGAAAATCCAAAAACACTACAAAACCTGCTCTTGGTGTTAATTTTTAATTTCTCATTAGT
Source organism: Ziziphus jujuba (assembly GCF_031755915.1). NCBI lineage: Eukaryota > Viridiplantae > Streptophyta > Magnoliopsida > Rosales > Rhamnaceae > Ziziphus > Ziziphus jujuba. The sequence continues at coordinate 11,081,690 of NC_083388.1, forward strand.
AATAGACATGCATTTTAATCCTCGTTCTACTATAATGCCTTGAGAGGCTATGAGCTATACTTTAGTATGCATAGATATAGGGACGACAGACTATTACCCCATTTTAATGCCTTAATTTTTGTCCATAATATAATCTCTTACCTCCTATATAGCAAAATTTTTTAGTGGATCTAAGAGGTTTGGAATGGTGGCCTGACACTGTGCCTCCCTGGGCTATTTTTGGTACCATAGGCCCTAAACTTGCTTCCTTTTTTTTTTTTTTTTTTTTTAATTGCACTCTTAGTCCCTTATGTTTTTTGCTGTCAATTTTTTAAAAGATTTGTCACATAAATAGCAAGTAGGACAAACAGTTAAGGATTAAAGTACAGTTTTTGAGAAAATTTCTATTTTATTATATGTAAAGATCTTTATTTTATTTTTGAAATTGCACTTTTTTTTAGTACTTTACCAATTGTTTAATAATAATAATAATAATGATGATGATGATGATGATGATAACAATAATAATCCTTTTTAATAATTTTGTTTTTCAATAGTTTTTGTACTTGACGTTTTTTGTGTCATTTCATTTTAAACTATTTAAAATTACATTTTGATTCCTCATTCTTCGTTTTATGTCCTATTCATGTGATAAACCTGTTAAAAAAAATAACAGAAAAAAATATAAAAAGTCATATTGATGCAACGAAAAATAAATTTAGGGTATGCAAAAAAATATAGAAGGCAAAGTGTGAAAGTGTGTATGGTTTAAGAAGATTCAAGCCACATTCCGAAAGTTTCTACGGAGGATTTAGGACCTAAAACATCTGAAGTACTAATGACAAGAACAAATAATATGGCAATTTATATATATATATATATATATGTCCACTGAAATTAATGTTTGACTCTTATGGGTTTAGATGAAATGAACTTTTTTTTTTTTTTTTTCTATATGGCTAGCGGCCTAGTTTTTTTTTTTGGGCAAATAGCAGCCTAGCTAGTTACTCAAAAGAAAGAAAAGAAGAGCATCTTCAGTATCCAACCTAGCAAAATCCTAGGCTTGCAAAACATAATGCAATCCCAGCCCTATAATCCTACGCACTAGGCAATAATGTCTTCTTTCATGTGTGAAACATTGAAAAATATTGTAGGTGGGGTTTCTTCTTAGATGAAAAAGGTGAACTCTCAATTACCCAAAAAAAAAAAGAAAGAAAAAGAAAAAGGTGAACTCTCGTGCCAATATAAATAAAGATAATTTTTATTACCAAAAAGGAAAAAGAATGAAGATAATATTGAAACTGGGTGTGACCCAACATTCCCATATAGGGTTGTCATCGGCTTGTCAATATGGGTCAACAAGCCAATTGATAGTTTTCCCCACTAGAGTAAGTGATTCTCTGACCCATGTGGTTAATGTGTTATCAGCCTCATGATGCCAAGATGCCGTATGGCAATCCATAAATCAAAATAAATTTAACTAGTGACTTCTATTTGCGGTAAATTAGCCAAAAAATTTCAAAAGCATATCATTCTTCTCTTTGTTTTTGATTTAATATATGCATATATAGAGGCTCTAATGATTGCTAGAATAAATGGTTGCAATAGTCCATGATGTTCTGGTAATAGTAGCCGTCACTCTTCAATTCCCTATTGTTCTTCGTTTAAATGAATCAATTATATCATGTTTCACTGTTATTATATATATTTAGTTTCTTGATTGACAATATATGAATCTATTATCATTATTTCTTGCAAATATGTGAGGACGACTATCGACAAGTATTTGTCCATTTCTTTAGTGAGGGTGTGCCAGACTGAGAGGTCATGCAATATTCAAAATTTTCCACATAGTTTAGTAATCGTTTTTCTGTAGCCAAACATGTATAAAATAAAATTAAGGAAAGCTAAAAACTCTAGGGTGGAACAATTAATTATCTTTTTTCTTTTACTTAGAAGTGAGAAAATTTTGAAATCAGAATTGTTGATTAAGAAAAATATTTGATCATTCTTGAACCAGCAACTAATTACTTAGTTAGAAGACATTCATAAGCTTTTTATTATGTTGGATTGTAATGCCCAAACCAATTTTGTTGAATGGCTTAGAGAGTGTACAGGGTCGAGTTGTCCAGTGAGCTATGACTTCGCGGGTAGCAACCAGATGACAAATTTATTTAAGATAAATTTCATTTAAACTTTCATAATTTTGTTATAATTATATTTATATTCTTTGTTTTTTAAAAATTATCATAAATCTTATTTTTCTATATTTATCAAAATGAATATATATAAGTTTTTGTCAGTATTTGTTTATTAATTTTGACAGTTAAAAGATAAATGGAAACTAAAAATTAATATTTTATAAATGAATGACATTGTAAAAATAGAATTTTAATTTTTAACTATTGAAATTAATTAGTAAAGACTAATAGATGAATCTAATTTTTACAAATAAAGTTTCAATTTTTAACTAATAAAATTAATTAATAAAAACTAACAGATAAATCTATTTTGATATAAAAAAAAATACCTAATTATTTTTCAAAAAATATAAAATCTAGATATAATTAAAGCATAATTGAAGAGATCTAAAAAAAATTTTCCCTTTATCGTCATCCTTGATAAATAAATAAATAGAGCAGCAAAACTTAAGAGTTGCGAAACTTCATCATTATAAAGTTTAGAACTTAAGGGGTAGCGTCCGCAGGACAATTTTATTTAATAAGTCTTACGTTGAATGTATGTTTACGCATGGTTCATAGGGTTATTGTATTCAACCCTTTTATTGACGTCCTCGAAGAAAAAAATGGAGCAGCAAAAATTGAGGGATGAGAAGTTTCATCTCTCACCTTTGAACCTTTTTTTTTTTTTTTTTTTTTTTTTTTTGTAGTCATCAAACTTTCAAACTTCTTGATTAGTGGATGGAAGTAGGGATTACATTGATCTCCATATTATCTTAAATCTTTTTTCTCTTTTAATATTTTATATGTTTGCTGTGAGGTTTGATGATTATGATTGAATTTTCTGGTTAATCTCTTTAAATCTCAAAATCCTAATTAAGAATCCTAATTAGGACGAGCGTCTAATTCTCAATATTAATTTTTGAGCCAGTGGCTCAATCTTTACGGCCAACTCCTACATTTGGCAAATGATTGACAATATTAACAATGATTTATATGCTTTAGATGTTTGACCTAGATATCAAACTTCCAATTACTAATTTCTAAGTTGAAATCCATCTTGATCAGTGTCGAGTTTCCACATCAAGATCAGGGGTCATTTCACGCTCCAAAAGGTTCTATAGAATTTCGGTGCCAAGTTGACACAAAATGTCAAATAAAATGATACAGGGGCAAATGTGGCGCATGCCCTTTAATTAAGATAAGGGTTTCAACACCGACTATATTCCTTTTCATTTTGTTTGTATGTTCTTATGTAAACTATCAAAAGAAAACTCCCAAATGTCCAACTAATGGACTATTATTGACTTTCTCACCTCAAATTAATTTTGACATTTTTATATACCATCAATTTTTTTATCACCTTGATCTATACTATATTAAAATTGATTTAATAATATATTATATTAAAGATTCAATCAAGTTCAAATCAAGTTTTTAATATCAAAACTAATGTATGAACTTCTTTTTTCAACCCTTAAATCATATTAAAAGCTAAAATTTAAAATTACATTTATTAATCACTAATCCAAACTCATTTTTAACTAAATAGTATTTTAATATATCATTAAATTCATATTTTATTATTTTTTAATTTTAAATTTTAACATTTAATGTGATCCAAATACTAATTAAGGAAGACCTTATATTAAAAACATCATGTTGCTAGTATGTGATCCTCACATGTTAAAAATCTATCAAAAGATTTCATCAAAGAATAATATTAGAGATACCATATAATATATCAATATATTTACCAAAAATACATATGTTATTATTTGATTGGTTTATGTTCAATAACTTGTTCACTTATCCATATTTAAGTTATAGTAATATATTAATCAATTAATCAATGATATGTATACTCTTGGTAAACATGTTGGTAAACCAGATGGTGCGTATGCTGCGTGTCACATTATTTTTAATTGGTTTTTTTTTTATTTATCTATTTAAGGGTTAATTTATTCATATTTAATTTATATGAAAATACCAATTTATCATAACTTAATATATATCATTTGATAAATAAATTTAATAAATATTTTAATAGCTCTAACATTATTATTCTTTAACTATTAATTAACATACAATCACCTTGCACATAAACAATATTGATTTTGTTGTATGGATAAATCTAGAGTGATCAAATTTTTTTACCAAAATTTTGATATCCATAATTTGGCATTTTTTAAAAAGTTTGTCTTCCCATATATATATATATATATATATGATAATATCAATTTAACACCATTAAAAAACTGTCACATAATTAGTTACCAAATTTTTGGTAAAAAATTTGGTATATGTAGTATTGCTCTTGTTGTACATATATGTATTATGCATTTATTGAGTGGTTTGACTAAAAAAAAATGAAGGAAATTATTTGAGAGATATACGATTGGCATACAATCAAACTCATATCATCATGTATGGAATTCTCCAAAAAAAAATCATGGTATATGGAATACTAAGTGCTTGTGATTAGATAGGTGATATTGCATTTGAACTTGTTCCTTTTCTTTTCCTCTTTTTACCTAAAAAAGGAAAGAGAAAAAAAGAGTATGTTGAACACCAAGAAATACGAACAAAAAAAAAGACATATTCTCTCTCCTTATGTACAACATATAAGAAAATTAACAAAGTTTCATGCATATTACCATTCTGAGTCCATTATTAATTTATATAAGTTACAACAACTCGTGATGAATGGTTATGATTTTAGATTGGCTAAGGTTTTTCTTTTTCACGATGATAATTAAGATTTTCAAATTTAGTTAAAATAAGACATATTTATGTAGCAAATTTATTTTTGGATGGATTGACAATTCGTTATTGAATTTAGATTTAAAAGGATGAAAATGCTTAACATTTATCACATAAGCAATCCTTTTTTAATAAGGTTATGAATTTCCTTAGTTTGAGGAGTTTTGTATAGATATATACCACAAATATTTTACCTAGTCAACCCAATAATATTGAAGTTTTTTTATCAAAATCTTTAGATTTGTTTGGATTTACTTAATTAGTTAGATTGGACTTACATATTTAAATTTAATTCAAAAGGCTTATCTAATAGGTCTTTAGTATAATATTATTAGATTTATCTTACAAGACTAACTAGCATATAACTCACTGTTGTATTGCGCACTCCAAGTGTGCTTGTTCCTCCCTTCTTTCTTACCATGACAAGTCTTTGTCAAATAACTTCTATGAGAGGGAAAAAGAAGGCGTTAATGATTTTGTGAATTGGATTTTTCTTAACTGTCTACGGCTCCTTTGCATGTGTTCAGGATAGAAATTTTGTATAAATGTATCATCATGCTATTAAGTATTTTTATTTAAATTCTTTTTTTTCTAACAGATGGAATAGAATAACCCGATTGAATTCCAATAATACAAACCAAGAATAACATAACCTTTAATATTCAAGCTGCAAGATGAGAGAACTAATAATCAGAAGCTCTCTCCTATGTTTTTTTGTTAGAAATAAAGCATGTGTACATATATAAAAAAAATTAGACTCACATCAGATCAATTTGATGGTTTTAAAATTAAATTTTTCATTATTAGCCTTTTAATCACATCGATATCTAAGTTTTAGGATTCAACTATTGATTAAAATAGGTTTAATAACATACTAAAACATTATTTGTGCAAAGTAAACATTATAAGGACTCAAATGACCATAAATAATTTTTTTAATCATAACCTTTAAAATGGTTAAAGAATTGAAAAAGAAATCTCAACAGTAAAACCATCAAGCTAACTTGATAGAAATCAGATTCTATATACATATATATATATAGTATTGTTTGATGTCGTCTAACGTGAGCTGGGCATAAGCAATTTCAAAAAGAAAGTAATAATTTTCACATGAATTACCCGGAATTGAACGCTAGTCAAGCAGCATAAGTTACCCAACGTCGCCTGATAAAATATTCCTATATATAAATTATATATATATATATATATATAATCAAGTTCATATCATATTAACGATTTTACTATTAGAATTTTCGTCACCAACTATTAAATTATTTTAATGGTTAATATTTAAAATTACATTTATAATTCATCAAATATTTATCATTCATTTTGCGTAAATAGTATTTTAGTATATCATTAATTTTATATTATATCATTAATTACTTTTTTAAATATCAATTTTGAAAATAATTTAAGAATTAATAAAGAAATATCATATTAAAATTATCATGTTAATTTAATATAAATATGACTCTATAAATTTATATATAAATTGTGGTATGAGTTACGCTGGCTAGTAAAAGTTATAAGGGAAGAGCAATATTCACTGCCCAAAATAAAGAAGCCAATCCTGAGATAATAGTATCTTATGTAATAATAAGAGTATATTGGGTGGTTCACCTTCAATCTAATATTTGACTTAATATTAAAATCAATTATACGGAAAAGTCAATACATCCCACATACCTCAGTAAGAAAAAGGATACAAGCTGATATTTACCTAAGAAATAAAAAAGTTTTTTTTTTTATCCCAATCGAAAGGGTAAAAGTATTGCCTTTAAGTTTCTTATTTCTGTAGTGAAAGTAAAGAAAGTTTATTTTCCTTACTGTTTCCCAGGGGGATAACGAGAACATCATGTTAAAAGTCTTTTATCAAAATATTTAGATTTGTTTGGATTTATTTAATTAATTAGATTGGACTTATCTTTTTAAAATAAATTTAAAACGCTTATGTCATAGGTTTTAGTATAATATTATTAGGTTTACTTTACAAGACTAACTTAAATAGATACTAATTATTAAATATAGGATTTCTAATAATACAAATCAAGAATAACACAACCTTTAATGTTCAACCCCAACGATGAGAGACCTAATAATAGGAAGCTCTCCCCTATGTGATTTTTGTTAGAAATAAAGCATTACATTGAGAGAGAGAGAGAGAGAGAGAGAGAGAGAGAGAGAGAGAGAGAGAGAGAGAGAGAGAGAGAGAGAGAGAGAGAGAGAGAGAGAGAGAGAGAGAGAGAGAGAGAGAGAGAGAGAGAGAGAGAGAGAGAGAGAGAGAGAGAGAGAGAGAGAGAGAGAGAGAGAGAGAGAGAGAGAGAGAGAGAGAGAGAGAGAGAGAGAGAGAGAGAGAGAGAGAGAGAGAGAGAGAGAGAGAGAGAGAGAGAGAGAGAGAGAGAGAGAGAGAGAGAGAGAGAGAGAGAGAGAGAGAGAGAGAGAGAGAGAGAGAGAGAGAGAGAGAGAGAGAGAGAGAGAGAGAGAGAGAGAGAGAGAGAGAGAGAGAGAGAGAGAGAGAGAGAGAGAGAGAGAGAGAGAGAGAGAGAGAGAGAGAGAGAGAGAGAGAGAGAGAGAGAGAGAGAGAGAGAGAGAGAGAGAGAGAGAGAGAGAGAGAGAGAGAGAGAGAGAGAGAGAGAGAGAGAGAGAGAGAGAGAGAGAGAGAGAGAGAGAGAGAGAGAGAGAGAGAGAGAGAGAGAGAGAGAGAGAGAGAGAGAGAGAGAGAGAGAGAGAGAGAGAGAGAGAGAGAGAGAGAGAGATTTATACTCACATAAGATTGATCTGATTGTTTTAGAATCAAATCTTTCCTTATTAGTGTTTGAGTTTCACCGATAGCTAAGTTTTAAAAATTCAACTATTGATTAAATATTGATTTAATAACATACTAAAATATTATTTATGCAAAATAAATACTATAAAAATTCAAATGACCATAAATGAGTTTTTTTTAATCTTAACATTTAAAGTGATCAAATGGTTGAAAAACGAAATTTTAATAATAAAACTAAGAAGTTGACTTGATAGAATTACAATTATATATATATATATTATTGTCTGATGCCACAATATAAGTTGGGTATAGGCAATTTAAAAAAGATTGATGATTCATCAAATATTTATAAGTTCATCTTTTCTAAATAGTATTTTAGTATATAATTAAAATTATATTAGATTATTAATTAATTTTTCAATTTCACCTCTTAATAATCCAACTACTAATAAAAAAAAATTGATATCAAAACTATCATATTAATATAATATAAATCTGACTTGGTGTATATATATATATATATATAAAAATGGTGGTGTGAGGTAGTGTCTAGAAAAAATTATAAGGGGGAAGCAATATTCACTGCCCATAATAAAGAGGCCAATCATGAGATAGTAGCATCTTGTGTAATAAAAGTATACCGACGGGTGGTTCAACTTCAAACAAATATAATACTAAAATCAATTATATGGAAAACTATTCATAAAAACCAAAGAACAAAAAAAATTATATGGAAAAGTCAACACATCCCACATATATGTGTCGATAACTACGAAAGGGAAATAAAAAGGTTTTTTGGCACTCTAAAGGGTAAAACTATTGCACTTAAGTTTCTGATTTCCGTAGTGAAGGTAAAGAAAGATTATTGTCTTTACTGTTTCCATGAAAGATAAAGAGAACATCATATGGTGTGCATCATTATTTGTTCATGAAAACATAAAAATGGGCCCACAAGCCCAATCAAGATCAGGAAACCAACATATCCTGAGATTTCTTCTCGTACTTGAAACCATACGTTTCCGATTCATCAGCACACCATACAAAAATACCCCCAAGCTTCCCTTGGCCCATCAACTCTTTGCAGGCCTCAAAAAACCCATCTTCAGGGCCCAAACCTTGCCTACCACCACTGATAAAGCTGGCTAAAATCTGACCTCCTTTGTAGTTAGAAGCTTGTATGTCGAAGTATTTGACAAACTGAGACACACTTGGCTTGTCATAAGCATAAAATTGGAAGTTCACGTAGTCTATGACATGCCCATATTTGTTCCAAAGAGCCCTGTAATGCTTTTCAACAGGCCCATCATCATCATCATAAGGGGCAATGGAAGCAAACTTGATGGTCCTACTTTTCTTGAGATTCGATATGAGCCGTCCGATGCATTCCGCGAAGGTGTTGGGATCCGTGATGAAGTGCTCATAGTCAATATCAATACCATCTATATTATATAGTTTGATCATTTTGGTGAGCGAATAAATGGCATTTTGAACCCAAGAGTCTATAGATTTGGGTGCAAAATTTGCCTTCTTGTTGCCAACAGTATCACCACCTAAGCTTAGAGCAAGCTTGACATTGGGATGATTGCGTTTGGTTGAAGTAATCTTAGCAGACGTAATATGCTTGCTTTCCCAAAACGCATTGAATATTCCATCTGTTGGTGATGGATTGCTACCAGTTGAGTAATCAATTGCAAAGGCAAGGATGAAGTGAAATTCTACATTGGAATTAATTGGCACATCAGATAACTTTATTGAATCAGATTCTGCCCCTATGTACTCCCGGAAGAGTTTGGAATTGGCACCTACAAAAAAAAAAAAAAAAAAAAAAAACAATCCCATACACATATATTGTTATGATTTGATTATAGATCCATTAATATTAAAATAAAGATTTTTGCATTTATTTTTCTCCTGATTATGCATAAGCATGTTTAATTAGGATGCTTACTCTTAGTTGGAGTGCTGGAGAGGAGGGTGACCAAAAGGGTAGTGAACAACAACTCCATGCACTACCAATATGTTTGTTGATGAGAAACCTGAGACTGCATTAGTACTACCCATCACAGTAAATTTATAATAGTGGTGAAAAATATGGATTCTGCCATGAGAAGTAGCTGAGGGCTCTTGTTCTTACCGCCAAGAGTACATTCTCCTCTGTCTCTCTTATATGGATATATAAATGTGTATATATTATATGTATTGTATAAATGTGTATATATTATATGTATTTCTATAATTTTACTAACTTTATCTCTGCCTTGTTGCCTTGATGAGAGTAGAAATGAATGCATAATAATAAAAGTGGTCGCCAAGTGTATGAACTGAACAATGGGAGCTTAGACCAATGGTAAAGCAAAAAGCTGGTACCATAAAAAATTTAAAAAAATAAATAAAAATACAAATAATTGTCAAAGCCAGTAATATTGTCGGTTTCAGTAAAAGTAGAATTGAACTGCATTATAGATGTTGGATTCTTGTCCTTTTTATCTTATGTGGTTTTTCTGTCATGTTGTACCACCTTGTACGCTAGATCCCATATAAATTAGACAGATATTACCTAGAAATATATATATGGTTCCGTAAAATTAATTTCATTGCCCTTAATTGGTTTTGAAATGTTTCTTTTAGAAGCTTGAAATATGTGAAGGATTTAAGCTACTTCTGATTGAATTGAACTAAACTTTTGTGTGTTTTTTTCTCTTCTGCTCTCAACCAACATTTTGGCCAATTAATATGTGGATTAAGTTGAAGAACAACACACAATTGAGGTATTTTTAATAAATAAAAAAGAAGAAGAAGAAGAAAATTTGTGCATAGATACTTTTGTGAAAAATATTTTATTTGACCGTCACATGTAACAAAGTTTATTCTTTGTTTGTTGCTTACTAGTTATAAACAGACAGCAATCTCATTGCCATTTTAAACAATTAGCAATTACGTTATTCAAATGTTCTTTGGATTCCCCCACTGTGGGGAAATTTAGGAGATTGTTAATAATATTAGTCCTATGATTCTTAATCATCCAAAGCAGGAGCACATTATTAAAACTATGCTTGACTCAACTTCATCAAACCAACCAAATTAATCTAGCTGTTTCATAATATGTTCTTTTCCAAATCCGAGATGATTGAAGACGATATAAATATATCCTATAGCTTCAAGGATAGGAGAAGATCACAAGTTATGTCCATGAAAATTCATCCATTTGTCCCCTCAGATGTTCTGTCTTGTTTTCGTTTCGGTTTTGATATTTTTGCTTTATTTTGTCTGAAAAATAATTTTCTTTTCTTCTTCTGGTGTTGTAGTCGGTGAAATTTTAAATTCATTCATTCAAAAACACACAATAAATTAAAGTGTATTAATTAACACGATATGTATCATTTTACATAGACATACAAATGTAACCAGAAATGTTTTGCATACTAGAAGATACACAGCATCATGCAGTAAAATACCATGGAATCAAATATAAAGGTCTGTCTCTGGCTAGTGGGGAGTAGCCAGAAGTGCTTGAGATTGCTTTTCATAGCGAAAACCGTTTGCTTTCGAATCATCTGCAGACCAAACAAAGATACCATGAAGTTTGTTCTGACTCTTAAGCCTATTGCAGGCTTTGAAAAAACCATTTTCAGGGGATAATCCACCAGTTCCACCGCTGATAAAGCTTGCCAAAACCTCTCCTCCATTATAATTTGAGGTTTGTGTGTTGAAGTAATCCAAGAACTGTGACACTGACGTGTCTTTATCATATGCATAGAATTGGAAATTCACATAGTCTATTAGATGACCATAACTCTTCCACAATGCCAAGTAATGGCTTTGAACTTGATCATCATCAAATGGAGCTATAGAGGCAAATGATATAACCCCATTTGCCTTGAGCGTTTTTATGAGTCGTCCTATGCACTCAGCGAATGTATTAGGATCACCATTGAAATGCTCGTAATCGATGTCAATACCATCTAGATTGTAGTCTTTGATAATCTTTGTGAGTGAAGAAACTGCATTGGAAACCCAAGAATCCACAGAGGACGGATTGAAGTAAGCATGGCCACTTCCAACACTATCCCCTCCTAGACTCACCGCTACTTTAACATTCGAATGCTCAGTTTTTATGGACGAAACTTGGGAAGGGCTGAGATTTTGAGTGTCCCAGAAAATGTTAAATTTGCCATTTGTAGGGGAAGAACCTGAGGTGTCGTAGTCTATGGCGAATGAGAGAATGAAGTGGAATTGGACATTCGGGTTGATGGGGACATCAGAGAACTTAACATTGTTGAACTCAGCACCTATGTATTCTCGGAAGACGTCCGAATTAGAAGGGGACGCTTGGATCAATATGTGGGAGATGAAGATTGATTGAAGGAAGAAAAGGGTGATGAAAAGCTTTGAGAGTTCCATTGCTGTTGAAGATTAAAGTTTTTGTGGCTGTGAGTGAAATAGAAATTGTTAGGTTGATTTATATAGTGGATGAGAGAATAGAAGAATGCCAATCGGTCTAAACATGTGCCGTAGACGTAGCTGTGTGATGCAAGTCCGTTACTCCACTTCACACTATGTTAAAGAAAGAATGAGATTATCTTTGACTACAGGAAAGCAGCCTAACTTGTTTGAATCCTCCTTTGTTTTTTACTGCAAGAATATGTCTACTTGGAAACTTTTTCAACAATGATAGTGATCTGTTCAAGTATTTGTTTACTCATAATTCGTCTGTTACTGTATTTTTCAATAAACTGTTTCCTTACTGTACTGTACTGCTTTTTCTTCTTCTTTTTTATTTTATTTTTTTTTTATTTTTTTTTGGGTTCCTTTGAGTAAATTGTTTTCTCCATTATGATCTAGGTTTTTTTGAATCCATATGATCTTTGCAGTTTAAGCTAACTTTGGAGCCATATTGACCCATCAACCATCTCTTTTTGGGGCAGTTTTACTAAGTAATAGATATTTTACTATTTGGTTTATGAAAACTCTGTTTTCCATGTATTGCTGCTATATTTTCATTCTGCATTAGTTAAAATATTTATAGAAAATCATATGCATGAAACAGAGAACACTAATGAGTGTTACAATGGTGAACTGCAATGGACCTATATTTCAAAACTATCTTTGTATTTCTTGGTTTCACATTGTAAAACAACAAACAGCAACCTAGATGAATCTATGATATATAAAATAGATAACATGTATAAATATGTATCTGCATGTTTATTTCTATTAATTTTCCTAGAAACAGAGGGAAAATGTGAGTAGAAGGTCATCAATTAATCGACCATCCCAAAATAAAATAAATAAATAATATCCATCTCACTTCATTGACACACATGTTGTAGTTGATTATTTCTTGAGAAATAGAAGATTAGAACAAACTCATGCTCATCCATACTGAAATTTTAATGATTTAGTAAACTTGGGTAAAATGAAAAAGGCATGCACTTCAGCAGATTCATGGCTAAGGACTGTAAAATGATTTGAAGTCCTGAGAAACAATCATGACTTATAAAAATACAATTATTATATTGTTATCTGCTCAGAAAGTTTGAGCTTTCTCATAAACTCCAACATACTTTTCCAAACATTTAATAAACAAAATTATCCACTGATCAACTTCAAACGAATAATTAGTTTAGGGAGGTTTATTTGTTTCTGCTTCGGCTTCTGGTGCTGCCATCCATTAGATAGAGAAATTTTATTCATTCGTTCACAAATACTTACACAAAATGCAATCTTTTTACACACACATAAATAGAAACACAACCAGAAATTCGTACGTCTGAGAAGATAAGCAACGGCACACAGTAGTACAGTACTCTTGAGTCAGGTAGAAAACAGGCATGAAAACTTACGTACTCTCATAACATACAATACAAGGTCTAATTTAATGAGAGGCTAGTTGAGAGTTGATAATAGCTCTTGTGATTGCTTCTCATGGACAAAGCCATTTGCCTTTGAGTCATCTGCTGACCAAACAAAGATACCATGAAGTCGCTTGCTACTCTTGAGCTGATTGCAGGCAGTAAAAAAGCCATTTTCTGGTGACAATCCACCACTTCCACCACTGAGAAAGCTAGTCAAGACCTTTCCACCATTATAATTGGAGCTTTGGGTCTCGAAGTACTTAATGAACTGACTCACAGTTGTTCCTTTACTGTAAGCATAAAACTGGAAATTAACAAAGTCTATGACATGGCTATAACTCCTCCAGAGAGCCAAATAATATTTCTGAACTTTAGCATCGTCAAATGGGGCTATAGAAGCAAAAAAGATATCTCCATCATTCTTGAGGGTAGTTATGAGTTGTCCAATACACCTAGCAAAGGTGTCGGGATCAGAACTGAAATGCTCGTAGTTGATGTCGATTCCATCCAAATTGTACTCTTTGATAATGTGTTTTAGCGAAGAAACTGCATTAGAAACCCATGAGTCCACTGAAGAAGGATTGAAGTGAGCATGGACATCTCCCACAGTATCCCCTCCTAAGCTCAAGGCCACTTTAACATTTGGATGGCTATTCTTGATGGAAAGAACTTTGGAGGGGCTAAGATTATAGAAGTCCCAGAAGATGTTAAATTTCCCATTAGTAGGACTGTGGGATGAAGAATCAGAAGTATAGTCAATAGCAAAGGACAGAATGAAATGGAATTCAACATTTGGGTTGATGGGAACATCCGAAAATTTAACATTGCAGAACTTAGCTCCTATATATTCACAGAAGAGCTTCGAGTTTGCACGGTGAATGGAACTCTGAGCAACTTCCATTGTTACCAAAGACTCTGCTCTAATTAGAAGCGAAGTCAAATATCCAAAGCTTGATGCAGTTGATTACTGAACTTAATATTAAGAAGAATGGTGTGTGAAAAGTAGATGTTGCTGTTGAGGTTATGTCTGGCAGATCATATTCTGCTTGGTAGACAATTATAAAAATGTTAAAACTCATTCAGGCATAGTTTCAGATACAACAAGCACAACTTAACCGCCTAAAAAGTTCAAACAGATTATAAGAATTAGCCCACAAACTGAGTATTGATCCTGGAGGATCTGGCAATGAATACATATAGCATATATACAGCGTCATTTATTCAAGCACAAGTTTCATCAGGGTTAGATCAGCACAAAAAAGCATAGGATTTTCAACAAATTTAAAAGCTAAATGAAAACATGAAAAATATTAACCAAAAACTTATTGTGATTCTCCAAAGACAACATACCGAAAGTCCATAACTCTGAAGTAAGCTTGTAAAGTTTGAGAGAAAACTTCAGCTTCTTCTCTGCAAAAGAAAAGGAAGCTACTACCATGACTGAATCAAGATAATCAATAGGATTAAAAATAATAATAATAATAAAAAAATAAAAGAAGATTAAAAAAAAAAAAAAAACACCAAAGTTGCATCAGCAAACCAGGGTTTAATCTCATCACTTGCAACCCCAAAGTTCAAATTAGTTGAAATTCATTGTTTATAGATAAAAATGACAAGAGAAACACCAAATTCCTTCAAAGTCGACCATTACATATATATTAAAATAAAACAAGCAACCATAAAAAAACATGTGAGATGCAGCTTAATCTCTGATAAAGATAATCACCAGAGGTTAAAAAATAATAATAATAAATAGATTAGAAAACCAAAATTGCATCAGCAAACCAGGGTTAAATCTCATTGCTTGTAATCCCAAAGCTTAAATCAGTTGAAATTCATTGTTCATAGATAACAATGACAAGAGAAACACCAAATAGCTTCAAAGTCGATCATTACATATATATCAAAATGAAAAGAAGTTTTTATTATAACTCTAAAATAATACTATATAATATTATTTTTGTACACTACTATTTAAATATATAAAAAATATAAAAATAACTATATATATTATTTTTAATACTTAAAATATCTACAATCTATAGACTCTAAATTAAGCAAGAAAAAAATTTTTTTTTTCATAAATCGCTTAAAAATTAAATATTATTCTATAAAAATCTTTCACAATGATTTTGGATAAAACTGATAGTTATAAAATTACATAAAATTTTCTATCTGATTAGAACACATTTGGACAATAAAAAAATGTATTTGTTAAAGTGTTCAATATCAAAATTATGAACATTTTTAAAAATATTTGATCGTATACTTGTGAACATATTTAAGATGTTCAGTCACATACTTCTAAAAATATTTGAGATGTTCATATCTGAAAACATTCACTTGTATACTTTTGAATGTATTTGAAATGTTTAATCGTATATTTTTAAACACATCTGAGATATTCATTTTCAAAACGTTCGATCACATATTTTTAAAAATATTTAAGATGTGTAATCACATATTTATAAATACATTTGAAATGTTCAATCGTATACTTCTTAACACAAATATGTTTAATTAATAAATGTCGTAAATAATAATTTTAAATAAAAATATAAATATAAATTTATAATGGGACTATAAAAACTTGGTTTAGTAGTACAACTAGAGCTTATGTAAAATAAAACAAACAATCATAAAAAATGTGACAAACAATCATAAAAAATGTGACAACTTCAGCTTAATCTCTAATAAAGATAATCATCAGATATTTAATAATAATAATAATAAATAGATTTAAAAAGAAAAAAACCAAAGTTGCATCAGCAAACTAGGGTTTAATTTGATTACTTGCAGCCCCAAGGCTCAAATCAGTTGAAATTCATTGTTTATAAATAACTATTACAAGGGAAACACCAGATTCCTTCAAAGTCAACCATTATATATATAGGAAAATTTTATAGTGCGGACTAGTCTATATGCGAAACACACCTAAACGGATATTTTTGGAGAAAAAAAAAATATCGACTTTTATTATATATGTTTACATAGCATATAAAGCAAAACCGATATTTATTTTCAAAAAACGTCGATTTATGTGTAGTCTGTACCGTATAACTACTATATGTACAGGGAATGGCTACTATCAGATCCGGCCGGATGGTGTATTTTCGAACCAAAAAACATGCTAAAATCCACAGCCATTAGATTGTCACACTTGGCACGAACGGATAAGATTGAAGTGCAACTCACATGTGAAAGTTTGGCCCAAATCTCCCCTTCCTGCTCGCTCGCTCCGCCGGTACCAAAATTCCCCCAAATCCAACCCTAACCATTTCAAAGAAAGCCATATCACCATAAATTATTGAGCTTCTCTATTTTTTGCACCAAAATGAATCATCATCGACACTTCGATAAATAAAATTTTCCAAAATCATTCCATAATTTCTTTGCATATCTAATTATACAATAAAATAAAACTTTTAAATTATTAAAAACAAATTCAGTGTTTCTTTTGCCCATTTTCAAAATCCAAACTTTGTCACAATTTCAATATAAAGCCCTCATAAAAGCTCAACAATGAATAACAATGGCGGCAGCTTGATGCAAAGGCTTATCTTTTCTTTTCTATTTTTTTTTTTAGTGAAGTGGAGTGGCTTACTTTATTCTGATGTTCGAAATATCTCTCTATCTCAACTCTTGCACAGTTAGCAAATGGGTGGATATCCAAGATCACCCTTTTCCTATTTTCTATTATTTTCCCAATCTCAAACCCATCTGCAGAAAGTTTGGTGAAGATAAAATATCAAAACAGAGAAAAAAAAAAAAAACAAATGGAAATGCAGAAAGAAAAGCCATTTTCTGACTATCAATGTAATACACGTGTCAAACAATGAATGATAGTAGTACCAATGGCTCCCTATTCTATTAGAAAATTTTCCCTAGTGGTGGTGATGATGATGATCACACGTGAGTTGCACTTCAATCTCATCCATCCGTGCCAAATGTGACAATCCAATAGTTGTGGATTTTAGCATGTTTTTTGTCCGAAAGTACACCGTCCGGCCGGACTTGATAGTAGTCATTCGCTATATATATATATATATATATATATATATTAAAATAAAATAAACAACCATAAAAAAAAAATGATAACTTTAGTTTAATCCTGATGAAGATTAGTCACTGATGAAGATAATTATCAGAGATTTTAAAAAAAATAATAATAATAAACATATTTTAAAAAAAATAAATCAAAGTTGCATTAGCAACTTAGGGTCTAATCTCATTACTTGCAACCCAAAGCTCAAATCAGTTGAAATTCATTCTTTATAGATAACAATGACAAGAGAAACATCAAATTTCTTCAAAGTCAACCATCATATATATATATATATATATATATATATATATATTAAATAAAACAAACAATCATAAAAAAATGTGACAATTTCAGCTTAATCTCTGAAATTTCTAATGAAGATAATCATCAGAGATTTAAAAATCATAACAAAATAATAAATAGATTTAAAAAAAAAACCAAAGTTTCTGTTGGAAATAATGTATAAATATATGTAAATACATGTGGATCTAAAATATGTAATCAAAATACAGGAAAATTAAATAAAATAAATTATTAAGAACCTAGATCTCCTTTAGTTTGGTGATCTGCTGGTTGAATAAATTATCCGAGACCTGTATAGTACCATAGTGTCCTTAAGATAATTTATGTCCCACCGATATAAATGTTTTTCCGACGGTTGTCTCCTAAAATACAACGGATTCTTGAACTCTCGAACATAGCACCTCCAAAGCTTTCCCTTCGAACTTTCAGTGCACTTGATCTTTACCACACTAATAGTATGCAAAATATGCCAAAAAACAAATTTTTCCTCTCTTTTTTCTTAAACCACGTGAAGGGAGGAAAAACTAGAAAAAAAAACTCTTTTTTTTAATTTCACCTCTTTTTTTTTAAAAGATTTTTTCCTTCTTTCAAAAACCCAAAACGGAAACAATTAAAACTCATTTAAAGCCATAAAGGCCCAATTAAAGCCCACAAATCATTCACATTAATATTCAAACGTTAAAAAAAATGTTACAATCCTCCACATGAATGATTTGACTACTTGGACTATGCAAGACTCTAGTGGTAAAGCTCTGCAGTTGAAACCTGCATAGGATAGGTAAATGTTACTCTTTGAACCTTCCCTTATGAGACTATATCTTCTTTACTAAGTAATGGTAGATACAATATCTTTGAATCATTAAGTCATTTGTGTGAATGAAAATGTAGTTCACACATATTCCTTCTTGGTACACATCAGTTCTCATTGTTGTATTCATTTTGGCCTTGAACACCTGTTCGATTCTGCAAGAGTTTCTAAATAATTACACCCTTAACAATTCTTCTTTGAAGCTGCCACTCTTCTCTCTCATGTAGGTGACTCCTATTTCCAATGTAATCAGCATCACTATGCAAATATTACTAAACACACACTTATAGGAATCATTAAAAGCATATTTCATGCTTAACCTCTTTCTATCACTATTTCATCAAAAGAATGGGTAGAGGATTAACTCCCACAGTGAACTATACCAGTCTTTACAATTGCATTGTCCCATTGAAACTAGATCTTGGGATCTTCAGTCAACTAGGTTGGGTTTCCATTGTATCGACTTTACTCACGGGCTTCAATCCCATTTCCCTCGATGATTTCTCAACTAATTTTCTATTTAACCCTTTGGTTAACAGATCCACAACATTATCTTTAGACTTTATATAGTCTATTGAGATAACTCTTGTTGAGATTAGTTGTCTAATGGAATTGTGTCTACGACGAATGTGTTTAGACTTTCCATTATACATCACATTTGCGCCCTGCCAATTGCAGATTAACTATCACAATATATACTTATTGCTGGCACAAGTTTCGGCCACCTTGGAATGTTCTCCAAAATTGGTGTAGCCATTCTGCCTCTTCACCACATTTATCTAATGCGATGAACTCAGATTCCATCATGGATAGAGCTATTACTGTTTGTTTTGAGTACTTCCATATTACAGATGCACCCGCTAATGTAAATACATAGCCACTAGTGGATTTTGAATCCTTGATATCTGATATCCAATCAGCATTACTGTATCCTTCTAAAACAGCTGGATATCTTGTATAGTGCAGTCTGTATTTACGATTATATCGTAAGCATTTTAATACTCTAATGATTCCTTTTCAATGATCATCATTTAGATTACTCGTGTATCTACTCAGTCTATTTATAGCGTAGGCTAAGTCTGGTCTTGTATAATTCATTAAGTATATTAGACTTCCAATCACCCTTGTATTCCACTTGAGATACACTCTCTCATTTATTCTTGGATAAGTGTAAACTCACATTTATGGGTGTTCTGGCTATATTAGTATTATCTTTACTAAAATTAGCCAATATTTTATCCACATAATGCATTTGACTAAGAATGATTCCATTCGAAGTCCTTGTGATTTTCATTCCTAAAATCACATCCGCAAGCCCTATATCTTTTATATTAAATTTGGATTTCAACATTGCTTTCATAGTTCAGACCATATTGTCGTCACTACCTACTATGAGTATCATCTACATACAACCAAAGAATGACATATCCATTCTTTGTATCTTTTACGTAGATACATTTGTCACATTCATTTATTTTAAATCCATCACTTAGCATGGTACTATCAAATTTTTGATACCATTGCTTCGGAGTTTGTTTTAGTCCATATAAGGATTTCACCAATCTACAGACTTTCTTCCTTTTCTTTTCCTGGTGCAGAGAAACCCTCAGATTGTTCCATGTAGATCTCTTCATCTAGATCTCCATTAAGAAAGGTTGTTTTCATATCCATTTGATGTACCTCAAGATCCCGTAATGCAGCGATCGCCAGTACCATCCTTATGGAATTTATTCTCCTCACTGGAGAATATGTATCAAAATAATCAAGACTTTTTTGTTGCTTGTATCCTTTAATTACAAACCTTGTCTTATATTTATCTATTGTTCCATCTGCTTTCATTTTCCTTTTAAAAATCCGTTTGTAACCTAAAGGTTTATAATCTGGAGGAAGATCTACTAATTTCCAAGTATGATTTTGCAAGATGGAATCAATCTCACTTTTTACAGCTTCTTTTCATAAATTCCCTTCAAGAGAATTTGTAACATCTTGAAAGCTGTGAGGTTCACTTTCTAGCATATACGTAAAAAAATTTGGACCGTAGAATTTTTCTATTCGTACTCTCTTGCTACATCTAATCTCAACCTCAATCTAAACATCAGTTTCTTGTTCTTGATCACTATCTTGATTATCTTCATCGATAGTATCATAAATTCATTTAATGAACTCGGTCTTTCTTCCACTTTATATGGAAAAATATGTTCAAAAAATGACGCATTTTTCGATTCCATTATCGTATTTTTGTGTATATTAGTAATTTCTGACCTATATACAAGAAACCGATATGCAATACTATTTTGTGCATATCATATGAAGATACAATCAACTGTTTTAGGATCTATCTTCACTCTCTTTGGAGTGGGTATGACAACTTTAACTAAACACCCCCACACTCGTAAGCAATTATAGGAAGGTTATCTTCCTTTCCATAATTCATAGAGTGTCTTAACTTGGTCCTTTCAGGACACTTTATTTAAAAATGTTGTTTGCCGACAAAACGGCTTCCCCCCATGAGTTTTGAAGTACTCCAAAACTTATTAGCATTGCATTCATCATTTCTTTCAAAGGTCTATTTTTTCGTTCAGCCACACCATTTGATTATGACGAATATGGTGGATTAACTTCATATATAATACCATGTTGGGCACAATACTCTCCAAATGGAGTCACATACTGTCCACCACGATCACTTTTGATCACTTTAATTTTTCGAGTGAGTTGATTCTCAACTTCTGTTTTATAAAGAATAAATTTCTCTATGGCCTCATCCTTACTCTTAAGCAAATACACATTGCAATATTTTGTGTTATCATCAATAAAGGTGATAAAATACTTATTACCACCTCTAGTCGGTGCAAACTTTAAATCACATACATCACAATGTATTAAATCCAAATGTTCATTATTTCTTTCAATTGTTTGATATGATAACCTCATTAATTTTACCTCTACACAAGTTTCACGCTTATGTTTGGTATCAATATCAAATGTGGGAATATGATTCAAGTAAATTAACCTCTACAAAGAATTAAAATTAACATGGCCTAGTCTATCATGCCATAAAATAGAAGACTCAAGCAAGTAAACGAAAGAAGTACTAGCTTTATTATTAATATTCTTTGGCTTTACAATCATTACATTCAATTTGAACATACCATTGACTACATAGCCATTTCCCATAAACATTCCATATTTGGACAAGATAACCTTGTCTGATTCAAACGCTAAGTGAAATCCATGTTTGCTTAGCAGCGATCTAGACACCAAATTCTTACAAATAAATGGAACATACAATACATTATTAAGAGTTGGATTCTTCCCACAGGTCATCTTCAGGACTGTCTTGCTCTCCTCTTGAATTTCAAATTTGGCAACGTTACCTGTGAACAACTTCTCCCCATTTTCCTTTGGTTCGAAGGAGGTGAATATGCTCTTACTGCACACACGTGGCAGTTTGCACTTGTATCTATCCACCACTCTCTTGGATTTGAACCCACTAAGTTCACCTCAGAGACAACAGCGCTTAGGTTAATCTCATCAACCTCTCTTGTGATGTGCTCCATCATCCTTACCTCTTTGTTCCTCTTCCTTTTCGACATTTGCATTCCACCGTTCTGTGACTCATCTTGTCACAATTAAAACACTTGCCTTGGAATTTGGCCTGCTTGAAGATGCCTCTTTAGGTCATAACTTGGAATTGTTTCCAAGTTTCTTCTTGTTCTTGGAACTACTACTATGCTCCAGAACATTGGCCTTCACTTCGGCCTTCATGGATCTTCTATCAAACCTCCTATTGTTATCTTCAATTCGAAGCTTTCCAACAAGAGCCTTTATGTACATTTCCTTTCTCTTGTGCTTGAGATAATTTCCGAAGTCTCCCCAACTATGAGGCGGCTTCTCAATTATATCAGCAACTTGAAAGGCTTCATTAATGAACATCCCTTCGGCTAGAAGTTCTTGGAAGAGCACTTGCAAATCATGTACTTGACTCATCAGTGGCTTGGTATCCCCCATCATATAGTTCAAGAACTTGCCTACCACAAACTTCCCAGACCTAGCGTTTTCAATCTTATACTTTCGGTCCAAAATTTTCTACAGCTCTTTCGCTGACTTCGTGCCACAGTATACTCCATATAGAGCATCACATAGACCATTAAGGACATAATTATGACATAAATAATCATAATTCTTCCACGCATCTACCGTCATAAGAGTTTCTTTGTCACTCTCTTCATCACTTGGTGGTGCGTCTTCAGTCAGGAATCTCATAAGGCCTAGAGTAGTTAAGTAGAGCAACATATCTGCTGCCAATTCTTAAAATTAGCTCCATTGAACTTCTCAGGTCTCTCTGCATGATTTCTAGAAGGAAGCACTTGAAACACAGAAGTCTAAGTGGGCACTTATGCAATAGGCACATCTCCACTTGCCATTTCTGTAAATCACAAACACAGAAATCAATCAGTTGTTATTTTCTATCTCAACAAACTAATTAAAGCAATTTCCAAAAGGAAAGGTTTCTGTATACACTACAAAAATTAATGTATACACCCTCAAAAGTCCCACAAGGCTGATATCATCACCGATGTTACTGTTCACATGTCACTGTTCACATGTTACTGTTTAGGCATCACTGTTTATCAGTCACTATTCACGTATCGTTGTTCACTACCACATGTCACCGTTGAGTTGATTTGGCATCACCATGTGTCACCACGATGACCGTACTTCAGAGGATGAAACGTTTCACCCGATTCAAGTTGACATGTGGCATCTTTTGAGCGCGACACATGTCACCTACTGAAACTGACACATGTCACCTGTATCCAATCGACACATGGTGTCTCCATTATTCAAAATGTGTCATCGGCAGATGTTGAAACATGTCACCAGTTATAGGTCAACATGTGGCCCCCTTGTGGCTCGACATGTGGCCTCTCCATGGGGGACCACGTCGCCTTACCACTATGCGCCATTTGTTGATGCCTCGTCTCACCATGTGGTACTCTCTCATTGCAACATGTGGCAAGCCCATTCTTAATCAGGCCGACTCCTTTTGTGCCTGGGTCCAACCTGGGTCTAAGTTTTGGGCTGAACAATAGCTTGTTCTAACCACGGGCTAGGCTTTGGAATTGGACCGGGTCCATCAGAATTTAAAATTTAAACCCACCAACCAAGAAACCTATCCAAACCCATTTTTCCGACCCACCCGTTTTCTGACCTATCTTCAACCTCAATCGGATCAAAATTGACCCATTTTAGTGATAAACGGGTTTTTCGATCCGGTTTCAATTTTTTAACCATTTTTCCGGCGACGTAAAAATACCAGAAAAATATCAAAATGTTTAAAAATTCATAGGTAATTCAATTTTGGGAAAAATTTTGATTTCAAACAATCATAATGAATTGCCCAAGAATTTTAAACCCACAGGAGAGAAAAAATAGTATTTTGCTTCCATACACAAATGAACAAAGAGATCATAACAGGGCATGTATATTTTAAAGAGCTATATATATACATTTTAATAAAATAAAACCAAAAAATCACAACATGCCCATCACACAATCTACCCAGGTTTGAAGCCAAAACCTTTTTTTTTTTTTAACTCTAACCGAAACAAAAACAAAGCAAAAATAAAACATGGCATGTCATTTTATGAGAATAAAATTTTATAAAACAAACAAAAATTGTATACCCACAAAATTAAAACCATGGGAATATATTTTTATTTTCCTTTATCAGACCCGACACAAACCAAAAATTTCAAACATTGTACAACATACAATCATGGGCAAAAATTTAATTAAACAAAACAAAATAATTAAATAAGAAATAAAAGCCCATCACAATGATCATAATGTTGTATACGGGTTTGAAAGCAAAAAATAAATATATATTTATACCTAAAAAAATGTCATCAAAGGCAGATCAAAACAATCACTCACAAATATCTACATATACGGAATTGTCTTAAGATTATTGGAAATAATGTATAAATACATGTAAATACGTGTGAATCTGAAATATGTAATCAAAATACAGGAAAATTAAATAAAATAAATTATTAAGAACCTATATCTCCTTTAGTTTGGTGATCTGCTAGTTGAAGGCCTGTGTGGTACCACAGTTTCCTTAAGATAATTTCCATCCCACATACGTTTTTCCTACCGTTGTCTCCAGGATACGACAGATTCTCGAGCTCTCGAACACAACACCTCTAAAGCTTTCCCTTTGATCTTTCAGTGCACCTTATTTTTACCACACTAACAATATGCAAAATATATTGAAAAGCAATTTTTTCCTCTCTTTTTTCTTAAACCTTTTTTTTAAACCACGTGAAGGGAGGAAAAACTAAAAAAAAAAAAACTCTTTTCTTTAATTTCACCTTTTTTTTTCAAAAGATTTTTTCCTTCTTTCAAAAACCCAAAACGGAAACAATTAAAACTCATTTAAAACCATTAAAAGCCCAATTAAAGCCCACAAATCATTCACATTAATATTCAAATGTTAAAAAAAGGGGAATTTGGCCCAATACCCCCATAGGACCAAGCTTCATGAATTTTGCCCCCTCAATTCATATCTTTTTTGATCTACCCCTCAATATCCCTTATAACCTTCAAACAAAAAACAATTACTTACATATCCTCTTATTTTTAAAACCAAACAAAAATCAACTTTTCCTTTTCTTAACGTCTTTACACTTTCATACAAATACAAAAATACAAAAAAAGCAAACAAACGGCTTTACACGAACACACAAATACAAACAACCAAACCGAAGCTGTCGTGGAAAAGCCAAACATTAGGATCTCATCTCAGCATAGGGAATAAGGTAATTGGTTGAATCTTTTTGTTTATTTGTTGCCGTGGGACCGGTGTGGGTTGTTTTTGTGTGGATTTACCTTTGTGTTTATTTCTTTCGTTTCCGTGGAGTGTGGGTTTTTATTTATATTTTTTGTGTTTATATTTTTTGAAGATTTAGGATAGATTGATATTGGGCATTAGTAGGAAATGAAGAGAGGAAAAAAAATGGGACCGGTTTGGCCTTGATCGGTGGCCGGAGGTGGAAAAAATAACCGGGTGAAGAATTGGGTCGGTACTGGTTTAGGCGGGTTTATTTTTTGAAGATTTAGGATAGATTGATATTGGGCATTAGTAGGAAATGAAGAGAGGAAAAAAATGGGACCGGTTTGGCCTTGATCGGTGGCCGGAGGTGGAAGAAATAACCGGGTCAAGAATCGGGTCGGTACTGGTTTAGGCGGGTTCGGGTCGACCCGGACAAGGGTTGAAGATGGATTGAACGACATGTCGTCTGGGATGAACGACACCCAGACGAAATGTCATTTTTTAATATATTTTTTTTAAATTTTTATAAAAAAATGTTTTTTTTTTTGTTCCATCGACAGACATCCCTGAGCATGGAAAATAAATAAAGGATGAAGGCAGGGAAATCAATGAATTTGATGAAGAATAATGTTAGTTTGTAATAAAAAAACATAACATATGTATATATATGTATTTGTTACAACTTAGGGATATAAGGATTTTTACCCTGATCAAAGTTTAAATCCTTAAGCTAAAGGTGTTATCTCACTAGTGCATGATACTCAAACTCTGTCTAGAAAACTGCTTTTGTGGGTTGAAAAGAAGAATTTTTTTAAAAACGTACTTGACCCTTAGGAAACAAATTATATTTCTTTTTGGATTTGTATAAAGATAAAATAAATATGAAGTGAATGATTTGTATAGCATATATAGGTGTCGGTAGGTCTGAGCTTTTACAACCAAATCAGGTTAAACACAAGCAGTATGGGGAAGAGATGTAGCTACATTAGTTGACATACTCATATAGAAGTGGTGGACATGTTGCAGTCCAGCTTAACCTATATGTTCAGATTATAGTCTGCAACTTTCTGTGCACATTTTTTAGACATATATTGTATGGTAAGAAAAAATTAAATATAACATGAATATGATATGTATATATACAGTCTAAGGACTGCTTTTGATTGGCTTATAACAATCTGTCTGTTGCGTCGCTTCTATCTAGTCTTCCACCTCTATACTTCACTTTCTTGTTTTTCTATTTTAGGTGAATTGACTACTTCCTCTCCAGTCATTTCAATATTTCACTTTATCTGCTTCTGCATGTAGCATCATAATTGGCCACAATTGTGGGTTGCTCTATTAAAACCTCACTTTAGACTATAGCTGCATTAGAAATCTTAGTTGATTTTCGGACCTTCTTTTTTCTTTTAAGTTTTTTCTTCTTCCTTTTTGCTAGGGTAATTTATTACTAAAAATCAGTACATGGAGATACAAGAAAAATACTTTATGATTAATTAGAATTGAAGTTGAGAATTCCAGAGTTAGTACTTTCTAAAGGTATAGATATATATATATAGAGAGAGAGAGAGAGAAAGAGAGAGAGAAGATCGATCATAAAATTTTAGGTACATGGTTAGCTAGAAGCAAACACGCAAACACTTTATCCCCAAAAAAGAAAAAAATAAAAAATTAAAGAAGAAGAAGATAGAAAGATTTAGATGGCATGCACACTGCTATACATTAAATGTTCAGTAAATATAATGGCATGCACAATATCCTTAGGAAGAGAGCGTATGAAATTGAGGATTGCAGATATTTATACATGTATGTATACATAGTTGACAATGTTGTTAAAGGTAGATAAAAGTTTATTAATGTTGTCAATGTACATTTGTAGGTTGTACTTTATAATGGCACCAAAGAGGAACTTGCGACGTCAACCGAAGAAGGGAGTTAAGAAGGTGGAAAGTAAGAGACGCGGTGGTAGCACAGCAGCACCCGACTCTAAGCGTCAACGTACTACTAGGCAGAAATCCAAATCTGAGACGGAAAGCACCAAACTTCGAGGGCACGTTCCACTTTCCTCTCCCCCATCTGATATGGTAAGTTTTATATTCATTTATGTTGTTTTGTGCGGTAAATGATAAGACATGTGACAGTATTTATTCATGAATGTGAAAACTGAAGAAAAACTTCACCCGATGGCCATCGGTAATTGCCGATAAGCCATCGGGCTTTTTTTTTAGTTCATTGTAGGTTGATTACCGATGGTTTCATCGGTAATTACCACTTGTGCAAAAATGTGAACCCATATGTCTTAAGATTTAGTTGGAAATTATTATTATCAAGTTAGGGTGGAAAAATAGGGTATGATTAAATCGTTGATGTCAGTTCCATTTATGTAATTCATATTGCAGCCCATTGATGCTCCAAAGGAACGGATGTTGCAGGATGCCGATATAAATAAAGTTAGGACACATTCATTCGGGAATCCAATAGAGGCGAACAAAGTAATTACAAGTGTCCTCACAAGTGAGCAGCTCGAAAAGTATAGACAAACATGTTTTGGACACTTACTTGACATGAAGAACCTCCGGTTCTCTGGTCAGTTAGTGCATCACCTGCTTTGCAGACAAGTTTTGTCCAACAATCCAGAAGTACTGGAGTTTAACTTTGGTGGATCTGCAGTGCGGTTTACGAAGTGGGAATTCGCACTCATTAGTGGGTTAAAGTTTTGTAGGTACCCTTCGATGTATGATATGCAAATTTCCAAAGGAAATGAGCTGCGCACGAGGTTGCTAGATGACAGGAGTGACTTGAAACCGCCCGAACTGGAACGACTATTCAAGGATACACTTTTTGTGGATGATTGGGATGCTGTTAGAATTGCATTACTATATTTCTTAGTTCATGGTGTACTCGGAATGGATCCGAAGGTTCAAATAAAAAAAAAATTCATTGATTTGGTTGCTGATCTCGACGTATTTAATTCCTACCCTTGGGGCATTCTGAGCTACAAGGAGACGATCAACTCATTCCACAATACATTCTAGCAACGAGGACGAGGACGAGGACGTGCAGTAAAGAATATATCACAGTATTATGACCTAAAAGGTTTTCCATTGGTGTTTCAAGTACGGTAATATATTTAATACATGCAGCGTTTACTTAAAATTTATATTTAATAACCTATAATTTGTATTTTGTAGGTGTGGGGGTTTGAAGCAATCCCTGATTTTGGTAACCAATTTGCCGACCGGTTGGAAACCTGTTGTCCGAGGATCCTTGGATGGCATACTCCAAGGCAACCGAACCATTTTGCTGTCCATAATTGGTTCTCCTCCAATAGCAATGTAAGGCAAATTTTGTTTAGACTACATGGTACGACTACATTCAAGTTACATTACCATAGTCAGTTTCCAAATTTACTTTTTTTTCCTTTCTTCATTGCATGTAGTATGTTGTGCACTGGAGGTTAGATGCTACCAATGAGGAGAAGACTATGGATTATTGGCGAACAATAGCAGTTAACATACATGAAGTTCGCTACACGTCACCTCCAATTGTAGCACCAATAGTTGGCGCTAAAGATGTTGGCGCTAAAGATGTTAGCGCTAAAGATGCGTCCAAAGCTGAGGAGCATTCTAGTGGCCCTCCAGATGCTAATTTCAGGGTATGCAATTGTTACTTGCATGCAAATTTGTATTTCATATGTTGTACTAATATATGTTGACTTATGTTTTGGATATTGATATTGATTAGCTTACTTGCTTGGAGGCAAAATTTGATGAATTAAATAAAGAGATGGCAGCGTTAAGGAAGATGCTTAGTTCTGTTATTGACCAACAAAAGCATCAGGTATCATTTAGACAACTTAGTATACTTTACTTTAGTGCTTCAGCATTATTAAATTACATATTGTAATTCAGCAATTATTTGTTGTTAGAGTTTGGGAACTGCAAAAATAATCATTGTGTTTTGCAGGCCGAGCATCATATGCATAGCCATTCACCGTCATCTTCAGTTAGACCATCATCCCCTGTGGCACCGTCTGTTGGAGAGCAAGCTGAAGAATTTGATGCACCCATAGACGGTTCCAATGGTAGGAAGGAGGATGATGATTGTACTACACTGTTTGAGCCTATCGTACTTGGAGGACCCTATGTGGAGGATTCCTGGGCTTTGGTGCCATATCGGCCTTTGCATTTCGGGTGGGATATCGGTGCTTCAGCTGACAGTCCACATCATGACCAATCAGCTGAGATTGAGGTGGAAGATCGGAAGCATAACGTTGATGATACAAGCCGATTCGGTCGAGTTTACCACCAGTCACATCACGTCATCTCTCCTTACACCGACCCGTGTAAAAAGAAGGTCAAATTTAATCTTACTCGACCTATTGATGCATCAAAGGAGAGGGCGTTCGATGAGTGGTATAGGGTGGTACCGAAGGAAGCAACCGTGTGTACATCTTATATGACGGTGGGAAAGGAATTTTTTGCTGAGCTACTGACCGATGAAGGATGGTTGAATTCCGATGTAAGTTATATGCTTTATGTTCATGTAAAATCATTGTGGTCCTACGTTTGGAATGATGTTTTATTTATCACCTCGCACTTGTTACTTATTTCCTTTAATGTGGTTTTGCAGCATATTGACACTATTTTGTATTTAATACGAAAAAGGTGGTTTGATAATGAGAAGATGTTCACCAACACCTGTGCCATATTAGACGTGTTATTTTGGGTAAGATGATGGGATGTTACTGCGTTGCTTAATGTTATATTGATGATATTTTATATTGTATATATTTCATTATTGGGCAGTCATCCATCAAAGGGCGTTATCCCATATGGAGGGCATCTCGTAGCACATATTCATGTGATGCAACCCTTTGTAACTATGTGCGTGGGAGGTCACCCAAACCTAGCATGTCATGGCGGATATGTGATTATGTAAGTCCATACATATATTGAAAACAATTCTCACTAAGTTTCCCATTTTGTGGATAATGAGGTTATGTTCTAATTTGCAGGTGTACATCCCTGTCAACAATGGAGGCGCGCATTGGTTGGCAGCATGTGTGGACTTGAAGGCCCGGCATATTGATTTATACGATCCAAATATGGGAAATAAATATGTCCAGAATAGAGAGTTGAAGAATGCGGAATGCCTTATGTATATGCTGCCTTACCTATTGAGGGATGGGGGATATTACGAGAAGAATCCGGACGTGTCTCCCACTTTAGATCCATTCACGATGACCATGATCAAAGATGCACCCCGCCAAGATATTGGGTATGAATGTGTTGTCATTTCAAACAACTTGTATTGCTGCTGTTTTTTATTGTGGTTACGTGTGAAAATACACGTGGTTGGTTTTCATTAATACTAATCATTAATGCTATTCTGCAGGGGTGATTGTGGCATCTATGCTCTGAAATTTATTGAATACATGAGTAGTGAGGAGAACCCTTCATTTGGTCCGCAAGACATTATGTTTTTTAGAAAAAAATATGCTGTTGATTTGTACTTTAATAAACTTTCAACGTAGATCGTATGTTTAATGTTATGACGGTCTATACTAATGTTATGCTAATGTTATCTTAATATGCTGAACCTATCTTTACTAATGACAACCGTTGAAAAAAAAAGAAAAAAGATAAAAGATAAAAAAAACCCTCGGTTGTGGTAAAAATTAAAGGAAAGATGATTATTGATGGTGCATCGATAATTCCCGATTCACCATCGGTAATTACAGAAACGCTTTTCGTAACCAACAAATAAACCCTGGAAAAATTACCGACGGTTTCGTCGGTAATTTCCGAAGGTGTACAGTCCATCACGTTTTACCAATTTGTTGGGCCCCACAAGTCCCATAATGTGTGTTGAATGCAAAAACATGGCAAATAGGGATTCTAAAATTATAATAAGTGGAGAAAATCCCAAAATTTAATAAATGTGTATCAAATTTTGCCAAAAAATGGGATGTCTATTCACCCTCCGTAATTCCCGAGGAAAACGTCGGTAACCACCAAATTCCCTCGGAAAATTACCGATTTTTTCATCGGTAATTCCCGAGGGTGTACAGTCCATCACATTTTACATGTTTTTTGGGCCCCACAAGTCCCATAACGGGTGTTAAAGCAAAAACATGCAAAACAGGGATTCTAAAATTGTACTAAGGAGAGAAAATCCCAAAATTTCATAAAAGTATATCAAATTTTGCAAAAAAATTGATGACTGTTCACCCTCGGTAATTCCCGAGGAAATCATCGGTAACCAACAAATTCCCTCTGAAATAATTACCGACAGTTTCGTCGGTAATTCCCGAGGGTGTACAGTTCATCATATTTTACCAATTTTTTGGACCCCACAAGGCCCCTAAGGTGTGTTGAATGCAAAAACATGCAAAATAGGGATTCTATAATTGTACTACGGAGAAAAAATCCAAAAATTTCATAAAAGTGTATCCAATTTTGCAAAAACAATTGATGACTGTTCACCCTCGGTAATTCCCGAGGAAAGCGTCGGTAAACTACAAATGCCCTCTGGAAAAATTACCAACAGTTTCGTCGGTAATTCCCGAGGGTGTACAGTCCATCATATTTTACCAATGTTTTGGGCCCCACAAGGCCCCTAAGGTGTGTTGAATGCAAAAACATGCAAAATAGGGATTCTATAATTGTACTAAGGAGAGAAACTCCCAAAATTTAATAAAAGTGTATCCAATTTTGCAAAAAAATTGATGACTATTCACCCTCGGTAATTCCCGAGGAAAGCGTCGGTAAACTACAAATGCCCTCTGGAAAAATTACTGACAGTTTCGTCGGTAATTCCCGAGGGTGTACAGTCCATCATATTTTACCAATTTTTTGGACCCCACAAGGCCCTAAGGTGTGTTGAATGCAAAAACATGCAAAATAGGGATTCTATAATTGTACTAAGGAAAGAAAATCCCAAAATTTAATATAAGTATATCAAATTTTGCAAAAAAACTGATAACTATTCACGCTCGGTAATTCCCGAGTAAATCATCGATAACCACCAAATTCCCTCTGGAAAAAGTACCGACGGTTTCGTCGGTAATTCCCGAGGGTGTACAGTTCGTCATATTTTGCTAATTTTTTGGGCCCCATAAGGCCCCTAAGGTGTGTTGAATGCAAAAACATGCAAAACAGGGATTCTATAATTGTACTAAGGAGAGAAAATCCCAAAATTTCATAAAAGTATATCAAATTTTGCAAAAAAACTGATAACTGTTCACCCTCGGTAATTCCCGAGGAAATCGTCGGTAATCTCAAAAATACCCTCTGGAAAATTACCGATTGTTTCGTCGGTAATTACCGAGGGTGTACAGTACATCAAATTTTCCAGAGGCTATTACCGACGAAATGTCATGGACTGTACACCCTCGGAAATTACCGACGAAACCGTCGGTAATTTTTCCAGAGGGCATTTGTAGTTTCCCGACGCTTTCGTCGGGAATTACAGAGGGTGAACAGTTAGCTTATTTTTTACAAACTTTGATACACTTTTATTAAATTTTGGGATTTTCTCTCCTTAGTACAATTATAAAATCCAAATTTTGCATGTTTTTGCATTCAACACACCTTAGGGGCCTTGTGGGGCCCAAAAAATTGGCAAAATATGATGAACTGAACACCCTCGGGAATAACCGACGAAACCGTCGGTAAGTTTTCCAGAGGGAATTTGGTGGTTACCGACGATTTCCTCGGTAATTACCGAGGGTGAACAGTTATCCTATTTTTTTGCAAAATTTGATACACTTTTATTAAATTTTGGGATGTTCTCTCCTTAGTACAATTATAGAATCCCTGTTTTGCATGTTTTTGCATTCAACACACCTTAGGGGCCTTGTGGGGTCCAAAAAATTGGTAAAATATGATGAACTGTACAACCTCGGAAATTACCGACGAAACTGTAGGTAAATTTTCCAGAGGGAATTTGTAGTTTCCCGACGCTTTCCTCGGGAATTACCGAGGGTGAACAGTTAGCTTATTTTTTGCAAACTTTGATACACTTTTATTAAATTTTGGGATGTTCTCTCCTTAGTACAATTATAGAATCCCTGTTTTGCATGTTTTTTCATTCAACACACCTTAGGGGCCTTGTGGGGTCCAAAAAATTGGTAAAATATAATGAACTGTACAACCTCGGGAATTACCGACGAAACTGTCGGTAAATTTTCCAGAGGGAATTTGTAGTTTCCCGACGCTTTCCTCGGGAATCAGCGAGGGTGAACAGTTATCCTATTTTTTTGCAAAATTTGATACACTTTTATGAAATTTTGGGATTTTCTCTCCTTAGTACAATTTTAGAATCCCTTTTTTGCATGGTTTTGCATTAACACATGTTATGGGACTTGTGGGGCCCAAAAAATTGGTAAATTTTTATGTACTGTTCACCATCGGGAATTACCGACGGAACCGTCGGTAATGATTCCAGAGGGAATTTGATGGTTACCGACGGTTTCCTCGGGAATTACCGAGGGGGAACAGTCATCAAATTTTTTTTGCAAAATTTGAGAACTTTTTAAGCAATTTTGGGATTTTCTCTCCTTAGGATAATTTTAGAATCCATATTTTTCATTTTTTTGCATTCAACACACCTTAGGGGACTTGTGGGGCCCAAACAATTGGTAAAATGTGATTGCTATAGGGTTTCGGTAATTACCGACGAAACCTTCGGTAATTCTTGAATCAAAAACAAATTGAACGTTTTCATTTTTTAATGCCGTTTGATCACTAACTTTGCCAGAATTTATCATTAATAATGCTACATTTAGCATGTTATTGGTTGGAACACACATGATTGAAGTTGCCGGATGGAATTGTTGTGAGTCTTTTACGACGGTGTACAAATGTCAATTACCGATGATGCATTGGTCATTACCATTGGGCAGTAATAACATCCATGCAATAGTAAGAAACATACAAACAACTGAACCAAAAATTGAAGACGGAATGATATGTTATCAAAACAATACGACAGATGAATTTGACAATAAAAGAACACATAAAGCCAACGTCTATTACGCCAAAACACATGTTACGCGGTTGACCAACTAATTGCATTCCTGACTACATTTCATACACACGCATACCACATAACATGGCCTCATTGTCTGAATATAGCATCATGCGATTGATGGGCGTTCGTTTCAGTGGTGCTGTTGGTTGTTAGTGCTATCAAGAGGTACGGCGGCGGAGCATGATCGACTGGTGTGACCAACCAGTTTGCACCTCCCGCATCTATATTGATGACGCTCCTCTCCTTGAGATTGAATCCTCTTCTTTCTCGGTCTTCCTGACTGTTTGCCAATTTGAGGTGAAAGTACAACCTGGTTTATGACATCATCTGGAGCATGCCACTGACATTTATCTCCAAGTGGATATATGGTTTCCGAATATGCATAACGGAGTGAGTCAACTGAGTAATGCACCGAGCAAAGGAAATATGGAGAAATATGTCGATGCTTACATGCTGCAATTGCATGGACACAAGGAAATCCATCAATGTCAAATTCCTTGCATGAGCACGTCTTATTTTCTAAGTTAACAACTCCAACGAACATGCCATGGCCAACAACTTGAAACTCATATAAGTTCATTGGCATAACACGTAAGCCTCTGCCATTATTTGAGCGGTCCTGCATGATTTTTTCCAACCAATTAGTAACAGGAGTTTTCATTGCAGCAGCGTTAGTTCGACGTTCATACCACCACCTTTGCAAGACATCACGAATGTAATCTAGTAATGGTAAAACAGGTTTATCCCTAGCATCAATAAGCACAGAGTTCATGCTCTCTGCAATGTTAGTTGTCATTATGTTGTATCTATTGCCCGGAAAATGTGATCTAGCCCATTTTGAAGGACTTGCATCCTTGAGATATTGTACAGCTTCAATACTAACCCCTTCTAAAAGCTGCATGGCCTTATCAAAATCCTCAACAATATATGCTCTAGCTGCATCATTAAAAGTTGATATAATCGCGTTGACATTACCTTTAAACTTCTTAGCACGTAAATTTGTATCAAGATGATATGTGCAGTGGCCATGGTGATTATTAGGGAAAACTGTACGTATTGCTTTTGTAATGCTCTTGTGTCTATCCGATATAAAAGCTATATTCGGATCATCCCCAAATGCTTCTTTAAAGCTCTCAAAAAACCATGTGTAAGCAAGTGGATAAATTTGATTATTCCCATCCAAACATGATGCAATATATAACAAACCTCTATATCTATTCTTTAGTGTAGTTCCATCGACAGCTACGACTCTCCGCATATGCTGGAACCCTCTAATGCTAGCTCCAAGTGCCATGAACAAATATAAAAATCTGTTTTGATCATCAGTTTCAATTCGAGTAAACGTGCCCGGATTTTTGCTCTTCAAAACGTGACTCCATAAAGGAAGTTTTGCATATGAATCTTCTGGCGTGCCCCACAAACCCGATAGTGCAACTTCCTTAGCAGCCCATGCTTTGTTGTAGCTTATGTTTACTCCGTAATTAGAGCGAATGTCATGCACGATATCTCGAGGTTTGTATTGCCTTGAAATCCCATCAAACATTGGCTGGATGATGTCTTCGATAACTGAACTTGTTGCTTGACGATGATCCCTTTTCATGATATTTAAAGAGCAAATATGCTCATCTTTGAAGGCCCTAATCATGAAGGCCTCTGTATTATCACCATGTAGTTTGGTAGCACGCATTCGCCACATGCAATTGCGTTTGCACATACAACCTCATATCGGACTCTATCCGACTTCTTGACCTTGAATTCAAAATTTCTCCTTAGTGCATAAAGACTAATCTTCTTCTGTAGCACATTCTTACTCGCAAAGATTTGGTTGATTCGAATGATTTCATGGGCATTGACGGATGAGAAGCGATGGTTGACCCTACGTTCAGCCATGGTTGCCGTCGAATCCTGTCGAATGTCCAAATGGTTTTCGGTACAAGGAGAGGCAAGCACATCATCATTCACATTATCAATTGGAGTACTACCATAAGGAGACTCACCATGTCGACTATCACCAGCTGAAAGTCCCAAATGTTGGGTCCAACAAATGTCTCGTAGCCCATCTTCACTACGATCAGTGTTGACCTCAACCTCAAATTGTTCATCTTGATCATAATCATGTCCACGATATTCATTCAAATCATTAATGTCGAAGTGCTCGTTATCATGATCATGTTCCGCAGATTGCACATTGTTTTCACAAATTTGATTTTCAGAGAATCCAGGTTGAGTTTCCGGCACATGAATTTCGATCGCTGGGGACTGCATGTTGGCATCAGAGGTACAAGTAACTATCTCGAGAACTGCAGATAGTGGGGCAATAGTCATAAATCCTGAACTTGTAGGTATCCTATTCACAACACATCCAGCAGTATTAATACTCTTTAGAACCCTGGATAACACATCAACAATAAGTGGAGATCTGTCTTGAGATCTGTGTGAACTATACTCTTCTATAAAACTTTGTAGGTCTTCATCATTTTCCACAACATACGGCTCACATGACAAACACACATGGTATATGAACTTGAAGATTAATTGATGTTGTGTAGAATCTAAGTTGGGAGCGTTGTAGACAACATTTTCAAGTTCGGCCAACGTACAATTCCTTTTGATACGTATAATCTTCATTCTTTGACGTTGGTATCTCTAGGTACCTTCAGAACATACACTCCATGTTCCATCGTAGAACAGTAAAACTGAAATTTGTGACATTGAGCACAAAGAGTTTACCAATTCAAAACATACTAAGTATCTACTTCTGCAATCGTAGAATCTTTGCTGGAAGGTTTAACTATAATCCTGAAGCAAAAGTAACGAAAAAATACAAATACATTTTTAGTAAATGAGTACATAAAATAAGCCAAACAATTATGTTATTAACGCCTACTGGAATAGCATTTTAAATACAAATACAAATGCATTTTCAGTAAATGAGTAAAGATAAAATAGGAATGCATTTTATGTAAATGAGTACAAATGTTGTTTAAGGGAAAAATGTTGCCATATATGTACACATATTTATATTTATAACACACCCTGTGAAATCTGATAGAAGGTACTAGCTACTGGATAGAGAAGACAAACGAGTTTTGTAGTTGGTCAATGTTTTCCCTTTCTAATCATGTAAATGTTATTTTTTTAATACAATATTGACTAATTAAATTCTTATTCTTAGGCTAATATATAAATATATATATATATATATATATATATATATATATATATTTATTAATTAAATCAATCCATTGAAAGGTCTAATGCTCTAAATTTGACCTCGATATCATCTTTCTGTGAATTCAAACAAAACATTTTTGATTCATTTTTATAATATTATATTTAATTTTTTGTTCATAGTTTATAACGCCTCCTTTGTTCGTACCAATTCATACTTTTTCCTCACTACTAGTATTGTGATAAGGCTAAGTCATTATTTGATTTTGACTTTATCTATCACCTATACGTAAAATATATTTTAGGAAATTTTTTTCGTAAAATCAATTAACAAAATTAATATGAAGTATATTGTATTTATTTTTTGGCTTACTTATTAAGCCATTTATGTTTACTATTGGGAGTTCATGATTTCAAAACATTAAGATGGAAAAAATTTATTATAAATGATAAAAAAAATTATGTAAAGAAGTAGCATAAAGCCAAATTATGTATATATATCCACATACCAGGTAATCGTTAACTCCGATCTGCAAAAACGTACAATTTAATTACATCCTTTTGAAGTGTATGGGCTCCACAATGAAGATTTTCAGATGATGCAGGGAGAGTGAACTGAACTGAAGAGATTTTGGGATTTTCTACAATGTTCGTCAATGCAAAGAAAGAAGGCTGAAAGGTACCTAACCAACAAAAGAGAAAGAGAGAGGAAGACACAGTATACATTTAATGTGGTAGCAGGGACAGAAGTTAATGAGGGTAGATAGAAATGAGGGATGGTCAAAAAAGTTGTTTTACTATTATCACCTGTATTCGAGACAGTCAATGAGAAAACTGTTATTTTTACTTTACACTTTCATAGGTATCCATGTATTTAAATAGTTTACAAAAGCCAGACAATTAATTCCCTCCTAACAAGTCTCATTTGGACATACTACCATGGAGCCATTCATGTAAAAGTGATTGATACCATCCATTTAAATTATCATCCTTCTTATTTATTGCTTCTCCACATATCAAATAATATGGAGAATTTAATAATGAAATTGGATCCTTACACATCATATTGACACGAGAATCAAGTACAAAAACTAAAAACAAAATCTGAATTAGCAAGAGGAAATTGTACAAGTGTTTTATGAATAAAAACAAGAGAATATTACACCTCCTAGAGAATATTACAGCTCCTAGATAATATTATAGCTCCTACAAAAGCCTCTGTTGGTATCAATCCCGACTTGACCCAATGTTCCCCATCAGAAATGGAAAGGCTTGAAATTGTCACAGCAATTAAACATCAGCCATGGTAGTCAAGGATCACCTCCTGACAACACGATTAATTGTTGGTTGAACAAATATATGAACCCTGCAGATAGCAAGTAGCTGTCAATAAGCCAAAAATACTATCTAGTTTGCATGAAAAGAATCATGAGAAGGAAACTCCATATGAATGATAAACTTTCGGGTGTACCATTTTCCAGGGAATCATGAAAAGGAAACTCCATATGAATGATAAACTTTCTATGTACTTTCATGATTTTCTGCAATGTAAGGCAAATTCTCCTTCCCTGTATCAGACTTCTTATCTGCACAAAAATATATGAACAACATAAAATAAAAGTGAAAAATATAATGAGCACTGGGAAATAAAAACCACCATAGCTGAATATATTACCCTCGGTAGAAATGGAGGTTTCTGTTAACGTATATAATGTGCAACCATGGAGTTTAAACAGTAAATTTCCCTTATGATTCTCATGTTGATAATGAAGTAAATGCAATAACTGACAGTTTGCATTAAACATTAAGGAAAACAAGAATTATACATGACAACAATAACTGATAACAACGAAAGCAGTTATATTTAATCACCAACAGCAATTATAGTAATAAAATAACTATAACTACAATTATATTAAAACACAAATAAGCGTGTAAATAAGCAGCATTCAATAATGGAAAACACACAATTACCATCTTTAGAATAACCTCACAGCACCTTTGTCATCACCAAGAGCTCCATCTATTTCATCAATCACCTAGAGAAAAAGTAGTAACTTGTTTCTCCTGCATACATTCTACAATAAGAAGGGTAACCATAAAAATAATGCCAACCAAGCACTTTGGCCTCGACTCAACAGTGACAGAGTTCATCTGCACTACATCAACAAACTAAACTGTTGTATAAAGTAACCTATAACACAAAGCAATACATTGTAATAGCTAGCGAAAAAAAAAAAGAAAAGAAAAAAAAAACACAAAGTAACTTTATACAAAATTTCCAATCTTAAAAGAATCTAATATTCAGCAGATAAAAATTAATGCAGATCCATGTGAAAAAAAACAAAAACGAAAAAAGAAGAAGAAGCATATATATACAAATACATACATCAGGGACCAAACCCATGGATTTCATTTTTGGCCGGGGGGAGGGGGGGGGGGGTGTGGGGTGGGTTGTTGGTGTGGAAATTGGAAGCTGGATGAAGAAGCATTCACTTGAAAAGACAAGTTGAGCATCATTTTCACATTCACAGGTAGGTTACTAATTTTAAGTTCTACCCATGTGTGATATTCAAAATCACAATTTCACAGCCACAATTTTATGCTTTGAAAATAAATTAGAGACGCATAGTATTTAGAAATTGAAGGATATAACAGCAGAAAGTTTAACATGACAAGAGTATTACAAAACATTTCTACCAATTGTATATGATCATTGTCACTGTTGACTCCATCTATGCTTCAAATTTTTTAAACAACCATGACAGCTTTCAGAATGCAAAAATCATATGCACTATAAAATGGAAAATGGATTGGAGACACAATAGAAAAGAAGATATGGTACCTGTAGGGCCAAACCATAACCGCCATTCACATCTTGCTCGAAATAAAGTAACTGGAAAATAAAGCAATTAGATTATAAATTTAATGTCACATCAGCAACACAAAAGAAAATGCAGATGCAGAGATAGAGAGAGAGAGAGAGAGAGTTCATAGTCATCAAACATGGTATATAAAAAATTTAAATGCAAAAATATGAAATATACATACCTTAAATTTGCTTTGTGCATTTGAAGTAACTCTTACTACAATACCACACTCGGCTTGTTGCTCGTTGATCGTAACACCAAAGAAATGAGCATTTTGCTTATCCACCTGCAACAAAACAAAATCAAGCAAACGGAAAATTCCAGAAAGAATGAAAGTCCATGATAACAAACATGAAAGCACCTTTCCACTAACTGATGACAGAATGGAATGTATCCCTAGTTGGCTGTACTCCATCCAGCATCATATCATCATACATATCTCTCAGCAAGAAATGCCTACCACTACCGTTATTAAAAAAAAAAAAAACAGAACACAAACTTTCACAATTTCTCCCAAAAAAAAAAATTCCCAAAACCACTAAAAGAAAATCAAAATTACAGACACTGCTTGAGTAGTTCCTCCGTCCCAATAACAATCTAAAATATATTATTTATTTAAAAAAAAAAACTATTTCATTATTAGCGAAACAAGGAAAAAAATGTCTCGGGAAAAGCTTAAGAATTTGAAAATGGAGAGGAGAAAAGATTACCAGTGATTGATCGAATGAGCCTCATGCTTTCCTACTTCGTTGTTGCCTACCTGTTACTTCTGCTCCTAGGGCTCTCTAGAACCCTGCAGTTTTCTCTCTGAGTCGCCTCTTCACCATCTCCTTCAAAACGCGCAGTCTCCACGCTTACAATCCGGCCGATGCGTAAAGAAACAGAGGGCTCCTAAGGTCTGGTTATGGATAAAGAGATGGAGGGGAAAAGTCGAAGAAAGGAAAGAAAAAAACATATAAAAAAAAACATAAGGGTATTTTAGGATTTTAAAAGATTGGAGGGGTAGATAAAAAAAGATATGAATTGAAGGGGCAAAATTCATGAAGCTCGGTCCTATGGGGGTATTGGGCCAAATTTCCCTTAAAAAAACGTTACAGTTGCATCAGCAAACCAGGGTTTAATTTCACTATTTGCAACCCCAAAACTCAAATCAATTGAAATTCATTGTCTTTTAATAACAATGACGAGAAATATCAAATTCCTTCAAAGTCGACTATATTATATATATTACAATAAAACAAATAACCATAAAAAATGTGACAACTTTAGCTTAATCTCTTATGAAGATAAAGTCAGAGATTTAAAAATAATAATAATAATAATAATAAATAGATTGAAAAATAAAAATAAAAACCAAAGTTGCATCAGCAACCCAGGGCTTAATCTTATTACATGCCCAAAGCTCGAAACAGTTGAAGTCATTGTACCAAATTCGTTCAAAGTTAACTAAATATATTAAAATAAAGCAAACAACTGTATAAAAATAAATAAATATTAAAAAATAAATTATGTGACAACTTTCATAGCATCCTGGCCCAAGTGAAAACCCGAACCCTGAAACCGTGACCAAGAATTTGAGAACAATAATGGTGGTATGGTATCAAACATTTGGCATTTTCTGTGTTTAAAAAACAAAAACACATATTATCATTTTCATTACTCGACCCAAAAATTCAGCTCCCAATAAATATGATTTCATATTCAGCAAAAAAAATATATAAATAAATAATTATGATTTCATAATTAGCTGCTTAGCCTTGACTTATTTTAAATTTTCTCTTCCTCTTTCTTATTGTTTGCCATTATTTCCTAGATAATGATCCGATTTGGATCCTCCCTCTTCTTCAATACCAAGATTAAAAGTTTAAAAAAAAAAAAATTTAAAAACTAAAACACCGTTCTTTTTAGTGTGACAAACATTTGATCAATGGTAATGTTGATAATATTATATATAATGGTAAAATTGTAATTTGACATATTTGACCACCAGTTTGGAGGAATTCCAGCTCACACAGCATTGCACACAAAAGAACATTATTGTTTCTTCAGAACAGACAAGGCCTGAATCAATTTGACCAGATTTTAAGATACAATTTTGACATTTGGCAAATTCATGAATTTTTATAATCATAACAAAAATGAACTATGGAATGAAATTGCCGACACTACAACACCAATGAATATCTTTTATTAAAGGTATTAGTACATGAGTAGGAGTGGATGATGGGTGATTATGGTAGCA
This sequence comes from Ziziphus jujuba, assembly GCF_031755915.1. Lineage (NCBI taxonomy): Eukaryota > Viridiplantae > Streptophyta > Magnoliopsida > Rosales > Rhamnaceae > Ziziphus > Ziziphus jujuba. The sequence continues at coordinate 11,124,553 of NC_083388.1, forward strand.
AAGCCAATTAATTTTTTTATTAATTAAGCAGAATATTAACTATAGTAACGGGTATATGGAGCTATTAAGCATGTTACAAAACAATGCCAAAAAAAGAAAAAGAAAAAAGGAAAATGTACGTCACAAAACAACATAATCAGGCACCAATTTATGTTACACTCTAAAATAAACGACTTAGAAGGAAAGAGTTTACATTAATGAATCTTTTTTATACACGGGGAGGTATGATAAACTTTCATTTTATAATTAAACTCGAAGGATATTTAACCCCATTTTAAAATGATGAATTTTTTTATCATTATTTTAAAAAAGATGGATTAAATATCACACTTCACCTAATAAATAATGATACCCTTTGTTTAGTTAAGTAGTAACTCGAGTAATATCTTCATTTTATACAACTAAAAATCAATTTTTTTAAAACAATTAAAAATTAAAAATTTAGATGGTGAAGTAGTAATGAATAGTTACTACATCATTAAATTCCCAAAATTTTAAATTAATTTCTAACATTTCTCTTTAGTAATTGATAAGCTTATTTTGTTCAATAATATATATATATATATATATTTTTTTTTTTGGGTCGAATTAGTTGCATATATGCTAGCATAATAGCATTGCAATATTAATGTAGTTTCCCAGTAATTGAAAATACCTTTAGCTTCAAACAGTGTCTTTCATAATTACTAGATTTTATTCATTACTGGATAATCTCACTGATTACTGGCAAATACATGGTACATCCATTTTAAGGGTACGTGTGTTTTCAGTTTGTGACTTTGTGTTTACGGCATTGTCATATTTATTCTTAATTATCTTAATTACAAAAATTAAATTAATATTTCTATGGTTCTCATCATTCAGGGACAGACCATTTAACATGCTTTATAATGATTGGCCTGTGTGCTGCCCAAGACCTTAACCTAAGGTTTGATTTCTTAGATCATGGGACCTTATATAATATTTCATTTTGTCTTCCAAGCAATTTATTGAAAACATACTTTTCACTGCATTAGATTCCCCTAAAGCAAAAAGAGAGGCTGCCCCACATCTTTCTTTTTCTTCTTTTTTCTAGGACACTTGGTACAGTTATCCAACTATATATATGTGTGTGTGTATATATATATATATATATATATATGAGTTCTTGTAATTTTATAGCAATAGCATGACACCTCCATAAATAATTTTGAATTTAAAATCTAGTTAAGAAAGTGATAATCCTATTGTTACTATATATCATCATCTCTCATATTAAGTTAATCTAACGGGTTTAGTAGAAAAACTCTTTATCAGTTTCTAAACCACTTTATTGATGGCTACAGATTAAAAATTTAGAAGTAGGATAATATAGATTGAGTGAAATATTAAAATTTCATTAAATAAATTAGGCTTCACATGGAACCAAAAGACCATTCATGCATATGTAATATTAATCATCATTGCAATCTAAGAATTGAAACAGAAAAAAAAAAAAAAAAAAAACAAACAAACAAGACAAAACAAAGTGTTGATAGTAAAATTATCTCATCAACCTGACGAAGTGAACTACTGTATTCTAATATGGAAAAAAAAAAATGCATATATAAAATAAGTATTCCACTTATTAAAATTTTTGACAAATAATTTGATAAATCATTAACCATTAAAATGATAGAAACAATATTTTTAATTTCCAACATTTTGATCAACTCAACATATTCTATTTGACGTCAAAAAAGTCAAAAATTCTAATCTGGAAAAAAGAATGTCTATATAGGAGTGTTTTCATGTAGCTCTAAGATTTTTGACAAACGATTTATTATAAATCGTTAGCCTTACAGCTACAGAATTTTTAACTTTCAATATTTAATTTATATACTGTTAGATGAGATGATTTTAATTATCAAAGTAATTTTTCAAAATCACTTATCAAAATTTTTGGTATTGAGAACCTATACAGATTCATAGAATAACTTTCACTTTCACAATTAAAAAGTATTATATATATATATATATATATATATATAGAGGAGGGGACTATAATCCGGACATCGGAATGGGCATAAAAATGGAATAAAAACATGCTTTTTTTTTTCTTTTTTTTGTTTTTTTTGTTTTTTGTGGCCATTGGATGGCAATGAATGGTCAAGATTAGAAAAAAAATTTCCCTTCTATTTCCTTCCTCTTCCACCCTATTCGACACCACTTGCCACCATTTCTCTTCCATTTTCGACAGCCATTAGCCACCGTAAGCCCAACTGCCCATACCCACATATCCAGACTATAGATTCAATTGTCAAAAAAAAAAAAAAAAAAGGAAAAAAAAAATAGAGGAAGACAATGGAGAAGAGGAAATATCCAATATAGGAGATAAATTCAATAGAGGAAGCTCCAATGGTGGGAAACAAAGGTATCACTTGCCAAAAAAATTTACAACGTGAATTTTTTTCTTTTTTTTCATTATATGACCGGATTTTGTGGTTTAGTTTTATTGCTTCCGAGTTTACTGTTGACCGAGTGATTTGGTGTGTAAGTCACTTTAGGTATGATGAACTTAGCTAGATAGAAGAAATGATTTATCGAGATCAGCTAAACTCAGCCAATGACTAATGGCTGATGTCTAGTGCGCGGTTGGGCTCACAATGGCTTATGGCTGTCGAAAATGGGAGAGAATCCATGTTTTTAATCTTGTGGCAGCTGGTGTCGAATGTGATGGAAGAGGGGTGGGAGATCCCAATAATTTTTGAACATAATTTACATTTTAATATTAGATAATTATTTTGATAGTTGTTAAGGATTATCACTTGACCAATTAAATTTTTATTTTTAAATTACTAATTAACATGTCACGTTTGATATGTTAATATATTTTCAATTTAGTTATATTGAAAATATATTCCTAATATATCATTTATTCTATAATATATATTTAAATAAAACCTAGGAGCTATGAGTACAAGTGAAACCAAACCTTCATTTGAAAAGGCAATATCACCTACAAGTTTCTCTTCTTTCCATATCAAAACTAAACACATTTATAAGATATTTTGACAAAATGTTACAGCAAAAATGATTTATATCACTTGGACTGTGTTTTACAACATGAACTAGTTGTCTATTTTCTTGTATGACATATGAAAAAGACAAAATATCCAGCACTCCTAGTTAATTAATATGCTCGCTAATATGCTGATTTACAATTTGTTTTAAGTAAGTGGTTTATTCAGTAACTAAGCTCCATGTGGAACACTTTTTTTTTTTTTTTTTTTTTTTTTTTTTTTTTTTTGTTTTTAGGGAGCGCAATGGGGTTAGTTTGGAAAAAAGGAGAATGCGAAGTGGTTTCCTGGCATGTGTGGTGTTTTGAGGTGAAAAAGAAATAGAATAATCCTTGGAAACCCTCTTTCACTGTGAATGTGTCAGTGACACTGAGGAAGTCACTGGGGATAGAAACCCCTCCCCCACCTTTTGGGGGTTTTTGCTTACCGGAATTGAAGTAAAGCATACGCAGCGTACATATGGAGTACGGACCAAGCAAGAATTTCCACTCAACTAAACAGTCTACAACTCTATTTTTTTTTTTTTTTTCTTTTTTTCTTTTTTAAGAAATTGTACAAAAAATTAAAGAAATTGTATGATAATCTCATATATTGAACTAAACTCTTTTATTTTTAACAAATTTCTTTTTTTCTTTTTTCTTTTTTTAATAAATATCATTTGAATAGGTGGTGGCTTTGGCGAGTAATAATATTTAATGCTGATTGGGTGAACAAATTTTGTCAGCATGGAAGGTCACATGTTTGAAAGCTGGCCCTCTAAAAGAAAGTCAAAATAGTGTGTTAGGATCAGATTATGTTGGACACTTGGAATGCTATTAGAATATCATCGATTTGAGAAGATTCTTTAAATAAAATATTAATGCTAAATATTCATAAACACCAAGATGAGCATCACGCTGCTGCAGGCCTCAAATTTATCTTCATTTCTTATTCTTCTTCTTCTTCTTCTTCTTCTTCTTATTATTATTATTTTTGGATGGGGATCGAAACTCAGGCTGTTTAGTTTGGAAACAATGAATTTTGTCATTGGATTGCCCTTTCGAAAGCCTAAATACTATTTTTAAGTTTTGTAAATTATTTATATTAAAAAATTACTAAACTAGCTTTAACATATTATATAAGGATAAAATATAAACTAATTTTCACTAATCTAATTCATACTTGTAACTAGCTAGAAGTATCTTTGTCTTTATCGTACTGCATATTGTTGTTCTTTTCTTTTTTTTTTGTTTTTTTTTCCCATTAAAATTACTTGAACCTCTAGGATTTTATATATAGAGAGGTGTGTAAACATATCACTAAACTGAAAACTTTTAAGCCAATTGAGAAAATATAAAAAAAATCTATTTGTCTACTTAAACATATCACTAAACTGAAAACTTTTAAGCCAATTGAGAAAATATAAAAAAAATCTATTTGTCTACTTAAATGCAAACTATCACATAAAATGCATCCTTAAGATAAAATTATCAGATAAAAATAATTATTTCATCAATTAATCTAATTTTAGAAGAGAAGAATTTTTATTATTTTATCATTATATCTCAAAAAATAATAAACTTTTTCGCTAAATTTTTTTCTGAAAAGATTCGACAAAAGCTCATGATAAAACGTCTAATATTTTAGGTGGCATATATTAATTTTGTGAACCATAGTTTAAATTACATCTTGCCTCAGTTGGGTTTATTAGTCATTACAACATTACTTATACTTAGTCCAACAGGTAACAACATACAAAAACCATCAAAATGCTTTGGATAAACTTACCAATTTTGGTAAATAGGTACTAGTTTTATAGAAACTTAATTAAAGATGTAATAAAATGACACAAATTTTTTTTTTTTTTGATGGAGTAAAATGCAAAGTGTGCTATTATTCAAAGGACAATGTATAGTTTATACTTTATCCCTAAAAAAAATATATTAGAAATAAAGAAACAAGTACATATATATGCAACTAACTGGGTCCAATTTGCAAGTTTCCTAAGTCAATGATAAGTAAATGAAACAGCCCCCTATATATCTCAACAAAATTTTCAAGAGGTAGGTGACCCTTTTGGCTAACAACTTAATACCCAACAAAATTAAAAATAGCATAAGTTGATATATAACATCAATGGGACTTTTATTCACTTTGAAGATTTTGATTTAAAAACAAAAAAAAAAAAAAAAAAAAAAAAGAAAAAAAAAGGGAAACAAAACAAAACAAAAGAAAATGAAGTAATTTGGCAAAAAGATGAGGGCGAGAAAATAGATTGAAAATGAAGGGGAAAAAATATTAGGCTTGGTTTTGGGCCAAGAAGGGAATGGAAGGTGCTTTGGAAACAAAAAGCTAATATTAGGCACCAAACAACATGTGCCTGCTCACATCACTCTTTATCACGTGGGACTAACTTTGCCACCACATATAAACCCCACTTTGTCTTCCTTTTTCATCATCTTCCAAGTTTTCTTTTCCTTTCTTGTCCCAATTTTTTTGTACTTCTTTTTTACCAAGAATTTTACTTCACTATGCTAATTAACCTTCATGCATACACTACCATAATACTGCCATTACTACTATCAGAAAAGTTTAACGGCTTAAGTGGATTCGCTTTATTCCATTTACAATCTCCTTCAGTTTTTATTCTAAAGGCTTGTAGTATGAGAAATAAAAACATTAACTAGTTGTTATTACCCAAAATTTAAAAAAAAAAGAAAAAAAAAGAAAAAGAAATTAACTAGTCATTTGATAACATGTATGTTGTCCTTTATTTTTTTTTCTTAAATTAAGTATACATGAATGATAAATGACTTCCATGATAAATATTTATGATTTTATAGTAGTAAAAAAAAAAAGTGTTTTATTAAAAAGTATTTTATAAATAATTTAAAATGGTTTTTAATTTAGTATTTTTATTTTTGTTTTTATTATTTTTCCTTTTAGTTTATAGCAGTAATTTTTTTTCTTTTTCTTTTTGGATAACAGCTTATAGCTAGTTGAGAAATTCAACTACTATTTGTTGCTTAAGCAAATTATACACAATTTGAATAAAACCTTTAAGAAAAAAAAACAATAAAAACCAACAATAAAAAACATGAACATTACCAAATGACGCATAAATTATATATATATGGATATATATATAAAATTTATTGTCAAGTTACATTTAAAATATGACAAATGTTATCGTATTTTTAAAATTTTTTTTATTTTTTATTTCATGATATTTCTAAAACTGCATTTTAGGTTTAGTCCAACCAAAATATGGGATTTCAAAAATACTTATCAAAGCTTAAAAAAAAAAAAAAAAGTACATGCTTCAACACTTTTTAATCATTTACATATTAATGTTTTTGTATCCCTGCAAATATATATATATATATATATTTTGTGTAGATCATATTTTGCTATGTTAATCTACATTTATATTAACTTTGTTTTCAATTTCTAATGAAATATGCAGATTATTTGATAAGTACTCTTTTTTTACACTTTCTCTTAAAAAAAGATATATTGAGTATACGTACAACATCTGGTTTGTATGATTAAGTAATGAAAATGGCCAGCTAACAGAAAAACATAAATTATCTTTTTGTGATAAGGAGCTAAATTTTCTTCTTCTTCTTCTTCTTCTTCTTTTTTTTTTTTTTTTTTAAGCAAAAAAAAGAAAAAGTGATTTTTTTTTTTAACAGCCAAAAACAAATAAAAGGTAAGTGTACCGAAAATGATGAATAAAATGGCTTTTTCAAAATTGAATCTCGTGAGTTAAAATAACCAAAACAAGGAAATTCCCTCCCTTCTTACTGAAAGATAAGAAAATGTAACTTTTTTTTTTTTCTTTCTTTCTTTTTTGTTTTGTTTATTTTTTAAGGGAAAAGGAAAGCTTAACGGTATCCCATAAACCTCTCGTATATCTATTTTGTCTTTTGTCTTATTAATAAAGCTAAATTGCAATTATCTAAATGGTTAAGGAAATAAAAATACAGCCTACGAAATCATTTACTTAAAATCCCAATATAATTAAAAATGTATTGGAAACTAGTTACATATTACACACACACACACACACACACACATATATATATATATATATATATTTAATTATACAGGATCATGACTTTTAGTCATAGGTGTAGATAGAGTATTCAAACATTTAAATTAATTTTTCTTCTTAACAAAACTGAAACTTTTAATTACATGATGATATTCTGTCATTTTTCTCTTTATATTTATACTATCTAATTTATCAACATATTTATTAAAAATATATATATTATTATTTAATTGATTTATATTTAATAATATTTATCATTTTAAAGATCTACTTATCTATTTTTAAGTTATATTAATATACTAACAAATCAAATGACAGCACATGCATTTTTAATAAATATACTGGTATACTAAATGGTATCTTAGTATTACTCTGATTTTACCAACAAAAAAAATATGCATGCTAATTTTTAAGCTAAACTATATGACACATGCATTCTTGATAAATATATTAGTATACTAGATGGTATCTTAGTATTACTCTAATTTTACCCACAAAAAAAAATATGCATGCTAATTTTTAAGCTAAACTATATAGTTTAGAAAAAATTATAAAATTCTTCCTTGTACTTTGAGCTATGTCTCAATTTACTTCTCAAACTTGAGATATAAATAATCTATATTAACTAAACTGAGAGCCAAATTAAAATTATTTGAATGATTTGTATAATTATATTTAGTTTTAATTTATTAATGACAGGTCTAATATAAGTTTGTGATTAAACAAATATAAAAGTAAGCACTACTCCGCAATATGGCACACGGTCCAGTTATTAGAAACCTCAGATTTCTTCATCCATCCGCATTTCACTTTCTAGAATTCAAATTTCAAATTTATTTTTTACAAAAAATTTCAAAAATGATATAATATATATTTGTAGAGAGAGAGAGAGAGATTGAAATGGGGTCCAAAATATGTGGAGCACTAACTTTGGTTGATGAATGACACACAGTTTAAATGTAAGTATTAATTATTTTCAAAAAGAAAAAAAAAAAAAGAAGGGAAGTATTAATTGAAATAGAAAACCAGCAGCTTATTATGTCTAAATGTTTTATTTTTTTTAAAGTAATATTATTAATTTTCCAAAATCCAAGAACTTGTTTTAAGCCACTGACTTAGTGGCAATCTCCGTAATATCTGGGGAAAGTAAGGGGCAGTAATCGAATTGGATTTGATTCGGTTTCAAAATTTTTCAAAAAAGTTAAGATTTTTTTTTTCTTCTTCTTTAATCTCTTTTTTTTTTTTTTTTTTTTTTTGGTCGATTTGTAACGGTCGGAAATTACAATACTAAAAAAAAAAAAAAAAAAAAAAACGGATCTTTGTTGACGCCGTTAACGACGAACGGCACTGCCGTCCTTTTGGATTTGCAAGTAAACGTCCCTGTAACGTCTTTTACAAAATTTAAACTTTTATTTTATACTTTTATTTTTAATTCCTTTCTTAAAATCCAAACACCCCCGCTCTCGTCTCTCTCAGCTCACGCTCGCTCTCACTTTCTCTCTCTGTATTACTTATATGTATTGTATATAAATAATCGTTGAAAGAAAAAGGAAACATTTTACCAATTCATTTAACACTCACACACACACAGAGTACAGCTTCTCTGACACCCTCTCTCTCTCTCTCTCTCCCTCTCTCTCTCTCTTGGAGTTTCTCTGTCTAAGAAGCGTTATCGACGTTTCTTCAAGAATCTCTTCTTTAAATCTCTCAGTCTCTCTCCCTGTACCGCCATTGAAGCTGAAGCAACAGTTTTTGAAAGGCCGGCCTTCGGATTTTCACCGTAAGTTTTCACTTTTTTTTTTTTTGTTTTTTGGTTTTAGTCTGTTTGGTTTGAATCAGAGTAATCACGTACATCTCGGTTCTTCGATCGGTCATTTTCGATCCAAATGTGATTTTATCTTCTTTTTTCTCTTCTAAAGTTTTTCTCTTTTCAACAATTTTCCTTTATTGATTGTATATATAAATACATTTTAAATAAAGAAAAACTGTGTTTTTTTTTTGTTTTTTTATTTTTTTAATTATTGCTTAATTTGATCTTGCATTGTTTGAATGGCGAAGAAAAATCAAAATCAAAATAAAAATGAAGATCATGCCTTTTTTTATTTTTTGGTATTGGTCAAATCTACGCGTTATGTCACGGGGTGGAGTTTTTGATCGTAGCTTATACTAGAAAATAATGCAAGCAATGTCTGAGTCGGTGAGTTCAAAAATTCTGGTACTGAGTCACTAACAGCTCAAGTTTCGCAGAAAGTACTGCCCTGTAGAACAATTCATCAATCTTTCTGATCAAATCGGTGCATCCACATTGCAATTTGAGCTCCATTTCATCTACCACTTGTTTTCTCTCTCTAACTCCGTCTGTTAAGCAATTGAATGATTAGACACTTTGTTTTTTGCTAATCGGGTTGGATAATTCATATCCATGATCAAAAAGGCATTTTATACAGAATCGGGTTTTCACTGATTCTGGGTTTTACTTGCAGTGTTAACATAATCTCAGATTCGGTGAATAAAAGGTAGAGCAATGGATTCCTCTCAGTCGCAGCAGAGAAGAGGAGGATTGATATCTCTATCACCTTCTCAGACGCCGAGGTCGAGCGACAAGGCGGTTCGAGATCTGCGATCCGCGGATTCGAACTCGAGTACAAGGCATGATAAAGACAAGGGTGTCAATGTACAGGTTCTTGTGCGTTGCAGGTAAAGTCGGAAAGCATCTTTGAAAAGCTGCCCAGTTGCGTTTCGGTTTTGTTACCAAATGGTAGATTTATTTATTTATTTGGTTTTTTAGGCCTCTGAGCGAGGATGAAACGAGGTTACATACCCCAGTGGTGATTTCTTGCAATGAGAGTAGAAGGGAAGTATGCGCAGTTCAGAATATAGCTAACAAGCAGATTGACAGAACCTTTGCGTTTGACAAGGTGCGTGTAGTGTGTATATATATATATATATATATATTTAGTTTTTTGGATTTTTCCTGTTTATAAGAATGAATGTTAAATTTATAGTCCTGGGATTTATTTTTATTTTGCACAGAAATCGAAATAAGCTCATTTTTAGACACTATGTTCTAATGTGTTTTGCTCTCTTGGTCTCTTTAAGGCGAAGAAGTTAACTATTATAAGTTTGATATGCTGGTAGGTCTTTGGTCCATCATCCCAACAGAAAGAATTATACGAGCAGGCTGTGTCACCTATTGTCAATGAAGTACTTGAGGGATATAACTGCACTATTTTTGCCTATGGCCAAACGGGTACAGGGAAAACATACACAATGGAAGGCGGATCAAGAAAGAAGGTGTAGTGATTTTCAATTAAGTTCACTGTAGCATTTGACATATGCTGCTTTCCACTAATTTCTTATTGAATTTCTTGTTTTCCATAGAATGGAGAGTTTCCAAGTGATGCTGGTGTTATTCCAAGAGCTGTAAAACAAATTTTTGATATTCTAGAAGCACAGAATGCTGAGTATAGCTTGAAAGTCACATTTTTAGAGCTGTACAATGAAGAGATTACAGATCTTTTGGCCCCCGAGGAAACCACAAAATTTATAGATGACAAGTCTAAAAAACCCATAGCTCTCATGGAGGATGGGAGGGGGGGTGTTTTTGTTAGAGGGCTGGAAGAAGAGATAGTATGTACTGCTAATGAAATTTATAAAATCTTGGAGAAAGGTTCTGCAAAAAGGCGCACAGCTGAGACTCTTCTTAACAAACAAAGCAGTCGCTCTCACTCAATATTTTCTATCACAATTCATATTAAGGAATGTACTCCAGAGGGGGAAGAGATGATTAAATGTGGAAAGCTGAATCTTGTTGACCTTGCTGGCTCTGAGAACATTTCACGTTCTGGTGCAAGAGAGGTATGGTATATGTATGCAGTAATATTCTTTTGGCACTGGACTGTCTTCTTGCCATATTGTTTAAAATAATTATGTACTAGGTGATCATGCTACTGCCGTTGCATTTATGAAAGAGGGGAAAAGAAAGAATAAAGCATTAGATAGAAATTATATGAAGGTTTATACCTCTCATTTGATTGAAAAGAAAATTTGTTGCAGGGCAGAGCAAGGGAAGCTGGGGAAATAAATAAAAGCTTACTTACACTTGGTCGTGTTATTAATGCACTGGTTGAGCATTCTGGTCATGTTCCATATAGGTATGGATTATAATTTGTTAGGTGACTGAATTCTAGGAGTACGTTTAATTACTGTTTTGTTGCTTGTAATATCAGGGATAGCAAACTAACAAGATTACTAAGGGATTCCTTGGGAGGAAAAACAAAGACATGCATAATTGCCACAATATCTCCCTCTATTCATTGTCTGGAAGAAACACTCAGCACACTTGACTATGCACACCGAGCCAAAAATATAAAGAACAAACCAGAGGTCAGTAGTCCATTTGATCAATGTTAACTGCTTCTCCTTGGTGCATTCCTGTTGTCTCTCATATTATGAAGAAGAATTGTTTCCTTTCTATCCACCCTGATGGTTTGCTGTTAATTGCTATTTCAGATCAATCAGAAGATGATGAAATCTGCCTTGATCAAGGATTTATATTCTGAAATTGATAGGCTCAAGCAAGGTTGTTTTACTGCTTCCAAGAGCTCTCCCTCTCAACCCCTTTATGTTTGTCTCAAACAAGGCTATTTTGTTATCTTTTATTAATGGTATGACTTTTTTTCCCCCTTATCTGTCCAATTAGAGGTATATGCTGCAAGAGAGAAGAACGGAATCTACATACCACGAGACCGTTATCTTCATGAAGAAGCAGAAAAGAAGGTAGAAGTTTTTACCGTATAACTAGATAGGACAATTTTTTTTTTTTTTTTTTTTTTTTTAACGTGAGTTTATGAAATGCATTTACATAATTATTCCACTTCTTAACTTTTTTCTTTTAAAACCTTAGGCAATGACTGAAAAAATAGAGCGCATGGAACTTGAGTCTGACTCCAAAGACAAGGTATTCCCACCGATCTTGTATTCTGATTTAATTATTTCTAGTTTACTATGTGGAAATTAAGATCAATGTTATTTCATGACTGCTATGACCAGCAAGTGATGGAGCTTCAAGAACTTTATAATTCTCAGCAACTATTGACAGCAGAATTAAGCGAGAACCTTGAAAGAACTGAGGTATTATGAATTGGTGATTGCTTTATGCTTCTGCCTTCTGCTTTCTTCTTGTACAATATGTGAACTATAAATCTCATTGTAACTTCAGAAAAATCTTGAGGAAACTCAACAATCATTATTCGATCTCGAGGAGAAACATCGACAGGCAAATGCAACAATTAAGGAGAAGGAATTTTTGATATCCAATCTCCTCAAATCTGGTGAGTAATGTCATCTTTTGTTTCAGCCCCCCAAAAAAAAAAAAAAAAAGAGAGAGAGAGAAAAAGAAAAAGAAAAACACCACTTTCTGTTTTCATAGCTTCTTTTTATTGACTACATATTGACATCACATCACCTTTTTATTTTTATTTCTTTCTCATTCATTTATTTATTTATTTATTTTACATTTTGTTTTTCATTAGAGTCGTGCAATTATTGTGAACTACCTTAATTTCCTTAACTGGCTTTTGATAAATATGTAATTGAATTAAGTGAAATAGCGTTATGTGTTTAAACATGGTTAGATCTGTTTTCTATCGGGTTAAACATTTGTATTGATGAATAACTTAATATGCTATTAGAGCCCAGATTATTTGCTTGGTCTTGTTTTGGTATCCTGCTTACTTCTTCTAGGAGTTTTGACTGTGTTAAATTCTATTTTGGTTTGCAAAAACTCAAAACTTTGTTCTCTAGATGTTGTATTTTTCTATTTTTGTTTATATTTTAGTTGGTCTAGAAAGGATATTTTATGCTGTGTTTGAACCTTGCAGACTTCTGGGGAAGAGTGTTAGCTGTGTTCAATATGCAGTTTGGTTACATAATTTGAAACTTGTATTGGTTTACAAAGTTAAGTTATTAATATGACTTTTGCCATTGTTTATTTCTCAGAGAGAGCACTTATTGAGCGTGCATTTGAGCTTCGAACAGAGCTAGAGAATGCTGCATCAGATGTGTCAAGTTTATTTGCCAAAATTGGTTTGTATTAAGAATTTGGATATTATCTTAAAATTGACACTGTCTTTCCAAAACTGCTGGTGATATGGATTAACTGCTTTTCCAGAGCGGAAGGATAAAATTGAAGATGGAAACAAGATACTTGTTCAAAAATTCCAATCCCAGTTAAATCAACAGCTTGAAATCTTGCATAAGACTGTGGCAGTTTCTGTTACACAACAGGAGCAGCAATTGAAAGATATGGAGGAAGATATGCAGTCCTTTGTATCAACAAAGGCAGAGGTAAGATCTAAACAGTATGGTTACGTACAATCCTAAGTCCACATCAATCTTTACAAACTGTATCTTTTGGTGTGCTTAAGGCTACTGAAGAACTTCGAGGAAGACTAGGAAAGTTAAAGACCATGTATGGTTCTGGTATTAAAGCTCTGGATGGTATTGCTGGGAAGCTTGAAGGGAATTCTCGGTCAACCTTTGTTGATTTAAATTCTGCAGTTTCTAAACATTCTTCTGCCCTGGAGGATGTATGTGTTATTATATAATATTTTTTTGTTAAATTGTAATTCTAATTTACTTCTGTAGTTGACGTCATTTATCTGATTCAGCTCTTCAAAGGAATTTCTTCTGAAGCTGATGCCTTACTTGAGGATCTTCAAAGTAACCTTCACAAACAAGAGGAGAAGCTTTCTGCATATGCACAACAGCAGCGTGAGGTGTGTAACTGGCCGTACGTTTAGTTACTCTCTAAAGTGAGAGATGTTCGGATTATCACCACTCTTCCAATAAATGCAGGCACATGCTAGAGCAGTAGAAAGTGCACGTTCAGTTTCTAAGATAACTGTGGACTTCTTTAAGACCCTTGACATCCATGCATCGAATCTGACTGAAATTGTGGAAGAAGCACAAACTGTGAATGATCATAAACTGTCTGAATTTGAAAAGAAGTTTGAGGTAGGTTGCTTTCGCTCTTTGAAGTAAGGATCAAGAACAGAATAGCTGTGTTTTATCAACTTCAATTCATGTTTCTTTTATGCCTCTAGGAGTGTGCTGCTAATGAAGAAAGGCAGTTGTTAGAAAAAGTGGCAGAGCTGCTGGCTAGTTCCAGTTCTAGGAAGAAAGAACTGGTATATATACTGTTTCTAATCTGCTAACTCTTTTGTCAGCCAACTAGCCTTTTCCAATCTTCAATTCTTTACATTTTATATCACCCCTATAGGTCCAACAAGCAGTAAATGATCTTCGGGAGAGTGCAACCAGTAGGACAAACAGACTCCAGCAAGAGATGACAACCATGCAAGATTCCACTTCTTCTGTTAAAGCAAAGTGGGTGGTGCACATGGAAAAAACAGAATCCAAATACCTGGAGGATACTTCTGCAGTGGAAAGTGGAAAGAAAGACCTGGAGGAAGTTCTTCAAAACTGGTGTGTACTACTTTTTAATCATAACACTTCTTGGTCCTAGAATGAGTCTTCCATAAGAATTCTTTCTTTAGCCATTCTGAACCTAACTCAAAGAAAATGTGCAGCTTGAAGAAGACAAAAATTGGCGCACAGCAATGGAGAAATGCTCAGGAGTCCTTGCTCAGTCTAGAAAAGAGCAATGTTGCTTCTGTGGATTCAATTGTCAGGTATGCTAACTTTTTTGTAACATTTATACTGGTTTTAAATGAATAGTACTCATTTGCTTTGTCATCTTCAAATAGTGGAGGAACAGAAGCCAATCACGCTCTACGTGCAAGGTTTTCTTCTGCTGTCTCAGCTGCAATTGAAGATGCAGACATTGCAAACAAGAATATTCTTTCATCCATTGACTGTTAGTATCTGTTTCAAATGAATTATTTTGATTGGAACTTCTAATATGTGGTGAAATTCATGTGACTGATGGAACAAACTTTTGCACAGATTCATTACAACTTGATCGTGATGCATGCGGGAATCTAAATTCAATGATTGTTCCTTGCTGTGGGGAACTGAGGGAATTGAAAGGTGGTCACTACCACAAGATTGTAGAGATCACTGAGCACGCAGGAAAATGTCTACTAGATGAATATGTGGTACGACAAAAAGAAATTATTTTTGTTGGAAAAATAAAGTTTGGCATTGTTCTTTCCCTGTGATGTCAAATACATCTATCTGTCATATTCATCATTTTAGGCGGGTTATGAAAAGTAAACCTAGTTTATTGTTTCATGAAGCACATATTTCTAGTTTCATAAATTTTATTCCATAACAAATTGTCGACCTTGAATCTTGACAACAAACAGGTAGATGAACCATCTTGTTCCACACCAAGAAAGAGGTCGTTTAATCTGCCAAGCGCCACGTCCATTGAAGAACTCAGAACCCCTGCTTTTGATGAATTGTTGAAGTCCTTTTGGGATGCCAAATCTTTAAGACAAGCAAATGGAGATGTAAAACACATTGCAGGAGCTTACGAGGCTGCACAGTCGATAAGAGATTCAAGAGTTCCTCTCACCGCTATTAACTGAGGAGATGGAACAAAATGATGATTGTAATGTACATAGTATATGGGTAAAATTTGTACTCGTGTTCACTAAGATACATTATTCATTAATTTTTTTCTTTTGGGAAAAAAAAAAAGAAAAAAAAAATATATTATTCTGTTGGAGGGAATATCTAGTAGATTTTTTACTCGTGTTTTTGTAGGGAATTTCAGTTCATTGAAGTTCTCATTGCTATATAACAATTGCAGTTGGAGTTTTGAAGGTGTTTTTGAGTGTTTGTATTTAAGTCATTGTTAGTATAGTCCGTGTAAAACATATTTGTTGGGAAAAAAAACCTTCAAGCTTTTAGTAATGCGTTTTTTCAACCCTCTTAAGGCATAAATGAATATGTAAAAAATATGTCAATTGTCAAGGTTTTAGAAAAATCTAAACATAAGCACGGAAAGAAAAATCAAAAATGTAGTTTTCAAAGTCCAGTATTGTTTGCTATAATATTTAGCATAATCTTCTTTTATTAGTTTGAAACTTTTTGCAAGGTTATCATTGTATTCTCATTTTTTGCCGAAACTTCCCTTTTTAAGTTTAATTTAGGAATTATATTTTATTTCCTTCTACTATGCTACATACTTGCATTTTGTTCTCCAAACTATAAAACTCCTCTTGCCTCAACCATTATTTTCCTATCAGTTTAATTTAATCATGCAATTTTTATTAGTAAATTTGGTAAAATTAGTTATTTATAACTCTCCAAAAAATAAAATAAAATAATTTTCAAACAGAGTTACATTAGTTGTGTATGTCTGATTACATCAAGTTTATAGAATTAGATTTATCTGATGGAAAATTAATAGTTCAGACGGCAATATTTGTACAAGGGGTCTTATGGTATAACTGGCAGTATGGAAAGTTGTGTAGTTGAATTTAAGGGGTAAAATGTAATTATCCTTTTTTAATTTATTCGCAATTTTCTCTATTATTTCAGTATAAATATAACATCTGGGTAAAATTTATAAGTGGAATGACACAATGGATGTATAATCATTAGAGTTAAATATTAAAGTGAAATGTTGTTTAAAAATTAAGTTGATACTCTAATCATTTTTATCACCAAAAAACATATAACTTAATCGAAATTTCACCATGGGTAATTTTTTTTTTTTTTTCTTTTAAAAGGTAGAATCACTGATCGCTAATGATGGTTCTGGTTGAGAAATATTTCTGTAAATAAGATTTAATCATTTGGACGAGTAAAACATATGCCTTTGGATTCACCATTGAAGGATTCAAAGTTCTGTAAACGCTTGCTCTTGGAAGGTGTATGTGCTTTTTGCGTGCTTAGTGTAATAAATTTCTTACAAATAAAGAAAATCTGCTGTTTGCTTGTAATTATTTCATTATTCCAAATGTGCAACTGACATGTAACTTCATTTTTTTTTTTTTTGGGGCAAATGTGACTTCGGTTAGCTTTTTATTTATTTTTATTTTGTTTTTTTTGGTGAATGTGACTTCAGTAAGCCTGAAATGGCAAATTGTAACAAAAATGATCAATTACACATTTAAGCAAACTAGAAGGACGTTGCCTCATTTTGAAAAGGCAAATTGAAATTGATGTGAAACCAAAAGGGTAAATTTAAAATTCCTTGAAACTTTCTAGAAGGAAGTAATTTATGTACCATTTATTTATTTATTTATTTGCTGAAACAATTTATGTACCATTTAAATTTGCATCATTTAAATATCTGTCATTAAATCTGCTCAACAAAGCCCAATTTGAAATTTGGCAAGGTTTTAAACAGCCTACAAACAGTCCTGTGGGGACAATCCAGTTGACAATCCACTAAAAACAAAACAGCCTACGAACAATACAATCTAAAACAAAATGCAAAGAAGGGCCTGTTAAAACAATTGAAATTTGCAAAATTGCTAAACTCAATTTACAGAATGAACTACGTTGTTTTAATATATCTAAGACAGGCATGAAGGCCAAAAGAATTATTTTTATGGAATGCAGAACTACATAGATATCCACTTGTACCAACTCAAGCGTTGGACTCAAAATAAGATCATTTTTTTTTTTTTTCCTTTTCTATTCTAAATTTCCAGATAAAATCAAAATATACAATGTACAATTACCGCAATATGTATTACACACGCCTTGACCTGGAACAACTGTGCATCAGATGTAAGTGGATCTGTAAGTCTGCAAAATATATTGTTGTTTAAATTTGTCAGGGACCCCTACGTTTCAAATGGCAAGGACACAAAATGCATACAAATAATATTCATATTTATCAATACCCAAGCAAAAACTGAATGCGTAACTGCAACGTGCTTTGGTTCAACAATCCAGAAGAACTTAAATAAAATGCAATGAGAGCCATATATTAGTGAATGAGCATATAACAACCAGAAAATGAAAGACATGAGGTCAAAATATAAAAATGCCAAAATTAAGAAGACTTTTCCCCTATGCAGATAAGCCTACATTAGAAATCTTACAGAATTTCAAAATTATTTCACTGATTGTTTGGTGTTCAAAAGTCAAAAAGCACAGGCACAGGAAAAGAAACAAAAAAGTCTCTGCAACTACAGATTCATTGGGGTTGGAAAAGACAACTAAAATTTCCACTTTATGTAATTCATGTCTACCCACACATGCACCAATGCACAAATGTTACAATTCATCACCATATAAAAAAATTTCTATACACTAGAAATGACGTCTTTCACCTTGTCAAAGATTTGTTTCATAATTTTATAACCAATGACAGAAAAATATGAAGGCAAGGTAAAGAAAACACATGCAAATGGGACCGGTATAAATGGTATTAACCTCTTTAACTACTTTTTTTTTTTTTTTTTTTGGCAAAAAGGTATTGATCCCCAATTATTAAATATTAATATTAAAAGATATCCATCCCCCCTCCTTACAAACTGAACGAACAAAAAAATAAAAGAAATATCCATGGCAAACACCAGGCAGGTTCTATAATTAAACATCTTTTAAGGGAGTAGTTAAGTTTCTGAAATTCATCACAGTATAATTGCAGTTTAAACTTCAAAATCAATTAAGTATTTGTTTGAAACTTAAACAACAACAACAAACAGAATGCAGAGTGAAAAACCACAGAATCAATGTTACCTCCGAGTAGCCTTATGCTTACCCATCAAACAGAAGAACATAAACATATTCTCCAAAGAATTTGATAAAAGATTGAATGAAGAATACATTTGGACATAGTTTATGAAACAGATTAAGGAAGAAAATTGATGATGATAAATTAACAAATAAAAAAACATAAAAGGAGGAGAAGGAGAATGTCAAGTTTGGTCTTGATAAATTCAATTTCCATGGTATAACATTTAGACATGTCTTGATTGGGGCCCCCTACGCACTCAAACGGTTGTATGGAAGCATACATTACATGACAAATATGCATCATCAGAAAGATGATTAAACGTAGAACCACCAAGTACAGAGTACCAGCTACCAACTACCAAATATGCAACCATTTTCCATACAGTAAATGAAAACCAAAAAAAGACATAATACAGAAATAATGAAGCCCATGAATTATGTAAAAATCACATTGAATAAATCCTTCAATTTGGAAAATATATGATTTCCATGCAGACATACAAGGAAGAAATCATTCAGAAAAGGCATAATGCCTTTGAAGCTACCTGAAGAACTCCTCATGATAAGCTTGCACTTAAGAGCCCAACCGGCCTTTCCCTCCCAAATGTTTCATCATCAAAATCTTCATTTGTGGAATTTTCCTGACATAATAATTTGTTCTCTCGAATAGGATCCATGCCAAGAGCCTCCCATACCATTGGATGATCTTGAGGCATGTCACCCTGTTTAGCCCCTTGATTGGGATCATTGTTGTCATCCACATTTTGTCTCACATCATCATACCCAAGTTCCACTCCTTTGTCATCACCAATGCATGATGGTTCTGCATTGAGATCAGAGCACAAATCAAATCCAATCGGATCCTCAGTTCCATGATATGCCACTGTTACTGTACCTTGGTCAGGCTGCTCAGAAGCATCTTTTTTCTGCCTCTTCCATTTCTTTGTGGATGACGTACCATCATCTGCAAAATCTTCTTCTTCTCTTTCTCTGTGTAAATAAACCCATAATTTCCTTTCCCCATCAAACTGTACACAAGGATCGCGTTCATAATGCAAGCGGTCCAGGGCTCCACTGACAACTTGATTAACTTGAGCATCAGACACATCTTCAACGATGTACTGAGAATCTCTTATCAAAGTACAAACATCAGCTCTTGTCCCAATACTACCCGGCAATCTGGCAGCTGCATCTCTTACAAGACAAAGAATAGTAACATGTGGTGGTCGATCACGTTTCAGCATAAAGTGGTCTCGGGCTTTTGATGTTGGCTTGCCACCACACCTTCTTAAGGGAGCAACAATAGATTTCCTACCATCAGCAGCCGTGTAAGAGAAGGCTCTGTCGGGAATTGAATACCTAAGAACTTCCTCCTTACGGAAATAATCCCTCACTTCATCAGAACTTTGGTTGATGGTGTTAAGACTCTTCTGAGCTCTTAGGTCCCTGAACCTTTCTTTCTCATCCAGGTTGAGCTGCATCTTTGCCAAAGGCGGTTCAGGAAGACTTCCTATTTGTTGAAGGGTTTCTTGTCCACTTTTCAACCAATTAGCAAACGAATCAACCAACTTAACAAGCATTTTATGAGGAAGACCCCACACTTCAGGAGATGTCGCCTCCTCAATGGTCTCATGATCTGATGAACTATGAGAAACTGGACCAAGCCATGACCAACTTTTGCTTGATTTTTCATAGATTGCAAGTGTCTTCCAACCCTTTGCTCCTAAAGGTGCTGTTTTAGATGAAAATATCTTCAGAACTCCTCTCACTAAGTCCTGAAGAGGTTCTTGCGTCTCAAGAATACAAGGATCTCCAGGATTCGATCTCACACGGTTCACAATCTCCTGAATAGTTAAAGAAGGCAAATTTCCATCCCTAGCATGTCCTAAGTCATCTACATCCAGCCTCTCATGAGATAGAACCCCATTCGCACTCCCCTTGGCATTAGGGCTTTGCTCATCTATAGGTTTGCCAACCTCTAAAGTGTCTTCATGAAGAGGAGTAATCATTGCCAAGCGAACAGCTGAAAGAAGATGTATAATGGAAAAAGAGAATCCTGTATGAACAGTAGGTGTAATTAAAGTAAATGGCTTTTTCTGTGGTTTCGTTTCCAGCTCTGTTTCTGCAGCACCCATTTCTGAAACAGGTGGCTCAGGGGTTTCCAGATCTGAGCTACCAGTGTCAGCCTCCACTTTCCTCTTTGCCTTCTTCTTGGAGGATTTTGAATCCTTGAGATGCAGATGGTCAGACTGTAGGTCACCATCTCCATCTCTATCCAGCTGTGATACATCCTCCTTCCCCTTCCGCTTCTTTGACACCACGTTGCAACCCAATAATGGGACCTCAGATCTACCACGTCGATCACTCACATACTCATCCATGTTCTGACTTTTCTTCCCAAGTCTACCCTGTTTGTTTTCATCGACCAACAGACGTAATTGAAATGAATCATCCTCTTCATCAACAGCAAAGTCACGTAAATGATGTGACTGTGGTACAGAATAATCTACTTCCCTTTTCTGCTTTCTGTCAGAGTAGCCCTTCAATGTTGACATGTGTATTCTTTCACCCAGTTCCCCTGGTAATCGGCCATTCTTAGCTAGTTTGTAAATACGATCATCATCCTCATCATTACTTTTTCCCATGCCAGAGAGGTAAGTATCTTCAAACACTCTGGTAGAAGAGTCGAGCAAAGGACTATTGTCTCGTATCTTACCTTTCTGTTTAGCTTTTGAAGAGTAGTTTTCTGCACTTCGCATATGTCCACGTTCAAGAAAGCCACCCATCCTCTTAGAGTATGTGATTCCATCACCGGCCTGGACATTCCCCTTTGTGTCTTTTTTAACAAATTTAGCCTTCTCAGCACCTTGCCCAGACTTTGACAGGGAAGATCGAGAAGCTTCCACAAGACCACTGGGATAAGCCATCTTGCTCTTCAGCAAGGGGTTGCTATCCTCTTCATATTCAGATTGCTCTGATGAGTCTGACTCTGTTTCTTCATTTTTACTAAAAATTTTATGTCCTTTCTTTGCTGCCATGTCAGATCCTCCATTCTGAACAAGATTGCTCCTGTTCTTCTCTTCAAATGTTTTTCCTCTATATTCAGAAGTTAAAAATCTATCATTTAACTGTGGTGGGGAAGCTCTATATGATTTGTAATTCAGATCAGGAGACTCCCTCCCTGCCTTCCATTTCTTGCTCCTAATATTCCATTCATCAGATTTCATTGGAGAATCCATAGAGAAAGCTTCTCCTTGACTCCTGCTATGCCACAATGGTTCAGTACGATCTGATGTGTCAGCTCGACTTCCTTTCAGTGCTAGCTGTGGAAGTCTTCCTTTCAAAGGTTTTATTTGATCTCCAACTGCCAATTCAGGATACTTGCCCTTTTTGCCAAAATCATAGGGAGTTCTCGTGTTAGGAGGCTTTGCTGCAAACACCTTTGTCTCTGACAAAAGGTTACTATTCCTGCTCCTACCATAATGACGTAAATCATTCTTTGAAGTGAAAGGCAAACCCATCAAACCATCTGAAGCTAATTCATCACCTCTTGATAGGTCATGCTTTCTTCCAACTTTTAAAATTCCAGATTTCTCCATCATGTTAATTCGATCTCTCTGGAAACCAATTCCATAAGTTTCTTCAGCGTCATCACTGCTTCTCATCTGATCCCTCATCCTGAAGGCTGCCCCTGATTCATAGCCCACTGCCTTATTCTGCCGATGAAGAGCTACTGCTGAACTGTAATGCCCAGAATTCATGTCCAAACCATGGTAAACAGAAGGAATGCGAGCCCCTAGATCCTTAGCTGCTGGAGTTTTGGATCCACCCAACTTCAGTATACCTTTAGGATTCTGCTTTCCATATTTTGCTAATTCAAAAGGTAATGAACGTCCCCGTGAAGGAAAATCCGCCTTTGAACCAATTCCGTATCCAGAATGGCGACCCACTTTCTGTGCAGTTTTCCTGTCCTTGATCCTGCTAAGCAAACCTTCAGCCGAATCTCTTTCCGATGAGTCAGTCTCCACATCTTCCATCTTCTCATACATCAAACTCTTTTGGCTTTTCAAAATATTCAGAACACGAAGCCTCTCCTCAATACTGTATCCCCTACAATTAAGCCAGGCATCTCTTATCTGACAAAGATTACTAACCATAGTGTTCTGATGCTTCCTTAACAGATGGTAATGTTGCCGCTTCTGGAAGAAATCCAATCCCTCCCTGTAAAGGGCAACTCTGGGCTCACACAAACCTCCCTTCAGCATATCAAACAACTTCTTGATGGGGGTCCCGAAATGAAAGTTACTACCCGTAAAAAGCTCTTTCAAAGTAATCATATACATCTCCTGGTCCAGGTCAGGCAAGTACTTAGTGAGTGCGAAGCGCTCCTCCTCACTCAAGCACTCATTCCATACATCCACAGACAATATGTCTTCAAGACCCGAAAGATCATACAGCTCAAAAGGAATGCTACAAGTTTGGTTCCCAACTTGACAAAACTCCACTCCATTTTCTCCTAATTCCAACAAATCAAAGTCATCGGAGCCAGCCCCGGAATCAGCATCATCGAATTCATCATCGTCATCAGATTCAACAGCAGAGCTTCGTCGCTGAAGCTCATCCTCATCACTAGACATACTCTTCCTACTACTGGGAGAAATCTCCGAGTCTAGCCTTGAAGCCTTAAAGCTGTTCTTCTCAATCGCCATGAATCACATAACAATCCAAAAGCGCCACACCCTCCACAGCAGCAATTAAACAAAACCCACAGAATCAACCACCACACCTTTTAATTTGAACAAATTTTTTTCAAATTTTCCATACACCACCTGACAAACCCTAATTAAAAGATACATATATTTTTATCAGAAAACAGAGACGAAAACTCAAAAATTGCGTCGATTAATGCGAGATATATGCAAATCGAAACACAAAAAATTGAAAATTGCAGCAACTCAAAAAAGCACACAGTGCATATAATCAAAGAAGATTTTAATTTGGGAAAAAAAAAAATACCTCATTCTTGATTCGAATAAACTTTTTTTCAATGGAAAAATCGACAAGCAGGGAACGAAGTCCAACGCGCCAAAGGAAGATAAAAGCACGAAAATTTTGGACGTGCAAAACAGAAAGATAAAGCGTTTGGTGAATCCTGGAACCCTAGGTCGAAGAACGAGGCGGTTATTAATATATGTGTGTGTGTGTGTGTGTATATATATAAGATGTATATGTGGGGGAGAGCAGGTCGCAGGGATGGTGAAGAAGACGATGGTGACGTGGAGAGAGGTGGGCCGTCTGATTTTGCGAGGAAGATGAACGTGCAAAAAGACGAAAAAGGACATAGGCAAAGAGAAAGAAACAAAGGAAAAAAGAAAGAAAGAGAAAGCGTGTGCGCAGAGGCAGAGAAAGAGCGAGAGAGAAGAGAGTGGAAAAAGGTTCGGATGTTAGAGAGAGAGAGAGAGAGAGAGAGAGAGGGGAACAGAGAAGGCTAGTCGACTCAGTGAGTCAGGAAGACCACGACAACGAAGCGAGTCATGGATCTGGCTGGGCCAGCCCAGGCCACCATCTTGGAAATTCCCGGCAGGCCGTCTGATCTGACCCATCAAACTAAAGTAGTTTTATTTCTCCGACGTCGTTTGCGGTCTTTTTTGTTTTTCCCGTTTTCCAATTTGTGACAGCGGCAGATTTTTTTTTTTCTTTTGCTTATCATATTATTGACACCAATGAATTGCATCTTTCCAAGTTCTCAACGGTCTACAAAGTAAAACTGTTTTATTTTGACATATAAATATTTTAAATTAGTTATGAATTTAACTCTTGCAGATTAATGGTTATCATGTGAAAGATATGTTCAATTTTTAGCATTAAAGAAAACCAAAAAAAAAAAAAAAAAAAAAAAAGAAAGAATTCAAAGTATTGTCTTAAAAACAAAATAAATTTTAACATTTCTTATTCTTAAAACCAAAAAATAGTTTTTCTTTAGTACATAAAGGTGATAGCGACAGATCCAGAAATTTTTCAATGGCATTATATAATAGTATTTGAGTCTTCTTTGGTCAAAATATCAAATATGAGTGTTCGATTGCCTTTTTTTTCTTTTTTCTTTTTCTTTTTTTAATGTAATACATTGTTCTCATGTTTATAGTTAAAAAAAAAAATATATATATATATATATCTAAACATCCTTTGCTATATCATACTTTAATTAATTAAAATATTTAATAATTTACAAATAAAATTTGAAACCTTCACTAAACTAGGTATGATTAAATATTTTTTTCATTTTTATTAAAAATATTTGAGAGAAAAATATAATTTAAATGATTTTGATAGATTTGATTTCCTATTACACCAAATTTATTACAAATTTATAAAACAATACAAACATTTATACTCTGAAAAAAGAAGTAAATTTTGACAATAACTAACTAAAGAAAGTAAATTAAATATTTTTATAAAGAAAAATCATTAAATATTTTTATAAAGAAAAATCTAACGGAAAGAAATATATAATTAAATAAATTTGCCAACTTAGTTTTGTGTAATAAAACAAAAAGTTAATAGATAAATAATTATTGTGGTAATCATATTTTTGTTTTAATTACATATTTATTTTTTATTAAATAATATATTTAATATAGTGGTTAAGTAATGATTATTTATTTATTTTTTTTTTTTTTTGGGCTGAAGGTGATATTTTATAAACCAAAAAACCTGCAGAATACACTTGCAAAGTTACGACCTCAGCCACTCTCCTAGGTTACAAAAAGTCAACTAAAGCGGAGCTGGTCTCACATTTACTCTCCTGATTAACAAAATCAGCAAAAACAGAGGAAAGGTTACTAATAGCTACAAAATCATATTGGCTATATTTTAAACACCAACTAGTAATTGCATGCGCTAAAAAATTAGCTTCCCGTGGATCCATATGAAACGTATTTCCTAGAATTTACTTTTCATTTTCCATAAGCCTTTAAGGATTCCTTTCGTTGACCAGTGGCATGCTTGAGTTTCAGTAAGATTTAAGGAAGTTATGAGGTTTTTTGCATTAGATTCACACCATACCCTTGGCCAACCTTCGTCTTCCACCATTTTTATTCCCTGAAGAATACCAAATGCTTCAGTCAACTCAGATATATCTGAATTGAACAAAGTGGACTCAATTTTCAGGACTTCCCCCTTATGGTTTCTGGCCACTGCTCTTACCACACTGACTCCATAGTTGGCGCCTGTGAAACTGAGCCAAACCTTTTGAATTTTTATTGTGCATGACCTTTTTGGCTTCTTTGAACCTGAAATATAAGCGAGATATAGTGTTGTCTAGGCACATAAGTTTTTTTTTAATCAAAGATAGTGCAATTCCTTAACCTCCAAAGATGTTCCAGAATTAAGGAGGCAAACACAAATAAGTCTTCTTTGTCACTATAGAGAACAGGAAGCACCCCTATGGGGTTTGAGAGAAGGTCAGTTTCTCTTGGAAAGAAAGCTCACAGAAACTATTCCATTTGATAGCCCAAGGTGTGGCAAACCATAATGCTCTGGCTACTTGACAATGAAAGATGATATGATTTTTTGATTAAGTACACGCACATCCATGAACACAATTCTCATTATCCACTCTCATATTCCAAGCCATAAGGTTAGAGGCAGTTGAAAGATCGAAATTTGCTAGCTTCCATATAAAGAACTTGAGCCTCTCGTGAATTTTAGATTTCCAGAGGAATTTCCACCAAACTAAATTTGTTGAACCCCTCTAAATTTCATGTTATATGCTGATTTGATCGAAAATTCACCATTGGTATTCCCTTTCCAAATGAGTTTGTCATCTAAACTAAGATTCGTACTTGGAATTTTGCTAATATTTTGGACAGTGGCTATATCAAATAGAGATCAGAGGGTTTCCAAGTTCCAGTTTCCATTTTCTGTTCGGAGAGAATTAACCATTTCATGCTTGAGAGTTGCTTCCTCAGATAGTTGAATTGGTTTGAAATTAGGGTTGTTAGGGACCCAAGGATCTTCCTATATATTAATTTGATTTCCTCTACCAACTTTGTAGCATAACTCGTTTAGGAGTAGTTTTCTGGATAACAAAATACTGCTCCAAGACCACAAATCACCCTTCTTTTTCTCGTACTTAAAGAAATTCTTGCCAACCAGATACTTGGCCTTCAGAGCTTGGACCCAAAACTTGTTAGCATTTGTTGTTAAAAACTAGCCTAACTTGCTGAGAAGGGCAAGGTTCATGCCGTTTAAAGTTCTGATTCCAAGGCCTCCTTCATTTTTAGGCTTGCAAATTCTAGACCAAGAGATTGATGTGAAAGGTTTACTACTCCTACCCCCCCCCCCCCCAATAAGAAGTTGTTGGTTAAACTTTCTATCTCCCGGCACCATTTTAAGGGAAACTTAACTGAGGACATCGTTTAAAAGGGAGTTGAGCTTACCACTGACTTGATCAAAATGTATTTACTTGTTTGAGAAAGCAAGTAGGACTTCCAGCCTTGCAACCGAGCTTCTATCTTACTTTTCAACTCTTCATAAGCCTTTGAGTGGTTTCTACTCCTAAAGAGGGGGTTGCCGAGGTATTTCATCTCTGTTGGCAGCTCGCTCATTTCAATGATCTTTTTAATGCAAGTTTTAGTCTTTGCTTGAGTGTTCTTAAAAAAGAAGCATCTAGACTTGTTGAAATTGAACTTCTGACCTGTGCATTTGTAGTATTGAGTGGGGCATTCTTTTAACTCTTTTATATCCTCTAGATTAGCCCTACAGAAAAAGAGGATGTCGCTTGCGAAGAACAAATGTGAAATAGAAGAACTCAATCTACCGATTTTAACTCCATGTATTTTCCTTTCGCTTTCCAGCTTAAGCAACATCCTTGGCAGTAACTCAAAGTACAAACAAAAAGGGACATGGAGATAGGGTCACCTTGTCTAATGCCTTTTTCCATTTCTATTTTGCTGAAGGGGCTTCCATTTAGGAGTAGCTCCACAGGCACAGGAGAAATACATATGAGAATGAGAGAAGTAATCTTGGGCAAAAAACCAAACTGATGCATGATTCCGGTTAAAACTCCTCAATCCATCCTGTCGTATGCTTTTAGCATATCGATTTTGATCGCAACTAATCCTCTACCGCTTCTGCTCTTTTTTTATATGTGGACAATCTCATTTGCAAGCAAGGAATTCTCTCCAATCCATCTACCAGGTACAAAAGTAGACTGAAAAAGGAAAATTAATTTGTCCATCACTGGCTGAATACGATTAATCAGAAGCTTAAATAGAATTTTGTAAGTGGTGTTGCAAAGGCTAATTGGTCTTAGATAACTAAAAATGGAGACTTGCTTGTTCTTTGGTACCAAAGCAATGAATGATCTATTGATTTTCCACGGGATAATAACCGATTTGAAAACATTTTGAATCTTGGCCATTAAAGCCTGAGGTTGGATGGGATGCATGCTCTTAACTATTCGAAGGATTCATCCTCAGATGGCACATCATTAAATCTGGCATTGTGCTCATCTGAAACTCATCCACGAATATAATCACCAAGGCTATCGCAGAAAATTGTTGGTTCCACTTTATATAACTCAGAGTATTTGCTAATCAGATAGTTGTCAATTTCTTGCTTTGATTGTAACACTCGTCATTATCATTTTTAATGGTCACAGTCATGTTCTTTCTTTGCTTTGCTACAGTAGATGCATAGAAGAATTTTGAATTGTGGTCACCTTCTGTAAGTCATAGCTCTCGTGATTTTTATCTTCAGAGAATCTCAAGTCTTAAGTCTCCATTCGTTAATTTTAGATTGGATAGCATGCTGAGACCTTAAAATCTCCTCCAAGGGATGTTGGTTGAATAACTGAGAAAGTTGAAGTTCAAGGTCCTTAATTCTGGCTTGACAAAAG
Organism: Ziziphus jujuba; assembly: GCF_031755915.1. NCBI lineage: Eukaryota > Viridiplantae > Streptophyta > Magnoliopsida > Rosales > Rhamnaceae > Ziziphus > Ziziphus jujuba. The sequence continues at coordinate 11,153,198 of NC_083388.1, forward strand.
CCAAAACTTTGCTTATTCCACAACTTTAGAGCTTTAACAATATTGGTAATTCAAACACTAAGGGGAATCCTTCTTCTTTGGTTCGGAACGTTGGTCCATGCCTATTTAATCACTATTTCGCATGCAGGATCCCTGGTTCAGGCCTCGAAGAATCAAAAAGGTTTAGGAACAAAGGATGATCTTGGCATAACGAGAACTAAATTGGAAGGTGGTCCGAACCAATTGGGGCAAGGTGCGTGACTCCAACTTGGTTGAAAAGGATCCTCCATTCTGGACTGACTACAACACTATCAATACGTTCCCTGATGTTCACACTACCTGATACGAACCTAGGACGACCTGCTCCTAAACCCGTATTATATTAGCCCGGATCTTTAATTAAGTTCAAGTTTTAATGGAATGGACCTCAACCCTTAACCAACCTGTGGTTAGAAACCTTGGTATAATGTAGACGCCACAATAGGGGATGGAAAACCTATTGATAAGTCAAGCTAAAACAACCAATTCTCTAATGGTGTTTTAGGTGTTCTCAAAGAATAAAGAGATAATTAATCTCACAAGTATTTTCTTAATCAAATCAAAGTTGTATTCTTATTGAAAAATAAGCCTTTAAATAGGCTTTGAAAGAAACAAAATAAACCCTAAAAACCCTAGGAAAAACCGGCCACACAATGAAGAAGTCTACCTTGGCCGAAACTTTCCTTTTCCTAAACTAATTTGGATTAATTAATTCCTTTATTTTGAATTAGGAATTAATTAATTTACAATGAAAATAATAAAATAATAACTTTCCTAAACTTATTTGTCCAGAAAATAAATAAATAAAAACTAAAAAGTAATGGTAGTTTCCTAAAACAAAAAGTAGAATAAAATTAGGAAACTATAATACTAGCTTTTTGACTAAATTGACTTTGACCAATCTTTGACCAAATTGAGCTCCAAATCAGCTTCAATATGCTTTATAGGATGCCAAATAAGCTTATTGTGAAGTTCCTCACGTTGCCCTTGCTTGGAAATATGAGAAAAGGCTAATACAGTAAAATACAGTAAAGCCAGCAAGGAATACAGCAAATCCGGCCTTTCCTTCTCCTTGTGCGCAAACCACCTTGTTGGTCGGCTTTGAAGCTGCTTTGGCTGGTTTCTATGACTCATCCTCCATATGAATTGAACCCATAAGGATGGGGTTCCAATTCATACAACCCGGCCTCCTTATTATCACCAAAAACGTCACCCGACCCTGTTTTGGCTTCTATTGCTTGTATGAGTAAAACAGGCCTTGGTTCTTTAGATGTGGCCAACCCCTCTTGACTATGACTTATTCCTTGTATGAAGACAGCAAGATTGTCCTTGAACTTCTTGGCTTGGGCCCTAGTGATCGGTCCCACCTTCATTTGTATTGGGTCAGCACCCCAGCGGGTTGTTGGTCGAGCAGTCTCGGGTGGATTCGCATCATTCCCCTCCTCTTGAAAAGGATTTGTCCTCAAATCGAAGTCATCACCTGCAGCAAAAGGAGATAAATCAGCAACATTAAAGGTGGCACTAACACTATACTCACCCGGTAGATCAAGTTTGTAGGCATTGTCGTTTATCCTCTCCAAAACTTGAAAAGGTCCATCACCCCTCGGCATGAGTTTTGATTTCCTTTGTTCGGGGAATCTTTCTTTCCTTAAATGCAGCCACACCCAATCTCTAGGTTCAAACACCATTGATTTTCGGCCTTGATTAGCCACCCTTGCATATTGCTCGGTCCTCCTCTCAATGTTTGCTCGGGTTTTCTCATGAATCTGCTTTACAAAATCAGCTTTTTGTTTTCCATCTAGATTAGCACGCTCACTTAAAGGCAAAGGTGTTAAATCTAATGGAGTCAAAGGATTAAAACCATAAACAATTTCAAATGGAGTAAATTTAGTTGCTGAATGTAAAGACCTATTATATGCAAATTCAACATGTGGCAAACATTCTTCCCAAGTCCTTAAATTTCTACTAATTAATGCTCTCAACAATGCAGATAAGGTTCTATTTACTACTTCGGTTTGTCCATCAGTTTGTGGATGACAAGTAGTTGAAAATAAAAGCTTAGTACCTAATTTAGCCCACAATGTTTTCCAAAAATAGCTTAAGAACTTAGCATCCCTATCCGACACAATAGTTCTTGGCATTCCATGCAATCTCACAATTTCCTTGAAAAATAAGTTAGCAATATTGGATGCATCATCAGTTTTGTTACATGCAATAAAATGTGCCATCTTAGAAAACCTATCTACTACAACAAATATTGAATCCTTACTTGTCCTTGACCTAGGCAACCCAAGAATAAAATCCATAGACAAATCTACCCAAGGATAGGTAGGAATCGGCAAAGGCTTATACAATCCATGCGGTTTCAATGTTGATTTTGTTTTTCGGCACTTCAAACATCTTTCACAAATTCTCTCAACATCTCTCCTCATGTTAGGCCAATAAAAATGTTCTTGCAGCAAGGATAAAGTTTTTAAAACACCAAAATGACCCATTAAACCACCCCCATGACCTTCCTGAACCAATAATTCCCTAATACTACAATTAGGCACACAAAGTTTATTTTCCTTAAATAAATATCCCTCAAATATGTAAAATTTATTAAATCCATGTTTCAAACAGGTTTTAAAAATTTCTCCAAAGTCACTATCATGCTCATAAAGTTCTTTCAATTGTTCAAATCCAAGCAACCTAGCATCTAAAGTAGAAAAGAGCACATACCTTCGGGATAATGCATCGGCAACCACATTTTCCTTACCTTTTTTGTAGCGGATCACATATGGAAATGTTTCAATAAACTTAATCCACTTAGCATGCATTCGGTTGAGCTTTCCTTGACCCTTGATAAGCTTCAAAGACTCATGATCCGTATGAATCACAAACTCCTTTGGCATAAGATAATGCTGCCACGTCTCCAAAGCTCTCACCAAAGCATACATCTCCTTGTCATAAGTCGGGTAGTTTAGGGCAGCTCCATTCAATTTTTCACTAAAGTAGGCTATGGGCCTTCCTTCTTGCATTAAAACAGCTCCAATACCTACACCCGAAGCATCACACTCAATTTCAAAAGTCTTTGAAAAATTTGGCAAAACTAACAAAGGTGCATTACACAATTTTTCTTTCAATAAATTAAAAGATTTTTCTTGTACTTCCCCCCATTTGAAACCAACATTCTTCTTGACAACTTCATTTAATGGTGCTGCTATGGTACTAAAATCCTTGACAAATCTTCGGTAAAAGCTTGCCAAACCATGAAAGCTCCTCACTTGGGTGATAGAAGTAGGAACCGGCCACTCTTGTATTGCTTTCACCTTAGCTTGGTCAACATTGATTCCTGCAGCACTTACTACAAAACCTAGAAACACAAGCTCTTCTTTGCAAAATTCACATTTTTTAATGTTAGCAAATAATCTTTCCTTTCTAAGAACTTGCAAAACTTGCCTAAGTTGATCCACATGGTCATCCAAATTTCGGCTATATATTAGAATATCATCAAAATAAACAACCACAAATTTACCAATAAATGGACGCATTACATGATTCATAAGCCTCATGAAAGTACTAGGTGCATTGGATAATCCAAAAGGCATAACTAACCATTCATACAGCCCATATTTAGTTTTGAATGCGGTTTTCCATTCATCACCTTCTTTCATTCTAATTTGGTGATAACCACTCCTAAGATCAATTTTTGTAAACATGCAAGCACCATGCAACTCATCAAGCATATCATCTAATCTAGGAATGGGATGTCTATATTTGATGGTAATATTATTTATAGCCTTACAATCAACACACATTCTCCAAGAACCATCCTTTTTAGGTACCAACAAAATAGGAACAGCACATGGACTTAAACTCTCACGAATGTATCCTTTATCAAGCAAATCACTTACCTGTTTTTGCAGCTCCTTTGTTTCTTCTAGATTGCTCCTATAAGCTAGTCTATTTGGTATGGAAGCCCCTGGAACAAAGTCAATTTGATGTTCTATCCCCCGAATAGGTGGTAGTCCACTTGGAATCTCATTTGGGAAGACATCTCCAAATTCCTTCAAAAGAGAAATCATTGAACTTGGCAATTCAAGTTCTTCAAAGTTAGTTTGATCATTAAAATAATTTTCTTTGTAAAGCATGACCAGCAAAGGTTTCTTACACTCAATAACCTTATTAATATCCCCTAAACTCAAATAAAAATTCTGGTTTTTCCTCTCTTTTCTTTCTTTTCTTTTTCTTTCCTCGGTTTGGCTCTCATTGGCGGAAATTTCCAGATTTTTTGTGCTTTCGGGTTTGCTCTCTTTTCTCACCCCTCTCTCAGCTTTTTCTTGGTCTTTCCACTCAATATGAACCTAGAAACCTTACCTTGGTCAGCAACCTCAATCTTACCTTCTTGAAAGGATGGTGAAGCCGTTGGTGCCATACTTGCTTTTTCCTTGAGCTTTTCGGCTTCTCTCCTTTGTTGCATTTGTAATTGGTCTTTATAAACCTCTTTAGGAGATAATGGTTCCAGCTTGACCTTCTTCCCTTTAAACCTGAAAACAATACTATTTTCTCGACCAAAATGAGTAGCATCTTTATCAAATTGCCATGGCCTACCTAATAGTATATGTCCAGCAATCATGGGTACAATATCACATAAAACTACATCCTCATATCTACCTATATTAAATTTTACTTTGGCTTGTTTGTTTACTTTCATCTCACCACTATCATTAAGCCATTGTAATCTATAAGGTTCTGGATGTTTAATTGTTTTCAAGCCTAATTTATCAACTACAAAATTACTTATCACATTAGTACAACTCCCACTATCTATAATCATGCTACAAATTTTACCTTGTATTTCGCAGCGAGTGTGGAAGATGTTTTCTCTTTGTATCTGCTCTTCATCTTTGTAGACAGCAAGTACTCTCCTTGAAACCAAGCTCAACTCGGCATTAGATGTATCTACAGGTTCGGCTTCATCTTCATTGGATTCCTCCTCTTGCTCGGTTTCAGCCCCACTTTCTTCACTCGCAGATTCCAGCTCACCATCACCCTTTAATACCATGATTCTTCTATTTGGGCATTGGCTGGCTATGTGTCCTCTTCCTTGGCACTTAAAACAAATTATTTCTCTGGATTTTTGAGGTTTAGGATCAGATTTTATCTCACCTCTAAGTGCTTGGACAGATTCGGTCTTGACCTCCCTTCTTGGCCGGTTGGTAGATTTTTCTCCTAATCTCGGCTTCAACTTGTTTTCATAAGTGGAATTGTTTTTCCAGCCACTTGAACTTGTCCTTCCACTGCTAGAAACTCCTCCAAACCGTGTACTAACGCCCCTCCTCTTGAATTGGTTCTCAAGCTTAATGGCTACATGCAACATCTCCTCCAATTCCAAGTATTGTTGTAATTCAAGTTGGTTGGCAATGTCTCGGTTTAACCCTCCAAGAAATCTTGCCATGGTGGCCTCCCTATCCTCATTCATATTCAGCCTCATCATTAACATCTCCATCTCTTTGTAATAATCCTCCACGGACCTACTTCCTTGAGACAAAGATTGAAGCCTTTGATGCAGCAACCTATGGTAATGGGATGGCACGAACCGCTTCCTCATGGCTCCTTTCATTTGTCGCCATATTGTAATTAAGTCATCACCAACTCTCCTTCGGGTGCTTTGCTCATTTGTCCACCATTGGAGTGCATAATGGCCAAACTCCATTGCTGCCAACTTCACCTTCTTACCTTCCGAATAGTTGTGGCAGTTAAAAATCATCTCCATTTTCTCTTCCCACTCCAAATAAGCTTCGGGATCACTTTTACCCATAAAAGGTGGGATTTAACCTTGATATTTCCCAAATCATCATCTGTATCTTCCCTCCTATATCTCCCACGGCCAGCTCTATCTTGGACAGCAAAGGTTTCGTCCATACCTTCCTCAAAGTCGCCGTCGAATGACTCCTCATCAAATTCCTCTCTCGGCCTCTCGCGACCTCCTCGTCCTCGGCCTCGTCCTCCATGGAATTCTTGCCTATTTCTTGTATTCGGCCTTCCTTGTGAGGCTTCTAGTCTTCCCACTCTTTGATTTACATGCTCAACTTGAGCACTAACCCGCTGTATTGATTCCAAAACAGCTCTCATGTCCACTTGGTCTCCACTCCCGGTAGCTCGATCATCGCCACGGAATGCTACGGACTCTTCCTCATTGATCCTCAAGGGTGGATCCCCTCTTCTTATTCTAGAATCTGCCATGTTAGTAAAATACTGCAAAAATAAAATAAATCCTCACAATATTCACTCTCTCACGTGTTTCACTCAAACAAGGTCTCGACACTCGTGTTTGCACACTAGTTTCGGCTTTTACCCTCTTTTAAGCTCACACACTCTTGCCTTTTTCCACTCAATGAATTATCTCAAAGTTCTAATTAAAACACCCACAAAACAGCAGTTAGATCACTAGTATGTTTTAATTAAACTTATCAACAAAGCAGTAGCAAAAAGTAGGCAATACCGAAAGAATCCAACAAATCCTAATTTTTTCGACTTTCTAGACAAGAAAACGCAAAATAATGGGAAAACGTTGGAATTTTTGAAAACTGCACCAGATGGTAGTAGATTATGAGTTCAAGAATAAAATTCCAAAAAAAGAAATTCAAATACGAACAAGAATCAAAGAGAACAAAAATATAGAAAAGTGTTGGTTGTTGTTCTTGTAATTCAAGTTTTGTATCAATTCCTTTAACTAATTTTAATCCAAATAATTTAAGCACCCAAAATCCAAATATCCAGTAGCAAAAATAATTTCCCAGCAATTCAAATATTGAATAAATAAACAAAAACCCAGCAGCTCCAACAAATTCCCAGCAAACAAATCAAACTCCAACAAACTGAAAATTTTTTTTTTTATTCGACTTTACCTCTTCTTTCTTTTTTTTTTTTTTTTTTCACTCACAGAACACAAACAACTGCAGTAGCAAGAATAATTACCAAAATTGCAATTCCAACTCCAAAACAAACACCAAACCCGTGACCTCCAAATAAACAAAATGTATAGTTTTTTTTTTTTTTTTAAATGTTGCCGCAAACTTTTTTTTTTTTTTTTGAATATATGAATGCAAATATTTAGGACTAAAACAGCAAAGGAAAATCAACAAAAACAAAAATTAACAAGAACAATGATGAAAGACAACCAACAAACTAGGAAACAAAAATACGATAAAACTAGGAAATCCTAATTCAACTAGGAATGAAATTTTTTTTTTTTTTCAAGATGCTGAATGTGTATAGGATGGATGCAACCTTAACCTAATGCTAAAATTGCAGAATAACATAAAAACAAATAAAGCAAATAAAGATAGATCAAACCTGAACAAAATTTAGCTCTGATACCAAATGATACGACCCTAGGACGACCTGCTCCTAAACCCGTATTATATTAGCCCGGATCTTTAATTAAGTTCAAGTTTTAATGGAATGGACCTCAACCCCTAATCAACCTATGGTTAGAAACCTTGGTATAATGTAGACGCCACAATAGGGGATGGAAAACCTATTGATAAGTCAAGCTAAAACAACCAATTCTCTAATGGTGTTTTAGGTGTTCTCAAAGAACAAAGAGATAATTAATCTCACAAGTATTTTCTTAATCAAATCAAAGTTGTATTCTTATTAAAAAATAAGCCTTTAAATAGGCTTTGAAAGAAACAAAATAATCCCTAAAAACCCTAGGAAAAACCGGCCACACAATGAAGAAGTCTACCTTGGCCGAAACTTTCCTTTTCCTAAACTAATTTGGATTAATTAATTCCTTTATTTTGAATTAGGAATTAATTAATTTACAATGAAAATAATAAAATAATAACTTTCCTAAACTTATTTGTCCAGAAAATAAATAAATAAAAACTAAAAAGTAATGGTAGTTTCCTAAAACAAAAAGTAGAATAAAATTAGGAAACTATAATACTAGTTTTTTGATTAAATTGACTTTGACCAATTTTTGACCAAATTGAGCTCCAAATCAGCTTCAATATGCTTTGTAGGATGCCAAATAAGCTTATTGTGAAGTTCCTTACGTGAACAAGCTACTAGAAAACCCAATATCCAAGGCTCCCATGTTCGAGATAAAACTTTTAAGGAAAAAGTTTATCTTGCTAGTCACTTTTCTACCACCACGTTTTTCTTCCTAACATGTAATGTCATTGAAATCTCCAATGCACATCTAGATCTTACTTCCATTCGCAACAATTATAGACAATTCCTCCCAGAAATTCTTTTTGAGTGATCTATTTGCTGGATAGTAACAAAACCAGTAGCAACATATATAACCATTTGGTAAATTGGAATTCACACCAATAATCCAATTTGATTTGTAGCAGACTACCCAATTTAACACCAAGTTCCAGAACAGAGCTAATCCGCCTGCCTTCTTGTCAAACTCAACAAAAACAGCATTTTCAAAAAATAACGATTTGGCAATTCTGTCCATTTTACCTTTATTAGATATGGTTTCAATCAAAAAGAGGCCCAACGGAGAAGATTTCTTTACGAGGCTTTTAACTCCTCGCGCTGCCAAGGCTTTTCCCAGTTCGTGACAGTTCCAAGAAATAACATTCATAGTGAGGTTGAGGGCATGATAAGGCCTGCCTCCTTGGCTGAAAAACTAATCTTAGATGATGACTCTCCGGTGATCTCAAACCTTCTTGGAATGTTGTCTAGGCTTCTTGCATTCCTTGCTAATTCTTTGATTCTAATTCTGGGAGAGGTTGATTGAGTAACAAGCTGACCAAGTTTGTTCTCATCTAGACGAGTGGTTACCAAGTCTTACTTTGAACTTTCGAATCTAGCACAGTCACTTTTGGCAAAAGTATTTTGAATCGTCCCTGGCACTACAAGTGGTTCTTTGATAGTTATTCCCATTCTTCGTTTAGTAGAAATGGACTTTTTAGGTGATTTACGGGCCTCCCTTTTCCTTTTCCCTGCTGTCCTTCTTTCGATTTAGAGTGGGCACTTGAAAACTAGCCCAATCTTAGATTGCCCCATAGCCTTTACATCTTTGGGTTTTATCGCTTGGCTCAAGCGTGGCGCATCACTACCAATAACACCAGCATTATAAAGGAGGAAAAATTCTCCCTTTTTCCCCCATTCAAATTCAAAATCTAAAAAAGCTGAATTTGCACCATGTTTTGACTTGATATTTAGACCACATGTTTAGGGGGGTAGTGTTGTCCACGTGTTCGGTCATCATAGGATCCTGCTTTGCGCCTTGTCCAATGTTTTGTAGCCTCTTGGGTGACCCTTTTAGTTATGGACTTGCCCGATTCAACGTATCTTCTTCCTTGGATACCACTTCCGAATTGTCCACGTTTTCGCCTCCATCTTCTTCATGTTCATCATCAGTTTTGGCGTCAGGATTAACATCTTGGGAAAAAGTGTTGAAAATCTCTCCTCTTGGAATTTCGACTCTTCAAAGAAAACTTCATTCTTTCACTATTGTAAACGGGTCCGCTTCAGCACACAGCCAAGGTCCATATTTGGAAACAAGCATTTGATTGCTTTCACTTGATAAAGGACACGAAATTTTGCCATGACCAACTCTCCCACATCCCTAGCAAAACTCCACAAGACGTTCATATGCGAAATGTATCCAAGCTGTGCCTTCACCGAACTGGTGGAAGAAACATGTCAGCAACGGTTTGGAAATATCAACCCCAACTTGTATCCGCATATACTTCATCTTGGCCACATTGGTTCTGGATGAGAATTCATAATGTAGAACTTTCTAAAATAGTCCTCCAATTCTCAGGGCATTTTCTTTTGTCATAAATTGAAGGGGGAGCCCATGGATTCATACCAAAAACGTGGAAACATTGAAGTTTAGATCTTCGAATGATAGTTCCAGCTTCCATTCTCTAAAAACCAAATGAGCCCTGTCTATTGACCAGGGTCTTTTCTTTTAGATTCGATTTCTATTAGCCGCTATATTGAAACTAAATAAGAAAATATTGGTCTTTTCTTTTAGATTCGATTTCTATCAGCCGCTATATTGAAACTAAATAAGAAAATATTTGATCGAATAGACTCCACTCTAATTGGATCGTTTGTAAACCATACTCGTTGGAAAATCGATTGAACAACAATTAGCTTGATTTGCTTCTTAAACATTATGTTTTCCATCAGTTTTAGTTGGGATATCTTAATCACACTTTCCTCATCTGCTAATAGTTCTAGATGTGGTACCTTAATGTTAAGTTGGGATCTATTGCTTTCCTCCACCACGAAGGCGTTGAAAAGCTGTAGATATACACCACAAGGGTGTGGCCGGGTATCCCAATCTACTCACAGGATTTGCTTGGAATTGTATATAGTTCAGATTTGTCTATAATAATGATTATTTAGTTGAACAATTATACATTATTTCGATTATATTTATTTCAAAACTATTTAGATTATATTAAATAATTATTAATATAAAAAAGTATATTATAGATATAAATATATTAAATAGAAAATAAAAAGATAAAAAAATTAGTGTACGGAAGAGTTAATGAAAGTGTACACTGGCAGGTCGGGCGAGGGGGCATGTGCCCCCTTTCAGATTTTTTTTCCTTTTTCAAAATTTTAATATTTTGTTTATTTATTTATTTATTTTTTTGTCCCTAAACATCTATCAAAGTGCCCCCTGCCCTTTACTTCTTTCTCTCTACAGGCCACACATGTACTTTTAAGTTTTAAAATTTTCTTTAATTATCCTTTTTTTTTTTTCAATTTTTTTTCTCTAGCTTATCCTATGCATATACAGTCTTATTAAATTTTTGTTCTTTTCTTTTACCTTCTGTTTTTTGTTTTAAGTCTTTTCTCTAACTTATCTAAATTATATATTTTTGTTCAAGCATAATTATTTAATATAATTAATATATATTTGTAATACAAAATATAAAATATTTCTCTTTTATGTTTAACAATATAATGTTTATTTAATTATTATTCTTAATAATATTCATATAGAAGTGTAATTATTTTTAAAATATAATTCCTATCTCATTTTTGTATTAATTACAGAGAAACTATACTGCAATTTGTTTTTTGTTCTAATTACATTTTTTAAATTTTTTTCTAGTTTTCAATTATTTAGTTGTTTAAATCACAACTTAACCGAAAGTTTTTTTTTTCCTTAATAATGCTGTACATTTCATATTTTCGTAAATTGGAATCAAATTATTGTGTATTGGGAAAGCATTGAAAATAATATTTTTGTCTAAAAACCAATTTATTTTTAAAAAAATTAAAAAAATCTAACCTTTAATTTAGCAAATAGTCTAATTAATTGAAGTATAACATATAAAATTATTTTTCATTTTGTATATATTTATATTTCTTCACACCATAAATTTAAAATATGTAAGTGGTACACTATAATTGTGTCTCTCTTGGAAAACTTTCATGGGCTTGGGTAGAATTAGATTTTGAGGGTTAAATTAGTCAACAACAAAAGGAACTTAAAAAGAAAAAAAAAAAAATTTGAGTGGGGCATGTGCCCCTGGACCGCATATTTTTTTAAAAGAAATTATTAATTTTAACAATATTGAGAAGTATTTTTATTAACCATATTTTTTTTAAAAGAAATTATTAATTTTAACAATATTGAGAAGTATTTTTAATAATGTAGTATTAACTTCTATCCAATTTTGAATATTCTATCGAAACTTGAATACTAATTATTGTGCAACAAAATAAGATACTAATTATTGCGTATATCTTATTTATTTATTAGTGATTTCACTAACTAATTTCATTTTTATTTTGTTGTATAAAATCTAATTTTTTTTGTACATACTTTTTAAAAAATTACTATTTTTTTCTATCATAAAATTTTTAATTGTTGTACACTAAGAATAAAAAGAAGCTTTAAAACACCTAGAGAAACAACCATCCTTTCCTTCTCGGTACCAAAAAAATAAATAAATAAATTATGAAAGACAATAACAATAAAAACAATAATTTTTATCAGATTATAATAATTTCTACTTAAAAAAGGGATATATCTCAACCCATGATCTCGCATGTGATGCATTTCACAACTAAATTAATTTGTTGGATTAAATACGCTAGATTTGTAAATTATTATATGTTTTTTATTTTACCACATAAACTACAAAAATATCAAACTGCCCTTAAACTGTTATTTTTTGTCAATTTAATCTAATTATGTATTTTCAAAAAATAAATTTTATGAAATTAATTATAGACAACTAATATTACTTTATTGAAAAACTATTCTATTAATTTTTATTTCATTTTAATTAGTGTATATACCTAATTTTTGTCAAATTTATTAGATAAAATTGAAGAATTGGACTAAAGTCATAAACAAAAAACAATAGTTTAAGGCTATAACAATTTTTAAAATTTTGAAAGTAAAATGTAAAAGGTATAATAATTTAAGAGGTTAAATACCTAGTTTTTTTAAAGTTCTTTCTGATTCATGTCATTCTAGAAGGAAATATGAAATCTCATCTATATTTTATATGCATAATGATTATTTCTAATGGAATGAAAATAAATATTTTTGGAAATAAACACTATTGAAATAAAATAGTTATTTATTGATTTGATAGTTTAAAAAAATTAGCTTTTATATATTTTTCGTTTTTCAGAAAATTCAGATTATGTTAAAATTAATTAAAAAAGTTAGATTTTTATGTATTTTATTATATGATAATTTATTAAAATTCAATTTTACTAAAAAAAATAGGATAAAAGATATTAAAGTTTATCCATATTAAAATCGTAGTTTGGAATAAGTATATCTAAAAACATAAAACACACTAAACCTGAATATAGTATTTTGTTTCTTTTATATATTTTGTTTATAAAATGTACTAGTTTATTAGTGTTTTATTGGAAAAAAAAAGTTTATAAGTATTTGATAAAAAATTTAATAAAGAAAAAATAGAAGTTTGAGTAGAAATGATTCCCAACAAAATGATTCCTCAGGCTAATTTTTAGGAAATTGATTCTCAATAAAAATTAATTCCTCACAGTTTTACCATGAATATCTTTAAAGTTACAACATGGAGATTTTAATAAAATGGTACATCAAGATATCTAAAAGTGTCCAACTCCTGTACCGGAAATGGCTTTGAAAAAATTGAAAAGAAAAATTAGTGAATTTCATATTATGCAGATTTGTTACCTTATGATTAGGATGATCAATGTTATATTAAATAGAAAGTTTTATATTTTAAGTGTTAAATATATTATGTGTTTATGTTTATAAAAGTACTAAAAATTTATATTAAAATAAGCAATTTAATTTTTTTCATCTTCATTTTGATTTTTTTTTTCATATTAGCAACTTTAATATGCAATTTGTAAGGAAGTCTTGACATGAACTATCTGCTTCAAAAAGATAGTTGCAAGAATGAATGAAACTTTAACCTTCGATCGGAATACAGAATGGATCAAAAAACTGAACATGTTTCCAATACCGACAGCAACCCCTGCTCAAGCAATTGTAGTAGCTCCGGCACCCATTAATTTTGCATCTTCTAACATCTTGAGTTTAGAATTCTCGTCACGCTTTTTTCATTCACGATTCTATGTTATGGATTCCTCATCGATTCTTCTCCTCATTCTTTTTTTCTTGCGCATCCCACTTTGAATGCTTTGCATTCTTTTTGATCTTGTACCCACGGAGTGCTACATTTAACACCAACCCAATCTCAATTCAAAAAGGAAAAAATTTCTCAAATGGGTTGTTGGCTTCCACAAATTGATGGGAAAAGGCATCCTTATATTTGGCTTAAAGTCACGAAATATTATTAATGAGAAGAGTAACATAAATGCATTTTTAAATTTATTTATTTAATTAGAAAAAAAATGCAAAATAGCGTGGTCATGTCTCTCCCAGCCAACTTGGCGAACGCCGTACCGCTAAAACTACTGTGAAGACCAGCACGCAAAAGAAGTGTAAGACTCAGAAAAAAATGGGATTGACAAATAATAGCTCTCCACGTGGCACTAAAGGAACTGCTTGCATGCCATTGAGTTATTGGACATTGAGTTAAATCCCCTTTACAAAGTCTAAAGCTAAAACGAGTTTAGGACCATGCACATGGACCCTGAGTTCTCTTTCAACCGGGCGTCCAACATCTGTAGTTTCTAAATTATTTTATTTCCAATTAATTGGAGCTTCTTTTTGCTTTTCTTTTTTTTATTTTTTAAATGAAATCCCTTTTTTACTTTATTTTAAAATACATTCTAATCCTTTACATTAAAAAAAAAAAAAAAAAAAAAACAAAAACGAGAGTTATTTTTCTAACGTAGCCGCGTACATTTTAATATTTAGATGAGTGTTTTTAATTTAAAATTTAAAAAATTTGATATATTCGATTTAAATTTTAAATAAATTTATATAAGTATAATGATATTCAATTTAGATATTAATAGATTTTATAAAAATTTATTAAAATCTAAACATATTCAATTAGAACGTTGTAAAATTTTTTTAAAATCTATTTACATTCAAAAAGTTATTGATTTGAAAAGATTTTTAAAAAAATAATGAATTTTAATACATTTGAAAAGATTTTAAAAACAAAATTGTTAAAAAAAATTATCAATATAAATCCAACTTTAACCTCAAAAATTTCATTGGATTCTTATAAATTCTTTATTTATGAAATTTATGAAATTTCATAATAATCTATCAAATCTTTTAAAATACAAAATTTATTTTAAATCTATTAAATTCTAAACTGAATACACCCCACTTAATACAATAAATCCTGGGATTGGGTGTAAATTATGCTAGCTAATAGAATTTCACAAAATGTACACATAAAGTATAACTTCATTTGTCAATAGATATATATATATATATATATTCTTTTTTTTTTTTTTGGTTGAAAAGATAAAGTTTAAATTCATTTTGCGCATTTATATCTTACAATGATATTTACTACCTAATTAAACTAGTGTCCATTATTTTGTAATAAGCATTTTCCAAACTAAGCTACAAGTCGCGTGTCATCTAGTTGCTTCTTTTCGAAAAATATTTCTGGTAGGACAAAGCAACTATCAAGAACATCCTTAACATTAAAGGACTCTCCAAGAACTCCAGTTACCTCGACAACCCTTTATTTCTAGATAAAAGCAAGCTGAAAAATTATTAGGAGCTTCAAAAATGTGTGGAAGCAAGAATACAGGGATGGAAAGCTAAGTTACTCTCTCAAGCCAGAAAACTTGTCTTGGTCAAATATGCTATCACTTCAATTCCCATCTATACCATGTCTAGCTGTAAACTTCCTAACGTTGGTGCAGGAACATTGAAAAGTTGGCTCATGGTTTCTTATGGAAGGGAACTAATGATCATAGGTGCAATTTCATTTTGGCTTCTTGGAAAAAAAATTTACAAATCAAAATTCTAGGGTGGTTTGGGGTTCAAAAGGCTTGAAGATGTCAACATAGTAATGTGTTGCAAATTAGATTGGTCTTTTAAAAACAACCTTGATATTTCTTGGGTCAAAGCCCTCAAAGCTAAGTATTTTCCTTCTTCATCTTTTATGCATTACACTGCGAAGAAAATTAGTTCTTGGCACTGAAAAGGAATCCTCTGCACCAGACCGATTCTTGCTATGGGTATTTGCTTCAAGGTCGACAAAGGCAATAACGTCAACTATTGGGAAGATTCTTGGATTCCAAACAATTTTAATTTCAGGCCAGCCCCGGAGCTGAGTGTAGAGAATAACTAGTGTGTCATGATAACCTCTTTACTCCTTCCTAATGGCCAGTGGAACACACAACTTTTGGAAGGTCTCTTCGACAAGGATTCAATCAATAATATCATTAAGATTTGCTTGGCTAACAACTCCCTGGAAGACAAGATAATTTGGACTGGGACTTCCTAAAAAATCTTCCAAGTTAAGTTAGTCCACAAGTTTATTCGTCCAAGGTCTTGCGAGAACACAAGCTGGTGGGGATTTCTTTAGAATAGCAACATACACGAAAGATTAAAACTTTTCATGTGGAAACTGTCCTCCTGCAGCCTCCTAGTGCATTCTACTCTCCTTCGCCGGAAAAAAAAAATAGATAATCCAAATTGCCCTTACGGATGCAACTTTCTAGAAGATAAAATTCACTTTTTCTCCACTATGAAGTAGTTATAGCTCTTTGGTTAGCTTTCTCTTGGAGCATTAAGTGGGAGGACAACCATTCCTTTAGCTTAAAAACTTTTCTAAACCAGCTGACTAGACTGAAGAGGAAACTCCCAGTCCACCCCAATGACAGTAAGAATTTCTTTCTCTTTGCAATTTTGATCCTTGACATAATTTGGAATTTGAGAAACAACCTAATTTTCGAGGGGAAAAGATGCTTTCTTGAGGAAGACGTTAAAGCATTGTATTTAAGGGTTAAAGAATTTTCCATAGCTAGTCACTTGTCTTATGGCCCTCCTTCCCTCATCCCGATTGCAACCACTTCATGGGTTCATCTTCCCTTGGGAATCATTAAAATCATCATCGATGATTCCATTGGCAATGTCTTGGTGCATTGGGATAGTAGTTCAAAATCACTATGGAAGAGTTTTAAAAATTCAAGCTCTTAAGGGAAATATTGACATTCTTGAAGCTGCTAAAGCTGCAGCAATCCTCAAAGCAATCTCTTTCGCCATTGAAGATGGACACCTCAACCTATGCTGTGAAAGTGATGCAAAAATGTGATCTAAAATTTCAATGAGCTAGGAACTTGCTCTAGTCATTGGTCAACCTCATGATTCATCAAAAAATTTCTTGACCTTCATCCACTTTTTCA